>NC_090924.1:217566072-218766072 GCF_040938575.1 Ambystoma mexicanum | reverse complement strand
GAGGTCCCAATCCTTGTACCTCAACCTTTCAGAAGCCAAGCGTGAAGGTTGAGGGATCTGACCTCTGGATGGAGAACCAGATTCCCCTCGCGTGAGAGTAGATCGTCTCGGTAGGGAAGACGACGTGGAGGGCAGATGGACAAGTTGAGAAGGTCCGTGTACCACGTTCTCCAGGCTCATGCCGGAGCAATGAGGATCATCCAGGAACCGAACCTCCGCAGCACTTGCGGGATGACGGGGACTGGAGGAAACGCATACAGCAGTGGGAAGGACCACTCCACCACAAACACGTCCCCTAAGGCTCCTCTTGGAGGAAATTCCCGCAAGCAGAACTTTTCGCACTTCCGGTTGACACTGGAGGCGAAGAGTTCCACTTGTGGGGTCCCCCAAAGGGCGAAGATCTCCAGGAGAATCTCCTCAGCCAGCTCCCACTCGTGAGAGATCGCGCTCTGCCTGCTCAGAGCGTCCACCGTCTTGTTTACGTTTCTGGCCAGATGCACTGCCGAGATCGAAATTTCCTGCTGGATGGCCCAGAACCATCGCTGCATCGCCTCCCTGCACAGAGGAAGTGACCCTGCCCCGCCCCCTTTTTGTTGAGGTAGTGCATGGCCATTGTGTTGTCCGTCAGAATCAGGACATTCTTCCCTTGCACAGTCGGCAAAAAAGCCTTCAGGGCAAGCCGGACGGCCCTCAGCTCCAACAGATTGATATGGAGTCTGGACTCCGACGGAGACCAACGACCGCTGACTGTCAACTCGGGAGACTCTGGGCATGTTGAAACTTGTGCACCATCTGCAGAATGTGATGAGCCCTCACCTGGAGCACTGCTCTGACGTACTGGAGCCGCTGAGTTGGCATCAAGTGGGACTTCTTTACATTGAGGAGAAGCCCAGCTTGTGAAGGGAGTGGCAGGTGACGGACAGATCATCCAGGACTTGCTCGGGAGAGCGCGCCCTGATCAACCAATCGTCCAGGTAGGGGTAGACGTGAATCCCCCCTTTCCTGAAAACCCTCGGGGCGGAGATCAATCCGAACGGCAGGACCCGAAACTGAAAGTGCGAGTCGCCAACCACAAACCTCAGGTACTTCTTGTGCTTGGGATGGATCGGCACATGAAAGTAAGCGTCCTTGAGGTCCAGAGACACCAACCAGTCCTGGAGTTGAAGGGCCTGGAGGACTTGAGAAAGAGTAACCATCTTGAATGTGTCCTTCCTGAGGAGCTTGTCAAGCCCGCAAGTCCATGATGGGTCTCAATCCCCCGTCTTTCTTCGAAATCAAAAAATAAGGGGAATAGCATCCCTTGTTCCTCTCCGCTACAGGCACCAGTTCTATGGCGCCTTTCTCCAGGAGGGATTGTATTTCCTGTGCAAGGAGCGGATCCAGAATCTTCAAAGAGAGATTCCCTGCTGGATTGTCGTGAGGCCTCTGCCGGAAAGGAAGACAGTAGCCGTGGGCTGTGATCTCCGGAACCCACAAATCTGAAGCAATGGCACATTACCAGATGCTGCGCCAGCCTTCCCCCAACCAGCGAACCATGGGACATGGCCTCATGACTGAGCTGAAGCAGCTGCGGCAGTGCCTGAGGGCAAAGAGGCAACTGCCCGGGCGGCCTTGGCACCTGGAGTACCCTGTTTTCCACCTCTGGTACTCCTACGGTGGCCCCTTTGACTTGCAGCTCCTCTCGATTTACCAAAGGACGAGTAATATCGAAAGGAACCTCCCCTCCATTGCTGTCCCCTTGGACGAAAAGACGGAGGTTGGCGAACCGCAGCGCTCAACTTCACTGCAGCTTTAGAGGTCTGCAACCTCTCAAGGCTCTCGTCAGCCTTGCTGCCAAAAAGATGTTCACCATCAACGGGAATACCATCCCGTTCCTCCCTTTTGGGAATATGATCAGCCGCTAACGAAATACAGTTCCAAAGAGTATGCGTGAAACGTGATAAGGCACACACAGAGTTGGCTGCCTGTAAAGCCATACCCCCTGAAGAAAACACTTTCTTCGCCCAGCCATCAAAATGCTTGTCGTCCCTATCAGGAGGGATGGTAGGGTACGACACCTGCTTTGCTGGAGCTGTAGCCGCCTGCACCACCAAACTCTCCGAAGTGGGGTGCGTGGGCAAGTAGCAGGGGTCGCTACTGGCTGCGCGGTATTTTCGCGGCAAAGACTTGCTCACTGCCGGGAGACTCTCCAGAGCAGTCCAGGCTGCTGCCACCCTTCTCTGCAAGGCCATATGGAATGGCAGTACCGGGTCAGTTGGTGGACCTTGGTCGAGGATATCCATCAGGTCATCCTGCAGAAAATCCACTGGTGGCGCAGACCACCCCAAATATTCCATGACCCTCGACATAAGGCTCGAGAGGACCGTTCGAGCCTGAAGGCGTGCGAGTGGCGTCTCTAGCACGGTCACGGCCGGCGTCTTTCGACGGCACGGACGGACCGGAGCACTGCGACTGAAAAATCGCCAACATCTGCCAAAATGAATCCCATTCAGCAGGAGTGGAATGCTTGTTGGGACAAGCTACCCGCTGACGGGCGGAGTCCTCGGACGGGGAAGGCGACCGATGCTGGTGCTTCCATGAGTGCCTCGAAGAGGCAGAAGAATGGCAGGACCTACTCCTGGACCGAGACCCCCCGGACTTTCGCCGACGATGCAGAGAGTCGCCCCTCGAATCGTCCGTCGAAAGCCCAGTGGATCTCGACTTCCGGGGCTTGGCCATCTTACCTACAGAAAGCTTCTTCTTATGCTCCCACAAGGCCTTCGATGTAAGCGACTGGCAGTCTACACAGTCATCCGTGTCGTGGTCCTCCCCGAGGCACCAGAGACAGGCGACATGCGAATCCGTCAACGACATCTTGGACCCGCAGCCCCAACACTTCTTAAAACCCGCGTGCAGCAAACAGTCGAGCGCGCCCTTAACTAGCGCAGGCTTCACCGGCAAGGGGACGCAGGTTGGGTTTTATAGCAGTGGTGGGCCGGTGTAGTGCAATTTCCTGAGCCCCACAACAGCCTGCAGCAAACAGCTGCTGCGTGCCCTTGAGAACCAATAGGTTGGGAAGAAAGAAGCTAGGAAACACCATACAAAACCTTAGAACTAAGGTTCTAACTGCAAAATAACAGGCCAGAACACCACTGTTGAGGGCTAGACAAGGGAGAGACAGGGCTAGAACTGTATGGCTACAGAACCCTATGGAGAGAGGGGGGGCAATATAGGTATGTTTACTCACCTCCTGTACTCCGAATCACTCAGAGACTACCCTAGAAGATCTAGAAATCACTGGGTCTCCTGGATTCATGCCTTGGTTCCATTGGAAGAAGCCCAGGGGTTGCGGGTGCAGAGGTCTCTTCTGGCTTCTGGTTCTTGGGTCTGGCTAGTTCGGAGTTCCTTGCTCCATTGTACCCGATTATGAACAGGTGGAAAGCAGCGATGGCTACTTGAACAAAAAATGGTGGTAGACAACCTTTGTGGTGAGAAAAAAGAATCTGGTCTTGCAAGGCCCCTCTTCGTGTTGCAGAGCTGCAACCTTTGTGAAATGCTTCTTGTTCTGTAAGCTGGGGATCTGCGGAGTCCTGAGGCTCAACTCGGGATGGCGACTACTGCAGCAAAGTAGCCCATGATGACATCTGGCTAGCCCACAGAATGGTTCCAAGACTGTTCACAGCGCTTCCAGCAGCTCTATCTTCGAGCAAAGGTTGGGACTGGTTTTTTCCACCCATTCAGGGGTCGAAACACGAATGAAGGTCTTTGTGAGATCTTCAGAAAGGCAGGTCTTTGCTCAGCGAGTGAAGAATGGGCTGCTGGCGATCTTCCAACAACGAGTTCTGGGTCTTCATTGGGCTGCTCTCCATTCCAGGGGTCTTGGCGCCAATGAATTAAATAACTGCTGCAGGAGTCCTCCTTTTATACAGGATCTTGCCTGGAGTAGCCCCCAGCCCACCAATGGCAACGATCTACACCATTCAAACTGGCAAACATGGAGGGCATCTGCACACTGCATCTGCCCAACAACATACACACCAGGCCAGGATGTGGACTGTGTCCAGACAGATCCAGCCACACACATAGGCCACCGTTTTTTTTGGGAAAGTTCTAGCTTTTCCTGGTAAAGGTTACCATTTATGGAAAAACCACCACTCCAGGGCAGGAAGAATGTCAAAGGACATGATGGCTAAAGGACAGGTGAAAAGCTTGTGGCACAGCCATTGTAGAGTATATGGTAGTCTATTTGACCTTAAGAGGTCAAATGGAAAAGTGCACAAGACGATAAAAAAGAAAAACACCATAAAAGTATCCGCTGCCACCAGCCCAATCCAGACACATCATGCAAGTAACCACAAACTTGCTAAAACAAAGTCACAGGGACACAGTGGGCCTCATTACAACTACGGCGGTAGCCGTACCTGTAAAACCGGCACAGCTGCCGCCGGAGTTGCATCCGGGACCGGCACCCACGAATGGGCAATTATCGGGTCATGCAGACCTTGGCGGACACAGTAATTGCCCATAACGGTGCAGGTGCATCTAACGAGTTGTGCTCGCGGGTGCCGCACAGCCTGCCAGGTCAGACCTGGGGGGCTGTCAGGCACCCGCGAGCACAACTTCTACTATGGCGGTCCGGGAACTACGGTACCGGTAGCATTACCGGTACCGTAGTTCCCGGACCGCCAGGGTCATAATGAGGCCCAGTGTCTGTACTGTGCTTCACAGAAGTTGATGTGTGCAGGAAAGATAAACAGAGGACAACAGAGTTCACCTGCGCTGATAGCCAAAGGGACTGATCAGTACCCCCAAAATAGATGAGCTTAGTGAGGTAAGTTGAGCACAAAGGCTTCACTTGCCTCCAAAAGTCAGGAAAGGCTCAGAACAACAGCAAATTAACCTGCTGACAACAGACCTAAAAGACTGTTTATGGCATTTTTTAAATTTTTTATTAAATAAAAGTTAGTTTGTATAAAAACGTTTTCATTATCAACTCCAAGTTCATCAATTTACTCACATAAAAGTCATCATAGAGAATAACACCGAAAGTAAAAACGAGAAACCAAAAAATAAAAAACAAAAACACGAGATACAAGGTAAAGTCCTTCCTTTGTATCCAGTTGTTGTTTTTCGATCAATTCAGATCTTTCCTATAACTTCTCTCCAGAATTGTGTCACTCTGAATATCAGACTCTTATGTGTGCCCAACATCAAGGTTGCCCAGCTTGCTTCGCTACACAGCATGATACCTTCAGTGGGGAGCATGGCTGCATACCTTCTTCTTTCAGTGACAAGAGCTGGACATTCCATGATAATACGAAAAAGAGTTTCAGTTCAGGAGGCACTGTTGCAGAAGCGGCAGCTATTCAATTCAACCGTAATTTGTTTGGTTCGTGCTAGTACCTCTCTTGTGGGTAGTAAATTGAGGTGCATACGAAGAAATAAATCCCGGGTCTTTTGACACAGGAAGAGGTTCCGATAAGAAGGTAGTTGGTTAAGTGCTCTGCATTTTCTAACATACAGTTTATCGACAGTTGATATCGAGCTTTCTTGTCCAATGTCTCTATCCAGTCGTTGCGCTGTATTTGTTTTTTCACTTTGAGAGGTCGTTGTAGCAACTTTTCTTCTGTGGCTTCCAATATCTTCATTATCTGTATACATGCTTCTTTCCACATGTAAGTATTTTGTCATGTGATTAATTTGCTTGTGGTCGGAATATGTTAATGGGTGGAAGTTTATCTTCTACTACAGATTTCCTTTACAGATCTAGTGATTTCCTTGTTATCAATGAATGCATGGATTGGAGGGCTAACTCGAAGCATATACGTTGGACTGGGAATGACTTAAGTAGAGATAGGGGTTTTCTCCAAAAGTTCCCTTCCAGGGTATCCCAGGTCTGCCACGGCATATTTAGAAGTGTTTCGCTTCCGTGGGTTAGGATCGCTACAACCTTCTGTCGGTAAAAGGTGATAAGTGGTTTTAGAGAAACCTTCCCATATTTTTTGCAAATCACCATTCCCTGCCAGGCCATGGACTCAGTTTTAGCTCGCAGGTGAACCCCCCATTCTTTTTCACAAATACTCTGGTTTAGCCATATTCCCAGGTATTTGGTAGTGTTGACATTCTCTAGTTTAGTCGATTTTAGAAATATTGTGGGGCCCCTCTTCTTTTTCCCTGGTTGGGCTGCAAGTGCCATGGATTGCGATTTGATCTTATTGATGGTTAAATTGTTGTTCAAACTACTATTGGGCTGTCCTTCTCAGAGATAAGGGGCAGTAGCGGCTTTAGCACTTTAAGTTGGTAATACACAGATTTAACAATTTTGCTAATCTGTAGATTTCAGTTCATACTTGTCTGCCAGATTCTTCTGAGGTTCTTCACTATTTGAGTAAACTTTGTTGGGGCCCCGAATAGAGTTGGACATGGGGCAGAGTGTACATTTTATAGTGTGAATCGGCAGAAATGATGGCAGAAACTAACTTCTTGGAAATGTCCAACAGACTTACTGGAAGCGATTAAAGCACAATATTCGACCATCACCATAAGAGTAAGGCTATGCAGAAGGGGGCGATCTCATAAGAAATACTGATGTGGAATGGTCTGAAGCAAGGGTGTCTGCCACCCATGTTGCTTCCGGAACATCTGAGATTAATGGGTCTGCGGTCTGTCCTTGGCCATTTAGAAGTTCCCACGGGTTTCTCATATTACGTTGTCTGAGGGCACTTAACATACATTCATCATAATTTTGAAGACGTATGGCACGTGTGTTTCGTTGCCAAATCCTATAATTCTGCATCAAGATTTTCACACATCTCTTTCGGTGTACAATGTTGTAATGCTGAGCCGATTTTATTTGATGCTGCAGTTGTTTCTCCCCAATAGCTGTTTCTTTGTTAAAAGCGTGATTATGTTTCAGTCGCTTTGTCCTTGGTCTGCAATTAGTGCATCTGAATGGTCGCATAAGCATTCATATTCAAGCTTCTCATCATCTTTCATTTGTCTTTTAAGGAAGGTTTCTGGTAACCTCTGTATTTGATCGTCTGTGATACAGAGCCTGTTTTTTCTGTAGTTTAATTCGATCCTTGGAAGCGACTGAGTAAATGATCTTTGCTGCTCCGCTTTCCATGTTAATGTTAATTTTTGGTGGTCACTAGTTGAGGCTGAAACAATCTCCATCTGATCGATGTTGTGCCATAAAGACTGTGATATGAAGATGTAATCCAAATATGCCGCTGACTGGCCCTTTTTCCAAGTAGGTACAAGCGGGATATCCTCACTCAGATGACCATTCGTTAGACCAATGTCTCTTTGTGTTAACTCTTTCATTCATATTTCGGCTTTCAGTGACAGTTTGGCTTGCGGTATCAGGAACCCGCTCTTAGTAAATAGGTGTATGTTCAAGTCTCCAGTGAGTATGATTTTAGATGATATATAGCGCCTCCGTAATTCATCAACATTTGATAATACAGTGTTGATGAAGATGTTTTCATTTATCGCTGCTGGATTCCAATAACGGTTAAAGAGTCACAGCAGGTTTCCAATAGATTCATTACTACTCCTGTTTGCGCTGTTAGTCGATGATTCCATGACTGTAATTTGTATGATGGGGTTGGGATTAAGTACTTCGACGACACATAAATTAGCTGCCAATTTTATCAGCATTAGCAATCCCCAGGATGGCCCTACTTGCGCTCTTGTTATTGCTGGATTCATGTATGTTATATAGCCACTGCAGATGGGCTGTTTGCTGATCTAGGTCTCTTGGAGGCAAATTATGTAAACGTTTTTTAGATCTTGATTTTCTTCCTCAAACAAGTGCGCTAATCCCGGCATGTTCCATGAACATAGTTTCCACGGAGCATTCACAGATGACCCAGACAGTTATGCTTGTTTTTTCCTGTCCTTCTGTGTATTTTCAATGGTACCTGCGTATATTTTCCAGCAATACTGACTTCTTTGTCATCTCTATTTCTCTCCGCTTTGTACCATTTATTGAATCAAATTTTATTTTCATAAATAGACTGTCCATGTTCCTCTTCTCCAATATTGAAGTTTCCTCGGATGCTGTCATCGTCATCATTTCATCTGTCATCTTTCCACATCTTATTCTATTTGAGTCCTCTATACGCTTCGTATTCCTCGACATAGTAGTGGTGATATCAAAACCAAGACGGATGAAAGCGGTCTTATGATCTAATATGCTTGCTGCAATTCTTCGTGACTTTAGGTGTACTACCATCCAGTCTGTTCTTGCTTCATGGAGAAAATCAATTATCTTTATATCATCAGTCTTTATGCACCGCAGATTCGGTATCACATGTAGTAGTCGCAATACATTGGTTCTATTCGGAATCAAGCCGTCCTCCCTATTTGTCATACTCTTGATGATAATGTCAGCATATTTTGGTTTTGGGTCTTTAAAAATAGGTATACTTGTCGTACTTCATCCCGCTCTCGTCGTTGTCTGGCGTTTTGCTGTTGTTCTTGAGCCTTAATAGTAGACTGGCGTTTTTGGGCTAGAGTTTGAGAAAGCGGTCCACGCGAGGCTGCCAAAATATCATGCTGTTCATTTGAACTCTTGGCAGCCGTATGATCTTCAATGGAAGATTCCAAGTCTTTGTCTGAAATCTCTTCACATGTTAGGTCTGTATTTCTTCTGGGGGACTGATTTCCGCTGTGCTCTTCATCTGATTCCTGAAGGGAAAGCTCTTCATCTATGACAATGGTTTCACCTTTTAGGGTGGAGTGGCCTTCCTGTTTGTCTTCCGATATATAAATTGACAAATTCATCAGACCGTAACGCTGGTCCAGTTCTTCCTTGGACAGGCTGGGCCTTGGTTGCATAATAGCACTGCTGGAATTGACCACTATTGTTTGTTCTACTTTTTTGTTCAGACTTTTAGATGCATGTTTCGTTGTTTCAATTGACACCTTTCGATTTCTTAGAAAGGTGCGAGAGCCTTTCTTACCAGTTTTCCATCTTGGTATTTCTTTTTAAGTAGGATTTTTCTTATTCCATAGGGGGTTGGCATGTGTCTTTTTTTGTGCTTCAAATATAGAAAATGTTGCTTGATTCTCGTTCATTTTACTCTCTTCTTGGTGGTAAGTCGTCCCGCTTTGTTTTTCGTTTCCCTGCTCTGCTGGGATTCTTGGGATTGTTGTCTAATGTTCTTTAGTGGGCTTTGTTCTAATTTTCCAAGTCCATCATTCTTTGATTTCTCATTCAGGAGCATTCTCTCATGTTTTGTGCCGAGCTGCTTGGTCCCGGCTCCAGTCGTCATAGCTTTCACGTTTAAATTCTGTATTGGCGTTTAAGTCACTTCCGGATTAATCTTACATATTTTCTTTGGTGCCTCTTCCATGGTTTCTTTTAAATTCATATCCATATGTTCTCGGGTCATCCCTCGTCTATGATTGTTTTCTCGCCATAGTGTTTTAATCATATCTATCAACACTGATGACATGTTGGCTTTGTCATTACGGTCACATCGTGCAATGTCAAATAAGCGCAATTGCCATTGAGTTGTTGTCTCTGCTTCTCCATCTAATCTTGATCGAATTTTATTTATAAAAGCTTCCATATATATACGACTCACACAGTTTCAGGAACGGGGCGAGTCAATAGTAGAAGCTGCCATCAAAGAGTTTTGGTGGGACAACATTGTGGTGAGAACTGGTGGGTGGGAATCATAAGCCTTATGTTGACATTGACAATTTGAGGGAGGCACTTCAATCTGCTCCTCTCCATCGGCCAGTTCGGTTGCGAGGTCGTATTAATTTCTATTCTCTCTCTTTATAGGTTTTGTGGCATTTTGATCCTTATCTTCGATGCCATTGCTGATTTGTGGTTTAGTCAAAGAAAGCTGTTCACCAGATGTTAGCCTGGATGGCTCTCCAGTTACTGGTTGTGTTAGAGCTTTGAGTGAAGTATAAGACCAACGCTGAAACGGGGTTGACCTCATTTTCACAGTTTTGGATCTTGCAGGGTTGGAAGGATGAGGCGGAACACTGCGTTCCTCTTCTCATGATTAGACATGAGTGATTCAATTTCAGTTATGTAGAGGGACAACCGTGCCACCCGTCGGTACTCTGGCATCGGTGCAGTGGATAGATTGTTTGTCCCAGTATTCAATGAGTTGTATATTTGTTGCCATATAATTTTTGCTTTCGCAGCTGTATTCTTAATGAGGTTAACAGCGTGTTTGCAGCTTCTATCTGCTTCATTTTCATTTCAATGTATTTTGATTTTATGGAGCAGTCCTCTGTTGGCAATGCTCCACAGACCGACTCCTCTTGACCCCTTTCTTCATGCTTGTATCCAATCCGGGGTGAATCCAGCTGCCATGAGGTAGCGTTGCTCATCTTATATGGGGAAGAGTAGGGGAGCTGGTCTGCATTAGCTGGAGTGCTTACAGCCTCAGGGGTAGTATTCAGTCTTGGAGAATTTGGCCTGAGGTCAGGAATGTGCAGGGTTTCAGCCCGTGCTATTTCCTGGCACTGAGATCATGAAGACTGATTGTGAGGGTCTTGGCTGGCGAGATCTTCATTGCACTGTAACTTGGGGCTCCCCTCACCCCTGCTAGCTCTATTAGGCACTATTTCTAGTTTACACATGTCACTTAAAATGATTAATTAATTAAATGCCTACTTCCTGGATTAAGATCAAACTGATTCTCAACCTATTGCCCAACAACCTATTCTGGCTTTTGAAAAAGCAAACTCTGTGATGAAGTTCACCTCACTTAAATTTGTGTTTTCACTGGTGAACTTAGAAAGTGTTGCCAATCTGATAAGTAAACTCAAACCCAGCAACTTTAGCTATGATCCCATTCTAGAATGCACATGCCCTTAGTGTGATCGTTCAATCTTTTGAAAATGCTTCCCTAGTCCAGGTATGTGTTCCAAAAGACATGAAAAAATCCTATCTCACTCCATTGTTAAAAAAACCTACATTAGATCATAAAACTTTGGCAAACTACCATCCAATCGCTGGCCTTTTGTGGCCCTCTAAGATTTTGGAAAAAATTCTAATTATGAAGTTCCAGAGTTTTTGGGAAGAACATAATATCCTGTCCTACCACAGCACCAAGACAGCACTTATTGCCGTCTGGGACAACCTTTTGGAGGCTGCCGACAAACATGATGTTAGCATGCTCGTCATTCTGGACTTGTTGGCCGCGTTCGAAACGGTTGATTTTGCCATTCTTACTACAAGACTATCGCTGGTGGCAGAGGTGTTGGTAGAAGCCCTGAAATGGTTCACTTACTTTCCGACGGACCGCTCCCAGCAGGCTAAAGTAAGCACATATATGTCTGACTCACTACCAGTAAGATGTGGAGTGCCCCAGGGCTCCTCTCTGACTCCACTACTTTTAACGTATATATCCGTCCATTGCTGAGCATTTTATCCCAGTTTGACATAAGATATCATTCATATGCCGATGAGACACAGATTTATGTCTGGCTAAAGCAACCACTGGAGGCAATGGATCGAGGTCTATCCTGCACTGACAGAATAAAAAGTTGGCACTTCAGTGCAGCGATCGCACAAACTCTAAATCCAATCCCTGGGCTATGTTTCCCATCAGCCTGCGTAATGTGTGCTCACGTGACACTGAATGTAATGTCACTCGCTGCAGCTATTTGGCTGCGGTGAGTAAAGGAGATGGTAGGTCACTCCTGCCATCTGCAACATTTCTATGCCGTTTTGATCGAGGGAGGTATCCTTGGAAAGGGGAGACTCACCCCTTTCCAACACCACCTGCTTTCAAGCATTGCTGGGCGCGGATCACTCGATTCGCATCCAGCATCCCCACTAGAGCACCACAGATGCTTTTTAAAGTGGGGGACTGAGGGGGTCACTTAGTATATAAGCGTCCCTCTCCCCTCCAGCCTGCAAAGCATGGGGCAGTACCTTTTTCCAACCCTGGTGTTAGGCAGAATCATCTGCAGTACCCGTAGGGAACACTACAGACAATTAAGACTACAAGTGATAGTACAATTTCACCTTTGGTACAAGCCTGTAATACACAGTAAAGTGGTAGCGATGGCTGAGCAGCCAGACTTATCTCAAGAGCAAATGAGCAGTAATAGGGATTACACAAAGGACTACAATTACTGTCACTCAAGCAAACACTGACTCAAGGTTTCTGGTTAAAAAATATAAGTACATTTATTTCTAAACCATCTGTTCACAAAACACTTCACTTCTATTAAACAAAACCACTCTCTAAATATACTACACACAACCAATTCCTCTTGTTCAGATCAATTCAAGGTAAGTACATTTGCATTTGACAGACCAGTGTTTCGAAACAAAGACGTTACGTGGGTTAATACGCAATCACTTTTTGACAGTAATAACAGTTCGGTCTTACGAAAGAAAAGCGTACCCGCGGGAAGAAATGTAACCGAAGTCAAACACACTTAGCACATAGAATTAAAACAAGGGAATAGTGGATAAAAATCATAGGCAATACTTTAGGCAAGGCTATAGAACCAGAGGACGTGTTGTAAGAGGCAGATAAAAGTCAATAGGCCTGCGTCAGTGTCAAATGGAGCAGATGCTCTGTTGTCGAGGATCACTCAGTTAGAACAGTTCAAGATTAACGTTGCCAGGAGTACTGGATATTGTCGAAAGGGAAGCAAAAGTTATAAGACGGAAGAAAGAAAGGACAAGCCTTCGGAAAGGAAAAGGGTTCACCCTGATTCCTCAAGGTCGGACGGAGAGAACGACCAAATGGACACGGTACCTTATTCGGATGAAGAAAGCTGGTGCTACGGCAGTTGTTCCTGGTAGTTCCTGCAGACTCACGGTTCCTGAAGCTTCAGTCGTGGGGACAAGAAGGACGATGTCTGGAGCGATCTGCACTACCCAGGGATGAAGCCAGCAGCAGCAAAGCAATGATGAATAAAAGGTGAGCTCCTTAAAAACAGGAGAGGGTTCTTCTGATGGCTATCCAGACCACCACAGCTCAGTGCAGTGATTTCGACCCAGAAGAGGATTCTCTGGCTGTAGAAGGTGAGCTGGTTGATCCCACCAGGCTCAAGGGAAGAAGACTCTGGACTGGATCTTCTCTGTCGTTGAAGGGTAGACAGCTCAGGACTTCAGCAGGGCTTCACCGGGATCCAGGAGTTGCAGCAGCCATCTTCTTGTCCACTTCTCTTCGGTTCTTGTAGTTCCACTGGCGACTCTGACTTCCAGCCCAAGAGTCCTGCCTTTTATACTAAAATCCCCCATTCACTCAGCCTGGCTGTCAATCACACAGCAGGTGGGTTGTCCAGCCCGGACAACCACCCCAGCCAATGGACACAAAGTGCAACTGTGCAGGGGGTGACTAAACCCTTCCTCACATTCAGCCCACCTAGACACCCAGACGCCAAAGGAGGGCTTCTTTGCAGAAGCCCGCCAAAGACGGAGAACAAGGAAACCAAACCTGGTTTGGCGCGAAAAGCAAACAACAAGAAAGACCTTTCCAACACGAAATGGCGAAAAGCCACGCTAGGACCCAAAATAAAAATGATATGGGGTAGTGGGTTTTATGTTCACGTCTGTCACCACAGCCAGAACATTAACACGGGAATCCGTGTAAAATGATAGTTACTACTGCCACCAGCCATGTCGAGTTGGGAAGGGGGACACAAAGTGCCCCTTGAGTTACAGAAGGACAGGGGAAATATATTCCCCTCCAGTAATCCATTGCAAGATGGTTTGTACTGGATCTGTATTTTAAGAGACTAGTAAAGCCAATGGTGACTTTACATGTTTCTGGGGGACAGTAGTATCCCCAGAAATGGAGTTCACAAGGGAAGTCTAAAAGACATCCCTGTGTCACTGCACTAAAGGTGCTGTGTGACACGCAAGTAAAAAAATGATGCCTAGGGAGTTGGTGACACTCCTTAGCCCATGAGCACAAAAAGTACAACACACACAAAAATGCACTGTAAGAGTGGGAAGAAGGCTCACACTCTTACCAGGTGGAAAAAATAAACCCCAGAAATCCAGCAAAGCTGCTGAGGGACTCACTAGGTAAGGGAAATTAGCCATAAATGAGAATTCTCAACACTTGGGGGCAGATTTGCCCCTATGGAAGGGGCAAATCATTTTATTTTTTTATTACTTGTGAATAATTGTACTTTTACTGGGGCTGAGGGGTCACTAGGCCACTAGGGATGTGTTGTATTAAAGGGGAGGGGAGTGAACCTCTCCCCCTTCTGCCCCAAATTGATGGGGCATGTCATTTAGCCCTCCCTGGGGGCCGATTGTCAGTGTAATCTGCCCCTGGAAGGAGCACATGTTTTTTTGTTTGCATGTTATTACTGTAAGTGGTTGGGGTGGGAGGAGGGTTGCCACTAGACCACCAGGGATGTGTTATTTGAAGCGGGGGCACTGGCCCTCTCTCCCTCAGGCCCCAAATTTTTCTTTTATTGTGCAATTACATAGTTCTTTTACTGGGGGTGGGAGTGAGATTATTTATTTTTGATTATGGGAGGAGTGTGTGGCCAGCAAAAGAAGGATGCTGGCTGCATTCCATTTGCATATAAACAAAGTGCATTGCTGGGCGCAGATCGTTGGAGCTGCGCCCAACAATGGCACTAGACATTGGTGTGGTGCTCATTTCCTGTAAACAGTATTTTGACAGAGGAAATGAACGCCATAGCAGGTGTGCATTGCATGTTCTGAAGGAATTAACATTGTGACTACCCCCGTTACTCAGTAGTGCAAGCACATAGAATTATATGTTTCATTCTTGTGCAAAGCATGACACATACTGTTCCATGTGTTTGCGCTGTTCATCAGGGGGGGGCAGGGGGCGGGGAGGCGGGTTAGTCAGAAACACGTGTGCTAGTAATGCAAATGTTCATTCCTTCACAACATGTAATGGCCACGAGCTATGGTGCTAATTTTCTCGGTCACAATAGTCACCCTGACAGTAAAATGTCTGAAAAGCATGAGACGTATATATACAGCTTTAGACAGTTTCATTGTTTGAGTTTGGGCTGGTGAGCGAAGATAGGTGCATGATAGTTTGGATTTCTTTTTGCTGGGCTGACCACAGATAAACACTGTTTTTTGTTTAATTTACAGGTCTAGTACTGTTGAAACTTCTCCTTTGTTATCTAAGTAGTAGAGAATCTGCTCTTTCCGTCATTATACAGGGGTGGGAGGCAGATTGTCAGTGGGGTGGGTGGGACTGGGGTTGGATTGTTGGTGGTGTGGGTATGAGTGGGGGCTCTTGCCTACACGGAATGGAGCTCCAGCAAGACACTTTATGCCAGAGCACAGCTTCGTCTTGTTCCGGCCCAATTCCTCCTATGTGCACAGAGGGGTATTTTGGTGGGCTGGGCCTCAATTGCAGGGTCAGGGCACAAAATGTGCCCATGCTAGCAGAACACGGCTGATCCCCAGGGAGGATATTTGGAGGTTTGGGCCACCATTTTGCCAACCCCAGGAGGCAGCAATGGCTACTAGGTCAACTGAAAAAGTATATTCTGGGTGGTGGGTGTTTGCATATGCCCATTGCCCTCATCTGCATTTCCCATCAGGCATGAGGTAATTCAAGTTCGCAGTTTACCCTTTCTTGGAGGTAGATCAATGGTATGTACCATTCATCTGGCCAAAAGAAGGGAAAGGTTTGCAGATAGCAGTATGAAAGTTTGGATGTGTTTTTGCTGTGCGGACCACAGATGATCACTTTTATTTGTTTCATTTACAGTTGTGGCAGTCTGAAGCTTTAGCTATTTTGTGTAAGTAGTATGAAATGTCCTTTCGCTATTATACATTATAAAAGGGGGGGTGGATTGTCAGTGAAGTGTGCGGGTCTGTGCCTGGAGTGTCAGTGGTGGGGGCAGGAACAGGTTGTGCGGAGGTAATTGTAGAATAATGTGTGTGACCTGAATAGAGGATGCTGGCTGCTTAGCATTAAAACAAATTGCATTTTGGGAACATAATAATGACCACCACTTTGTTAAACATGTCTGTGCTAGTAATGCAGATGTTCGTTTCTTCTAAGCATGCAATGCACATTTGGTATGGAGCTCTTTCGTTTTATCAGAATGGTCTCCATTGGCCAACCGTCTCCAAGCTCAGCAGTGGTCCCAGGAAGCCCCGGGCAGGGTCCCCATGCCCTCATGGAGGGAAAAGCTGTAACGCAGCCCAGCCAGAGCTCAAGGATGGTCGGAGGTAATGTCCCCGCCCTTGGGCGCCTGTCTCCCTTGTTGGTCGACCGTCCCCAAATTCAGCGGCGGTCCCAGAGTGCTCTGGCAGGGTCCCCATCCCTCCCCGTCAAGAAAAGCTGTAACGCAGCTGAGCCAGAGATCCACGACGGTCGTGGGTGATGTCCCCAGCCTTGGGCACCTGTCTCCCATATGGGTCGACCGTCCTCAAGTCCATCTGCGATCCCGGCAGGGACCCAACCCATCCATGAAGAGAAAAGCTGGAAAGCAGCCAGCCATAGCTCCAGGATGGTCGGGGCTGCTACCCCTGGCCTTGGGCGCCTGTCTCCCATGTGGGTCGACCAGCCCCAAGTCTAGCTGTGGTCCCAGGTAGCCCCAGTAGGGTCCCCATCACTCCCTGGAGGGAAAACCTGTAACACAGGCCAGTCAGAGCTCCAAGATGGTCAGGGTGATATTCCCGGTCTTGGGCGCCTGTCTCCCATGTTGGGTCGACTCTCTCCAAGACCAGCGGAAGACCCAGAGAGCACGGCAGGTTCACCATTCCTCCCCGGACGGAAAAGATGAAACGTGACATGGCCACAGCTCCAGGACGACCAGGGGGCTGTCGCCCAGCATTGGGAGCCTGCCTCCCATGTGGATCGACCGTCCCCAAGCCTAGGGGTGGTCCCAGAGAGCGCGGCTAGCCTGTAAATCAGGCCAGCCAGAGCTTCAGGGCGGCCGGGGGTGCTGGCACCGGGTTTGGGTGCCTGTCTTCCATGTGGATCCACGTCCCAAAGTCCAGTTGTGGCCCCAGGGAGCCCCAGCAGGGTTCCCATCACTCCCTGGAGGGAAAAGCTGTAACGCAGCCCAGCCAGAGCTCTAGGACTGCCGTGGGTGATGTCCCCAGCCTTGGGCACCTGTCTCCCATATTGGTCGACCGTCCACAAGTCCATCGGCGATCCCGGCAGGGACCCAACCCCTCCATGGAGAGAAAAGCTGGAAAGCAGCCAGCCATAGCTCTGGGATGGTTGGGGCTGCTACCCCTGGCCTTGGGCGCCCGTCTCCCATGTGGGTCGACCGGCCCCAAGTCTAGCTGTGGTCCCAGGTAGCCCCAGTAGGGTCCCCATCACTCCCTGGAGGGAAAAGCTGTAATGCAGCCCAGCCAGAGCTCTAGGACGGTTGGGGGTGTTGTCCCCAGACTTGGGTGTCTGTCCCCCATGTGGATGGGCCATCCCTAAGTCCAGTGGCGGTCCCAGGGAGCCCCGGCAGGGTCCCCATCCCTCACTGTAGGGAAAACCTGTAACACAGGCCAGCCAGAGCTCCAAGATGGTCGGGGTGATATCCCCGGTCTTGGGGGGCCTGTCTCCCATGTTGGGTCGACCGTCTCCAAGTCCAGCGGAAGACCCAGAGAGCACGGCAGGTTCACCATTCCTCCCCGGACGGAAAAGATGAAACGTGACACGGCCACAGCTCCAGGACGACCAGGGGGCTGTCCCCCAGCATTGGGAGCCTGCCTCCCATGTGGGTCGACCGTCCCCAAGCCTAGGGGTGGTCCCAGAGAGCCCGGCTAGCCTGTAAATCAGGCTAGCCAGAGCTTCAGGGCGGCCGGGGGTGCTGGCACCGGGTTTGGGTGCCTGTCTTCCATGTGGATCCACATCCCAAAGTCCAGCTGCGGCCCCAGGGAGCCCCAGCAGGGTTCCCATCACTCCCTGGAGGGAAAAGCTGTAACGCAGCCCAGCCAGAGCTCTAGGGCGGTTGGGGGTGTTGTCCCCAGACTTGGGTGTCTGTCCCCCATGTGGATGGGCCATCCCCAAGTCCAGTGGTGGTCCCAGGGAGCCCGGCAGGGTCCCCATCCCTCACTGTAGGGAAAAGCTGTAACCAACACAGCCCAGACAGTGCTCCAGGACGGCCAGAGGTGCTGCACCTGGCCTTGGGTGCCTGTCTCCCATATGGGTCCACCATCCTACAGTCCAGCGGCGGTCCCAGGGAGCTCCGGCAGGGTCCCCATCCCTGACTGAAGGTAGAAGCTGTAACCAACACAGCCCAGACAGTGCTCCAGGACGGCCAGAGGTGCTACCCCCGGCCTTGGTCGCCTGTCTCCCATGTGGGTCGACCGTCCCCAAGTCCAGCAGCAGACCCAGAGAGCCCAGGCAGATTCTCCATCCCTCCCCAAATGGAAAAGCTTTAACGCGGCATGTCCAGCGCTCCAGGATAGCCGAGGTTCTGCCTCCAGCCTTGGGTGCCTATCTCCCATGTTGGTCAATCATCTCCAAGTCCAGCAGCAGTCCCAGGAAGACCCGACAGGGTCTGAACCCCTCCCTGGAGGTAAAAGCTGGAACGCAGCCTAGCCAGAGCTCCAGGATGGTCGGGGCTGCTGGCCCTGGCCTTGGGCGCCTGCCTCCCATGTGGGTCCACCATCCTACAGTCCGGCGGCGGTCCCAGGGAGCCCCAGCAGGGTCCCCATCCCTCCCTGGAGGTAGAAGCAGTAATGCAGCCCAGCCAGAGAGCCAGGAAGGTAGCGGGTGATGTATCCAGCCTTGGGTGCCTGTCTCCCATGTAATAAATTGCAGTGCTACACACACAAGTGAGATATCTTTAGATTCCCTGCAGTGTCTTATTTTCAGAAATGCATGGGGTTCCCCGTTTTCCTTGGTTTCTGCACACACCAGGCCCAAATCTATGGGTTGTCCAGAAGGCCAAATTCAGACTTCCCCAGGGCGTTCAGTCTATCAGTGGTTTAGCCTTTTTTCTTTGTGTCCAGGTCAGTGCACCCACACATGTGAGGTACCGTTTTCATCGGGACACCTGTGGGAACGTGGGAAGGTAGGACATGTGTAGTTGCATGTGCGTTTCAGTGGTTTCCTGGTGGCAAATGTCGCAAAATTGTAGTCCCCCCACCCACATGTTGGACTTTGCTGGGCATTCGGAGTAAAAAGTTGTAGCACGAGACATGCAAGTGAGACCTCTTTGGATTCTCACGGGTGTCCTCTTTTCAGAAATGCATGGGGTTCCCTTTTATCCTTAGTGGCTGCGACAAAGCCAGGCCCAAATCTGTGGGTTGTCCATAAGGCCAAATCCAGTCTTCCCCAGGGCGTTTGGTGTACCAGTGGTTTAGCCTTTTCTGCCCAGGTAAGTGCACCCACAAATGTGAGGTACCACTTTTATCGGGACACCTGCGGGAAAGTGGGAAGGTAGGACATGTGTTGTTTTTCTTTTTGGTTGTGATAATTTGTTCATACATTTTCCTACTGCAGTTTGTTCACAACCCTATTATTTCCCAAAGGTGGCCTATATTTAGTCACTGCTCTAGGCACTGTATGCTTCTGTGACCTGTGCAAGTCACCTATCCTTCAAAAGGTCCGCCTGTGCTCTTTTGCAAAAATGCATGCTGGCATTCTGCACCACATTGGTTTTCCTTATTTTCAAATGCTAAGTACATCAGTTTAGGCCGTCAGCATAAAAATACTATGTACCATGACTTGCTTTTTTGGCTCGTGGCATTGCTTGTTTTGTGAAACCTTACACAAAATGTGTGATTTACTAACTAGAAGAGTCAGGGGAACGTAGCGGTGCATTGCTTTTCTCAAAATTCATGGAAGCCATTGCTTTACTAGTGCAAACATGTCCAGCACATACTTTTTTTCTGTAATTTTTTCAATTTTTTGCCATACTATTGGAACCATGGGTTGTTGCCTGACCTGCGCAAATGACCCCTTCCTGAACTTCACATTTTATCTACTTTTCAGAAATGTATGCCTTTCTGTGTTCCCTTTGAGCTTTCCTACCCTCCTCTTCCATTCCGTGCAAGCATGTCCTATGAAAAAAAGGGGTAAATCACCTGCCTTGCACAAAACTGAAGCTACCCTTAGGGAAAAAAATGTTTTATTTCCACTCAACCTGTTCCTGAAAGCTTGGAAAATGGCGAATTCAGAACTGCAAACCATTTGTTTCTAGCTCTTATAAGAAAAAAACCACAGGCTTCTTTGTACATAATTGTATTGGCATTTCCTGAAAAAACACAAAATGCGGTCACTTTCTTGTTACTGTCTCACATTCCCCTACAGCAAACCACGAATCCTTGGTGGCGTTTATGACCGCCTACATGAGGGAAGAAAAGGGTGCACATTTGGCCTGGATATCACTTGTAAGAAAAAAGTTAGAAGGGGCGGGGGGGAGAGGGGCGACCCTCAGCAGTTAAGGGGTTAACACTGCCTACTTTGCTCTGTATGGGGGGGGTCGTTGCGTAGGATCTAAAACTGATCCCACAGTCCGCTGGTCGTGTGCAGCCGTGGACCACTCATGTCACACCTTTGCCATTTCCCACACAAGGGCGGACCCATCAATTGCAGATGAAGCAATTGTGAATTTGGAGGTAATCTCAGCATCCCTAGCTTCACTAAGCTACATTTAACGTGCATGTAGAGCTCTGAATTCATTTTGGATGCTGTCCACCCCCCCAAACGAATGCACTTCTTTTGCAGGAAAATGGGTTGGGGCTGGCAAAAGTGACATGCCCTCTGCTGAGCAGCCACGGTTTAGTTCCCGGAATAGGGGAAAAGACAATCGTCTATGGCGGAACGTCTGGTGTAATACTTAAACTTGGAGCACACAATGTAACTTTCAAGGAATGCTATCACTATGGGACATTTTTGATTTTACACTTTTACAGGTTCCAGTTTCTTTGAAGGCTAAATGTTTAAGGATTGAACATACAAAAGAAGCGTAGGCATAAGAACGATTGCTATACAATCACCGTGTGAAAAAGGATCTACTTAAGGACTTTCGACATTTTGCTCTTTTACAAACGCTAAAACACCAGCAACCCAACAACTGACCTAGCAATTCTTTTGTTTTTATAACGTTTTGGGAAGCACAGCCAGCTTTGAGCCAAGTCCCTTTGTGCAGGCTGTGTGCGCAGCATCATGCTCAAACAAAAAGGACAGCGACAACAGTCTGCTATCCTGATCCTTAGTCAGCTTCCTGTGACCGCCGAATCACTTAGTCAGCTGGAAGCTACTAGCTGATAGTGCTGGCCCTGGAGTTCTATGTAAAACGCAAACTTCATTAGTAAATGATACAGGTCGCCGATATCTTATTTAACTGTTAAATATCATGTTGCCTATGAAATAACCAATTAGAGGAGTTTTTAAAATGAAGCTTACTTTCCAAATCGCTATCACACGCCCCTTGCAATCTAATAAGCACTGGATCTCGCTAAGCCTTTTTTTCCTGCTCCTCTAAACATCAGTAAATATAAGTACAGCACTATACAAATGTTTGTTTGTTTATTTTATTTATAAAGCGCGCCTGACCCAGCAGTATCTGGGCGCTTTGAGGTGAAGGTAATGGTTACAAAATGCAGTTAATACAATTAATGCAGTTTATACAGACAGGCTACAAATAATACATTCAAATAGCAGAGGAAGGCATGCATAATGACAAACAGGGGATGGGGTAAAGGGTGCAGGTGTGTGTAAGGTGAGTGGTGGTAGTTTTTATTCAGTAACCATGCGATGACGTGCCTTCTGAATGTTTGGAAGGTGGGAATAGTTTTGATGTCCTGTGGAAGTGTGTTCCATAGTTGGGAGGCTAGGACCGAGATGCTAGTTCCGCCAGCTCTTTTTAGGCTATACCTGGGCACCACCACGCAGGATGTGTTAGTAGATCTTGTAATGCTGGCTGATGATTTTAGAGTGAATTTATCCGTGGGTTACGATGGGGCTTGGTGGTTCAAGGCTTTGTAGGAGAGGCAGATGGTTTTTAAGTCAATGTTTTCTTTTATGGAGAGCCATTTGTACACTTTTCTGGTTGCAGAGATGTGCTCTCTTCTAGGTACATTTAATGCAGCTTTGAGTGTGTTATTTTACAGCACCTGCAATTTGTTAATTATGGAATTGTGGCGCCTAGGTATAGACCATTGCAGTAGACCAGTTTGGACTGTATAAGTGCTCTGGCCAATATAAGGCAGCTATCAGAAGACAGTAAGGGTCTGCAAGCCCTGATCAGCTTGCCAGTGTAGGCAGTGGCTGAGGCAGTCATGTTTACTTGTTTGGTTAGGTTGGTATTAGCATTGAGGTAGAAGCCAAGGGTTTTTACATTTTTGGCAATAGGTATGTTGTTCACATCAGTGAAGATGCTATTGTAGTTAGGACTAAGTTTCCGCAGGTTGTTAGCTGAGCCGACTAGGAGTAGCTCAGTCTTATCATCATTCAGGCAGAGGCCATGTGTGGCATCCATGCCTGAATGATGGTGTAGACTTTGTTGATCTGGCAGACATCGGAGTCGTAGGTGCCTGATAAAGTTAGGAGTATCTGGGTGTCATCTGCATAGTTGGTGTAGGTGACACCCAGACGGTCCAGTTTGTCGAATAAGGGCTTTGTAAAGATTATTGTACAAAGTGGGCGATACACAAGAGCCTTGTGGGACAACGCAGGTGATGGGGATCGGGTCGGCAGCCGCTGTGGGTGAAAAGACACACATGGTTCTATTTGTGAGGAAGGATTGGATCCATGTGACAGCAGAGTTGGAGATGTGTGCTGCCGATGACAAGTGGCCACATAGGATTTTATGGTCAACCAGATCAAAGGCTGCCAATAAGTCTAAGAGATCTAAGAGAAGTAGGATGCCAACTCTACCTTTGTCTCTTAGTTCGTCGATCTGACTTTTAAGGTCAACAAGGGCAGTTTCCGTTCCATGTTGGGGTCTAAAGCCAGATTGACGGATTTCTAGTAGTTGGTTTTTCTCTAGATAGTCTTGAATTTGCAAGTATGCAATTCTGTCTAAGATTTTCAGTAAGAAAGGGACAGTGGAGATCGGTCTATAATTGGTGGGTGTAGACGGATCTAGTGTTTGTTTCTTGAGTAATGGGAGAACCCAAGATTGTTTCAGGTTACTTGGGACCGAGTTGCTGGCGAATGAGGAGTTTATTTGGTAATAAAAGGCGATAAATCTCTGGCTGCATCTTTTATGATCTGAGCTGGGCAACTGTCACCTTTACAGTTAGATGGTTTCAGTGATGCTATGATTTCTTTGTACCTCAGGTATGGATACATTGTTGAATTTGAAACCTGAGTTAAGGTGTGCGGTCGAGGGCAAGATTGGAGTGGTGAGTCTGCCAGAGGTAAGTTGGAGCCGTTTGTCAGCTATTTTAACTTGGAGCCCTGTTTGTTGGAGAGAGCATTTTGAATACTGGTGCACCAAGGTTTGTCCTTGGTGCAGGTATCTACCAGTGGATTAGGGTTTTCTAATTACTTTAGGATATTAAATAATTCTCTAGTGCTTGATCCTGCCTGATTTATTCTGGCATTAAAAGTGTCTTTTTTGGTGCAGATGATCTCATTTTTATATTTAGCAGTGATGTTGGTTAGGTTAACTTTATTTTCTGTAAACGGGGTCAATTTCCAAAGTGTCTCAAGTTTTCTTTTTTCTGTACGTAGTAGTTTAAGTTCCGGGGTGAACCAGGAGTTCAGATGTGCTCTGGGTTTGGCTTTGCGCAGTTTAAGCGGGGCTATGGTGTCTATGGCTTTGGTCATGGAATCATTGTAGGTGTTAACCAGCAGATTCAGTCAGTTGTGGCAGGTAGTGCAATAAGTGTGAGGATTACCAAAGGTAATATAGCCTCAGCTGTGATGTTGTGTTTGTTCCTGGTCAGACAGGATGGTGCAATAGGGGGCTATTTAGGCTCTAAGTTGTTTGCATTGATATCTAGGGCGAGGAGGTGATGATCAGTCCACACGAGTGGTGAGGAGTCCTTTAGGGTAATATTGCAGTTTAGGTCTGCTACCCAATCGAGTATACTACCTTTCTCATGAGTGGGTAGGGTACTTATTTGTAGGAAACCTTGTTCTGATCGTACATTGGCTGCGGAGGTGGCTTCTAGGTCATAAGGGTCATTGTAGCCAAGGTTGAAGTCGCCTAGGATGATGTTTTGCGCCATGGGTTTAGTATTCTCAGCTACTAGTGACGTAATGTCTTCTTCGAAGAATGTGGGGGGACCTGGAGGTCTATATATTAGGTGGATAGTAATAGTATTTTTAGGAGATGTTTGGAGCTCGACTGAGGAGTTCACAGGAGGCCAGAGGAGAAGAGGTGGCTAGTCTCATGTCTAGGGTAGATTTGAAGATGATGGCTATTCCTCCACTTCAAGCGTTGATTATGTCAGCTCTAAGGATGGAGTAGTTGTTGGGGATGGCTAAGGTGAGAGATGGGCCAGCTGCGTCATGCAGCCAGGTTTCTGTCACGGCAAGGAAGTCAAAGAAGTTAGGCAAAATGATATCTGCGATTTCAGTTGCGTGGGCAACAAGGGAACTGACATTTAGTAGTGCCCCTTTTATAGGGTGTTTTTGGCTACCCTTCTGGATGTGGTTATGGCTGATGTCAACTGGGTTCTTTGTCATATTGGCGTGGGAATATTTGCGCATGAGTTTAGGATTGTTGGAAACTGTACGCAGTCTACTGGATATCTTGGTGTTAGGTTTGGCTGGAGGGTTAATGTATATGGGGAGTCTGGTACCTATTCTATTGTTGTGCTCTATTATGTCCAGGTTGGTGGTAGGTATGCTGCTCGCTGTTTGGTTACAATGGGTGGGAGTTTAAGTGTACCATGTTTAGGATTGGGTGTGGTATCGTGAGCATGACATAGTGTGCTGGATCTAAGGCGGTGACACCTGGTCTTATCAGAGATGGGATAAGAAATGTTGTTAACATTATACAATAATTAAGACCTGGCGCCACCATAGAACACGAATGTGCTCAAGGAGGAATGATTAACCAATCACTATCCTCTAACCTAGAACCTTATTCAGTCAGCTTAGTGGACCCTTTTCCATATCTCAATGGGATGTGGAACAGGGCCTTAATAGACACTTGAAAGGGAATGGCTTGTCAGAAGTATCGGATTCAAATTTTGCACTCAGTATGTTTACCTTATTGTAGTCAAAGCCATTAAATTACTGAAAACAACCCATTGAAAAGTAAATACAAACCTGCTTCATCTTAGAATGAATCCAAGCATTCGATAAAGACAACAACTTATCTTTCGATCATGTTTTCTGATGGGTTAGTCCTTCTTCCCACAGATTCCTCAGCTCAGAAGAACACATTCATTTCCTCTCTGTAACGTTCCTTCTCATAGATTTTCCTCCCATGGATTCCAGATCTATGATATTATATCACCAGCACAGTTTTCTTTGGAAACGGTTCATCACCAGGGGCCAAAGTGCGACTCCGGTCAGTGGTATCATGCACACTGTGGTGGATGTTTCATCAGGTCCAGAATAAGCAGAGTTGACGAACACCAAGGCCTCAGTTCCACACTTTATCCATAGCACTCAGTTGCTGAAACACTACAAAAGGAACAAGTTACTTACCTGTAACTGTTGTTCTCCAGCATGGGTCTGGCATGGATTCACATATGATCATAAATATTCCCCGCCTTCAGGCTGGGAATCCTCCGTAAAGAAAAAAATCTGTTTCAGTTTCATTTCTCAACTGTCTTTCTCCTAATAACCAATCACTGAGCTTTGGGTCATACTGCCGCCAGCCAATGACTGCCCTCTACCTAAGTCCCTCCTCTGGCAGCCATCTTCAGATTTGGTAGCAGGTAAAGTGGCAGTAGGACCAAGAGAGGAGTGAAGAGGGGTAGGCGGGAGGGTTTGCATGTGAATCCAGAATGGCGTCTGGCATGGATTCACATGCTCATGAATAAAGAATACATAGCAGTACACACATGCACAACCACAGGAGGGGGCAAGGCTCAACCTAAGCATCTCTCACCTCCTGAACAGGCTCACCTTCAAGCGAACAGGTTGCGCAGCAGTGCTTGGCCGACTCTCGACTCTGCGTCGACCTCCACGTAGCAGCAGTGCCGATGTACAGCAGGGGCACACCAGACAGTAACGCCGTAGTAGCAGCGATCGCTCTGGTCGAATGGGCTCTCGGACGGTCAGGCAAGGGTCGGTTTGCCAACTGGTGGCAATGGGTTATGCAGCCAGAGAGCCACCTGGAAATGGAAGCCTTGGAGAGGGTCTTCCCATGGTTCACAGGGCCAAAGTTCACAAAAAGTTGTGATGTCTTGCGGAAACCCTTTGTGCGGTCCACATAGAACTGCAGCGCTCTTGCCACATCGAGCGAGTGCAAAGTCCTTTCAGACGGCGACGAAGGCGTCAGAAAAAACACAGGCACCACCAAGGGCTTGTTTAGATGAAAGTCCGACGGCACCTTGGGCATGAAGGAGGGGTGAGTCTTCGGCACCACCCTTGTATCGTGAAAAGTCAAGTAAGGTGGCTTACAGGAGAGGGCCTGAATCTCACCCACCCATTGTGCAGAGGTGATGGCCACAAGGAACGCTGTTTTACATGACAAAAACTTCAGCGGCACTGTATGCAAAGGTTCGAATGGACTGCCCATAAGCCTAGTCAGCACCACATTGAGTTCCCACGCCGGGGCCAGAGCCTTCACCGGCGGGAACGAACAGAACAGTCCTTTGACGAACTCCTTAACCAGACGGTGTGACCATAACGACGAACGTTCCGGAGATCTGGTGTAGCGGGAGGTAGCCGCCAGATGAACTTTGATGGAGGTATGAGCCAGTCCTGCTTTGGCGAACAACAGCAAATATGGCAGTACCCGCAAAGCCGTGACTCGTAGAGGCTTAATCTTATGTGCAGGGCACCAAACGGTGAACCTCTTCCATTTATATACATAGCATTTTAGAGTAGACGATGCTCTGGCCTTGGCAAGAACCTCCTTGCATTCCGCTGGGAGATGGTAGCCCCTGAACTCGAACGCTGCAGGAGTCAGGCCTTCTGGTTCAGCGATCCTGGTTTGTGGTGCAGAATTGCACCTCCTTGCCTGGTGAGAAGATCTGCGACCACTGGAAGCTTGACTGGAGGGTATGCTGACTTGCTGAGAAGGTCTGGGTACCATATCTGCTTCGGCCACGCCGGTGCGACGAGGATCATCCTGCACCAAGACTGTTTCAGTCGATTGATGAGTCGAAGAAGCAACGCCAGCGGAGGGAACGCATACAGAGACAGGCCGTCCCAAGGGAATGGGAATGTGGCACCGATGCTCCCCGGCTGGGGAAACCTGCTGGCAAACCTCCGGCACTTCGTGTTCGTCGCCGTCGTTAACAGATCGATCTGGGGATTGCCCAATCTGCGAAACATGTGATCCACTTGGTCCTGCCGAAGCTCCCACTCATGGCAAGAGCACAGCTCCTTGCTGAGAGAGTCAGTGACTGTGTTCTTCACTCCTGCCAGATGAAACGGGATGAGGAACATTGCCTGAGCTACGGCCCATTGCCATATGCCCTGCACCTCTTTGGAGAGTGAGATGGATCTGGTGCCCCCTGCTTCCTGATGTAAAACATTGTGGTGGTATTGTCCTTGAAGACCTGCACCACCTTGCCCTTGAGGGACGGAAGGAATGACCTGAGGGCACAAAACACTGCCTGCTGCTCCAGGACGTTGATGTGCAATGTCTTCTCCTGCGGTAGCCACAGGCCTAGTTTGTGCAGACTTCTGGTGTGAGCTTCCCAACCTTCCAGAGAGGCACCCGTCGTTACCATCTCGTGGTGCAGTGGGGTCTGGAAATCCGCACCTCCGGACAGATGTGCGCGAACTCCCCACCACCGTATCGCTCGACGGAATCTCTCGTCGAGCGTGATCTTGTCCTGGAAGCTTCCCGACAATTGTATCCAACGGTTGTCGAGGAATTCCTGTAGTGGACGCATCCGTAGCCTGCATAATCCTATGAGGAAGATGCATGATGACATCATGCCGAGCAGAGACTTGATGATCCTCACTGTGACGACTTTCAGTGCCAACAGCCGTTGCACCTTGCCCAAGATGGCCGATATCCTTTTGTCCGACTGAGACGCTAGGCATGACACTGCGTTGAGTCAGGATCCCAGAAACAGCGCGTCCTGCGATGGAGTCAATAAGGACTTTGCATAGTTCACCGAGAACCCCAGATCTGTCAGAAGGCAGAAAAGCTTGAAGAGAGAAGCACGATGACTCCCAACACTTGAACGTCCTGTAAAAATCTGAAGATGGCTGCCAGATGAGGGGCTTAGGTAGAGGGCAGTCATTGGCTGGGGGCAGTATGACCCAGAGCTCAGTGATAGATTTATAGGAGAAAGTTTAGAAACAAAACTGAAACTGTTTTTTCTTTTACCAAGGATTCCCAGCCTGACGACAGGGAATATTCATGAGCATGTGAATCCATGCCAGACCCCATGCTGGAGAAAGTCTCTTTACTCTCAGTTGCCCTCTTCCTTCGCCCAGTGTTTGTGTAGAAAGGGGAGTTGGGACATTGGAGGATCCTATAAAATAGGATGGGTCATGTGTACAGGAAAGGGGGGAATACTACGCCTCACCAACGGTTGCCTCACCCCCACTCCCCAAAAACCATTCACCTAGGTGATCCTCCCGCACTGGTCCAACCCCCTGGGGTCTGGATGCAAAGGAGCTGGCCATGCCCTGGCCACCTGAGAGAGAGATCTCCAGGGACTAGTAGGCGAGATACCCTTTGGTTTCTCACAGTGCTTAAACTGAATGTACTGCCTGTAACCTTTTCCCCCTAGAGGAGAAGCTGAAAAAGATAGCTTTGCAAACTGCTGCACAGCTAAGCCGGTGACTTGGCAGCCGATTTTGAATCCTTGAATTCCTCCAAGGATTCAACTGCCTTTGGGCCAAACAGGTGCTCACCATCGAAAGCTATGTCCAGGAGTTTTGCCTGGACATTTGGTGAGAATCCTGAACTGTGAAGGTAGGCTTAACTCATTAACACAGTGGATGTCCCCATTGCACAACCTACACAATCTGCAGTGTCCAGGCCCGACTTCAGTCCTTGCCATCATCAATGATCTGCATGAAACCATCCCTCAGTTCACCAGCCGGGATTTGTTCAGCCACTTCGCAATGAGCCTGTGAGAGTACTTGGTGAATGTACATGATGCATTGATTGTCTTCAGGGCCATGCTACCTGAGCCGAAGATCTTTTTGCACAGGGCGTCCGTCTTCTTGGATTCCCTGTCGATAGGCAGGTAACAGGTGGATGTGGCTGGCCTAGAATTTACTGTAGCGGCTTGCTGCGGAAGTCTGTAGGCCTTCTGGCATTGGGTGGGAAGACAGAAAGGGTAAATCCCTCCCCCCCCCAGCCGGCATTTATTTTTTTGTAAGCTTAGTATCCACAGCTATAGTGGAGCAGGACCTAAGCCACAATGTTTTTTTATAATAACCTTTTATTCGTTTTGAAAAAGCAAACAAAAGACAAAACATAAGTATGTCCACACATGCTATAACAATTTCCACAGGACAACTCAATAGCCAATAACATATTTTTTAATTTTTATTGGACTTGTATGGCGCCTATGCACAAGTGTTTCCAGGCGCCACAAGACAATAGGGGGTGGTACATAGGAAAAAAACTGAAATAACAGTCCTACTAGGCTTTGTGACATTCTTACCATGCAAGTGTAGAGACAAAAAGTGCAGGGGAGCGTGGAGTAGGGGGCGGGGTAAAGCGCAGGAGGTGGGGGCCCAAGGGCTGAGCAAGTGCTGATGGAAGCCACAGGTGCAAGTGCAAGGGGAAAAAGGGGTGGGGGGACAGTGTGAAGGACGGGGTGGACCAGAATCGGGCTAGTCTGGGGAACGTTGCCCAAGGGCAAGTGCTGATAAGGATGCTAGGGGAGACTGGCCCAGGATGGCCTGGCCCCAGTAAGACTTATAAGGGACCAGGCACCAGTCACAGCGGCAGAGGGACATTAGCACAGGAGGGGGAGATGGGAGATGGAAGGAGGATGAGAAAAGGAACATCTTGAGAAGTTTCCCGAACATAAGAAGGTCCGGCCTAAGTCTGAGGGGGGAAGGGAGGCTGTTCCAGAGGGAGGTTTCTGCCGAGGAGAGGGATCTACCGCCCACTCTCTGCTTGGAGAAACGTCTGACCTACAGACAGTTGGAGCTAGGAGACCGAAGTGCTCTAGCAGGGAGGTATTTAGAGAAAGAAAGCTGGATGAAGAGAGGTCCCAGGCACCGGACAGCTTTTTCGGATGATGCAAAGGGTCTTGAATTTGATCCTTGCGGTCACAGGGGGCCATTGGAGAGATTTTAGGACTGGAGAGATGCAGTCCCAGGGCTTCAGGCCACGGATACGTCTCAAAGCCCTATTGTGGATTAGTTGTAGAGGGCTAAATGAGGAAAGAGGTAGATTGAGGAAGAGGCTATTGTTGGAGTCCAGCCTAGAGAGAACCATAGCTCTAAATATATTGAGCTTCTGTGGGACGATGAGGAAAGGGAGAAGGCCTCTGAGGAGGTGGAGCTGAAAATTGGACTTCTTGGTGAGTTCCGTGATGTGCGGAGAGAAGGAGAGGGAAGAGTCAAAGAAGAGCCCAAGGTTTTTAGCATCACAAGAGGGTAGGGGAGGGGGCCCAAGGAGGGTGGCCAGAGAGTTTGGGGAAACAGGGCACCAGCGTCCTAATGAGAAGGATCTCTGTCTTACTGGTATTAAGGCAGAGACCGTTAGCAGAGCACCATGCCTAAATAGCAGACAGGTATGAGAGAGGAAGGAGAGCAGGTAGAGGAAGGGAGATTAAAGGAGAGCTGTGTGTCATCAGCGTAACACTGGAAGTGAGGAGAGAAGGTGGAGATCAAGTGGGTCAGAGGGGCAAGGAAGATGTTGAAGAGCCATTGAGATATGATAGAGCCCTGAGGGATGCCACAAGTAGAGAGTGAGTTGGTGGAGAGGAAAGGGCCCAATTGCACTTGGCAGGGTCGGTTTGAAAGGAAGGAGGTCAATCATGCTAGTGACCGGTCTGTGATGCCTAGGGTATCTCGAAGGCAATTTATGAGGATGGCATGGTTGACTGGGTCAAAGCCAGAGGAAAGATCGAGAAGGATCAGAACAGAGGGAGAGTTTGAATCTAGGTTTGAGAGAAAGTCTTCACGGGTGTTCAGAAGAGCAGTTTCTGTGCCTCTAGATGCTCTGAAGTCAGACTGGTGGTCATGGAGACAGCCAGCAGATTCAGTGTGGAGGATCAGTTGGGGGATGACCAAGTTCCACATGAGTTTGCCAAAGAAAGAGGTGAAGAATAGGGCAATAGCCCAATTACAAATGCCATATCATAGTTAGCCTGCCATGAAGGGTCTGCAGACAGCTTTTTTTAGGGGAGGGTGCACAACAGTGCTTAAGGGATTGGGGGAAAGAGCCAGTGGCAAAGGCATGGTTATATAGGTCAGCCAAGGAAGGGGGGAGAGAGAGGAGATGTTGTCCTTGATAGTTCTGGATAATCCACTTGCATCATGTAGTCCTTCGGCTAGAGCAACCCAATCCGCTTGGTCGGCGAAACAATGGTCTTCCCCCAGTCACCCTGCCCATAGGCTCAAAGCCAAAAGGCACTTGGTCTCGATCATCATAAAACGACTGCATGGAGTCAAAAAACATCAATTGGGATTCAGGAGCAAAAGAATGTTTGACTGTGGGCATCTCTGGCATCATTCCCACTAGGCCTATCAGCGCTGATACCTCGAGGCCCTTAGATGCAAGAGCCAGTTTCACGGTCGTTGTGGTCGAGCACGATGTTGCAGGACCAGACTTGGCTACCTTGGCACCTGAACCTCCAGTCGCAACTGATGCCTTATTGGCCTACAGCGTCGAGACCAGAGTCGTACCTGCTGCAGACACTTTAAACATTGGGAGCATTTGCTCCTTGAATGCCTCCTACTCCTCTTAATGGCTTTGTGAGTGCGAACGTTTCTTCGCTTTCCTATGACGCCTGTCCTCCTTTTTGGGGCCTTCAGTCTCTTGTCCCGATGACCTAGTGGTCTAAAGAGCAGGGGACTTCGACGGAGGATGCCTGAGACAACCGTTCCCTAAGGGACTTTTGATTCATTTGTTGACACACGCCACACCCATCGATATTGTGATCTTTACCGAGACACCACACGCAGGTGCCATGCGGGTCATTGATCGCCATCTTAAGAGTTGTAGTCCTAGCAGTGCTTGAATCCTGAAGCCTTGGGGGCCGACATAACGACGAAAGTCAATGGAAAGTAGATTAACTGTTAAAAGACATTTTTTCTCATGAGAAACCTTTGGAATAGCAGCGTGCTGAGCGTGCGGAAATAAAGGAACGGAGGTACGGGGCATAGTGATGTAGTATATATGTGGCTGACGTCACGTCCGGAGCAGATGAGTGGCACGGTCGAGTCAAGAGAAGACGGTCAATACTGAGTTGTACTACACCCCTGTTGAAAAGGTTTGTGAGCAGATAATGCTGGAATGGATATCTATCTGAGGAGGAATCTGCGGGTGAAAACAGTCCATTAAAAACTAAGTATGCATGGCAGGACAGATCTGCAAAAGTGAGCGCCTTGACCTTAAAAGGTAACCAGTCAATAGAGCTTTGCGAAACCCACTTTGCAGGCTGACCGATCTCCTCAATTGGGGCTCCCCTTTGGATTGCTGATGTATCAGGCACACATCTGGTTAAATGCATTATGAAACTTTCAGGGATATCGTTCCCCTTTCTGAAATAGCATTCAGAGACGCATGATATAATCCATCTTGAAATGTATAGTTTTGTCACTCCCTTCCCCGTCCTCGGGCCAGTGTAGCCCACAATGGGCTGATCTTCAAGCCTGAAAGTGCTCATTCTGGCCATATAAAAACTCAAAACCCTTTGTGGAGTTAATTTATGTAGCCTTTCGTACTACAAATAAGGATGATGTGGTGTGTAAAAAGCCGGTAAGCAAATTGTCTGTTTCAAGTGAAACTCAGACACCACTTTAGGCATAAAAGAAGGGCGCATGTAAAAATCGAGAAGGGTGGTTTGCAAGACAAAGTCTGCAACTCACTGACCCAACGGTGCTGATGATAGCTTTGATGAATCAAGGGAATTTGTTCCTTCTCCCCAGGGAGTAGCCGCCCCCCTGTGAGGCTATGGGGGTGATCCCACTCCATAACAACCTCCCTAGGGGTCGAGGCACGTGGGACCTCACTGTGCAAGCCCCCCCCCCTTAGAGGACAAGGACTCCCATTCCCGTAGGGAACTCCCTAAAGCTCTAAACACTGTGGCCTACATGGCATGCTACACAATCCCAGAAACCTTTGAATATCAGGACTGGAATGAAGAAACTCCTTATAATTGCCAAAATCTCACCGAAAAATATCTTAAAGTCAAATACCCAAATACTTGGACGAATACGTTAAATAACGTGCACTTAACGGCCCACAGTGAGAGGAGAGAGAGAGAGAGTCTCTTACGCAGACCAGTGAAGGACTTGTGCTGTGTAACAAATGGAGGCGGAAAAGCAAGCACAAACCAGGAAAACCACAAGTTTCAAACTCACCTGAGACAGCCGACTGTGGCGCCGGAGACACAGCACGAGAAACCTGCAGAGCAGCAGCCCGAAGGAAGAGACTAGGAAGCCACAGTCACACCACAACCCCAACATGAGGAACCTGCAGCGCAGATGCCCGAAGTTAGACCCTGGGATGCCAAAGCCACAGCGCAAACCCAGCATGAGGGAGCTGCAGGGAAGCAGCCCGAAGGTAGAGACTTGGATGCGGGAGCCACAGCGCAGCCCCAGGACGAGAAACCTGAAGGGCAGGAGCCCCGAGGAAGGGGGTGGTGAGACCACACAGTACCCATGGTAGACGGCCTGTCCTGCAACCTTCGCCAATATCACTGTTCATCGAAAGCCGCAGGGTGTCCGACCAGTTATCGTAAGACTGGGACAGAAGATAGAAGAGAGACCACAAGGAAGAACATGTTGACAAAAGAAAGGTGACAGCGACCTGGGATCTGAGAGAAGGCCACTGAGGAACAAGGTTCCCGAAGGCATTCTCCTTCATCATACAAGGTAACAGGAAGAACGGAAATAACAGGAAGCAGAGAAAGGATCATTATATCCTGCAACCAACTTGTCTCAGTGGAAGTCACAAAATAAAGTTGATATTGAAGTAAAGAAAACTTAACTGGCGGGTTACAAGAGAGAGAGGTAATATTAAGAGAAAAGCACAGTGGATCACAATAACCTGGGAAATGGGGAAAGCCACTAGACATTTTGTACAAGAAGAGAAGATAAAAATGAGAGAATATTGTGAGCAAGAGTTTAGAAGAACTATACAATTGAACCGAGTAAAGAATCATGTAGGCCAAAGTAAGCCAAGTTATGATTGGCAAGGAAAGAAAGACCATCTGAATGATCCGGTCTTCCCAATATTAGCTGGAGACAGCAACCAGTGTAAGGTTGTGAAAGGAGAAGACTGACACACATGTGGCATGATTGCTTCTATAGACTGTTATTAGAGAATAATAAAGGAAAATCCCTACCTGGCCCTCTTACTAAGAGGGGTTTTCCAGCCTCAACTTGATACCAAGAATATGTCAGAATGTCCATAACCAAAAGTCTACTGTCCTGTGTCAAAACCTATTTCCTTCCCTTACACTACTAACTAAACTAAAAGGTTAGCAAGTCTTCTTAGTGCAGATGAATGGCTCCCTTCTTCTGTAGAGTGGGCCACTAGGCCAGTAGTCTGGAGGGACTATTTCCTTAGGGAATGACTCCCCTCCCCAGGCTGCAGTCCCTTTGAAAGGCAGCACACAAAGTTCCAGATTGAATATGTCACAGTTCACAAATAAAGCAAAGTTCCAACTGAAAGCCTTAGCGCCAAGAGAATGGTTCCATGTGTTAATGTCCCCGGAAAAATATCGCTATACAAAAATATTGCCATATTTTTGCGGCGATATTAAGGCATGGAACCTGCGGCGGAAACCCCCGCAACCCCTGCTCCCAAAAACCCCCAAAATGATCCCCCCCAAAAATATTGCCTTTGGCCGTTCCAGACGATCATATATAAGGCAATAGTTTTGGTGGGGATAATATGTAGTGATATCAAGAGAATGGCTCCCCACCCTTGGTCTTTCTCATGCTTCTCAAAATGTTGACAATAGCAAGGAGGATGACACCCTTTCCTTCACCTTTCTCAGGTGTCTAACAAGGTTCACAAACACCAGGGGTAGACATCCCTCCCCTTGGCCTTTCTTAGGTTTCTCACAATGGCAAAAGAATGACTCCCCTCCCTTGGCTTTTCTTACAATGTTCACAAACACCAGGGGGAATAACTCCCTTTTCCATGTCTTTCTTAGGCTTTTTTTTTACAATGCCAAGAGAATTACTCTCTTCCCTTGTCTTTTTATCACAATGTTCACAAACACCAGGGGGAATCACTCCCTTACCTTGGCCTTTCTTAGGCTTTTCTCTCACAGCCCACCTGGTTCACTACCCTACTAGGTACTGAGACTATGAAGACGACTTAGGTTACTCTTTATAAGATGGTGCAGCGCCAAACCCATGAGCCTCTCTTCTCTTGATGCTGCAGACTTGGTTCACTATCCTGCCAGGTACTGTGACTATGACGACTTGGGTTACTCTTCATAAAAGGTTGCCGGTCCCTGACCTGTGACATCCTCTCCTCTTGAGGCTGCATACCTGGTTCACTATCCCGCCAGGTACGACGACTATGTATGATGACGACTTTGGAGGCAGTTTGTTATTAGGTGTGGGTCACAGACCTTTTCTTTGTGATTTGTCTGCCCTTCAGGGTTCCCACCAACCGTCCCAGCTACCCAGACTTCTCCAGGGTTCTTACCGGCATCCTCCGGTTGTCTGCGAGCTTCTCCTCCCCGCTCAGGCTTCTCATGTTCTCTCCAGGGGCTAGAACGGCCTCGCAGTGTTCCCCTGCTCTTTGGCTGCTCGTTTTCAGCTCCACGCATTCCGGTTTCCCAGTCAGCTGGCTGCCCTGGTCTCTGCCTCCTTCTTTGGTCCAACCACGGTGGATCTGTAGGAGATGCCTCTGCCAGCGGCCAAGTGTCTCTTTTTCTGCACTTTCTGCATCTCTGTTCCTCCAGCTCGTTCCGAGTTCCTCCAAGAAAGGTCTGACAACCTGTGAAGTCCTTCTTCCTTTTTATTATCAGGTTGGACTTACTTGTTTCAAGTTGTCTAGGCTGGGAATGCTGGTTCCGCGGGGCACTCTGCATTGCTCGCCTCGTCTTCATCTCAGTATTGATGTTGTCAACTTCAACTTGGTTACTTGTGGTATTCTTTGTCTCAGTTTCTGTATATGACTAAAATAAGTAGTCCCTACTCTTCCTTGTCCCAGTACTTTTAAGGGAGGGCAGATAATCTAACCCACAGAGATATATGAAAGTGTGTGGGATTATGGGACTATGCATAGGGTAGGAGGATGAGGGAGGTGGGGATATGCTTTGGGCACACTGGTTTTTTCCGGACAGTTGTCTCTGGGTCCCATAGGGGATTTCCCTCCCCATGAGATCCTCCCGCTGAGTACCACCCCCAGGGGGACTATCAGGTAGCGGCCTCACCTCCCTGGCCTTATGCAAAGGGGCTACCCCTAGAGAAGCAGTGACAACATCTTGGGCTTCATCACACCAGGAATCTATAGCTTGTAAAAGATTCCCAAAAGGGACCCCGAAGAAGAAGGGAAAACTCCAGACTGCATCAGAGGAATTAAAAAGACTGATCCAGGAAATCAAGAGAGACTATTAGAGGATTACATGTTGGTAAAGAATCCCACACCACTAGAAGTACCCTCAAGAGAAGGGAGTCATTCACCATGTATAAGTTACTTTTCATAGTATTAGGGTAATTTAGGATTGTTTTTGACAACGGCCTTCATCCTTTTGGACATTCACGGCTGACTGATGCTTAGTTAGAAACATAGGCAGGGACCACCCACAGAGATAGGGCATGTTAGGTCTGCTATATTATTTGAATAAAAATGTGTGAACCATGTCCACAAAGAGTTTGCGTCCTTCTTCTGACTTGCCACATATCGCTACCAGAAAGACAGTTTTCCAGCTGAGGAACCTCAAGGGACAATGGTGCATCGGCTTTAAAGGGTGATGCCATTAGGAATGTTAGTATTAAATTCAAGTCCCACAACATCACCACAAAAGGAGTCAGGGGGGAAAGTGTTTGTCAATTCTTTCAAGAATTGCATAACAATGGGGATCGTGAAGAACGACCCTTGTTTGGGCGTACACTTGAAGATGGCCCTTGACTGTCGCAACCACCCAGCCCACTCCTGTTTCAGTCCCCTCCACTGCAACACCAGCTTCCAAACCGCTTAGAAAGCTTTCCCCACTCTACTCCAGTAGTCCTCAGAATGGTGCAACATTACTACGGACACCTGGGCACAGCATGTAGTCCGCCAAGGGTACTGTCTGCCCTTTCTGCGGCACCCACAGGATTGCACCCCCTCTCTCATCAATGCTCCTTTTGTTTTGGACCCGCAGGAAATAACATCTCTGCTGCAGAAGGGTGCCACAAAATGTGTACTTCAAATGGAAAGGAACGATGGGGGCAGGGCAAACTGCGACCCATCTTGGACCAGAGTATCTTAAACAAGTTCCTCAGGAAGGACGAGTACAGGATAGTAACACTCTTGCAGATCCTGCAGGCACTGAAGCGCCAGGATAGATTGGTGTCACTCGACCTCCAGGATGCTTACTTTAATGTGCCGATCCATCCAAAGCACAGAAAGTACCTGTGGTCTGTCATCGGCAAATACCAATATGAGTTTCGAGTTCTGCCCTTCGGGCTCACCTCTGCCCAAGGGTCTTCACCAAACTGTTGGAAGTGGTAACAGCTAGTCTCGAGAAAGGAGGAATTCACGTGTTTTAAGGCTCAGTTCCAGGGGCAAGCCATCTGGCTTGCACCTGCCCCGTCGCCACAGATTGGGCTTCTCCCTCAACTTCAAGATCTTATTCCTGTCGTCATGCTGGGAATCGTTGGTAACATTAAAGCAGTATACATGGTGACAAATCTAAGGATGTCGTCCCTTCTTCCCTAGGGGGAATACTTTCCCAGGGGGCCACAGCAGTGTGGTTCACAGAACAATAATCCCCCTGCTGGTGGTGGTGCACCAGGGAAAAAGGATCACATGGGGAAGGAACCCCTCTATGCCATTGGAGACAATCGTCATCAGAGAACGTGGTATGGCCCCACTACAATACACTTAACCCCTTCTTCAACCCTAAATCCTCCTACCCCCTCTCCAAATAGAGTTAATGTATTTTTTGCCAAGTCAATTCCACATAAGTAAAAGGCAGAAAAACTAGAAAGGGGACAGGATTATTCACATGATTGTGGGACTGGTACTGTGAAATAGAAGATCACTAGGAGTCCAAGGATCACTCTAAAGAAGCAGAATGAGCGGTCTAGCTTCTCAAAAACAAGTCATTGGCCCAAAGCAGTACAACAATCCCAGGCAGAAGTTTGAAAGCAGATCAGCTGAAATACAGAGAGCAGAGAGTGGTCCTCTGAGGAGGAACAGCAGGAGCCGTGCAGGGAAGCAGCAGACTTGCCGAGAGGAAAGGGAGAATTCGATCATGGTCCGCCAGTAAGGGACTACACAGGTTGTCCCCAAGTTAATCCTCTCGGTGTCCCAGGCCCTGGCGAAGTGTGGGAGAAAGAGAACGCACAGGCAGGAGGCGTCGGAATACTGCAGAGCCGCTGCAGACCCCGCTGGAAGCCCAAATGCTACTGTAGCCTAGGCAAAGGGACACAGCTGCCCGGGAACCGCTGATGCCTGCGAAAAAGATACCCTATGAGATCATCCTGCATGTTACCAACCCTACGGGGACTATTGGTTAGCAGCCGCTCCTCCTATCCTCATGGAAAAGGGCTCCGCTCTGGGGAGAAGTGACACCATCTGAAGGATTGTCACAGTCGGAAATGGAAGGTCGCCTCTTGCCAGCTTTTTTTTTGTCAGCTTTGTGTCGACTGGCGTGTTGGAACATGGGCACTGCCACAAGGTCATGACCATATCTGCTATACCCACATAGAACAGCAAAGCCTGTTCCGTTTGTGGCCCATGGTCATATGGCGGCACAGGCTGCGACAGAGCCTGAGCCCCAAAGCCACGATAACCTTCTAGGCCGCATTGAAGCATTGGGCATTCGTGTGGGCGTTTGGGTTAAGCTGATGGTACTCCACATACAGAGATGTGTCCAGACCACTGGCATAGTGGAGGCCCTCTGCCAGTCGTTACAACCCTGCTTGGTCCGTCCAAAAATCTGGCATTGGATACAAGGCGCAACCCCCAGACACTGGCTCAAACCCAAATGTATTGGGTCACCCACCTCATCACAAATCTACTGCATTGCTTTGAAGAACACAGATCAAGTGTCCGGTGTTGAAACTTCGCTCTTGCGCGGCCTCTGCCGGCCGTGGGGTTCTGTGACCCGAGGGGGCTGCCAGAGTTTTCCACGCATGAGGAGGTTTCTTGCTCAAGGGCATTCAACCCGCCTTGGCTACCTTCGTATCGGACGGACAGGGCATGATTGGTGCCATATCCACCTGCGGCGTGGAGGCTGAAGCCATGCCAGCTGAGGCTTTTTCAAAAAAAGAAATGTGAGCATTCAGGTTTTGAAGTCCTCCCACTGCTCCCTAGATGCACCCTTTGAAGGGTACGGCTTACCCTTTTCGTCCAAGGAGTCAGAGTTCTGTCTGCATTTCAATTTCGTACAAAGACGACGATGAGCAGTGGTAAGATTCTCTATGGGAGTGGGAATGTTTTTGGGACTTCTTGTGGCGAATCTCTGTGATTTTCCCACGACAGAAATATTCGAGGGAGAAATAACTGAAGATTATTTGCTCTAAATAATCTTCGGTCATTTCTCCCCTTAAAATTCTCGATGTGCCCAAACCCCTACCCAAACCCCCACCCACACCCCTACCCTCACCCACAACACATTCCTACCCCCTTACTTACCTTGCCTTCCGTCTCGCAGGACCCTGAGACGCCTGTTCCCTTTCACTTCCGTGATCAGGAACCGGTGCCGCAGGGTCCTTTTCTTTTCAGGCAGCTGCAGGGGTGTTGCAGGGGACACTCCCACAGCCTTTTTTTTTTTGGTCGGGTAGTTGCAGGGGTGTCCCCCACAACCCCCGCTCACTATACTGTATAGTATGGTGAGGGGGGTGTTGCGCAGCCTTTTGAAAAATGTTTTACCTACCTAAAATACATACCACAAAAGGTTAAAACTTTTGTTGTTCGAACTTTTGGTGGTATGCATTATAGGTCTTTTGGTAAGGTCAGTAATTTGGTTTCAGTAATTTTGTCCTATACCCTTGTGGTAACGTTCTTCTCAATGTTTCTTGGGAATAGGCCCTTCGGTATCGTGCTCCGAGGATCGTGGGAGCAATTTCACCGGCAGTCTACCGTGTACTAGACGAGAACCACATTGCTCTGATTGTGCCCGGCACCAAGACACCACACACAGATAGTGTGCAGGTCCATGATGGACATTTTAGCGTTGCAGTCCTTGCAGCGTTTAAACCCAGATGGCTAAGGCCCTGAAATACAAGGAGCTTTGCCTGAATGCCTGGAGTGAACACCAACTCTGCATTCAGCTGTGCATCCCCAGGTCTGTTCCAGTGGCCATGGCACGTGCAACACAATTTGCTGCGTGAAGACCCAATGGCAACATTTGGCATTCAACATCCCAGCTACCCAGGACTAGAAGGGTGAAGCATGCTTTCAATTCATTTACTGGCAGATTTTCTATGGTCTCAGGGACCACAGTCCAGATGCCAAAGGAAAATGTGCCCAAGGTGCAAAAAGTATTTACAGCACACAGAGCAAGACTACCTGATGAAAACACCTTGCATACCGATCCATCCAAAATCTTGCTCTTCCTGTCCGGGGGCAAAGAGGATGTCTGAAGGATGGTCGTTGCAGCCTAGACCACAAGCTCTCTGGGGAGGCGTGCATAGAAAGGAAGGCCAGATATGGAGGTAACAGACAATGTTTTGTAGCCATGCCTAAAGCAGTTTCCGACGACGGCCACCGATGCACGGTGAAGCAAAGGGATTAACTTGCCGCGGTCAGACTTTACCTCCTATCTCGGGTCCTGTGATGCTAGGACCACGAGATTATGCAGAGGTATGTCTTATTGGACAAGCTGTGGATCCCCTAAATTCCAGGCCTCAACCCGGAACAGCGATTTCTGCAGCACTGTAGCCCAGACTCTGAGCTGGTCAGCCACTGGGAGGTCCGGAGGCGCTTGATAAAGCTCTTCTTCGTGGGACTCGTGGCTAACATCGAGAATGGATGCTCCCTCCACTCCAAGGGTTGCAGCTCCTTCACAGGACTGCTGGAGATCTTCCACAAGACAGGGCTCTACCAGGACAGCAGCAGAAGTTGGTCACCAGGCCTTCTTCCAACGGTTCTTCGGTCTCCTCGAAGGTCTTTCAGTTGAACAGGATTCTTGGCTCCTTCGGTTTCTTCCAAGATCACTCTAGAGTGGGTGCAGGGATCCTCTTCTTATCCCAAAAGCCAGGTAAGAGCTGAAACTCCCACTAGCCAATGACAGGTCTGGCACACACACACACACACACACCCCAGCAGTGGTCCAATCAGGACCAACGGCAGCAAAACTCATGCATACCACTCAAGACACACCGAAACCAGTTTGTGGATTGGGACCAGACAGTCCCAATCCCACTTCCTGCCAGCAAACACACATAGCCCTCCGGTAGCCTGCCAAAAGCCTCTGCTTTCCCACGCACTGGAAGTCCATACAAGAATTGTCCTGGCCTCACAGGCCAGGAAGAAGGGTAAAAGACAAGGTGGCCAAAGGACAAGTGAAAAACCTTGTGGCATTGCCATGTTTGACCACTAGCCACAGCAAGTAGACAAACACGATAAACAGGATAAGGCTAAAACAAAATACAACAAAAAATAGCAAAAAATAACTGCTGTGACCAGCTTGTCCCTTAGGCACATCTAGAGTAACCAAAAATCCTCAGTGGTAGTCTAGGGCAAAACAAAAAGTTGTACCCATTGTACTTCATTCTAAGATGCATTGTACAATGACAAAAATGTTAACAAAGTGATAACAAATTACCAAAAGTACTAAAGTAACAAAACTAAGGGAAACAATGTTTCCCAGTACTGATAGCCTGTAGGACACGTCAGTTTCCTCATGACAAATGAGCAAAAGCCAGTGTAGTGAAGCTTAAGGCTTCACTGCACGGCAAAAAGAGCAGGTCCGATATAAAAATAAAAGCAAAAGGGTTGGGGGTCCGTGGAAATGGAAGGAAAGGTGCTGTAAAGCGAAATCTTTCCCAATAGTCCCTATTTTGCTTGTTGCATTGGCTTTTCACTAGCACATTTCAGTGCATTACCTGCATTAGCTGAGTGGGCCTTCCTGGACTATTCACCTCTTCCCTCAGGAATCGTTTGGGACACCAAAAAGACTAGCAGGGAAAGTTTTATTATATGTTGCTGAGTGTGAAATAATTATAGGGCCTATGTGCCGATATGTGTACGAAATCTTTTCACCTTACTTTGTTGAATGCAATTATTATGCAAATAACTACTTGTGATTCTGTAGAAGTGTGTAACCCATAGTGGGTTATCTAACTGAGTTGTGTCTATGTACTTAGGTATATTATTTACCTTGGAATATTTAAAGGGTGCGTCAATTGTAGTAGTGTAAAAAAGTACTCTTATTTTTATAACTTACCTGTGTGGGTCTTTTTACTTATCATTTATGCTTTATCTCTGTTTGGGTTTATCTGGTTCCGTAATCCTTGTGGCTTTCGCAGCCTGGATAATCATGGTTCGCCCCTCTCAACAGTGTCACCTTTTTCGGGAGTGTTTGTTTCCCTTCCGCTGCTCAGCTCGGCAGCTAATACACTTCTCGTGCAGAGCTTGGGGATCCGGGCTCTCCTCTGCAGTCTGGTATCAGCATTGATTACCGCCCCCCAGGCCCACCACAGCTTCTGTGTGGTCATGCCACCAGGGGAGATGGATGCTTACACAGGTGGGCAGGCACCGGATCTGAGGTGTGAGTCCGAATGAGCCATTCGCCCAGGTAGAGAGAGATGTGGCCCTTGTCCATCCTGAGACTGCGCTGCCACCATAGCCAACAGTTTGGTGAAGAGGTGCTGAGAAGTATTTTCTGAGAAGCTACCCTATTATGATGAATAGGGACAAACACTAATGTCTAACCAACCTGTATCTGGCTAGTGTGCTGGGAAGCAAGGCTTACACCTAGGAGTGCTTGAGAGTGGTGAATAGTTTAGTTAAGCACACATAGAGCACTCTTAATACATTTAGGCAGAATTAACAAAAATACAGTTATCTAATTAAGCCTTAGACAACTCTTATCAATTTAAAAACCACAGGTAAGTAACACACTAAAGCATTCACTCCAAATATAAATAAATTCACCTTTGTATGCTTTACTAAGAGCACTAACACTTCACTTTTAAATACATAAATATATTTTAATGTACTGTAGTGTAGTAAAGCAAGGGACTAAAGAAATAGAACCAGAAGTAATCAAGACTTTCAGAATAGGAAGTTAGCAAACATAATAGAAAACCTTAGAACGAAAGGTTCTCACATTACAAAGTCTGTCCCTAGCTAGAAAGGAACAGGCCTTGTGTGCTTAAGAATAATCTTTCAGGAGTCGAGGATTTTCCTTTAGAAAGTTGCACAAATATTGGCTCGAGCCAACAGGAAGATAAGTGTTTCAAGGTTCAGTAAAAACGTGTAGACATTCTTTAAAAGACCCTCTCCCAATCCAACCACCTTAGGGGAGACTTAGGGGAGCATAACAGGGCAGAACACCACTGTTCAAGGCAAGGGAGCAATAGGGCTTTATGCCCATACAACCCTATGGAGATGAGGGGTGGGGGAGCCAAACATGTAGGTTTACTCACCACATGTACTCTGATTCACTCATGGACTACCGTAAAAAAAAGTTCCTGAAATCTATGGGCCTTCTGGATACGTTCCTGGGTTACATTGGAGGAAGCCAAGGGGTCACTGGTGCAGAGGTCACTTCAGGCGCTGGGTTCTTGGGCCTGGTTAGTTTGCAGTTCTGTGCTCCGATGGACCACATTCTGGAAAATGGACAGCTGGATGTTCTAGGGTCACATCGACTTTGGGACCACGACTCTGGCAATGACCTCAGCGGACATGATGAAGACAGCGGGAGATGACCCTTCTGGGAAGAACAAAAACTGGTCCTACAAGACCTTTTTTCGTTGGGGAGAGCTGCAAGTCTTCTTGTTCCTTAATCTTATGATCTGCGGATCCTCAAGGGTCAACTCGAGATGCTGACCATTGCAGCTAAGTAACCCAGGAGGACATCCGGGTACACCACAGTCTGCCAGTATTCCAAGCTCTTCCAGGGGCTGGATCTTCGAGCAGAAGTCGGGACTGTTTTTTCCCACTGGTCTAGGGGTCAAAGCACAGACAAGGGTCTTCTTGAGATTTGCAGAGAGACAGGGCTTCACCGGGGGAAATTAAGAAATGGCTCCTGAATCTTGCAATGAGTTCCGGGTGCTGTTCTCAGTGAACTGCTCTCCTTTGTAGGGATCTTGGCTCCAACAATGATCTGAAGTGTGGCTGCAGGAGGAGTCCTTTTATTCAGGATTCAGGCTGGAGTTGCCTTCAGCCCACCAATGGCAATTATCTGCCCCGTTGAAACTGGCAGGGTGCGAGGGGTCAGAAATGCCAGACGGACACAAGGGTATAGTTTTCTCAAAAGTTGCCATTTTTATTAAATAAAAATGGGTGAGATAAACACCTATCTTTCCTTAACCTAGCAAGGTTGGCCCTGCCTGGCAAACTAAAACTAAAGAAAAATGATCTAGTGTCCAAAAGGTATCTGACCCTCACACTAATACACAACATTATAGATAGACTGTTTGGCAATTTTCAGTTCCATAAAATACTATAGCAATTGAAACGCAAAGGTTGTAGAAAGTACTCCTTGTGACCAGGGCTGGACTCCCTTCCCCTTGATCAATTCAGGAATACCTTGTGAAGAGTTTAGATTCAATAATGTTCTGTGCACTAACAAAGTTCTGTTTAACATAGCACAAAAAGTATTTTCAATTCTCTGTATCCTTCGACTTGACAAAGAAAAAGTCTTTCCCACAAATGATTGGTCAAAATCAAAACGACTGTTGTTTTCCAGAGTCTTCTGCTTGACAAAGTAAAGGTTTCTTCCTCAAAACACATAAATCAAGGCGAAGTAATCATTAGCACATCATACTTCTTCTTTAAAGAAAACACTTGTGTCAGGATAGCACAGCAATATAACAGTTCATCAAGAAAGGTGATAGAATTCCTAAGTTCCTTCCAGCACACCCTTCTACGACAACCACAGTACTTTAAATCATCTTCTTCTTTACTGGTACACTCGCCTACCAGGATAAAAACTCCTACTACAATTGTGTTTAGTGGTAATGCTTGTTCCAAGATTCTCCACACCAGTATCCTATGTGAGGCGGCTTGAACAATAACTGCTTCTCTTTATAGTCTTGACAAGGTGGGTTACAGATCTCCCCAAACTGGTATTCCATAAAAGGGAAATTGCACCCTTGTTGTCTTTGTATTATTCTTCTGTCGCCTTTTGGCAAGGCAGGTTACAGGATTCTCCCAATGGAAGTCTCATATAAGGAGAGTTTTGTTCTGCTGCCTTTACTCTTATGCAGCCTCTTGGGTGCTGGCAATGCGGGTTCCAAATATCCCCCAATTGGTATTTCTTATTAGGAGTATTGCACCCTGGCTGCCTTTGTTCCACTCTTCTGTTGCCTCTTGGGTGCTGGCAATGCGGGTTCCAAATATCCACCAATTGGTATCCCTTATTAAGAGTATTTGCGCCCATGCTGCCTTTGTATCATTCAATTGTATGGTATTCAAAATCATTAGGCCCATTTAAAGCTCTGACTCAGGTGCCTGGTGTCTCAGGACAACTCACCAGTCTTCCTTTGTGTCTCTGTCTCACTCGTGGGTACTGCAGAGGATCGCCTCTGGGCTGCTTGTGCTGCTGCCAGCTCCAGTATGACTACTGTAGTAAGCACAGGCCTCCAGGGGAGCTCTGACAGCTGTGTGAGGTTTCCGGTTCTGCTTCTTGACCGAAGTAGCTCACAGTGTGCTGGGAGCTCTTCTCCCACAAGGCATAACTTTCCCCACTGCTGCTTCCAGCTGCGCTTTCTCTGCACAGCCATGCTGCTTCTCTCGCATCTGCCTCAGCTGCTGCTTCTTCTGCTTCTCCCACATCTAGTACTGCTGCTTCTATCACTACATTAGCGTCTCCTTCCTTCATTCCTTCATCTGCAACTCAGACCTCAAATTAAATTTCCTGCTGAGGTGCTCCATGTTACAACAACTAGACCGCTCCTTATGTTTCAGGGTAGTTTCAATCTTCATCAACGCTTAATCCCTCTTCCTCGTCCCAGTACCACAAACATTATGGGTTTTGAAGTCCATAATGTTTTTGGTCTTTTTATTTTTAGTTAACGTCATTTGATTTGCAAACAGAGTTGTCAAGTTCATGGGAGGATGTAAAAAGAGTATGTGATTTACCCTTGGGTTTGGAACCTTTACATAAGGCAGATCCATAACAATTAGATGTCACATTTACTTCCCGAACTCCAATATACCAACTTTATGTTGCTTAGCAGATTTTTCATAGTCTGTGCTTTAAATAATTCTAGAAGAGGAATTTGTACTTTGACAGCATGTCATTAGATATTTGGGTATTAGGGGAAATTCATCCTCATAAGAAGATGAATACTGCGTTTCTCCTAGCGGAGTCACCACTTCCCCCTGACAGCCGGTTCCTCCCATGTGATCCTCCCTCATGTTACCACCCGCAGGGTTAGGTTCAGGTAGCGGCTGCCTTCCCCTGGCCACATGGGAGGTGACTTTAGGATGGAGTTTAGTGATGACTCTGCAGAATTCATCACAAGGGGCTGTTCAATTCTTGACAGTCTCTGGCCGCTGAATCTGCCCAGCAACAGACATGGCTGTTCAAGATGTAGAGTGGGTCCAGACAGACCCAACCCCCAACATCCGGGCCACACACACAGGCCACTATTTTGCATGCAAAAGCTGTACCTTTCCCCAGTAAAGGGTTTTACCACATATGGAAAATATAGCTAGTCCAGGGCAGGAAGAAGGTCAAAAGAAAAGATGGCCAAGTTGTGATGCTGGAAATGCCTTATGGAGGGACATGACCTCTTAGTCCTTGTCCTACCACTTCTCTGTATGTACGTTTTCTGCCACCGAGGTCCAGCCTGGACCTCTGGCAGCGCAGCTCTTCATGTTTATCTTTTGGTGAACATCACCCATGGGATACCCTTATGGCTTCCATGGGTGGTGGTGCACCCTTGTTCTCCTTAGTGTGTTTTTTAGGCACTTGTGTGTTGCCCACAGAGCAGGCCCACATGCTGACTGGCATGGTACAACGTTGGGATGGGGCCTGTGTGAATGGAGTTGGGAGTCAACTCATATTCACTGTTGTGGGTGTCTGGTTTCTGTGTGTGACACAATGAATGAGACAGCCCTGACTGAAACTGACATGAATGCAGTTTAGTGTGCTGAAAGGCTGGGTGCTTACCCCAATCCACAATCTTTATTATGGGTGTCTGGGTGGAGTGAATGGCCTGAATGCCTGTCATCCTGATTGGCTGGCTGCCTGCCTGCATGAATGCCCTTCTGGGCGATTGGCTGACTGAGCCTGGCTCAGTCAGAGTGAATGGGGAACAGATGTGTATATCTGGGGACCTCTCACTTACCAATTTGCTCAGAGGCTGAAGTCAAAGCTGAAGCAAAAAGAAGCTGTTACTTGAAGCCCAGGTGGAGGAGAAGTCTGCTCCTGCAACTTCGTCAATGTATTCCGAAAGCTGTCGTGTCGCCTAAGGACTGATCCAGAGAGGACTTGTAAAGGAGACCTCACACCGAGCTATGAGGGACCATCGTGCAAACTGCTGCTATTCATCCGTAGTGCCCTGGAAGCTAGTCCTTTGTGCCTGCCATCCAGAGAGTGGAAGAAGTCCACTGGTGTCGCCCAGGGTGCAGAGGTGAGTTTCGTGACCACTGGAAGCCGTTGCCGTCTACCGCCCAGAAGAGGGGGGTACCCTGGCATAGTGCTGCTGGACACTCGCAGCTGCGAAAGTTCCAAACTGCCTAAGAACATTTCAAAGGACAACCTTGCCATCATCACGGACCACTTTTTCCCGCCAGAGAGAGTCCAGAGTGCAGAGGAAGGTCCGTTGGTGGGTTTCCGGCCACCAGAAGCTAACAAAGATGTCCTGAGGGTCCAGGCTTGGTAAGTGTCCGTAGTCCACTCGAGTGGTTGAGTCCAGGTCGCCAGAAGCCGTCCAGCAGTCCGTGCTGCGGCTGCAGCTCAGAAGAACCGAAAGTCGGAAAACTACGAGATTCCGAAACCTGACACCAAAAGTGACTGATGCACCCGTCCTGCCAGAAGTCCTGGAAGAGTCCTAGGGGTCTTACTCTGATCTGCCAAGCCTTTAAGGAGCCCACAGAAATTTTCATCTTCACTGGACTTCTACAGTCAGAGAAATCGTCGACCAAAGAAGAGCACTACAAAGAGTAAAACTGCTGCCCTTCAGAAAGACTTTGGTTCCACTTTTTTCGTGGACTCAGCATCCCAGTGGCTCCTTCTTCCAAGGGGGATCCATCCTCGGAGGGAATCGTCGAGTGACACTGAGAAACTCTGCCACTTTGCCTGCCACGGCACCAAAGGTACTGTGACAGGGAAGAGCATCTTCTAGCCTCAGGAGTCGTCCAAGGGTCCCAGATTCTGCTTGGATCCTGTTCTCCAGTGGGCGTTCAGGTACTTTGGGGCGGTAGAACCTTTTAAAGAAAGCAGAAGGTTATTGAACAATATTGGACTGGTCTGTAAAAGACAAGAGACGTTACTCCCAAATGTTTCCCTTTCAGGTTGCACAGGTGGAAGGATCCTCACACAGAATTGTATACCTAGTCTAGAGAAAGCATTCTGCCACTGTTCACAATTAACCTGTCTTTCTTCCCTATTCTATGAAGATACACCTCACTTAAGAATTCACATGCCTATTTAAAATTCTCTTCAGTTAGTGCATTTCTTACTGAATGTATGTGGTACCACAGAGTGTATATATTTGCCATTCTTTGAATAAGTATTCCAAGTAAAAAGTGTTATTATTAATATGTATATACTTGTAGGGGTAGCAACCTTATTTTATATACAGAAGCTGTGTTATTACCTAAGATAGTGTGTGGACATTCCTTTGTGGGGGATACACTGTACTTAAATACCAGCCTGCATCACATCCTGAAAGCTTAAGCCCGATTGCTCGTCCATTGCTACCAAATTGAGAGCCCTGGCTGGGGTGTTCTCTGCCTTTAGCCTAACATATAGAGGGCAAAAGTACAGATACCCACTCAAGTCTTTACACAAGGACAGGCGAAAATCTTGTGGCACAGCCATTTTAGAGTATATACTCTACATGACATCAAGCAGTAAAATGCAAAAGTTTCTGAGACTTAAAAAAGAAAACAATTTAAAAGTATCCCCTGCCACTAGCACATCCTGAAAACATCATGCAAATCACCAAGTAGTAGCTAAATACAAAGCTACAGGGAAACAAAGAACTTTATAATGGAGAACAGAGTTCTCCTGCACTGATAGCTATAGGGACTGATCAGGGCCCCCAAAAACAGATTAGCTTAGTGAGGTAAGTGCAGCAAAAAGGCTTCACGCACTTCCTAAAGTCAGGAACGGTTCAAAACAATAGCAAGAAGAAGAGTCCCTGTGTCTTATGGAAGGAAAGCAGCAACACGTAAAATATTTCCACACAGCATGAATAGCAGAGGTTTAAGGCTGAAGGATACAATCCTGTACTGATGATGGGTGTCCCCAACCACAAACCTGAGGTACTACCTGTGCTTTGGCTGTATTGGCACATGGAAATAGGCATCCAGCTTCACTTAGATGCAGGGTTCCAGCTCTTTGTTCACAAATAAAGGTGAAAACAGTCCAGAAAAGGAAGGGGTTGGCTCAAACCTTGATGTACCAGGTAAGTGCTCCAGACTGCTCATGCCAACTCCTCACAAACCAGCTTGAGATCACATCTGGCTTCAATCATAAGTAAGATTGCATAAAGGTGAGGTGGGGAGAGCGCAGGCAAAACTCTCAAGCCCACAATTCTCGGAGCTGTGCCTAATACCAAAATAATTTCTCTATGAAAATTGATAAGCCATCCACGTTCCAGAGCACCACAGTATTTTTGTTTAACAAGATGTGTCCATCCTTTGAATTTGTATCTAGTTAGTCTCACTGGTCCCTACCAGGTTACTTACTATGACGGTGGCTCCCCCTTAACCTCCACCACACTTCTCAAGTGGAAGGCAGGGAATCAAATGATGGAATCTCTCTGCAATCCTGTAAAATGCAAAGCCACAAACTATCTATACTCCACGCAGCTTTCAATTTCAGAGACAGTTTGGCTGTTACCTCTAGTTAAAAAGACTGACCAATGTCAAGCATGCTTCAGCTTCAAACTGGTGTCCATAAACATCAAAATTACATGCTTTAGGGTTCAATAGACACTTTGAGAAGTCTTACCTTGAGAGAGGCATTGGTTGGCCAAAGCGACTTGTCCAGAATGCAGGTAAAGGTTGAGTCGTGCAAAGATGCTTGTCAGAGACGGAATGGTAATGAAGCAGAAGGCAACACAAGCCTACAGAACAGAGAGAACATAATAGAATAAATATACAAATATGCATATATAAAGCTTGTCATGAAGCATTTGACTGGGATTTACACCACAGAATAGACTACAAAACATAGTGCATTTCATTCTCAAAGTGGGTTTATATTTACTTAAGTAAATGGAGACCTTGTTATAAGAAACATCCAATATTTTCAGCTGTACAGGGAGACAAATGACTTACTTTCTGTAATGTTATTATTGATGGATATTGTTAGGGAAGGCTTTTCTTTCCACCAGAATATTTGTTGACTATTTTGAGACCCATAACCTGATTTTTAAAGAGAGATCCCTTTAAACCTCACCACCCTGGCATAAATCATCTAATTGTGAGAGCAAGTATCAGTCCTTAAGGAAACCGGCACGTGCTGACCCTATCCCCCATTTAAGCGTGTTGTAGCACTGCTACTCAGTGATGCGACACAAAACACAAGAGGCTCCCCTTGCATGCACTGGCAAAGAGGCTGCACCAAAGCACCTTGAAGAACGGCAGGCCACGCCACAGACTCATTGCTGGTCTTGGTCATCACGCATTCGCAATGCGCAAGATGTTCATGGATTCACAGGGGTGCACAACACTTACAACGATAGGTAAAAGATCTAGATTTCATCTTCCACCAAGCATAGAAACAAGATGGGGCAGCGCAGGCCCCTGGCACCCAAACACACCAGCCACCACTCAGCATGGCCAGTAAAATTATAAGGCGCATGTCAGTGTTGGAGGCTACGTTTGGTGCAAATGGATGGCAACTTCTGCTAGGGCACTGGCACAGTAAAGGATTCAAAATCAGTGGCGACAGGTGAATATTTTAAGTTGAGGGGCAATTACATCTCCAGCAAAATGGTGTGCGAGACAGAGAGTAGTGAGGAAGCCCATATTAATGTTTAGTAGAGGGTCTAGGGGTTCTCCGCTTAACGGAATGTTGAAAATAATGTGCTGTAATGGTGCATTTACAAGACTAATTTTAATAAAAGTCAATCATTTTACAACTGGTTCACTGGGGTACGTAAAACAGGAGAAAAAAAAAAACAGTAGACAACATGTCACCAACAGTACACAAGAGCATTTTAAAACATTTCCTTGACGCCCATTTTCTTATTTTTTTGGCAACTACACATTGGGCCTCATTACACGGTACGCAGTAAAAAAACGGAATTTACCGGCATGGCGCTATTAACGTGTACGCCCTCACAAGAGGGCGGCAATAGCGTACCATTACGAGTTCGCGGACACGAGCATAGCACCATGCCGATAAACCCCCTACCGCCATGGTGCTAAAGACCCAATAAAGTCACCTACCGCCCTCGACCAATGTGCTGATTGCACATCCGCCCTACTGCTGCATGGAAATATCGGTCACCGCTATTAGCGCCGACTGTTATTTTGCGGAACCGGAAATAGCGTCATCGCACAGGAATGGGAAATAGCACGGCGGCCATCTTCAAAAACACAATCCATTGCCATCCTCTGCTCCCTGGACCTGTTACGAGTTGCTCAGAGTTGGAAATCATCCTGTACACCTGCATCATGCTCAAGGCCTTCAAAAAAAGCGCTGACAGGCAGCGCAAGGAGAAATTCACTCCTGAAGAATTGAACATGCTCACACAGACCCTGGCTGAGAATGCTGATGTCGTCTTTGCTAATGACATTAGGCGGCCCACAATACTGAAGAAGAAAGCCATCTGGGAACAAGTGGCTGTAAAAGTCAGTGCAGTCGGCACCAGCACCCGCACAGTGCGTGAGTGCCGGAAAAGGTGGGACGACCTCAGGCTGCGGGTGAGGGGCATCCTTGCGGAGAACCACCGGATTGCCAGTGAAGGAGGAGCTGGTTCACCCATCCGACTCAAAGAATGGGAGGAGACCTGTGGGAATCTCATTGCAGTTGAATCCATCGAGGGAGTAGGCAGCATGGAGGTCGGCGTGGGTACCACTTCGGATGCAGGTGAGTGTACACATGACAGAATGCGATGTGAATGTACTGTTTGACCCATATGTCAGCACAGACTCCTCTCATGCATGGACACACATCCACACATGCATCCATCCCTCCCCATGTCAGTGTCAGACCCAAACACACACACATGCGCACATCACCAGTCACAAGTCCCAAATACAACCATGCATGGATGAGGCACTGAACTGGCACATCACCTGCATCCACAAGTACTAAGTCCCAATGGCCACAACTGCATCATTGATGTTAACTGCATTAAGTATATTGAAAATCAACCAATGCCATCCCCCTTCTTGTCCCTGACAGGCTCACACACAGATGGCGAGGATGCCGCTGATGCATCCCTGGCACCAGCGACTAGTAAGAGGCCAAGGGCCCAGAAATCGGAGGACACCCCCACAACTTCCAGGGGCAAGGGGGGAAGGTCACACCTGATGACCATGAAACACCGACGAAGTGCCACTGTCAGGGCAGCAGTAGCTGTACCACAAACTGCAGCCACACCACTAGAGGAGATCCCACAGGCACCAATACCAGCCACTGAGGGCCCACCATCAGCTGCGGCAAGCTCCGCTGGTGAGGCAGCTGCCACTGCCCCCCTGTCTGATCCTGAGGACACCATAGTTGACCCAATGGGGATGCACTCCCCAAGCCCCCCTAGTACCGCAGAGCCTGCACCATTCCAGACCCCAGGGTCTGATGTGACTGTTGAAGAGAACAATCCTGCCATCATGTCCCCCATGGTGGCTTCACCAGCTGCAGTGGCTGCTTCTGAGGGCACTGCATCCAGTGCACAATCACCCAGCACTGCCCTCCAACTGACCACCATTCTGGAGCGTCAACAAGAATTGACTGTGCTGGTTGGGCAGCATGTTGAGGAGGTTGCCCATCTCAGGGAAAACATTGCGGAGACGGCGAGGCACTCCACTGGCAGGATGGACGCCAACACTGACAGGCTGTGTACTGAGATTTCAAGGCTCAGGGAGGTCCTATCTCGCATGGCTGATGCCATGGACCGCCACTTCTTGCAACAAGGACAGTCTGCCCCATCATCATCATCAGGATCAAGACAGACAAGCCCTGACAAGCCCCTCCGGCGCCCAACACGCACCACCAGGCGCTTGTCTGCCCATTCTCAAAATGCTGCCACAGACAATGACAAATAGGGGGTTGATGGAAATTCCACTGCGTGCATGGCCAAATGCATACATGGCAGGCACATGAGTAACTGTTGTGGGAGGTGGGGGGAAGGGTGTTATGGGTGTGTTGTGGGGGTTGGGGGGAAGGGTGTTATGGGTGTGTTGTGAGGGTTGCGGGGAAGGGTGTTATGGGTGTGTTGTGGCGGTTCGGGGGTAGGGTGTTATGGGTGTGTTGTGGGGAGTGGGGGGAAGGGTGTTGGGTTGTTCAGGACTTGCACTTTTTCACCTTTTCATTACTCAATACACTGGTTTATGTTCAAAACACAGGCCTGGACATCCTCATTGTGTCTGTGTACTTTATTGGCAACAGGGTCCATTGCGTGCTCACAAACATACACCAGTGCATTACTAACAATATCCACGTGACAGTACGAAAACATATTCCTCAGAATATCTGGTTGATCAGATGCTGTCTCACAGCACGTCCCTCCTGCCCATCCCCTCTTGCAAGACCTGCATCCCCTTCACCTCCGTCCTCATCACCATCATCATCCTCATCAGGTGCTTCTATTTCAATGTCAGGGGGCAGTGGCACATTCCGTCTGATACACATATTGTGCAACATGACACATGCCATGGTGATCTTGGACACCTTCTCATGTCCATACAGGAGAGCACCACCAGACCTGCTAATGCACCTAAAACGTGACTTCGGAAGGCCAAAGGTCTGCTCGATCACGATGCGGGTCCGGGTATGTGCACGGTTGTATTCCTCCTCGTGCCTGTTCTGTGGGTTCCGTACAGGTGTGAGGAGCCAGCTCTTCAGGGGATAGCCTGCATCACCTGTATGGGGGAAGGAACGGGGTCCTGTCACTGTTCACCTCAAGAGCGGCCTGTTCAAATGACACAAATTGGCATTGCATTGTGATTCACGTACACAATTGACAGCATACATGCAGATGGTCTGTGTGACAGCAATGTGCAAGGGAGAGCTACACCCTGCAAGTGGACATGCCCCATCAATGCCTCCAGCAGTAATTGACATGTCCTGGGTGAGGCGAGGTCTCTGGTGTCCCTGGGGCCAGGCAGATGTAGTTCTGCACTGCTGGTGTACTGCCATACCAACATTGATGTTGCCATGCAGAGAGGCATCGCTTCAGTGGTGGTATAGGTGCGTGGTGAAATGCTATGGCTAGGGTTGATCCATTTGCATGCATTATGGGGCACATTGCATATTTGATGTTGGGGTGGACTAATTCAGGATGGCTCTCTTGATGGCATGTGTAAAATGTAATATTTTGTGGCGTGGAATGTTGTGCAATGTGTATGTGAATGGATGTTTAATGTTTCTAGACCTGGATTGTTATCTATGTTGTGTAGCTTATACCTGCATGTTGGTTCATCTCAAGTACGTTGCAGCCTTCCCAGATGGACATTGGCGTACATCTGCATGTGCATTTGTCCGGCGGACGACAAGCTACACCCATTTTGAGTATGTATCTCCCCCCACCCCCCAAAACACACCCAGTTGGAATATGTATCTCTCCCCCCCAATCACACTGCCATGTGCTTGCCCTGCTACTCACCAAGTAGCCACGAACGTTGTGCGGTTTGTCGCTCCATCTAGCGTGGGATAGTTGAGTTCCGCAGGACCATGGAATCATGGGTTGATCCGGGAAATCGGGCACAGCAATGTGTGATTAGCTTGTTGGTGTCACATACCATTTGGACATTGATGGAGTGGAATTGCTTCCTGTTTCGGTAGACTACTTCATTGTGATGTGGGACCACCAATTCCACATGGGTACAGTCGATGGCCCCGATGCAACTTGGTATGCCTGCCAGTGAATAGAAACCAACTTTTGTGTTTGCAATCTCCTGTGCAGTCCGTGGCATGGTTATGTGTTCAGGTGCATGCTTCAGGAGGGCATCGAGTACCTGGTTCAGCGTGCGGGAGAATACTGGTTGTGAGATGCCATGCATCTGTCCCACTGTATGCTGGTAGGTGCCTGTGGCCAGGAAGTGGAGCACACTCACCACCTTCAGTAGCGGGGGGATGGCAGTTCTGATGTCTATGAGGCTCACAATGTCGTTGTGTCTCATGTCCACGATGCTGGTGATGGTATCCCGGTCCAGACGGTACAGGGTGTGTATCTGCTCAGGATTTAGGTTAAATGGACTGGCTCTGATCCTGGATATTGGTGGGTGCCTCTTTGATATGATTAAGTGCCGTGGTGGTGCTTGCTGTGCCTGTCTTGCCCTCCTCCTCCTGCGTCTCCTTTGTGCTGCCTGTTGTTGTTGCAGCTGCACTGCAATGAGGTCCTCCAGGCCATGTAATGCTGCCAGTATTGGAACCATCTTGGTGTGGGAAGGGGTGTGGTGTGCTAATTTTGAGCTGCCACAGTCTCCATTGCCTCCACCTGTGCTGATTGTGTCCACCTGTGGCAGGTGGGAACACTGCTCAGTTCTCTTAACGGGTGGTTCGCGATGCCGGTATTAGCACCATGGCAGTAAGGGGTTTGGGGGGCTTTACCATGCCGCTATTGGCATGGCCACTAGCCTTGTGATGCTGTGCTAATAGCGGCATGGCGTAATTTACGGGATGGAAGGTCGCGCGCACGCGGCCTGCCCGCTATTTGTGGCACCGTAATTAGCGGTGCCGCTAATAGCGGTGAGCCGGGTCGTAATCCGCATGGGGATTTAATGTTACCGGTATTCTGTTACCGGTAACGTTAAATCCATAACGCCTACCGTGTAATGAGGCCCATTGTCTTTATGTCTGCCATGCACCGTAATAAGCAGAATAAGCAGCAGGTCTGTGTCAAACAATGACTACAAGTAGGTGACTTTATAATTGGTATGCTTGTAGAAAGTGTGAGTTCAAAATCCAGAGATTTTGTTAGGTTTATATTACTTTGCATTCTCGTAATCAAAATGGGCACAATAAAGATGCAACACTTTTTTCTTAAAATATTTCTAAAGGGATTTATATACTTGTTGTCATGGATAGCTTCAATAACTCCCAGACTCTGTAAGATGGTTCAAGGGTTTTTATTTTTGAAACAGTAAAAAAATCGTTTTTTTCTCTTGTCAGGGTGCAGAGAGGGAACTCTATAGGTCTTCCCTCTCTCAACCTACATTGGGCTCTCTACACCCCAACCCAGGTATCCCTAGATCCCAGGGGATGTTTTGGGGGTACCCTAACCTAATACTCGCTTCCCGCTCTATCTCTCCTGCTCCTCTTTCCTCACCCCTATTTTCTCCTCTCTCGACTTTACTCTCCTCTCCAATCTACTCTACTCTCTTCCACCTCCCCGCATACCCTCATACACTTTCACTCTCTCAGTAACCCCTCTTGTTCTCACGCAATCAACCTTTCACTCTATACTTATTATCTCTCACACGGTCTGAACACTCACTCATTCACAGCCAAGCATTCCCTATCAACCCAAGTCAGTTACCAGTCTCTCCCTACCAAAACTTCACCTGAAACAACATCTAGCACAATCTCTGAGACTCTCCGCTCCACAGTCCTTCCTCCACCGGAGACCTCGGTCTATTTCCACTAAACCGGACCTCACCCAAACCCCCTTCACTCATTCTGGCTTTTGAAGAGTTTGTATACCCCAGACTTCGTTTTCCTCCCCCTTCCATTGGTTACCCTGCTCATCTGATTCTTCGGATCAATCTGGGTTTACTTGTCCCCTCCGGATTAGGTCACAACACTGAGAGGTTTTAAAACACCAATCTAGTCACGCCTCCTTTTCACTTGTTGCAGTTAAATCAGTCTCTCTGGTGCATGGCACGGTTGCTGGGCTGCTTTCGTGGAGATGCAATTAGTCCCATATTGTATTTTGAATGGGCCTTTTGACCGGTGCTTCTGATCTTGAATAATTTGCAAAGCCGGTGACTTCATTCTGCAGAATGCAATGCCTTTTAGTTGCAACATTACCTTCTGGGACTAGTGGACCGGAAATTAAACAGAAGGAATCCTGGCCAGACTAGGGTTTGGCAGGCATTGGGTGATCGACAGTGGCACCGCTTTCAACTAGCATGGCACATGTAGGAGGTAGGGAGTGGGACCCTGTCGAGTCACTCCCACAACTAATGGGGTAGGACTTGTTCTGGTGAAAACCCTGGTGGGCCTCCTGCACCAGGTTGAGAGGAGCCCCTGTAATCCCCTGATGGGGTCATGACCCTTACACATAGCCAGGTTGGTCTTGTTATGTGCTGTGTACTTTTCAAGTCTTCTAAAACTGGGTACAATTTTAGCCTGTGAAAACCAGACCTTAAAAAATATGTTTTACCATCCGGAGATGAGAATATGACAAATGCTTAGATTACAGACATGGCTCAACATCATTTACCACTTAACTGAAGTGGGTAATCATGGGCAAATATTGTTCTCTCTCTCTCTCTCTACTCCTCTGCTAAAAGTTGAAGTGATAGTTCACAGTGTAATTTAGTCATCCGTTGATCTCACAGGGCCACCCTAACCTTTCAACCAGTCCGTGGGATGACAAGGGCAGCAGAAGCACTAAAAGATTTGCATTTTCCATCCTGGTGTGTTCTTTCCTTTGCTTCCCCAGATTATAGGAAGGCTACAGTAAACTTCCTTCAGGCCTTTTGACACAAACATGACAAGTGCCCACCTGTTGGGCTTATATCACAGATTTGTGGGTTTGGTCTGACCACTGGACCTCGGATAAACCAGGATCATACCCACAGAGTCACCTTTTGTGTTATGCATTGGCACGTTAGCAATCAGTGAATGCTGGAACAGATAGGAGTGATGGGGACTGAAGAATCATGCAGAGCCGCATTTTCAATTTTGCACAAGAAAAGCACAGTATAAAGAACACAGGAGAGGACAAGCTGAGGAACAAATGTGAGTTCACTTCCAAGGAGAAACTGTGCCTCTACACTTCAAAATAACACCAGTACTAAATGAAGCAAGCATAAAATGCTACCATCACTTAGCAGTTCTGTACCAAGAAAATAAGTGCTGCCAGTGGCAGTCAGACGTTTTGGTTAATACTTTCTAAAAATTACTCCACATTGTAAATGTGAAATACTTTAAATACTTTATTATAAATTGACATTGAAATTAGGAACCAAAAAACTTGACTCTCTGAAGAACAAAAACACAAGAGCAATCGGTATAGAGTCACATAGCTCTGAGTTACTGTTACTCATTGTGTTCTTGCGCAAAATGCGATCTTGGGTATCATGTGACTGAATTATAAACTGGGGAGGCAAAGAAAAAACTACTTACCCCTCCCCTGGTAATGTTCGTTCTACTGGATGTTCCTCAAACGGATTCCTCATCTTAGACATTAATTCTCCTGCTTTGCATTTCTCTAAATAATTTTCCCAGCAGGGGGCATCATGCGCACTGGCGTCGATGGGCGTCTCGTCTCTGTGACCGGAAGTGATGTCAATGCAGGTCAAAATAGCGCGCTCGGTGCCCCGTGACCTCAGTTGTCATTTTTTCCCATTGCACAGCAGCATTAGGGATTTGAGACAAAAGAATGTTAGCGTTAAAGGAGAGTCATTGCATAATTGTATTTGAGAGCTCCGTAACCGCGGGGTCGGTTGGGAGGGGGACGAGGAATCAGTTTGAGGATCATCCAGTAGAATTTGTTCTTCTAATAGTTTGTATCCTCCCCCAGATTCCTTATCTTAGACTCCCATAGCAGTAAGACCATTACGGAGGAGGGGAGGGGCAGACGCCATGGCGATTATGACACCGCTTGTTGGAGGACAGCCCTGCCGAAACAAGACTCATTTGCAGATACTGTGTCCAGGCAGTAGTGTTTTGCAAACGTGTGTATGGAGGACCACCTTGTGGCCGGACAAATATCCTTTACAGCTATCCTTCTTTGGAGAACAGAGGTAGCTGTCACACCTCTAGTGGAATGTGCCATGAAAACTTCAGGGATTTCCTTACCAGCTCTGGTGTAGAATTCATACACACAAAGCACTATCCATCTAGAAATGGTTTGCTTTGTTATTCCATTACCCATTTTCGGGCCTGTGTATCCAATGAACAGCTTGTCTTCCAGCCTGAATTGCCTTGTCCTGCTGATGTAGAAACTCTGATCCCTCTTGAGATTGAGACTATGCAGCCATTCTTCTTCCTTGGATGGATGAGGAGGTGGATAGAAGGATGGCACAAAGTTTGTCTGCAACAGATGAAACTGATACGCCTAGACTCTGCCAATATCAACTGAGTCTACATCATCATCCAAGGCTGGATGGCAGACCACCATCTCTGCCTGAATTATGACAAGACTAAGCTCCTTATCATGGGCTCCCCGCACCGAGTCAAACACTCAGACCCGGCCTACGCCTTCTTCTCTATAGATGGGAACATCACTTCTGTATCCGAGTGTACCTAGACTCAGTACTCTCCATGAAAAAACACATCAAGGCCCTTGTCTGTTCAGCAGCCTATTCCACCAAACACATCAATCTTAGCATGTCTCTATTCTGACAATTGCCTTAGGCTTGCCAGGGCTATCATCGGCAGCAAATTAGATTACTGTAACACCATCCTCTCCTGAACCTCGACAAAAATCCTGACCAAAATGCAACTGAGTCCAAAACAATGCCCTTTCGGGAGAAAGCCAGGTCTTGGTTTAAGGGAAAACGTTTCCCCAACAAAACCATAGGAGCGGGGGCTTGAAACACAAGGCCTGCAACTCACTAACTCTCCTCGTTGACGTGATCAGAACCAAAAAGACTGTTTTCAACGAAAGCAGTCTCAAAGAATAGGAATGCATGGGTTCAAATGGAACCGCTATCAAGAATGTCAGAGCTAGATTTAAATCCCAATATGGGACAAAAAAGGGAGTTGGCAGTAACTTTTTTATAAGGTCCTTTAGGAATTGGGCCATAACTGAGATCGTAAAGAAGGAACCTTGATCGGGGGACCTTTTGAACACAGACAAGACCGCCACATATCATTTGACTGTGGAAAACTGAAGACCTGCTGAGGCCAGTGACAGAAGTAACTCCATCACTGTAGTGGTGGGATTGATCTCGTTTTCCCTGCACCACGCCTCAAATCTTCTCCACCTGCACGCATACAGGGTTATTGTAGACAGTCTGCGTGCAGCCAGCAACACCGCGAGTATCTCCTCTGAGAGGTCCCAGTCATCATACTTCATCTTCTCAAGAGCCACGCATGTAGGTTGAGGGACTCCGGATTCAGGTGGAGTACTTGTTCTTCCAACTGGTTCAGGAGATCCAGGTGCCGAGGCAACTTCTGAGGCAGACAGATGGTCAGATCGAAGAGATTGGAGTACCTCGTTGTCCTCGACCAGTCCGGGGCGATCAAGATCATGGTCGCTCTAAACATCTTCAACCTCCTGGGAACCTATGGAATGATGGTAATCGGGGGGTGGAGGGAGGCGTAGTGGAGAGGGAAGGTCTAATCCACCAGAAACGCATCCCCCAGTACACTGTTCGAAGGGAATTCCCTTGAGCAAAACTGCACACTTCCTGTTGGACTATTTGGCAAATGGATCCACTGCTGGAGTACCCTAGAGAGAGAAGACCTCCTCCAGGACTTCCTGGCACACTTCTCACTCGTGTGAGACAGTGCTCTGCCTGCTTAGAGCATCCGCCAAGGTGTTCTCTGTCCCCGCCATATGAACTGCCCAGACCGAGATCTGGTTCTCTCTCAACCAGAACCACAGCTGAATTGCCTCCGTGTAGAGTGGGCGAGAGTGCACGCCACCTTGCTTGTTGAGGTAATCCAAGGCCACTGCTTTGTCTGTTAGGACAAGGACATGCTTCCGTCTGAGAGACGGTGCAAACACCCTCTGTGCAAACCTGATGGCACGCACCTCCAGCCTGTTGATATGCCACTTGGCTTCTGATGGAAACCAGAGGCCGCTCACCTGCAAGTCCTCGCAGTGAGCGCCCCAACCCTTCAGGGACGCATCCGTGACCACTCGGGCCTGGGGCCAAGGCGCCCAGAAGGGTTCCCCTCCCAACAGATTGCTGCGCATGTACCAGCAGCCGAGTCTGCGGACTACCTGGCTGGACACCGAAAGGCGATCCTTGAGTGCTCCCAGCTACTGAGACCACTGGTCCCTCAGGAGCCATTGTAGGGATCGCATATGCAGCCTGGCCTCTGGCAATAGAAAAATACAGGAGGCCCTGAGACCCAATAGGTGGAGGAAGGAAGCCACTGGAAAATTGACATAGTACTGAAACAACTGCACCATCTGGACGATGTTGCTGACTCTCTCCTCAGGAGGAAAATCCTTCCCTACCCGGGGGTCTAGGACCGCTGCAATTACCGGGAGCCGCGGGACTGACATCAGATGGGGCTTCTTCAAGTTGAGGGAGAAGCCCAGCCTGTGCAGTAGCAGACAGGTGTCCTCCAGATGAGACAAGACCCAAGACCTGCCCCACCGACTTCCCTCGGATCAGCCAGTTGTCCTGGTACAGAAATACATGGACCCCAGATCTCCTGAGGTGAGCCGCAACTACCGCCATGAGCTTGGTGAAGACCCTTGGCGCTGGGGTCAAACCAAATGGAAGCACTTTGAACTGATAATGCTTGTCCCCAATGAGGAACCTTAGTAACATCCTGTGCTTTTGGTGCATCGGCACATGGAAATAAGCGTCCTGCAGGTCTATCGACACCAGCCAGTCCTAGAGTTCAAGAGCGTGGAGAATCACTTTCAACGTCACCATCCTGAATTTGTCTTTCCTCAAGAACTTGTTCAAGACACTGAGTCCAGAATGGGACGGAGACCTCCTCCCTTCTTGGGTACCAGAAATCCTGGGAATACCAAACCCGATCCTCTCTGCTCGGGAGGTACCTCTACCACTGCACCCTTCAACAACAGGGCTCTCAGTTCTTCCTGGAGCTCCTGTCCAAGTTGGATTGGGGGTGTGATGGTCTGTCCAGTGGTTTTCTTACAAATGGCAGACAATAACCGCACTGAATGAGCTGAATAGCCCAGGCATCGGAAGTAATTCCCTGCTACTGGATTAAATGCTCCTTCAACCGGTTCGCTGTGAGAGAGGAGGAAAAATCAAAGCGACTTCTGAGGCTGGGTCACCACCGCCGCTGACACTGCCTGTTGGCCTCTAGAAGCCCCTCTGCCCCTTCCGGAGCGCAAGAAACGCTTCTGCCCTTGCCTGGTCCGTGGGAGCTGCGCTCTCCTTCCATAAGGAGCATATCTCCTGTAGCCCCGTGCCCTACAGGCCAAGTTAATTGCAAGGTTGGCCAGTTGCGCAGATGGGCATAAGGACTTAGCAGCGATTTTGGATACCTTACATTTTCCTAAGGAATCGTCGGCTTTCTGAACGAAGAGAAGATCGCCCTCGAAGAGAATGTCCAGAAGCTTTTTTTTTTAAATAGGCCTGTCTTCTTAGTGTTATGGCTGACGTCATTGATCGGCCCACACAGTCGTCAATGCCCAGGCCCGTTCATAACGAAGCGACTGTCTAGCCACCTCTTTCCCATCCTCGATTAGCAGTAGGAAGCCCTCATGCATTTCTCCTTCTGGGACATACTGAGGAGCATTTTCAACTGCTGTCCATAGACCAAAGGAGTACTTGGCAAAACAGCTTGCCACATTTGTAGCTTCTAGGGCCATGCTAACTGAAGTAAATGCTTTCTTTTCTAAGGCATCAACTTGTTTTGCTTCCCTGTCCGGAGGCAGAGTGGACGATGCAGGTCTAGACACGACAGTAGCAGCTTGCATAACATAACAAGCCCTTCTGGGGAAGGGTGAGAGGAGAGGTATGAAGGGTCACTTCTAGCCTGATCCCTCTTCAACCCAATTAAATAGGGTCGACATCCTCCTGATCATTGAAAAACTCAGACCGGGGTTGTGTGTTGAATGTTTTCCGAGCAACCGTTGAGGGTTTGTGTCTCGGCGCTAATATGGAGGATGTCCGTGTCGATCAGGATCGAGATGTCGCAGCGTCGACATCCTTGGATGCACAGGGTTGATCCGGCTTCCATTGAATCACTTTCAGGGTCGAAAGATTCATCGTTACCGTCATTGTCATTACCGGGGCACTTGAGGGGTCGGATATGCCGAGCGCTGCATTTGGCTCCAAAGCCTGTTGCGTGCTTGAGGGGGTTAGCTGCGCCGACTGCAGCATGCTTTTGGAACAACGCAAGCTTGGATGATTAAACATCCGCCCACTCTTGGATGGGCGGTAGGCCCAGCCAAAGGCTTACCTTTATCCGTCGAGGAAGCGGAGTTCCGATGGTGGCAGTGACGCTTTTTCTTCTTTCGGGATCAGGAAGAGTGCCTCCTCGAGTGGGACCGTTTCTTCTTCCGCCTATGTTTTTTTTGGGGGGTGTGCCCCTCAGTTTCAGCGTCCGAAGACCAAACCGTCAACTGCACCAGTGATTTTGAGGGCAGTCGACACAGAGCGAGTTTTGCCGCTCAATCGCATAGGGATTTGGGCTGCATTTTGGCGCACAATGGACACCCATCAGTTCCATGACCCGTGTCGAGGCACCAGAGACAACTCGTATGGGTCAGTGATGGATATCTTGGTGCCACAATCGGAACACCGCCTGAAAACCGATACCCGTGCGACCGGCATTTCACGTCGAGGAATTGAAAAAAGTACAAAGGTTTTCTGATGAAAACATTGAGTGAGTCGAAGACTCGCCTGTGTTCCCAAGCAGTGTGCTAGCGCACGGAAAAAAGGAACTTAGGTTGGGGCATAGTGACGTGGTATTTATACGACACCTGACGTCACGTCCGGAGCCGACGACCAGTTGCCGAGCAAGACAGATCGACGGGCCCAATCGAGGTCCACTACGCCCCCTGTTGAAAATATTCCAACACAGCAGAGCTGTAGGGAATACCTATCAGATGAGGTATCTGCGGGAGAAAGGCAATCCATTGAAAGGGCAGATAGTACCCAGATTGGACGAGCTGTAAGGCCCAGTCCAATGTAATCTCCTCCCACTGGAGCCAGTGCTCGCCAAACCTTCCTCCAACTGGGGAAACATGGGGGAGAACTCAAAGCAGCATTGAGAGGGGAGCCGCACCAGCTGCTGCTGCCACAATCTGCTGACGCCCTCTCCCCCACCCGTCCCTCCAGGAGCACAGGAAACACCTCTGCCCCTGCCTGGGTTGCGGGAGCTGTGCCTTCCTTCCAAAGGGGTTGTACCATCTGTACCTCCACCTTCTGGATGCAAAACTTAAGGAAGGTTTAGCAGGCTGTTTCACATGTAGGCCCAGTGACTTGGCAGCTAGCTTTGAGTCCTTACATTATTCCAGGGACTCATTGGCCCTAGGGCTGAACAGGTTCTCGCCATCAAAGGCAATATCCAGTAGCTTTGCCTGGATATTTGGTGAAAAACCTAAATTGTGCAGTTATGCCTGTCTCCTCAGAACTGTAGCCGAGTAGCTGATTCCACTGCTCTTCCGACGTAGTTGGCAAAGTCAAGGCCTGTCTAGAAAGACTGGAAGCCACATCCTTCCCAACATCCACAATCTGCAAGAATCCATCCCGCATTTCTCCTTAAGGAATATGTTCTGATGCTTCCTCGATTGATTTCCAACGACAAAAAGTGCATCTGGCAAACGAGCAGGAAGCATCTACAGCCTTTAAGACAATACTGCTTGATGCGAAACCATTCTTTGCAAGGGCGTCAGTCCTTATACCCTCCCTATCAGCAGGGAGATTGGATGTGGATGTGGCGAGTCTAGTATTGACTGTGGCAGCTTGGACAACTAGGTCTTCTGGAGTCAGATGGGTGGAAAGAAAAGATGGATGAACCCTTGCCGGCTTATATTTTTGTGTGAATTCCAAATTGACATGAAAGGTTAAACAAGGATTCTGCCACAAGGCAGCAACAGGGTCGGCAACGGCTATGTTGAAGGGCAAGGCCCTCTCTGTCGGGGGTCCTTGGTCAAGAATGTCAGTGAGTGCATAGCCTGACAGGGGTTTGGCTGGAGCGCCCAATCCCAGGATATCTACCATCCTGTCTACTGTGGTGCGGTACTGGGCCTTTGCAAGTCAATAGGGATGGGCTTGCTTAATCTCCAAGTCGGGAGAAGAGTCCAATCCACTTGCATCCCACAGCCCGTCTGCCAAGGTGAGTAAATCGGCCTGGTCCAAGAAATAATCTGTGCCAGCAGAGCCTCCAAAAGGTGCTTGGTTGTCAGAAATCGTCGACACTGTGTCAAAAAATGCTGATCAGGACTATGGGACATACGAAAGGTTGTGCACCGGCACGGACAAAGATGGATCCGCACCGGATGGCGCTGATAAGGGCTTTGATGACATGCCTGTTTTGGCCGGGTGGTGCTGTGCCCGAGGGTATTGGTACGGATGCACACTTCCTGGGACGGACTCACTAAGTTCCTACTGAAGTCGCCAAGGCCTAATGCTTCAGGAATGAGCTGTAGTAGCAGCTGCCTTAAACATCTTGAGAATCTGCTCTTTAAAGGCCTTACACTCTGCCCAAGATGTTGGGCCCGATGAAGACTTACTGCGATCTTCGGAAGAGTCAGACTTGTGCCTATGCCAATGACAGCGCCTCTTTTTGTGGGGGGGGGGGGAGAGGAGTCAAAGGGTGGCTTCCCGGTGCCTGTCCTCCTTTTCAGGAGTGGGACCTTCCGTATCGAGCTCCGACGACCAAGTGTCCGAGTGAGTTGGAGACTTAGAAGGAGGCCAACCAAGCTTGAGTCACTGCCCTCTCTCATAGAGATTTGTGGTTCATCTTCATACAAGAACAGCAATCCTGAGTGACGTGACCGACACTGAGGCACCACACGCAGATACCGTGTGGGTCGGTAATACGCATCTTGGAATTACATCCTTGCGCCGTTTGAAACCGGACATCTTGAGAACAGACATTCTGCTGAAATCATGTAGAGTTGAGGAAAAATGTCATGAAGAAAAAAGGTTCTGTAACCAGGGTTGTTCCAGTGAGCAGCGTGCTGAGCGTGAGGAAAAAAGGAACTGAGGTACAGGTCGTAGTGACGTGGTATATGTATGACGACCAACGTCACGTCCGGAGTCGATGACTGCTGCATCGAGTTAAGATGGATCGACGGCCGAGTCGAAATGCACTAAGCCCCCAGTCGGAAATGTTTCCGAGCAGCGTTGGAAGGATATCTATCTGATGAGCAATCTGCAGGAGAAAAGCAATCCATTGAATAGGTGACTAACCATGATGTATGGGAAATCAAGTTGCCCAATAATGCTTCTAGGTTCCTGATATCTCCCCCGGAATAACCCCTGATCTATGGTTCAGTCTGGGACCCAATTGTGAATTATGGCCTTTATAGCCCCCTCTGTTACAGTGTCTGAGAAAGTTAGGGGATGACATATAATTTTAGTGGGGAACCAAGTGTTTTGGGAAGGTGAAGGGGTCAGATATGATCTGGCAGGAAGGAGCTTATTCCGAGGTATGGACCGTTTTGTGGAATTGATGGCATAACCAGAGTCAGATGTGCATTTTACAATCCATATAAGCACTAAGCAGTTCACAGTTTTCTGGTCAGCAACAGAAGAGAATAGTAAGGGTATATGTTGAGTTTTTGACAGCATGGCCCAGATTTGTGGAGGTGGAAAGGTGGAGAAAATGGAAGGAACAAGTTACTTACCTGTAACTGTTGTTCTCCAGCATGGGTCTGGCATGGATTCACATGCTCATGAATATTCCTCGTCGTCAGGCTGGGAATCCTCGGTAAAGAAAAATCAGTATCAGTTTCGTTTCTGATCTGTCTTTCGTAGTAGTAACCAATCACTGATCTCTGTGTCATACTGACCACAGCCAATGACTGCCCTCTACCTAAGCCCCGCCTCTGGCAGCCATCTTCAGATTTGGTAGCACGTGAAGTGGCAGTATGACCAAGTGAAGAGCCGCAGAGGGGTAGGCGGGAGGGTTCGCATGTGAATCCATGCCAGACCCATGCTGGAGAACAACAGTTACAGGTAAGTAACTTGTTCCTTCTCCAGCATTGGGTCTGGCATGGATTCACATGCTCATGAATAAAAGAATACATAGCAGTACACACATGCACAACCACGGGAGGTGGCAAAGGCTCAACATTAAGCATTACATCCAAAACTCAACATTAAGCAATTCTTACCTCCTCACCAGGCTCACCTTAGGCGAACAGGTTGCGCAGCACTGCTTGGCCGACCCTGGACTCCTCCCTGGAATCCCGATCGACGCAGTAGAATTTAGTGAAGGTGTGCATCAACCTCCACGTAGCAGCCCTGCAGATGTCCAGCAAGGGCACACCAGATAGGAACGCCGTGGTAGCTGCGATCGCTCTGGTGGAATGGGCTCTCGGCCGGCCAGGCAGCGGTCGGTTTGCCAACCGATGACAGTACATGATACAGCCGGAGAGCCATCTGGAAATAGAAGCCTTCGAGAGAGCCTTCCCCTGATTGACAGGTCCAAAGTTCACAAAAAGTTGTGATGTCTTCCGAAAACTCTTCGTGCGGTCCACGTAGAACTTCAGCGTTCTAGCCACATCCAGCGAGTGCAAAGTCCTTTCAGCCGGCGACGAAGGCGATGGGAAGAAAACAGGCAACACCAAGGGTTCGGTGAGGTGGAAGTCCGACAGCACCTTGGGAAGGAGGGGTGCGTCCTGAGCACTACTCTCGTGTCGGGAAAAGTCAAGTACGGGGGCTTGCAGGAAAGGGCCTGGATCTCTCCCACCCGTCGTGCGGAGGTGATGGCCACAAGAAACGCTGTTTTCCACGACAAGAACTTCAACGGAGCTGAGTGCAGAGGCTTGAACGGAGGTCCCATGAGCTTGGTCAGCACCACGGGAACGATCTGAACAGTCCCTTCATGAATTCTTTCACCAGACGATGAGGCCACAAAGACGTCCGTCCCGTGGTTCTGGTGTATCGGGAAATCGCAGCAAGATGAATCTTGATGGAAGCGTGCGCCAGTCCAGCCTTGGCCAGCGTCAGCAGGTACGGCAGTACTTGAGGAGCCGTAATCCGTAGAGGGTTAATCTTCTGTGCGTGGCACCAGACAGAGAACCTCTTCCATTTGTGTCCCTAGCATTTAAGAGTTGAGGACGCCCTGGCCTTTGCAAGAACCTTTCTGCAGTCGGCCGGTATGTCGTAACCTCCAAACTCTAACGCTGCAGGAGCCAGGCCTGCAAGTTCAGCGACTTCGGGTCGTGATGGAGGATGGCGCCTCCTTCCCTGGGGAGAAGATCCGCGTCCACTGGCAGCTTGATTGACGGGGTCGCTGACAAGTCCAGAAGGTCCGGGAACCATATCTGCCTCGGCCACGCAGGTGCGACGAAGATCATCCTGCACTGTGACCTCTTGAGCTGGTTGATGAGCCGGATCAGCAGCGGCAATGGAGGGAACGCATATAGTAACAGGCCCTCCCAGGGGAACGAGAAAGCATCACCCATGCTCCTCGGCTGGGGAAACCTGCTGGCGAACCTCCAGCACTTGGAGTTCGTCGCCGTCGCGAACAGATCGATCTGGGGTGTGCCCCACCGTCGGAAGAGGCGGTCCACTAGATCCTGTTGTAGTTCCCACTCGTGGCACGAGCGCAGCTCTCTGCTGAGCGAGTCGGCGATGGTGTTTTTTATCCCAGCCAGATGAAACAGCACCAGGAACATCCCTTGGGCGACGGCCCAATGCCACAGATCCTGAGCCTCCTTGGACAGGGCTGGGGATCTGGTACCGCCCTGCTTCCTGATGTAGAACATGGTGGTGGTGTTGTCGGTGAAGATCCTCACCACCTTGGACCTGAGGGCACAAAACACTGCACGGAGTTCCAGGACGTTGATATGGAGGGACTTCTCTGTCGGCAGCCAAAGGCCTCTCGCGTGCAGATTTTCGGTGTGCGCTCCCCACCCTTCCAGGGAGGCATCCGTGGTCACTGTCTTCTGGTGGCCCGGGGTCTGGAAGTCCATGCCCACCGTCAGATGCGCGCGGGTGCCCCACCACCGGATCGCTTGTCGGAAGCTCTCGTCGAGTGTGATCCTGTCCTCGAAGCTGCCCGTTGTCTGGATCCAGCGAGCGTCCAGGAACTCCTGCAACGGGCGCATCCGAAGCCTGCACAGGCGGATGAGATAAATGCAAGAAGACATGATTCTGAGGAGGGATTTGATGGACCTCACCCTGGCCGTGTCCGCAACCAGCATCCGCTGCACCTTGCCCAAGATGGCCCTCGTCCTTTCCTCCGACGGAGAGGCCAGAAGTGCCACTGTGTAGAGTTTTGCTCCCAGAAACAGCACGTCTTGCGCGGGCACCAGGTGGGACTTGGCGTAGTTTATGGAGAATCCCAGGTCCGTGAGTAGTTGGACGGTCCTCGCCGTGTGCTCCGCGGCGAGCTCCTTTGTCTTTGCTCGGATGAGCCAGTCGTCCAGGTAGGGGTAGACGTGGATCCCCTCCAGGCGCAGCCGCGCCGCCACCGGTGCGAGGCACTTGGTGAACACCCTCGGTGCCGACCTCAATCCGAAGGGAAGGGCTCTGACCTGGTAGTGACGCCCTTGGACCACGAATCTGAGAAACTTTCGGTGTCCCTTTAGGATGGGGATATGGAAGTAGGCATCCTCCAAATCCAACGACGACAGGAAATCGCCCTCCTCCAGTTGACCCAGGACGTGCTGGAGGGTGACCATCCGGAACTTCTGTGCCTTGATGAATTTGTTCAGTCGTCGTAGGTCCAGGATGGGACGCCATCCTCCCGTCTTCTTCTTCACGAGGAAGTATCTTGAGTAAACTCCGGAGCCCCGAAGCCACTTTGGGACGAGCTCGATGGCGCCTTTCTTGAGCATCACCTTTACCTCCAAGAGAAGTTGAGGGACGTGATGTTCCTTCCTTGCCACGGGGGGGACGCGCGGGCACTTCTTTAGAAACTCGAGCGCGTGACCCTGGGCCAGGGAGTACAGCACACAACGGTCGGTGGAGATGGACTCCCACACGCTGACGAAGTCCGCCAGCCGGCCTCCCACCGGGGTGCTTCGGTGGGGGCCCGACCCCACGGTCGGTTCAGTCCTGCTTCAACGAGGCTTTGCCGCCTTGTCCTCCTTGGCGACGACGGCGGGGTCCGCCCGACTTGCCTCGTCCCCTGTAGGCTTCCTGTGACGACGAACAGGCCGCTTGACGATAGGTGGAAAATCCGCCGCCGGAACCTTTGGAGGCACCTGGCGTGCCTCCGCCGCTCCGAAAGGGCGGCCGTCGTTGCTGGAGAACACCAAGAGCCCGGGCCGTCTCCGTCTTGATGGCTTGTAGGGAATCGTCCACTGTTTTCCCAAACAGGTTGCTCCCGTCGAACGGCATGTCCAAGACTCTGGGGTCTGCACGTCCTGACGGAAGTCAGTTGCCCTGAGCCATCCACGACGTCTAAGGCACACGCCGTTGCCCAACTGGCGAAATCCAGTGTCAGCGATGTCCGTCGCTATCGTAATGGCGTGGTCCGACGCCACTTCTCCTTCCTGCAAGATCTCTAGGGCCTCCGCCCTCTTGTCTGGTAGGAAATCCAGCAGGGGGGCGATTTTGTACCACAACTCCCTGTCGTAGCGGGCTACGATAGCCAAGACGTTAGCAGCCTTAATCGTCGCCGCTGCCGATGAGATGTCCCATCGTGTCCAACTTCTTTCCCCCGCTGTCCGGCGGGGAAGTTGACGTAGAGGCCGAGGCTCCCCCGCTTTCTTCCTGGCCGCCGCGGACACAACCGAGTCCGGGGTCAGCTGTGCCCGAAGGCACAAGGTGGCCGCGTCCGCGACCCGGAACTTCTTCTCGTACCGATCCCTTCTCGCAGGCGTTGTGGATGGGTTCTTGAGGAGGGCGAGACCCTCATCCCAGATATCGCCCAGTAGAGGTACAGCAAGGACCATCTTCCTCTTGGTCCCGCGTCGTTGATAAAGGAAACCTTCCTTCTTCTTCTCTTCTGGGCAGAGCTGGAAAAGCTCGGATGCCCTGGCGATCATGGCATGAAACGATCCAATCTCGTCGGGCGGGGAAGCCCGGGGAGGAGGTGACGATGGGAGATCCTCGTCGTAAACCTTGTCGTCTGTGCCCGTCGCGGCCGTGTCAGTCCCCGTATCATCCCCACCGGTCGTGGACGGGGAGGAGGGCTGAGCAGGGCGCGATGGTTGAAAAGGAGGTGGAGGATGACTCCTTCTTCTCTTAGGAGGAGGGCTCCCTGAAGGGCCTGGCTCTGGGTCCCCCGTCGGGAGAGGTTCCTCCGTTGGTGGTAACGGCAATCTCGTCCTTATCTCCGAGCATAAGGACTGTATAGCCAACAAAATGGCCGCCGAGTTGTCTTGCGGCACTGGTTGAGGGGAGTCCGACGGGTGGTGAGGAGCACCGTCGGCACCCTCGACGTTCTCGTCGTCTCCTACGTCGGGGTCCCTCCCGACGGGCTGGTCTTCTTCCACGCCAACGCCGTGGCTTAAGACTTCGATCAGCTCCTCCTCAGAGGTTGAGGCCGAATCCACGACGACCTCCTGCCCCCCCTTTTTCTTCTCCGTCGGAGGATTCACGGGGGTCCTGTCGATGGGCATCAAAGAGGACTCCCTCCGCGGTGGCAGGGAGACTCTGGGCCCCGAGGTCGCCACAACTGGTGTAGCCTCCACAGGCTGAGCCAGGGCCGCCGCGACTGTCTCGATAGAGGCCTTGGCCGGATGGATTAAGGCTTTCACCACCTTAGGTGCGCTCACCGCCTTCTACTTGGGGGGGAGGGTCACCGCCTCGCTCCCCCTCCGATGGGGCCTTCGAGCTCGACCGGGGTCTCTCCAGGAGCTTCGCCGGGTGCTCGGCCTTCCTCTTACCCGAGCCAGAGCGTTGGCTCGTGGTTGATGGCGCCGGGGAGGATGCGCCATGCCTGGCGCCCGTAGAGCCCGACCGTTCGGCGCCCCCGGTGCCAGCGGACTCGCGGTGCTTGGCCTTCTGTTGGACCCCCGTTGCCGGGGCGCCCTCAAAGGTCTTAGAAGACCGCTCGGACTTCTTCTTCTTCTCGCCTGACGGGCTCTTCCCTTCCAGCCAGTTGGCGAGACGCAGATGGCGGTCCTTCATGGTCCGCTCCGATATATTGCCGCAAAACGCAGAGTCCTTCTCCACGTGCGTCTTGTCCTCATGCAGGCAGTAGAGGCAAAGGGAGCGTTCGTCCTCCTTAAAGACATTCTGAAGCTGGCATCCAGGGCAGACCCTGAACAGCTTTCCGGGCGTCGAGCTTCCCTTCTCCTGGGCCATGATCGAGATGGGCCTGAGAAACTTCTGGAGTCCTCCAAAAGCGTGGCTCGACGAAATCTTCACCCTTGAGGGGCGTAGAAGAATCCGACACGGGTCCCCGTTGATCGGATAAAGAAACTGTGGAGCTTGAGGCTCTTTTGACCGAAAAAGAGAACATTTTCCTAAGAAAAAGTGCAAAAAAAGCACTAAAGCTCGAGAGCAATAGCACGAAGATCCCAACACTTGAACGTGCGGTAAAAATCTGAAGTTGGCTATCAGAGGCGGGGCTTAGGGAGATGGCAGTCATTGGCTGTGGTCAGTATGACGCAGAGATCAGTGATTGGTTACTACTACGAAAGACAGATCAGAAACAAAACTGATACTGATTTTTCTTTACCGAGGATTCCCAGCCTGACGACGGGGAATATTCATGAGCATGTGAATCCATGCCAGACCCCATGCTGGAGAAAGACATTAACTAACATCACTAAGAACATACAGGTCTTAGAAACGGTTTATAATCAAGAGAAGCAGGCATTGGAGTTAGCATACCGAACTTTAAAGATATTTGGTGCAGGAGATGTTTATGTGCAGTAAATCCACAGTTAACCTTAACTTCTACAACAGAGGTGGTGTGGCGCTGTGTGAAATGCTGCTGCTATTCCAGAGCCATTGTAACAAACAATAGACCCTCCAACTTGCCTCCCCTTCAGTCGGCCCCTGACCTAAGCCCCTGTTTTGCACTAATGGAAGTACAGAAGGAAAACTGTGATGTTACAGAAATAACTGGGGCAATTATTAGAAACTAATGATGAAGAATGTGTTTATTATAATTAATATAAATGGTGGTAGATGGTTAACCCGCACACATGAAAAGTAGGATTTTCCATACCACAGCAGTAGACAGAATGCCTGGTGCAAAAGAAGAACCACTGAATCAGGGGCCATATCAGGGAATAGTTTCAGTAGAATAGTTGCGCATTAAGTGCAAAAAGCGGCGCCTATGAACGACCCAGGACTCCTGGAGGGCATGGGGATAGGATTTGAGGGGTGAGGATTGTTATGACAATTTGTGATACTATGAAATGGAGGGAGTTTGGGAATTATATAAGCCTGATGTGTTATTTTTGTATGAACAAGCCTGAGTAGTAATAATTTTCTTTTGGTTTCAGCAGACATTTGTTTAGGCAATACCCCACCTATTGGCTTTGGTAATACTTGTGCCAGTCCCAGGAGCCCCAGAGCTCAAGCATGCGTTACAGTACTGCTGAAACAGTGAAGGTGGACACTGGATGTCAACAGACCAGAGTGTTGGACTTGGAAGGAAAAACCTCTTCCACATCCTCAGAGGAAACATATGTATCCACGGATCATCATCTGGCAGACCAGGCAGCAATGAGGCAGGGGGGAGGAGAATCTTTGAGCAGGGGAGGCAGCAATGGCATTGGCAACAGTGGCATCAAAGGAGACAGATTGGAAGGAGTTGATGGTAGTGGCATCACAGGGTGTTCCTGGGGTGGGGCCCATAATAGGCAGAGAGCCAATTATCTCATTCAGGATAGGTCAGGGGTTTTGAGCCGTGCTATGCAAGTGCAGCCACCTCTGCATGCAAATTCTAAAACAGGGGAACAAGGGTGTCATATTATCTACCTTTCTAAACAATGCAGTAAACTAGATATAACTACAGTAAAAGATCTTGAAGGATAAAAAAAGAAAACGAGGGAGCAAAGAATAAAACAAAACGGAAAAAATACACATTTAAAATAAAAAATAATTTTGTACCACGTCAAGCTTGGTCTCATAATTTCTTATCACCACAATTTCACAGTAGCTGGATCATTTAAAATAGAAGATAGTCCAGCACTGCTAGAAATAAGAGATCTACATTTTCATGCCATGTTTATTCTAAAAAGTGTACATCCACACAATAAGCAACCAAACAAAAGTTCTGAAAAACAATAAGCTGCAAATGCTTAACCGTTAACAACTTACTCGGACAAAAGCTGCAGTCTTTCTTGAATGGTTCCCTTTCATCACTTTTCTTGTTTCCATTGCCAACTGGTTCACACTCTAGAGAATCAAAAACACAAAATCAATTGAGGTTTTATGCAAAAACACATGTGTGAACCAAAGGACCTCACATTCAAGAATCTAGAATCGGAGTAAATATTTGTCGTAAGGGTAGTATTGAGCATCAACAACATTTTAATGACAGATGTCAGACCTAAATCAATTACCAGCGTTGCTTAATAATACAGGTGATAAACATTTTAGGCAGCTAAATAAATCCATGAAATTCCAAAGTACATCTATTGTTTTCAATGGAGCAACTCCCAGGGAATCCGCAGAATGGCTTTTTTGTGAATAATTCTACTAAGGCTGCTTTTATTAGTAGATGCAACAGAAATAATGACAAGAAACAAGGTGCAGAAACATGTCAGCAAGGTCACTATTACGTAAGTTAACATGTGGAAAAAGGCAACTGCACAACAGATGAGTAGCAGAATCGTTACAGAAATGCTCACGTTACATTATCACAAAAACGGAAAAAGAATACCAACTGCAATACTGGTGGTGGGACTGTGAAACAGACTGCAGTGTTCAAAAGGTAATGAATTTTCTTTAATGAAAGCACGGCACACAAAATGCTCTAAACAGCTGCAGTACCTGTTCTGGCAGCACTAGCCACATTGCTAACATGTGAAGTAGGTTATAGGACAAATGTTCTTCCCAACATGCCAATGTGGGCCGTGTTGATGACGTAGGACACTCTGTATCTGGCAAACAATGCTACTGTTTGAATGAGCTTAGAAATCAACCAGCTGACCTACATTTTACTCAACATACCCTCTGGGGTAATACACAATTACCTGTAAGAATGCAAACATTTTGAATTGGAATACCTCTCAGTTTCTGGGATCCCAGGCTTATTTTATGTCCCTGTATGACCCTGATGTCCGCTGCTGCTCATGCCAAATGCCCAATATAGAGATTTAATGGGGATGCACGTTGTTAGGGAGAGTTCTCAAAATGTGCGAATTCCTCCCTACTTTAGAGACCCCCAGCTCTTTTGCTGAATTTTGGGACTCTGTACTTTTTAATTCTGTTTGTTTTCTGTGTTCATTTCCTTTGGTTATAGAGTTTTAAGATAACTCCATAGGCATCATCTTTTCAGGTGTGTTACACAGCACCCTCAGTGCAGTGACACTGGGATGTCTTTTGGACTTCCCAGAGGTTTAAATACCTCCTCTGGGATAAACTACTGTTTCCCAGAGAATGTAAAGTGAAATTGACTTTAGAAGTCTTTCTTAATGTATAGACCCAGCACACACCATCTTACAATGGAGTGCTGGAGGGGTTACATAGTATTCCCTGTGTCTAACTACTCAAATGCTACCCTTTCCTATTGAAAAGGCTGGTGGCAGTGGTTTTACAACGAACTGCCATGATTTTTCCCAACCACGAACACCGGTAGCTAAAAATCACGGAAGCCATGTTTTTCAAGATGGCGCCTTAAGCCCCTTTGTTTAAACCGGCCCTGGTCTTATTTTTTCACCATTTCTTTTTGGAAAGGCCCTTCCCGTGTTTGTTTCTGCGTGCCAAACCAGGTTTGGTCCCTTTGGTCGTATGCCTTTGGCGGGCTTCAGGACTGAGGACTGCCTCTGGCGTCTGAGTGTCTGGGTTGGGCAGGAAGTGAGGAAGGTGCCCAAAACTCCCTGTGCTTAGTCTCCTAGGAGACCCAAATGCACTCCGGCGTGACAGGCTGGCTGACTGTCCGGCAAGGAAAGCCACCCTGCTGGGTGAGTAACAACTAGGCTGGAACAAATAGGAGAAAACTGTTTAAAAGGCGAGTCTCTTGGACTGGAAAGCAGAGTCGACCACTGGAACGAAAGAACCGAAGACGAGCTGGAAGGGGACCACTGCTGCAACTCCTGGACCATTGGTTTGCCCAGTGAAGTCCTGCTGTAAGTCCGAATTGCCAAGTTCATCTCGACAGAGAAGCCCCTTCAAGGACGACTTCTTCCTTTGAGTTGGTGGGACCAATCAACTCGTAAGCCACCTGGATACCATTCTCAAGGCTGGTTATGATTAACCAGGGAGAGGGACACCAGCTTGTGCGCTTTAATCTACAGCTACTGGAACTGAAGTGACGCCATCTTGTTTGCTTTTTTGACAATCCTGTGCAGTGCAGGAGTCCCCCGACGTCCTACCTCTTGTCCCCACGACTGAGGCTCAGGAACAGTGAGATCTGCAGGAACTGCCAGGAACCAACAACTCCAGCTGCATTTGTTTCTTCATACTAAGGTACTGTGCCAACCCGATTGAGAGAACGCCACTCTCACGGTGAAAGTTTGTGGAACTTTCCCAACTTGCAGGCCTAATCAGCATATGACCAAACAAATTATTCTTTTTCGCCTAAACTACTTCTGAGAACTTTTGCAAAGACTTTACCGTTTGATACCAGAACTGCTCTTTCCTATCCAGAACACTAGCCCATTGACTTTGGCCTGGGCCTATTGACTTGAATTGACCTCTTCTGGTGAACTGAAACTATTTGCATTGTCGAATAAGTATATGTGATCTATTCCCTTTTGCTCACTTCTAAGTATCTAAACTGCCATTTGACTCCTATTTCAGTGGAGCTCAAACTGTCTACAAATCTTGGAGTTTCGTATTGAAGTGTATTGGTTTATAATATTAAGATTCCTTATTCTAGTGAAATGTTTTCTAAATGATTGTGTAATAAATTAATAAGTGTTTTACCAAGAAACCTTGAGTATAAGTGTCTACTTGACCCACTGTGATTGAAAGACCTCTGTGTAACTTCTCGTACTGCTCACATTCACTCTTGAGATAAGGCTAGCTGCTCAGCTCGCGACCAACAACGGTGTGGTACAGACTTATACCAAAGGTTGGTTTGACTTACACATGTAGTCCTAATTTTATGTGGTGGTGCCAGAGGGTACTGCATGCAATTCTGCCTAACGCTGGTGTACAGTGGTGAGGATAAAGTTAAGAATATTAATTACCTACTTGAGCGTGAAGTGAGTCTTTAACAGATGGTATCCTAGGTAATTAATATGCTTATTTGGATTTTATTATAATGTAAATAGGTTGAAGGAATTGAGCAATTATAGCTTTCCCTTTTTTTGTGATTCTCTCAACAGTTACACCACACAGAGAAAACTGAACTCTCTTTTCCAAGAAAAATGCTCAAAATAGATGCTGACAATTGTTTGTTTTAGTGTTACCACAACTAATGTGACTAACCTCCTGATGAATGTTCCAAAATTAGCAAAAGAGAACAGAAACATTTTGAGTTCTATGTTCTAGTATATTGTTTGACTAGAAATAAGCATTAGACTCCATCATAGAGTTTAACTGAAAAATTGCACATGCTTTGAAAGTTGTCGTGAATCAACTGTGTTTATTCAATTCAACACCACCCTCCTTTTCTGAGGACATTTTGTCACCATTAGGTTTGTGTTATATTGTGTTTTACATTTGTACTGACAACAAAATCTTTTTTGTTTGTCTTTTAGACTAATGATTTTTGAATAAATTCATAATTTTTCCTGTGATTATCTAGAGACTAATTGTATTATTTGGTCTAACTGTTGATAGATTTGCTAACTACCTTTTGTAATATTTAAAGCTTTACTGCCCCTAAATAAGGCAGAGCGTCCACTAGCAGTGGGCTTACTTTGGGTTTCCCCCTTTATATATGGAGAACCAACAGAGTTGCCCACGCAAGGGCATTCCCTATCATGTTGGCGATCATGTAACCCACACAGGCATGATCTGAGGCATAGGTGTGAGCTCTAAAGGTGAAGTGTACAACACACGACTCGACAAACTCTTAACTTCTTTGGGGATCCATCAAACCTCCCTGAAGCTAATGCTATAGAGGGGAGCTCGGCAGGATGATGTTCAAGAGCAGTTACAAGTTTTCTTAACACTGTGTTCTCCATTTTGAGGTTTTGTACCTCTTGAGAGAGTCCTTGCACGGCTGCCACTAATTCTTGGACCTGCTCTGCCCTAACCATCGTGGTTCTTGGGTGTTGCAATCTATCAGGTTCACTAGGTTCGTCACTTACTTCTGATAACTCTTCTTCGTCCTCACCTGTCTCACTGGAACTTCCCTGCAGATACTTGTCTCTTCCTCTCCGCCGGGTGTTCCGTTTCTTGTGATAGAGATGGGGTCTCCCTCGGAGGGAAGCCACTATGCCTGCCTACTGGAAATGGTGGGCTAATGGCCCCTTCTCCGAGGAAGCCACAAAGGGGAAAAAGCCTTGGAAGGCAGAAAAAAAACCTTTCCGTTGTGGTCTGATTGGTTGGGGCTTGCGACACTAGCCTGGAGTGGTGGATAATCGGTCTCCAAATGGGAAAATCCGGTGGAGAAGTCCTTCCAGAAGCAGCCAACACCTTCTGGAGACCATAGGTAGACAAACACTAAGTCCAGACAGGAGGAACAGTATATGAGAGTAGGGGCTCCCAAAATCCAATAGGATGGCATGAGGGGAGACGAGAGAAGGCAATGGAGAGAAGACAAAGTAGCCCTGGGGTGAAGGAATATAGTAACCGTGCTGACAAGGGAGCACGTAGGGAGAGGCTAGAGAGAAAACAAGGATGGCAATTCACAAAGCAGTGGAAGAAGCGTATGCCGAGAACAGAGAGAGAGAGGGGGTGGGGGAGAGCCGCGGCCAGAGCCGACGAGAAACCAAAGTAGCAGAAAGAAGCCGTGCAGGAACGGATGGCAGGAGGAAAGGCCAAGTGGGAAAAAACAGAAGGAGAAAAGGCTTGGTGCGGAGCGGAAAGCAACAGCAGACCCAAAGACAACTAGCTCACGGGTTGCAACGCTTGCCGACTGCTGGGTGCCGAATGGCTAAAAGAAACCCACCGGCGGCCATGTTGGAAAGACCTAGACCGTCACTACATGTTGCCAAAAGCGTGGTGTGCCGATCAATGGCGGTGTAACCTCCATTCATTCCACAATCGCCACCTGAGTGGGCATGTGACAATCTATTACACATTTTTGAACATTTTGATTGGGACGCAGATTTTTGCCTTGCAACATTGGATGTCAAGGTGCTCTATACATCTATAGAGTACACCTTAGCACTTCACTCAAGACCATATAATATCCTTTTTGCTAAAAGATCTGCGTCTTACCGCCTACATATTACAATGTTGAGAGAATTGGTGGATTTTACATTACATAACAATGTGTTTCTATTTAACAATGCTATATATAGGCAAACTCGAGTTGTGGCCATCGGGGGCAAACAATGCGCCCTTGTTGGCCAACCTATTTATAGGTTCCTTTGATGATACCTATATATATTCAGAACACTTATATACATCACATATATAATGTTGGGCCAGGTACACCAATGATGTTTTTCTTATATGGCAAAGTAACGAGTCTACCTTAATGGAATTTTTGAGTTTTTTTTAACAACATTGACTTTGGTATTCAATTTACAGGCACAGCACATGCAACTGAAATTGATTTCTTAGATGTACATCTATGTGAAAAAAGATGGTATGATCATGTCTAAAACATTCAGGAAACCTACAAAGGCAAATTCGGTTCTGTTGGCAAGTAGTTGCCATAAACCTAGTGCAATTAAGAATATACCACTTGGGGAATATATTGGGGCAAGAAGGAATTGTAGGGGACCATTGGAATTCAAAAGAGAATTTGAGGTTCTGGGTGGGAGAGTTAGTGAACGTGAGCATAGCAGATATATAGTCACATCAGCCAGAGGAGTGCTGCACTAAATCGGAGAGATTTACTCCAAGCTAAGTTTGAGAAAAAGTCAGATTTTGAAAAGGTGCGTATGATTACCAAATATTCGGTAGAGACTAAGAGACTAGTCCAAATCTTTCAAAGGCATTGGCACATACTAAGCTTGGATTCACAAGCACATATAAAAGAGAGACCAGATTTTGTGTTTACGAGAGTGCGAACACACAGGAACAACAAGAAGTTGGTTGCATACCAATCGAAAGGGATTTTAAAAGTGTGGGACGTGCAATAACAGCCAGTTTACACAGAAATGCAAAAGCGTTAGGATTAACATCAAAGAAGAATTGGAGATTTCGGAGTTAATCAACTGTATAACGAAATTCGTGGTGTACACTATACTTTATGTTTGTGGGCTATATTATATAGAGCACACAATTCAAGAGCTCAGAGTCCGAATAAAGAGGATTCCAGGTTGCCCCTCTCAGTCCATTGGCAGGAATGTCATCAGATGGACAATAAGGCAGATATAGGGTTAATTGGCCCAAATACCATAAAGAAAGACCTGGAGGGGGGGTGGCGGGATGTGTTGGGGGGGTTTGGGGATAGAGAACAAGTTTTGAGAAAGACTGAAGCTAGAGTAATTTTAAATATCGAACTGTGGTGAAAGGCCTCGACTTGGTTCATGAGATGGGGTTCTTATTAGAAATGAAAGAAATAAACAAATGCTTAACGGTTGTCTCTGTTCCAGAATTGGTAGCGTCTTAGGGTTGAAGCATGAGAAAGATATAATATGTACCTCTCCCTCAATGACTGGCCAATGAATCATTGGAAGCTGCATTTCAGTTTAAGTAAAGTGAAATAACATTGAGTGATGATAAAGGGTATATCTAAAGTTGCGCATTGTAATATGATGTGTACAATGTGTATTCATTTTTCTGATACGACAAATATTGTGAAACCCAAATGGGAATGTTTCTTATGGACTAGGTAACCAATAGGTTGTTCTGTGTGTGTATGTATATATATATATATATAGGATACATTACTCACCGTAATCGTATTTCTGATGCTTGTATCTGCTTAGATTCACATGCTGTGCATAGGCCGACATCTAGTGGAAGCTGCGGAGTATTACAGTTTGTTTTTCGAAACTCGAAAATGGGCGTCGACACAGGGCGTGCCAGTAATACTATCCCTAGTGTGACGTCCACTGTACCCAAGATCCCTCACGCATCTAGGATCCTCAGATTGTATTTTTTCTGACATGAGGTAGCATGAGGAGTAGCTTGAGTACAGATAATCCAAGCAGATAGATAGAAAGGTAAGACTACAAGCAACCATGCGCCTTCTCTCAGAGGGGAGGAAGGGTGGGTTGCATGTGAATCTAAGCAGATACAAGCATCAGAAATACGATTACGGTGAGTAATGTATCCCTTCTGAGGCTTGTGGAATCTGCTTAGATCACATGCTGTGCATAGATTGGCGAGCAGTACCTGAAGAAGGAGGTGGGATGTGAGAAGGGTCATGAGCAAATAAGTGTCTTAGAACCGCTTGTCCCACTTGTGTATCTGCCTTGGAATGGGTGTCAATGCAGTAATGCTGAGTAAAAGTGTGAATAGAGCTCCAAGTAGCTGCTTTGCAAATGGTGTCAAGGGGTACATTTGCAATGAAAGCCAGAGTGGCCCCAATGCCTCTAGTAGAGTGGGCTCTTGGCGTGAAAGGCAGAGTAACACAGCTGGATACAGTTAATAATCCACTTCGAGATGGCACCTTTAGAGACGCGATCCCCCTCTCTGCCTGTAGCTACGGAGACAAACAGTTAATCTGTTTTCCTTAGCGGTCTGGTTTTATTTACATAGTAGAGGACCGCCCTACGCACATCTAGGGTGTGTAGTTTCACCTCAGCCGAGCTTTGAGGGTCCTGGAAGAAAGCCGGAAGCTCGATGGACTGGTTTACATGGAATTTTGATATAAACTTAGGTGAGAACCTAGGGTGTGTGCGTAAAATCAGTTTGTCTTTATGGACAGTAAAGAAGGGATCCTGCACTGACAGAGCCTGAATTTCACTGACCCTTCTTATAGAAGTAATAGCTACTAAGAAGGCCGTTTTATAAGTCAGGTGTTTGAGACTGCTTTTAAGCATGGGCTCGAAAGGGGGTCCCATGAGCTTGGCTAGCACCACATTAAGGTCCCACCCTGGTGGTGGGTTTGAAATAGGAGGGTGAAGTCTCTTTACTCTTTCCATGAAGGCTTTAACTACTGGTACTTTCCACCACAAGACCTTGCTATGGGAATTGGTGTATGCCGACAGGGCTGCCAGGTGTACTTTCAGTGAGTTAAAAACCAATCCTGCATCTAGCAGGTGGAGCATGTATGTAACAATAGTGGAAGGAGTGCAATCAACCGGGTTGATTTGTCTACTCTGGCACCAGATAACAAACCTCTTCCACTTGTCAAAGTAACAGTGCCTTGTGTTTGGTTTCCTAGATTCCTTTAGGATGTCCATACATCTCTGTGGTAAATTGAGATGTCCAAACTCTATGACCTCAGGAGCCATGCTGCCAGGTTCATTGAGTTGGGTTGCTGGTGCACTGTTTGACCTTGGTGCTGGGACAGAAGCTTTTACCAGGCTGGAAGTTTGATGGGCTCGCACACCGCCATCTTGCGTAGGTGTGGGACCCACGGTTGTCTTGCCCACATGGGAGCAACTAGGACGAGCGTCATCGATTCTCTGTTCATCTTGTTCACCACTTTCCTGATGAGAGGAGTTGGTGGAAAAGCGTACGCAAACATCCCTGACCAGTTCATCCACAGGGCGTTCCCCTGGGAGTCTGCTTGGGGGAACCTGGATGCAAATCCTGGGCATTGTCTGTTTTCGCTTGTGGCGAATAAGTCTATAGTGGGGAAACCCCACTGAGAGAAGATATCTTCTACGACCTCTCTGTGTAGAACCCATTCGTGTTCCTCTGGGAGGGAGTCTCTGCTCAGAGCATCCGCTAAGGAATTGAGCTCCCCTGGAACATGTTGTGATGACAGGAAGATGTTCCGTCTGAGTGCCCATATCCAGATTTTCTGGGCAAGCTTGGACAGATTTGGCGAACGAGTCCCTCCTTGCTTGTTCAGGTAGAACATGGCTGTTGTGCTGTCCGTCCGGATTTGCACTGACAGGTTTAGTAGGTGGGGCTCGAACGCTTGAAGCGCTCTGAATACTGCCAGAAGCTCTAGCAGGTTGATGTGGTTCTTGGCCACTGAGGGAGACCAGAGACCCTGAGCTGTGTGGTGGAGATGGTGAGCTCCCCACCCCGTCAGACATGCATCGGTAGTGACTACCGCCTGTATCTCGGGATCGTAAAAGGGTTTCCCCCTGGACAGATTCTCTTTTGTCCACCAGTGAAGGCTTTGTACAAGTGTTGGCGAAACGACCACTAGATCGTCCCACTGACCGCTTGCCTGAGACCACTGTTTCGCCAACCATTCCTGCATGGGACGTATGCGCAGGCGTGCGTGGGGGACCAGGTAAATACATGACGCCATCATGCCCAGTAAACGCATTGCTTTGCGTACCGTTATTTGGCGACCGGACTGATAATGCGGAATTTCGCAGTAGTATATTCCAAATTCTTTCCTCTGAAGGAAAGGTCAACCCCCCTTGAGTATCTAGGATTGCTTCTAGGAACTGTTTGGAGGTGCTTGGCACCAGGCTTGACTTTTTCTCGTTGATTGAGAAGCGTAACTCGTGGGAGGTCGATAGTCCTTTGAATGTTTGTCCTGCAAATTACTGGGGGTTTCCCCCGTTATGAGCCAGTCGTCCAGATAAGGATACACCGGGATTGCCGCCCTGCGTAGGTGTGCAGCCGCCACCGCCAGTACCTTGGTGAATACCCTTGGTGCTGAAGCTATCCCGAAGGGCAGTACCTTGAATTGGTAGTGTCGACTGTCCACCTTGAAGCGCAAGTACCTTCTGTGCGCTGGGAACATGGAAATATGAAAATAAGCATCTTTCATATCCAAGGTTGCCATGTAATCCCCTTTTTTAGGAGGGGGATTACCTCTTGTAGCGTAGTCATACAAAACTTTTGGGGCTTGACATACTTGTTGGCAGGCCGTAAGTCCAATACTGGGCGCCTAGTCAAATCTTTCTTTGGCACAAGGAAGTAAGTTGAATAAATACCCTTGTTTACCTGGTGTCCCGGGACGAGTTCTATTGCGTCCTTTTCTAGCAGAATGGCGATCTCCTCGAGGAGAATCTTCTGATGTTCTAAAGAGTGTACTCTTTGTCGTGGAGGATGGTTCCGGGGACGCTGCAGTAGTTCTATACAGTACCCTGTGGATACTGTTGACGGCACCCATCTGTCTGATGTGATCCCTTCCCAAGCCTGGGTGAAGTTGGAAATGCGTCCCCCTACTGGGGTTGCGTGAGAAGGGACCCTGAACTGAGCGTCACTGCTTTGGTGGAGGCATGCCGCCTCCCTTGCTGGGGCTGCCTCTGCCTTTACCACGACCTCTCCTATTACCCCTGCCGTAACCCTGGGTAGACTGTTGGCTGTTGTTCCACTGTGTACCCTGCCCCTGGGAATAGTTAGATCCTCTCTGGGAATTTTGGCCGCGTGGGCGACGAAAATTACTATTCCCTTTCTGGTTAGGGGGTTTATTGGTTAACTGGCCAAGGGACTTGAGTGTCTCGTATTCGTCCTTCGCATTCTTCAGTGCGTCTTCGACCGCCTTATCAAACAACAGATCGGCTTCCACCGGTTTGTCCAACAATGATGCCTGGGTTTCTGCCTTAAAACCAGACTGCCGTAACCACGCATGTCTCTTGATAACAGTGCCCTCTGCTATCAATCTGCCTGCGTTGTTCGCGGCGTCAAAGGTTGCTTTCAAAATGCAACCAGACACGACTCTACCCTCTGCGGAAATCCGAGCTAACTGGCCCTTTAAAGGTTCAGGAGCAGAGGCTATGAGTGCCGAAACGTCTTCCCACTGATGGCAGTTGTAGCTGGCCAACAGGGTGGTGGAGTTTGCAATCCTTGCTTGATAGGCGGACGTTGAGGCTACTTTCCTGCCGAAACCATATCGTTTTTTGCTCCCCTTGTTGGGAGGAGCTTCGGACGATGACAAGGGTGTTCCAGCCCTCTTACGGGTGTTAGTGACAACTAGGTAGTCTGGCTTCAGATGTCCTCTTATATAGAGAGGGTCAGACTGGGCTGGCCTGAAAACTTTTTCAACCCTGGGATTGACTGCTCTGGTGAGGTTCGGGTTCACCAGGGACGGGTCTATTCTTCGCTGAATGGACTTAAGGATCGGGATGGTCTGGGCAACAGGCCTCCTTTCTCCCACTAACTCCTCTGCGAAGTCCCTCTCCTCCTGGACACCGTGGGTGTCAATATGGAAATGTTCTGCTGCACGTGCGAGAACCTCGTTTAGGAGGGGTTGGTTATCGACAGGGGAGTCGGTAACCGGGGCTTCGTTTTCTACCGGGGAATCTACTCTGTATGTTTCAGGGTCTTCCTCTTCCTCTTCCTGGTCCTCATCATCCCCATAGTATCCCGTCCCGGTTTGCTCTTCTACCATGCCAAATTTTTGGTCCTCACGAAAGGAAGCCTCTCCTTGATACAGTGAGTATGGTCTTGAGTATGGTTGTACCTCGAAGGAGTCTGTAGACCTCATCGGTGTTTCAAACCGGGGCTTCTTACTCGGGGGGATAGGTCATTAGAGCCGGAGGGTGTTGCCCCTTGTGGATCATACGAAAGGAAATGGTCTCGATTTTTATCGTAAAAATCAGCCAAAGAAGACATCCTTGACATGACCCTATCTATGTCTTCACTTGACCATTATTTGGAACTGGGAATGACTCTCTCAGCAAGTCTCGGGGATTTATCTTGAGTAGATTTGGTTTTAAACATATCAGCAGACCTCGTCTTGTCTGTCTGTTTAGGGGAAGTGGTGTGTTTCACAGGTGTGGAAGAGTGCAAAGGCTGCTTCTTCTGCTGTTTTCCCCCCTCCCCGTGAGTGGAAAAATGTTTTCCCTGTCCTTTTGTGGCTCCGGAGGCTTTCGACGCCTGGCGTCGAGGATCGGGGTAGGGTCCCTGTCCTTCGAGCGTGGGGCCTCGCTGATTTTGTCTGCGGGCTCCGACTCCTGGAGCGCGGCCTGGGGGTGGGAGTCGTCTTCGTCCTCCGACGATCGAACTTCTGTTAGCCTAGGGAGCGAGGCACTCTTGGGCAAGAGTGGATGATTGCCTGGAGTCATGCGGCGATCTCGATTGAGAACGCCCAAAGGACACCGAATCGGACCGTTCTGTTTGTGCCTCTTTCCGAGAACTCGACGTCGTCGAGTCTCTGTTGGACTTTGTGTGTTGAGTGTGTGTGGTGTGTGAAGCGCTTGTGTTGCCGGGGGTCTTCCCCAGAGCCGCCCTGCCGGATGACCTTCCGAGGTCGGGGACTTGCGCTCGGCTGTCTTTCGACGCCGTAATGCCCTCGCCGTCCGAAAGTACGGCGTCGCTGCCGTCGCTGAAGGCGCCCTCCGCTGCCATGGCCGCTTGCCTGGCGTGGTGGGCCCAACGCTTCGTTGAACGGTCCTTAAGTGTCTTAGGTTTAAACCTACTACACGCTCTGCAGTTCGCTTCGGGGTGGTCCCTCGGCAAGCAGAGATTGCATGTGGCGTGCATTTCGACCCAAGGGTATTTGCGATTGCACTTGGGGCAGAATTGAAAAGGGGTACCCTCCATACGCACCTTGAGGCAGCGGGCTGTTAAGTGTAGGAAAAGTATAAGGTATACCTATATACCAAGAGTGTAGAGTATGTACAACCCCCCACTCTCCCTACTTGCAGGGCCGAGGCCAGAGGCCTTCCGAGGCCCAAATCCGTCGTGCAGCAGCCGACGGTCGATTTCTTCTCCAGCCGGCGTCGAGTGTCGAAGTTCCACGTTGGGATGGGGAAGGATGTAAATAAATTAATATTTTAACAAAAGTATGGCTAAGGCCAGGGGACTCCGCAAAATGCTTCCGACCAGTATGGCGGAAAAAAACAATCTGAGGATCCTAGACGCGTGAGGGATCTTGGGTACAGTAGACGTCACACTAGGGATAGTATTACTGGCACGCCCTGTGTCGACGCCCATTTTCGAGTTTCGAAAAACAAACTGTAATACTCTGCAGCTTCCACTAGATGTTGGCCTATGCACAGCATGTGATCTAAGCAGATTCCACAAGCCTCAGAAATATATATATATATATATACACACACACAGGAGGAAGTATAAAAATGCATATCTATACGTTAGAAATATCACACATTTGCAATATTTTAGGGTTACCGATGCACACTGTATGGATTGCAACCACAACCAAGGTTGGATGAAGGAAAGGGATAGATTTTAGCCTGCAGTAGGCATTAAGAGTCCATTAAAGTGAGGAGTTAAGGTTTGCTCTACAACTTCAGGGACTTCCAAATATTATGGGATGTTTAAGTACATCATGATAAACGTGGCAAGTGTTGTGAATGGACTTTTTAGCAATACCTTCTCATATGTTGCGTGAGGGTTACAATGCTATGTCCGCAGGTCTAATGATGTTTAATTATGTTAAGGGTTTGTGACGTCAGACGACCTAGCGTGCAACATCACAAACGTGTCATCAGCTGGGCATTAAAAGAAACAATAGCGGCAACATGGATGCTTAGTGTTTGGTGTACTGAGACGCGGCCCCATAATTGCGGTGAATATTGGTGAGGATTTTGGATAATTGTAGAACAATTGGGTCACACCCAAGTTCTTTTTTAAAAAGCTAATAGAATACGTTGTGCATTGAAATAGTTCTTCAACTAAATATGAAATTTGAACTAAGTAGCAATGTACAGACTGACAGAAGGTTTAGTTTTGTTGTTTGTTTTCCCCACAGAACCTATGAAAATTGGACTATTCTGCTAGAAGTGACATGAAATTTAGGGGATATCAGCTACTTTAGAGAAAGAGCATCTGTGCTCTGCAATAAAGGTAATTCGTACTGTTTTTTGATTATCCCTCATTGCTTTGGGAAGATAGTTGGCTTATGAAGTAGAACAGAATATGAATTTTGATTTTTGACAATATATGATTACAGGCTCTTTGGGAAAATGTCTCTTTTTCGCACACAGACGGTGCTGCGGCTTTGGAACAAACAGTGAATTGCCAAGTTGGTTGTTGGGCATTGAAGTCAAGTAAAGGTCATTTGTGGCAACTGAGTTGATCTGTCAGATCTAGGAAGGAGGGTGTAGTATATTAAGGTAGCACAGATATGGGGGACGTGGCTAAGCAGCCATGTTGTAGGACGTGAATTCTGTTGCTCCTGAGATCCGATCAAGATCATGTTTATGTACGGAGGTATATGCATACCTGGATGCCCGTAGTTGCAGCACTCTGTGTATGAAATGGGCGTGCATAGCTGGGCAGAAAAGCAAAGCTTGTGGAGCCCTGCCAATGGTTCCCTGACCGTCTGCAGTCCAGGACCCGACTCATATGGAAAAAAAGATGGCGGCGCAGAACGAATGAGGAACTATGCAAAGCCGGTGAACTTTTCGGAGACTAAGCCCCAACAAGCGTGCCCCATATGGCAGCAGCGTAGCAGCATTTAAACCGAGCCTCGAGCAGAGCTGCAGCGTCGTAGATCTGGAGACTGTCGGGGCGTCTGGGACAGCGGACATCGCTGAGAGTCGTGCGGAGAGTCCCGACATCCGTGGTGAGAAGTGGCCAAAAACAACCAGGAGACACCGGTGCAGTTGGCGGACAGGCTGCAGCAGCCAGGCAGGAGATGTGCGGAGCCACGTAAGGGGCTGCAGTGTCGCAGACCTGCGGATTGTAGGAGTGTCCTGGGTAGCATCCATTTGTGGGGGACGCGTGGGGGCACCCGCTGTGAGAAGGAGCAGAAAAACATTGAAGGGACGCCGAGCAGTGAGACCAGGAAGACAATGAGACACAGATAGCTACGCCCGAGTGAGCTGAGGAGAACAGCTTCTAGGGCATATGCAACACTGTAACTGAAGCCGTGTACAACAATAAGGAGTGAAGAGTGATACTTTCAGATTGCCGCACAGTGATTGGTACAATAGACGATTACCTCAAGTCTGTGCCTGGTATGTTGCAACACATTCAGTGAAGGGGAGCTGCAGGATGAACTGCTTAAGGGGCGAAGAGTATCTGGATTGCAGGTCAGCACAAAGAAGGCAGACGCTGGGAAGCATCCAGTGGAGGAGGGAGCAGACTGAAGTGGAATGGCCTACAGCACAGTGAACTGCTCAGGTGGGCAATGCAGCATGCACATAGCCATAGTATCAAGGCTGGAAAGCTGTGCACCGGGGACGTGGCCCCATGTGAGGGAGCATCAATGTACAACAGCGAATTGCGCATACCAACCTGGTGCTAGTAATGCCCAGAGAGGCTGGGAAGAGGTGCAGCACAACACATGGACTAGTCCCCACTGCTGATAACAGGCACCAGCTTTGCGCCATGAAGCTGGCTGAGACGGGACCCAGCCCGGGCCACTCAGGGTAAAGGGCAAAACTGTTCTGCAGACGGCTGCCACCCTAAACGTAAACGGCACAATTAATGCAGCCCCACGTCCATGCGACAGAGGAGCTGGAACAAACCCGTACTTGCAGTGTAGTGCGGTCTCCTGGCACCATAACATATTGAACACGTGCTGCAGACTCGGCTACATACCCCACATGGAAGAAATTGTTAGCAAACTCATACAGTGGTATATGTCAGAGAGGCAGGCAGGAAAGTGTGGTTATTTGAACCCCCTTGGTGGGGAAAGCATGACAGTGTAAAGTGCAACTGAGCCACCGTTTTGCTGAGGTGGACAGGCAGCCATAAACTGATGGCCTCAAGTGGCTAACTTCTGGCGTACCACATGGGCTGCTGGGCATGAGCGGTCCGCTGTATGCGTCGGCGTCCTGAGAAAGAGAGCGCTCAATCACTGCGACAGACGTGGCCATGGTGTGACTGAGGCAGGAGAGTCAGTTGTGGCGAGAAAGACTGAGTAGCTGCATGCAGTCCACACAGGAAGAAACGAGAGCACACACGGCGTGAAGGAGGTGAAGCCTACCAGGACGGTTGGGTCGCTAAGAGGTGTCGGTACCACACCATGATGTCCAAATCCCAGAAAGGCAAGGGGAACCAATTGACCCCCGGAGGCGTGCACCAAAGCAGGGCACCCAGTGAAGAGTACAGCCCAAGCGACCTCTGCACAGCAAGCGGTACAACCGCCTGAGAGAAGTGATCAGCAGATCCTGGAAGCCATAGCCTCCCTGAAAGAGGATCTCGGAAGACATAGCCTCCCTGAAAGAGGATCTCGACACCAAAATGGACGCTATTAGCATAGATGTGAATTGGTGAGACAAGATTTGAGGTCACTGGCTGAACGCACGGGAATGTTGGAGAAGAAGGTAGCGGTGAACACGAGCAGCTTGAAAAGCACCTCAGAATAACTTAGAGTACTGCAGCAACGGGTGCAGAACCTGGAAGACGGGGCCAAGGAAGCAGAAGGGAGAGCCAGGTGAAACAATGTGCGAATTATCGGGCTCCCGGAAAGGAGAGGAAGGATTGAACCCAACCGAATTTATAGAGAAACTGTTGCTACAAATCATTGATAAGGAGACCATGGGCCGGGGCACCGGTAAGGCCGATTATAGCCTGTATACTGAACTACCGAGATAGGGAAAAGATTCTAAAACACTTCAGCAAAGGAGGAACGATTCAACTGGCGTCTGCCACGGTTACTGCATACCTGGATTACACCCAACAAATACAGAAACTACGGATGAACTATATATCGGTCAAAAAGAGCGGCAAACCTGAAATACATTTTGTTGTATCCTGCTAGGCTGAAAATAAATAATTCATAAAGGCTGAGCTATCTTTTTTGATAATCCGTAGGAAACAAATGGATGGACATGGAGACATGGAGAATTTGCCAACCGGAACAGAGACTGGCGGAAACGGAGAGACGGAAACCCGAGAAGAGAGCTGGGGAAACTGAATGATATTGGACGCCAGCACTGCAAGACTGTGCATTGACACACCCTCCAGATGGAGACCTCTCGAATCAAGACTTGCTACAACAGGAGCCAACAGCGTGGTGCCCACTTAAGAATGCACTACGAAGGAACGTGCTACACCCAAGTTTGGATTTGTTTTTCAGATACTAGCAGTTACGTATCCACCTACTGAGCCCCATGCACCAGGACGAGATTCTGGAGTGGAGGCAAGAAGTGGGGATGCCTGAGCAAAAGGTATTGAGCTGGGCAATGGTTGAGGGGGTTAGGGAGAGGGAGATGAGGTAGTTAGTTTGGGAGTAGCCTATAGGTCCACACAGAATACGTTGAACTTGTATATTAGCCTGTTGGAGCGCGTTAGAATCTTTAAATGTGATGGAGGAACTTAGAATAGTATCTTGGAATGTCAGGGGACTTAACAGCTATATCAAACATAACAGGATTATGACTTACATGAAGCGTAAGAAAATTGACATTGCACTATTGCAAGAAACACACCTCACTAAGGAGAAACATATGGCTTTGGCTAAAAAATGGCTGGGCACACCGCTAGGCTCCGCATTTTACGCTTACGTGAGGGGAGTATTAATATGGGTGGCAATTTCGGTGCTACTGAGGGTGCTTGAGACTTTCCAGGACCAAGAGGATAGGTGGTTTGTGCTGCGGGCGGCTGGAACATAGAGAATTTTTTATTATTAATACATACACACCCAACCAGGAGACTGCAGCCTATTTCCGTACATTATACCCACTAATCAGTCCACATATAGATGGCACATTGATATGGGGGGGCGACTTCAATTGTACACTCAACCCAGCATTGGACAGATCTGATGACAAGTTCACTCACCCTGCTCACTAAGCCAAGGCCCAAAGCACACGATTACAAGGATTTAAACTGTTGGACTCTACACCCGCAAATCCAAGGATATTCGCATTATGCTGCTCCCAAAGATCTATACACTAGATTGGATTATATCTTCACAGGGGAAGACATCCTGGGGGGATTCGAAAGGGCGGAATATAAAGCACAAGTGTCAGATCCCGCCCACTGGTGGTTACGTGGCGGGTATCCCCTCCAAGGGCACGCATCCCAACGTGGAGACTCACTAGCAAGTCTTTAAAAGACGCAGCATTCCGGAAACATCTGAGAGAGGGCTTGCAAGATTACTTTACACACAATACAGGGAGTGTGCCATCAGCGGGCACATTATGGCAGGCCTTTAAAGTGGTGATTAGGGGGACCGCGATAGCCAAAGCAAACAGGGTGCAAACCATGATTGAAAGGGACTTGCGTAAAGCAGAAACAAAATTAGAAATCATAAACGCTCAGGGCGAACTGCTCCGTGGGAGGGCTCGATCGGCTGATTGCGGTTTTGAGGAGTTTTGGTATGGGCCCTACATACACCGTACTCAACCCAAATTCCTCTTGTAACACTAAAGAGTGAAGATACACAACTTAGGTTGAATGTCAGGAAAGGAGTGCCCAAATTAGTGGCGACATTAGGGGATGTATTAAGAGAGGGGAGGCCGATGACTTTTGGTGCAGTGGATACAGAATCGGGAGCACAGGAAGGGCAACACATAATGTACGCCCCATTACTTGATATTGTAAAGTTGAAATGGCCAGGAGTGGAAAGAGTATTGCTTGAAGATGAAAAGATAGAAACACTCTATGGCATTTCTAAAGGGGGACATGCAGTGTCCAGGCTGTATGAGTTGTTGCTGGCAAGGCCAGACTACAACTTAATACAGATTAAACAGAGCTGGGAGGCAGACTTGCAAGAACAGCTGTCGAACACGCCTAGGGCACGGTCATGTGGTATCCTAAAAGGTGTCGGTATCCCCTACAGCGTGTTTACTAGGAATCTTCCCAAGACCTAAGCATGCGAGACATGTTAGTAAGTTGAGAGATTTAGCGTATATTTTAGCGAAGCGTAGGATAACTATGGGATGGAAGGCACGTAATAGTCCAGCAGCCAAGGTATGGCTGGGGGACCTCCAAAAATGGTCACTGGCTGAAATTTCGGGGTGGCAAGAAGCATCCAGCAGGGAAGTAAAGGAACATATTGTGGAATTGGCGGCCTGGAAATGTATGATACAAGAACGGATAGCACCTGCGCAAGAGGACACGCAGATTCAGGCACACGCACCATTAATTTAACCGAGAGACAAGAGAGGGAGGCGAGTACAAAAAGCCGACACATGATATGGGTAGACCAGGCAAGTGAAATATGCTGGGGAGGGAGGGAGGAACACGGGGGTTGGGGGATTAACAGGTGTGAAAGTTGATACATTGTTTGATGTTGTTTGCCAAGTCTGTAAGTCATTTTGTTGAAAGTTATTAAAAATTGTTTTTAAAAAAAAAGTAGCACAGATGGAGGCTTCACAATTGGTTTTGCCTTGCATGTCTCAGGACTGGTTTTGTCCATTGATTTGAAGTAGCTTGGGAGATTCATATTAGGTGTTATATAAGTTATGCTGGTGGTGGATGCACAAACACGTGGTGTGGTTAATAAATTGGTGCAGTTGAAAGACACTGGGATTAGCACGGTTCTTTTGAAGTGCTATTTGTTAAAAGAATATAGTTTAGGGGGCGGGGCATGTAAACAAACGTTAGCCTTTTCTTGTATATTTGGTCTTTCCCCCAATCCTTGAAACCCTCTTTTGTTCAGCGATGTAGTTATTATTGAATCTTCATATGGATACAAGGATGTGGAATTTGAATATGTCAATATCTTGTAATGTATTGAATATTTTCAATGGGTATGATTGTAACTTTTATTTATGAAACATGATTGATACTGATTATCCCTGACGAAGACTTGATTGGTTCAGAACGAAAAGCATGTTGGATATCCATTAAATGAAACTGACATCATCTATATAATGAATTCCTTATGATCATTGAATATCAATGTATTGAAAACATTTTTGTAAATCTTTATAGATAAGGGTTTAGCGCTTTGGCCACACAATTTAGAATTGTCTTGTTTGTTACCTGAGGATTCTGATTCCACCCGAACTTAGCAATAACCAGAAGCTAGATCTATAGGACTTTATAATACAGTTTACTGATGTATTCAACAAGAGCAAAATATATCTACCATCATATCTGTACTCCCGAAAGCAAAGTGGTACATTTAAAACCGTATAGATTACCTGAGTCCAGAAAAGAAACCATCATCCAAGAAATCAAGCAGAAGCTTGAGGCTAATATTATTGAACCATCTACTAGCCCCTGGTCTTCCCCCATCGTGTTGGTGGCAAAACCTGATGGGGAGTTGGAGATTCTGTATCGACTTTAGGAAAGTCAATGCCACATCTGCCTTCAACGCTTACCCAGTGCATGTATTGATGACCTTATTGACCAGCTGGGTAATGCTGTCTCTATCTCTCTATCATAGACCTCACGAAAGGCTATTGGCATATTTTTTTATACAGGCCTGACAAAGAAAAAACTGCCTTTGACACACCCATAGATCTGTTTCACTTTAAAGTACTACCAGTCGGTCTACTCGTGGCCCACGCAAGATTTCAGAGATTAATGGATAGGATCCTACAACCCTACTCCGACTTGTGCGGGGCCCATATAGACGATATTGTGATACACAGTAAAACCTGGGAAGATCATTTATATCATCTTTACAGTCATGCAAATGTTGAGAAAGGCAGGCTTAACAGCTAACCCAAAGAAATGTAAGCTTGTTCAATCTGCAGTCAAATATCTAGGAATTATTGTGGGCAATAGCAATGTACCGCCCCCAGCAGGACAAGGTTAAGGCTGTCCTTGATGCCCTCCACACCAAAGACCAAGAAATATCTTAGAGCCCTTTTGGGATTGATCGGCTACTACCGTCGATTTTTCCCAAACTTCTCAAGTAGAACTGCAAGACTTACAGACAAACTGAAAAATGCTGGCCGCCAAAATATCAGGTGGGAGGAAGAAGAGGAAATCTGTTATACCACATTAAAGCAGACCCTTTGTCAGAGCCTCATGTTAAAGGTAGCTGACTTCTCTAAAGAGTTCATTTTACAAACAGATGACTCTTTTAATGGGACTAGGAGCCGTTCTCTCTCAAGATCATGACGGACTAGAACATCCCCTACTCTATATCAGTAGGAATTTGTTTCCCAGGGAGAAGAATTCTTCAGTTATTGAGCTTGAGGTCATGGCAATCAAGTGGGCCAGACTCCATCTCAAATATTACCTTCTGGGTCACAAATTCAGATTAGTTACTGATGCCTCTCCTTTAGTGTGGATTAGCCAAAGAAAAGAGTTCAATCGGAGAGTTATGCAGTGGTTCATGGACCTTCAGCCATATTGTTTCACAGTGGAACACCAGAAGGGTCCAGATCAGGGCAACAAACTCACTCTCCTCCTCTCCCCTCCCTCCCTTTACTCCCTGCTCTTCATCTGGCCCTTATGAAGCCACCCCTCCTCTCTCCTTCGCTGCCTTTCCCCTGTTCTCTGCAGATGAGGTTTCTAGACAAGTCCGCTCTATGAAAGTCTCGTCAAAACAGGTTCACCCCTGTTCCTCCTAAACCATCAAGGACCCCATTGACACCCTGGCTCCTGCCCTGGCTGACTTCTGCAACCACTACTTCGCCACTGGAGTCTTCCCATCCCCCCTGAAACACTCCCTTGTGCACCCTTTTCTTAAGAAACCCTCTGCTGATCCCTCCTACCTGGCCAACTATCGCCCAATCTCCATCACTACCTTCCTGGGCAAGCTTCCGGAGAAACTGGCCATCTCCCAAGTTAATCTCCACAATGAATCTGTTGGTTGTCTTCATGACCATCAGTCTGGCTTCAGAGCTGCCAGAAGCACGGAAACTGTTCTCCTGAACCTCTGTGAAGACCCGCTCTCAAATCTTGACTCTAACACCCCATGTGTCCTCATCTTGCTTGATCTCTCTTTTGCCTTTGACACTGTCAACCATGCCATCCTACTGAAGTGGCTCTGTGATAACCTAGGTATCACCGGTCAGACCCTGGCGTGGCTGACTACCTTCCTCTTTGACTGACCCTCTCAGGTCCAACTTGGGTCCTTCCTCTCTGCTATCTTTTTCTCTACCTGTGGTGTCCCTGAGGGGTCTAACCTCTCTACATGGTTGTTCAACCAATACCTGGCACTCCTTGCCCACCGCATTGCCACTCTCTGCCCCAACCTTCAGTGCTATGCGGATGACAATCAGCTCATTTTCAGGCTACTTTCGGTCACCTCTTCCCTGTCCCTCATCTCTGACTGACTGACTGTCTGTTATCCAGGAGTGGTGTGCCGCCAATGACCTCTGCCTTAATGCCAGTTAGACAGATTCTCCTCAACAGCACACCCACTCCCTCCTTTCCTGTAGCTCTCTGGCCAGCCTCTCTTGGCCCTCTTCCTGCTCCCACCTTCAAGGCTAAGAACGTGGGGGTCATCTTCGACTCCACACTCTCTTTCTCCCCTCACATCTCTGACGTCTCTAAGAAGTCACACTACCAGCTGCACCTCCTCAGAGGTATTCTTCCTTTCCTCTCCTTCCCCCAGAAGCTCACCGTCTCCAGAGCTCTGGTTCTCTTCAGGCTGGATTACTGCAACAGCCTCATTCTAAATCTGCCTGATTCAACTCTACACCCTCTGCAACTCACCCAGAACAGGACTGCGAGACTTGTCCTTGGCCTCAAGCCCATAGATCGTATCTCTCCAGGACTGAAATCTCTGCACTGGCTGCCAGTGGCTGTGAGGATTAAGTTCAAAACCCTCTGCATCGTCCACAAGGCCTTCTGGGGCCTGGGGCCTCAATACCTTCAACTTTCTCTTCCTAAATATCTTCCCTCTCAAGCTCTTCGATCATCGCCTCCATCTCCCTCAGGGTCAGTCGCTTCTCCAAGCAACGAGTTGGCAGTAGATATCTCTCCTCGGCTGGGGCCTCCCTGCCTCCATGAAACTTGAGGAGAACCATCTTCGGTTCCGGAAGCAGCTAAAAACCTTACTCTTTGCTTCTGCTTTCTCTCCCCCTCTCCCCTGCTGAAGTCCTGGCAGATACTGTGACTGCACTGGTTACCTGGCCACCCATCTGATCTCGGGCCCAAACCCTGCCAGTTACACGTTTGCGCTGCCTTCCTGGCAACCCCTGCACCTGGGGACTGTCTACTGTATCCCTACAGTTCCCAAACCAGCACTTATGTCTGCACTCACCCTGCACTTGCCACCAGCTGGCTGTTCTTTATTTATTTCATGTTATTATTTTATTATCACATGTACTGCACTCCCCCCCTGCACTTTTCTTTTCCCCTTTTCCCTTTCACTTGCGGAATCTGAATGACACCTGGCCTAGTAAGATTGTTGTCTGTCTTCCCTCTGTTCCCCTCCCTTGCCTCATCACGCCTTGAAACACTTGTGTATAGGTGCGTTATAAATGTCATATCATATCAAAGTCGGCTTTCTCTCCAGGTTTCCCTGTGAAATATCTAGGTCCAACCCTCATAGAGGAAGGGTATGTGAGGGCCCTGAGGGTGTCCTCACTTCTTTTCCCCATGAATCCTCCTCTTAGGTGGACAGGGAAAGGCCATAGCTTTTGGATCCCCGACCCTCGGTGTGGAGATGCGAGGGAGATCACCTGGGTGAAGGGAATTTAGGGAGTGCAGAGAGGGCGTCCGTAGGTGAGACATGGTATCCCCCATTCCCTGTTCAAAATGAACCTTCTATCTCTCAAGTCTTTGTAGGCTACGGTCAGCCCTTTACCTTTTCTTCCCGTCAAAATGTCCCCCAGAAACACCACCTCAACACTTGGTCAAGGAGGAGACCAACTAGGAGGACACATCCTCATTTGGGTGAGACAAACATATATCAGCCTTACAATGATAATGCTGACACATATCAGTCAAGTACCAAGACGAGCAGGAGACAACACAGAGTTATGCACACTTTCCATAACTTAACCCTCCCCAAATACCACTCTGGTACTGAGACGCAGAAGAGGGCTATGGAGGATTTCAGATGGAGCCGACAAACATGTCCTGTTAATGAGTTTTATTATGGTCAGGCAATTAGACTGAATTAACCACACCTGCAGTCATTTAACAATCCCAATGGATATATAAATGGTGGCCGCACAGCAAGGAAGGGCAGAGACAGCAGGCTGGAGATTGGAACCGGTTGGAGCGAGGCGGACTGGAGAGACCAGAGCAGGAGACACAGGGGCTGGAAGCCGTGTCGAGAATGGGAAAGTGACACCAGGCTGAGGTTGGCTGAGAGAGGGTCTGGAGGTCCTGCGACCCCTCTGTGTCTGACGCGAGCAGCAGGAGCTGTGGGGCACCAGAGCACTCCAGCTGTCACAGGTCTCGAGGAGAGCCAGCAGTGCTCTCAGTGACCTCAGCGAGGGAACAGCGGAACGAGAAACGGAAAGAAGCAGACGGGAGCTGATGTGTCAAGCCGGTGATTGGGAAAAAAGGAACAATCATACCGGTGCGCTCTAGGAGCTTGAAACAATTTTTTTTTTAAGATATTGAACGAAATTAAAACTGTTATGAGCACTTTTGAATGCCGAACAAAGTGCTTTCAAATACTGAATGAACAGAAAGTTGTTATAAGCACTTTGGAATGCCAAATCAGGTGCTTTCGGGTACCGGACGAATTAAGAGATATGAGAAACACTTTTGAATGCCGCATAGAGCAAAAGCAAGTTATGCATACTTGTGAATGGAATGAAAGCAAAGTGGAGCAAGCAGCAGAGACCAGGGAATTAATTGTTTGATAGACAAGTGTTGGCAAAGCCAAGGGAATACCGAGTTTGGATTTGATTATCTCACTGAGACGAAAATAGAGCAGCATAGTCACCGCCGTCATTCGCCTCTAGCTTTCAGGTTGTCCCATGTTATAAACTCCCTGTTAAGTACCAGATCCCCCAGAGTTAAAACCCCCAGCCTCTTGAAGCGAGTTTGGAATACTTTTTTGTGGGTAATGGGCACCCTGCATACTTCAAATATGGGCAGATTCAACCTCACCAATAAGGCCAAAGCAGATACATGGAAAAACAGTCTATATGATAAGGTGAGAAAATCGGTCTCCCAACTGAAATTTCTGTTGAAAAGGATATGTACATGTTCCATCCTACCGATACGTCATTTTTTATCTAGCCAAAGTTGAACCAGTGATCCTGTATGGCCTGGACATGTCCCTACATGACCTGTGTGACTTTCTAAATACTATACTGGGTAAGACATGGAAGGAGGTTCTTGGTCTACCTTCGGCTACTCCCAACGCCGTTATTAGACACAAACTTTGCCTCATCTCCCTGAAAACCCGATATGTGGAAACAACTTACTACACAGAGAAAAATGGCAAATCCACCTGTGAACTCTCTCTACAAGGTTTTGAACAAAGCTATGAATGCTGAGTCTGTCTCTTCTCACAAATTCCTTCAGATTGAGGATGCAGGGCGTACTTAATGCAATTGGAGTGTCAGTGATTGATCTTATACAATTGCAAGGTGCTTTCAAAACGAGCCTTTTTAGGGCATATTGGGTTGATACAATCGACAGTATTGGAACGTATGCTACATATGTCGACTATTCTCACTTTATCCATTCCAGAGAATGTATCCCACACTATCTGCAATGTTTTCCCTATGAAAAAACACATATGACAAATATGCGCTTCAGGCTGAACCAGTTCTATGCTAAAGAAAGGAAAAAGCAATGGAAAAACTGTGCATTCCAATTTTCATCCCTCCCAAAATTGCAGATTTTGTGATACTTTAAATACAGCGGAAACACTGAAACATCTGGTTATTATAGGTCCACATTTTGCAAAAAAACTGTTTTTACCATTTTAAGGATATAAGCAGTGATAGCTCTGAAGTGCCAATGAATTTACTTTGGTGCAGACTAATGTGGGGGAAAAATGTTTCTCTTATTCTAGCCTTGAATATCTTTTCGAATATTCTTTTAAACAAACTGGAAATGAAAGTATGATTTTATGAATTGTGGCTTGAATTGCTATTTTCTTTTCTTTTGCTCAGTGGGTTATTCTCCCTTTTACTCTTCGGTATTCTTGTGTTTTTTATTTCCTTTCTTCTTTTCTTGTTCTGCCACTGATTTAATGTTGTACCTTTTGATTATGATGATCGATGTTGTGTAACGTTTCCTGTAAACCATGAATACAACAATAAAAAATATATCAAAATAAGAGCAGAATCGGAGAATGACAGACACCCCCTCTCACCAGATGGTATATTTAACCCCAGGCTTTACATGGAGTTTCCAATGGTTGGATCTCAGCTCGCTCCAATTTCCCCAGGTTTCCCCATAGCAGTCCCTTGAAGTTGTTTGGGTAAGTGATCGCTTTCGCTAGGTGTGTATGCAGGAGTTCAACCGTGGGGGACCAGAGTACTGAATATGTGCAGCCAGAAAGTATATATATATATATATATATATATATATCTATATCTATATCTATATCTATATATCTGGGTATTCCAACCCACCAGGTTCGTAGGGAAGGGCAAGGGTGTCATAGAACACTCTTGCCTTTTTGCTTGCCCAGGCTTGTAGCACCATCAGGCTTCTAAGCCGGGACCAGAAATTTGCAGGGGGCCAGGTGGGTACATTGTTGTGTATATATAGGAGTTTCGGGAGGATCACCATTTTTGCTAGGGAAATACAAGCAGCTTGGGAGATAGTTTTCCCTGTATCGATCGCCTACAGATGGGGTCACTAGGATGCCCAATACTGAATGCCCTGTGGGCACCATTTAAAGTCCATTCCTATGTCTGACTGTCGGACACTTGGGGTCAGTGGTAGTACCTCTGATTTAGTCCAGTTTATTCTCAACCCCAAGAGGTTCCCAAACTTGCTTATTTCCTGTACCAATGGTCATAGATTCTGTCCGGGATGCTTCTCAATCATATGTCGTTCGTGTACAGGGAAATAATGGAGAGGTGTGAGTCAATATTTATACTCCGGTGAGAGTGGAATTCTCATATGCAGTAGGCCAATGTCTCAACTGCCAGGGCACACAGAATTGGTAACAAGGGGCAGCCCTGACGCGTCCCCCTCGTTAGATAGATATATTCAGAGGTTGTTCCGTCCGTGTACACTGTTGCCCTGGGTGCAAAGTATAGCAGTCGGACTCTGTGTATAAATGTGAGACCGAACCCAGAGCGGTGGAGGACTTCAAACAGAAAAGGCCATTCTACAGAGTCGAAGGCCTTGTCTGAGTCCAGTGCAGCCACAGCCATTGGAAATTCTAGATTGAGATTTATTTATTTGTATTTATTTATTTATTTGTATAGTGCCTCAAGCCCTGAGGCAATATACATAAGCGTAAATAATCACCTCAGGTTGTTTAGGGTGAACCGCCCCGGAATTAAGCCCGCCTGGTCCAGGAGGACCAGTGCTTGCATGTAGGGTAGAAGTCGGTCAGCAAGTATTTTAGCTAGAATTTTATTATCTGTATTGATTAGGGACAGTGGTCTGTATGAAGTACATTTGAGGGTGTTCTTGTCGGGTTTGAGCAGTACTGTCACAAGGGCGGTTCTGGTGGATTCAGGGAGGACACCTGTGGATCTGGTAGTCTCGTACATGTCCCGCAGATGCAGCAACAGGAGATCTACGTAGGCTTTGTAAAGTTCGGCCGTTATCCCATCCTGGCCAGGGGCCTTTCCATTAGGGAGGGAGAGGACTGCATTGCGGATACCCTCATCCATGGTGCATTCAGGCTCTCACCCTGAGTCGGGTTCAACCAACTCAGAGCTATTTTATCTAGGTATTGCGCTACAGTGTCATGTCCAACATCCAATTGGGATGTGTACAGGCGGTCGTAAAAATTGCAAAAGATACCGTTTATCCTCTCAAGATCTTTACTAGGCATCCCATGTGGGTCCTCTACTTCTATAACGGCCTCTAGTTGTCGCTCGTGCTTGATAGCCTAAGGGAGCCTCCTGCTAGGTCGGTCGCACTCTCTGTAATTTACACCGCAATATTTCCTCCAATAAACCTTTCCTCCCTGGCCGCCAATAGACTCAACCCCTCCCTTTTCATTCTCAGCGTATTACGTACTGCTGGGGAATCTGTTCTATTTCCATGTCTTTAATTTCAGTCTCTAGTGTATTCATGGACCTGTGAAGAGCTTTCAGGACCCCTCCTTCTTTTGAAATACAACATCCCCTAATATAAACTTTAAAAGCTTCCCATACCACTAGGGTCCGGGACCGAGCCCACGTTAGCTAGAAAGTACGTTTGTATATCTTGCCCAATTTCTTCCAGAAACACAGTGTTATCCAGTACACTAGCCCTAAATTGCCAGTGTAATTGTTTCGGGGGTCTAATCGGTCCTGTAATGTGAATTAACACTGGGGAGTGGTCTGGGAGTGTTTGGGGAAGCATGTTGGCGTTGATGATATTCCTAGCCAGGGATGCTATTACCATGGCATAATCTATCTTGCAGGTGCTACCGTGCACGCTGGAATAAAAGGAGTATTCCGTCAGTGGGGTGTATCATGCGCCATGCATCATGTAGCTCATGATATTCCGCTATGGCGGTCCACTTCTGGGCTGCACATGAAAGGGTGAGTTGGACCGTAGATGACCTGTCCAGGCCCAAGGTGATGGCCATGTTAAAATCACCCACCCACACAATTTCATAGTCGGGAATCTATGAATGTAATTAAAACAGCGTTAAAAGAATCCTGGTGAGTCTGTGTTTGGGGTGTATATGTTCATCAGAAGGAGACTCAGTCCAGACATCTCCCCTGCCAGTAGGATATATCGACCCTCCTTGTCTCCAATCTGTTAGTGGAGTTTAAATTCTAAGGAGCGGTGTATGTACGTTGCCACCCCCGCAAATGTGAAGTGTAGGAAGAGCAGTACCCATGTATACCGCGTCTGACTATATTAGGGAGGGTCCTATCTCGCGTTAGGTGCGTTTCCAGCAGACATAAAATGTTTACATTGTGGTTCTTGGCATAATTCGTGATCAGACAGACGTTTTTCCCATTAGTAAACCCACGTACATTCCATGACATCACCAACAATACATTTTCCTATTTACCCTCTGTTTTAAGCATTTCCTTGCTGTGAACAGTAGAGAGGATTTTGAGAACCTATGGTACACTCTGGGCTCAATTGTAACCAGGCAGAGAACAGTGTCGGTGCCGTATGTGGTGGACAATGATTTTTCTTTTCATACGCTGCCTTCATGTCCCCCATCACGAGAATAAACCCATTTATGAAAAAAACATACTATACCCAGAACCATTAGTAACCGCACCACACTCATGCCAGAAACATAAACCAACCGGCAGCCATATCTCCCCCCGCCCCCCAACCTCCCTCATCAACTAACACTAAAGAGTGTCTGAAGTGACTTCTGGAAACAGGGAACGGAGGCGGCTAGATTGCTCATTACGGCAAAGGCAGTGTCCAACATATTTGCCTTCTCATCCGCTTCGTCTGGAATTCACTCTCAGGATTGTTCGGGCAGCGACATAATGATCCATGGGGATGGGACAGTAGTAGCATCAGGGCAAGCGTCGGGGCGACCCTTCAGGGTCAGGAAGGCCCAGTGCAAAACGTTCAGCGGCTTCCGGTAAGGTGAAAAAGATTACTGTATCATTGTGCACCACTCTAAGCTTGGCAGGTTAGAACATTGAGTAGTGTACCTCCTTCCTCCGCAGAGGTTTTTTTAGAGCCTGAAAGGTTTTCCTTTGGTCCTGGACTTGTGAGCTAAAGTCAGGGAAAAGACGAATAGTCGTAGTACCCCATCGCAGTTCTTTCCTGTCTCTAACAGCACGGAGTAGGATATACCTGTCACGATAGTTGAATATTCTGGTTATGATCGGATGCTCCGGCGCCCCAGGAAGTGGTCTTGCCGCCAGGGATCGGTGTGTCCGTTCCACCATGAACATGCTCGTGACCGGGGGCTTCCCCATTTCTTCCATGAGCAATTTTTCCATGAATCTTTCCATGTTGTCGACAGGTGGTACTCCTTGCAAGGGGACGTTGTTCTGTCTGGATCGTCCTTCAAGGTCTTAATTTTTCACCACCACTTTCTTGATTGTTGAAGTGTCGCGACCTCGCGTTGCAGTGCAGTCATTTTGTCCTCACCTTCCCCTATCCGCTGCTCTGCTTCGGCCATGCAACCACAGAGTTTACCAATTTGTATGGCTGAGACATCACCTTTACACGTGAGGGCATCAATTTTTGCACCAAAGTTGTCGTTCTACTTTTCAGGGCCAGCAATGTTTGGTTTAGGGCTGTTACATTCAGTTGAATGGGGGCCTGGTTCTGCACCAGAGGGGTCTGCGATTGATCAGGGCACGCAAACTGATCCATCTTGGCCTGCCTTTTGGGGTTGCCCATTTCACAATGGCCAATATGGTTATGCTCTCTGTTCCGCTCTGCTCCCGTCTCGTGGTATGAGTTTGCTGTGTCCCGTTAGTGGGATAAATGTTTGCCGGCCTCAGTTTCATAACTCATCTCTATTGGGGACAGACAAGAAGTAAAGTACAAGGAGATGCACAGAGAATCAGCATCTACCAAACCCCATATGCCAGTTCATTCCAGGTGAGTAAATGCACAGCGACCAGCTATGTTGCAGGGTCACAAATTTTATGGGCCGAAGGTTGTTCTATGAACCCCCTGGGACGGCGTAGGGCCAGATCTTCAGTAGCGATCTTTGGGCAGCTCTCTGCCCGCCACGCACCATGCCAATAGCCAAATAGCCAGCCCCCCCCACACGTGGACCGCAGCATTGAGGAGTCACCTCCCCCACTCTGGTCTGTGCCGGGGGGCTGCATAAGAGGTGGCGGCCCGGCCGCAGAGGATTCTTCCCCCCATCCCTCTCTGCTACTATCTGGGCAGCAGGGCCAGGCCTATGCTGCCGGCACAGGGCCACAGGTGCTGCCGACCGCATCCCTTGGGCAGCTGCCCCGAGAGACCTCACCTGGAATGTTCAGAGTTGTCAGCAAGTCGTGACACGATCAGGATGTCTTTCACCGCCATCATCCTGGATCAAACAAGTCTGTCTCTCAGCTTTGTCCGCTGCGGTGCACCTGCACATGTGTCTTTGCAGGCAAGCAGAATCCGCGAAGCCGCGGCAGGCGGTCTCATTCACCAGGGACCACGGTTCGTTGCACCAGGGGCTCCCTGCAGGTCGATATCTCGTTGCATGACTGCCCCAAACTTCACGCAAACATACAGTGAGTTTCAAGGAGATTCTGAGTATCCGAATGCAGGATAATCATAGAGGATTTTGTGTGTTTGCCAGAGCTTTCTCAGGCGGTGGCCATAATCTAGCCATGCAACAGCACCCCCCTGCCCCCAGCTCTGAACTTTGTTTTGAACACTATTCATTTTGATGCCGACATCCCTACACATTGTATTCAGTTAGTTGTGTTGGGCAAGTATAGGTTTTGGACACAGCAGACCTTTGAGTTGGACTTCTTGAGGCAGACTATCCTTAGTTTTCTTTAGGTAGGGAAATCCCACCTTAGCATAGGGCAAGTTAGGCCTTACTCCATCCTGACTTTCTTTTAATTTAAATAAAGTTTTGAGATCCAATTTTGAATCTGTTGTCTGTGTTTTACTTCATGATGCCTTCACATCCTGTATTACATCTTGGTCTACTGTTGTGCGTCCACTCTGTATCCGTTTACAGCGTGATCCCTGAGTTGGTCTCCATTCAGATCAGTTAAGGCAAATATTTCTGTTGCCTTCGTCTAGTCCATTAGTCTTACTTGCCTCAGTATATGATCTCTAGTTTTACCCTTACATCGAGTACAACAGTCTCTTTGGCACGCTTAACTAATGACCCTGCTGTATGACAGTTTTTGAGAGTAATCAGCTGGTACCAAACCCAAGGACCTTCCCTAATCCCTGCAGACCCCTTATCATATTCCAGTAGACCCTTTATTCTGATCAATCCATATTGCCCAGTATATTTGCTTGCTTTTGCTTTCGCTGTGTCTCTTTGCTTATTCTATTCTATAGAATTTTTGTTAAGCACCAACTGGCCCGCAGGCCTCAGAGCGCTGAGCGTTTACAGCTAGCTCCTGCCCCTGCAGTTTCTGCGAATAACTGTTTCCACTCAGATCAGCTAGGTATGTACCCTGTTTCTTTTATATGCTAGCGTTGCCTCAGAAAACTCCCCTAATCTACAGTGCAAACTCTGAGGTATAGCTTTGGTCCTGTGCTCTACGGCCAGGTCTATGTCGCCCTTTGTCAGAAGATGGCGAACCATCTCCAACAGGAGGCATCTGCAGGCAAGCATTGATTGGTTGGGGGATGGTTTGGAGGGTGGAGAGCAAAGGGGAGACAGTATCCCTAGTGAGTGATCTGAAAGGCCCAGGCGTCAGGTTTAGTAAGGGCCCATTCCTTGCCGAACTGGGAGATTGTGCTTCCCACAGGCGGAAGAATGGTGGAAGTGCAGTTCACAGGGGATTCTCACCCAAGGTTGCAGATGGCACAGCAGAGGCTGACAAGACTTCTCTAGGAGCACCTTTACTGCGACTCCTGCTTGAGCAGCACTGCACCTGCTTCTCATAGTGAACTTGCCTGTACCCCTGTCAGTGTAAGTGTTGTCCCCAAAGGAGTAGTCTCTACAGTGAGATCCCCTTGCCTCAACCTCTAGGGTGGGTCCTGCTGAGCAGGCTCACGTCACTAGCCTCAGAGGGCGAGTCTCCCCCTTGGGAGAAGGGATGAAAACCTGCAATTCATCACAGTGGGGAAAAGGTACCTCCCTTGCCTGATCCTCAGTGGAGTTCCTGGAGCAGTGACTCCTCTCCTTCGAAGAGGAGGAAGAATGAGGTTTTGAAGGACCGATGAGGGAATGAGACCTCTTCCGGCGCTTGTGTTTCTTTTTGTCCTTGCAGACCAGAACTGTTCTTTGGATCAACGTTCTGTGCAGGTGTCAGTTTGTCACCCTTCTCCTTGTGGAGAAAAATGAACAGTTTTACCTCCTGCTCCTGCAGTATCTTGGTTTTCTTCGACCGGTACAACCCGGAGTCCTGTGTGCTCTGCCTTTCTCTGAGGCAATATAGACTGATCCTGTGAGTATCAGAGATGGATATTTGATGCCTGCATTCGACGCAAGGGTTGAAACCTGCAGACTTTGAGATTTTCAGCATGGAGCTAAACAAGAAGAGAAAACTTAAATGGAAGCAGTGTGCATGAAAAAAAAGGAACTATGGTCAATATATTCTAGTCCCGATATAATGTCAGGTGCAAGTCACGTAGAGGTGTCACCATCTCGCAGCAGAAAAGTTTCAGAATGGCAGCTCTGCTGGGCGATAGATATCAAAGATGAGTGTTAGGGAGAATTCTCTGTTTAGGCTGAATTTCCTAACCTAGTGAGTCCCCCAGCAGCTTTGCTGGATTTTTGGGGTTTATTCTTTTCTCCTGCCAAGAGTGAGACTCTTTTACCCTCACTCTTGGACATGATTTGAGTGTGTTTCTTTGACTCTAGATGTGTTTAATGGGCTATGGGGTCTTTTACTCCATAGGGCTTCATGTGTTTTTGTGATGTGTGTTACACAGCACCCTCAGTGCAGTAACACAGGGGTGTCATAGTGACTCCCCAGTATAGACTCCATACCCTGGGACTGACTACTGTCTCCCAGGGTCTGTAAAGTCACCATTGACTTTACTAGTCTTAAATTCTGAACAGAACCAATACAAACCATCATATTGTGGACGTACTGGCTGGGGCAATTCGATTGCTCCGGGGTCTGTTAGTCGAGGGGGCACGTCTCCGTCCCCCCTGATCGAGTTTTGGCTGGTGGCAGTGGATACTACTTTTTATATTCAACCACTAATATTTCTCTATGGGATTTTCCCATTGTTCGAGGCTACTATCTTTATTTATTTAATTGCGATAGCCTCGAACATACCGCCGGTTTATTTAATTAATATTAATTCTCCGGTTGGTATTTTTTGCCAAAACTCAGTTCTAAAATGCCGTTTGTGTTCTCTTCTGTGACTCCAACCCAAGTCGAGCCCTTTGTTCCACTTTTTGGCGGGCTTCTCCACAGAAGCCCTCCAAAGTGGTGCCACTCTGTCTGGGGTACTTAGGAGTTGTGGAGGGGGATTTAGGCACCCTGGACTGAGTTGCCTAGGCAACTCAAGTCGCACTCCGTCCTGATTGGCCCAAGTGGTGAGCCGACCGGCTCACCACTTAGCATGTTTGAGTGACAGCTAGGCTGAGTGAATGGGGGTTTTCCGCATAAAAGCAGGGCTTTGGGGACTGGAACTTCAGAAGTCACCACAGGACCTAAGAATCCGACGAGGGAGAAGCTGAGCCGACCTGCCACGACAACACCACCGGTGGAGCCCTGCTGGACCGTCTCACCACTTTTCCCAACGACAGAGGAGATCTCCCGCCGGAGAGTCTTCTTCCGTTGACTGGTGGGGATAACCAGTTTCACCGTCTTTTCGCCTTCCCGACATATCTCGTGGCCGCCTTGCCTGTGCCAAGCACCCCGGCAACCGGGATACCACGTTTTACCACGACCGCGAATTAAAGGGTAATACCTTTAACCGGAAGACTCCACGGCTGGTTTCTTCCCTGGCAGTGCAACGACCTTCATCTTTCCTCCAAGTCGAGATCTTCTCTTCCCCTGGACGACGACAAGACTTGCACCCGCTGCCAGGAACAACTGCCACCGCTGGAGGATCCTTCCCACTTAAGGTACCGTGTCCCGCCCGGCTTCCCTTGCCACCGACTGTACGGGGTAGATTTAGCCCCCGGCTTTCGAACCTGGGTCAACCTGGGACACCCTGGCTAAACTTTTCTGAGCCTCTCTAAACTCTTTTCGAACTCTCTGCAAGACTTTCTAAGCCTAGTGTAACTGTGTGATCTTGGGCGCATTTGTGCTCTGCTCTCTCTAAGAGTGGGCCCAGCCTATGGACTTTGGCTCACCAGTGACTCTTGCTCTTCTGCCTTGCTAAAAGTGTTCCTAAATCGTAGAGTGGTGTATCTTCGCATATTCTGTCTTTTTCCTTCCCTTCTTCATGAACTTATTGGAGTGCCATCTATAGTTAAGCGCTCACCTCTGTATGAAAATAAGTGGTGTTAACTAAGACTTACCGAATAAGGAATAAGGGTTGTATATATTATAATAGTAACTGTGTTTAGAGTGTTTTACAATAAGAGTGCTGGAGTGTTTGTGTGTTTTTAAATAAATGATTATATACTTTGATACCAAAGCTCTGGTCAGTGTTTGCTTGTATTATTGTGTCTGAGTGCCTATTGTGTATACTTTGCATACTGCCTAACTCTTCTTGAGAGAAGTCTGACTGCTCAGCCACAGCTACCAGGTAAATCTGGGTGGTACAGACTGCTACCAAGTGGGTTTACTGCTAACACCTGTAGTCCTAAATCTTTTGCAGTGTTCCCAAAGGGAACTGCATAGGTTTCTGCCTAACAATGAGGAATCTGTGGGAGGAAGGAATCCATAGAAGGGTGCAGTTTTCAAGCCCTCTTTCTCACCCTGCACCACAAAGTTCTCCAGTGATGGACATGTGATGAGAAAATACAGATCGAAGGGAACCAAGCAATGCTTTTAAGCAAAATCCTGATCAACTGCAAGCATAGCAACAGATTTCTCGGTTTCTCCCATGCCAAAAACACAGGAATAGCAGTAGCCAAATGAAAATGCAGGAGGTCCTTCATAGGAGGACCCTTTTTTTGTAAACTGTTTCATTAACAAACAAAAACACATCACAGACAGTTGTCCATTGTTTCAATAGAATCGTTGAAATACACTTCCTTTCAGTATATCTTGTAGACGATCGCCACATCCTGTCCAACCCTGGCCTGCTTTAGCAGCAGCGACCATGTTCTCCCTCAATCCCTCCCCTCTTATTAGTCTGCTTGAGGGTGCATATTTTTCACAAGCACAAAACTGCTACTGCTTCCCCCATCTTCTAAGTTTATGCATTTTGTTTTTAGTTGGGCCTCTTTGCATCCAGGGTGAACATTGTTTGCATGAGTGTAGTGCGAGAGTGGAGCCAGTGCCTTGACGCCTGAGGTTAGAGACGCGCAGTGTCACAGCAGTGTGCAATCTACTAGAGGAGCCATAACCAAGCCATTAGGTACTCGGTTGTGGTCCAATGAGGAACCTCTTCCAGCTTCACTAATCAAAGAGGAGCCTGAGGGCACCTCCAGCACCAAGACTGTGGCAATAATGCATAACAACTTTTGCTTGAATGTTTTGCATTCCTCCAAAATGGAGGTTTTGGTAGGGAACAGTAACTGCGTAAATTCTGAGTCCTCAGAGGTGTCCCTGGAGTGGGGGTGGTAACTTCTTGGAGGATGAAGGACATCTGAAAGAGTTGCAGAGGGAGCAGCACCTTGTCCTATGCTTCAGCCTCTTTATATGCTTACCGATCACCTCCTCTGCTGGCTTCTCTACCACAGCCTTCATGGTCAACTGGAGTAGGGCCTTCAAAGGGGTCCTCATACTACTCTGTTTGTGGTAGAAAGTGATATGTCGATATGTTTAGTGGAATGCTCCCCGAGGGCCTTAATGTGCATTGAGTGGCAGGATCGTCAATCCTCTGTCATGGTCCTCCCCAGGTCAATTATTGTATTATTGTATAATTGGTTATTTATAACGCGCTTAATACCGAAGAGGTTTCTAAGCGCAGACCTGGGATTCTAACCTGTGCTGCTCTGCATCATCTTGCTTCCAAGACGAGCGCATTGCCACTGAGCTATACTACCCGCATCATAGCGGCATACTCTGTGGCGATCTGACACAGCAATTTGCCTCTCGTAGTCTCAGCGGGGCTTGATGCCTGAGGTGGAGGGCTTGGCATGACACAGCAAACACTTAAGTGCTGTTCCTGAAGTGTACAGAGTTCAGAGAAAAAAGGAACTGAGGTCAAGGTGAACGGCAGCTCTTTATATCCGGTGGAGCAGACGCGTAGTAGTGCTGTGCCCGCTAGGTGGTAAAATAATGTCCAAAGACAGCAGGTGCTGGAAGGAGAATATCAAAGATGAGAAATCTATGGGAGGAACAAATCCATTAAAAGCAATTTGCGTTCAACCTGGTGGGAATTAGTTGAAAAATGCTGGAAGCCATGACCACTGGCAAGTGAAGCTGAAGGGGCAACAGATGGAGTAGTTTGCAGATGGGGAACTTGCTGAGCACCTAGGCTCAGAGATTTTGCAGTGGCCTCATAGTCTTTATAGCTTTCTAAGGGCTTGTTCACTTTGATGCTAAGTGAATTCGCTAGCATGTCAAGCAACTTTTCTTGCACATTTGGGGTGAATCCTGGTGCTGTCTTCCAGGAAAACCGCCTCATAACCGAAACAGACTCTACTGACCTGCCTATGCAGTCAGCTACATACAACACTGATGGATGGCAAAGCCTGACATGATGTCGCTTTGCCAATAGAACCCATGACCAAAAAACCTTGGCTTGTCTAATCGACTGGGAGATGGTCAGCAACCTCTGATATTCCATACCACAACATGTGTGTGTACTTAACCGTTGTACAGGATGTACTAAAAGATGTTAGGGCCATGCTGCATGATGCAAACACATTTTTCCTCATCAGATCATAATTCTTAACGGGACAAAGATGGATTGTACTTTGTGTAATTCAGGGGAGGCGCATGAATGTTTCCAAACCAAAACAATCAGGTTAGCTATAGAAGAGTAAGATGGTGTGACAGATCTGAGGATGTCATCCCTTCTTCCCTAGGAGGGGACCTTTCCATTTGTAGCCTAGACTGTGCGTCCACAGTACAGTAATCCACCTCGGGGTGGTGCAGCAGGGGAGGATCACATGGAAGAGGAAGCCCTGTATGGGATTACGGACGGCCCTCCGAGAACGTGGTATCACCGCCAATCACCTGACTCTAGACCCCCTTTCTACAATCCCAAGAAAAACCCCTTGCCTAATAAGCTTATGAGTTGTTGCCATCTTCTCCTTCCCCTAGAAAGTACTGGGATGAGGAAGAATAAGAGTTACCTAAGGGAAGATACCTTTCCCAGTACAAGGGAGTCATAAGATCAGTACTGTGATGAGGAAGAAGTGCATGAGGATTACCAATAGGAATGTCATTGTGCAGTCTAGTGTTTCCTCAAATCCTATTTGCCATAGTCAGTATAAAAAGGGAAGAAAGACTCAGAAGTATGAGAGGAGCCCTACTTTGGGAAACAGTGCAGAAGGAGTGAAGCCAGTCCCGAGAAGCCAGAAATGGAAAGACCTGGACGCTTGCCTAGAGGAAGTGGGGTCCCTGGCCAACCCCTGGAGCAGATACTGGCCCAGCAGAAGCAGAGATAGCGACCCAGCTAAGCAGGAAAGTTGATGCTGATCTGGCGCAGCTCCAAGAGCCAGAGACCGGTCCTCTGAGGAAGAACAGCAGAAAACTGCAGAGGCGCTGAAGACCCCGCCGAATACCCGACCGCTACCAGAGCCTCAAGAAGGGACACATCTGCCCAGGAACTGCTGGTAACTAAGAGAAAGTCGCAGACAGGTATGCGGTTTGCCCGGGAGGTGCTAGAGGTCCGGGGAAGCCTGTGGGAAGAGTGTCTGGGACCCCGAAGCAACGAAGAAGTCGATAATAAAAGGTTCTGGGAACCTACCCTTGAAAGTCAGAGGGACACAAATAAGAAAACAAGGATAAGAGGGTCTTGGACCCTACCCTTTGAAGACAGAGGCACATAAATGAGAAACCAAGAGTAAGAGGATCTGCAACCCTAATGAAAAAGAGTCTGGGACCCTGATGCAAATGAGAGACAGTTGTATCCTTGGCAGGTGAGTGAACCTGTCCAGTCCCCCCTTGTCGAGTTTCTGGCTGGTGGCAGTTGTTACCACGCAAAATATTCCACCGGAATATTCTCTATGGGATTTTCCCATTGATTTTAAACGCACCACTTTTTGGTGCAATGTTAAAGATACCGCCGGTTTATTTATTTAATATTAAATTCACGGTTGGGTCTTTTTGCCAGAACTCTTTTCTAAAATGGCATTTGTGTCCGTCTCTGTAACTCTGAACAAGGTCGAGCCCTTTATTCCACTTTTTGGCGGCCTTCTCCACAGAAGCCCTCCAAATGGTGCCACTCTGTCTGGGTTTCCACAGGATGTAGTTGGAGGGGAATTGGCACCCTGGACTGTGTTGCCTTAGCAACTCAAGTCACACTCTATTCTGATTGGCCCAGTGGTGAGCCGCCCGGCTCACCATTTATGTTTGAGTGACAGCTAGGCTGTTGAATGGGGTTTTTTCTGTATAAAGGCAGGGCTTATGGGACTGGAACTTGAGAAGTCGCCATAGGACCTAAGAATCTGAAGAGGGAAGAAGCTGAGCCATCTGCAACGACGACACCACCGGTGGAGCCCTGCTGCAACAAACTCACCACTTTCCCAACGACAAGGGAAGATCTTCTGCTGGACGAGTCTTCTTCATCTGAGCTGGTGGGACCAACCATTTCGCCCTTTCGCCTTCCAAAGACGTCTCTTGGTCGAATCGCCCGTGCCAAGCACCCCGGCGGCCGGATAGCCAAGCTTCACCACTTTGACCGCGAATAAAAGGAACGCACCTTTTACCGACTAACTCCGCGGCTGGTTTCATCCTTGTGCAGTGCATCAACTCCACATTTCCTCCTCGACGAGATCCTCTCTTCCCCTGGTCGAAACAACGAACTGCAACCACTGCCAGGAACAACTGCCATCGCTGGAGCTTCCTCTCTCTTTAAGGTACTGTGTCCTGCCTGGCCTCCCTTTCTTCCGTTTGCCCAAGGTGACCCTTAAATCCTTGGCTTTCCAACTGGGTTGGCCCCAGACCTTCTAACTTTATCTTCCTGAATCGCCCCAACCTCTTTTGAACCTTCTGCCAAGACTTTTAGTGCATTTTCAACCGTGTGATCCTGGGCACATTTCGCTTTGCTCCATTTAAAGTGGGCCTGGCCTATGAACTTTGGCTGTACAGTGTATACTGCCTTTATTCCCTTGCTAAGAACTCCTAAAAGTGTTGGGACCTGTTTTATTTCTATGCTCTGCCTTTTTCTCTCCCTTTAACCTAACTATTGGAGTGCCATCTAGGTTACGCGCTCACATCTGTTTTAACAAATAGTGGTGTTTTAACTCTGACTTGTTTAATAGTTATCAAGGGAGGTGTTTATACTTTATTTGACTGTGTTTGAACTTGCTTTTGATTTAGAGTGCTAGTGTGTTTTTAAAGTGTGTGTTAAATAAATAATGATATACTTTTGATACAAGGCTCTGGTCAGCGTTTGCTTGTTCCACTGTGTTTTTGGCCCTATTGTGTATACTCTATATACTGCCTTACTCTTCTTGAGAGAAGTCTGACTGCTCAGCCACAGCTACCAGGTAAATCTGGGTGGTGCCCACTGCTACCAATTGGGTTTACTGCTTACTCCTGTAGTCTTAATCTTTTTGCAGTGATCCCCAAGGGAACTGCACAAGATTCTGCCTAACAATGGCATCGACCAAAGTTAACATTGAGGAAACTCCTGGATCCTCAAACTGAACCGAAGAGGCCGAGCTTTGGAGTGTGCAACTGCTCCTGTCACAAGAACCTAAGCTCTCTTTAAAAGACACAACGGGTTTGGACACTACCAACATCGATGATGAAGCTGCCTATTTTGAGGCACTGCTGAATGTTTTGAGCATTTGCATTTTGAAACCCTCCCATTGTTCCTTGGCCGAACATTTAGATGGAAAAGCAACCTTACCCTGTTGGAAGTCAGCTGATTTGTTGCTTTCCTCGCTCTGTGAACGGTGTCTCTTTTTCGATGTGTGCGGCGATGAGGAAGACGAGCGACAAGATTCACTCAAAGTGTGACCTTGTTTTCGGTTTTGTAGGTCTCTTCCTCGTTTCGTCTTTTGCAGGAGTCAGGCACTCTTATCAAACATCAAGGATAATTCCTTAGAGGGGGTGGTGACCAAAACTTTAGAGGAGGAGGAGGAGGAGGAGGGCCTGTTGCAAACTTTGTAGCCTGTTCCCTAAGCACCTTGAGGTTCACAGCCAGACAAGAACAGCATTGGAGAACATGGTGCTCATTTCCCAGACACACCAACAAACATTGTGTGGGTCGATTATGGGCCCACATACATTACATTACAGCTCCTGCAGCGCTTCAAACGCCAATGTTTAGGTTTGCTGGGCATTGTGACACAGTGAGTGTTAAAAGAAAGTTGCGTTTGTGGGATGTTGGAGAAGGGGTAGGAGCCGAATGTGACATGTGGCACATGCCACAGCGTGCCACAGCATGCCACCAATCTCTGGACTGGCTGATGGAAAATGTGCAGTTTTAAGGAGTTCAAACACATTCTACAAGTGAAAAATACCCTCTCAATCATTGTGGAATTGTTTTATATTGAAACACTTTCAGCAAATGCATAGTTTAAGCACTTATCATGCCACAGCATGTCACCAATCTCGGGACTAGCTGATGTCAAATTTACTGTTTAAATGACTTTAAAGACATTAAACAAGTGAGTAAAAAGCCTCACAATCATTTTGCGATGTTAATAAATCAAATAAAAAAAAAAGATTTGGATTCTGACAGCTGCCTAGAACTTTGGACCTCATGCACTGTATTCTGCAATTCTACAGTTACACCAACGCTTTACATGGGAAATCTCTGGTGCTAGTTTTTATGACCTATTCAAACAGCAGGGCCCGAAAGTCCCTTTTCAGTGTCAATTCTAACGTGGCATGCCACCTAGATATGAGAATGCATTACTTACCGTAAAAGCATTTCTGATGGTTGTATCTGCTTAGATTCACCTGCTGTGCATAGGTCCGACATCCAGTGGTCACTGCGGGGTATTGCATTTTGTTTTTCGTAGTCGAAAAAGGGGACGTCGACAAGGCGTGTCTGAAACACTATCCCTATAGTGACGTGCATTGTACCCACAATCCCTCACGCGTCGAGGTCCCTCTGTTTGTATTTTTCTGCCCTGAGGGAGCCTTCTAGACGTGAGTGAGTACAGAAAAGAGAGAGATATATAAAGGAAGTCTATGTTCCTTCCATCCGAGCGGGGAGGAAGGGTGGGCGCATGTGAATCTAAGCAGATACAACCATCAGAAATGCTTTTACGGTAAGTAATGCATTCTCTTCTGATGTTTGTTAATCTGCTTAGAATCACATGCTGTGCATAGACTAGTGAGCAGTACCCGGAGTTGGCGGTGGGTTATGAGAAGGAACAGTAGAGAAAAGGTGTCGTAATACTGCCTGCCCCACCTGGGAGTCAGATCTAGAGTGTGTATCTAGACAGTAGTGTTTTGTAAAGGTGTGCACAGAACTCCAGGTAGCCGCTTTGCAGATGGACTCAAGGGGAACATTTGCAATGAATGCTATGGATGCCCCCGTGCCTCGAGTAGAGTGTGCTCTTGGCCTAAAGGGCAGTTCTCTCTTAGCAAGAGTATAGCAGAGAGTGATGCATTGAACAATCCATCTAGAAATAGTGGACTTTGAAACCGCATCTCCTTCTCTTCCTGCTGCCACCGAGACGAAGAACTGATTAGTCTTCCTCAGTGGTCTGGTTCTTTCCATGTAGAACATGACCGCTCTGCGTACATCTAGTGTGTGCAGAGTCCTTTCTCCCAAATTGGAAGGATTTTGAAAGAACGTTGGTAGTTCTATAGATTGGTTTACGTGGAATTTAGAAATAAATTTCGGAGCAAACCTAGGGTGAGTGCGTAGAACCACCTTATCTCTGTGAACTGTAACGAAGGGGTCTAGAATAGAAAGAGCCTGAAGTTCACTTACTCTCCTGATGGAGGTGATAGCTATTAAAAAAGCAGTCTTAAGAGTGAGGTGTTTAAGAGATGCTTTGTGCATGGGTTCGAATGGAGAGCCCATGAGTCTGGTAAGTACCACATTAAGGTCCCATCCGGGAGCTGGGTCAGCTATCGGGGGGTGTATTCTCTTTACTCCCTCCATGAAGGCCTTAATAACAGGGATCCTCCACCAGTACACTTTGAGTTGGGAAGTGGTGTATGCAGAAAGTGCCGCTAGGTGGACTTTAATGGAGTTAAACACTAGACCTGAATCCAATAGGTGGGTCAGGTATAGGACCACATGTGTGGGAGAGCAGTCAATAGGGTTGATGCTCTTACTCCTGCACCAGATGACAAATCTTTTCCACTTGCTAGAATAGCAGTGGCGAGTGTTCGGTTTTCTGGCTTCCCTGAGGATGTCCATGCATCTTTGCGGGAGTTGTAGATGTCGGAACTCTATGATCTCAGGAGCCAAGCTGCTAAGTTCATGTTCTGGGGGCATGGATGCAGGGTCCTGCCCTTGTCCTGAGACAGCATGTTGTACGGGCAGGGGAGTTTTACTGGGGGAGATAGAGACATCTCCATCAAGTGAGCGAACCATGGTTGTCGTGCCCACATTGGGGCCATTCGTACTCTCCGGGCAGGGGGAAATCTCTGCTGAGACTGTCTGCCGGCAGATTGAGTTCCCCGGGTACATGTAGTGACAGTAGGAACATGTCCTGTTTGAGAGCCCACTTCCATATATTCTGGGCCAGTTTGGACAGGCCTGGAGAGTGGGTGCCCCCTTGCTTGTTGATGTAGTACATGGCTGTAGTGCTGTCTGTAAGGACCATTACTGTCTTGCCTTGTAGGTGTTCCTGGAAGGCTTTTAGCGCCTTGAACACCGCTAGTAGCTCCAGTAGATTGATGTGTTTGGATGCTACGTTGGGAGTCCACACTCCGTGAGCAGTCTGATGGGATAGGTGCGCCCCCCATCCAGTGAGGGATGCGTCTGTGGTTAGAGTGGCTTCCGCCGCGGGTGTGGCAAAGGGTTTCCCTTTTCCCATGTTTTCCTTTGTCCACCACCGTAGCGAGAGAACCAAGGCCTGCGAGACCACCACTAGATCCTCCCATAGTCCGCTGGCCTGACACCACTGGCTGTTGAGCCACTCTTGCATTGGGCGCATGCGCAGGCGCGCGTGAGGTACCAAATACATACAGGACGCCATCATTCCTAGCAAGCGCATTGCTTTGCGTACCGTCACCTCTCGGCCGGTTACATATTGAGGGATTTGAAACAGCATGTTTTGGACCCTCTCTTTGGAGGGGAAGACGAGGCCGTCCCTTGTTTGAATTAGAGCCCCTAGGAATTGTTTGATTTGACTGGGGTCTAAACTGGACTTCTTTTCGTTGATGGAGAAGCCCAGCTTGAACAAAAGGTCTACCGTCTTTTGGGTATTGGAGAAGCATGTTTCGTAAGAATCCCCTGTTATGAGCCAGTCGTCGAGGTAAGGGTAAACTGGGATGGACAACCTGCGCAGGTGGGCCGCTGCCACTGCCAGCACCTTCGTGAATACCCTTGGTGCTGATGCTATACCGAAGGGTAGCACTTTGAACTGGTAGTGTTTGCCCTCTATCATGAACCTTAGGTATTTTCTGTGCGCTGGCAACATTAATATATGAAAGTATGCATCTTTCATGTCCAATGTTGTCATGTAATCTCCCTGAGAAAGCAGTGGGATCACTTCCTGTAAGGTTACCATACAAAACTTTTGGGGTTTGATAAACTTGTTCGCTGGGCGCAGATCTAATACAGGGCGCATGGTTAGATCCTTTTTGGGTACAAGGAAGTACACTGAATAAATACCTTCCGTTACCTGAGATAGAGGCACGACCTCTATGGCTCCTTTTTCCAGCAGTTGTTGTACTTCTTGGAGAAGGATGGCAAGATGTTCCGGTGTCATGCGACGTCCCCTCGGGGTCTGTAGGATGGGGAACTGTTGAATTCGATACAGTATCCGTGGGCTACGGTGGAAAGTACCCAACGGTCTGACGTTATCTCCTCCCATGCAGGAAGAAAGGATGTTATCCGGCCCCCGACCGGTGTTGCATGGGAGGGGACGCGAATCTTCGCGTCACTTGGAGTTGTTGGGGGCTTGGGAGCCTCTGGGGGTGGATCCCCGACCTCTCCCCTTACCCCGGCGTTGGCCTCTTTGGCTGTACTGCCCACTATTGGTCTGGTAATTGGTGGCAGGGTATTGTTGATGTTGACTTTGTTGTTGTTGCTGGCGTTGGCCACGAAAAAAGCGTTTGTTGCCATAGCCGCGTCTGGTAGTGGGCCTAGAGATCTGGTCAAGAGTCTTGATAGGATCGAACTCTTTTTTAGCCATCTCTAGAGCTTCATCCACCGCTTTTCCGAAGAGGTTAGAGTCTTCGACAGGTTTATTTATCAAAGACGCCTGTGTCTCCGGTTTAAAGCCTGAGTTGCGCAGCCATGCATGGCGTTTTAGGAGTATTCCCTGCACCAGGGAACGTCCCGCTGTTTCTGCCGCGTCCAGAGAGTTTTTTACAATGCTCTGGTTCACCTGGGTTCCTTCGCCAATAGTTGAAAGTAGGCGTGTACGTAAAGGCTCCGGTGCTTCCTCGGCGTCCTTGCGCAGTTTGGACCACTGCGCGTCTGCGTAGCTAGCAGGCAAGGAATTGTTGTTCGCAATTCTTGCGGAGAAGGCAGCCGAGGAAGTTACTCTCTTTGCAAGGGCATATAGCCTCTTGCCCTCCTTGTCAGGGGGTGCCTCACTGGTGGAAAGTGGTACCCCTGCCCTCTTTCTAGTATTAGATACGACTAGGGAATCCGGTATGGAATGTCCCCTAATGTAGAGCGGGTCTGAGGGTGAAGGAGTGAAAAGTTTTTCAATTCTCGGATTGACCCCTCTGATCAATGCGGGAGTGGACAGCGAAGGGATAATTCTTCTCTTCACTGAAGCGAGGAGGGGAATGGTCTGGCTGACCGGGGGTTTCTCTTTAATAACTCTTTCTACAAAGTCCAATTCTGGAGAGAGCTCCCCAGTGTCCAGTTCGAAATGCGCTGCAGCTCTGCGCAACAGTGCATTGAAAGTGGGCTGATCGTCGATTGGAGACGTGTTCCTAACCGGAGAAATGTCCGGAGGAGTTAGGTTTAGGACATCAGTGTCGGAATATACTGATGGGGATTGCCAGGGGTGCGAAGGTCCTTCTTCTGGGTTTTCTCCGAAGCCTTCTTCTATAATGTCTGGGCTGTCTTCCAGACATTCCTCCTGGTACTGTCCATCTTCATTGTCCATGAAATCATCTTCTTCCTCCAAGTATTGTTCCTCCCCAGTCAGGTCGTATACCTTATGGAAGTCTGAGGCTGTGTCCTGCTGGGGATCGACTAGCCTCAGATTTTTGGCCCTGGGGTCCTCCTGAGACCCTTCTCTAGTCCTCTTGTGAGTTTGAGAGGTCTGGGTACTCATAAACTTTTCCATCCTCTCCATACAGAGGTGGAGTCTTTCCATGGTTTCATGGGGTACCCCAGAGCGGTCTGGCGGGGGAAAAATAGAGTCATTTAACTGGAAATGGCTCGACCTCTCCCAAAGCGTCGAGGAAAGTGTCCCGTCGCCCTCCGAAAAACCTTCAGGTGTGCCGGGTGACCCCCCGATTGAAGGGGGTAGTCCCTGCCTTTCTTCGGGCTTTTTCGGCGTGTCTTTGGACTTATGCGTAGCGCTCGACGTGTTCTTCGGCGTACGCTTCTGGGCGTCGGCTACAGCGATCCTTGCCAAGCTATCGGCGACTCGTTTGTCGGCGACTCGTTTGTCAGCGGAAGCTTGTGTTTTCGACGCTATGGGTGTCGAACGCTCCACGCCGGTCTGCGCCTTCTGTTGATGCACGCCGGCCGATGGTTTGGGGGCGGCGCCCTTATTCGCCGAAAGCCCAGTCGCTGGTCGCGGCTGCGGTTGCGAGAGGGGCTTCGAACCCGAACGGTCCGAGGAGTCCGCCGGTGGAACCTGCGTCTCCTTGGGCGCCGAAGCTCTTTTCGTCTTAGACGAAGAAGAGGCGTGGGTTGTGTGCTTATGTGGGTCTTTGTGTGCGTCAGTGTCGCCGGGGTGTTCATCCCCATAAGCAGGGCGTGAGCCGAGCCCGTCGGGGCCGGGGACAGACGACGAAGCGCGCAAGCGCTCTTTAGAGGGGGTTTCGACTTCCGTAGCGGAGGTCGTGTTATCGCGTTCCTCGTCACTGTCGGTGGTAGCAACGGCGGGTGAACCTTCGGCCTTCGACATCGCGTAGGCCGCCCACCTTTTAACCCTACGGTCTTTTAGAGTTTTAGGCTTAAGAAGCCGACAAGCCGCGCAACCTTCCTCCTTGTGATCGAGGGGCAAGCACCGGTTACACCGTGAATGCTTGTCCTTCCAAGTAAATTTGCCTTTGCAAAGCGGTCAAAACCTAAAGGGTGTCCTCTCCATAGCCGAGGCAATAAATCGCGATAAGCACCCCAAGGGAAAGGAAGGGGAAAGGGAAAGGCATTCTCAGAAAGACCCAGAGATGTCCCACGACCCCACTCTCCCTACTGTATATGGCCTGCGAGGCCAGGCCACGTGTTCGGCAGCGCCGAAGGATTTCCTCCGCTCGACCCTCCGTCGAAGATTTTCGCTCGGCGGAGAACAGCTACAACTGCGTCGAGGGAGGGTTTATTAATATTATGATAAAAAACGACCAAAGGTCGAGGGTTGCAATGTCTCTCGAGGAGTTCCGCGTGAAGGCGACCAGAAGCTGGGCGGAAAAAAACAATCTGAGGGACCTCGACGCGTGAGGGATTGTGGGTACAATGCACGTCACTATAGGGATAGTGTTTCAGACACGCCTTGTCGACGTCCCCTTTTTCGACTACGAAAAACAAAATGCAATACTCCGCAGTGACCACTGGATGTCGGACCTATGCACAGCATGTGATTCTAAGCAGATTAACAAACATCAGAAGTCTTTATATCTGCTTCAAATCAGTGTTTTCATTGCTTCAAAATTACTTCAGGCATCTCACCTCTTAGTCTCTTGTCTTATGTTTCACACCTTTCAGCAATTGAATGTTTGAAAGCACTTGGATCTCCAGCATGCCACAGCATGTCACCCCTCTCGGGACTAGCTGATGTCAAATTTACTGTTTAAGTGACTTTAAAGACATTAAACAAGTGAGTAAAAAACCTCACAATCATTGGGAGATGTTATAAATGAAATTTAAAAATAATAAAACATTTTAATGTTACAGCTCCCTAGAACTTACAACCTCATGCACTTTAATCTGAAGTTCTACCATTGCACCAATACTTCAGATGAAAACATTTCTGGTGTTAGTTCTTATGACTTTTTCAAACAGCAGGGCCTCAAAGTCCCTTTTCAATGTCAATTCTAATGTGGCATGCCACCTAAATATGTCTTTATATCTGCTTCAAATCAGTTTTTTCATCGCTTCAAAATTACTTCAGGCATCTTACCTCATAGCCTCTTGTGTTATATTTCATAACTTTCAGCCACTTGGAACTCCAGCATGCCACAGCATGTCACCAATCTCTGGACTAGCTGATGTAAAATGTACTGTTTAAATGACTTCAAAGACATTAAACAAGTGAAGAAATAGCCTCACGACCATTGAGAGATGTTATAAATTAAATTTAATAATAAAAACCCTGTACGTCACCTTGCGGCTGCTAGCTGTCTGTCTACTGTGCATTACACAATATGCCTGGGTATAAGTAGAATCCTCTGACAGCGAGTAAAGCAGAGAAGGGCCTTCAAACATTCAGCAGGACCCCTCTCTGGGACAGCTGATGGACAAAGCATCATGGGCAGGCCTAGGGCCGCTATCCCATAAGCTGGACTGTCTCCTGGGCTGGGTCGCCTTCTCGCAAGGGCCGACAGCTGTGAGGCCCAGAGCCTGCAAGAGACAATGGCACGAGGAACATAAGGCCAGTGGCGAACCACTATCTGAATCACGCAAAGGACACACAAAAGAGAGGCATGCTAAGGGAAAGGCGTGATGGAAGGGACAAGGTGACATACCCCTTAGCCCACAGAAAGACCAAGAGGGCACTGACTGGGATTCCAGCAGCACTGAGAGTTCTCACCTTTCTGTGGGCTTGGCCACTCCTCAGGAAGGAGAACCGTGCAAAAGGCACAATAAGAGCGTTTAGAAATGCAGAGATAGTTCCCTGGTCGACCCCTTTCATCCAGACCTGCTACTCCACCCGAGATCCTCGGAGGGGAAGCCCCCACTTAAGGCCAAAAGGTACTTGAGCAAGTGACTGCGCACGGCTCTAAATAAGGAGCTGAGAGGATAATAGAACGTACAATATCCCAGACCTTCTCTTCCGGATAAATTAGCGGACACTCTGGAGGTGGACTCATTCATGGCGAAGCAAACCAAGAACCTGAAAAGGGAAATTGAACGCTCATGGATGGCATGCCAGGACACGCTCCCCGATTCCATAGGTCCATTGGCCAAGATCATTAAAATGGTCGAAGAGACCAAAGAGGCCCTGCCTATGGATGTGCATATTCTGGCTAATTGGGCACAAAGAGCAGTTTGTTTAATAAGTAATACCAACTGTACAATAGCAGCGGAGAGCAGACGATCGATTGTAGTAAAGATCGACCTGAAACTCAGGGAGTTGGCATCCTCTGAGGCCACTGCAGTAGCTAAAGGGCTTTTGTTTGGAGAAGCTTTTGTCAAAGACTGTCCAGATTTGTTAACACCTTTGCTGCTCTGGACAAAGGTCAGACATCGTTAAAAAGAGTGTTTGTGCCCTGTGTATCTGCCAGGGCGGCAGAAGCAGAGGCGTCTCTGCCAGCCACTGAGGAGGCCAGAGGCCCTATAGAGGAAACAACTGGCGACAGCAGGAAGACAGAAGGCTGAATCCTTCCTTCCCATTCCATGGAAGAGGCAGGGGTCAGGGTTGGCACTGCAGCAGCAGGTGAGTACAGTCGTATGCACACAGCGCAGCAGCAAGCAATGCAATTCCCACAATAGTTGGTAGGCTAGCGATGCACCTAAGCGCTTGGGAGGATCTTACCGTGGACTCTTGGGTCGTAGAGACTGTGCAGGGGTGTTGGCTGTAATTTTTAAAGAGCACACACTAAACTGCAGCACGCTTTCGCAATTTCAGAGTCTTAGGCAGAATCACATGCAGTACCCTTTGGGAACACTACATGCAGTTAAGACTACAAGTGTCAGTACAATTTCACCTTTGGTACTAGCCTGTACTACACAGTTATGTGGTAGCATTGGTTGAGCAGCCAGACTTATCTCAAGAGTTGAAGTGAGAAGTAGAACAAGTTATACAAAGGGACCAACAAATACAGTGGTTCAACTCAAGGTTTCTTGGTAAAAGAATACACATTTATTTACACAGTCAATTAGAAAACATTACACTAGCAAAAGCAGCTTAATATCATACACTAATACACCACAATACACAACCAATAAGTTACTAAACAAGTTCAGCTCCCCTGAAGTGGGAGCAAAATGGCACTTCAGTTACTTTAAAAAGGGGTAAAAAGACAAGGTTATAAGAAATGCAGCCCAAATACATTCATAGGTAGGGCAAAGGGTTTCAGTTAACTACAAGCAGCAATTCAATTCGATAGGCCTGGGTCAAAGTCAATGGTTCAGAGTCATTGTATAGGATAGCACAGTTCTGGTAGATAACGGTTAAGTCTTTGCCACGGTTTTTAGAAGAATTTGGCTAGGTGAAAAGTTAGACAACTGTTTAGGGAAGGACCAGCCTTCAAAGAGGGGAAAGTTTCACAAACTTTCTCTGTGGTCCAAAAGATTTCCGGACCGCGTTTGCACAGTACCTTTAAAGTGAAGAAGAGCTGTAGCTGAGGCAGTTGTTCCTGGCAGTTCGAGCAGACCTCGCTGTTCCTGTGTTTCAGTCGTGGGGACAAGAAGGAGGACGTTGGGAGGTTCCTGCACTGCCCAGGGACAAGGCCACAAGCTTGGCTAAACGTCGGTTTAAGGTATGAGTGCCTTAAAGAACACAAACTGGTATCCTTCCCACTGGCTATCCGGTTTTCCATAGCACTCTGTAGAAAATTCGACCAGGAGGGGACGGTTTCCAGGCGGCTTGTGAGTTGGTTGGTCCCACCAAATTCGAGGGAAGAAGTTAACCTTGAAGGGCTTCTCTGTCGATGGAGTTTCAGGCAATTCGGACCTGCAGCAGGGCTTTACCAGTCATCCAGGAGTTGCACTAGTCATTTTCCTTCAGCTCGTCTTCGGTTCTTTTGTTCCAGTGGTCGACTCTGCTTTCCAAGTCCCAGAGACCTGCTTTTAAACAGTTTTCCCCCATTCATTCCAGCCTGGCTGTCACTCACACAGCAGGGTGGCTGTTGTTGCTGGACAGCCAGCCAGCCAATCACGCCAGAGTACATTCAGGTCTCCTAGGAGACTAAGCACAGCGAGTTTCGGGCACCTCCCTCACATTCTGTCCACCCCAGACACTGAGGCGCCAGAGGAGGGCTTCAGGACTGAAACCCGCCAAAGGACAACGAACAAAGGGACCAAACCTGGTTAAACACAAGAAGGACCTTTCCTAAAAGAAACGGCGAAAAAAGTCGACCAGAGTCTGTTTTTACAGATAGGTCTTGGGCACCATCTTGAAAAACATGGCTGACCTGATTTTTTGCTACTGTTGTTCGCGGTCTGGTAAAATCATGGTAGTTTGATCGAAACCACTGCCACAAGCCATTTAAACTAGGAAAGGGTAACATTTGACGGTTACATGAGTGTTTTGACTCAGGGGATGCTAGGCAACCCCTCCAGAACTCTATAGGAAGATAATGCGTGCTGGTTCAGTAAATATAAAGAGACTAGTAAAGTCAATTTAACTTTACATGCTCTGGGAGACAGTAGTCAGTCCCAGAGAAAGTGTTTAAACCTTGGGAGTCTGAAAGACACCCGTTTGCCACTGAACTGAAGGTGTTGTGTGACACAAAGAAAAAGTTGATGCCTATGGAGTTGTTTTAAAACACCATAACAAAAGAACACAAAAGTAAAACACACATCAAAATACATGGAAGAGTGGGAAATAAAGGCTCACACTCTTCCCAGGTAGAAAAATCAAATCCTAGAAATCCAGCAAAGTTGCTGGGGGTCTCAAAAGGTAAGTGAAATGAGCACATTTTGAGAATTCTCCCTAAACACAGAGGAGGAACAAAGCCTCATGGACAAGGAAGTAGGAGAGTTTCTAAAGAAAATGGCGATAAGGCCAGCGCAGCAGGTGGCACAAAGCTTCCTAAGCAATGTCTTATTGGTGGAACAGAAGCAAAAGGTCAGGCCGGTGATAATCTCAGACAATTTATCGCCTTTCTCGTGTACCGACACTGCAAGATGGAGGAAATCCATCTCTTCAGGGACATTTTGCAGAACCTGCATAGATTTGAGGGATGCCTATCTAGCAGTATCAATTCCTGAGATGCACCAGCAATTATTAGGATTCCTCTGGTGATGGCAAAGGTGGGAGTTTATGTATCTCCTTTTTCGGACTAACTTCAGCACAGTGGTGCTTCACAAAGCTTCTCAGGAGTCAGACTGATTTTATACAACCAGGATATTTGTCTCATGGCGCAGGATCCGATGCGGCTGCCAGAGCAAATGGTCCCAATGAAGGGTCTTCTAGAGAAACTGGGGTTTCTCATCAATTGGGAGAAATCCGAGACCACCACAGCAGAGAATGGAGTTCCTGCGGTTTATCACAGACTCAAAGCTGGGGCACTGTCTCTGCCCCTGTAGAAAATGAACGACCCTTTGAAACATCACAGTATTGACTTTCCATTAAAGACTAAACTTTACTTGACAGTCTTATGTTTGCTCAATCACCTCTTCTGTTTAAAAGTTCTTTTAACTAACTGATCAATTTCCCATCAATCATATGTCATAACAAGTTGCATTCATAAGTAATTTTACAGTCACTTATCTAAGAAGGAATCTGCTGAACCTCCAAGGGAACCTGACAGCAGGTGCGGACACTAAACAGGCAGACAACACACGGTGGATCCCTGCTGGAATTGGAGGCGGTTCATTACAGGTTTTGTTCTTCGCTATACCCTGTTCGAGAGGGAGTCATTCATTAGGAAGCTACAGCGAGACAGTGAAAGAAAGAGGAATTGTGAGGTGATAGGACCATAAAGTCTTGATTCATGGACTAGGACAAGTGTCATGCCTGAGGGCAATAGAGTTTCAAACTGCAAAGACTACATTTACACAGAAAATGTTTTTTTCTTTGATTTTTGTTTAATGTTTTTTTTTCTTTTTAAGATTGCTGCTTGAGTTTTAATAAAGAAGAGTATGCATAATACGAGCCTCTATGTCTTTAATAGGATCATGACTTTCCTGAAAGAAAGTATTGACAATCTGGACTCTACCACAGTACCAACTGCCTCAATGGAGTTTACCATCAGACAGCATTTCTGGCTAGTCCCTTTTTTCTGGCAATGTATTCCATATCGTGTCATGGAGTGCCCCCTACATTTCACTGTCAACAAAGCTGCCAAGTGTCCCTAAAATCGTGGGAGTCTCTAGCAAAAGGAGACGGACACCTGCACTCTCGTATTTGAGCAGGATTTTCTTTCTACATCTGCAAAGATCTTCAGCTGTGCCTCAGACAGTCCCTTTGTTTTTGGCAACACTGGGGTAAAGTAAGTAACACACTGCTGAACACAGCACTCAACAGCACATGCTGGTCTGACTGGGGCTAAACTGTGTCCTGTGCACCTCGACTGCTGAATTTCCAGCTGATCTCAGTGGCAACTTTGGATAAAGAGGGATAAATGGGATAGATAAGATGATCACGTGTTTAATTTCAGCACAGGTGGTGTGCGAGAGGCTACACAGCCCATGTGATGGTGTGACATGTATATTCTGGCACACAAACATGACTGTAGTGTCTGACTGGACATATTCTTGCTTTGCTTCTAAATATGATTAGAAACCACATCCTGCAGTCTCATATGAAGCAGTTTAGGGTTTCTAAGCCAGACCTTTCATTTTTTAATGTTACATCAGGAAAGGAGAGGACCTTGCAATTCTCTTATTGATTTCATGTACAAGTTCATCACTACCAGGTTGGTGCTGCGGACCCCAGTCAACGTCAAGGGATGGGCTTCACGGAGGGACTACTTCACCTTAATGTCTACTTTCCTTAAGCCTCAGCCCGAGGAAAATCCAGACACTTCCCAACAGACTGGTCCCTTTGAATGTCGCTGTGGCTCATATGTCTCACACTCTGCACGACCCCTATTGTCCTTCAAAGGCATGCATGAAATGGACAAATGTCCTCAGGGCCACAGCTTTATGGAAGAAATGGCAGCAATTATATGGCTTTTCCCCTAGTCCATGTTGGCAAGAGAGTAACAATATTCGTATACTGCAGGCCCATGTGAAATATAGCTTTCTCTTAAAATCTATGTATCATATGTTTGTCCTTTTGTAGGCTGTTGATTTCTTGGAGTCATAGATGTGTGTGATGTGTTGCATTTTGATAAGTTGTTCATTTTGTGAGGCCCATTGCTTCAGAGTCACATTTTACATGTTACTGTGTGGGATCTCAGCAGTGGGTCAAAGAATAGAAGAAAAGCATGACAGGGTTTAGTTAAAAACAATATTTCCAGAAACAGATGGGCTAGATGGAGCCTGCGGTCCCCTGGTATATTAAACAGGCCAGGCATTTCAGGAGCCACATAAGGAAAGAAGGAAGGCCTTTTACCCTGGATTAGGGGGTGCAGAGAGTGGGGGCTCATAAAGCATTGATACAAACAGAAATGCGACATTCACAAATAGAGTGTGAGGTGTTCCTTGGTCTGTTGTGGTGTCGTCATGTCCACCTTTACATTTTTCATCATCCTAACATGATCGTGATGGACCCAAAACCCCTACTGCCAATTTTCCAAGGGTCATTTCTTCGCACACCACTCCAATAAGAGCACTTGATTGCAACGGTCAGATTACATGGTCACTGTCCATTTCGATGCAGTGGCTGGCAACCCCATGGACTACCTGCTGGGTTATCCAGGTCTTCGGGCGTCGACATCGGAGGCAGTGTAAGTTGAGGCGAAAGCTCTCGTTAGCATGGTCAGATCGATGACTCCTCTAAAATATTTATCACTTTGATTGCCCTGCTGCTATTTAAATTCATTTTCAGCTGTGTGCACATCGCGATTGTCCTGCTGCTTTTTAAATTAGTTTTCAGCTGTGTGCCCATCTTGATTGTCCTGCTCCTGTTTACATTTGTTTTTAGCTGTGTGCATAACCTGCTTTTCATGAGAATGTGTTAACAAGTCCACCCCTCTGTACTCTGTATAGTCTGCTACCGGTTCCCTCACCCTTCCTCAGTCCCATTGTCCCTCTGTGCGGTTATTCCCCTCAGCCATACACCCACTACGTCCCCTTCCTCTGCGTGTTCACTGTTTTTCTGTGCATATTACCTCCCCCAGCTCCCATTGTTTTTCTCCCAGTCTTGTTCCCTGTCTCCCCCCTCTACCTTCAGCTCTCGCTGCGCCTCTGTGGCCTCAGCCTGGTTAAGTGTACCTCACTCTCTGCAGTTTGCTGCGGCGCTATCTATCTCTCCTATCTTCTCAAACTGCTTCTCTATCTCTTATCCTTCACCCCTTACTAAGTCTGTCAGGAGGAACCTCAAGAAGGACATACTGAGCTCTAACCCAGGCCTTCCAATTGCAGACACCTACGTCATTGCCTCTGCCAGAGAGACTCTCACAGACATACTCTGTGGTTCCTTCACCCGTCCTATGGACTCTCCATATGATTGCTCTTCTCTCTCCTTTCTCTTCTTTGCCCATCAATGGTGGCACCCGGTGCAAGGATTTCTTGCCCTCTCCACCTCCAGGGTCATCATCAATGTCTACTGCAATGGTACCATCATGGTCCAGGGTCCTCAAACCAACCTTCTACTCTTTCATAGGCTCCTCCCCCACCTTATAAACCTCCCTCCGCCTTTTGCACCAGCTCCTTCAGCTGCCCTGGCTCCCATGCCTGCTGTGCCCACCTTGGCTCCCTTGCCACCTCCTAACCACCCTTCTACCCTCGCCATGACTTTCTTGCCACCACCCCACACATTGACAACCCCATCTGCCTTCTCCCCTTGGGTGAACCAGTCACCTACTAACACTGTATCTGGGGCTCCCTTGCCCCCAGTGGTGCCTCCGGCACTGGCTCCCTCCTCACCCATTATGGTCCCGGCTCCCTTACCGGACTTGGCTCCTCTGCCCCCTTCTACCACTGTCCCTCAGGTACTATTGTCACTTAGGGGGGCCCACTGTCCCCTGCTCCCCCCGTAAGTCTTTCACTGATTACAATCTGCTCCACATTGCCATGGTAAGCGCTCGCTCAGCTGTCAAACACTCCTCTGACATCTGCAACCTCCTTGAACTCCTGGATTGTGATGTTCTTGCCATCACTGAAACCTGGTTCAAGGATTGCTCTGTCACAAGTTTTGACACACTTCTCCCAGAAGGCTACACAATACTCTCTCTTCCTAGACCAAACAGACCAAATGGGGGAGTAGCATTGATCTTCCCTGAGTGTATTCCTGTGTCTGTCATTCCCACTCAGGCCTACTCATCCTTTGAGTCCCTGATCTGCAGGCTGTTCCTCTCTCCAAGCTCTTCACTGCTGCTGTCCACCTATCGGCCACCTGGTCAGCCCTTCCTCTTCCTTTCGTAATGGGCTGACCTGGCCTCCTCTCTCCTTTCCTCCTCTTCTCATCTCCTCCTACTGGGTGATCCCAACATCCATCTCGACTCAACTGATTCCTTAAGACCTTTATGCAACCCTTTCTTTCCATCTTACCGTCTGGCCCAACGCACAGCGCTGGCCACACCTTGGATGCTCTCTTCTCAACTGACATTCCGCTATCTATCCCTCTCACTACTTCTCTCTCCTGGACTGATCATTTTCTCCTCTCTTCTCACTTGAAGCTCTCTTCTCCCGTTGCATAGGTAAGCCCAGCACTGCCTCCCGTCTACAAGGTCATCTGACCCATGAAAATAAAGGTTGCAATTGGTTGGAGTTATCTGGGTCGGGAATCCATACCTACTGCGCACCTTTCTTTAGAACCACTAGGTAAGTCAACCTGCAGCCTCACTCCTTGTTCGTCAGGGGACCAACTCCAGATCCCCAAATGGCTGAATGGTTAGTGGGATGACAAACTGTGGGTAATGATGGGCGCTGGGGGGCTTCAATGGCCCAGGCATGTAGCGATTATGTTTAGATATAGGTTCATGGTCAGATCTGAACAATCTTCTTTGTGCTTAAAACTTATTGCTTTATTATTGCTTTTGCAATTCCACACGGTAAAAATGAAACATCATAGTGGCAGATAACGACAGTCATTAACCCATTGGTGAGTGCAAACAGCCGACGCGCGTTTCGACCTAAGTCTTTTTCAGGGCAAGTAGAGTAGTAAGATGAGCTCTGAATAGGGCTGGTGGCTGGTCCTCCCGAGTCCGGGTGCCAGTTGGGTTCTCGCTTATTCACGCTACAGGATCCACGCTCCCCTCCGCTGGACACAGCATCAGATCAGGCTAATCAGCCCAACTTGCACCCGAACTCGGGAGGACCAGCCACCAGCCCTATTCAGAGCTCATCTTACTACTCTACTTGCCCTGAAAAAGACTTAGGTCGAAACGCGCGTCGGCTGTTTGCACTCACCAATGGGTTAATGACTGTCGTTATCTGCCACTATGATGTTTCATTTTTACCGTGTGGAATTGCAAAAGCAATAATAAAGCAATACGTTTTAAGCACAAAGAAGATTGTTCTGATCTGACCATGAACCTATATCTAAACATAATCACTACATGCCTGGGCCATTGAAGCCCCCCAGCGGCCATCATTATCCGCAGTTTGTCATCCCACTAACCATTGACCCATGAAAATAGTCTCAATAGCTGCCTTTGCCTCCACCTATTATACTCCTTCCACTCCTGCGACTGACTCCTACCCTGCCACAGCCCTCTCAAACTTTAACCTCTCTGTTTCCAATACTCTTTATATTCTTGCCTCTGTCATGAGGGTACGATTGAAGCCTACCAAAAAGTGCAACTCTTGGTATGACTCCAAATCAGCTTCCGTTAAACACAAGTGCAGGGCAGCCAAATAGAAATGGGATTCCTCTGGAGCACCCTCTGACAAACTGGCCTGCCGCCTCCTCCAAAGGCAGTATAGACTCTGCATCTGCTCCCAGAAAAGAGTCTTTATACAAGCCTGCATCTCTGCGGTATCCAATAACAAGGACACACTTTTCAAAGTCTGCAAGGAATTAGCCAACCCTACCGCAGCCGCTTCCACCACCTCGGACCACCAGCTCGCACCATCCACCACACATGACACAAAGTCAGCCACGCACGCAGTGTCAATGAAAGGGAAGGGGCGCCTTAAAGCAGACATAGATGTGTGTCAAAGGGCAAAATAACACATATACTGCATAGCACCTGCATCACACACAAGCATGTGACTGGCATAGTCCTTCCACAAACATGACTGATGCCAATACACAGATGGCACGTAGTATAGCCATGCCAGAACTGTCAACCAACCTCAGATGGAAGTTCAATACTACTGACCATGAGCCATGTACAATGCATGTCAGATGACATTTCATGGAATTCACTATTAGAAAACCCACATGTGTCACATGGTGCAACAACGCTAGGGTGTTGTAAATCAGTGAGGGCAGGCATACGGATTCAATAATGCTAGGTCACATTGACATCATGCAAGTGAATAGGCATATTGAAGGGGATAACAGGGTTTAGAAGGGTGTGGGTGCAGTGCAGTTCATGGGTACGGCCTCAACTATGAATAAAAACACAGATCCAGTAATGTCAATGTCGTGGCCTCATGGCAGTGTAAGGGTAAGTGCCGTCATCATGTGTAAAGTGTTGGTAGTGGGTTGTAGGGATACAGTAAACCCCACCCCCAAGGGCGGGGGTGGCTGGGAGGCAGTGCATGTGTTAAAATGGTTGCTCAGAGTACCGTGTCGTAGCAGACAGTGTGGGCAGGTGGCAAGTGCATTCTCTCAGTCATCTGGGAGGAAGCATCAGAAGTGCCTGCAGACCCAGAGAAGCTACACCTCCAGTTACATAAAGGCAGGGAGGCTGTACCAGAGGGAGGCCCCAGCTCAACACAGACATGAACCACAAACTAATTTCCATGAGGAGCAACTGAACCTGAGGGAGTAAGAAAAGGATGATCAAAGACAATGAGAATGAAGTAAATACTGGAGATGGAGTTGAAGGAATTGTTGGCCCAGGACCCATAGGGACTTGCTAAGAATGCACAGGGTTCAGGAATGAACACTCATAGCCACTGTGAGCCTGTTCCATCATCACAGTCCTAGGGAGATACCTTGCACCAAGCCTAAAGGACTTTTCACACAGTCCAAGACTGGCAGAGTTGCAGAGGGAAGAGCGTATAATCATAGAAATCCTGGTAAAGCCTGTTGCAGTAGTCCATCAAAGGAATTACCAGTCCTCTGGAGACAGTGAGCTGCTGGGGGATGGAGAGGAAAGGAAGAATGCCTCTGAGGATGAGCAACTTGCAGGGTGACCTCACAGAGACGTCAGTCATGTGATGATAGAAGGCGACTGTTGAGTGGAAGATCATCACAGGCTATCCGCGACCACAGGTTGGAGCAAGAATAGGGCCAAGAGAGGCTGGACGGAGAGTGTCATGGAAGGAGGGAGCAGGTGTGGTGATGAGGATTGCCTCTGTGTGCAGCATATGGTTTGTATGCAGTCTGCATGACAACAAGCACGTATCAGTCCAACATCACATCGGTCACACTTGGCAGTCATTACAATGTAGCCTGAACTGGCAGACAATCATAACACATCACCCAAGCAACGTACACATGGCGTGTACACACACACGCATCACCACTCACCGGACATTCCCTCATACATTGGCAGGTCTCCCACTCCTTGGATCTGCTCCACTGCAATGAAATCATTAGCGATCTCCTCATGTCCAGTGAGTTCATCGTCCTCTGGTGGTGACCCACTGCCAGTCACTAGAGTAGAGGCGAACTTTGTAGCCAGCTTGTCTTTTGCTCGGTGTTGGAAGTCATTCCAACGCTTCACAACATCACCAGCTGTGCGCCTCTCATAGCCCAAGACGCTAATAAAGTCAGCGAGGCACTGCCAGTGGGTCATACGCTGTGCAAGCGTATGTGTGCTCCCTGCCTGCACCAGCATGTAACGGCCATGTTCCAACATGTAGTTCACAAGCATCTCCAGTCCCTCATCACAGAAACTCCACTTTCTCGACATGTGGGACTCCTGTGCCGTGTCTGGGGTCTTAGCCTGTACTGCTGGAGCATGCTTCTGCTTCTTGTGATGTGGTGCAGACCCTGAGTGGCGTGTACCGCTCTGCTCAGTAGGGGCTGGAGTACAGGTGGACTGGCCTATGAAATCAGCCACCAATGTAACTACAGAAGGTCAGTTTGCAGGTATCAGTAGCTGGGTGCTGTTGCCAGGACTCTGCGCCACACGTGTCTTGGCCTTAGTGACAAGAGACTTGGCCCCTGAGTCACACTGGGCCGGGACCAATCCATTCCTGGCTGGGTGACCCTGAGACAGGGTGCCGGTTGCTACAGCTGCCCCTGCAGCTTCCAGACCCTGGCCGGTGTGAACAGCAGATGACACTGCTGCTCCAGATCCCCGGGTGCCGGTGCCTGGAACTTGCACCGCACGTGTCTAGGCCTTCGGGACATGGAAATCGGCCATTGAGTCACCCTGTCCCTGTGCCGGGACCACTATGGTCCGGGCTGGCAGACCCTGAGCCTGGGTAGTGGTAGCCGCAGCTGCCCCTGCAGCTTCCACACTCTGGCTGCTCTCGAGAACAGATTGCACTGCTTGTCCGGGACCACGGGTGCTGGGTATGTCAGCAGCTACTGCATCCCCCTGGCCCGGTTGGGTGTGGGGCATAGTTCTCCCTGCATGGTCCTGGAAACCTTGCCCACGTGGACCACCTTGGACACCCTGGCCAAGTCGCCCACCTTTGCCTCCCTTCCCACTTGTTGCCCTCCCAGTCATGGCACTGATGGACTAGCGCAATGGGAGGTGCAGCCAACAATTGTCCTGGGCAATTGGAGTGAGGGGCAAGGGTACGTGATGGAAAACGTACCACTGAGCTCCAGAAAGGCTCTATGTGACCCCTGGTGAAAAAATAACTGGTCGCGCAATGCTCAGGCACCCGAAAAACAAAAATCAACGTGCATGTGACCCCTCGGTAGCCCACGTTGAGTAAAAAACATCCCGCAGTACACTGCGTCACCCAGCAACACAAAAAATGTGTACGCGAGGAACACATAGGCTACTATGACCTCGAAAATGGGGTACGCGTCACACCAGGGCAACCACAGTGGGAAAAATGTGTGCACAACTCACCGTCTGTCTCGTAGAATGAAAAAAAATCACACGTGTGTGTGCATGTAGGCAACTCCTGCGCCAAAACAAGAAGTACGCACTGCCACAGTAGTGAACTATTTGCGTGTGAACCCACAAGAAAATGAAGTTCACGCATCCGTCCACACGAAAAGCATGTACAGTGCACTGTTGTCCTACGCAGACCTTTAACCCGATACTGAATGACAACGCTCAACGTCCAGCGCATGTCACGTAACTTACGCGCTTAGGGCCTTTCCTCTGATTACACACTAACGCGCTGTTTACGCATGTGTAGAGTCACTCTGTTTCCGGCTGGCCACGCGAAAGAATATGGAAAACCCACGCTCCTGCCTACAAGGCCATTTACCTGCCTCCAACTGCCCAAGCTGCCTCCTAGGAGCCATCTGCTGATGCCAGCCCACCCTGTGTGCCTGCTGCCCACATGCCCTGCATTTTGGTGCCTGCTCATCAGCCATTGCCAGTGATCCTGTCGTTGTGACCACCTCTGCTGATCCTGAAAACTCCTGACTGTCATACCACCGCTCCACAGCCCAGCCCCAGGACCAACTTGCCCACCCACACCTGCCTCAGGGGTTGCCATGTCTGACACCATACCATCTGAGGCAAGTGGCAACCCCCCAGCAGAGAGGCAGAGGGCTGTCAGCTTCACACCCTGGGAAGTTGACATCCTGGTAGAGCAAGTCCTGGGGCATCATGATGCCCTCTTCCACGGCCCTTTGCAAGTTGGCAATGAAGGATGGAAGAAGATCTAGGGGGACATTGTGGGAGCCATCAATGCAGAGGGGCTGGCACCCTGCGACTACCATCATGTCCACAAGTGCTGGGAAGACTTCAAGTCCAGGACTCACAACAAGGCCCGGTGCCTCATTAAGGCTGGTGATGATCGAGTGAGTTGCTGTGGCCGGTCGACCACCGACGAGATGAGGGTCCTGGAGCCTACCCAGTGCTGTACCCCCAGGTCTTGGAGTTGGTGCTCCATCTGGAGTCGAATGGTTCACGTGTTCTTGCCCACCCTTGAGCATGTCCATGTTGACATGTGGCTGGAGTGTGCACCTTGGCCTTATGTCTGGCATGCCTCCTGTACAGATGTCTGTCTGCATGTCCCTGACAGTGCTGCATGAGAGTCCATTCAAGCGTGTCCCACATCAATGGTGTCTGTGTTGCGCACCGGCATGTAACAATGCGCACATGTTTGCATTTCTGTGTCTGGTCTGGGGCATGCGAGAGGTGTGACACATGGGTGCTTATGCCATCATCATGGACATGCATGGTGTACATGTGTGTGTGTCTGAGTAGTGAGTGTGTAACTGCCCAACACTCCGCAAGTATGCTACTTCAGTTCTTGATTTGTGATTGCCTCACGCTGCCAATTTTCCCTTGAGTGCACTGTGACGTGATAGCTCCATGGCCTACCTCATGACTGTCAGGTGATGTGTGTGAATGAGATGTATATGTTTCATGATGTGTGTGAGATGAATACAGAATTATGATCTTGTGTCAGTGCCTTGTCCATGGATGTGAATGTCTGTTGTGAATGATAGACATGTTTGTGAATGTGTGTGAATGGGACTTCCCTGTGTGTAGTGGAGGGTGATGATGGTTGTGACCTTTGACAGTGCCACTGATGTACATTTGCATTGTGACAAACACACATACACAAATATGTTCAGTAGCCTGATGTTTGTGTTCTATGTTTCCCTATCCACAGTGACGATGGAAGAAGAGGGCGGAGAAGGCGCTGTGGAGCACCGCAGCAGGGATGCCTCCACCAGGCACAGACGCAGGGCCCAGTTCTCCTCCCAGGTACCGTCATCTTCCGGGAGCGAGGAGACTGGTGCCGCATCCATGACAATGGCTTCAGCTGCTGAGGGGAGGCCCAAGAGGGTGAAACTGGTCATGGGCACCTTGGCAGTGGGAGGGACAGATGAGCCCACACAGGGGCAATACGATGCAGAAGACAGTGGGGAGTCATCCAGGTTGGTGGTAGTGGAGGAGGAGGCCATATCAGCCCAGCACATGGGACCCGGCAGGGGTGATGAGGTAGGTGTGAGTGGTGCAGTCCAGGATCAGGGGCCGGAGGCAGTGCAGGTCACTGTGGAGGGGCATGTGACTGATCTTGTCCCTGGAACTGAGACTGCACCAGTATGCACCTTCGGGCATGGATCTTGTCCCTGGAACTGAGACTGCACCAGTATGCACCTTCGGGCATGCCTCAGGCCGGACCCCTCCACAGGTGGCAGATGTATCCACTTAAACAGATCCTCCACTACCTGCGGATGAAGCAATTTGTCACAGGGTGGAACCATTGCTAACCGTTGCTAGCCAGTATTGCGAGGCGTACAGCCACCATTCGTGATGATGTTCAGGCTTCCAATCGGGGGCTTGTACATCATCACGATGAGGTCTATCGCCTCATTAACTGGCTAGCTCAGTTCCTGGTCACAAATCTGGTACATGTGCTGGCCACTTCTGCAACCCCCTCTTCCTTTTAATTCTCTGTGCGCCAGTCGTCCTCCATGCTGTCTTCCGGCCCAGATACCACCAGGGCCCCCTGTGTACCTGTCCCAACCCCGGCGGCCAGTCTGGTGGAGATCACATCCCTGCCACAGTCGGGAGTCGAAGGAGGATCAGCAGAGGTTGTCACTGCAGTGACAGGAGCTATGGCAAGGGAGGAAGTACAGGCACGAAGAAGGAGGGCACGTGCATGACAGCCCCGGGTTGTGTCATCATCCCGGAGGCTGTCCTTGTGGTGCAGGCACTGGGCATTTTGGCAGCAGCAGGCTCAAGAAAGGAGGCAACAGGACTCTGGGCGTTCATTATCAGAGGGGCAGGTATCGACCATCGGGCAGGAAACAAACGTGGACCTTACGACAAGGATGTCTTCCGTGTTGGAGCGTTTGGACCGCCAAAACGGGGAAGAGCAGCAGCGGGCAGAGGAGGCGCAACTCACCATGGCCAGGGCAGAGAATTCACTGTGTCGGGCAGAGAGGCGGGCAGAGGTCCTCGAGGAGACTCGCAGGGAGTTCGAGAGGAGCATGAAGGAGTCCCTGCAATCCCTCGAGGGGGAAGCCGAGGCCCGCCTACTGAAAGTGGATGCAGTGTTCGATGACGCCCTTGCAGAGACTATGAGAGAGCAGGGTGAGGCGATGAACTAGCCTGCTGCCTTTGTATATAGTTATTTAGGAGTAGGTTTCATTTGTTTTTTTCTTTTTATTTGGAGTTCCTGGACTTTGCTCCGCATCTTGTATATAGTTATTCTTGTATTGTATTTTTAGGATTTTTCTACATGTTTTGGGACCATGGACCCTGGATCTTTGTAAATATTTGGATTTTAATTTGGAATGGTTTTCACATGATATGTGATTTCATTTGCACATACATTAATGGACAAGGACCACATTTTTGACTCTTTCATTTTTTACATCGCATTGATTTTGGTTTTCACTTTATTTTGATTTTTCATTTGGTTCATGCATGTTTAATTTGTTGTTTTTACTGTGTGTGACTTAGATACATGATTTTTAACATAATTTTTTGACATTGAAATCGAAGTGGTATCTGGTCTCAACAGTTTAGTGCATGTTTCACTCCTCCTTGATGCATTTGCGTGTCCCTGCTGTTCACCAATGTTGTTCATGTGTGTGCACATGCATGCATGTGTGATGTTAGGATTCACATGACATAGGGAGCATGATTAATGGATGGGTGTTGAGGTGCACCAGGGGGATGCAGCTTGTGGTGGCATTTTAGTTGGCATGTGCTGCGTGATTGTATGTTGGTCCAATGTGTTTTGGGGTGGGGGGAGGGGACATGTGGCAGGGCCTGTCTGCAGGTTGCCGTCACTGGTGGGGTTTGGGGACATGAAGCAGGGCCTGCCTGCAGGTTGCCGTCACTGGTGGGGGGTGGGGCGTGGGGCGTGGGGACATGAGGCGGGGCCTGCCTGCAGGTTGCCGTCACTGGTGGGGACATGTGGCGGGGCCTGCCTGATGGTTGCCATCTCTGTTGGGGGGTGGGAACATGAGGCGGGGCCTGCCTGCAGGTTGCCGTCACAGGTGGGGACATGAGGCGGGGCCTGCCTGCAGGGTATGGTCACGGGTGATGGGGTGCCCATGTGGTGTGGGCTGCCTGCGGGGTATGTTCACGGGTGATGGTGGTGTCCCATGTGGTGTGGGCTGCCTGCGGGGTATGTTCACTGGTGCTGGTGTGGGTCCCATGTAGTGTGGACTGCCTGCAGGGTATAGTCACGGGTGATGGTGGGGGTCCCATGTGGTGTGGGCTGCCTGCAGGGTGTGGTCACGGGTGATGGGGGAGCCATGTGGTGTGGGCTGCCTGCGGGGTATGTTCACGGGTGATGGTGGGGGTCCCATGTGGTGTGGGCTGCCTGCGGGGTATGGTCACAGGTGATGGTGGGGGTCCCATGTGGTGTGGGCTGCCTGCAGGGTATGTTCACGGGTGATGGTGGAGATCCCATTTGGTGTAGACCACCTGCGGGGTGTGGTCACGGGTGAAGGGGGGACCATGTGGCATGGGCTGCCTGCGGTGTATGGTCCACTGCTGGGTTCTGGCTGTCCTGTGAGGAGGCATCTGCTTCCAGGGGAGTTGTGCATGTATCACAGGGTACACGCGGGCCTTCCCACGTGATTTGGCTGGTGAGAGCGGGGTACGCGATTTTGCTGGGGTGCGGACGGGGTACGCATGGGCCTTCCCACGCGATTTCACGAGTGGGGTAAATGATTTTGCTGGGGTATGCGCGGGCCTTCCCACACGATTTTGCTGGGGTGCGGACGGGGTACGTGATTTTGCTGGGGTGCGGACGGGGTACGCACAGGCCTTTTCACGTGATTTGGCTGGTGCGAGCGGGTTACGCTCTGATTTTTCACGCAATTACAATGGGGAGGATGTGTGCTGGGTCACGGATGGTGTGGGGCGTTGCGCCGTATTAGGCATTTCACTGGCTTTTGCCTGCGCATGGGGGTGTGTTGGGGGCGTTGCTGGCGGTACTTGATGTTCTCTGTGCCACGGTTACTGGTGCATCAGAAAATCCATGAATACGCGTGCCACAGCTGGTGCACGCATGGCACAACGCTCCTTCTCGGCGTGCAGTACTTGTGCTGCTTCTGCGCTGGATTCTATGAATTGGGCCCTAAATCTGAAGATTTAGCAACATTTGTAAATTATGTTTTCATGATCCTGTATATACTCTGATATATAAATTATACATACTATCAGTAGGATTATGGTTGTACTGTATTTATCACATTCCGTACAGTCAAGTGTGAAACACATGAATTAATGTACAAACACACACTTTAATATTGCAACCATACTGTTTTGGAAAACATGTACACAATACATGTTTGACATTTAAAGCATTACACAGTAACAGGTTTTGGATTGAACTGTTTTTTACATTTAGTATTATTCAAGAAAAGCACAAGATGCAAATACTTTCAGTAAATTGTTTCAATCCTACAAACTTTCAGAATTGTACATGCAGTTTGTTTTAAGATGTGACTTAAAATAAGAAAAAGAGCAGCTTTGAACCATGTAAGAGTTCACATTAGAGGTAGAATTTGAACCTTAAATTTCGTGAGACGTAATGGTGCAGTGGTTAAAGGAGCTAGGCCTGATAACACAAGGTCATGAGTTTGAATCTTCCGTGGAGACTTTTAATTTTATTTTTACAAAAAAGGATTAAAATTGGTGTTTCGTATTTTTATTTTTAAAAAGGAGGATTATCATTTGAAAAACGAAGAGACAGACTTACCGTGACACGTGAAACCTTTTTTTGGGGCATGGCATGTGACACCTGCCAGTGGCACGTGTCACTTGTGGTGACATGCAGTGGCACGTGTCACTGGCATATGACACATGCCATATTCGGCTCCAACCCCTACTGGGATGTTGTGCTCTCTATTTCATGGCAGCGTGACTTCCAGGACCATAAAAGTGTACTGTCGGAGAGGAGGTCGGCACTAAGGTACACTATGGCCGCTGCTGGAAGAGTTTCCAAAGACAGTGGCCGCAGCAGGGCATCTGTGGGACATGAGGAATGTGTGAGAGGATGCAATCCAATAAAGGGCGAAGGAGAGGTAAAAGGACTAGCGAAAGGTGGAGGCAAAAGTGTGGGGGGAAACCGGCACACGGTGTAAATGAAAGTGTGGATGAATTAAAGTGGACCTGCAAAGAAGTGAACACATTAGCAGGGATAGGGAGAAGATGGAATAAAGCTGTGGGGAAAGGAAGATGAACAGGGAGTGCAAAATGCGTTTAGATGTGATATGAAGTGGAAAGCAGAAGGGCATATCCAAAGTTGTAGGAAGACTGAGAAGAGTAAGTAGAGGAAAAGTGTGTGGCAAGGGAGAAGAGCACAGGGGGCAGAGTAAATATAAAGGTGCGGGGAAAAGAGGCCAGCTGAGGGGTTGGAACTACTCATATATGGAAAACACAGTAGGGACAAGGAAGGGCTTCAAAGTACAGAGAGGCAAAGGGATAAAGAGAAATGTGAAAGGAAACTACAGATATGGAATAGTCGAAGGAGTCCTGCAGAGAAATGGAAGAAAATATTAATTTTAGTATTATAATACAATGTAATATAATCGTTTCTCTCCCAGGTGAATATTTTAGATTTTTCCTAACTATACCAGTGGGAACTCAAAAGAAGTCGTCAGTGCGTCACTGTGTGTATGGGCACCGATTCCTTGGGGTTTCAGTTTAGGCTACCAAATTCAAGTCATTCGAACAAAATGAATTGAGAAAATGAGTCCATTCTTAGTGCTGACAGTGAAAGTTGAGGAAAAAAGGGGTCCTGTGGACCAAAATGTAAATGTGTCTTGGGTTATACATGAGACCACATTTCTGCAAATAGTCAATCCAACTCCATTACTTGTAATCCTTTCTTCAACTTCCAAGAACAGTCACTCTCCAAACACTGGTGTTCTGGCATTCTGCCAACTGTTTATTAACCACAAAATACACTACAGTATAATGTACAGCAAGAATCTGTCTTGCCAATGACAACATGAAAGAGCCATGCACCACGCACATCAATGCATAGCAACATGTAGGAGTGCATATTTTAAACATGTTTGCTCAAAGCACATGCAACTCAGATGGGAGTTGAACATTTATTTCACTTGACAAACCCTATGGAAAATCCATCCATGAGTCATGTGTTTTTCCAATGGAATTTATGTTAGCATATGCCTTACGAATAGAAATCTGTGAGTGGGAGGGCTGGAAGTGTCCTTAATTAAAGACATCTTGCGAAAACATGCAGCATGTGCTAAAACAATGGAAATTCAAGCACATAGGCAAATCTGGAGTTTTTCAGAAGGAACACCATGCCACAAGGTGGACTAATTATTATCCATTCATATAAAACGATAACATTCCAGTTAGAATGAGTGGTGCTACTTAGAATTTCAGTGCCTCCACCTATTGTTTGGGCAATAGACCCATGCAATATTATGAGGCAGCTCAGTCTCCATTTCACTCATTAGCTGAAAATGAATGAATCTTCAAATCTTGAATTGCGTTTCAAGTGATTTCGTTTTCTGATGCAGGATTTTGTTGAGGACAGGATGCTTCATAGGTCATAGGCTCATGTAGTTCCTAGTGAAAAAACGTAATGCCCGCAACTATAAACAATATAGGATCCATGGACATTCGTAAATGGTAATCCCCCCAAAAACCTATCAGAAAACAATGAGATGGGGTGCGTGCGGGAGGGGGGCGGGGGGGTCTCTCACTGCATTATAAAAAAAAGATAGTGAAAACTCTCCAAAATATTTTCTGAATTCGACTGAAAAAACTCTTGAGCATTGGCTTTTTATGTTTTTTTAATATAGAACTTTCATAAATAATAATGACTTTGTAATACATAATGACTATGTACTAAATAATGGCTGGTTAACAGAAATATGGACATAATGTTTGCTCCACAGGGATAGACAAAATAAAGGGAGCTCTATTCATTTTCTTCCCCGATTTCATCTGACTTATGCCCATTTTCCAAGCCCAGATGTCGCTATGTCTAGCAATCTGGAAAGCTGGCACCATGGGACTTTATTTTCTTCCTTCACCGACCCACAAATACTCGACACCTGTTAAGATGATAATGCATTACACCTAAAACACCAATAATATCAGCTCATTGCGGATTGAGCTATTTCCACAAACAGTAGGAGAAACATGAGGCAACGATTTCCACGGCCCATTTTGATCAGGGAAATTAAACCTGACTGCCATTGTCGATGAACATCCAATATAGAGTTAACCTAAGACACAATTGTGATGCCGGATGGGGAAACAAATTATAGCATTCTCCCCTACTCTGGGGGCAACTGTGAGCCGCACATTACATCAGGCACTTAGACAAGTCACTGATAACCTATATAATAATGTTATGCAAGTACACTTACCTTTAAAACTGTCCATTGTGGCACAGAGGACGACACATAGTTACAGGGTCCATGCTCCTGTTTGTAGTACTGTGCTTTAGACCACAGTCACTTCGCAAACACATAATACTGGCACTCTAAAAGTAAGCCTACCTAGAATATGGTTCAAGTCTTAACTAAGTACCTCATTCATATCTAAAACACATGAACTCGCCCCTCTCAAGTTATCTGCTGCTTTATTCCAAAATCAACAATGTCAGGGGTCCTGCCATTATTTGTTTTAGCTTTCCCCCTACCACACAGGGTAGGGGTGAGCTAGGGATTTCAAAGGAGAAACCCTTTAGTCCAGGCACTGTGACGAATCCAAGGAATGCATCCCTTCTCGCCAAGGGGGAGCCAGCTCCTTTGGGACTTGGTACGTGAGCCTGCTGCGCAAAACACTGCCTAGGGGACAGGGCAAGTGGGGTCTCACTGGAGCTTACCCCCTCTTAGGGAACAAGGAATCCCCAGGTTCAAGGTTTGTAACATCTCCCTTAACACAAGAGTCCCTATTGTTTGCTGGATACATGGGGGCTGAGCGCATTAATAATGTACAGGGGCCCTTAACTGTGTTTGGCTTGTCTGCTGACCTCACCTCGATGCCAGAAACACAGAACCAATGGTGTTGCAGCTCTCGTTTCAGAGATGAAAGTAAAATGGCAGTGACTGATATCTGTGAGAGAAGAGCCAGCTGCTGCGAGAGAGCCATCTTGAGGAAGGCCACGCACAGCAGAACGAGCTAATCCATCCTGGAGGCAGGACAGTGTACAAAACGTGGAGGGAAGGGGATTCCAGGAGCCTGCAGAACGCTCCTGTGTACAGGAGGGCAGAGAGCCGAAGGAAGCCAGATCTTTAGAAGGGAGAGACCGAACCACAGCAAACATGGCTCACCGACCGTCACAAGTAAAGATGCCAGATGAAGAACAGTTGCGAGCGAGTTGACGACCACCGAAGGGCAGTTCTGCAGCTATCGGAGCAGCCTCCTCCTCCAATGAAAAATGCCACTGGAATGCAGGTACGCGGCTAACGCAGAGGAGAGGGAGGAAGTCTCCAAAGCACTCTTGGCCTGAAAGATAATCCAAGCAGTAATGATTAGCAAACATGTGCAGAGACACAAATTGCAGCCAGGCAGATGTCCAGACAATCTCTGGGCTCCGAGACCCTCAGGCAATTCCTTTTCAGCCAGACCATAGCATTCCAAGATGCAGAGAATTATCCACCTTGACAGGGTCTGTTTAGTCACAACCCTGCCAGCACGAGAACCACCGTAAACTACGAAAAGCTGGTCATATTCCTAGCCAACCTACAAAAAGCTGGTCATATTTCCTAGCCTTCTGGACGCCATGGGTTGTACATTTCTCTTTTGGCAACTTTCTCGCCATAGTTCTATGGACACCCAAAATTTTGCTTTTGTTTTTGAACCTATCCTGACTTTTTAGAAGGAAGTGAAGTCTTCAGCTTCACGGCCCTGACCTTTTGCTCATTTCGTTATGGGGAAACTGATCAGTCCTTCAGACCATCAGTATTCGGAAAATGTTTCCTTTTGTCTTTTTGTTAACTTTTGAACAGTGCACACATGATCTTACAATAGTGTATAGTGGAGATATTTCTGTATCCCTCTAGACTTTTACACTGGGGATTTATTTGGTTACTTTTATATTTGTCTAAAGACAGGCTGGTGTCTACAAACATATTTTTACAATTTGTGCGTTATTTCTAGTGTGCACATTCACTTTTATTGCGTATAACTACTGAATCTGGCCAGTGCTCTAAAATGGCCATGTCATGAGATTTTCACTTGTTCTTTGGCCACATTGTTGTTTTGCTTTCTTCCTGCCTTGCCAGGTCAGGAAATCTCATAAATGGTCATGCATTTGCCCAGGAAAGTCCCAGATTTCGCTGGCTAGTGATGCCCTTGTGTGCGCGCATTTGTGTGCGTGTGTGGCGCCCAGGGAGGGGTGAAATTGTCTGGTCCCATTCCACATCTGTGGTGCCTGAAAGTCTAAGTCTGGGGCATGAGTGAAACTCACAGTGGTTCCTGATTTGACCACTGATGGCTATTTGAACTGTGCAGATCCTTACCATTGGTGGGCTTGGACTTGCTTCCTCGCATAATTGTGGATAAGAAGAGGAATCCTGCAGCCATTTCTTGAGATCAGCATTGGAGTCAAGTATCCTGTGTAAAAGAGCAGCCAACTGAAGATCTGTGGACTCCCGAAGAGAGCCAGCATCACTTCCTGCATTTGGCCTGGTGAAGCCCTGATGAATTACCGGATCTGCAAAGGCCCTGACTGGTGCTTCAACCCTTGGACTGGTGGGGCCAATGGGTCTCGATGCGTTGAAGAATCCAGCCGCCCTTCGGAAGTGTCCCTGGACCACCCGGCGGACTGACCAGCTCTCCTGTGGGATACCTAGCTAGAACCATTGCCGTTCTGCGTTCGTCACTGGAACTTCGGCAGTCACCAGCTTGTGGTGGTAAGTCACCTTCCTGCTGAATTACAGCCTCTCCGTTTCAATGGATCCTGCCCTGGAAGGTCTTCTTCAGCTGCGACTGGAAGGACGCCTGACGTCGTCTGTGTGTTGTGGCCGTCGCTGGAACTTGCCTTCCCCTGTCTGGTGAAGTGTACTGAAGAGGTCTGCATCAGTGCCTTCTGCATTTCTTCATCACCAAAGGTTGTACTCTGCTCCTGGAACTGACCCGAAGAATCCTTGCACCTACAGCTCCTGTGCACCTCTCTCTGCAACCAACAGCGGGAAAACCAACCTCCAGCGACTCCAAGTCGACCCACCTAGTCGTCTGGGAAAATCAGATTTGTGGGGGTGGGAGGGGGTAAGTAAACGCATAGCATTCCCCCCCACACACACACCCCCTGTTCTTGTTAGAATTAACTTTAGTTAGTCCATTCCATCGCATCTAAAACTAGCTGTACCTGAAAGATAGAAACGTCATTTTACTAACAGTAATTTATTGCTTATTTTCTCTGGGACACTAACCAACTGTCATGCATGCTGGACGCTACGCTCGTAGAACAGCTAGACCGTTCTACTCCAAATGGAGGCTATTCGATACGTTACCGGGAAAACGACGTTTACACTTTTCACGTCGCTAACTTCACGTGACTTTTGCTTCGTCACGTGAACTACGGTATCACGTATTTAAGCAGCGTAGAAACTTCACTCGCTGCTTCTGATCGTCTCTATTGGCGTCGTGTAGCTGAACCTCTGATCTACATCCTGGTATATTCCTACAGCTACTTTTGGGCCTTCGATAGCGTGTGTTCCGCCACACGCTGATTCCTGGAGCTATCCCTTCGCGTGCTATTCCACACGCGCTCTTCGTCTGCAAGTGCGGCCGGCCCAGGCTGCGTGAACCCTGCCCGCGTGTAAATCCACACGCGCACGTTGTCTTCACACGCGGCTGGCCCAGGCTGCGCGATTCCTGCCCGCGTGTAAATCCACACGCTCACGTTGTCTTCAAACACTATTTTCTTCTAACTCCTGCATCTGTGGAATTAACAGAAGGATTGATCCCTAAGTGGGAAGGAAGCCTTTCAAGGATTATTGGAAGTGACTTTGAACTGAACTTTGGACGCTATCCTGTGGTGAATTCAACCCGTATCTAGCGTGAGCCTCGTTCCGTCCGGGATAAGTCTCCCTTACTAATTTTCCCTTCCCTGTCGTTTTGTTCTTCATTTCAAATCCATCAAGAGACTTCTGGATTGTTCTACCCAGAGATACAGGTCAGTGTGATCATTCCTGTCATTATCTAACTCATCATACTCAGGTTGGAGCAATGATTCATGATACTTTAATTTGTCCTAGGCTGGATTACTATACCTTACCCACGCCCTTTCCAGTGATCCATCGCTTTGCCTGTTTTATCAGCCAGAGGGTTGTATCATTTGGAAGGTCTTTGTTGACTTCACGACTATCAAGTCGGGTGAACAGGGATCCGGAAGACCCTACCTCCTGTATCCTTTTGAGTATTGTATCCTTTTCGGTTGATACTTTGGTGCATTCTGACAGAATCAGAAGCCATGGAGGGTACGGATCCTTTAACTGTTTTGACACAGTTGATCCACGATTTGAGAAACGAAATGGTTACTGCACAGGACATGTTACGGCACCGTATGGACGTTATGCAAGACGCCCTACATGGTAGTCCTCAGGGAACACAAGCGCCGATGGCTACCGCATCCGGATCTGGGTCTACGGCACCCCCACAGGAGACTATTAACGTGGTTATGCCCACTCAGTTTCCCTTGGCCCCTCCAGAAAGGTTCACGGGTGATCCCAAAACCTACAGAACCTTTGTAAACCAGTGCCGACTCCATTTCCTTTGCCGTCCTACATCTTTTCCTGACCTAACCACAAAAGCAGCCTTCGTGCTTTCCCATTTAGGGGGCACGGCTGCTGCTTGGGCTAACCCTTTGTTGGAAACTAATAGCCCTTTGTTGTACGATTGTGACGATCTCTTGACTGCTATGAGTAAAGTCTTTGACATGCGTTACTCTACTCAAGCCACAGATTTGGAGTTGCTTAACCTACAACAAGGCAGCCAACCCCTTATGTCTTACGTCGCCCGGTTCAATCAACTGACGGCGGAAACCCAATGGCCTGACAGCAAGAAAACGGCTGTTTTTTACAAGGGTCTTTCTGAAGAACTGAAAGACGCCTTATCTACTGTTCCTGTGGTTCCTACGGGTTTCCCAGAGCTGCTTGATTTGGTTCTACAAATCGACGCCCGAAGGAATGCTCGAAAGGGAGAGAAAAAGCCCTTCATGCCAGTCTCGGGGCGGTCAGAGACACCAGCAGTCATCTCTAACGACCCTGAACCCATGCAAATAGGCGCCGTGAGAGGCCGATTGTCCAATACAGAACGGGAGAACCGAAGAAAAAACCACTTATGTATGTATTGTGGTTCTTCCGAGCATTTATTGGCAACATGTCCTAAAAAACCCGTCAAGCGTGCGGGAAACGCCAAAACTCGACATTAGCAGGAGTCCCTATGTCGAGTGTTTCATCGGACTCCAGTACCATTCCTAAACATGCACCTGTAATAGTTCAGGTGACGTTACATTGTGATGAGCGAGAAGTGGTTTCCAAGGCCATGGTTGATTCTGGCGCCACCAGCAATTATATAGACATCACCTATGCCAAGAACCGTTCCTTACCCCTAGTAAACAAAAAAAAACCTGAAACGGTGAATACCGTGGACGGATCTGTGTTAACTTCTGGTATGGTAACCCAGGAGACGGTACCTGTTCGGATGACGTTATCAAATAACCATTCAGAAGAAATCGTCTTCGATGTTATTGCTGCTCCGCAGTACGAGATCATACTTGGTCTTGCATGGTTAACCCTTCACAATCCTACTGTTGACTGGGTTTCGGGATCGCTCCAATATCCTTCGACTCATTGCAACGAACATTGCTTTACCAGTCAGGAGGTGTCAAATAAACAACACATATTGGCCTCTGTGGTGGAGGATTCTGCTATCAGCGTTGTACATCAATGCGACAATATCATACCATGCGAATACGCTGATTATGCTGATGTCTTTGATAAAGGCCAGGCAGAACAATTACCTCCTCATCGACAGTACGACTGTCCTATCGAACTGATTCCGGGTGCCAAAATTCCTACAGGCCGTGTTTATTCTTTAACACCTAAAGAAGATGTCGTGTTAAAGGAATACATTGACAAGGCGCTAGCCATGGGCTTTATACGACCCTCGCAATCTCCTGCTGCATCTCCTCTATTCTTTGTTCCTAAGAAAGAGGGAGACCTCAGACCCTGCATTGATTACAGGGCACTTAATGATATCACCATCAAAAACCAATACCCCTTACCGCTAATAAACGTGCTGTTGGATCAGTTAGGCACTTCCAGCTACTTCACCAAACTGGACTTGCGAGGTGCATACAATTTGGTTCGCATTCGTGAAGGCGACGAATGGAAGACCGCTTTTAAGACACGGTATGGTCTTTACGAATATTTGGTGATGCCTTTTGGTCTGTGCAATGCTCCCGCCACATTTCAATTCTTCATGAATGATATATTCAGAGACATCATGGACCGATTTGTGGTTGTCTATCTGGACGACATTTTGATTTACTCCTCATCTCTATCGGAACACGTCAGACATGTTTCTACAGTCCTACAAAGACTTAGGGAGAACCACCTCTATGTGAAAGCCGAAAAATGTGTCTTTCATTCGCAGGAAGTGGAATTCCTTGGTTACGACATTACCAATCTAGGTGCTCGAATGAGTCGTTCCAAGGTAAAGGCCGTCTTGAATTGGCCAATTCCACATAACGTCAAATCGCTACAGTCTTTCTTGGGCTTTGCGAATTTCTATCGCAGATTCATCCATTCCTTTTCCAAAACAGTAGCTCCTTTGACGGCTTTAACTAGTTCCAAAGTACCTTTCTGTTGGAACCAACATGCCCAAGCAGCATTCGAAAAACTGAAGGAAGCATTTACCACTGCACCCGTGCTTCAACATCCGGATCCTGATCGCCAGTTTGTCGTTGAAGCGGATGCATCCAGTGTCGCTATTGGCGCAGTGCTCTCACAAGTCTGCACAGAAACCAAGGAGGAACACCCAGTGGCTTTCTTCTCTCGTAAACTCACCTCATATGAACGGAACTACACCGTTACTGAACGGGAACTACTGGCTATCAAAGATGCCTTCCGAGAATGGCGTCATCATCTTCTTGGGGCCAAACAACAGGTGTTGGTGTACTCTGACCATAGAAATCTCCAAGCATTCAAATCCATGAAATGCCTTACGGCCCGTCAGGCCAGATGGCATGTCTTTTTTGCCCAATACGATTTCCAGGTCACCTATCGTCCTGCCCGAGAACATGTTAAGTCGGACGCTTTGTCCCGTATGAGTAAAGAGGCGCAGGAAGAAAAACAAGTACAGATCCAGCTGTTGGCAGATCATGTGATTTGTGGTTGTTCGGTTCAACCATCCTTAAAAACCGAAATACAAGAGTGGGTAAAAAATAATCCACAAGTAGTCCAGGATATGAATCTAGACGTGCATAACGGTTTACCATTCACACAGGGGGTGCTTTATCTATCAACTCCTTCAATGCGGGATAAAGCCCTCAAATGGAATCATGATTCCTTGATTGCAGCCCATCCTGGACAGAAGAAAACACTGGACCTGCTCAAAAGGTGGTGCTGGTGGCCATCCATGGCAAAAGACGTTATAGACTACGTATCTTCTTGTTCTGTATGTATCCAATGTAAAAATACTCCTGGTAAACCAGTGGGCTTACTCCAATCCCTGCCTGTCCCTACCAAACCATGGGACATGATATCTATGGACTTTGTGGTGGAACTCCCCCCAAATCAAGGATATGATACCCTATGGGTCGTAGTGGATTATTTCACTAAATTGGCCCTATTTATTCCTTGTATTGGTTTACCAACTGCTACTGTTCTGGCTGATCTATTCATCCAACATATATTCCGTTTCTTTGGTCTACCATCAGTAATCATTACTGACAGGGGCTCGCAGTTTGCGTCACGCTTTTGGAGAGCCTTAACATCTGCATTACTAATTGATGATAGAATGTCCAGCGCTTATCATCCTCAAACCGACGGACAGACCGAAAGGGTCAATTGTACTATGGAACAATATCTGCGGTGTCTGTGTTTGCAATACCAATCGGATTGGCTCACGGTACTGCCGGCGGCTGAATTCGCCTATAACAACTCTTATCATAGTGCCATAGGCACTTCACCGTTCTATGCTCTCTATGGACAACACCCCCGATCAATACCTCTAGATTCCGGTCTATCCCTGGACACGCCTGCCGCAGGCCGTACGCTTCGTGATCTGAAGAGATTACAAAGAAAGGTGAAGCAGCATTTGGAGCAGGCCAAACGACGTGACAAGTTCTATGCCGATGCTCATAGGGTGTCCGCACCTGTCTATAAGGCTGGGATGAAAGTCTGGCTATCCACTAAGAACTTAAGAATTCCGGGCAAAAAGAAATTGTTGCCTAGATTCATCGGTCCGTATGTTGTGCTCCATGTTCTTAATCCTGCTGCTGTACGTCTGGCTTTGCCACAACGATGGCGGGTGCATCCTGTATTCCACGTCTCGCTCATCAAGCCTTTCTCTGACACTACTAGACTGCCGGTACGGCCTGTTGCTATTTCTGTGCGGGGGTCTGATGAATACGAGGTACAAGACATACTGGATATGAAACTCCGTTCTGGTAGACCATTTTATCTGGTGGACTGGAAGGGCTATGGACCCGAAGATAGGTCCTGGGAACCTCTTTCCAACATTCATGCTCCTGCTTTATTGAAGCGCTTCCACACAAGAAGGGGAGAGGTTGTCCCTTTGGGGGATGGCACTGTCATGCATGCTGGACGCTACGCTCGTAGAACAGCTAGACCGTTCTACTCCAAATGGAGGCTATTCGATACGTTACCGGGAAAACGACGTTTACACTTTTCACGTCGCTAACTTCACGTGACTTTTGCTTCGTCACGTGAACTACGGTATCACGTATTTAAGCAGCGTAGAAACTTCACTCGCTGCTTCTGATCGTCTCTATTGGCGTCGTGTAGCTGAACCTCTGATCTACATCCTGGTATATTCCTACAGCTACTTTTGGGCCTTCGATAGCGTGTGTTCCGCCACACGCTGATTCCTGGAGCTATCCCTTCGCGTGCTATTCCACACGCGCTCTTCGTCTGCAAGTGCGGCCGGCCCAGGCTGCGTGAACCCTGCCCGCGTGTAAATCCACACGCGCACGTTGTCTTCACACGCGGCTGGCCCAGGCTGCGCGATTCCTGCCCGCGTGTAAATCCACACGCTCACGTTGTCTTCAAACACTATTTTCTTCTAACTCCTGCATCTGTGGAATTAACAGAAGGATTGATCCCTAAGTGGGAAGGAAGCCTTTCAAGGATTATTGGAAGTGACTTTGAACTGAACTTTGGACGCTATCCTGTGGTGAATTCAACCCGTATCTAGCGTGAGCCTCGTTCCGTCCGGGATAAGTCTCCCTTACTAATTTTCCCTTCCCTGTCGTTTTGTTCTTCATTTCAAATCCATCAAGAGACTTCTGGATTGTTCTACCCAGAGATACAGGTCAGTGTGATCATTCCTGTCATTATCTAACTCATCATACTCAGGTTGGAGCAGTTATTCATGATACTTTAATTTGTCCTAGGCTGGATTACTATACCTTACCCACGCCCTTTCCAGTGATCCATCGCTCTGCCTGTTTTATCAGCCAGAGGGTTGTATCATTTGGAAGGTCTTTGTTGACTTCACGACTATCAAGTCGGGTGAACAGGGATCCGGAAGACCCTACCTCCTGTATCCTTTTGAGTATTGTATCCTTTTCGGTTGATACTTTGGTGCATTCTGACACCAACCAAGAATGTTACCTACTTAAGACACTTTCTGTGGAGAAGCTTTGTGACTTGGGCACAAGCCCCCACCCTTAATAGGGACTGGACTTCTGAAGTTAGGGGACATTTCTTGTGACTTGGTTCCCTTCTACTGCATCACTTACCTTCTTTTGTTGAATAAGTTATTGCATGTATTCATGAGAACCTATGATGACTATACATATGTTTATCATTGAGTTGCAATATTATTACTTGCCGTTTCATTTCCTAGTGTGTGTTTAGGACAAGGATAAATATAAGCTGTCTACATTTAATTATTGTTAATCCATCTTAACACCTGAAGTCGACCCTACTTAGCTGGGGGCCGGCAGCAAATAAACTATTTGGTTTCCTCCATCCCTTGCTCTTCATGAATGCTCTTGAAACCAACGCCCACTTCCTGTTTCCCAAGACTGTCAGCAGTAGAGGCAAATTCAGGCAATTTCTTTTCTGCCTGTATAGCTTAGGCCGCCCACCTCTTTGTTCAATGCTTTATAAAATGTTTTTGGCCTAAAAAGCATGAAGGCTTTGCACCAGCAATCGTCGTGATCTCTCGGAATAGAGCTATTGCACACGCAGAGCGTGTCCTTCCAAGGGAATTTTGTATTGCACCTAGAGCAGAATTTAAATGGAGTCTGCTCCACTGGGTAGCCAGTGTGTGTAGGTGAATCTGCAATGGAGGTTAAAGGCATTCTCTAACAACATGTGTGTCTATGGAGTTATAACTTGGCACCTCCCCCGCTTTCCCTACTACACCGCTTTTACAGCGTGGTACGCCTTTTGGTACTCGATTCGGTGTCCAGTGGTGATACGCGGCGCCACTCCCGCATCGTGTTCGATGCCATCGCTCAGTGAGGTGGGCCTCGGTTTAGGCCCCGGCCTTTGATTTCCACATGCTTATTCTCGGAGACACTGCATTTTGTATCCAACATTAGTGGTGGAAAAAAACAATCTGAGGCTGTGGTGCAGAATCCTGGGGAGACCCGCTAAAACCCAGCCTAGAGTCTCCTCCCAGGTGGCCAGGAGAGGGCAAACACTTCCTAATCTCAATCCTGGGGGTGGTGTACTGCAGGAGGATCACCTGGGTGATGACAAGGCCCAGGGTAACGGGGAGAGTCAGCAGGGTGAGACATGGCACCGTTACTTGGATAATTCCAAGACTATTCCGAATAATGTTATATTGACATTCTGATGAATTTCCACCCATTGTCAAAACTAAGATAATCAAACCTAGGCACAATAAGTGTAAAACTGTCATAACTCCAGAACCAGTCTTTTGCCTCCCTAAGAATATATGTCCATCCGAGACCAAAAGTATAGCAAAAGGGATGATGGAAATGTGGCTATTTTTATTCCAACTATATCTAAGAAGGCTAACTCTTACTGTTCCTCTTCTAAAAATGTTAAGAGAAGTGAAACCGTTGCAAAAACCATCAAAGCAGTAGAAAGAGCTTATTTTCCAAAAAGGGACTACATGTTCCAGAATCCCTCTGTGACGGAGAAGAACGCTAAACAGGCATGTCAAGGTGTAGAACAGGCAGGCAAGCCGGGCATGCCTAAAACTCTATGGAAATGTCAGGCAATTAAGACTGAGGGTCTGCATCTAAAGCCAACTAACCCACCTGAGGAGAATAAAAGGTTGCTGCAGGTGGGTGTAACAGAGAGAAGCTGGAGCAAGAGCTGGAAGGTCGGTAGCAGCAGTAGGAGAAGAAACAGAACTGAAGGCTGGCACTGCACAAGGAAGTGACACCATGAAAGGGGTGCCCCAGCAGAGAACAAGCAGATTTCAGCTGCAGGTTCTGAGTTGGTCCTGTGCTCACAAACCCTGTCTCGCTGTGGTTGCATTGTAAGAGACTGGAGAAGGAACAAGTTACTTACCTGTAGGTGTTGTTCTCCAGCATGGGTCTGCCATTGATTCACATGCTCATGAATATTCCCCGTCGTCAGGCTGGGAATCCCGGGTAAAGAAAAAATCAGTTTCAGTTTTGTTTCCTAACTGTCTTTCTACTAATAACCAATCACTGGTCTCTGGGTCATACTGCCCCAGCCAATGACTTCCCTCTACCTAAGCCCCTCCTCTGGCAGCCATCTTCAGATTTGGTAGCACGTAAAGTGGCAGTAGGACCAAGAGAAGAGCCGCAGAGGGGTTGGAGGGAGGGTTCTCATGTGAATCCATGCCAGACCCATGCTGGAGAACAACAGTTACAGGTAAGTAACTTGTTCCTTCTCCAGCATGGGGTCTGGCAAGGATTCATGTGCTCATGAATACAACAATACATCGCAGTACACACATTCACAACCATGGGAGGTGGCAAGGCTCAACATTAAGCATTTCAACAACTCAACATTAAGCATCTCTTACCTCCTCACCAGGCTCACCTTCAAGCGAACAGGTTGCGCAACACTGCCTGCCCAACACTGGACTGCTCCCTGGAATCCCTATCGACGCAGTAGAATCTCGTGAAGGTGTGCGTCACCTCCACATAGCAGCCCTGCAGATGTCCAGCAGGGGCACACCAGACAGGAACGCCGTAGTAGCAGCAATCACTCTGGTTGAATGGGCTCTCGGACGGCTGGGCAACGGTCGGTTTGGCAACCGGTGACAGTGCATGATGCAGCCGGAGAGCCATCTGGAAATGGAAGCCTTCGAGAGGGCCTTCCCTTGGTTCACAGGTCTAAAGTTCACAAACAGCTGTGATTTCTTCCGAAAACTCTTTGTGCGGTCCACGTAGAACTTCAGCGCTCTAGTCACATCCAGCGAGTGCAAAGTCCTCTAAGCCAGTGACAAAGGCGACGGGAAGAAAACAGGTAACACCAAGGGCTTTTTGAGATGGAAGTCCGACGGCACCTTGGTCATGAAGGAGGGGTGCGTCCTCCTCTCGTGGAATGTCAGGTATGGAGGTTTACAGGAGAGGGCCTGGATCTCTCCCACTCGTCATGCGGAGGTGATGGCCACAAGAAACGCTGTCTTCCACGATGGGAACTTCAGTGGTGCCGAATACAATGGCTCGAATGGGGGACCACCAGGGCCAGAGCCTTCACCGGTGGGAATGAGCGGAAGAGTCCTTTCATGAACTCCTTGACCAGGCGGTGAGACCACTGCAACAACCGTCCCAGAGTTCTGGTGTAGCGGGAGATAGCCGCCAGGTGGATCTTGATAGAGGCATGCACCAGCGATGCCTTGGCCAGCGACAGCAAGTACGGCAGCACTTGAGGGGCCGTAATCCATAGAGGGTTGATCTTATGTGCACGGCACCAGACAGAGAACCTCTTCCACTTATGTCCATAGCACTTAAGAGTCGAGGACGCCCTGGCCTTTGCAAGTACCTCCTTGCAGTCCGCCGGGATATCGTAGCCTATGAACTCTAGTGCTGCAGGAGCCAGGTCTGCAGGTTCAGCGATCCAGGGTCGTGATGTAGGATGGCGCCTCCTTCCCTGGCAAGAAGATCCGCGTCCATCGGCAGTTTGACTGGGGGGATGCTGACAAGTCCAGAAGGTCCAGGAACCATATCTGCCTCGGCCATGCTGGTGCGACGAGGATCATCCTGCACCGGGACCGTCTGAGTTGGCTGATGAGTTGCAGAAGCAATGGCAACGGTGGGAACGCGTACAGGAACAGGCCATCCCAGGGGAAGGAGAATGCATTGCCGATGCTCCCCAGCTGGGGAAATCTGCAGGCGAACCTCCGGCACTTGGTGTTCACCGCCATTGCAAACAGGTCAATCTGCGGACTGCCCCATCGTCGGAATAGGAGATCCACTTGATCCTGGTGAAGCTCCCACGCGTGGCAAGAGTGCAGCTCCCTGCTGAGTGAGTCGGCGACAGTGCTTTTCACTCCTGCCAGATGAAAAGGTACCAGAAACATCCCATGGGCGACGGCCCAAGAGCCACAGATCCTGCGCTTCCTTGGATAGGGCTGGGGATCTGGTGCCCCCCTGCATTCGGATGTAGAACATCGTGGTGGTGTTGTCAGTGAAGAAAGGGATGGAAGAAAAGACCTCAGGGCCCAGAACATGGCCCGGAGCTCCAGGAAGTTGATGTGCAGGGACCTCTCCTTCCGGAGCCAAAGACCTCTTGCGTGGAGATCTCCGGTGTGCACTTCCCATCCCTCCAGGGAGGCGTCCGTCGTCACCATCTCCTGGTGCGTTGGGGTCTGGATGTACATGCCCGCCGCAAGATGCGCGCGGGTGCCCCACCACCGGATCGCCCGACGGAAAGTCTTGTTGAGGGAGATTGGCGTCGAGGCACTCCTGCTGTGGTCGCATCCGCAGCCTGCACAGGCGCACGAGGTAGATACAAGATGACATAATGCCGAGCAGGGACTTGATGGACCTCACCCTGGCCACTTCCATGGTCAACAGCTGTTGTACCTTGCCTAGGATGGCTTTCGTCCTCTCTTCCGACAGTGAAGCCAACCGCGCCACTGTGTCGAGTCTGGCTCCCAGGAACAGGGCGTCCTGCAACGGTACCAAGTGGGACTTCGCAAAGTTGATTGAGAATCCCAGTTCCGTGAGCAGGCGGGGACGGTCTTCGCTGTGTGGTCGACGGCAAGTTCTCTTGACTTTGCTCGCCGCCGGTCTTCTTTCAGACGAGGAAGTACTGCGAGTACACTGCGGAGACCCAGAGCCTCTTTGGGATGAGTTCTATTGCGCCCTTTCTCAGCATGGCTCGTGCCTCCAGAAGCAGCTGTGGAACATGGTTTTCTACCCTGGCCACAGGAGGGGAATGGGGGCACTTTCTTTGAAACTCCAGAGTGTGCTCATGGGCCAGGGCATCCAGCACCCAACGGTCGGTGGAGATGGACTACCACACGCCGTCGAAGTTCGCCAGCCTGTCTCCCACCGGGGTGCTTAGGTGGGGGCCCGACGTCACGGCAGGTTGAATCCCTTTTCACCGAGGCCTTGCCACCATGGGCTCCTTGGCGGCGACACCGGTATCGACCGGTCTTGCTGCGGCATCTGTATGCTTCCTGCAACGAGGAACGGGCAGCTTGGCGGTACGACGATGAACTGCCGCCAAATCCTTTGAAGGCGCCTTGAGATTTTCCTGCGGAGGTCCTAAAGGACGGCAGTCGTTGATGAAGAGCGCCTAGGGCACGGGTCGTCTCAGTGTCCGCTTTGATGGCCTGTAGCGACTCGTCCACCGATTTCCCAAATAGGTTGTTTCCGTCGAAGGGCATGTCCAGTACCCTAGTCTGCACGTCCTGACCGAAATCGGTGGCCTTGAGCAAACTGCGCCGGCGCAGGCAAACGTTGTTGCTCATCTGGTGAAAGCCGGTGTCAGCGATGTCCGTGGCCACCGTGATGGCGTGGTCCGACGCCACCTCGCCTTCCTGCAGGATTTCAAGGGCTTCTGCCCTCTTGTCGTCTGGGAGCAAGTCCAGGAGGGGAGCAATCTTGAACCACAGCTCCCTGTCGTAGCGTGTCACGATCGTGAGGGCGTTGGCCGCCATGATGGTCGTCTCCGCCGAAGAGATGACCCGTCGCCCCATGACGTCCAGCTTCTTTCCCTTACTGTACGGTGGGGAAGTGGAAGTTGATGCTGTCGCCCCTGCCGATTTCTTCTTTCTTCTTGGCTGCTGCGGAAACAAACGAATCCAGGGACGGCTGTGCTCTGAGGCACATAGGAGCGGAGTCTCGGACCCGGTACTACTTCTTGTACCTGTCCCACTTCGCAGGGGCCGTGGACGGGTTCTTCAGCAGGGACAGTCCTTCGTCCCAGATGTCGTCCAGTAACGGGACTGAGAGGACGGTCTTCCTCTTGGCCTCCCGTCGTTGGTAGAGGAAACCTTCCTTCTTCTGCTCTTCGGGACATAGCTGGAAAAGCTCCGATGCCCATGGCGTGAAAGGAGCCAATTTCGTCAGGGTGAGGGAGGCCCGTGCACGGGGTGATGGGAGATCCGTCCCGTCGTCACCACAGTCGTTGTCGTCCGTCGTCGCCGTCTCCGTTCCCGTCTTATCCCTCGGTGGAGGGGATGGAGGTGATGGCTGGATAGGAGGAAGAGGCTGGATTCGCCTCCGCTTGTTTGGTGGGCTCCCCGACGGTCCAGGTGCCGCTGGATCGTCTGCTGGGAGTAAGGGCAACCTTGTCCTTATCTCCGTACACAGGGTCTGCAAAGCCATCAAGATTGCTCCTGAATTGTCCAGTGGCATAGGCATCGGTTGCAGCGGGAGCGACTGCTGGGGCGCGGGGTCCTCTGTTTCCTCCACGGCCGCGGCTCCTCATCTGCTCCACCATTGCTCTCCACGTCCGCCTCGTCAGGATCCCTCCCGTAGGCCTCAAACTTCTTGTCCAGGATAGCTTTGACGCCAGCCAGCTCATCATCAGAGGTGGTATCTGTGTCCGTTATGGCTACCATGCCCCCCTTCTTTCTCGTCCCGGGGTTCCACGGGGGTCTTCTTGATAGGCTGGAAAGATGATTCCCTTTGGGTTGCAGGGAAACTCTAGGCCCGGAAGTCGTCTCCACGGGGGTAGCCTCCACAGGCTTCGGCAGGGCCACCACGACTCCTTCAATCGAGGCCTTTGCCGGGTGAATCAGTGCCTTCGGGACCTTGGGTGTGTCTGAGGCCTTCACCTTAGGGGGAGGGTCACCGGCTCGCCCCCCTTTGGCTTTCTCCGTCGGGGTCGACCGGGGTTCTCCCGAAAGTTACCCGGGTTCTCCGACTTCCTTTTCCCCGAGCCAGAGCGTTGGCTCGTGGATGATGGCGTTGGTGACATTGTGCCCTGCCTGGCAGCCGAGGAGCCCGAATCGTGGTGATTTGCCTTTTGATGGGCCCCCGTCACCGGAGCACCCTCAAAGGTCTTAGAAGACTGCTCTGACTTATTCTCATCTGCTGCTGGGCTCTTCCCCTCCAGCCAGTTGGTGACCCGAGTACGACGGTCCTTCATTGTCCGGACGGATATGTTCTTACAGAACGCACAGTCCTCCTCCACGTGCGAATTGTCGGCGTGAAGGAAGTAGAGGCAACGGGAGTGCTCATCCTCCTTGAAGACATTCTGTAATCCACATCCTGGGCAGTTCCTGAACAGTTTGGATACAGTAGGTGTCCAATCTCCTTTGTCCTGGGCCATGTCCGAATCGGGGTAGGCCTCAAAGGTCTTTCAGAATCCTCCAAGAAGTGTAATTTGACGAAAATCCATCCTTGAGGGGCATAGAAAATTCCGAAACGGGTCCCCATTGATCGGAAGTAGAATCGGAGGAGCTTGAGGCTCGATTGACTGAAAAAAATAAGAGTAAACTCTTCGAAAAAAACACAATACGCAGTAAATGCTCGAGAGCTACAGCACAAGGACTCCCAACACTTGAACGTGCGGTAAAAATCTGTCGATGGCTGCCAGAGGAGGGGCTTAGGTAGAGGGCAGTCATTGGCTGGGGGCAGTATGACCCAGAGACCAGTGATTGCTTATTAGTAGAAAGACAGTTCAGGAACTAAACTGAAACTGATTCTTTCTTTACCGAGGCCTGACGACAGGGAATATTCATGAGCATGTGAATCCATGCCAGACCCCATGCTGGAGAAAGCTAGCAGTCTTTCCAGGTGTGCCTGATTGTCGTGAACACAGAGCTGAAGTATTTTACCCAAGGTCCGTGTGCAGAAGCAAGCCAAGGGCAGCTGGAGAGAGGGAGACTCTCTCTTGATGAGGCCCGATCCGAAACACCCGTGCCGAGGAAAGGTGTCGATCCTGAGAGTGCCTGCGGTAGCAGAGGAAAAGAAGTCGGGAAGTTGAGACAACCCGCAGCCGCTGTAATATTGGAGCCGATGAATGAAAGTCTGAACTCCAGAGCAGCAGCAATTCCTTGACAAACTGTAACCAGCTGAACTTCATTCGCACTGAAGGTAAAGCGAGTGAAAGTCTTCGTAGTTGTGGGAAGCTCTATCCGGGCTTATTCTGAAGTAACCAAAGTGCTTGCGTGAGAAAAAAGTCTATTTACCCATTGTGACCTTTAAATCATTGACCTGCGAAGTCGTGTGTCTCCTATTAACACGGAGAGCGGCAGTGGTAATGATCGTATAAGCAATAGCAGACTTTAACACTGTGTCACAAGGAAACATCACTTCATAGAGGCCGGTATGCGAGTTTCTGTTTCTCGATTATTGTTACACACGCAAGCTGCCTTTGTAAAAGGGAACACAAGTAGTAATCCTTAAGAAGTCCTCGCGTGTGCCTAAAATCAATTGTGAAGTGACAATTAACTCTTGTAACACCCTACTTTTAAATATTATATAAGTTGTTGAAGCTGTTAAACGTAGCAGCAGAACAAGCTTTGCCGAAACCAATAGGCAGAACCTTCCCAAGAGGAAACCAGCTGAAATAAGAATGAAAACTTACTGTTTTGAAGTTGAAGCTAATATCAACCCAGGGTTCTCTGATACAAGGGTGACAAAGTCTTATGAAACTGGGAGAGTGGCATTACAACTGTGAGGTAAGCCCTGGAGACGCAGAGAAGCATATGAAGCGGGGGAAGTGAGCTGGGTGCTAGTAACAAGAAACAGCTACATATCAGTTAAGCAGACATGGTGACAGTCAGAAAATTAAGCAGATTTTGAGGTCGCTGCAAGACTTCGAAGAAAGGCAAAGAGGCTGTCCTTTCTGGAAAGAAGTAGAAATAAGAGTGCCTTACCAACCTGTAGAGATCGAAGAGTCTTGCAATAACATTTCCACTATGTCAAGTAGCAGCAGCAGAAGTTGAATTGTGGTTGTCTAAAATGTTATCAGAACTGTTATATGCTGAAGAAGTAGAAGTAGTCTGTGAGACAGAGAAGCCTACTCTCACAGTAACCCTAAGAAAAGGAAATGGTCATAGAGAGCATCCTGACTGTTAGGGAGAATTCTCTGTTAAGGCTAATTTCCCAAACCTAGTGAGTCCCCCAGCAGCTTTGCTGGATTTTTGGAGTTTCTTTTTTTCTCCTGCTAAGAGTGAGACTGTTTTCTCCCACTCTTAGACATGATTTGAGATATCCTTTGACTTTGAATGTGTTTGATGGGCTATGGGGTCTTTTACTCCATAGGGCTTCATGTGCTTTTGGTATGTGTGTTACACAGCACCCTCCGTGCCGTAACACAGGGGTGTCATAAGTGACCCCCAAACATAGACTCTGTACCCTGGGACTGACTACTGTCTCTGTCTCTGTCTCTGTCTCTGTCTCCCAGGGCATGTAAAGTCACCATTGGCTTTACTAGTCCTAAATTGTGAACAGAACCAGTACAAACCATCATATTGTGGGCGTACTGGTAGGGGCAATTCGATTGCCCCTGGGTCTGTTGTTCGAGGGGGCACTGTCCAGTCCCACCTGAGCGAGTTTTGGCTGGTGACAGTGGATACTACTTTTTATATTCAACCGCGAATATATTGCTATGGGATTTTCCCATTGTTCGAGGCTAATACTTTTTAACATAGCCTCAAACATACCGCCGGTTTATTTATTTAATATTAATTCACCGGTTGGTATTTTTTGCCAGAACTCGGTTCCAAAATGGCATTTGTGTTCGCTTCTGTGACTCCAACCCAAGTCGAGCCCTTTGTTCCACTTTTTGGCGGGCTTCTCCACAGAAGCCTCCAAAAGTTGTGCCACTCTGTCTGGGTACCACAGGGGGCGTGGGAGGGGGTTTAGGCACCCTGGACTGAGTTGCCTCGGCAACTCAAGTCGCACTCTTGTGTGATTGGCCCAGTGGTGAGCCGCCCGGCTCACCACTTAGCATGTTTGAGTGACAGCTAGGACTGATGAATGGCATAAAAGCAGGGCTTTGGGGACTGGGACTTCAGACGTCGCCACAGGACCAAAGAATCCGAAGAGGGAGAAGCTGAGCCAACCTGCAACGACGACCACCGGTGGAGCCCTGCTGAACCGACTCACCACTTCTTCCAACGACAGAGGAGATCTTCATCCCGAAGAGTCTTCTTCCTTTGACTGGTGGGGATAACAAGTTTGCCCGCTTTTTCGCCTTCCCGGATCATCTCGTGGCCGTCTTGCCTGTGCCAAGCACCCCGACAACCGGGACACCACGTTTTTCCACTACCGCGAATAAAAGGGTAATACCTTTATACCGGAGAACTCCGCGGCTGGTTTCTTCAGTGGCAGTGCAACGACCTTCAGCTTTCTTCCACGACGAGATCTTCTCTTCCTTTGGAAGACACCGCGACTTGCATCCACTGCCAGGAACAACTGCCCCCGCTGGAGGATTCTCTCCACTTTCAAGGTACTGTGTCTGCCTGGCCTCCCTCGCAACGGTCTGTGTGGGGTGTCTCGTAAATCCTCAACTTACCACTTGGGTTGGCCCTAGGCTGGCTAACTGAACTTTTCTGAACTGAACCGATTCCTTTTTAAACTCTCTGCAAGACTTTCCAAGCCTTTTAAACTGTGTGATCTTGGGCGCATTGGTGCTCTAATCTCTCCAAGAGGGAGCCTGGCCTCTGAACTTTTTGCTCACAAGTAGACTTTAACTTTCCTGCCTTGCTGAGTGCTTCTAAAGTATTGTGTGCTGTTTCTAATTTCTGCCTTTTCCCTCCCTTAACTTATTGGAGTGCCATCTTTAGTTAAGCGCTCACCTCTGTCTGGAAATAAGTGGTGTTAACTAAGACTTGTCTAATAAGGAATAAGGGATGCATATATATTAATAGTGACTGTGTTTTTGAACTTGCTTATAATAATAGTGCTAAAGTGTTTCTAAGTGTGTCTTTAAATAAATAATTATATGCTTGATACCAAAAGCTCTGGTCAATGTTTGCTTGTGCTACTGTATTTTGGTACCTATCTTGTATACTCTATATACTGTCTAACTCTTCTTGAGGGAAGTCTGGCTGCTCAGCCACAGCTACCAGGTAAATCTGGGTGGTGCAGACTGCTACCAATTAGGTTTACTGCCAATGCCTGTAGTCTTAAGCCTTTTGCAGTGGTCCCTAAGGGAACTGCACAGGTTTCTGCCTAAAACTGACACATTGCAGACAAGACGCCGCAGGAACTAAAGTTGTTATCAAGTGGAAGTGGCACTTTTGTTTGAAGTTTATCCATGATTACCATTGGTGCTATTGCCTTTGTTGAACTTACCTTTGGATTTTTGTTTAAGTGACTTTTGATTTTCTTTGGAACTTTTCAAGAACGTATTGGAGACTTTGTTTTCATTGGGAAAAAATTACGGTGGATATTTCTGGGTAAATGGAATCTGTCCAGAACCAGCAGACGTCAACCAAGACCTTAATTGTTTGGTAATGTTTAATTTATGTTATTGTTACTTTATTTTGATTGTTTAGTGTGAGTTTTGTGTATGCTCTGAAGCTTTCCCTTAGATCTTAGAATAGGCAGGGAATCCCCTGGTAGAGTAAATTTAGTTAAGATTTTTATTTTGTTTCTTTTGCAAATAAAATGTCAAACTTTGAAGAACGTGACTTCATTTGTGAGCCTCACATTATTGACCCCTCACGCCGTTGATAAATGAAGGATCACCGGGATAGTGTTACAGGTACGCCCCTGTCAGAGCTAACCTTTTGGAATATAAAAAAAAAGTTATACTCAGCACAAACCACTACTTGTAGCCTATGCAAAGCATGTGACTCTATGCAGATTCACAAGCTACAGAAACAGTGTTACGAGACTACCAACATCCCTAATAGTTGTGCATTTAACAAAAGACCACAGCCCTTGGAGCTGTTAGTACAATGGTAAAAGGCCTAGAACCATTAAGGCTACTGGCATAATACACACCGACTCTGAATTAGGGTCTTGGCATTGGGAGGCAGCGCAGGACTGGCTCTTATGAACAATAGAGGATTGTGTGCAGGACGTGGAGCAGTGAAAAGTTCTCATGAACCGAGAATGGAAGGAAGGAGGCAGGTAGCACCAGGGTTACTGTTGAGTCTGGACATTTCAAGAAGGCCTTTGTCATATGAAAGGGTGGAGCAGGTTGTAAGGAAGGCATGGTATCAAACAGTAAGACGGACCCAAGTGATCACAGTTCAAGGGTGTTAATTGAACTTCAACTGGGTTTGAAAAACGCCTATCTAATCCTAAATCTAAAGATGGGAGCAAGCTACGACCATCAAAAAATAATAACGCAGTCCTGTCCTAGTGGTGTCTTGTCGAAATAAAAGGGTCTATACTAGTAAACCTATTGCCAATCCTTACTTTTGAATACAAATAGTGTGGGAAACAATGTTATGCAAAAGAAAAGTATTCAAGCAACACTTGGCTTCCCTTCCCCACGTTTTCAGCACGGACAAGGCGAGACACTCGAGCTTAGCACAATCTCTGGCTTCTCTAGCACGAGGACGCAGTTCAAACATCAGTATCATGGCCTTCTGTACCAAAGTCTCTTTGCCATTCAAAGTCTCTTACATCAGGAACATGGGAATTGGGAAGGGGGACGCGGCAGGGGTGTGCAGCTTCCCCCAATTTTGTTTGCCCTGGCCCTGGAACCTTTGGCTGCATTTCTGCTGCAGGAAATGAAGGATGCTGGAATTGAAGTGGGAGGTCAAAAGCATATAGTGTCCCTTTATGCGGACGACTTGTTGTTGTATGTGGTAGATCCCAAGGTGTATCTTCCAGAGCTGTTAGAGATACTGCAAAATGTTCAATACATGTCGGGTTTCCGCATTAATCTGGGGAAGTATTGCTCCCGTTAGGGGGGTTACGAGATTGTCCACTGGAGGAGCTGCCGGAGTTGGGGATAAAGAGGGAGACGGAGACATTTCAATATATGGTGATACGGGTATTCTATGAGATGGAGGATACGTTTGTACACAACACAGGGAGGGCATTATCTAAAATAGGAGACTATGTCCTATTCTGGAAGGTTTTACCCCTTTCTCTGATGGGCAGGGTGGCATTATGCAAAATGGTGATCCTGCCACGGTTGCTTTATTGTTTTAGTAATATACCATATGTGGCAAAAAGTTTTCTTTAAAATGCTGGATGTTAAGATTAGGGAGCTACTGTGGGATACGGGGAGGAGGAGGGTATCCTTAGAGATATTGCGGAGAACTAGAGAGGAAGGTGGGCTGGGCCTCCCGAATTATGAAAAATACTTAGTGGCGGCACAATTGCAGTCGGTGCTGGTATGGGACCAACCGGGGGGAGAGACCCTTAAGGGATTGATAGGGGATCTGCCGCTGAATCGTAGGCCGGTCGAACTACTCTGGCACCCATTGGGTGATAAGGGTAGAAGAACAAGTTACTTTCTTACCTGGTAACGTTCTTTCGATGGGATGGTCCGACGACGTATTCCATATCTATGACATGTAATCACCACAGCTGTGCTGCTTCGGAAACTTTTTTCGGCGTCTGCGTCCTGCGTCGATGACGTCGATGCGCCGTCGTCGAGGGCCTCCTCCGACGGCCGACGTCATCCGATGTGATAAGTAGGACGCACGACGCCCGTAGCCTCAGTTGTAGTTTTTTCCCCCAGAACGTGTGACACTAATCAACTGCCAGTCAGACACAAAGCCTTGCGGAACTTAAGCTGCAATCGCAAAAGAAATTCTGCCGCGGGGAAGGCAGGGCGGGAGCGATATGGAATACGTCGTCGGACCATCCCATCGAAAGAACGTTACCAGGTAAGAAAGTAACTTGTTCTTCGAGGGGATTGGGTCCTCCGACGTATTCCATATCTATGACAGACTCCCAAAGCAGTACCAGAGCAAGGAGGAGGGAAAGAATTTAGAATCAAAATTTAGAATAGCCAATCAAATAGCAGAGCAAAGGACCGCCTTGCCAAAGGCCAGATCCTGTGCTCGGATGGAATCGAGGGAATAGTGACGTACAAATGTATGTACTGAAGCCCAGGTGGCTGCATCACAGATGTTGCGAATAGGAACACCCCTCTGCAGGGCAGTAGACGCAGCCATACCCCTGGTAGAATGGGCCCGCAAGCCAGCCGGTGGGTCCTTACCCGCCAAGCGGTAGCACTCTGAGATGGCCAAAATAATCCAGTGAGACAAAGTCTGTTTCGTCACAGCTTGCCCCAAACGCTTTCCAGCGTAACCAATAAAGAGTTGATCGTCCACTCTGACCCGGGACATGCGTGAAACATAAAAGCTTAAAGCTCTCCTAGGATCAAGCCTATGGAGCCTCTCCTCTTCCTTACCAGGATGCGGAGGAGGATAGAATGCCGGAAGAACAACCTTCTGGGCCAAATGAAATTCCGTCACTACCTTCGGAAGAAAAGAAGGACGAACTCTAAGGACAACCCTGTCCTTGTGAAATACAGTGAAGGGTGGCTTAACTGAAAGTGCCTGTAACTCACTCACTCTGCGAGCGGAAGTAACCGCAACTAAAAACACAGTTTTCAGAGTTAACAACCTCAAAGGGCAAGAATGTAAAGGCTCAAACGGAGCACCCATAAGAAACTTAAGAACAAGGTTTAAATCCCAACCGGGCACCAGGAAAGGTGACGGAGGGAACACATTAGTGAGCCCTTTCAGAAACTGTGAAATTAAAGGGATTTTAAAATAAGAACACTCTTCAGACGAGCACTTAAAGATGGACAGCGCTGCCAGGTAACCTTTAATGGTACCCACTTGCAAGCCCCTGTGGGCCAAAGAAAGTAAAAAGGACAGAACCATGGGGATGTCACATGCAAAAGGATCCACATTCTGAACTCTGCACCAGTCGCAGAACTTACGCCAACGGCAACGGTACAGAGACTTTGTTGCTGGCCTTCGGGCCGAACGCAACACCTCCATCACGTCTTCAGGGAGGTCCCAATCCCTATACCTCAACCTTTCAGAAGCCAAGCGTGAAGGTTGAGAGGGATCTGACCTCTGGATGGAGAACCGAACCCCCTCCCGTGAGAGCAGATCGTCTCGGTAGGGAAGACGACGCGGAGGGCAGATGGACAAGTCGAGAAGGTCCGGGTACCACGTCCTCCGAGCCCACGGCGGAGCAATGAGGATCATCCGGGAACCGAACTTCCGTAACCTCCGCAGCACTTGCGGGATGACGGGGACTGGAGGAAACGCGTACAGCAGCGGGAATGACCACTCCACCACGAACGCGTCTCCTAAGGCTCCTTTTGGAGGAAATTCCCGCGAGCAAAACCTTTCGCACTTCTGGTTGACACTGGAGGCGAAGAGATCCACTTGAGGGGTCCCCCAAAGGGCGAAGATCTCCAGGAGAATCTCCTGAGCCAACTCTCACTCGTGAGAGATCGTGCTCTGCCTGCTCAGAGCGTCCGCCGTCACGTTTTCGTCTCCGGCCAGATGAACTACCGAGATTGAAACTTCCTGCTGGATGGCCCAGAACTCGAGCTGCATCGCCTCTCTGCACAGAGGAAGTGACCCTGCCCCCCCCTTTTTGTTGAGGTAGTGCATGGCCACTGTGTTGTCCGTCAGGATCAGGACACTCTTTCCTCGCACAGTCGGCAGAAAAGCCTTCAGGGCTAGCCTGACGGCCCTCAGCTCCAACAGATTGATATGGAGTCTGGACTCTGACGGAGACCAACGACCGCTGACTGTCAGCCCGTTGGCATGAGCTCCCCAACCGTGAGGGATGCATCCGTCACGATCGTCACCTCCGGCCAGGGAAGCCAAAATGGAGCCCCCTTCATCAAGTAGCCTTCGACGGCCCACCACAGAAGGTCCCGGGCGACCGAGGGCGGCACCTGAACCGGGTCTGACATCCTGCCAGAGGACTGCGACCATTGCGTCTTGAGCGCCCACTGCAAAGATCTCATCCGCAGGTGAGCCTCTGGCACCAGAAGAATGCAGGATGCCATGAGGCCGAGCAACCTCAGGAACTCGAACGCTGGGAGCGTCTGGGCATGCTGAAACTTGTGCACCATCTGCTGAATGTGAAGAGCCCTTACCTGGGGAGGAAAACACTGCTCCAGGGAAGTGTCGAGCACTGCTCCGATGTACTGGAGCCGCTGTGTTGGCGTCAAATGGGACTTCTTTAAATTGAGGGAGAAGCCCAGCCTGTGAAGGGAGTGGCAGGTGACGGACAGATGATCCAGGACTTGCTCGGGAGAGCTCCCCCTGATCAACCAATCGTCCAGGTAGGGGTAGATGTGAATCCCCCCTTGCCTGAGATGCGCTGCCACCACCACCACCATGAGCTTGGTGAAAACCCTCGGGGCGGAGGTCAATCCGAACGGCAGGATCCGAAACTGAAAGTGCGAGTCGCCAACCGCGAACCTCAGGTACTTCTTGTGCTTGGGATGGATCGGCACATGGAAGTAAGCATCCTTGAGGTCGAGTGACACCAACCAGTCCTGAAGCTGAAGGGCCTGGAGGACTTGAGAGAGAGTAACCATCTTGAACTTGTCCTTCCTGATGAGTTTGTTCAAACCGCGCAAGTCCATGATGGGTCTCAAATCCCCCGTCTTTCTTCGAAATCAAAAAATAAGGGGAATACCATCCCTTGTTCCTCTCCGCTACTGGCACCAGTTCTATGGCGCCTTTCTCCAGCAGGGCTTGAATTTCCTGCGCAAGGAGCGGATCCGGACTCTGCAAAGAGAGGTTACCCGGTGGATTGTCGCGAGGCCTGTGCCGAAAGGGAAGACAGTAGCCGTGGGTTATGATCTCCAGAACCCACACATCTGAAGTAATGGCTTGCCACTCTACAAGATGCTGCGCCAGCCTTCCCCCAACCGGCGAACCATGGGACATGGCCTCATGACTGAATGGGAGCGGCTGCGGCGTTACCTGAGGGCAAAGAGGCAACTGCCCGAGCGGCCTTGGCACCACGGGTACCCTGTCGTCCACCTCTGGTACCCCTGCGTTGGCCTCTTTGACTGCCAGCTCCTCTCGCTTTACTGAAGGAGTAATAGCGAAAGGAACCACCCCTCCACTGCTGTCCCCTAGGACGAAAAGGCGGAGGTTGGCGAACTGCAGCGCCCAACGACTTCGCTGCAGCTTTTGAGGTCTGCAACCTCTCAAGGCTCTCGTCAGCCTTGCTGCCAAAAAGGTGTTCACCGTCAAAGGGCATGTTAAGGAGCCGGGACTGCACATCAGGAGCAAACCCCGACTTCCGCAACCAGGCAAACCTGCGTATTACGGTGCTCGCCGCCATGGACCTACTGACGCATTCAGCTAAGTCCAAACCCGACTGAACGGACTCACACATGGCATCCTTACCATCCTGGACCATAGCAAGGAAACCATCCCGTTCGTCCCCTTCGGGAATATGTTCAGCCGCTAATGTAACACAGTTCCACAGAGTGTGTGTGAAACGAGACAAGGCACAAATGGAGTTGGCCGCCTGAAGCACCATACCACCAGAAGAAAACACTTTCTTCGCCCAGCCATCAAAACGTTTGTCGTCCCTATCAGGAGGGATGGTAGGGTACGACGCCTGCTTTGCCGGGGCCGTGGCCGCCTGCACCACCAAACTCTCCGGAGTGGGGTGCCTGGTCAAGTAGCAGGGGTCGCTACTGGCTGGACGGTATTTTCGCGACAAGGATCTGCCCACCGCCGGGAGACTCTCCGGAGCAGTCCAAGCCGCCGCCACCCTTCTCTGTAAAGCCATATGGAACGGCAGTACCGGATCAGTTGGGGGACCAACATCAAGGATGTCCGTCAGATCATCCTGCACAAACTCCCCCCTGGGGGAGCAGACCATCCCAAGTACTCAGAAACCCTAGCCATAAGGCGCCGGTACGAGGAATCGGCATGAGAGCCAGGCTCAGGCCTACAAAACTCCACCCCCGGAGAGGTGTCCAGTCCACTGGCATCATGCAGTGACTGTCTCAAATCGTCAAACTGACTATGGCCCGAGACAATTTCATCTGGAACCTGACTAGGAACCAGGCCATTAGAATCCTCATCCGCCTCTGAAATATAGTCCAGGTGGCGAAAAGAAGGCACCCGAGAGTGCTTGCTCTTACCCAGAGCCTTCCTAGGGGGTTCTCCCGTGCCACGGGGTACCTCTGACACGAAAGGCGTCGATGGCGTCAAGCGAATCGGCGCCGGCGTCGAGAGAACCGGCATCGGCGTCGACGTCAGATGCAGCGCCTCCAGCATCGGCGGCGTCGACACAGCCCTCGAAGCCGGAGCCCCGAGCGTGTCCCTCGACGACCTGAGCGTCGACGGCTTCAACGACTTCCTCGGAGCCGGAGCCTCGAGAAAGCCTGTCGACGCCCTCGACGCCTCAGACGTTGATGTCTTCCTCGAAGACCTCACAGGTGCATGCGGTCTCAAACGTGTCGAGGACCGGGACCTGGAACGGGTACGTCGAGAACGAGTCTCCTTGTCCGAACGGGACCTCTCCCGTGACTCGTGCCGACCACTCTTGCGAGCGGTGTCTCTCGACCTTCCACGACCGACCCCACTCAGGGGCGCAGACGGCTTAGTACCCTGCGACTCAAGAATCGCCAGCATTTTCTTCCCGAAGGAAGCCCATTCCTCCGGCGTCGCACGGCTGGTGGGGTAAGCAACGTGCCGGGCAGGGTCCTCCGAAGAGGACCTGGAAGACGACCGGTGCCGGCGCTTCCGAGAATGCCTCGAAGAGGCTGAGGAGTGGCGAGACCGACTCCTAGAAGGAGACCCACTAGACTTCCGACGATGACGCGGAGAGTCACCCCTGGAATCATCCGTCGAAAGCCCCGCAGACTTCGACTTCCTGGGCTTGGACACCCGACCTACCGACAACTTCTTCTTACGTTCGCGTAAGGCTTTGGACATGAGCGACTGGCAGTCGATACAGTCATCCGTGTCGTGGGCCTCCCCGAGGCACCAGAGGCAGGCGTCGTGCGAGTCCGTCACCGACATCTTGGACCCACACTCTCCGCACTTCTTGAAACCCGGACGCGGGGTCGAAGACGAAGGAGAAGACATCTTCACACGAAGGATTTTCACAAAACGAACAGGTTCGAAGAACCGAGAAGAACAGAACTCCAAAGAGTCAAGGCGTTAACCGAGATTCACGAAGCAACACGTTCGCGGAAAAAACGGAACTGAGGCTACGGGCGTCGTGCGTCCTACTTATCACATCGGATGACGTCAGAGGAGGCCCAAGACGACGGCGCATCGACGTCATCAACGCAGGAGCCGAAAAAAGTTTCTGAAGCAGCACAGCTGTGGTGATTACATGTCATAGATATGGAATACGTCGGAGGACCCAATCCCCTCGAACTGTAGTGTTTGAGGCAGTGAGAGATACATGGAGGAAGTATGTCGGTGGCAGGGGAGTTGGAGGGCGGTATGAGGGTAGTCGCCCATGGGGTGCTGATCAGAAGCTCCGTCAGGCGATTACGAGGGTAGGAATACAGAGGCTCCGGGAGAAGGGATTTGAAACAGTGGGGGGTCTCTTTGAAGGTGGGAAACTACTTACCTGCAAGGAATGGTGGCAGAAGTTTGGCCTACCGCAGGGTCTTTTCTTAGCGTATGGGGCAGTGGTTCGTAGGTTAGCGGAGATATGGGCAGGAATTCTAGAGGAGCAGGAGTCGTGCCAGGTTCTCCGATTATTGCTAGACCAGACGGGGGGGGGGGTAAGGTGTGTATTTCACGGATCTATAAGGCCCTGCGGGAGGGGAATTCAGAGGGGGAGCTGAAGGTTAAGGAGAAGTGGGAGGCGGACATGGGACGTCAAATACCGGGGAAAGAATGTGCACAGGTCTGGGAATTGGTCCGGAAGACATCAAGGAATGCCTTCTAGCTGTTCCAATTTAATATTTTACAGGGTATAACAGGCAGGGTTTTGGCATATGACATGGGAGTGCGGGATAATAGCTGAGTATTGGGACGAGGTTCTTAAAGGAGTGAATGGGTTGTTGGGGTCCAGATTGGAACAGAGTCCGGAAACTTGTCTATGGGGTAAGCTCCCAGGAGGGAAAAGGCACAAAATACGCAACAGAATAGGCTGGTATCATGGAAATTCCCACAAGGCCCGGCGATTAATCCATGGCGGAAGGATGTGCGGAGGTGGGTTTGGCGGAACTAAGGTTTTGCAGAATGTGGACCCTGAGACGGAAAGGGAGGATATAAAGATCCATTGGACCCAATTGCTAAATGACCTGTCAAAGGATAACGATCTACGACTGCCGTGAAGAAGCACAGTTAGGGGTGGGGGAATGGGGTGGGGGGGTAAGGATAAATGGGGAAGACATGAACTTGGGAACTGGCAGTGGAGCCGCCCAATCCACAAGGAAACCATAGACGATGTCAGGGTCGGACTGGGACAAGAAATAGGCCCGGTCACCCAAAAAAAAGTGGCACACATCTCGCCTCGCGACTTGGAAGTGATGCCATTTGACCCCACACCAAAGTGACATATCAGGAAGTGATGAAACGCGACCTTTTAAACCTTGACAAAACAGGAAGTGGCATCAAATAGCATTGTGACCGAAGTACACAACATTACTGTGAATCCAAGCAGACGACAAAGGCCAAATGATGTTATTGTATAGCACTTAAGCTTAAGCTCTTTTTTATAGAAAAAATATGCATACAATATCACACAACCTGTGTTGGTAAGACGGATGAAAGGCTTTTTGAAAAAGAAAAAAAAATGTGGAAAATAAAATCTTTTTCTGTACTTTTTTTTTTTCTTCCAAACCGGCCCAGGCATGGCCAGAAACCGGCCCCCACTCCCTAGGGACGATTTCAGCCAGGCCACGGGCCGAAAGTCCGAGGGGCCAATCCGACCCTGGATGATGTAGGAATGCATGCTGTGACCGATGGAGGGAATGGAAGCCTGGAGGGCAAATCCGGACACTGGAAGGGGGGGGTGGGGTAGAGGTAGGTGGGTGGGGTTGTGAATTTGCTGATACTGTTAAAATTAAAGTTATTAAGTGTGTTGGGGGAAGGGTATTGCGGGGTCAGGGGGGCTGAGGGGAGTAGGAGGGGGGGGAGGAGTTGCAGGTTCTTGGGTTATTATTATAAAATGGCAATAAAGAGTGTTTACAAAAAAAAGTCTCTTACATCAGAGGGCCTGATACGACAAACAAACATTCAAAAGTTCCTTTCTCCTCAGGATTCTCATGTACAACTTCTTGTGTGATTTTCAATTCACCCTGGGTCCCCCTCCGCCGGGCTCAGACCCACTTTAACACAAAGAGCCTCATCACAAGTCTGGCGGTAACCCTTAAATGCGGCGGTAGCGCTATTAACGCCACATTTAAGGGTACGCCAGATCATGGTTTTGGCAGATTTTCACCAAGCTATGAGCTGGGGGGAAATCCGCTGCAAATTTGCCAATTTTCAGCGCTATTACCGCCAGCGGGAAATCCGTCGGCGGTAATAGCGCAAATTTTCCCCATTGGGCCCAATGGGAAATGAGGAATTCCCGAATGGGCCCAATGGGGAATGGGCACTAACCGTTCCGCCAAACCAATGATCCGGTACTAATAGCGCCGGGGGTTTGGCGGTAGGGCTAATAGCGCCAGCGGTAATAGCAGAGGCATTACCGCCCAACTCGTGATGAGGCCCAAAATCCTCAATTGGCCTCCCTCTGCAGGGCTAGGACCAGATTAATGTATTTTTCCAAAAGGTTCTCAATTTCATCAAAATCGAAGACTTTCAATTAGCTCGACCAGTTGCAGGATCACTTCGATTCACATTTATTCGCTCACTTTCAGGGGCTTGGATCAAATGTATCTACTTTCGTCACTCATCAGCTAGATACCTTACAGAGACCTACAATTGAGCACCCACTCGGTCAAAGGTCTTATGGTTTGCTTTAAAGTTCAATCACTCATCTGCTGCTTGCTACCTTGGCTTCAACACAGACTGGTCTTTTATCGGTCTCCCCAAATCACTGGCTCGGTTGATTTCACTGGTGCTTTTTTGTTCTTGGAGCCAAGGACAGTGCCACAGTGGCTGGTGATTCTCCCCGCCTTGATTATTGACGCGGGAGGGCCCCGGTTATCTCCGACACACAATGCAGGATTCTTGAGATTTGAAAACATAAGAACAGGAAAACAGGAAAAAAGCGGGCTGTCATTGAGAACGTTTTCATATTGTAATAGGGGGGAGGGTAGAGTTCCTAAATATCCTACCTGTAGGATGGGGTAAAAGTTTTACAAGGAAGGGGGATACCGCGTCTCACCATCCGGTATCCCACTCCCAGAAGACCCTTCACCCAGGTGATTCTCCTGCACTGGTCCACCCCCCCAGGAACTGGATCCAAAAGCGATGGCCGTGAAAAAGAATTTCAGAGGTGCCGAATGCAGAGGCTCGAACGGGGGACCCATGAGCATAGTCAGCACCACATTGAGCTCCCACGCGGGGGCCAGAGCCTTCACTGGCAGGAACGAGCGGAAAAGTCCTTTCATGAACTCCTTCACCAGGCGACGATCGCCCCGGAGTTCTGGTGTAGAGGGAGATAGCTGCCAGATGGATCTTGATAGAGGCGTGTGCCAGATATGCCTTGGCCAGCGACAGCAAGTATGGCAGCACTTGAGGGGCTGTAAACCGTAGAGGGCTAATCTTCTGTGCACGGCACCAGACGGTGAACCTCTTCCATTTATGTCCGTAGCACTTAAGAGTCGAAGAAGCCCTTGCCTTGGCAAGCACCTCCTTGCAGTCTGCCGGGATCTCGTATCCTCTAAACTCTAGTGCTGCAGGAGCCAGGCCTGCAGGTTCAGTGACGATGGGTCGTGGTGCAGGACCGTGCATCCTTCCCTGGCAAGAAGATCTGCGTCCGCCAGAAGCTTGACTGGAGGGCATGCTGACAAGTCCAGAAGGTCCGGGTACCCTCCTTCCGCCGCAAACGCATTGGAGGCCAGGCTTTTTCTATTGCGGCAGCTCAAATTTGGAATAATCTCCCTGCTTCCATTAAGGCTATATCCTATAATTTTGCCTTTAGAAAATCCATGAAGACCCCGTTATATTATATCTATGTGGATGTACTTGCTGTTCATCCTTATCTTCTCCTCAGCGCCAAGATACCTTTGGTGACAGCGCGCTCTATAAATTCAAATAACATAACCATATCTGCCTCGGCCATGCCGGTGCGACGAGGATCATCCTGCCCGGGACCGTCTGAGTTGACAGATGAGTCGTAGGAGTAACAGCGGGAATGCATAGAGAAACAGGCCATCCGAGGGGAATGAGAAAGCATCCCCCATGCTTCCCGGCTGGGGAAACCTGTTGGCGAACCTCCGGCACTTGGTGTTCGTCGCTGTCGCAAACAGATCGATCGGGGGATTGCCCCATCGTCGAAACAGTAGGTCCACCTGATCCTGCCGAAGTTCCCACTCATGTCAAAAGCGCAGCTCCCTGCTGAGTGAGTCGGCAACGGTGTTCTTCACTCCTGCCAGGTGAAAGGGCACCAGGAACATCCTCTGAGCGACGGCCCAGTGCCATAGTTCCTGCGCTTCCTTCAAGAGAGCCTGGGATCTGGTGCCCCACTGCTTCCGAATGTAGAACATCATCGTGGTGTTGTCAGTGAAGACCCGCACCACCTTGCCCTTGAGGAACGGAAGGAAAGACTTGAGGGCCCAAAACACAGCCTGGAGTTCCAGGACGTTGATGTGCAACGACTTCTCCTCCGGGAGCCAAAGGCCTCTTGCATGGAGATTTCCGGTGTGTGCACCCCATCCCTCCAGGGAGGCGTCCGTTGTCACTGTCTCCTGATGCGCCGGGGTCTGAAAGTCCGTGCCCGCCGCTAGATGCGCATGGACCCACCACCATAGAAGCGCCCAACGGAAAGTCTCGTTGAGGACCATCCCGTCCTCGAAGCTTTCCTTCGCCTGCATCCAAGGGGCAACGAGGAACTCCTGCAGCGGCCGCATCCGCAGTCTGCATAGCCGAACGAGGTAGATGCATGACGACATCATGCCGAGCAGGGACTTGGTAGGCCTTACCCTGGCAACCTTCATGGCCAATAGCCATTCTACCTTGCCCAGGATGGCCTTTATCCTGTCCACCAACAGTGCGGCTAGGCGCGCCACCATGTTGAGTCTGGCTCCCGGAAACCGGGCGTCCTGCGATGGCTCCAAGCAGGACATCGCATAGTTTATCGTGAACCCCAGTTCCGTGAGCAGGCGGGCGGTCTTCGCTGTGTGTTCGACTGAGAGTTCCCTTGACTTCGATCAGATGAGCCAATCGTCCAGATATTGGTAGACGTGGATCCCCTGCAGGCGCAGCCGCGCCGCCACCGGTGCAAGGCACTTGGTGAAGACCCTTGGGGTGACTTCAAACCGAAGGGGAGGGCCTTGAACTAGTAGTGCCGTCCTTGGACCACGAAGCGCAGAAACCTTTGAGGCCCTTTGTGAATGGGGATGTGGAAGTAGGCATCCTCCAGGTCCAGCAGCGACAGGAAGTCCCCTTCTTCCAGCTGTCCCAGCACGTGCTGAAGGGTGACTGTCTGGAATTTCTGGGATTTTATGCATTTATTGAGGCGGCAGAGATCTAGGATGGGCCGCCAGCCGCCGATCTTCTTTCGAACGAGGAAGTACCGCGAGTATACTCCAGAGCCTCTTTGGGACGAGCTCTATCGCGCCCTTTTTTAGCATTGTCCGTACCTCCAGAAGAAGTTGAGGAATGTGGTTTTCTTTCCTGGCCACGGGTGGAAAACGGGGACACTTCCTGTTAGGTAAGATTTCATATTTGAATGCAATTTTCCCTCCCTGTGTCAACCCCCAAACTTTTTGCTGCTGTTTTACACCCTGATCTAAACTTTGCGAGAGAAGCACAGCCCACAGCTGCACTCCTCTCGGCTTTTGCTCAATTCTTATGGGAAAAGTGACATGCCCTTAAGACAGTCAGTACTGGGAGACTTTGTTTCCCTTAGTCCTTTCCTCATGTTGCAGCTTTTGTGCAACATGTAACAAGAGTGCAATGTAACTTACTTTACCACACTCTTGGGTCTCCAGTCATTCCAAAGGCCCTAGAAACTCTCGCTGGACTTATTATGAACTGTGCAGGTGTGTCACGGACGGGACTGGTGGCAGCTATCGTTTATCTTATGTTTTGAACCCTTTTTTGCCATGTTATCCACGCTTACCGTGTTTGGCACGAATAGGTGGCCTGGCTCCAAAATGGCCATGCCACGCGGTTCTTTGTCCTGTCCTTTGGCCATCTTGGCCCTTCACCTTCCCCAGGTCGAGTAGACCCGGCTCAGTCCTTAATTGGTCATGCACTTTCCCACGAAACCCAAAGCTTTCGCGGGCTTCTGCATGCCTTGTGTGTGTGCCTCCAGGATGTGGGTTGGAATGTCTGTTCCCAATACACATCCTGGTGCCAGAGAGTCTGGAGTGTCCTGAATGCCTGGGACCACCGTGGTCCGTGAATGGTCCACGTATGGAGTGAGTGTTTGTTTTCCATGACAGGAACTTCAACATTGCCGGATGCAGAGGCTCGAATGGTGGCCCCATGGGCCTGGTCAGCACTACGTTGAGGGCCCACGCCGGGGCTGGAGCCTTCACCAGCGGGAACGATTGGAGCAGTCCTTTCAGAAATTCCTTCACCAGGTGATGAGACCACAGGGATGACCGTCTTGTAGTTCTGGTGTATCGGGAAATCGCTGCCAGATGTATCTTGACGGAAGCATGCGTTAGTCCAACCTTGGCCAGCGACAGTAGGTACGGTAGCACTTGAGAGGCCGTAATCCGTAGGGGGTTAATCTTCTGTGCACAGCACCAGATAGAGAACCTCTTCCACTTGTGTCCGTAGCACTTGAGAGTTGAGGACGCCCTGGACTTTGCAAGAACCTCTCTGCAGTCCGCCGGGATATCGTACCCTCCAAACTCTAGTGCTGCAGGAGCCAGGCCTGAAAGTTCAGCGACTCCGGGTCGTGATGAAGGATGGCACCTCCTTCTCTGGAGAGAAGATCTGCGTCTGTCGACAGTTTTACTGGTGGGGACGCTGACAAGTCTAGAAGGTCCGGGAACCAGATCTGTCTCAGCCACGCCGGTGTGATCATCCTGCACCGGGACCTCTTGAGTTGGTTGACGAGTCGCAGTAGCAACGGCAATGGAGGGAACGCATACAGGAACAGGCCGTCCCAGGGGAACGAGAAAGCATCGCCCATGCTCCTCGGCTGGGGAAACCTGCTGGCGAACCTCTGACACTTGGAGTTTGTCGCCGTGGCGAACAGGTCGATCTGGGGTTTGCCCCATAGTTGGAATAGTCGATCCACCTGATCCTGACGCAGTTCCCACTCGTGGCACGAGCGCAGCTACCTGCTGAGTGAGTCGGCGATGGTGTTCTTTATCCCTGCTAGATGAAAGGGTACCAGAAATATCCCCTGGGCAACGGGCCAATGCCACAGATCCTGGGCTTCCTTGGATAGGGCTGGGGATCTGGTTCCTCTGCGACGGAACCAGGTGGGATTTGGGGAAGTTGATGGAGAATCCCAGGTGCATGAGCAGCCGGACGGTCTTCGCTGTGTGCTCAACGGCAAGTTCTCTTGTTCTTGCCCCGATGAGCCAATCGTCCAGGTAGGGGTAGACGTGGATCCCCTGCAGGCGCAGCCATGCTGCCACTGGTGCCAGGCACTTCGTGAATAGCCTGGGCACAGACTTCAACCCGAATGGAAGGGCCTTGAACTGGTAGTGCTCACTTGGACCACGAACCTGAGAAACTTCCGGTGTCCTTTTAGGATGGGGATGTGAAAGTACACATCCTCCAAATCCAACGACGATAGGAAGTCGCCTTCCTCCAGCTGGCCCAGCACACGCTGGAGGTTGACCATCCAGGAACTTCTGTGCCTTGATGTATTTGTTTAATCGACGCAGGTCCAGGATGGGACGCCATCCCCCTGTCTTCTTTCTGACGAGGAAGTACCTTGAGTACACTCCGCAGCCCCGGAGCCACTTTGGGACGCGCTCAATGGCTCCCTTCTTGAGCATCGCCCTTACTGCCAACAGCAGTTGAGGGACTCGGTTTTCCTTCCCAGCCACGGGAGGAATGCAGGGCCACCTTTTTAAAAATTCGAGAGTATGCCCGTGGGCCAGGGCATCCAGCACTCAAAGGTCGGTGAAAATGGACTCCCACACACTGACGAACTTCGCCAGCCGGCCTCCCACCGGGGTGCTCAGGTGGGGGCCCGACGCTACGGCCGGTTCAGTCCTGCTTGGCAGCGGCCTTGCCGCCCTGGCCTCCCTGGCGACGACAGCGAGATCCACCTGACTTGCCTCGTCCTCTGGAGGTCTCTTGCGACAAGGAGCGAGCCGCCTGATGGTACGTCGAGGAGCCACTGCCGAATCCTTTGGAGGCATCTTGCATGCCTCCGGAGTTCCGCAAGGGCGGCCGTCATTGCAGCAGAACTCCCAAGGCCCGAGCCGTTTCTGTGTCGGTCTTGATGGCCTGAAGAGACTCATCCACTGTCTTTCCAAACAGATTGTTCCCGTCGAAGGGGCTTGTCCAAAACTTTGGTCTGCGCATCTTGGCGGAAATCTGTCCCCTTGAGCCACCCCCGCCGTCGAAGGCAAACGCTGTTGCCCAACTGGCGGAAACCGGTGTCGGCAATGTCCGTGGCTACCGTTATGGCGTGGTCCGACGCCACCTCACCTTCCTGTAGGATCTCCAGGGCGTCCGCCCTTTTGTCGTCCGGTAGGAAGTCCAACAAGGGGGCGATCTTGTACCACAACTCCCAGTCGCAGCCGGCCACAATCGCAAGGGCGTTGGCCGCCTTAATCGTCGTCACCGCAGACGAGATGACTCGCTGTCCCATGGCGTCCAGTTTCTTTCCCTCGCCGTCCGGTGGGGAAGTTGAAGTTAAAGCCGACGCCCCCGCCGCTTTCTTCTTGGCCGCCGCCGAGACGACCGAATCCAGGGTCGGCTGTGCCCTAAGGCACAAAGGGGCGGCATCGGGGACCCGGTACTTCTTCTCATACCGGTCCCTCTTGGCAGGCGCCGTGGACGGGTTCTTCAAAAGAGCAAGTCCCTCATCCCAGATGTTATCCAGCAACGGCACCGCAAGGACCTTCTTCCTCTTGGCCTCGTGACGTTGGTAGAGGAAACCTTCCTTCTTCTGTTCTTCGGGGCAGAGCTGGAAAAGCTTGGATGCCCTGGCAATCAGGGCGTGGAAGGAGCCAATTTCGTCGGGTGGGGAGCCCTGAGGGGGTGGTGATGGAAGGCACATCCTGTCGTCACCATCGTCGTCGTCATCCGTCCCCGTCATCCGTCCCCGTCGTGGCTGTATCCGTTCCTGTGTCATCCCTAGAATCAGGGGAAGGAGATGAAGGCTGAGCGGGCCGCGAGGGCTGAAAAGGCGGGGGTGGATGAACTCTCCTCCTCTTGTTTGGAGGGCTTCCCGACGGGCCCGGTTCTGCTGGGTCGTCCGTTGGGGGTAGAGACAATCTCGTCCTTATTTCCTTGATTAAGGTTTGGATTGCAATCAAAATGGCCACCGAGTTGTCCTGTGGCTCGGGTTGCGACGGGCGCCCTGGCTGCTCCTCCTTGACGGGAACCTCATCGGCACCACCGTCGCTCTCTTCGTCCTCCTCGTCCGGATTCCTCCCGTGGGACCGGACCTCCTCAAACTTCTTGTTGGGGCCCTTCACAACTTCAACATGCTCCTCCTCTGAGGCTGTATACGCCCCCCCCCCCTCTTTTTCCACCGGGGTCTTCACGGGGGTCTTATCGATGGGCTGAAAAGAGGATTCTCTCTGCGGTGGCAGGGAAACTCTGGGCCCCGAGGTCGCCTCCACCGGGGTAGCCTCCACAGGCTTCGCCAGGGCCGCCGCGACTACCTCGATAGAGGCCTTAGCCGGGTGAATCAAGGCCTGCACCACCTTGTGCGCTTGAGGCCTTCACCTTGGGGGGAGGGTCACCGCCTCGGTCCCCCTTGGCTGGTACCTTCGAGATCGACCGGGGCTTCTCCAGAAACTTAGCCGGGTTCTCGGATTTCCTCTTCCCCGAGCCAGAGCTTAGGCTCGTGGTTGATGGCGCCGGTGAAGGTGCGCCCTCCTGGCAGCCGAGGAGCCCGACCGTTCAGCGCTCCCGGTGCCCGCAGACTCGCAGTGCTTTGTCTTTTGTTGGGCCCCCATCGCCGGAGCGCCCTCACAGGACTTAGAAGACCGCTCAGACTTCTTCTTTTTACCTGCTAGGCTCTTTCCTTCCAGCCAGTTGGCGAGGCGGGTCCGACGATCCCTCATAGTCCGATCAGTCATGTTAATGCAAAACGCACAGTCTCTTCTCCACGTGCATTTTGTCTTCGTGAAGGCATTAGAGGCATCTCGAATGCTCGTCCTCCTTGAACACATTCTGTAATCGGCATCCAGGGCAGTTCCTAAACAGCTTGGATGCGGGTGTCGAGCTTCCTTTTTCCTGGGCCATGTCCACGAGGTAGGCCTCAGAAACTTCTGGAATCCTCCAAGAAGCGTTACTCGACGAAAACTTCGCCCTTGAAGTGCTTAGAAAAATTCCGAAACGGGTCCCTGTTAATCGGAAGTAAAAACGGTGGAGCTTGAGGCTCGATTCACCGAAAAATGAGATAAAACTCTTTGAAAAAATGCAAAACGCAGTAAAAGCTCAAGAGCTATAGTACGAGGCCTCCCAACACTTGAACGTGAGGTAAAAATCTGAGGATGGCTGCCAGGGGAGGGGCTTAGGGAGAGGGCAGTCATTGGCTGGGGGCAGTATGACCCAGAGACAAGTGATTAGTTACTACTAAGAAAGACTGATCAGAAACGAAACTGATACTGAACTTTTCTTTACCGAGGATTCCCAGCCTGACGACAGGGAATATTCATTAGCATGTGAATCCATGCCAGACCCCATGCTGGAGAAGTCCGGGACTCAAAAGCAAATCGCTGGCACCCTTGCAGCGTTAAGCCCGCTGCGGTGACAAGGGCGCAGCATTAACACTGACTTACTGTTTGTCTGCTGTTTGGCTCTGGGGCTCAGGCTCTACGCTCCTTCGACGTCAACAGTCCTGAACAGCTTCTGGCTTCACACTCTGGGACACGGAGGAGGTAGGAGCTGTATACCCTTCGCATCCAGTTATAAGGAAGGAGTTGCCGTTCAGAGAACCACTCGATTTCGATTTGTTATATTATCGGACAGGAGGCTGGGAGACTGCGGAGGACTTCTCTTTGATCCCAGGTACTGTCTTAATGTGGCCAGCATACAGGATTCTGCCTTCTTGCTGCTATTAATTGGGACTCCTACGTTCCCCTTAACCTCCGTAAGGAGGGAACTTTGTTTTTCACTTTTTGGTTTGGCTGGTCATTGGGGAGGAGAGACGGACTAAGGCTGCTCCTCAAGCCATCGGGCGTTCCCAAGACGGCTAATATTTTATATATAAAATCATATTGCACTTAGCTCCTTTTGAATGTCATATTTTACTTGATATTGTATTCTATCTCAACCCTTTTTAGTCTTAATACTATTTAGGAGTTGCGAGTTTCTCTCCCCCCTGGTGATTATTAATATAAGTACAATTTTATCATCTGCGTAACCTTTACCCCTGAACCTTCTACCATTGTGTTTTTTCAATACATTAGAAATACTTTATGCTAACTACTTGATGAAGTGCTTTTTATAACTTTTATTCTATTTTTCTTACTTAATTTATATTCTAGGGGCTGCGAGTTGTTCTCTCCCCTAGTTGGATAGACAATTTGTTTATGCTGCACTCCATCCTACACTACCTAACAGATTTTTTATGCTTCAAACAGTTGAGTGCCAAGAGAACAAGGTGGTAGAAGCTCAGCTGATTCCCCCATCAGAGTGTGAAGAGGGTATTACCAAAGACCCCATGGAAAATTTACAGGTGGAAACAACTTATGATAAGGGGTCGAATCCCACATTAATAGAGTCCAGTGTGAGAAGTGAGAGACCCCCTATTACTAATTCTACAGTTCTTGGGGAGCAATCGCAAGTTGTGGAAAATCTGGATGTTTTACATACAGAGGCAGTTACTGGTAATATGGATGTTTGGCAGTAGGCATGAACTTACTGATGCAGAATGTCTTCAAGAAAGTCTGTTAGGCATTAAAAGGGTGGTTCGCTTCCACGCATCTACCCCCCTTCAAAAGGCTGATCTAAGGGGAAAAATTAAAGCTAAGCAAGTTCCGATTTTAGACTCATTAAGTGGGAATATGATAGAAAAAATCAAGGGTAAATATCCATTTGAAATAAACTCCACCACTCACATTTCCCCAGCTGTGTTTATTTTTGGGAAAGCCTCATCAGTCTAAATATGCTAGTTGGGGAGAACATTTTAAGGGGACCCCTATTCCTCCCCGGCATAACCGTAATCAGGTAATTGGTGGGGAGGATATGGACGATTCCTTTATGCTAATGGCCGATGCTACGGGGGACCTGCTCAAAGAAATTATTGATCTTGAAATGCCGACAGGGAGACCTTTAGCTAAGTGTAAGGGTGTGAGGAGTCTGTCCAAGGGGGCGCCTAGTGGTGCGCTCTCCGAAACTATAGGTAACATTACGTTGGGGAAACAACAAGAGGGGAAGGAAAAAGGCCCCACTATATCAGTACTGGAGCCCCTGAAGTCTTATATTTATACGAAGGTTGGCATTACCCAAACTGATGAAGGTCGGGATGGTATTGATCAGTCGGAAACAGTGGATAGATCCACGGAACCAGACCAGGCAATATCAGAAATTCGACCTGTAGGTAAGGATAGACAGGAAAATTACTTACCCGGTAAGGAAGATAGAGGAGACTATCTACTACCCCTTCTATCTAACCTACATATTAGTTTAAATTTGGCTCTTAAAACCTTGGGTGAATCCCAAGATATGCTTGGGGGATCTATGGTAGGTCAACAAGATGCTTTTAATCAATTAGTAACTCGTTTGGCATTTTTAGAGGGCCTTGTGGAGGGTAAGACCAATAATGACCATAATATTAAAGAGCATAAGCGATATGATAAATATAGGGAGGAACAAAACATTAGGTTAGCAACCATGGATGCAAAAATTACCACATTGTTGGAATTTATGCTTTCAGGAGACTGCCCTACTTCGTCATATAGAGGGGTAAGGGATCAAGAATCAACAGGCACAGGAGGGAAGACATTACAGAACAAAAAGCATGAAAATGAACAGAGGTGTCCTGATAGTCTGTATGTTCTCTTGGAGGCCATGGAGATAGCAACAGGGGGTTGTACTCAGGAGCAAGATATGGACACTTCCAATGCCCAGGAGCATGCCATGGAAACTTCCAAGGAGGGGGAATGTTTGAACATTAGCATTGATGACGCTAGTGTCATCCAACAAATGCCGCCAAAAAGGGGCAAAAGTGCAAACAAAAAATTAAACATATGAAGAAAATACCAACAGACCCAGAATTGGAAACTGGTAGTTCTTCCAGACCCCATGGAGAATGCCCTGCCGATACTTCTAACTACGATATTAATGAGGTACCCCAATATCCTGTCTATAGGCGGAAAAAAACATAAAATCAGGCTAGGATGCTTAAGAAAACTAAAAATATGCTTAACACAAAAATTAGGGGTAGGAACTCTAACCTCAAAGCAATTAGAAACATTCCAGCTCAAGAAGAGCCTAGTGGCAGTGGAACAGCTAATGGTCCAAGTAGGGGAAAGGGCCAGGAGCGGGGGGCGATCAATAAGGAATTCCCACTAGCTGGGGGGGGGAAATATAAACCCTAACATCCCACAGGGTAATCGATTGAGGGTTGGTCAAGATCGCCCACAAACTAAGCAAACTAAGATGACAGCTTTTGGTAAAATAACCAGCACTAAGCATGCTAGAACATCTATAGGCACGCAACAAATGAATAAACTACCCAGTGCGCAAGTACTGGCTCCTGTTATAGCCACCGAGACCCTCTCTTCCAATGGGCTGACTGCTACTGCTGAGAGTCGGAGTGGTTCTATACTTAATAATATAGGTAAGACCACCATAGACACACAGGCGCTTAATATTCAGGAGACACAGGAAAATGCATTAGCAAAACCATTTTTAGGCAATGCTAAAATGCAGCCTGTACATGTACAGCTCCCTACAATGACTAACACAGCGAAGATCCTGGGTTGTATTAATAACAATAAGACAGATTCGCTGGCTAGTCTGAACAGAACAAACCTATTAAACTTGTTCAAACAAATTCCCATACTGCGTGCAATAACTACCGATGATATAGATGCTATTTCCCTACCAAGATACAATAATCACCGAAAGGTAAGTAGTTTTCACTCGGTGATGGTGGCAGATATTGTTTGCGCCCAATAAATAAACCTTGGTTCTTTGGGTTTTGGTCTGTTTTCACTAGCGGACGACATAGAGGCAGATAGTTTTCTGCAACACAAGGAACTGACTAATATTTATATGGAACAAATTGCACTTTTAGACTCTAAAAAACTTGACAATTCAGATCCAGCACTGTCTTTAATCTCTAGCCTATTTAATAATGGCCAGGACTGGTCGTGGTTGCAGCCAGCTCTTAAAACTTCAGAGACTCTTAGACAGGGTACTGGACGCTCCTATCATTACTAATATTGAGGTAATTTCTTGGAATTTGTGTGGGGGCTTACACTTGAATACATTCTTGACTAAAGGTGAGATCTACACTTGCCACCGCATTTATTTTTTCAAAGAAACTATGATGCTTAGTGAAATCTATATGGAAGGTTTCCATACTTTTTCCGTCTAGGGGGTAGCTGGGCGACCGAGTGGTGTTTTGACTATTGCTGTTGATCGCAAACTGGAGTTGCAGGCTAGCGTGATCTATACGAGTGAATGGCTCCTGGGCATCGCCTTATCTTCAGGGAACGAAGTAGGTCCAATCCCCTTGTTGAACCTATACTGGAATCCTCTAAGGGTGCCTCTCAAAATAGTGGAGAACTCCCTGGGAGATATTCTGGGAGGATGGTATGAGAAGGGCTTTGGTAATCGTACCATCATGGGAGGAGATTTTAACTCCTTCTGTGTAGAGGGTTCCATCTGGAATGATAGAGGGGCTAACCCGAAAACTCTTCATCCTAATCTTAGGAGAGGAATATGGTGGGATAAACTCCGGAAAATTGGGATTTGGGACTCTTAGATCACTCCTCGGACTGGAATGTATCCAAACATACCTGGAAAAGGGGAACCAATATCTCTAGGATTGATTTCTTTTATGTTTCAAATAGTTGGAAACAAGCGTGTGGTAAATTGACACTTATGGATGTAGATTTGGGTGACCATATTCCTCTACTTTTTTTCTTTGTCGTTGGCATGTCCCGATCTTCATATAAGACCTGAGTTCATGGGCCTGGAGGTGGCGAACAATAAGAGAACGGTTATTTGGAATAAGAAAACTGTTATGAAACTTAACGCCCTTATTGCAGAGAATCTGACCCTGGCCTCCTATCGAAATTCGAGGGAGGAGGACCTCACGTTGAGGGGGGGGGGCGGTCTTATTACAACAATATTATGATGATGTGTGTCTATAAAATTAGCAAGGCGGGTGGCACCGCGGTACATAGACCTAATAGGATGGGTGGAGACTCCAGAATCCATAGACCCAAGCTTAATAAATGCAGGGATTTGAGGATCCTGAAGAGGCTACCCATCTCGTTTGTTGAACTGCAGTTGAGGAAAAAAAAAATCATCCTGATGCATAAAAACTTGGCTAAGTCTCTGAAAATGGATCAATACCTTGTAGCCCATCAACAGATGATGGAAAATCTATGTAGGGGCAGGGATGTTAAATTTTGGACTACTGTTAATAATACTCTTACCCCTGTTAAGGACAGACTTGAATGTCCTATCCAAGCAGAGGCGTGGTGCGCTTACTACAAGAAAAAATTTGAATTGCCTGCCAAATTTGCTAGGGAACAGGACTCGGATTTGGGTCCTCCGGTTGTGGGTGAATGCTCTTGGGGATATCATTTGGGCCATTAATAAACTTAAGCCAGCCAGAGCTCTGGGCCCGGATGGCATACCCCCGTTTGTCATAAAGGCGGCGCTGGAAATATGGGCTGAGTTGCTTAAACCTATATTTGATGACATCTTTGCGACCCATACTATCCCTGAATCCTGGGCTCAAAGCATTATACTACCCATATTTAAAAAGGGCGATGTTCTTAATCCCAACAACTATAGACCCATAGCACTTTTGGACGCGGCTAGTAAGGTCTTCGGTATTTTGCTTTTAAGAGTTCTTAACAAAGTGATTAGGAGGAATGCCTGTTTCAGTAAATTTCAGGTCGGTTTTAGAGAGTGCTTGGGAACTAATTTGAATGGGAATATCCTGGCCCACCTTAGAGATTCGGTTCATGAATCTAATATAGGAGAGATTTTCTTGCCATCCTTAGATCTTTCCAATGCTTTTGATGGGGTTATTAGAGCGAGATTATGGACTAAAATGCTAGCAATGAGCTTTCCTCGAAAGATTGTCCAACTCTTAGCTCTGCTTCATAGAAATACCTCGGTCAGGGTCCGTTTGACCCATGAAGGTGTTCTCTCTGTGGCCATTGATACTAAAGTTGGGGTCAAGGAGGGCTGCTTGCTCGCGCCAACACTCTTCAACCTATATGTGTGCGATGTGGAGGGCATGTGGCTGGGCCCTTTCAATTGCACCGATTAGGTTGGGGAGTTTGGCTATCGAGTGGATGGCCTTCGCTGACAATTTTATTCTTTTTGATCGTACCCCACGTGGCCTTCGTAGAAAGATGCACATTTAATTTCATTATGTGATGGCAAATAATCTTTTCCCGAATGCATCCAAATCCCGGACGATTGTGATCACTAATAAAAGAACTATCAAATCCTATAGTTGGAGGATGGGTGGGGACCTGGTGGAACAGGTCCAGGCTATCACATATTTAGGCTATAATTTTACTAATAGATCAAGCCTGAACATGTGGAAACTGAGCCTGGAGGAGAAGGCGGTTAAACTCAAAGTGCAATTCTTAAATTCTTGAAGGTTAGGGTATGTACATTTTCGTTGTTACCTTTAAGACGATTTTATCTTGCAAAATGTGAGCCGCTCCTCCTGTATGGCCTTGACATCTGTACCCATGATATGAGTTTGAGTCTTAATGTTGTTCAGGGGAAAATGTGGAAAGAACTTCTTGGTCTATCAATGGCAATCCCCAATGCAATTATCAGTCATGAGTTATGCCTCATATCACTTAAAGCAAGATACCTTTGGAGGCAATTATCCCTGTTTAGGAAAATGAATGATCCACCTACTAACACTGTGTATGGATTGTTACGCGAGGTTGTAAAATTAGGGTCAGTAGTATCTATCAGAAAGTTTAGCGACAAAATGATTTTGTTGTTAGGTACACTGGGTCTTTGTTTAGAGGATCTGGTCCAGCGTCCAGGGCTGGTTAAGAGACTTCTATTCAAGGCTGATTGGGTAGATCCGGTAAACGGGGTGGACTCTTATTCCACATATAAGGAGTACGCAAGTTATGGTCATGCAAGGGAATGTGTGCCCCTCTATTTACAAAGGTTCCCTTGCGACAGGGCGAGATCCACGTATATGCGCTTTAGGCTTAACCAGATACCGACCTTAGAAAGGATACGGTACTGGGGGTACAAGGATGTGGTAATTAATCTGGAACAAATCAATTTTACATGTCGATTTTGTGGAGAAACCAGATCGCAAGAAACACTTAAGCACCTTGTATTATTTTGTAATTATTTTTAACCTAAATGCGCGGCCTACTTGAAAGACAGATTTAACAAGGATCTCGAAATGTCTATGCATTTGTTTTGGAGCCGATGTATGTGGGGTGTAAACATTTCTTTAATTTTAGCTTTGAACCTATTACTCTGGGATATTAACGAAGAATTGGAAAAAATGAATTTAATACGCAAGGATTTTAAATTAGACAATTAAAGGTTGTGATAGATTTTAATGGAGGATGAATTGACATTGGGGATCTGGAAAAAAAAACATGTATCTCCCAGTCATGCCCTAGTGGAGGGAATACCTGCTGTGGGGGCTATTACCCTTGTCCATTTGGTGGATCTTCCCAATCCCTTACCAGGGTTTTTGATATAAATTGTGGCTGAAAAGCTACCTCTGCATCGTCCTTACAACTGCCCCACTGATCTGGTTTAGGGAACTAAAATATAAAGCAGTTATGTGTATCCCCTAGCCCAAAAAGAGGATGCTATACTCAAAAGAGTATTTGACCAAAGCCCTTAATGTTTATAAGGTCTTCCTGATCTCCGGCGGCCTCCCCTCTGTTCTTTGTGCCAAAAAAGGAGGGAGACCTAAGCCCATGTATTGATTACAGGCTGCTGAATATTGTTATGAATCTGATGATGTCATCACTCCTTTCCCGTATGTAGCATCTCCCCATGTGGCCAGGGGATGTCAGTCGCTATCTGATCCTGACCCTGGTGGTGGATATCCAAGGGAGGATCACATGAGAGGAGGTTACCCTCAGAGGGATGGATAGGCATCATGAGATTGAAACATGGTATCCCCACTTTCCGTTTAGGGATATACCCTCTATTCCCCATGCCTTGATGGCATATTGTGACAACCCCCTTCAACATCTTGCAAACGCTGCTGACAGAACTTATGAACCTGTTCCACCTAGTAAAACAACATGTATTGAGAGGAGGAAGAGCACTGCCATGAGAAAGAGTGTGAACCATAATGTGCTGTCTAGTGTTGTGAAGTGTGTGATTGGCCCAGGACCTTTGCCAGCCTGGAGGTGGGAGTTTAAATCAGCTGCTGTGACAAAATGGAGAGGAGAGACCTTCCCTTTCCAAGCATCGGTTTGGCGACCAACGGGAGGCGCAGGTTGCAGTGCAGGGCAGACAGGGTCCCAGCCTGGGAGCCTACCCCAAAGGCATGTGAGTTGAAATTGCTAAAGAGGGAGCTGACCCAAGCACTCCTGGCTGGTCACATACACCAGGAAGCAGACGGGACGAGAGCCGTGGCCGTAGAGCAAAGCCGGCGAGAGTAGAGTTGCAGTGGCATGCCCCAGACCGGCCGATTAGTGAAGCAGTGCCGTTTGAACATCGAATCTTAAAACGAAGAATGAAGTCATGGCGGGCTCTGGAAGTCATGACGGTATTCATTTGCAAGGAGCGAAAACGCTGTATGCTGCTGACTGGGGAAAGCCGCTGGAGTCCAGCACATACTGAGGCGAGTACCCTAATTTGTAGGATTGGAGCAAGAGAACACATATGAGGTCGGTGAACGCAGAGAGGATAAAGGGATGCTGACACTGAGGCAAAGAGACCCTGAAGAACAAGTTACTTACCAACTGTAACATTCTTTCGACTGGATGTTCCTCCCACGTATTCCTCATCTAGGATATATGTCTCTCTTTAGCTTTGCTGTTTCGGAAAACATTTTCAGCAGAGGGCGCTGTGCACGAGGCCGCGGTGTCGATGTCCCTAGACGGCCTCTGTAGGGTGTCGATGTCACCAGCAGTATAAGTAGTTTACGCTGCGCCTGTTAGCTTCAGTTCTGTTTTTTCGTAGTATAACTTGAGGAACATCCAGGCGTGCCCCAGACTGTAAGCTCTTTGTGAAATGCAAGATGTAAATTACGTAAACTGTACAGTGGGGTAGGATGGGAGGGACGATGAGGAATACGTGGGAGGAACATCCACTCGAAAGAACGTTACAGTTGGTAAGTAACTTGTTCTTCGAATTAATTGTGTCCTCCCACATATTCCTCATCTATGATAGCCTCCCATAGCAGTGAAAATTTAGGAGGTGGGAGTACTAATTAAACTTATCATGGATGGAAAGAAGTACACCTTTTGCAAATAATCCTTCATGGGAAGAAGATGCATCTAGACAATAATGCCTAACAAAAGTATGCATTGACGACCATGCCGTGGCTGAACAAATATCAATTATAGGGACTTCCCTCTTCACAGCCGCGGAAGTAGCCATACCCCTAGTCGAATGGGCATGAAGTCCATCTGGTGGGTCCTTCCAAGCTAGTCTATAACACTCCATCATAGCCAAAGTAATCCAGCGGGATATAGTTTGTTTTGTCAATGCTAATCCCAATTTGTGTCCAGTATAACCTACAAAATGTTGGTCATCTTGGCATAATTTTGCCATTCTGGATATATAAAAACTCAGAGCCCTTTTTGGGTCTAGTTTATGTAACCTCTCCTCTTCCTTGCCCAAATGAGGAGGAGGGTAAAACGTTGGAAGTGTTATTTTCTGTGACAAATGAAAGTCAGAAACCACTTTTGGTAAGAACAACTTTGTCCTTGTGAAAAGTAGTGTACGGAGGTTTGCATGAGAGAGCCTGTAACTCGCTAACCCTGCGGGCTGATGTTAAAGCCACAAGGAGGACTGTCTTAAGTGTTAAAAGCATTAGAGGACAGGAGTGTAAAGGCTCAAAGGGTACACAGGTTAAGAATTTTAACACCAGATTCAAGTCCCAAGCTGGGACCTGGAATAGTACTGGAGGGTACACATTGGTGAGCCCCTTCATAAATGGATTAATCAAAGGAATCTTGAAATAGGAAGCCTCTTCCGAGGAGCGCTTAAAAATAGAAAGCGCTGCTAAGTATCCTTTTATTGTTCCCATCTGGAGCCCCAGATTGGCTAAATGTAACAATAAAAAGACAACACCATAGGAGTGCCACGTTGAAAAGGTTCCACATTCTTGTCCTTGCACCAGTTACTGAATTTATTCCAACAACACCGGTACAAGGATTTAGTTGCTGGCCTTCTGGCCGAAAGCAAATTCTCCATTACGTTGTCCGAGAGGTCCCAATCCTTATATCTCAACCTCTCCGAAACCAATGCGTGAAGGTTGAGTGTCTTGACCTCTGGATGGAGAATCCGACCTTCCTCTTGCGAGAGAAGATCCTCTCTTTGTGGAAGACGTATTGGAGGGCAGATGGACATGTACAGATGGTCCGGATACCAGGTCCTCCTGGTCCAATCCGGGGCAATTAGGATCATGTGTTTCCCGAACTTTCTCAACCTCTTGATCACATGAGTAATCATGGGGACCGCAGGAAATGCATAACGAAGTGGAAACTCCCAGTCCACCACGAACGTGTCCCCTAGAGCTCCTCTCAGGGAAAATTCCCTTGAGCAATACTGAACACACTTCCGGTTGACACTGGTGGTGAACAGATCCACTTGAGGGGTTCTCCAAAGGGCGAAGATGTTTGAAGGACTTCCTGAGCTAGTTCCCACTCATGCAAGACTATGCACTGCCTGCTCAGAGCGTCCGCCGCTGTGTTGTGCTCTCCGGCTAGGTGAACTGCCGACAAAGAGATAAATTCTTGTATTGCCCAGAACCAGAGCTGCATTGCCTCTCTGCACAGTGGTAGTGACTCTGCTGCATCTCTCTTGTTGAGGTAGTACATAGCCAACGTACTGTCTGTCATTATCAGGACATTCTTTTCCCGAACAGAGGGCAGAAAGTCCTTCAGCGCTAGTCTGATTGCCCTCAGCTCCAAAAGGTTGATGTGTAATTTGGACTCCGATGGAGACCAATGACCGCTGATTGTCAGATCGTTGGCGTGGGCGCCCCACCCCGTAAAAGAGAGGCGTCCGTCACTACTGTCATCTCCGGCCATGGTTGCCAAAAAGAGTCTCCATTGAGGATATTGTCATTGCAAGCCCCCCATAGTAGATCCTGAGCAACTATGCTCAGGACTTGCAGAAGATCCGACATACTCCCAGAGAATTGGGACCACTGAGTTCCGAGGGCCCATTGAAGAGATCTCATCCTCAGTCGAGCCTCTGGCACCAGACAAATGCAGGATGCCATGAGGCCAAGCAACCTCAGAAAATTGTAGGCTCGTAGACGCTGGGTATTCTGGAATTGTTTTACCATCTGCAGAATGTGGAGAGCGCTCACCTCGGGAGGCGAGGCTTTGCCTGAGGAAGTATCCAAGACTTCTCTGATAAATTGGAGTCTTTGGAATGGTATCCTATGGGACTTCTTGTAATTGAGGGAGAAGCCCAGCTTGTGTAGGGAGTGGCAGGTGATTACAAGATGTTCCTGAGCTTGTTCGGAGGAACAAGTTCTTATCAACCAATCGTCCAGGTAGGGGTAGACGTGAATCCCCCCTCTCCTGAGATTAGCTGCCACAATCGCTATCAGCTTGGTGAAAACCCTTGGGGCGGAGGTCAGCCCGAATGGCAGAACTCGAAACTGATAGTGAGAACCGCCAAGTTGGAGAGCCTGAAGGATCTGAGAAAGGGTAACCATCTTGAATTTGTCCTTCCTGAGGAACTTGTTCAAGTTTCTTAAGTTCAAGATGGGTTTCAATCCTCCGTCCTTCTTTGGGATGAGAAAGTAAGGTGAGTACCAACCCTTGTTCCTCTCCACTACAGGTACAAGTTCTATTGCACCTTTCCCCAGCAGGGAAAATGTCCAAGCATCTGAAGTAATGCCCCGCCATTCAGTCAGATGCTGAGAGATTCTGCCTCCTACCGGGGTCTTGTGTGTGACAAGGCCTCAGAGTGACTTGGAGGCGACTGCAGGAGCGGCTGAGGGTAAAGAAGCCGCTGGTGAGGCTGATTTTGCACATTTTCCTCATCCACCACGAGTGCCTTGTCTTTGTCATTTCTGCATTGCCTGTCCTCTTCCTCTACCGAAAGATGAGTAGTATCGAAAAGAACAACCTCTCCAGGAAGATGAGTCCGAATAAGGTTTTTGAGGATGTTTTATAGAAGCGCCAAGGGATTTAGCTGCCGCTTTGGCGGTCTGCAGTTTCTCTAAGCTTTCGTCCGCTTTACTGCCAAACAACCTCAAGCCATCGAAAGGCATGTTGAGAAGTCTGGCCTGCACGTCCGGTACAAACCCTGACTTCCTCAACCACGCGAATCTGCGCAGTACTGTGCTTGCAGCCATGGATCTGCTGATGCTGTCAGCAGTATCCAATCCTGATTGGAGACACTCTCCCATAGCCTCCTTGCCATCTTTCACAATATTCAGAAAGCCTTCCCTTTCGTCGCCTTTTGGAATATGATCAGCCGCCATCTTAACACAGTCCCACAGGGTATGGGTGAACCTGGCCAGGGTACAAGTAACATTAGCAGACTTGAGAGCCATACTGCCCGATGTAAAGATCTTGCAAGCCCAAGCATCCACTTTTTGTCCTCTCTATCCAGGGGGATAAATGGGTAGGCAGATTGTGGATGTTGCTACCTGGACCACTAGACTCTCTGGCGTGGGGTGCTTACTAAGATAGTCCGGGTCACAATTGGCTGGTCTGTACTTCCTGGGAAAATTCTTGTTGACTGCTGAGCTAGACTCAGGAGCCTCCCAGTTTGCTGCTACTGTTCTTTGGAGAGCCTTCTGAAGGGAAAGAACAGGGTCCATCTGAGGAACCTTGTCCAGGATATCAGTCATGTCATCCTGAATAAAAGTTGGTGAGGACCTACCCCACCCCTTATACTCACAACCCTGCAACCCTGTTCATCAGGTTCCTGTACCCTGAACCTGAATTTTCTGCAGGGTCAGGTTTAGCTAAATCTAACTCTGGTGATGTGTTAAGGCCACTGGTAAAGTGAAGGGTGTCAGACAGATCTCTCACTCTTGACTCAGGGTCAATCAACTTCTCTGGTACATCTCTAGTACCATACCCTACTCCCCTTGGAGAAATATCCTCCTGTGAGGTAACCTCCTCTTTAAAAATTAGAGGACATAGACTTAAAGAAGTCTGATTTAGGCAAAGGTGTACACCTTATTTCTTGTTCTACAATCTGCCTCGAGGAAGTCTTCGATAACGGAGCCGATGTCTCCTTTGGTTTCGGCGCCGAAGCAATTGGCGCCGATGGTTGATTAAGTCGTCGACAGCTTTGATGTTTTAAGCTTCTTAGCCGGTGTCGAGACTCACTCGGCTGTCGAGTAACCTTTGACGTTTTACTGTTGGGTCGAGAATGTCAAGACTCGACTTTACTACTGGTCTTAACCACAGTAGTTTCTGACTCTCATCCAAGGGAGCGACCGGGGTCTGGCTCCTACAAGGTTTCTTTGAGGGGTTTGGGGCTGCATTCTTCTGAGTCTTTCGACTCACTGGAGCTCTTATGTTTTTTTTTTTAAATGGCATTCGAAGAGCTCTCAATGCTTCCCGCCCCACCACCAATCTACTCTTATATTCACGAAGAGCCTTCTCTGTCATCGACTGGCAGTAGCCACAGTCACCGGTTTGATGATCCAAACCTAATCACCACAGGCAAACGCAGTGGGGGTCTGTTTTCGACATCTTAGAGCCGCAGTCAACACACTTTTTAAACCGCGTATTCGGAGTGGAATGCGTCGAAGATGATGACATTTTCCCAAGGAAAACACAAAGCGCGCTGTTAACTCGATTGCGAAGCTATCGGAAAAAAGGGAACTGAAGCTAAAAGGCGCAGCACGAGCTACTTATACTGCTGGTGACGTTGACACCCTACGGAGGCCGTTGAGGGACTTCGACGCTGCGGCCTTGTGCACAGCGCCCTCTGCTGACATTTTTTTTTCTGAAACAGCGGAGCTGAAGAGAGACGTATATCATAGATGAGGAATACGTGGAAGGACACAATCCATTCGAAAGAGTGAATTGCTTGCCAGAATGGGGAAAGACAGTAATCCTCATTGGAATCAGTGTCATCTTCATTGTCACAGTATTTTGCCATAAAGTATGATATATGAAATGATATGGCATTTATAACGCGCCTATACACAAGTATTTCAAGGCGGGATGAGGCAAGACAGGGGAAACAAAGGGAGGACAGATAACGATCCTATGAGGCCAGGTGTCATTCAGCTCACGCAAGTGCATGGAATGGGAGAAGGGGGAAGTGCGGGCGAGGGGGAAGTGACAGTGCAGTACAAGGGAATAGAATAATAACAATAAGTAAAAGTAACGGCCAGCAGGTGGCAAGTGCAGCCATCAGGTGTCAAGTGCTGGTAGTGGGACTGTAGGGATACAGAAACAGTCCCCAAGTGCGGGGGGTTGCCAGGCAGGCAGTGCAGGTGTGTCTGACTGGTGGGGGAGGGACCTGGGCCCGAGATCAGAGGATGGCCAGGTAACCAGTGCAGTTTCAGTTTCAGCCAGGAGGTCAGCAGGGGAGAGGAGGAGAAAAAGCAGAAGCAAAGAGAAAGGTTTTGAGGTGCTTCTGGAATCAGAGATGGTTCTCCTCAAGTTTCAGGGAGGCTGTTCCAAAGGGAGGCCCCAGCCAAAGAAAGAGATCTACCACCAACTCATTGCTTGGAGAAGCGACTGACCCTGAGGAAGTTGGAGGCAGATGAGCGAAGAGCTCAAGAAGGAAGATATTTAGGAAGAGAGAGTTGAAGGTATTGAGGCCTCAGGCTTCAGAAGGCCTTGTGGACAACACAGAGGGTTTTTAACTTAATCCTTGCAGCCACTGGGAGCCAGTGCAGAGATTTCCGTCCTGGAGAGTTATGATCCCTGGGCTTGAGGCCAAGGACAAGTCTTGCAGTCCTGTTCTGGATGAGCTGCAGAGGGAGTAGGGTAGAGGCAGGCAGATTTAGAAAGAGGCTGTTGCAGTAGTCCAGCCTAGAGAGAACCAGAGCTCTGGAGACAGTGAGCTTCTGTGGGAAGGAGAGGATAGGAAGAATACCTCTGAGGAGATGCAGCTGGTAGTGTGACTTCTTAGAGACGTCAGAGATGTGAGGAGAGAAGGAGAGTGTGGAGTCGAAGATGACCCCAAGGTTTTTAGCCTCACAGGTGGGAGCAGGAAGAGGACCAATAGATGCCAGCCAGAGAGCGACAGGAAAGGAGGGAGCAGGTGTGCCAATGAGGAGAATCTCATTCTTACTGGCATTAAGGCAGAGGTCATTGGCGGCACACCACTACTGGATATCAGACAGACAGTCAGTGGTGAGAGACGCAGGCCGAAGGTAGCCTGAAAATGAGCGGAGGGTCATCTGCATAGCACTGAAAGTTAGGGGAAGACCCATGCCGCCTTGTATTGAATGAGAGAGAGATTGCAACATGAAGTCCAGGCAGGAGAGTATGCCAGGCGAATTGCGGATCTGGATTCACACCCATAAAGAATTGTACAAGAGGACCTGGCAGGGGAGTATACCGCGCCCAAGTAGTTTTATCTTGTAAAGAGAATAAGAAGGAAGAATCTTACCTTTAAGACTTGAATTGTATTGAATGTAGAAAAAGGCCTTGGGAAGTAATTTCCCCTGGAGTGAATTGCAACACAAGAGGAGGGAGTTATCCTCTTGGTCTACAAAGAACTTGGTTTTTCTTTAAACATTTGTTTTGGTGGAGAGAATCCTGGGGAAGGGAGTCATCCCCTTTGGAACTGTGAACATTATCCATTTGGAACTTTTGTTGGAGTTATACCTTTGGTTGAACATGAACATTTGCGCACTTCTTTCTAAGCCAAAGGTAATCCCCTCCACATCTTAGAGTTAGTTTTAGAGTGCGAGGGGTAGGATAGGATTTTGGGCACAGGATTTTGGGCTTCTTGACATGTGACAGACCCTTAGTTTAAGTTGAGGCAGGGAAATAACTTCTAGTTTAGGGACAGTGAAGCATTTTCCAACCCTTTTATTATTTAATAAAAATGTATATCAACCACGAGGAGTCCTCTGTGTCCGTGTCCCATTCCTGGCTCCTCCCAATATTTATACTGTAAAGAATCGTTTTCCTTTACTTTTAATCTCGGTTCTACTGGACCAACTGAACTCAGCAGTAATCACACAAAATCAGACCTGAGAGGCGCCTATAACCTTGTGCAAAGATGGGAGGGGAATGAGTGGAAAAGAGCCTTCAAAACAAAAAACACAGCCTTTTCGAATATTTAGTGATGCCCATCAGCCTACGCAATGCCACGCCACATTTCAAAACTTTATGAAAAACATCTTTCAAGACATGATTGACCAATACGTTGTTGTAGATTTAGGCAACATATTAATATATTCTCCCTCACTAGAACAACATGTCATACACTTCTGATCCATATTACAGTGTTTCCAAAAGAATCCTTTATATGCTAAATTGAAGAAATGCGTGTTCCATGTTACAGAGGTAGAGTTCTTGTGGTTTGTGCTCACTCCAAAAGGTGTTAAAATGAGCACCGCTAAGGTCAAGGCTGGGTTAGCCTGGCCTATCCCAAAGTCAATCAAGGAGTTGCAATCTTTTTTGGGGATTCACATATCAACCTTTTATCTGTGGTTTTTCATCTATCGCTGCACCACTTACCAGACTTACTCACCCTTCTGTTCCTTATGTCTGGGATGTCAACGCTCAAGCAGCAACAGCAGCAGCTTTCACAGCAGCTCCAGTCGTCGGCATAATGATCCGCGACTCCCATACATAGCGGATGCCGATGCAGTGGCCATAGGGGCTATTCTATCTTTTCCCATTAATTGAATCCCGCTGAACAACTCTATATCATTACAAAAAAGGAGCTCCTGGCTAATCGAGACACATTTAAGGAGTGGAGACACCACCTTCTAGGAGCTCAGCATCAAGCACTGGTGTACACCACCGCATCCTTCAGGCATTGGCCTCGTTAAAATGTACCAGTGCTCGCCAGACCAGTTGGCATCAGTTATTTACTTTGCTTGACTTTATCGTCACTTATCGCGCCAGTGTTCAGCATGACAAGGTGGATGCATTGTCCAGACGGTCTTCAGGAAAGGAAACCCTTAAGGAAGAGCATTCTACCCTGCCGATGCGCCATGTGATTTGTTCTTGCACCCCAACTCCTTCCATGATATAAAGCATCCAGGAATGGACCAAAACACACAAAGATGACTTGGTCGATCTCCAAGCAGTGGTCCTTGATGACCTACCACATGTACAAGACTATCTAAACCTACCAACAATAGCAGACAAGTCATGCAGTGGTGCCAAGATAGCAGCTCGCCCTGGACAAAGTAAAGCATTGGAACTACTGCAGCGTTGGGAGTTGGTGGCCTTCCATGAAACGGGAGGTTGTGGATTACCTAATGAAATGCTCCATTTGTTTTCAAGGGAAAAGAGATCTTGGTAAACCGAAAGTTCTGTTGCAATTAATGCCAGTTCCTCATGAACCCTGGTTTTATGATCTCAATGGATTTTATCAGCGGAGCTTCCTTCTTTGGGTGGTCATGACACCATATGGATGGTGGTAGACATGTTTTTTAAGAAGGCACGGTTTATTTCCTGGGGAATACCTTATTCCGCTGTCTTAGCGAAACCCTTCCTTACCCACCTTTTTCTGCAAATTGATCTTCCGTCCATCATTTTGGCAGATCGAGGAACACAGTACACATCTAGATTCTGGAGTTCTCTAACTTCGTTTCGGGGGTTTGACTCTAGTAATTCATCCGCTAACCATCCAAAAAAGGATGGTCAGACAGAGAGAGCAAATGCAGCCTTAGATCAGTAACTATGTTGTCTGTGCCTATAGCATCAGGAATCCTGGCTTACTATGTTGGGTTATTGCAAATTTGCTTACAGTAATTCCGTTTATAGTCCATGTACTCCTTTTCACACTGCATCTGAACATCACACTTGCTCCATGACCCACAAGGAAACTTCACCTATCACAGTTCTGGCAGTAGTTGACTGTGTTAAACACTTGAATGAAACCTAAGAAAACATATGAGAACACGTGTTGGTTGCACAAGAAAACATAAAAGGATTTGCTGACTCGCACAAAGCCGCGATTACTCAGTGGGGTCATTGGCTTGGCTTGCCACCAAACATCTTCATATCCCGAGCAAGAAGAAACTTCTGCCTTTATACATCAGTCCCTACAATGCCTCTAAGGTGAACAATCCGGTTGCAGGACGTCTCAAGCTGCCTTCTAATTGAAGGATAGAATTCCAAGTAGTTTACTCAAGCCATGCATCCCTGGTACTCGATTACTGCTAAAACCGACACCTGTCACCTTGGAAGGAGAGGTAGATTATGAGATCCAACCCACCCTGGGTTCCAGAATCAGACGTGTCATAAATACTACCTTGTCGATTGGAAGGGGTCCAGTCCCAAGGATGGATCTTGGGAACCAGTACAAAACAATCACGCCCTTGATCTTATTGAAGCATATCACCAGTGACATTCCATCCACCACCAGGAAACACAGGCTTTACGAGAGGGCACTTTCAGAAACAGGACCACCAGATCCTGTCAGCGAACAATGTGCCGCCCAAAAACCTGGAAGCTTCCCCAGAGACTCTTGCAACGGAGCCTTAGGATGCCCAGGACTAGGATTTCTGTAAGGCCGCGTGGGAGTCGTACGTACATAATGACGTCACACACATCCTGTCTGGAAACAGCAACCCGCATTTCACCAGTTAAAGGTCCGGTTCTCTGGAGAACAACAGTGCTTTTCAATCAAGTAAGTCTTGCTTTCAGTCCCATTGATAAGTGTTTCGTGTCTCCTTTTATTTTCTGGGACCGGGGACCACACTACATACAACTCTCTCTTCCTTAGCACTTTCCTTCTAGAGCCTCCCTCTGGAACAGCCTGCCTGCCACTCTCAAACTTGAGCAGGACCACCTCAGGTTCCGGAAGCAACTCAAGACCTTCCTTTTTTGCTTCTGCTTTCTCGCTCTCCTGCTGATGTTCTTGTCTGCTGCACTAAGTGGTTACCTGGCCTCTCTCTGAAACTTATGGGGATCAGGCTCCTTCACGACCAGTAGTCCCATGCACTGCCTCCGGGCCTACCGCGCACTAGGGACTGTATATGAAACCCTACATTCCCCTGCCTCCTTGCACTTACTTAGAACTGGCCACCCCGGCTGCACTTACTTGAGCTTTGCTATTGCACCCTCCTTTTCCCTCCCATTAGCAATTCTTCTCTCCCTTCCCTCTTGCACAATCTGAATGACGCCTAGTAAGATCGTTTGCTTTTGTTCCCCCCTTTGTCTTCCCCTCCCTTGTATTGTTGCGCCAAGAAACACTTGTGTACAGGCAGGTTATAAATTACTTATATCATTTGTTCTACTGTGCACCGACCTCCTGATTGCTTACTCAGTCTCACTTGGATTTTCCTTTTCCAAAATTAGTCCTGCTATGTACCGACCTCCTGCCTTCTCATGGACTTCCATGAATTCGTTTTTTTGGGGGGATTCTTCATTTTGTGGAGTTCTATTTTTGTGAGCCTTCTGCCAAGGATTCTCCTTGAACTTATCTGTTTCCATTGGGCATTACTACCCCATTAGTCCATCCTAGTTCCGTTCGGGACAGTTCCCTGCAGTTTACTATGCTTTTCTAAGTTTTCATTCTTTTGCTGTGTTTTCTGATGGGCAGTTAGTTTTCTGTTCTATAGACTTTTATTACTTCCTGCTACTTTGGTGGTCATCTATCCTATTCATGTACACGCAATTCGAAGTAGGAGGGAAGTAGATGAACAAGTTACTTCTTACCTTGTAACGTTCTTTCGACGGGATGTTCCTCCGACGTATTCCTCATCTTAGATATCTCCTTCCAGCTCTGCTGGCCTCAGAAAAATTTTTCTCTAGAGGGCGCTGCGCGTCGACGTCCTCCGAGTCGATGTCCCTCGACAGCCGCCGTATCGACGTCAACGTCATCCTGCCTATAAAGGCCGCGCGCAGCGTCCGTTGCTCAGTTCCGGTTTGTAGCCCACAATAATTCTTTCTGGACTAGACTAATCACCCTGAAGGAGCATAAGCTGCAACAACAAGGGAAGTAGAACTGCGGGGATGGATGGGACGGTCGATGAGGAATACGTCGGAGGAACATCCCGTCGAAAGAACGTTACAAGGTAAGAAGTAACTTGTTCTTCGAAGGGATTGTGTCCTCCGACGTATTCCTCATCTTAGATAGGCTCCCATAGCAGTATTCTATTATTGGAGGGAGTACTGACTTCACGCTGTCTTCTATTGATTAATAGAATGCAGTACAGCCCTTCCAAACCTAGTCTCTTGACTGGAGGAGGAATCGAAGTTGTAAAATCGTGTAAAGGTATGGACAGACGACCATGTAGCGGCCGCACAGATGTCTTTAACCGGCACACCTCTTTTGAGGGCCGATGAAGCTGCAATACCTCTGGTCGAATGAGCCCTAAGGTTTTGAGGGGGCTCTTTCCCTGCCAGTTTATAACATTCCAGAATGGCTAGAATGATCCATCTGGAAACGGTCTGCTTAGTTATTGGTAACCCCAGCTTGTGACCTGTGTAACCTACAAACAGCTGGTCTGCCTGTCTTATCCTGGCTAGTCTACTGATGTAAAAACTTAAAGCCCTTCTAGGGTCTAGCCTGTGTAACCTCTCTTCCTCTTTCCCCGGATGAGGAGGAGGAGGATAGAACGATGGTAGGGTAATCTTCTGAGTGATATGGAATTCAGAAACCACCTTTGGGAGGAAATTAGGCTTCACTTGCAGGACAACTTTGTCTTTGTGAAAGATTGTGTGAGGGGGTTTACAAGAAAGAGCTTGTAATTCGCTCACCCTTCTAGCAGATGTAAGTGCTATTAATAAAACAGTTTTAAGGGTAAGGAATCTTAACGAACAAGAATGGAGTGGTTCGAAAGGTGTGCCCATCAGGAAAGTTAGGACTAAGTTTAAATCCCATAGGGGAACTTGGAATGGTCTTGGGGGATAAACATTGGTTAACCCCTTTAGAAACTGTATCACCAAGGGTAACTTGAAATAGGATGGTTCTTCCGCAGTGCGCTTAAAGATGGATAGCGCTGCGAGATAGCCCTTAATGGTGCCAACTTGAAGGCCTGAATTCGCCAAATATAGTAGGAAGGACAAAACCATTGGTGTACCACATGAAAAAGGGTCGATATTCTGTTCTCTACACCAGCTGCAAAATCTGTTCCAACGGCAGCGGTATAAAGACTTTGTTGCTGGCCTCCTTGCCGAAAGCAACACCTCCATAACATCATCAGGGAGGTCCCAATCCTTGTACCTCAGCCTTTCAGAAGCCAAGCGTGAAGGTTGAGGGTTTTGATGTCTGGATGGAGAACCTGACCTCCCTTCTGTGAGAGTAGGTTCTCTCTGAGTGGAAGTCGAATTGGAGGACAGATGGACAAGTCTAGAAGGTCCGGGTACCACGTTCTCCTGGCCCAATCCGGGGCAATTAGGATCATGGTTCTCCGGAATCTTCTCAACCTCCTGATCATTTGAGGAATGACAGGGACCAGTGGGAACGCGTACAGAAGCGGAAACTCCCAGTCCACTATGAACGCGTCTCCCAGAGCTCCTCTCGGGGGAAATTCCCTTGAGCAGAACAGATCGCATTTCCTGTTGAGGCTGGTGGCGAACAGATCCACCTGAGGGGTTCCCCAAAGGGCGAAGAACTCTTGAAGGACTTCCTGAGCTAGCTCCCACTCGTGGGAGACTGTGCTCTGCCTGCTCAGAGCGTCCGCTGTCAAGTTCTTCTCTCCGGCTAGGTGAACTGCTGATAGAGAGATTCCTTCTTGGATTGCCCAAAACCAGAGCTGCATCGCCTCTCTGCACAGGGGTAGTGATCCTACGCCCCCTCTTTTGTTGAGGTAATGCATGGCCACCGTGTTGTCCGTCATTATCAGGACGTTTTTCCCTTGTACAGCTGGCAGGAACGCCTTCAGCGCAAGTCTGATGGCTCTCAGCTCTAACAGGTTGATATGTAGTCTGGACTCCGATGGAGACCAACGACCGCTGATGGTCAAGTCGTTGGCGTGGGCTCCCCACCCCGTGAGTGAGGCATCCGTGACTACTGTTATCTCCGGCCAGGGTTGCCAAAAATGTTCTCCTTTCAGAATGTTCTCCTGACAGGCCCACCACTGAAGGTCTCGAGCCACCCTGTCGGGAACCTGAAGAAGATCTGTCATTCTCCCTGAGAATTGTGACCACTGAGTCCTCAGTGCCCACTGGAGGGATCTCATTCTCAGGCGAGCCTCTGGCACTAGGAAAATGCAGGATGCCATGAGGCCTAGCAACCTCAAAAAGTCGAAGGCTGGGAGACGTTGGGCATGTTGGAACTTGGTAACCATCTGTAGAATATCTTGAGCCCTCACCTCTGGTGGCGAGGCTTTTCCCAGGGAAGGGTCCAGGATCGCTCCTATGAACTGGAGTCTCTGCGATGGTATAATTTGTGACTTCTTTAAATTGAGGGAGAAGCCCAGTTTGTGAAGGGAGTGGCACACGTGATTTAGCTGGATCTGAGCTTGTTCCGAAGAAACAGCCCTGATCAACCAATCGTCCAGGTAGGGGTAGACGTGAATCCCTTCCCTCCTTAGACTTGCCGCCACTACCGACATTAACTTGGTGAAGACCCTCAGGGCGGAGGTCAGCCCAAATGGCAGCACTCGAAATTGATAGTGAGAGTTGCCAATTGCGAACCTCAGGTATTTCCTGTGTTTGAGATGGATAGGCACATGGAAATAAGTGTCCTGAAGGTCCAGAGATACCAACCAGTCCTGGAACTGAAGGGCCTGGAGGATCTGAGAAAGAGTGACCATCTTGAATTTGTCTTTCCTGAGGAATGTGTTCAATTCTCGCAAGTCCAAGATGGGTCTCAGTCCTCTGTCTTTCTTTGGAATGAGAACGTAAGGGGAGTACCAGCCCTTGTTCCTCTCCGCTACAGGTACCGGTTCTATGGCACCTTTCTCTAGCAGGTCCAAAATTTCCTGCAAGAGGAGCGGATCTGGAGCTTTCTGAGAGCTGATCCCCGGTGGATGACTCTGAGGTATGCGTAGGAAAGGCAGGCAGTAACCTTGGGCAACTGTTTCCAATGCCCAAGCATCTGACGTGATAGCCTGCCATACCGCCAGATGTTGAGTCAACCTGCCTCCTACAGGTGTCCTGTGAGGGAAGTCCTCAGAGTGGTTTTGGGGCGGCTGATGCCGATGCCGATGGTAAAGAGGCACCTGCTGTTGCTGCGGCTTTTGAATATCTACCCCGTCCACCTCGGGTAGTTCTTCTTTGTCCCCTTTGAGCCGGTCGTCCTCTACCTCTTCCGAATGCGGAGTAGAAGCGAAAGGACTTGCCCCTCGCAGAGGTTCCTGTGGGACGAAAAGGTGTCTGACGAATTGCAGCGCCTAGGGATTTTGCTGCTGCTTTTGAAGTTTGCAGTTTCTCTAAACTGTCATCCACCTTTTTCCCGAACAAAGAAGAGCCATCGAATGGCATGTTCAAGAGCCTGGCTTGCAAATCTGGGGCAAAACCAGACTTTCTCAACCAAGCAAATCTCCTGGTTGTTGTACTTGCCGCCATTGCTCTGCTGATACTGTCAGCCGAATCAATGCCCGTCTGGAGGGATTTGCACATTTCGTCTTTACCGTCCTGTATGATATTCAGGAATGCATCCCTTTCTTCTCCCTCCGGGATGCAGTCAGCCGCTGTAGAAGCACACTCCCAAAGTGTATGGCTGAATCTAGCAAGGGTGCAAGTAGCATTAACAGATTTTAACGCCATGCTACATGCCGAAAAAACTTTCTTTGCCATAGCATCATATTTTTTACCGTCCCTGTCCTGTGGGACGGTAGGATAAGCCGTCTTGACATCGGTAGAAGATGCTGCCTGTACCACCAGACTTTCTGGGGATGGGTGTTTTGACAAAAACTCCGGGTCTGTAGAGGATACCCTGTATTTTGTAGACAGTTTTTTATTTACTGCCGGGACGACATCTGGGGTTTCCCAGTTCGTCATAATCTTCCTCTGAAGAGCTTTATGAAAAGGCACCACAGGATCCTCCTGTGGGCCTTTGTCAAGAATATCCGTGAGGTCATCTTGTTGGAAAGATTGTGAAGGTGGAGACCACCCCATAAACTCTGTGATCCTGGCCATTAAGGCTCTATAGGGGGTTTCAGCATGCTCCCCCGGGTCTGGCCTAGCAAACTCCACCTCAGGGGAAGTGTCTAACCCACTTGCCTCATGTAAGGAATCATGAAGATCCTTTAACCTGCGTTCTTCAGAGGAAAATTCCTCTCTAATTGGGGTTGCAGGTCCCTGCAACTCAAATGTGTCTTCCTGTTCAGACAATTCACCCTCTTCCATAATTGAGGACATAGTTCTCAATTGTTCTGAACTCATAAAGGGTGTAAACCCCATTTCCAAGGCAGAGGGTGCCGAACTTGTCATAATCGGCCTGGGAAACGTCGATGTCGTCGACGCTGACGTCGAAGGCTTCGAGCGTGGCGTTGAAAGCAAAGGCGGAGGCCACGATGACCTCGACAGAATTGGGATTCTGCTCGACAATCTCGAAGCCATCGTCATCGAGGACCTGGGGATAGTCACTGGGTGTGTCGACGGAACCTTCGAGGAAGGTTTGGAGGTCATAGTCCTACTCGAGGGTTCGAGACGCGCTCGAGAGGTTTCCTTCGCCGGGTACTGCGACTCGCAGCGTTTTTGACCTTCGGGTCTTTCGACCAGAGCATCGCTCTCGGCAGTCTTCGAGGGGGTCGAGGCCGCTTTCTCAAAGACGCTGATCATATTTTTGCGGAATTCCTCCCATTCAGCCCGGGAACTATGTTTCGTGGGGCAAGGGATTCTCTTTGGCGAAACAGAGGAAGAGGAAGACGGAGAAGGGGATCTTCGACGTCTCCTCTTCGAGTGCTTCGATCTCGAGGAGTGATGGGACCCACTCCGAGACCTGGAGCGCGAATGGTGACGAGGAGACGAATGTCTCAACTTCGTCGACGAAGAAGAAGCTTTAAAAGTCTTACCGTTCTCCAGCTTAACCCTACACTCCTTCAGGGCCTTAGCTGTCATGGACATACAGTCCTCGCACTCCGAACAATGGTGTTCAGCTCCCAAACACCACAGACAAACTCTGTGAGGGTCAGTCAGCGACATCTTTTTCCCACAATCTCGGCATTTTTTTAAGCCGGATCGAGGAGTTGTCGTTTCCGACGAAGAAGCCATCGAGTACGGATCGAATAACTCGAGGTAAATAGGTTTAACCTGACAAAACTGAGCAACGGTATTCCGAGGCACTGAGTAAGCGCAGAAAAACGGAACTGAGCAATGGACGCTGCGCGCGGCCTTTATAGGCAGGATGACGTCGACGTCGATACGGCGGCTGTCGAGGGACATCGACTCGGAGGACGTCGACGCGCAGCGCCCTCTAGAGAAAAAAATTTCCGAGGCCAGCAGAGCTGGAAGGAGATATCTAAGATGAGGAATACGTTGGAGGACACAATCCCTTCGAATACTATATATATTGGCCTCGGTTAACCTTTTCTTTCCAGACGAAAACTGTGTCAGTGTTCTCGCCTTTGGTTCAAGCTTCTTGCACCAGGATTGATTTCCTTCTGAGGGCAATTCTCAGGAGGAAAGTCCTCCCCAGTGGAGCCCTTCTGAATAATATATAGTCATGACGTTGAGCCCTCGCTCCCGTAGGTACCAGCTCCTGACACCTTTCTTGGACAGAAAGGTCATTGTGGGTCTTGGCTAGAGTCAGTATCTTGTTGAGCAGAATGCAGGAAGAGGGAGGGTGGCTACCAGACCAAACTTAGATTCCCCACACCATAACTGGACCCTAGCCTCTACTTCAGTCCTGCCCTTGTGTTCGCTATACCACAGTCTTGTTCCTCTGCCCAATGTGTTTTTAACCATTTCTAATCAGGGTCTCGCCCCTCTCAGATCTTTCTCTGCCCTCCTCCTTTCAGCCCCTAACCTTGTTCAAACTACTTCCTGAAACTCTCTAACCACTTCCTTATTTAGTTGTGTCTCCTCCGGTTCCCTGATGTTGCCCCTTCATTGAGTTGTCCATCCACTCCTTTTTCAACTCTACCTCCACAGGTTATCGAACCACCTTTTCCTTGGCTCCGCCCCTTCTTGCTTGCCTTCGACTGCTAGCTTTTAAAGTTCGCCTTTCAGCTACATCACCTTCCAGAGTCTTATCACCCTCCACCAACCTTCTCACCACATAGCTAATATTTCCAGCCTCCTCCATCAAAACTCCCAGCTCCTCCTCAAACACACCCACCTCCTGCGATAAACTCCTACCTTGTGTCGTCACTTTACTCACCCTCACCAACAACACCCTAGTTTTCTCCTGAACTTCAACCACTTCCTCCAATCACTCGCCATACACTGCCTACTTAACGTCCTCCAGTAATAGAATTCCCATTTCTTTCAGGGATATTGTGCTCTGCTCACTCACCTTCTCTCACCCTTCTAATATCTTACTAACTCCCCTCCTGATTCTGCTCTTCCATTCTTCTCCTCCTTGCTCCTCTCCATTCTCTCCTCCTCCATTTCCAGCTCTCTTTAAATATTATCGATCAGCTGTCATCCAGAAGAGCTCGGCTGTGGGTCTTTTTATATTGTCTTAACCCCTCCTATGGAGTGGTACGCCAAGTGATTGCAGCTGTGGATCTAACCCCCCCGTCTAAAATCTCACTGGGATTGGCTGAGGCCACTACATTCCTGCAAGTCCCCCGTGGGCAACCTTAATCAGAGAGGTCATAAGATGTGGCACCGCCATTTATGATTTCATCACAGTGCCCTGCTTCTCTTTGCCTGCTCGCCATCTGCTGCTCACAGTGCCTGGCTGTTGCTGGAACGGATCTGGTTCAATTTATAGGTGGCCAACTCATTGCGTCCATTTACCCACTTTTTTAGCTGCATTATTATGGGGGCAAGCCCCCAAACCTGACTTCTTTACCCCCCTTCCCTAACCTCCAAAATGTAAAAATAAAGTAGCCTAACCTCTCCAACCCCTTAAAAATGCCACAGAAAATGCAGAAAAACAGTTACGATGAGTTGGCCCCTACGAGTTGGGTGGGTACCATTGCAACATTCTCTCCCACTGATGCAGTCTTTGTCACTTTCCCATTTTCCTCTAATTAGTGTGATTAAAAACAACCCTTTGGAAGAGGGAGAAAGGCTGGGATTGCTGTTTCTCCTCTTTCGCTTTAGGAAGAGGATGAGGTGCACTTTCTGCCCTTGTAAAGGTTACAGTGGTAGGGTGCCTTGGACTAACTTCCCTTGGGTTTAAAATAAGTTGTTTGGTGGGTTTGCCCGCTCCCCCTCCAGTTTTCCTGTCACTGCAATGATGATCTGCAGAGGTGACCATGGGGTTTTACGGTCACCCTGCTCTTCACCCCTCAATACCAGCAGGGGACATGGTCACAACACTTTGGAACAGACACTTACAAAACATTTTCAAAATCCTATTCAACCAAGGTCAGTTGGTACAATGTTCTTACATGACCCAGATTAATCTTTATTACATTGGTGTCTAAATATTTCATACTGCTGCAGACTTTCAGATAGTAAAGGAAAGTAAAACGAAAAATATTTAAAAGGATCTAGATATTTGTGAAACACTGCAAGGCAGTTGTTCAATTATTTCAGATTTACGCAAATTTACATTTAGTGAACTTTGACATCTCAGGAAAATGTTGTACACCAGGAAAACTATTCTTTGAAAAGGATGAAAATGTACTTGCATGGATCAGCTGGATGAGAACTGGCTCAAGATTGCAAAACATTGACCTGGCCTCCACATAAAAGCTGAGCTGCTGCTCGAAGTCACGGCCAAATGAAACCTAAATCAGAAACAAAGGAGTAAAATAAGGAAAAGTTGACTAAGGGCCTGATCTTGTGTTCCGAAATCTTGGTCTCCAGTTACTTTCCTCTACATACCATGCACACTATGGGAACCAGGGTTGATTATGAGATAGGTACAGTTTTTGACACTTTATGTTTACTTGCGCAGTGTGATTCCACTTTGGAGTAATTGTGTCTGTTTATTATGCAATTTCACTATTTACTGCACAAAATCACCACTTACCAGACTGCCACAGCTATAACATTGTTGTACCCTGGAAGCACACATTACATGTAAGGAGAGATCTGAGTGGCCTTTAATTCACAAATTACTATTAAGAATGCTATTTCAAAGTCCCTTTGTGGGGGGTCTGTTTCATGCTTTCCCTCTATTTTATGCTACTGGGTACTGTGTGCTCCCCCTCAGAAGGCATTTAAAGACATTCTGCCTGTGTTGTTCAAGTAGTTTGCACTGTACTTGTTGTACAAATCACAATTTTCTTCCTGCTAAGGGAGGCAACTTGCATTTTGCATTTCAACACTGCTGGAGAACGTGAGTTGGTTGCTTTTGGCCTACTCTATGGCTTTTTCTGCTGGCATGTTTTAAAAGCAGTTTTCTTTGGTCATGGATGGCATTATATGCACATTAAGTGCACACACACCTACTCGTTGCAACGCCAGGCAGATGGCCAAATCTGTTTTCTGGCCTTCTAATATCACGTAGAGGGCATATTAACTCAAGCTCTCAAGGTCCTGTAGCTAGCAGCTGTCTCGTGTTGTAATCAAAGGGTCACATTTCTGGGGCAAATGGGCAGAAATTAGGCCTCTCCCTCAATTGCCTGACAAACAGTATGTTGCCTGATGGGTGTTGGCATGGTGGGCAAACTCCAACGAGGCACTACCGGGCACTTAACTTGTTCAAGGCAGGGTGCAGATGTAGGCTGCTAGCATCATGCCTCCTGTATCACAAAGAAGGTGTACTGCGGGCCTCTGTTTTCATAAGCCGGAATTGGGCAGCTGTATAATACACCATGTGATAAATTCCCATGGCTCACTTTGAGGACAGCTGGAGGTCGGGTGGAGCACTTGACCCTCAACTGGGCCAGGAGATCCGGACGGCGAGGCAACCGGTGAGGCAGACAGATGGTCAGATCCAAGAGATCGGAGTACCACAAACGTCCTCCTCGCCCAATCTGGGGCGATCAAGTTCATGGTCGCTCAAAATCTCTTCAACCTCCTGAGAACCCAAGTGATGGTGGGAATCGGGGAGAAGGCGTAGTGGAGAGGGAAGGTCCAATCCACCAGAAACGTGTCCCCTAGTGCGCCGCTTGCTGGGAATTCCCTCAAGGAAAACTTTTGCACTTCCTGTTAGACTCTGTGGCGAACAGATCCACTGCTGGGGTAGCCCAGAGAGTGAAGACGTCCTCGAGGACTTCCTGGCACACTTCCCACACGTGTGAGACCGTGCTCTGCCTGCTCAGGCCATCCGCCAAGGTGTTCTTTGTCCCCGCCAGATGAACTGCAGCAACCAAAATTTGGTTCTAGCATAACCAGAACCACAGCTGTATCGCCTCTGTGCAGTGGGGGTGGGAATGCACACCACCCTGCTTGTTGAGGTAGTGCATGGCCACTGTGTTGTCCGTTAGGACGAGGACATGTTTCCCTCTGAGAGACGGGGAAAAAGCCCTCAGGGCTAACCTTATGGGCCGCAACACCAGTCTGTTGAGATGTGCCACCTGGCTTCTGATGGAGACCAGAGGCCGCTCATCTGCAAATCCTCGCACTGGGCGCATCTGTGACTACTCGGGCCTGAGGCCAGAAGGGTTCTCCCGCCATGAGATTGCTGTGCGTGTTCAACCAGCCGAGTTTGCGGACTACCGGGCTGGACACAGAGGTGATCTGTGAGTGCTCTCAGATACTGAGACCACTGGACCCTCAGGAGCCACTGAAGGGATCTCATGCGCAGCCTGGCCTCTGGCACTAGAAAAATACAGAAGAGAACCAAAAGACAGAGGAAGGAAGCCGCTGGTAGGGTGGCGTGGTTCAGACACAAATGCACCATGTGGGCTATGTTGCCGACTCTCTCTTAGGGTGGAAAAGCCTTCCCTACCCTAGTGTCTAAGACTGCTCCGAAGAACTGGAGCCGCTGAACTAGAGTTAAATGGGACTTCAAGTTGAGGGAGAAGCCCAGCCTGTGCAGTAGTAGGCAGGTGTCTCCCAGATTAGATAAGACTTGCCCATCCGACAATCCCCCGGATCAGCCAGTCATCCAGGTACAGGAATACATGGACCCCCAATCTCCTGAGGTTAGCCATGACTACCGCCATGAGGTTGGAGCAGAGGTTAACCCAAAGGGAAGCACTTTGAACTGATAGTGATTGTCCTCTATGAGGAATCTCAGGAACTTCCTGTGCTTTCAATATATCGGCACAAGGAAATAAGTATCCTGCAAATCTATTGACACCACCAAGTCCTGAAGGTCGAGAGCGAGGAGAATTTCTCTCAATGTCACCATCCTGAATTTGTCTTCCCTCAAAAACTTGTTCAAGGCCCTGAGACCCAGAATGGGACAGAGACCTCTTCCTTTCTTGGGCACCAGGAAATACTGGGAATACCAACCCGATCGTCTCTGATCGGGAGGGACCTCTTCCACTGCACCCTTCGACAACAGGGCTTGTGGTTCTTCCTGGAGCGCCTGTCCCGGTTGGATTGGAGGTGGTGGGGTCTGTCTGGTGGTTTTCTTAAGAAGGGCAGGCAATAACCCCACCGAACGAGGTGCAGGGCCCAGCCATGTCAGTGGCCAATATTCTGCCAATTGTCCACCACCGAGCAAGTCGTGGGAGGGGAATCAAAGAGACTGAGGGCGGTGCTGCACCCACTGCTACCACGGTTGGCTAGCCTCCAGAAGACCCTCTGCCCCTTCCGGGAAGTGAGAAACGACCCTGGCCCTGCCTGCCCTGAGGGAGCTGCGCTTTCTTGCTTTAAGGCGGAATAGGCCAAAATTACCTAACCCAAAATTACTGACCTCACCAAAAGACCTAAAACATACACCACGAAAAGTTCGAACTACCAAAAGTTCGAACTTTTTGTTCTGTGTGTTAAGGCCTTTTGGTGAGGTCGGTCAAACATTATTATTTTTTTTAATGGCTGAGGTGGGAGTCCCCCGCAACACCCCGCTCACTACACTATACAGTATATACTATACAGCAGGAGTTGCAAGGAACACCCTTGCAACACACCCGACCAAGAAAACAAAATATAAATAAACAAAAAAGCCTGGGGCTGCATGTTCCCGCAGCACCCCGCTCACTATACTACACAGTATAGTGAGCAGGGGATGCGGGGGAAACCCCTGCAACTGCCTGAAAAAAATAAGAGAAAAGGACCCTGCGGCGCCGGTTTGCGAATCACGGAAGAGAAAGGGAACCGGCGCTGCAGGGACACAGTGCATCAGATTGAAAGGCAAGTATGGGTGTGGGGGTGTGTTGGGGGTGTGTGTTTGTATGTATTTGTGGTTGTTTTCCAATCAATGACCTCATGGTAAATGTACAAACATTTTTGTATTTCGTACATTTCCCATGCAGTCATTTCCGTTGTGGGTTATTTACCCCCAGTAAAATCACACAGATCATTTAAGGCACATAGCGCCTATAGCCTCTGCCCCTAGAGGCAAAGCTAAAGACAGGTTTGGCTGGGTGCGCAGCTAGGTGCAGCGATTTTGCAGCTATTTTAGACTCTGAACTCATAAGCTTCTGGCCAAAAAGAAACTCTCTCTAGAAAGGCATGTCCAGTAGTCTATTCTGGATGTTCGAGGAGAAGCCAGAGGATTTCAGATAGGCTTGCCATCTCAATACTACCGAAAACTCCATCGAACGGCCAACGCAGTCGGCCACTGTTAGGCAAAGTTTGTACACAATACCCTTTGGACCACTACACATAACTAGGACTACAGGTGTAAGCCAAACCAACGCCAAACCAACCTTTGGTTAAGTCTGTACTACACAGTTTTGACGTACGTTGCTGAGCAGCCAGGCTTATCTCAAGAGGGGAATGTGAACTGTAAGGATGTTACACAGAGGAATAACAAGTATTCAAATAAACTCGTACACTCAAGGTTTCTTGGTAAAACACTTATTAATTTATTTCACAGTCAGTAATAAAACATTCACTAGAAGGAGGCAATCTATATCACACAAAAATATACTTCAGCACTTCACATTGTCAGGTTCTGAGGCATTTACACTACTTTGATGGAGGAGCAAAAAGGCATATGTTAATAAAAAGAAGATTACAGTTACTCTTAGACAGTGCAAATAGTTTGAGTTCGCCAGAGGAGTCAATTCAATGCAATAGGTTAGGCCAAAGTCAATGGGCTAATGTCTTGTATAGGATAGGCCATTCTGGTAGTTAAACGGAAAAGTCTTTGCAAAAGTTCTCAGAAGTATTTCGTAAAAGAAAGATTTGTATGTTGGGTCACAAGCTGACTAGGTGCCAAAGTTTCAAGCACTTTCGCAGTGGGAGGTAAGTTCTCTCAGTCGGGTTTTCACAGTACCTTACATTGAAGAAAAAGATGCAGCTTCCGTTCCTGCAGATCTCGCTGTTCCTGAGCCTCAGTCGTGGGGACAAGAGGGAGGACGTCGGGGAACTCCTGCATTGCACTGGGACTGGTAAAAAAAGCTGGCAAAGACATTCCGGTAGCTGTAGACAAGCACACAAACTGGTGTCCCTCTCCCTGGTTATTCGGTTTCCTGCAGAACTCTGAGGAAAATACAACCAGCTCCGAGAATGGTATCCAGGTGGCTTACGGGTCGAGTTGATTGATCCCACCGACTCAAAGGGAGAAGTTGTCCTTGAAGGGCTTCTCTGTCGAGATGAACTTGGCGATTCGGACCTCCAGCAGGGCTTCACTGGGCAAACCAATGGTCCAAGATTTGCAGCAGCCGTCCTCTTCCATTTCGTCTTCGGTTCTTTCGTTCCAGTGGTCGACTCTGCCTTCCAAGCCAAGAGACTCACCTTTTATCCAGTTTCCTCCCATTCATTCCAGCCTAGCTGCCACTCACCCAACAGGGTGGCTGTCCTTGCCGGACAGTCAGGCAGCCAATCACGCCAGAGTGCATTTTGGGTCTCCTAGCAGACTAAGCACAGGGAATTTCGGGCACCTCCCTCACTTCCTGCCCACCCCAGACGCTCGGGCGCCAGAGGCGGTCTACAGTCCTGAAGCTCGCCAAAGATATAGGAACAAAGGGGGCTCAGATGCCATCTTGAAAAACATGGCTCCCGCGATTTAATGTTACAGGTGTCCACGGTCGGGAAAAATCACAGTAGTTCGTTGTAAAACCACTGCCACCAGCCATTTCGAGAGGAAAGGGTAGCATTTGACTGCTACATGAGTTTCTAGACATAGGGGATACTAAGTAACCCCTCCAGCACTCTATTGTAAGATAGGGTGTGCTGGGTCTAGGAATTTGAAAAGACCGGTAAAGTCAATTTCACTTTACTTTCTCTGGGAAACAGTAGTTTATCCCAGAGAAGGAATTTAAACCTTGGGAAAGCCTGAAAAGGTTTCCCTGTGCCACTGCACTGAGGGTGCTGTGTGACACAAATAAAAAGATGCCGCCTATGGAGTTGTTTAAACTCCATAATTCAAAAAGAAACCAACACAGAAAACACATTGATTTAAAAGTACAAAGTCCAGCGATTCCAAGATGGCCGTGACACCAGATAGACGTGTGTCGACGGCGCTCCGGAACACCTAGGCCTGATGACGGTTCCACCACCCCAATCAGGCCCCACCGGAGCCGTAAACGGGAAGGAAGAGCCCCTCCTGGGGAGGACCACACCGGGTGCCGTCCTTAGAAGTGAACCTTCAGGCTCTCAGCCACCGGACGAAGCGGAGTCAGTCGAGGGCGGCGCAGGCCCGGACCAGAGCCCTGGGGGGACCCCGCGGCCCCCTGTGAGGACGGGGTGACCTGAGAAAGGCTAATTTCCCAAACCTAGTGAGTCCCCCAGCAGCTTTGCTGGATTTTTTGGGGTTTAATGTTTTCTCCTGCTAAGAGCGAGACTCTTTTTCTCCCACTCTTAGCCATGATTTGAGAACATCCTTTGACTATGTAAAGTGTTTTATGGGCTATGGGGTCTTTTACTCCATAGGGCTTCATGTGTTTTTGGTATATGTGTTACACAGCACCCTCAGTGCAGTAACACAGGTGTGTCATAGTGACCCCCAAACATAGATTCCATACCCTGGGACTGACTACTGTCTCCCAGGGCATGTAAAGTCACCATTGACTTTACTAGTCTTAAATTGTGAACAGAACCAGTACAAACCATCACATTGTGGAAATACTGGTAGGGGTAATTCGATTGCCCCTGGGTCTGTTTTCCAAGGGGGCACTGTCCAGTTCCCCCTTGTCGGGTTTCTGGCTGGTGGCAGTGGTTACCACGCGAAATATTCCACCGGAATATTTCCTATGGGATTTTCCCATTCATTTTAAACACACCACTTTTTTGGTGCAATGTTAAAGATACCGCCGGGTTATTTATTTAATATTTATTCCCCGGTTGGGTCTTTTTGCCAGGACTCGGTTTTAAAATGGCGTTTGTGTTCACCTCTGTAACTCCAACCCAAGTCGAGCCCTTTGTTCCACTTTTGGCGGGCTTCTGCACAGAAGCCTCCAAAAGTGGTGCCACTCTGTCTGGGTCTACAGGATGTGTGGGAGGGGGAATAGGCACCCTGGACTGAGTTGCCTTGGCAACTCAAGTCGCACTCTTGTGTGATTGGCCCAGTGGTGAGCCGCCCGGTTAGCATGTTTGATTGACAGCTAGGCTGATGAATGGCGGTTTTGCTGCATAAAAGCAGGGTGTTGGGGACTGGAACTTCAGAAGGCGCCACAGGACCTAAAGAATCCAAAGAGGGGAGAAGCTGAGACATCTACAACGACGACACCACCGGTGGAGCCCTGCTGTACGAAACTCACCACTTTCCCGACGACAAAGAAGATCTTCTTCCAGGAATGTCTTCTTCCCTTTGAGTTGGTGGGACCAACCAGTTTGCCTGGATCGTCTCGTGGTCGAATGCCCCTGCCAAGCACCCCGGCGGCCGGATAGCCACGCTTCAACACTACCGCGAATAAAAGGGTAGTACCTTTTAACCAGGAAACTCCGCGGCTGGTTTCTTCCCTGGCAGTGCAATGACCTCCAGCTTTCCTCTACGTCGAGATCTTCTCTTCCCCTGGACGAAGCCCCGACTTGCACCCGCTGCCAGGAACAACTGCCCCCGCTGGAGCTTTCTCACCATTTCAGGTACTGTGTCCCGCCTGGTCTCCCTTGCAACAGACTGTCCAAGGTGTCCCGTAAATCCTTGACTCTCTATCCTGGGGTGACCTCGGACCCGTTAACATTACCTTTCTAACTGGATCCAACCTCTTTTTGACTTTCCTGCAATGACTTTGAGTGTATTTCCACTGTGTGATCTTGGGCACATTCCGCCTTGCTCTCTCCAAGAGTAGGCCTGGCCTATGAACTTTTTGCTCTACAGTAGACCCTGCCTTTCTTGACTTGCTGTGGTTCTTTAAAAGTGTTGGTACTGTGTGATTTTCCTATTCTGCCTTTTCTCTCCCTTTTTAAACAAATTATTGGAGTGCCATCTATGGTTACGCGCTCACCTCTGTTTTGCTAAATAAGTGGTGTCTTAACCTAGACTTGTCAAATAATTAATTAGGGAGGTGTATATATTTCTAGAGACTGTGTTTGCACTTGCTTGACATATTAGTGCCAGTGTATTTTTACAAGTGTGTTTTTAAATAAATAATTATATACTTTTATACCCAAGCTCTGGTCAGTGTTTGCTTGTACTACTTTATTTCTAGCCCTATTGTGTATACTCTATATACTGCCTAACTCTTCTTGAGAGAAGTCTGACTGCTCAGCCACAGCTACCAGGTAAATCTGGGTGGTGCAGACTGCTACCAATTGGGTTTACTGCCAACACCTATAGTCCTAAACTTTTTGCAGTGGTCCCTAAGGGAACTGCACAGGTTTCTGCCTAACAACAGGCACCCGACAATCAGGCCCCATCAAGTGAACAACGGCGGAGCTCAGGGCTTCCCGACCCACAATGGCAAACATAGCCGAGGCACGTGAGGACGCCCGAGGAGGCGAGCGGTCTTCAAAGGCATCCACCCCAGGGAGCGGGGGTGAGGGCCGGGGGCGCTGGGATCCTCTGCATGCCCCTGATTACTTGCCAGTGCAAATCCGAACGTCGCGGAGGGAGAGCGGAGAAACCTAGCCTCAAGGCGCGGTCCGGGGGGAACGGAGACCCCCAGTGGCAGGACTAGTGAGGTAAGCCCGGAGGTCTGGGAGGAGCGGGGGGCACGGGGTCGGCTTCCCCTGATCCTACATAGGAGCGCACCCCGGCTATCAAAAAGCAACGCTGAACCCCAAGGCGGGTCCTCCAGTCCGAGGGGGACCACACAAGCAAGCATTGCCCAGAGGGGTTGTGGAGTCCCGGCCTTCCCACGCGCCCAGAGGAGGGGGGCCCCACATAATCAGCCCCAAATCCCACGCTGCGGGCAAAAGAAGTACCTGAATAGACAGACCGAAGTTTGATTTGTCTGTTTGCGAGCCGAGGGAGCGGAGGCCGGGCCTCTCGGCAATCTCGCTCTCTCTCCATTACGCGACAAACAGGGCCACCAGACACAGGGAGGTGATACCAGAAGCCGAGGATAGAGAAGCGGGCACTCAAACACAACACCTCAAAGGCATTGCCTGAGGACTAAGGCAGAAGGGTGGAAAAGTGTGGATATACTGGATTCTGGAAGGGGCTGCGAGACCCAAATCACCATCCAAGAACTCTAAAGCAGCCCAGAGGGAGGGGGAGACAAGAGCCCCCGGCCCAGATAAAATCTGATACTGGGCTCTTCGTGCACGATTAGGGCACAACACACCAGATTTAGCTGAAAGATCCAGAGGGAAATCAAGACCGAGTCCCAAAACCCCTCCGCATAGACAACTCTCTAACGACTACACATCGGGTCTCGCAAGTATGGCCGCCAAGAACAAAAACAGAGCGAATAAGGGCGGGATCCAACAGGGAGACAATCGCAATGTGGGCAAACAAAGACACCAGCAAAGGGCACAGGGATCAGCAAGAAGGGGCCCTGACCCAAGACCAGGCAGTTGAGATGGGACCGGCAGCACAAATCTCCCGCCAAGACTTACACAGGGAGATGCTCTCCCTGCAAAACACGGTGGCTAGAACATTCCAGGACCATTTCCAATTAATAAGATCAGACATAAATCAGGCATTAGCTGAAATCAAGCAGAAGGTGAGCCAGCTGGGAGAGAGGACTGACATCATAGAAAAAGGTCTACAAGAGGTGGGCAGAAAGTCAATGGAAAATAGTGAGGCAATTGAAAGACTAGATACAGCAACGCGAAATCTAGAAATAAGTATGGAAGACCTGGAAAACCGGTCCCAAAGGAACAACGTTGGGGTGAAGATGCTGCCGGAAAGTGTTAGACAGCGATCTAAAGAAGACAATCCAGGAACTTTACGCAAATCTGCTGGGGGAGACTTCCCCAGACAAGATAGAGCTGGACAGGGTACATAGAGTTTGCCGCCTCAACAGGAACCAGAACAGCAGACCAAAGTGCATTTGCGAGATATGCACAGAAAGAGGCAGTCCTGAGGGGGGCTAGACAGAAAGAACCAGTATCATATAAGGACCAACGGATTGAGCTTTACCAAGACCTATCTAGTACCACCTTACTAAAGCGACGTCAGATGAGCCCAGTGACTGCAAAATTCAAAGAACAACGGGTCAAATACAAGTGGACCTTCCCGTTTGGCCTACTCTTCGAGTGGGCCGCCAAGCAGAGGAGAATAACTACTTTTCAAGAGGGAGAAGACACCCTGCACATTGAGCTGGAACAAGAACAAGGGACGGTCAGCCCAGGAAAATCACTTGATGCAGGAAGGGAAACAAGACCTAGGCCATGGGAATGGTCGGTGGTGGGTGAGGGGAGACGAAGGAGACCTACACCGCGGGGCCCCGTTGGGAAGGATGAGGGCAAGGAATCTGCCGCGAAAGAAAGGGCAGGGTCTGAAGGGGAATAGCCCAGAGCAAACATGAGAAATACAAGGTGGTGGACAGAAAGGTATATAAAGAGGGATAGAGGGGTGAGGAGCGAACATTATGGGACCAGAGAGACCAAGAACAGGGTCTTCAGGGTTGGGCGAGTGGGGAAGGGGGATATTAGGGGAGGGGGGACAATGTGCCTACCAGGGTCCTAAGCGAGTAAGGATATTCAGTCCCGGAGACTTAGAGTGAGACGAAGGGGAGGGCGAGTGTTAGGGAGAATTCTCTGTTTAGGCTGAATTTCCTAACCTAGTGAGTCCCCCAGCAGCTTTGCTGGATTTTTGGGGTTTATTTTTTTCTCCTGCCAAGAGTGAGACTCTTTTACCCTCACTCTTGGACATGACTTGAGAGTGTTTCTGTGACTTGCTATGTGCTTATGGGCTATGGGGTATTTTTTCCCCATAGGCTATCATTGGGTTTTGAACGTGTGTTACACAGCACCCTCCGTGCAGTAACACAGGGGTGTCATAGTGACCCCTAAACATAGACTCCACACCCTGGGGCTGACTACTGTCTCCCTGGGTCTGTAAAGTCACCATTTACTTTACTAGTCTTAATTTAGGAACTTAACCAGTACAAACCATCTTACTGTGGAAGTACTGGTAGGGGCAATTAGATTGCCCCTGGGTCTGTTGTCGAGGGGGTACTGTCCCGTCCCCCCTCGCCGAGTTCTGGCTGGTGGCAGTGGATACCACGGAAATATTCCACCGGAATATTTCCCAATGGGATTTCCCATTGTTTTGAATGCACCACTTTTTGGTGCAATGTTAAAGATACCGCCGGTTTATTTATTTAATATAAATTCACCGGATGGGATTTTTTGCCAGAACTCGCCACCAAAATGGCGTCTAGGTTCACTTCAGTAACCCTGAACCCGAGTCGAGCCTTTGTTCCACTTTTGGCGGGCTTCTGCACAGAAGCCCTCCAAAGTGGTGCCATTCTGTCTGGGTACCACAGGGGGTGTGGGAGGGGGTTTAGGCACCCTGGACTGAGTTGCCTTGCCAACTCAAGTCGCACTCTGGTGTGATCGGCCCAAGTGGTGAGCCCCCCCGCTCACCACTTAGCATGTTTGAGTGACAGCTAGGCTGTATGAATGGGGGTTTGCTGCATAAAAGCAGGGTTTTTGGGACTGGTTCTTCAGAAGTCGCCACAGGACCTAAGAAGCCGAAGAGGGAGAAGTCGAGCCGACCTGCCAAGACGACACCTCCAGTGGAGCCCTGCAGAACCGTCTCACCACTTTTTTTTTTCCCCGACGACAGAGGAGATCTCCCGCCGGAGAGTCTTCTTCCCTTGACTGGTGGGGACAACCAGTTTCTGCCTTCTTTTCGCCGTCCCGAAGCATCTCGTGGCCGCCTGGCCTGTGCCAAGCACCCCGGCAACCGGGATACCACTTTTTACCTCAACCGCGAAAGAGGGGTAAAATCCTTTGTGACCGGAAAACTCCACGGCTGGTCTCTTCCCTGGTAGTGCAACGATCTGCAGCTTTCCTCCACGTCGGGATCACCTCTTCCCCTGGACGACGCCGCGACTTGCACCCACTACCAGGAACAACTACCACCGCTGGAGGATCCTTTCCACTTTTAAAGGTACTGTGTTCCGCCCGGCTTCCCTTGCCACCGATTGTACGGGGTAGATTTAGCCCTCGGCTCTCGAACCTGGGTAAGCCTGGGACACCCTAACTAAACTTTTCTAATCTCAGAAAAACCTTTTCTAATCACCTGTAAAGACTTGTGACATTGTGTGATCTTGGGCATATTTTCGCCTGGCTCCCTCTAAAGCAGGCCCCGAACCAATTCTCCTTGTCCCACAATTGATTGTCTTTCTAATGTGAAAAGTGTTTTACTTTGATGTTTGCATTACTCCTACCTTTTTCCCTCCCTTTTCAGTAACTTGTTGGAGTGCCATCTAACGTTAAGCGCTCACACCTCTGTTTGGAAATAAGTGGTGTTAACTTAGACTTGTCCAACAAATGACTAGGGACGTACATATAATTAATAGTGACTGTGTTTTGACTTACTTACCTTTTTCTGTGCTAGTGTAATTTATGAGTGTACCTTTAAAATAAATAAGTATATACTTTTACACCTAGCTCTGGTCAGTGTTTGCTTATGCTACTGTGCCTCTGTACCTATCCTGTATCCTCTATATACTGTCTAACTCTTCTTGAGGGAAGTCTGACTGCTCAGCCACAGCTACCACGGTGAATATGTGTGGTACAGACTGCTACCAAGTGGGTTTACTGCCAACACCTGTAGTCTTAAATCTTTTGCAGTGGTCCCAGAGGGAACTGCACAGGTTTCTGCCTAACACTGGTGTACAGCGGTGGGATTTGTATTGAGTATACACTTTAGTGTACTTTTGAGATACCTTAGTGCAACTAACCACAAAGCTTAAGCACAAGAAGAAAAAGTCATTTTCTAACCTGTCTACTATGGAAAGTTATAGTCAAGAATCCCTTGCTACAAAAACTGCTGATTGTCTAAGACTTCTCTGTAAGCATAAGAATCTCATGACTAGAGGAAAGAACATGGAACTAATAGAAAGGTTGTTAGAAAACCAATGTCTGGATGATGGTTCAGAGGAACCTATCACTCCAGCAAATGTAGAGAACAGCAATGATATTGATACTGAACAAAGTATTGATGATCTTGGGTCAGAACCAGAAGAGGAGGATGAAACTGTTGTAGATGTTCCCTCTAGGCCTCTGTCTGCTCTACCAGCTGTACCTACTGGACCTTTGCCAGGTCCCACATTTGGTCCTCAGTACTATGAACTGGAGAAAATGAAACTTGAATTAGAGTACAAGAAACTTACTGCTCAAACTGAAAAAGAACTAAGGCTAAGAGAAATGGAGCTCAAGTATGAGCTAGAATTGAAGAAATTGTCTGTTGAGAATGCTTCTCTCTCTGGCTCCTCTAGAAGTTCCAGTCCTAAAAGACCCCGGATGCCTAAAGAATTGATTGGTATGTATGAGCCTAAGTTGGATGTGTTGGATTGGTTGTCTATGTTTGAGTATAATCATGGGCTCCAGAACATCACAGGTAATGAGTTACTCAGCTGGTTGTTCTCTAGGCTTCCCCCTGTTGCAACTGATGCGGTAAAGGAGTTGGGGGAGGAGGATAGGAAAGAGTATGAATGTGTGAAACTAGCTTTGATAGCTAGGTTTGGGAAGAACCCTTCCCAGTATCTTAAGAGGTTTAGAGGCCTCAAAAAGCATTATGGTACCCCTTGGGCTACCTGGGTGTGTGAAGGGTTGAAAAATTTAGAGGGATGGATTAAGGGTTACAAAGTGAACACTTATGAAGGAATGAGAAATCTTGTAATGATGGAGTCAATTTATGATGCCTGCTCTCCTGAGCTCAGACAGCACTTGGCTGATTCACAGGAATTAGATCCTAGGAAACTAGCTAAGGCTGCTGACTTGTGGGTTGCCAACAGGGCTACTCACAAGGATTCTGGGGTAACTCAGAAGAAGGATGAGGGAAGACAGCCTAAGAAAGACTCCAAAGAGAATTCTAATAATTCTAATTCCAAAGAGGGCCCCAAACCAAACCATAAGGGTAAGCCACCTGGGAAACCACAGCAGAGTAGTATACCGTCTGGTGCTAAACCAGAAGGAGGTCAGAACAAGCCTCCATTCCAAAGGACCTTTGGGGCCTGTTATGTTTGTAAGGCTACTGACCATGTGAAAGGAGATCCCAGATGTAAGGGTAAACCTTCAGGGGTCCAGCTTGTCTCCTTAGCCTTCGCTCCATAGGAGGAAGTCACTATGGCAAGTGGAAACTTTCTACTACTGGCTGATGAACCCACTGGAGTCTCAGCCAGTGTTTCTTTAGTCTCTCTGGGGTTGTGGGAACAACAACATTTAGATGTGTATAATTCTATCCCAGATAATACTAAAGAGTATTATAAGGACAGTGTCCACGTGAATGGTCAGGAGACTCCTGCCATCAGGGACACTGGGGCCAGCATAACTGTGGTGGATGAATCATTTTTCAAGGCAGAAGATGTTGCTAAGGCACCCAAATGCCTCACCAAGTTAGCTGGAGGGCCTGTGCAGATGTGTCCCCAGTTACCAGTTCTCATCCAGTGTAATGATATGGCTGTGAAGATACCTGTCAGTATAAAATGTGAAGTGCCAGGAAGGGTTCTGTTGGGAAATGACCTGAAAGCTCTTGGAGTTGTGTCACATACCCCCAGACCTCCTAGTAAAAGGTTACAGGAGCTCACCAAACCTGCAAGAGAGAAAACCCTGCGAGGTTTATCTCAGGAGATGACAGAAATCACTCCTCTCCCACTGGAGCAACTTACTGCAGTAACTACCAGATCAGGAGCAAAGGGGCAACCCAAGACTCCTAGGAAAAAGCCTACAGCAAGCACCCCAGTGCTTCCAACAAGGACTTCCCCGAGGTTGTCCAAAGTTACACCTGTAACTCCACCTCCAGCTGAGGCTGAGAGGGGGGTACAACCCTGTCTGGTTGAACTAGACTCTGAAGAAGAGCTAGTAGGAGGCCCAGAACTTATTGGAGACCTGGACCCGGCTGACCATCCTGAGCTGCAGTCTTTACTGGCAGAAGGTGGACCCAGCAGGACAGCTTTTCGTAAGGGACAAAGAGAATGTCCAACTCTGGAGGGCCTTCGCCAACAGGCAGCTTCTCAGGCTGATGGGCAAGAGCCTGGGAAGTATAGGTTACACTGGGAAGATGGCCTCTTCTACAGTGAACCAACTGAATCTGAACCTGGAGCCTACCAACGCCTGGTAGTGCCCCAAGAGAACAGACAACAGTTCTTGCAACTAGCCCACAAGATTCCTTTGGCTGGTCACTTGAGTTTCAAGAAGACCAAGGAAAGGCTCTCCCTCTACTTTTATTGGCCAAAGATGGGGGCTGAAGTAGATGGATATTGCAGGAGCTGCCATACCTGCCAGACTTCTGGTAAGGTTGGTTCCAAGAATGTGGCACCTTTAGTGCCTCTCCCAGTTGTGGGAGTCCCATTTGAGAGTGTAGGGATTGACATTGTTGGTCCCCTTGATCCCCCAACCTCCTCAGGCAACAGGTTTATCCTTGTTGTAGTAGACCATGCTACTAGGTACCCCGAGGCAATTCCTATGAGGACTGTTACAGCTCAGGCTGTGGCTAAGGCCCTCCTTGGTATCTTTACCAGGGTTGGGTTTCCTAAGGAGGTGATCTCTGACAGGGGGTCAAATTTTATGTCCAACTACATGAAAGCCATGTGGAAAACCTGCGGAGTCACCTACAAGTTCTCAACCGCATACCACCCCCAGACAAACGGGTTGGTAGAAAGGTTTAACAGAACCATGAAGAGCATGATAGGTGCTTTAGAAGAACCCCTTAAAAAGAAGTGGGACCTTCTACTGCCATGCCTTCTCTTTGCTTATAGAGAAGTCCCTCAGGAGGGAGTAGGTTATTCTCCCTTTGAACTTCTCTATGGCCATCCAGTCAGAGGCCCCTTGGCCCTGATTAAGGAGGGGTTGGAGAGTGCTCCTTCCCCCAAGCCAGTCAGAGTGACTGACTATGTGATAGGTCTCTGAAGGAGAATGTCACACATGATGGCAGAAGCAAGTGACAACTTGAAAGCTGGCCAAGCTCTGATCAAACATTGGCATGATCAGAAGGCTAACATGGTTGAGTTTACTCAAGACCAGCTAGTTCTAGTTATGCTTCAAACAAGGCAGAGGGCCTCGCAAGAAAAATAGATGGGACCCTTCAAGGTTGTGGGAAAACTTGGAGAGGTCAACTATCTGGTGTATCTGGTGGATCTGGGCAAACCCAGGGAAGCTCCCAGAGTCTTCCACACCAACCGCCTCAAAGCCTATGTCTCTAGACCAGAAGTAGGAGCATTGCTTCTAGCTTCATCAGAAGAGGAGGAGGAGAGTGAAGCTCTACCTGACCTCCTGAGAGGCTTACCTTTGGACGAAAAGGTTGAAGGAGTAAATCTCTCTTCAGATCTGACCCCTGAGCAACAGGAGGAGTGCAAAGCTATGTTAAATCAGTTTGCCCCCCTGTTCTCACTTTCACCAGGCTTGACCCCTTGACGACAGCATGATATACTCACTGGTGACTGTCTGCCAGTCAAAAGCAGAGGATATAGAATGTCAGAACATGTCAGAACCCACATCAAAGGTGAGGTCAAGAAAATACTTGATCTCGGGGTAATAGAGCCCTCTACTAGTCCATGGTCTAGCCCAGTGGTGTTAGTACCAAAGGTAGGATCCAAAGAGTTGAGATTCTGTGTGGACTATAGAGCTCTTAATGCAGTCACCAAGACTGATGCCCACCCTTTGCCAAGGACAGATGAGTTGGTGGATAAACTTGGTGCAGCCAAATACCTCAGCACACTGGACCTTACGTCAGGCTATTGGCAAATAGCCCTGACAGACCATGCCAAGGAGAAAACTGCATTTTCTACCCCAGTTGGCCTATACCAATTCAAGGTTATGCCTTTTGGACTGAAAAATGCACCTGCAACATTCCAAAGGATGGTGAACCAAGTTCTAGCTGGGATGGAGAACTTCTGCATGGCATACTTGGATGACATTGCAGTCTTCAGCCACTCCTGGAAGGAACATGTGAACCACTTAGGACATGTTTTGCAGGCTCTTGAGCAGGCCAATCTGACCATAAAGGCAAGCAAATGCCAAATTGGTCAGAGTAAAGTGGTCTACCTTGGGCATGAGGTAGGAGGTGGAGAAATAAGGCCTTTGCTCAGCAAGATTGAAGCTGTGCAAAATTGGACAACACCTACTACTCAGACCCAGGTGAGAGCCTTCTTAGGCCTCACTGAGTACTACAGGAATTTCATTGAGAACTATGGGACCATAGCTTCTCCTCTGAATGTGATCTCCTCTCCAAAATTCCCTAAAAAAGTCAAATGGAATGTGGAATGCAATCAGGCCTTTGAAAACCTGAAGAAAGCTCTTTGCCAAGCTCCAGTACTCAGAGCTCCTGACTACCACCAAACTTTCATTGTATAAACTGATGCTTCCAATGTAGGTATAGGTGCAGTTCTTAGCCAACTGGATGAGAAGGGTAGGGAACACCCCATTTGCCTCATCAGTAGAAAACTGAAGGATCCTGAAACAAGGTGGGCAACAATAGAAAGAGAATGCTTTGCTATTGTGTGGGCACTGAAGAAGTTTAGGCCATACTTGTATGGTTCTACTTTTGTCATTCAGACTAACCACCAACCCTTGAGATGGTTAATGCAGATGAAAGGGGAAAATCCAAAACTATTGAGATGGTCAATCTGCCTTCAAGGGTTTGATTTCACCATTGAGCACAGGTCAGGGTGTCACCATCAAAATGCTGATGGACTCTCTAGGATGTATGTCATCGACTAGAGTTATGGGGTTCATCCAGGAGTGGATTAAATCCTCCTGTCCCTTAGTCGGGGGGGGGGGCGAGTGTTAGGGAGAATTCTCTGTTTAGGCTGAATTTCCTAACCTAGTGAGTCCCCCAGCAGCTTTGCTGGATTTTTGGAGTTTATTTTCTTCTCCTGCCAAGAGTGAGACTCTTTTACCCTCACTCTTGGACATGACTTGAGAGTGTTTCTGTGACTTGCTATGTGCTTATGGGCTATGGGGTATTGTTTCCCCATAGGCTATCATTGGGTTTTGAATGTGTGTTACACAGCACCCTCCGTGCAGTAACACAGGGGTGTCATAGTGACCCCCAAACATAGACTCCACACCCTGGGGCTGACTACTGTCTCCCTGGGTCTGTAAAGTCACCATTGACTTTACTAGTCTTAACTTAGGAACTTAACCAGTACAAACCATCTTACTGTGGAAGTACTGGTAGGGGCAATTAGATTGCCCCTGGGTCTGTTGTCGACGGGGTACTGTCCCGTCCCCCATCGCCGAGTTCTGGCTGGTGGCAGTGGATACCACGGAAATATTCCACCGGAATATTTCCCAATGGGATTTCCCATTGTTTTGAATGCACCACTTTTTGGTGCAATGTTAAAGATACCGCCGGTTTATTTATTTAATATAAATTCACCGGTTGGGATTTTTTGCCAGAACTCGCCGCCAAAATGGCGTCTAGGTTCACTTCAGTAACCCTGAACCCGAGTCGAGCCTTTGTTCCACTTTTGGCGGGCTTCTGCACAGAAGCCCTCCAAAGTGGTGCCATTCTGTCTGGGTACCACAGGGGGTGTGGGAGGGGGTTTAGGCACCCTGGACTGAGTTGCCTTGCCAACTCAAGTCGCACTCTGGTGTGATTGGCCCAAGTGGTGAGCCCCCCCGCTCACCACTTAGCATGTTTGAGTGACAGCTAGGCTGTATGAATGGGGGTTTGCTGCATAAAAGCAGGGTTTTTGGGACTGGTTCTTCAGAAGTCGCCACAGGACCTAAGAAGCCGAAGAGGGAGAAGCCGAGGCGACCTGCCAAGACGACACCTCCAGTGGAGCCCTGCAGAACCGTCTCACCACTTTTTTTTTTCCCGACGACAGAGGAGATCTCCCGCCGGAGAGTCTTCTTCCCTTGACTGGTGGGAACAACCAGTTTCTGCCTTCTTTTCGCCGTCCCGAAGCATCTCATGGCCGCCTGGCCTGTGCCAAGCACCCCGGCAACCAGGATACCACTTTTTACCTCAACCGCGAAAGAGGGGTAAAATCCTTTGTGACCGGAAAACTCCACGGCTGGTCTCTTCCCTGGTAGTGCAACGATCTGCAGCTTTCCTCCACGTCGGGATCACCTCTTCCCCTGGACAACGCCGCGACTTGCACCCACTACCAGGAACAACTGCCACCGCTGGAGGATCCTTTCCATTTTAAAGGTACTGTGTTCCGCCCGGCTTCCCTTGCCACCGATTGTACGGGGTAGATTTAGCCCTCGGCTCTCGAACCTGGGTAAGCCTGGGACACCCTAACTAAACTTTTCTATAAAACTTTTATTTTTTGCGGCACAAGGTTACATGGTGCAGGCAACAAGGGCACGAGTCCAGCCCGTGTAAAAGACGTAACAATACAGTACATTTAACATGGTACATTGGACACAGCAATACAAGGCAGTGGTCGCATGGAATATATACAAATAAGTGTGCACATAGTAGGGGTAATTACACAGGGGTGGGAGACAAGCCAGAGCTGGAGGCACTTGTGCTTCTATTGTTAAGGTATGTGTTGAATTCTGTCCAGATGTTACGGGGGCGAGATGTAACAGGGAGCATGGATATGAATTCCTCCTCGCAATTGCGTGACCAGGTAAGCATATGGAGCCATTTCCGGTGAGCCGGAGGGGAGGGATTTTTCCAATTCTGAAGGACGCATTTCTTGGCTACCATACATGCAATATTCAAAAATCTAGCTGAACATCTAGTGTCATCGGTCGTCCAGGCGCCAAAGAGGACGGCCAGAGGATCTGGGTCAACAACAACCCCAATGATAGCAGAGAGAGTTTCTAGGATGCCCTCCCAGAAACCAAGCAGTTTGTTACAGGACCAAAACATGTGTAGGTGATCGGCCTCTGTCGACCCGCAGCGGGGGCAGGGGCGTGTAGCAGTGTGAGCGAACCTAGAGGTTCTGTACGGAGTATAATAAAGTCTATTTAGGAGTTTGTACTGCATGGCGCGAAAACGGAAGTTGAGGGAGACTCGTTGGGTGTGCAGGCACATGTTCTCCCAGGCCCCATCTGATATTTCCAGGCCCAGGTCGTCGGCCCAGTCATCGCGTGCCTTGAGGGTGGGAGTAGGGGAAGCAGCCTGAAATATCTTGTAGAGTGAGGAGACCACGCCGCGGGCGCCCCCTGAGTTGGCAATGTATGCGATGGCTGGGTTGTCTGGGGGCTCGTCCGGGAATGTGGGCCATTTGGACCTAAACGCGGCCCGCAGTCTATAATATTGGAGGGTTTCCAAAGCGGTCCCGGTATGACCCGGTTTCCAAGATCGGGGGTCAATAAAGCTGCCTTCAGGGTAGAAGTCCGTCAGTGCATGGTATCCCAGCTCCCCCCAGTGTCGGGCCAGCGCTGCGTCGTGTGTGGGTTCCAGGCCAGGAAAGGCCCACACAGGAAGCCACTTGTAGTACGGGAAGGCTCCAGGCGTCTGGGAAAACATGCGAGACCAGGCCAAGAGGGTTGTGTAGAGAGGGTCGATAGGAGAGTCGGGTATGTACTGGTAATGCAGTAGCGCGGACATTAGGTCGATGCCGGTGGTCGCCAATCTCTCCAGTTTGACATGGGGACGCGTTGGTGCACCAGGATACCAGTGGGTGGCATGTTGGGCCTGAGCTGCGTGCCAGTAAAGTGATATATTCGGGGCTGTGAGTCCCCCTAGTTTATATGGAAGTGTCATGTCCGTCCACTTTTTGCGTACTGCGCCCGCGTGCCAAAGGAACTGAGCAAACAGTGTGTGCAGTCTGGTAAAGTAGTTGTTCCCAGGCCACACGGGTACGTTGCTAAATATGTAGAGAAGTTTGGGGAGCAGAATCATTTTAATGAGGGAGAGCCGACCAGCAACGGAGAGCGGGAGGGCACGCCACCTGAGGATTTTAGTTTCGGCCATGCGTGCTACCGCCGAGTAATTGTCAGCGAGAAGGGAGGACTTGGCCAAGGATATGTGCACGCCCAAATATCTAAAACCATTCGGTGACCAACGGAGGGGGTATTCAGAGGCAGGTTGCTGGGTGGCCTTAGTGAGCGGGAAAATCTCCGACTTAGAATAATTGATAGTGAAGCCGGAGTGAGTGCCTATGCGAGTAATGTCCCTTAGTATTGAGTCAAGGTGTGTTGCAGGGTCTCTGATGTATAAGAGAACATCGTCCGCATATAGGGATATAATTTCGGGGCTGTCTTTCAGTCTTATACCCTTGCGGGCGTGGTGAGCACGGACATAGTCTGCCATTGGTTCAATTGCTAAGGCGAACAGTATTGGAGAGAAGGGACATCCCTGTCGGGTACCTCTGAACAGTGTGAAAAGATCAGAAATTAATGTATTGATCCTAACCCGTGCCACAGGAGAAGTGTAAAGTAATTTTATAAACTTAATCATGTTCGGGCCAATACCCATATTCTCAAGGACCAGCCAAGTGTATCTCCAGGAGACCATATCGAAGGCCTTCTGGGCGTCCAGTGTGACCGCCACTGCTTGTGCCTCTTGATCAATGCGGGACATTACATTAAACAGTCTCCTGATGTTGTGGGAGGTGGACCTGCCCGGTACAAAGCCGGCCTGGTCATCATGGACCAGATATGTCATAATGGGCAGAAATCGGTTCGCTATAATTTTTGCAAAGATCTTTGTGTCGAGGTTCATTAGGGAGAGGGGTCTATAGGACCCACATTCGTCGTCGGGCTTATCGGGCTTGAGCAGCACCGTAATGACTGCCTCGCGCATAGAGAGGGGAAGAATAGAGACGCGGAGCGATTCATCCCAGACCTCGAGTAGCTTGGGGGCGAGTATAGCGACGTGTTCTTGATAGAAATCGGCAGTCAGACCGTCGGGCCCCGGGGCTTTGCCTTTGGGTAGGTCAGAGATGGCTGTTACTATCTCGTCAAGCGTGACTGGAGAGTCCAGTTCGTCACGGGTAGCGGAGGAGATCTCAGTGGTGGGGATCGAGTCAAGGAGTTCCCGCATGTGCTGTTCAGTGTGCTCAGCAGGCTGGGAGTAGAGAGATTTGTAGAATTCGGTAAATGTGTTCAGGATTTGTAGGTCAGCCCATTGGGTATTACCCTGTTCATCTTTAAGTGAGGTGATTTGCGTTCGGCCAGATTCCCATTTAGTTAGTGTCGCTAACGTTCTCCCGGGCCTCTCTCCCTCACCATATCTCCTGGCCGCTTGAGGGCGACCAAGGAAATGTATCTCGCTGACGGCGAGTTTGTTGAAAGCTTGGAGTTCCTCAGAGATCTGGGCAAGAGTGGCGGGGACGGCACCAGAGGCGCCCTGCAGTTCCAGTTGTTTCAGTTTGCTTTCTGAACGGCTCAGCGCTGTTCTGATTGATTTCAGCACCCCAGCTTCCCGGGAGATAGACATTCCCCTGATGTACACCTTAAAGGCGTCCCACCTCACGGCGGCAGAGGTATCTCGGAGAGTATTTAGTTCGAAGAAAGACAGAATATCGTCGAGTATTTCAGCCTTAAATACCACATCTCGCAGGGCGTCGGATTTAAAACGCCAGGTGCTGAACGTCGGGACGGGTACTCCTAGTCTGGCTGTGAGTGTGATCGGGGCATGATCAGAAAGCGTGCGGGGTAAGATCCGGGAGCCCAACACCCCTCCCATGACACCTTTCGAGACAAGAAACAAGTCTATCCTAGAAGAGCTCCCATGCACTGATGAGTAGTAAGTGTAGTCTCTAAGATGTGGGTGCAGCGACCTCCAGGCATCGCAAATGTCGAGGGTCTTAATGTGAGAGTGCAGCCTGCGTGCGGCGCTGGACAGAGGCCGTGGGTTGGATCCAGTCCTATCCAGGGCTGCATCAAGGATAACATTCAGATCTCCCGCCCAAATGACCAGAGTTCCCACGTATCCCAGCAGTATAGTGGCGATCTTGTCAAAAAAATCAGGAGAATCGATATTGGGGCAATAGGTGTTGACGAGTAGATATTCTGTGTTGGCCAAAGTGCAATGTAGTATGACATAGCGTCCTTCAGGGTCAGTGTAGTTTTTATGCAGTGTGAACTTGATGGATTTATGGATCATGGTTAGAACCCCCCTGGATTGAGTGGAGTAGGAGGTAAAAAATCTAGTAGGTCCCCATGCCGGGGCCATTGTTCTGGGGATGTGGCCATTGGAGTGTGTCTCCTGCAGGAACAGTATCTTGCAATTATGTCTGTTGGCATATGCCATGATTTTGCGCGCCTTAGTGTGATTGCTTACCCCTCGGATATTCCATGACATTAAGACGGTTGCCATACCTGTGCCAGGTATCTCATTATGTAACACGTGTTCTCAATGAACGTCTCGGACCCAACAATAGTGTGCGCCCCAAGGGAAGGGGCAAAATTTACGACCGTGGCCCATTAGTGCCGGCCACATGCAACCCCGTGTGCCTTTTGTAGATAACACCCAGTTTCCCCCCCCCACCCTCACCACCAACCCATGATCAGCAGTGTACATCCCACCCATCTCCAACAGTGCACAGTCGGACCGACCCCAACTTGATCCAGCCTGTGCAAGAGCCCAACAGGGGCGAACCAAAAACAAAGAAATAGGAAGCAGTGCAATCGCAATGGGGTGCGCTATTGCCGTGTGTTAGCACGCTTGGGACACTAAGGCGTCCGTGAGAAAATAAACAGTGTTTGCGGTTTAGTGATGCATGTCACAGCCATTACCTGTGGCCGCGCCGGCCTGAATGCGAAATGGGGAGATATTGCATTTGATGAAGACAGGAATCAATATGATCACTGTGAGTGGACCAACAACATGCAAAATAGAAAGTGCGTATCTGAGGGCTAAGGAACTGTGAGTGCAGCCCGGAGAGCGTGAAAAGTAGGAATAAAACAGTAGGGTGGTAGTGCGGGCAGTCCATGGATGATGAAGCCCTCAGACCGCTCAAGTAGGCGGCGATCCGGGAGAGCAAGTTTCAAATTAAGTTCAGTCATTTTCCATATCATCTCCGGCAGGTGGATGCAGAGGGATGTGTGCCTCTATGAATTTCACCGCTTCTGAGGGCACCGTGAAGAAATAAAGTTTGTTGTTAAATGTGAACTTTAGACGGGCCGGGAACAGGATGGCGTATGGGATGCTTCTCTCCCTGAGCAGGTTCTTGACCCCGAGAAATTGGCGGCGCTCCTGCTGTACTGCAATCGAGAAGTCGGGGAAGATTCGGATCACCTGCGAGTCCAATCTGAGTTCACCCTTCTCCCGCGCAAGGCGGAGGATTTGGTCCCGATCTCTAAAACTCAGAATTTTAGCGATGATGGGCCGCGGGAAATCTCCTGGTTTGGGGCGTGGGGCTAACGCCCTGTGGGCCCTTTCGATTGTGAAGAAGGGGGACAATTCCGGATTGCCCAATAGGTCTTTCAGGAGGTTCTCGACTGCGGATTCAAGTCGGCCCTTCAGTGCATTTTCCGGGACTCCAATGATGCGTATGTTATTCCTCCGTGATCTAGATTCGAGGTCGTCGCATTTAGCGCGCACTAGTTTCATGTCCGTGACAAGGGTGGCAACCGTGCTTTGCAGCGTGTTAATATTGTCCTCGTTGGAGCTGATCCTGTTTTCGGTTTCGGTGATACGCGACCCTTGTTGGTCCAGTTTGGTTCGTAGAGATGCCACATTTGCATTAATGTCATCTAGCTTCTCGTGAAAAGCTGCGAAGTTTCTGGCCATGGATTCCATAACGACCGTCAGGTCTGCGGGGGGGGCCTCTGCAGGGAGCGGTGCTTCGATTTGATCGCATGATGTATGGGCCGAGTCGGGTCTCGGGGTGGCCTTAGCAAACTTGTCCATGGCGCCAGATTTACCGGTGTTCCTGGACCTGTTGGACATCGTGGCGTGTTCCAGGGAGTCAGACTCGTGAGGTTATCGTGAGACGGGGCAATGCACCGGTGCGGCGTGGAGGACCTTAAAACCGAGTGCCGGAGGTAGCGGGCGAGAGGTTCGTTCTGACGGAGCCCCGCACGGCTCTTAGGGCGGCATACAGATTGACCCAAGGGGTTGTGGAGAAATGCCGCACATACAGGGCCCACCAGCTCCTCACCTCAGGCTCGGTTCGCAGTCGTTAGTTGGTTCAGGCCAGGAGCGTCTTCAGCGGAGTCTTCAGCGGAGCCTTCCGCGGCGCCGCGCCGGGTCGGCCCACGCGTATCGGCGTAGGCCGCACAGGCGGCCCCCGCGCCCGGCCCCGGCCCCAGTCGCAAAGCAGGTGGGCGCGGTGGCGATAGATAGGGAGGCGGCCCGCCGGGTCGCCAGCTGCGACACCGTCCGCTGCGTCGACCGGCAGCACACGGGCCTGGTTCGAAGCACCGCGAACACCGGGTCAGAAGGTCCGATTCAGGGCCAGATTTCACAGGCGGGTGGCCCCGAGTGTCAGCTATGCGTGGGCCAAGTCCGGAGACGGGGCAGAGTAGCAAACCGCAGATGGAAGCAGATGTAAAGCGGCAGCACACAGAGCTGAAAGGCTAGGCAGCCATCTTGTCGGCTGCTCAACAGCGCCCCCCCTAACTAACTAAACTTTTCTAATCTCAGAAAAACCTTTTCTACTCACCTGTAAAGACTTGTGACATTGTGTGATCTTGGGCATATTTTCGCCTGGCTCCCTCTAAAGCGGGCCCCGAACCAATTCTCCTTGTCCCACAATTGATTGTCTTTCTAATGTGAAAAGTATTTTACTTTGATGTTTGCATTACTCCTACCTTTTTCCCTCCCTTTTCAGTAACTTGTTGGAGTGCCATCTAACGTTAAGCGCTCACCTCTGTTTGGAAATAAGTGGTGTTAACTTAGACTTGTCCAACAAATGACTAGGGATGTACATATAATTAATAGTGACTGTGTTTTGACTTGCTTACCTTTTTCTGTGCTAGTGTAATTTATGAGTGTGCCTTTAAAATAAATAAGTATATACTTTTACACCTAGCTCTGGTCAGTGTTTGCTTATGCTACTGTGCCTCTGTACCTATCCTGTATCCTCTATATACTGTCTAACTCTTCTTGAGGGAAGTCTAACTGCTCAGCCACAGCTACCACAGTGAATCTGTGTGGTACAGACTGCTACCAAGTGGGTTTACTGCCAACACCTGTAGACTTAAATCTTTTGCAGTGGTCCCAGAGGGAACTGCACAGGTTTCTGCCTAACAGCGAGATAGCAGAGGGAGACCTACTGAGAGGGAGAAGTAGAGATACCTTTGTTCAAATGGGTAACCCATAATGTTAGGGGTCTTAACTCCCCATTGAAACGGAAAAAGCTGGAGTTTTTCACGATTAGAGGTAATCCGGATTTCCTGGGGCTACAAAAGACACATTTACTTCATAAGTATCAGAACCTGCTTAGGTTAGGATTCAACCAAATACTCCATGCAACAGGGGCGACCAAAACAGGGGGGGGTGCCCTGGCCATCAGGAACTCAGTGAAGTTTAGGACGGAGGAGATCATAAGGCACAAAGAGGGCAGACATATAACAGTAAAAGGCAAAATAGAAAACAAGATATTCACAATAGCGGTCATTTACGCACCCAACTCAGGACAGGAGGCCTTCCTACTAGAGGAGCAGGCCCGAGGGGACGTAGTCATGATGGGGGACTTCAACATAGCTTGGGAGAGAATCAAGGACAGATCAAGAAATAAAAATTTGGGAGGTGGAGCTGTGGCCTCGCCAGAGCTAAAGGAGAGAATGGCCGGCATGGGATTAAGAGATGTATGGAGGGAACTCAAAGGAATCGGGGAGGGTTACACCTTCCTTTCGGAGGTCCATAGAACGCAATCCCAGATAGACTACATTTGGATCTCGGCTGAATTGGTGGGAATGGTCAAGGAGATAGAGGTGGGCCCCATGGGAATTGTGGACCATAAGATAATATCAATGCAACTAGATCTGCGGAATGGGAGGAAGGGAGTCTGGGGATGGAAATACCCAGAATACTTAATGAGGGACCCCCTCCTTAGGAAAGAATTGGAGGAAAAGATGGGTCGCTTCTTTGAGAACAATAAGAGGGGGGAAACAGGGGAAGATACGAGATGGGATGCGTTTAAGGCATCAATGAGGGGAGAACTCTTAGCATCTAAAGCAAATAGACAAAAAACAACTCCAGGCCCTGGAGAAACAGCTGGAGGCTGAAGAAGAAGAGGCAAGGGAAAAGGTGGTGAAGGTACCTAATAGAAACAATCAGAGGGAATACAGAAGGGCAATAGGTCAACTAGCGATCCTGCGGACCAAAAAGGCAGAGGGGGCCCTTGTCTTTGTGCAGCAGAAGTACTACATGAAGGCAAATAAAGCGGATGCCCTACTGGCGCGTCTTCTTAGAGCCGCTCAGTCGAGAAACGCAATCACGGCCCTAAAAACTGAAGAAGGAGAAAGAATCACACAAATAGAGGACATCCAGGAAAGCCTTGTCAATTTCTACGAGACACTATACACTTCACAGATCCACCCCCCCCAGCCCCAGGTACAGGAAGAGTTCTTGAAAAAGATAGGGTTACAGGGAATATGTAGGAAAGCCCAGATCACCCTAGACCAGGAGATAACGGAGGATGAGGTTAGGGGGGTCATAGTTAAACTGCATACGGGTAAAGCCCCGGGCCCAGATGGCTTCACAGCATCAATCTATAAAACCTTTGCGGGGACACTGGTGCCGCAATTGACTCACCTTTTTAATACCTTTTTTGGTATTTAACTTTATTATTTTATTTCTTGTGTAACATTTTATAACGTTTTGTATGTATATGTATTTTATACTTGTATTTGAAAGGTTGATTTATTGTAACGCTCACCTGATTCCCGCAGAGGCGCCGGTCTTGACTGGGTGAATGCCGTATCTTCAAAGGTGATGTGTAACACACGGTTGGCTCTTTGGGCTGGACCTCTGTGCACTGTATGTCTGACTCGAAGAGTAAGATGACTGCAGATAGAAAATATGGGATTAATGAACTGGGGTTATTGGGTGCCTCTCTCCTCTTCCCTTTCTCTTCTCCTGTAGAACCCCAAAGGTTAACGCCCTCACCTTGGGTAAGTGAACGCCGAGCTCTCCATCTGCCTCGGGGCAGGGTGCCGTAACCAGTTTCTTCACTGGATAAGGGTGCAGGCCTCTTGACCTCAGAGGACTGCTGTCCGTCGTTAACTGCACGAACGGTAAGTTCTGGGCACTTCAAATGTCTTAAAAGTCTTTTGTAATGATATCTCTTGTTTTGCAGGGTTCCAGCGATGGCGGATGGCGGGCTGATGAGAGTTGAGGATCGAACCCGCGTGAGGAATAGAAGCGCCTGGAAGCACGTAAGTAAGCGCTTGTAGCCTGCTTCACGATGCGCACTAACTCTCCCTTTTATCTTGCAGGTACAAGTTCGGAGCTTTAGAGAAGCTGAAGGGTGTTGGAATACCCACTGGATTCGGTGTGGGAAGGAGTAATGGCACGTGAGTAATAAAGTTGCCCAATGTCTTTAAACGCACCTTCTTTTGTCTTTCAGATGCGGGATGCAGCGCCGAAGGGCTCCGGAACGTGCGAAGAGCTGGTAAGCTTTTGTCTTTCAAATGCCGGAATGCAGTGCGAAGACCTCCGGAGCATGCGAAGAGTAGGTAAGCCTTTGTCTTTCAGATGCCGGAATGCAGCGCGAGGCGTTGGTGACAGCCGATGGACCAGGTAAGAGATGCGCTGCCACTGAAGACCGTAGTGCTAACCTGTTCTTTCTTTGTCTTTACAGGTGCTGCTGAAGACTGGATTCCAGGATGGTAAGCCTTTGTTCCCTTAGGCCCAGGATCAGAAGCAGAAGACACGATGAGCGTTCTGCTGCAGAGAATGCAGAATAACACAAAGCAAGATTCATCCATCGGGTGTGGTTTAAATAGCCTCCTGTAGTGCTTAGGTGTCTCCTTCCACAGCCACGCCTAGGTAAGAAAAGAGTTCCTGCTTTCTAGAAGAGTTCCAGTATTCTGAACCTAGGGAGTGGCTCCTGCCCCACCCAACAGGAAAAGTAGTCCCAAACAGAAGAGGATCAGGGGTTCAACTGGCAGGTAAGTAAGCAGCATGGTCTGCTGCAGGTAAGTCCACCCAAGCATTATGAGCCCGGCGCTTCCAGCGCTGGGACTGGGCATCTTTATGAGCCTGGTGCCACTGGCGCCAGGACCGGGTCCAAAAGGTCCCAATTGGGACTGGCTGCCACTCGGAACCGGGGTTATGGGTCTGCTTCCAAGGGAGTCGGGCAAGTCCTGATCTTTTGGAAGCAGAGATCATGACAGCACCCCCCCTCAAGGCCCCTCCCAAACCGGGCTTCTCCGGGGGTTTGGGCTTGTTAGGAAATGTTCGATGAAATCTTTTGATTAGACGAGGCGCGTGGACATATTCTGCAGGTTCCCAGGATCTTTCTTGGGGACCGTAGCCTTTCCAGTCAATCAGGTAAAATAGTTTAGATTTGGACATCTTGGAATCCAGGATGCTTTTGACTTCAAACTCGAGTTCTCCATCAACTAGAATAGGTTTTGGAGATGTAGTTAGTCGGGTTTGAGGTTGCACGGCTTTTAATAGAGAGACGTGGAAGACCGGATGTATCTTCATGTGAGGGGGCAAGTCCAACTTGACCGCTACTGGATTTACTATGGTAGTGATGGAATAGGGACCAAGGTATCTTGGGTTGAATGTGCGTGGTCCTTTTAGAGGTAGATATTTGGTGGATAACCAGACTTGATCTCCTACTTGATATTGGGGGGCTTCCTTCCGATGTTGGTCTGCTCCTTTCTTGTATTGTTCTTTAGCCCTTTGAAGGTGAGAAACGGCTTCCTTAAAGGCTTGGGTGATTGTAGAATGCAGGTGGTCTACTGCTGGTGTTCCAAGATCTTGGAGTGGATCCAACTCCGAGGTTCGAGGGTGACTACCGTATAAAAGAAAAAACGGGGTCTTCCCAGTTCCCGAGTGGACAGAGTTATTGTAGGCATATTCGGCTATCCAAAGGATATCTTTCCAAGTTTTTTCAGTTTGTTGTAGCATGCAGCGCAAATACTGTTCCAGAGTTTGATTGGTCCTCTCGGTTTGTCCGTCGGTTTGAGGGTGGTGGCTGGTCGAAAGTCTCACATCAATTTGAGCCGACCGACAGCAACTTCGCCAAAAATGAGAAATAAATTGACTACCTCGATCCGAAATTAGAACTGAAGGAAAACCGTGCAGTCGGACGATGTTTTCGAGAAATTCTCGGGCCAGAGTTGCTGCTGTTGGTAAGCCTTTGAGTGGAATGAAATGCGCCATCTTGGAGAATAGGTCCACGATTACTAGGATCGTATTTTATCCGGAGCATGGAGGTAGATCGGTGATGAAGTCCATAGAAAGCGTATGCCAAGGGCGAGGCGGGATGTCAATAGGGCGTAAGAGGCCGGCTGGTTTTTCCTTTTGACTCTTGTTTTGGGCGCATACTCCACAGGACATTATAAAGTCTCTGATATCTTTTTTCCAAGACGGCCACCAGAAGTAGCGCTTGATCTTTTCCGAGGTCTTGGTCATACCGGGATGTCCTTCCATTAAAGAATCGTGATAACAAGAGATTACCTTTTTCTGTAAATCTGTGCTGGGCAGGTATAACCGTTCTTGGAAATATAATAGGTTGTCCTTCACCGTAAAGTCCTTTCCCTGCAGATGCCAATTCTGTATGTCTGCTGGAGTTACCAGTAGCCTGGCTTTATCCTTAACTTCCTCTATGGATTGTGTGGCGATTACACCTAGAATTCTTTGTTCGGGAATGATAGGTACAGGTTTAGGATTGATCAAATGTTCTTCCACTCCCATTCGAGAAAGGGCATCAGCTTTACCGTTTTTTGTACCAGGTCGATAGGTAATTATGAAGTCAAACTCGTCAAAGAATAGTGCCCAACGGAGTTGCCTAGAGGATTGAGCTTTTGCGGTTTTCAAATATTGCAGGTTTCGGTGATCTGTAATCACAGTAACGGTGTGTCGGGCCCCCAGAAGATAATGCCGCCAAGCCTTAAAGGCGGACTTGATAGCTAGAAGTTCCTTATCAGTAATAGTGTAATTGATTTCAGGAGGCGAGAATTTGCGGGACCAAAATGCCACGGGATGCAACTGATTGGTTACTGGGTCCTTTTGTGATAGAACTGCCCCCATGGCAAGGCTCGAAGCATCAGTTTCAACGATGTAGGGGAGTTCTGGGCGAGGATGTTTTAAGATCGGTGCAGAGATAAATCTAGTCTTCAAATTCTGGAAAGCTCTTTCCGCCTCGGTAGACCATTCAAAACGTTTGTTTTTCTTTAATAAGGCGGTGATGGGCTGGACTATTCGAGAGAATTCGGGGATAAACCTGCGGTAAAAGTTAGCGAAGCCTAACATGCTTTGAACACCTTTTACGGAGGATGGCGATGGCCATTTGAGAATTGCATCGACCTTCTTTGAATCCATACGCACTCCGCTAGGTGATAATATGAATCCCAAGAATTCAACTTCAGTCACGTTGAAAACACATTTTTCCAACTTAGCGAAAAGTTTGTGTTGACGCAATCTCTCGAGGACCATTTTCACGTGTTTCCGATGTTCAGTTTCCGATGAAGAATAAACGAGGATGTCGTCAATGTAAACAACAACACACACATCTATGAGCTCTCGGAGGACATCGTTCATAAAGTATTGAAAGGCGGCCGGGGCATTGCAAAGTCCGAAGGGCAGGACCTGATATTCAAATAGCCCATATTTGGTGCGGAAGGCCGTCTTCCATTCATCGCCCTCTTTTACTCGCACCAAGTGGTAGGCTCCTCTAAGATCCAGCTTTGTATATATGCATGCTTTTCTGACTTGGTCCAGGAGTTCAGGGATCAAAGGTAACGGATGTCTATTCTTAACGGTGATCTGGTTCAGGGCGCGATAATCTATACAAGTTCTAAGGTCCCCTTCTTTTTTTGGAACGAAGAACAAAGCTGAGGAAGCAGGGGACTTGGAAGGACGAATAAACCCATTCGCTAGGTATTGATCCAGGTATTGTCGGAGGTGAAGATTCTCAGGCTCGGTGAGGGCATAAATTCTACTACAAGGAGGAGTAGATCCAGGTATCAGGTCTATCTGGCAGTCATAAGACCTATGAGGAGGTAGAGAGTTAGCCTGATCCTTCCGGAAAACATCTTGGAATTCTAGGTATTCAGGAGGTAACTGGGGAGCCTCCGAGGAAATTGCTGCCAGTGCAACACCAGGTCGAGGGTGACAAGTAGAGACACATTCTGGAAACTGAACCGTTCTTGCTCGCCAATCGATCTGAGGATTGTGCTTCTCTAACCAAGGAATTCCTAGAATAATCTGGAACTGAGGGGCCTTGATCACATCGAACACGATCTTCTCATGGTGTCCATCTTGACTTACTAGTGTCACTTCTTGGGTGGTATGCGTTACTGGTCCGGAGGCTATCTCCGTACCATCCACCGTAGTAATGACGTCCTTTACAACCTTTGGACAAAGAGTCAGATTCATCCTCAAAACCATTTCATGATCCACATAATTGCCGATGGCACCGCTGTCGACGTAAGCTTCAATCGCATGTAATCGATCCGGATGTTCAGGGCTAATGAGGACCATAGGTATCACGAAAGGCGAGGTCACTGAACTGGTTTTAACGCTCGGCAAGAGGACCTCTATTCTTGTCGGACGAGGTCGTTTCCCTGCTCAGAGTTTGTGACCCTGGTAACTGCAGCTCCTTCTGCTTTCTTGGCTGGTTTCACCAGACAGTCTCGAAGAAAGTGCCCCGAGTTTCCGCAATACAGGCATAATTGCAGCTGTTTTCTCCTTTCCCGCTCCTTTTGTGTTAGTGGTCCTTTCAGGCCCCCTATTTGCATGGGTTCCCCGGAGTCTACTCCTTTGGTAGGAGTTGGTGGTTTGGAAAATACTCGAGCATCAAACTTGGAACGATCGGCCTTCCTGTTCTGCAGTCTGTGGTCAATTTGAACGACTAAGTCAATATAGTCCGAACAGTCTTGCGGGGGATTCACTACTTGGGCTAACACATCTTTGAGCTCTCCACGTAGACCTCTATAAAACAGCGTAATCCTTTTGTCCTCAGGCCATCGAGTTTCCACTATCAGTCTGTTGAAAGACGCAATATAAGCCAAAAGGTCTTGATTACCCTGTCGCAATGAAAGGAGCTCATTGTCCAGGGCCTGCCCCTGTGAATGTCTTGCAAACAGTTTTTCCATACTGAGCTGAAAAGCTTGAAAATCATGGAGAACCGGATCATCTTGATTAACTAGAGGGATCGACCAGTCTGCCGCATTGCCACTAAGGTACGAAAGCACGAAAGCTACCTTAGCTTGATCAGTTGGAAAGGCTGCAGGCCGGCATAAGAAGTGCAACCGGCACTGATTAATAAATACTGCAAACCTCTTTGGGTCACCAGAAAATCGTTCGGGCGGAGCCAGAGGTACATTCCCAGGTAGGTTGATCTGCACTGGGTTCGTAGAGGATGTTGAAGGAAGATTTGCCCCTGATGCGGGTAACGGAGTTTTTCCGGCTTGTGACTGTAGCAATTGTCTAGCGAGATCGTCTGTTCGCTCCTTGGAAATAATCAGTTCCCTTCTTAGAGCATTCGTCTCCTGACGGGCTGCATGCACTTCTGTTCTTAGTTCCCCAAGTAACTGGGCTAGCTGGTCGGTATCCGAGGCTTCCATAGCGCCTGGGTGGGAGTTTTGCGGTAGGCTTTGTGTTCTGTAATGCTCACCTGATTCCCGCAGAGGCGCCGGTCTTGACTGGGTGAATGCCGTATCTTCAAAGGTGATGTGTAATACACGGTTGGCTCTTTGGGCTGGACCTCTGTGCACTGTATGTCTGACTCGAAGAGTAAGATGTCTGCAGATAGAAAATATGGGATTAATGAACTGGGGTTATTGGGTGCCTCTCTCCTCTTCCCTTTCTCTTCTCCTGTAGAACCCCAAAGGTTAACGCCCTCACCTTAGGTAAGTGAACTCCGAGCTCTCCATCTGCCTCGGGGCAGGGTGCCGTAACCAGTTTCTTCACTGGATAAGGGTGCAGGCCTCTTGACCTCAGAGGACTGCTGTCCGTCGTTAACTGCACGAACGGTAAGTTCTGGGCACTTCAAATGTCTTAAAAGTCTTTTGTAATGATATCTCTTGTTTTGCAGGGTTCCAGCGATGGCGGATGGCGGGCTGATGAGAGTTGAGGATCGAACCCGCGTGAGGAATAGAAGCGCCTGGAAGCACGTAAGTAAGCGCTTGTAGCCTGCTTCACGATGCGCACTAACTGTCCCTTTTATCTTGCAGGTACAAGTTCGGAGCTTTAGAGAAGCTGAAGGGTGCTGGAATACCCACTGGATTCGGCGTGGGAAGGAGTAATGGCACGTGAGTAATAAAGTTGCCCAATGTCTTTAAACGCACCTTCTTTTGTCTTTCAGATGCGGGATGCAGCGCCGAAGGCCTCCGGAGCGTGCGAAGAGCTGGTAAGCTTTTGTCTTTCAGATGCCGGAATGCAGTGCGAAGACCTCCGGAGCATGCGAAGAGTAGGTAAGCCTTTGTCTTTCAGATGCCGGAATGCAGCGCGAGGCGTTGGTGACAGCCGATGGACCAGGTAAGAGATGCGCTGCCACTGAAGATTGTAGTGCTAACCTGTTCTTTCTTTGTCTTTACAGGTGCTGCTGAAGACTGGATTCCAGGATGGTAAGCCTTTGTTCCCTTAGGCCCAGGATCAGAAGCAGAAGACACGATGAGCGTTCTGCTGCAGAGAATGCAGAATAACACAAAGCAAGATTCATCTATCGGGTGTGGTTTAAATAGCCTCCTGTAGTGCTTAGGTGTCTCCTTCCACAGCCACTCCTAGGTAAGAAAAGAGTTCCTGCTTTCTAGAAGAGTTCCAGTATTCTGAACCTAGGGAGTGGCTCCTGCCCCACCCAACAGGAAAAGTAGTCCCAAACAGAAGAGGATCAGGGGTTCAATTGGCAGGTAAGTAAGCAGCATGGTCTGCTGCAGGTAAGTCCACCCAAGCATTATGAGCCCGGCGCTTCCAGCGCTGGGACTGGGCATCTTTATGAGCCTGGTGCCACTGGCGCCAGGACAGGGTCCAAAAGGTCCCAATTGGGACTGGCTGGCACTCGGAACCGGGGTTATGGGTCTGCTTCCAAGGGAGTCGGGCAAGTCCTGATCTTTTGGAAGCAGAGATCATGACATTGATTTCAACTAAATCAAATAAAAAAATAAAAATAAAAAAATACCTTTAAAGACAAAGGGCAAATCACTATTTCTATGAAAGAAGCCAAGATCACTCTAATACTGAAACCAGGCAAGGACCCCAAGGAACGATCGTCCTACAGGCCAATACCGCTTATTAACGTAGATGCAAAAATGTACACAAAAATCTTGGCTAATAGATTGGAGGGGCTCCTGCCTGACCTAATACATCAGGATCAGGCAGGCTTTATAAAAGGAAGGCAAACAGCGGATAACATAAGAAGGGTAGCACACCTTATAGAAAAAGCCAATAAAACAAACACTCCAGCGGTCCTATTATCATTAGACGCAGCAAAAGCGTTCGACCGGGTGGATTGGTTGTTCCTCGTTAGGACTATGGAAAAGATGGGATTCGGGGGCGCTTACCTTCAGATGGTTAAGGCGAATTATGTGGGCCCCAAGCGCGAATAGTAGTAAATGGCATAACATCACGATCCTTTACGTTACAAAGAGGAACGAAACAGGGCTGGCCCTTATCTCCGCTACTCTACGCTATGTACCTAGAACCCCTACTCCAGGCTATAAGGGAGGCGGATGGGATCCGGGGAATACCATTTGCAGGCAGACAACACAAAGTGGCGGCTTTCGCTGATGACATGCTGCTTACCCACACCAACCCCTCAGATTCAAGTAGGGCAAGCATGACATTGCTGAAGGAATATGAGGAAATCCGAACTGTTGAACCTGACATTGGGTACAGAGGAAAAGGACCATCTAAAAAAAAAAACACCATTCGCCTGGCGGCCAATGGGGATCGCATATCTGGGGGTAAAGATAACGCCAGCACTAACAGGATGGTACGCAGCAAACAATCCCCCTCTGTTAAGGGGCATCAAAAAGGATCACTGTAAGTGGCGAACCTCCGAGTCTCTTGGCTCGGGAGGATGGCAGTGATTTCGAGCTTTGGCGGGTTTCGGGTGTCAGGTGGATTTCTTCGCAGATGATGGTGTGGTATGGGTAAGAGGGCGGAGTTTGTTGTTGGTGCAGAGTTGGCTACAAGCTGCGATAGTGCGTATGGAGGAGTGGTGTGGGAAATGGGGCTTTTCGGTGTCTGTGGATAAAAGTGTGAGTATGGTTTTCGCAAGGAGAAGAGTGCAGCAAGGGTTGGACTTAGTTTTGAAAGGTTAGAGGGTGAAAAGCGTGGAAGAGTTTCGGTACTTGGGGGTGATTTTGGATAGGAAGTTCAACTGGAATTTGCAGGTGAATGATATGGTGGGTAAGTGTAAACGTAGGTTGAATTTGCTGCGGGCGGTGACTGGGAAAGAGTGGGGTGCGCAGCAGAAGTGTCTACGAAGGGGTTGATTCTGAGTGTGATGGATTTTGGATGCCAGGTGTCAGTGGGTTTCACGGCGAGTCAGAAGGTGCGGTTGGATAGGGTACAGGCGAGGGCAATGAGGGTGTGTTCAGGTGTGATGAGGTCCTCTCCAGTGAATGCGGTTAAGGTGCTTGTGGGGGAGATGCCGTTGGGGTTGAAGAGGGATGCGTTGAATATGAGATGGTGGGTGAAGTGCGGTGCGAAGAGTGTGGCTCATCCGGTGCGTGAATGTTTGAAGTATAATTGGAGGTTTGACTATTATAGGGACCGGTGGAGGAGGAAGGGGGGCACTTTTGGGTTTCACATGTGGGAGAAGGGAGTGTAGTGGGGTGTGGGCGATTTGAGGACTGTGACGGGTACGGATTTGGAGAGATGGCCGAGGTGGATGATGCGGTCTCCAAAGGTGCGTTTGGGGTTGGCGAATGTGGTGTCAAAGAAGAGAGGATTGCAGGCGAGATCAAAGCTTTGGGTCAGGCGTATGTGGCAGGAAAGGAAGGATGCAAGGTGTTCACGGATGGTTCGAAAGACCCTGTGTCTGGGAGAGTGGGTATGGCGTATTATCTGGAAAGCACTGGGGAGTAGAAAGTGGGACGATTGACGAATGATGTGTTGATCTGTATGGCTGAGTTGGTGGCGATTACATTGGCGATTGATAGGGTGTGTGAGTTGGGGTTAGAGAAGGTGGTGATGTTTTCAGATTCATTGAGTGGGTTACAGGCGATTGTGGCAGGGGATGGCGACAGGAAGGATGTGATTTTGGACATCAGGAGGAAGATTGATCGGTGTGTGCGTGGGGGAATGGATTTGGAGTTGGCATGGGTCCCCCAGTCACAGTGGCATTTTGGGTAATGAGTTGGTGGATCTGGCAGCGGGTGAGGGTATGAGAAGGGGAGCGGTTGATGTGAGGCTGCCTTGGAGTGTGGATGAGGTGAAGGCTGCGTTGATGAGACGGGTCATGTATGAGTGGCAGGAGAGGTGGGTGAGTGGGGTGAAGGGCAGGTGGATGTTTGGTGTTCGTGGGAAAGTGTCGGTGAAGGTGGATGCGGGGAGTCTGGAATGGAGGAGGGGGGGTAGGTGATGCTGAATCGATTGAGGATAGGGCATGTGGGGCTGAATGACTGTCTGTATCAAGTGGGGAAGCGTGAGACGAGGGATTGTGCGGTGTGTGGGGTGCCTGAGACTGTGGGAAATGTTCTGCTTAGATGTGAGAGACATGTTGAGAGAGAATTGATGAGGGTTCGGTTATCTGCGCTGGGTGTGGCTGAGCTGAGTGGGAAGGCTTTACAGGTGACGGGTGAGAGGTAGGAGGAGGAACAGTGTGATGTTTGATTTTGTGAGGCAGACGGGGCGGTGGGAGGAGTTGTGAGTTTATGTGAGACAAGTATTGATTGGTGGGTCTGGTGCACATCATCCTTTAGGATGGGGAAGCGCCTGCGTGGGACCGCCCACGCACCCGATAATTAAGAAGAAGAAGAAGGATGACAGTGATAAAAATGGTTGTGCTCCCGCGGCTGCTTTACCTATTCCAAGCAATCCCCCAGGTGGTCCCGGCGAGCTTCTTTAAGGAGCTCCAAAGCATAACGAACAAGTTCATATGGGAGGGCAAAGGGCAAGGGTAAGCAGACAACAACTTGCAGCCCCAAGGAAGGAGGGGTTCTCGCATTTCCCAACTTTAGACAATACTATGAAGCATCCCAACTGAGGGTAATTAGGGATTGGCTCCATGAGGGGGAAGAGAAGCATTGGGTAAGAATGGATAGAGCTGTAACAAAACATGACCTACAAGAGGTTTTGTGGCTACCAAAGCAGCACCGACCAAAACATATGTGGAGCTTTCAAGAAATGGCAAGAGGGGGGTTGCCAGAGGATGCAGGATATGTTTATTGGGGAGGAGATTAGTGCCTTTATGGACTGTAAAAGCGACTTTGCAAAGGACGAAGGGGGGAGGATGAGGTACTCTCAATTGCGCCATTGGCTCCTACACCCCATGAACAAAGGAGCAGCCACAAGACCAACAACCTCCTTTGACATTTTTTTTAATAACAAATGATGGCTCTAGAGGGTTAATCTCACAGCTGTACAAAATGTTAGATGGGGCTACACAGAGACAAACCTGGGCCTACATGGGGAGGTGGGAACAACTACTGGGAAGAGACCTACATAAGAGGGAATAGGAGAGGTTATGGAAGAAGATCCCCAAAATAGCGAGATCCCCCCAAACGCAGGAAGCCTGGTACAAAATCCTTTATGGGTGGCACTACACGCCAGCTCGCCTTCATAGGATTTACCCTGAACGTCAGGGATCGGTTGGAGAGGCTGTGGAAAAGAGGGCACAGCAGAGCATATATGGTGGAAATGCCCAAAAATAGAACCATTCTTGAAGGAAATTCAGCATGCGCAAGAACTAACATTCGGAACAAGGGGAAGTAGGCCCCCCGGAAAGGACTCTGCTGGGCCTCAGGAATGAGGAAGGACCAAGGGAACCTAGATCCGGAGAAAGAGTGCAGGTGATGCTGACTATAGCGGGCATGACTATTATTGCCCAGAGGTGGAAAAGTTCAAATATTCCAACATTCCAAGACTGGCTGCGAAAAGTGTGGGAGATGTTTGCAATGGAATGGGTATCATATGCCATGAATAATGCTCTACAGAACTTTTAGGCAAATGGGGGGGGGGTGGGGAGTCTTATTATTTCTCAGGGACAATTACAGAATTGGATGGCGCCCGCAGCGCTTTAGACTTTTGGACCTGCAGTGAGCCCCGGGAGGCAGACAAGTCAAAAAGGATAGAGTAAAACCTGAGCCGGCACCAAGGGAGGAGGGGGGGTGGGGGTGGCGTTGGGAATGTTTTACTTGTTAAAAAACATAATAAAAATAAGTTTAAAAAAAGTACTAAGTCCCAAAGTTCAGCAAAAGAGCAGGGGGTCTCTAAGGTAGAGAGGAATTAGCACATTATTGGGAATTCTCCCTAACAGCCACGTCCAGGCTCGTTAGCAACAACTGCTTGGTTACCTCCTTGCCATCTTCCACCAGCCGTGTAAACCTATCCCGCATTTCACCTTTGGGATGTGCTGTATTGCCTGGTCCACGGCTTTCCAAAGACCAAATTAGTATTTTGCAAATCCACAGGTCACATTGGATGATTTTAACACCAAGCTGCCAGAGATAAAGACCTTCTTGGCCATAGCATCCAACCTTTTGCCTTCTCTATCTGTAGGCAAATTAGAAGAGGAGGACGCAGGCCTGGTGTAGATAGTGGCAGCTTGCTTTACAAGCCCTTCCGGGGAAGGGTGAGAAGCCAGGAAAGATGGATCACCTCTTGCTGGCCTGTACTTCCCCGTAAAGCTAGAGTTGACCGAGGCAATGGAGCAGGGATGTTGCCACAAGGAGGCTAGTGGATCAGCAATTGTCGGATTTAGTAGCATGTTATGCTCTGTCACAGGACCCTCATCTAAAAGGTCAGTCAGTTCGTAGCCGTGGGTAGGCACTGATGCCGATTTCAGACCCAGGGTGTCCACAGCCCTTTCTACTAGGCTCCTGAACTTAGCATGGATGTGAGTATAGGGCTGACTTTGTTGAAGCTGAACATCTGGAGACTGTCACGGCCGCTGACATCTTGGAGCCCTTGAGCCAGAGCCAGCAGGTGTGCATGGTCCACTTCTCCCACCCCTGAACACATGTTGCCAGAAGTAAAGTCCTTCTTGGCCAATGCGTCCAACCTTTCCCCTCCCTGTCCAGAGGCATATTTGAAGTGGATGCCACAGGTCTGGGGGTGATTGTGGCTCCTTGCACAACATGCCCTTCTGGAGAAGGGTGAGAAGCCATGAAAGATGGATCTCCTCTGGCTGGCCTGTACTTCCCCATAAAGTTAGAGTTGACTGGCGGAATGGAGCTGGGATGTTGCCACAAGGTTAGGGGGTCTGCAAATGTGGATTAAGTGGCATGTTATGCTCAGTTACAGGACTTTCACCCAGGATGTCCATCAGTTCATAGCCCTGAACAGGTGCTGAAAAGGACTTCAAACCTAGGGTGTCTAATACCATTTCCACAAGGTCCTAAATTTAGCATGGGTGTCTGTATAAGGTGGACCCTGCTGAAATTCGACATCTGGAGACGTGTCCAGGCCAATGGCAAGAGTTCAGCTTGGTCATTGAAAAAAATCGACCCCTCCCATCCCTGTATAGATGGGATAAATGTCCCCCGGGTCATCCTGGTTGGCAACGAAAAATGATTCCATGGATCTGAAGAATCCTGAACTGGCGAGCGGAGCGAAAGATCGGTCACCGATAGTCAGCGCCAAGGGTTTTTCTTTCAACACTGATGGAACGGCCGTCGGCACCGGTCGAGGCTGGTGTAATAATTGGACATCAGGCTTCTCCGAGGCTGATGGCATCAACGGATTGGCAAGCGTGGGGTCGGTAGTGCCGCTTTCACTGCGGAGGCCTGCTGTTTCGGGCAGGGGGGTGTGGAGGGGAGGACACCCGCACCTGCAGCAGCCTGAGTTTTCAACATTTCAAGCATTTCTTTTTTGAAACTTTCCCATTTTTCTCGAGTGGATGGCCCACCTCAGGGCTTACCTTTCTTCGAAGACAAGCTGAACTTGTGTCGATGGCGGTGGCAACGCTTCTTACGTGACAAAGACGAGGAAGAGTGGCTCCTCGAGTGTGACTGATTTTTGGCTTTTCACCAATGTGTTTCCTTCTTTTCGGGTGTGGGCCCTTCCGTCTCAGTTTCGGAGGACCGGATGCGTGACCGCGCTTGAGATTTCGGGGATGGTCGGCCCAAAGCAAGTTTGGCGGCCCGCTCACGAAGGGATTTCGAATGCACTGTGTTGTGATCTGCACCCAGACACCACAGACAGATGTTGTGTGGGTTGGTCACCGAAATTTTGGAATGGCAGTCAGTGCACCTTTTAAAGCCCGAAATCCGATGAGGGGACATGGCAGTCAAGGTTTTATGAGAAAAAATGTGACGATTTAGTCAACAAATGCAGAGTCGCACTCGATGCCGTGTTGCCAAAGCGCGCGGAAACAAGCAACTGAGGTATGGGGCGTAGTGACGTGGTATATATATGATGCCTGACGTCACCTCCAGAGCCGACGATCGAGCAAGATAGATCAACAGCCGAGTCGAGGTCCACTACACCCCCTGTCGAAAAGGTTTCCTAGCAGCAGAGCTGGATGAGGAGATCTCTCAGATGAGGAATCTGCGGGAGAAAAGCAATCCATTGAATTATGTTTTACTGTTAACCAGTACACTTTCATTTCATTCATGGTTCAAGTGGTTGTGGAGACGTAAAACTATCAGTCAGACAGTCCACACCAAAGAAAAGTGTCATATAAATATTTATTGGCAGTTATAATGTAAAATTCATTTCTTGCTCTTTAAAATGGCTTCAGACTGTGCCTGCAATCGACACGTTCCTTCTCGATCTGTTGTGGAGCTTCAATCCTTGAAGAATAGTGAAGTCGAATGAAATTTAAAAAATTGATATATGGAAGAAGCAGTGCATGCCGGTCATTAAGAGAGGCCTCCAAATCACTTTCTTATGAGAGCTGAGCCCAGTAATAGCAGTAATGTATAGAAATAAGAACTTAATGTTTTGTTCCTCTTGAGTTATACAAGCACTGATAAAGAGGGGATTTGGGTTCATACACCTCCCATGGTAATATAGGCCTTGACAAACTGATGATAATGATTCATTCTTGTATGAAATTTATGTCACATTACAGTGATATTGTAACCATATTTTTCTTAGTGTACTGTGGGACAATGCTACATGATGCCACCTCCTGTGATGTCAAGTGGTGAAGTCACTTCCGCTACCCTAGCCATTTTGGTGAAATGACGTCCGTGGGTTAGGGAGTTCCATCACAGAATGGGAGTCCTTGTCCACATGAGGGGAGTCTCTCCCTGTGAGGTCCTCCATTCCGCCACCCCTAGGTGGATTGTTACATAGTGGGCTCAACTCCCTAGCCTCACAGGGAAGGGCTCCCCTCTGGGGAGAAGTGACAAGATCCCATGAATCATCACAGTCCCTTGTATCTGTATTTTTCGGTTTTAAGAGGTTATTATGGCAGATCTGGTGCAGATGTGTTGGCATGTTTTACATCTCTTGATGTTGCATGGATACTGTAAGGGTGCAGAAGGAGAAGACTGACACACAGGTGGCATAGTGATTGCTATAGAAATGTATTCACCAACAAAATAAAGAGACAACATTACTTTTCCTATCTCTATGAGGGGTTTCCCTGCCTCAACTAAAATGCTAATGTATCTGGCAGAATGTCCTTGCAACTTAAAGAGTCCACCTTCATGTGTCAAAATCTTTAACTCTGTCACTTACATGAAAACTAAACTAGAAGGATGCGTCAATATTCTTGGTCCAAGATAATTACTCCCTTCTCCTGCAATGGGTAGCACAATTCTGGTTACAAGTTCTTTACCAGGGGGAATGACTCCTCCCCCCCATGTCCCAATACTTTACAGGCAAAGACTGTCCATCCTGCAACAGTCTTGTTTCAGAAGGTTCTCAGTTTCCTCACTCCAGGGAGAATGACTCCCTTCCACTGGATCACAATATTCTCTGGTTTGATCCTTCTTGCAGATTCAACTACCAAGAGAATACCTCCCCGGTCCTTGCATCTGGGCACAAAAAAAACAGAAGGAATAACTCCCTTCACCAGGCCTCTTGGTTGTATAGCTGTCTTTCTCAGTTGTCAAGAAAAGGACTCTCTTCTCTTGACTGTGGTATTTCGTTAACCGGGGGGGGGGGAATGACTCCCTTCCCCACGCTTCTTGGATTCCTCCGGCGGACACAGTACTACTACCAGTAAAATGACACCTTTCTCCTGATGTCTTGGTTTCACAGTCACTTGACACTCAGCGGTACCCAGTGGGAATGACTCCCTTCCCCCAGTGATTCTTGTTTCATGCACAAGTTTGATCCATGACCCAGGTTTACCCAGTTTAGCCCACTTGGTCTTCTGACTTGCCACCAGAGGCGTTGCTAAGTGGGGGGGTGGGGCTGAGGGGGCTGTAGCCCTAGGTCTTTTGGTTGTATCCCCAGATAGATAGGGTCTACAACTGCACTTCTCCCCTGCGCTTCTTGTTACTACACTTGCACAATCTGAATATCACAAGGCCTAGTACGACTGTTTCTGTCCCCACCTGTCTTGTTGCATCTCTAAACACACTGTGTATAGGGGCATTATAAATACCTGATCAATAAAATAAATTGCTGCCTAGCCCTGAGTCCCGACATTAGCGCAACCCCAGATCTTTTCCAGAGCTAGCAACACCACTGCTTGTTGCCAGGTACTGCCACGAGGAAGAGGGTCGTTCTCTCTTGCCTTTGATCATGGATCCCAGACCCGCGTTTCTCTATTCAGCTCGTTAGACAGACCTGGTTCACGATCCTGCCAGGTACTTTCATGAATAGAATTTACAAAGTTCCCTTGACTCAATCTTAGTTCGCTGGATAGACTTGATTCACTAACATGCGAACTACTGTCACAAAGGAGATGATTTACAAAGTCCTCTTGACTTTCTCAAGTTGTGGGGTTATGTACGGTCCCCTTTTCAGGAGTTCCTCCCCTTTTCCAATCACAATATTTCTCTCTTTCTCTGGGGGTCTTTCTCTACCCATATTCTCATTTTAGGCTTCTCGAACACTTCCCCTTAAGTGCCAACACTCCCATTGGTCCCCACAAGTGTGGCACATTTCCTTCGCTACCTTTAGGGAACATCTTGGAGGCTTCAGTCTGTCCTGGGACCGGTTCTTGGGCTTCACGCTGCCTCTGTGTACTTCTTCCTTCGGTCTGCGGCTCCGCAACTCCAGACTTCCTCCAGCGTTCTCGCCCGCTCTGGACCACACAGTTCCACTGCTTTCTCTGGTCTGGTCTGGCTGTCGTTCTTCCAGCCACCGGATAGGTCCTTCCACCTTAGACCTGGTAGGGATGCCTGCTTCCAGCCGACAGTATCCCGGTCTGCAGCCTTTACTTCGTCATGCACCAGACAGCTGTCCGGTCATCAGCTCCTCCAGGGAGCTCCTCCAGGAATAGCATGACCATAGGTTTAGTCCTTCGCTGTTTTTATTCAGTTTCTTCAATTGTCTTTCTTGGACGACTAGAATGCTCACCTATATTTCTGATAGCATTCTTCATTGTTCCACACCGCCTCCTTGTCTCAGTACTTTTCACATAAGTATCCCTTGGGTACTCTAGACTCTTCTATATAGCAGTGCCTAACCGGTGCGGATACCGGAGGCATGACCATCCAGTCCTTGCAGCTCACTCAGCCACACTCACACTCACTTTAACAACCGGAGGCGCAACCATCCAGATCTAGTGGCTCACTCAACCACTCACAATAACTTACACAACCGGATGCGCGACCTTCCAGATCATGTGGCTATCACAACCACACTCATACTCATTACCAACTGGAGGTACGACCGTCCAGACCTTGTGGCTCACTCAACCACACTCACATTCACTACACAACCGAAGGCGCAACCATCCAGCCCTGTGGAACATACACACACACAGCTACACTTCAACTTCACACTACATATGATCAAAGGGTGCGACCCTCCATACTCTTCCTCTGTGGATGGAAGGCGTGACCCCCCCAAACCCTACACATCACACCCTAACCTGGCGCAACTCACATGCACCATTCAAACTGATAAAACACACCACACTTACTGACTTGGCATACTAACTTTTGCAACAAACTACCATGTGTGAAAACTCTAAATTACCCTTATATAGAATTCAGTGTTCTAAAAGTCTGTGTTGCATAAAAGCAACCTAAAATCACAACCTAAAAGTCCATAGCCTGTGAGGCTGTAACCTAGAATTCCTCAAAAGAATTATTTCTACCTCACATTCCAGCCTGTAGCAACATTTTTGTAACTTCCCTCGCCTTCACTGTATTTCAGACACTGTTCCTTAAAAGTCCATGGGTGCGGATCCTGCTAACCTGCAAATTCTCAAAAATGTAAATCCCTACTAGTATACCGCATACTAAACACAGCAACATCCACCTCACTCATCCTCATACATGACCTGGTAGGAACATCGGCTCTCGACACTTTTACACATAAATAATATACATTTTGCAAAGGATACACTTATACTGCTTCCTGCTCACGTTTGCTCTACGCTGTCGGGTGCTTTACTCGGACGTCTGTCCATCCCTTTATTATGCTACGCAATGCCTGCAGAATTTGAACACACCAAGTAACAAATTCTTAGATTCTATGGACATTCCACCTGATCGCTAACTTGCCACACGCCCATCATGACATTATCATTCCTACACTGGGCGCGGTGCTTTGAAGAGCTTTGCATCTCCAACCGCCAACCAGTGCCTGGTAGACAGGTCCCTCATTTACTAGCTGTCTGCAGTGCGATCTCCACGCACATGTCCCTCCGCAAGCTCCTGCTCACACATGAGCCTTTCTTCCATAGGCTCTGTATTAGGGCTCCATATTGGGCATATGTCCCCTTTTTCAAACTAAACAAGGAACGGACCACCACTCTTGAAACGCTAATCCTTCTCAACTTTTGTTGGATACAGACATGTCCCTTTATCACTGTACTTTCTCCTACATGATAACTTAAGGAAACATCCTCTTCTTCCGTCCCTTCTCCCTTCTTCACTGCTAAGGGGCCAAACTCCTTCCGACTTAACTCTGATGTCCTCCCCCTTATACCCTGGGTGATGGGTCTTACTTGTTTGAGGGCAGTGTGTCCTCTTCCTTCATTCTGCACCCCTCGCAGCAGATTCACCAGCTTTGTTTCTTCTTCTAATATGTAGATTCTCTTCTTTTGACCAGCTCGTCGCCAATGTAATAAAGTGACCTCCAGGCTTCTATGTGGTTACTTTAGGTTTAATGACAGCTTCTTAGTTACAATTACATCTTAAGTACATAGGACATAAAAACACTTGCACCCATCACCCAGGCAGGGTAGCTCTAACTGCCTGAGCGTGGAACCCTCAACCAAACATTCTCACCTTCACATCACAACATTCCACGTGGCATCACAGGCTTCTCACATGCACAGACAGGCACTATACAACAGTGATCATACCGCGTTATTCCTAGATGGTCGTCCTTGCATCCAGAAGGAGAGTTTCTGCCCCATGAGATCCTCCCGCTGTGCACCACCCCCAGGGGGACTATTGGGTAGTGGCTTCACCTCCCTGGCATCATGCGAAGAGGCTCCCCCTCGGTGAGAAGTGACATCTAGGGATTCATCACAGTACGTTCCAGGTCTTCCTTGCTCTTGATCGAGTGGAAATATACTTCTGATCAAAGACTGTGCTAGGTTTCCCGGTTGCTTGTATGCAATTAGGGTAGCTTCACTGAGGAGGTCCCTCAGTTCATCATCCCTGTCGAAAAAAATGTGTAGGTCCTTAACAATCCTATTCAGCTGGGTTTGTGCCAGGTGGTAGGTGACAACCAAAAGTATTCATTCTGTCGCTCTTGAGTCTCTGTATTGTAGCAGTTTTTCTCTGGGTATTTTCAAAGCACGGCCAAATTCCCTGTCAATTTGTCTGGCTGAGTGACCTTTTTGCAGGAAAGATGTGCAGAGTGTGGCAAGTTGGTGATCCCTTTTTTCTTACTGGAACATATGTGTATTAGATGGCCTGGCTGCAGATTATGGACAGTTCTGTGTGGATTGGGTTGAAACTTGCTCTGTGCAAGTATTTATTCCTGTGAGTTGGTTTCTTCTATACAACCTTTTCTAGATTACTGTTTTTGCAAACCACAATGGTTGTATCCAGGAAGTGTATGCTCTTCTTGGAGTATTCCATGGTGAATTTAATGCATCGATGGAAGCCGTTTAGTGATGCATGGAATTGTTTAAGGGAGTCTTCACCTTCCGTCATCAATGTAGCACAGACATATTAGTGGTTTCCGGGACTACTGTTGTAAGAACTCAAAATTGATAAAACATGCTGAGGAAAACTACAGAGGATCAATAGCGTCCAACACTTTACATACATTAATCCACTCATTTGATGCTAGGAGAGATAGGTTAAGCCTACCTTGACCACCTCTCAAAATAAGAGTTTACAGCCTGAGAAGCAGAGGTGAAATTGGGTTACATGGAGAGGAGAAATGTAATGTGTTAGTGGATATTACATGTATGCCGCTGTGTGTCCATACATGATTTCTATTTTAAATGTCAAAGATACAGAGAAGAAAAAAGGGAGAATCATTAGCATCCTGCACTTTACAGGTGTTAATCCATTTAGTACTAGAAAGGTTCATGGGGGATTGAGGACATTGTACAAGGTATTTACATAACATTACTTACATATATTAATATTTTATTCATATGTATTCATACCCATACTAGAAGGTCCATATTATTTCTCTGCCATACATAGCTGGCTGAGAAATAATATGGGCTACCTATTAGGAGTATGAATGCTAAATAATACAGAGACGTCACACGAGATTGGAAACAGTATAGACAGGCCCCAGTCAGACTGTTGCTGTGCATTGACTTTCCACACTTATGCCCTAGTGAAAAGACACAACAACCTTTCCATGCACTTACATCACTTCAAAGTTATCAAATGCGACATCAGTGGTTCAGAATATATGGATACCCACCCATACCCTTGTGGGACTACAATCATGACAGACGAATGCCAAAAGGGAGCAAATATTGGCCTGAATGAAAATTAGAAGATAGCAATGCGATAATTCAAATGTATATGAATAAGTAATAGAGGCACTGAATTGGGCTATGTAGAAATTAGGCATTGAAGTTAAACCAAATATCACACTTATTTAAGTTCCTTTTGCTTTTCCCTTCTTGCTCTCTTTTACCTTTTTTCTGTAAGATTGAGTCTATTCTTCAATTAAAGGACACTCACCACAAAAGCAGGAAAAGTGTCCACAGAGCAAGCCCCATCACCCCTGATGAAGACTGGGTCATGTCAATTGAATATATTCTGACCCCTTGGTCAGAAATAGGAAAATGGTTGGCTTGTTTCGTTTAAAAGAATAATCAGTACAGTAGAAGAGTGAAAATGAGAAAAGACTAGAATAGGGCTAGACTAGCAAAGGTTTGACCAATCATTTTGACTTAAGGATTAGGGAACTAGAATGTAACAGAATGTAATCCTTACCAGATATAGTTCAAATATAAAATTTGATGAATGAATGTTTATATGATTATTGCAATGAAGGGGGAACTTGAAGTCATTGGTGATAATTGTGTATGATAAAGAAACAGGTTCCATGTAATTTCATTGCGGGATGGTTTTTCGCTGTTTTTTGTACCGCAGATTTTTTTGCGAAAAAACTCATTCATTATTTTTATTTTTTATTTGGGGGGGGGTTACCCCCAAACCCTCCCATTGCCTTGTTGAACTCTTTCTTTATTTGTTTTGGTAGCAAAAATTAATTTACACCTTTACAAATAATACATAACACATAGAAATCATGTAAAAACATAAAAATGTGATCAAAGTTGATCGATACTTGAACAACTAAAAGATGGTAAAGAGATAATAAAAACACTTGGACATATTTCCAGTACGTCATCGATAATCGCAAATGGGAATCTACAACATCAGATAGCATTCCTAACATAACATAACAATGATGATATGGCATCACAGCCCTCCACCCAATTAGCTAATGCCATCAATCATAAGGAAGACAAAATCTCAGGCACCCAAAATTTTACCCTCTCCAAATGATCCTATTGAGAGACAACAATTGCTCCTCAATTATTGCAACCAGTCTGACAGTTGCTAATATAATGGAATTTGAGTTACCCTGCATACATCTTAGCCATACTAGGTGACATTCAAAGAGAGAATAAGAGGTAAGATATGCATCCAAGCAACATTGCCTATCCTTCGAAAAGAAATTGCAATACATGAAGAGGTGTTCCAGAGTTTCGGGCTCAGATGTGTCTAGGCAAAATCTGCATCCCTCCCATTTTGCCAAAACCCTGTGACAGTCCCAATTCCTAATACGAGCACCCGTCTGGATAAGGTCCAGGCGGAAGCGCATATAGGACCTTCTTGCTACTTTATCTGGGAAACATAAAATATAAGGCAGCCGTGGTGTAACTACATGCCTAAAGGTGGCATAGTTGGTAAAGGAAGAGTAGCCTCCAATCTGATCGGAATTGTGAGCCCAAGAATGTTTAAAGAAGCGCCTGGATATAAGCCCAATTCATGTATAATGATAGCGTTGGGTAAATATCCGGGAAGCCCCAAAGTCTTCTTCCAAAGTTTACCTTGTAGGAGATTTAGAAGGGGCCCCAAATTCAGAAGGCACATGCAAACTGCATATAGGAGGATGGGCTCTATTTTCATGGTATAGTATTGTATGAGAGGCAGGAGGGAATAACGACAATATTTAGTGAAAATAATTCTCATTTGGGCCAATAGTGGGTTAAACTTCGCGTTCAACACTGTGCGCCACTTGCTAATAGACGACCTATTCGATAGGTGATAGCCCAAATACTTAATCTCTTCTTTTCTCAAGATCGGCTGGGCGTTTATTGTAAGGTTGAATCTCGGAAGCTTTTTTTTGGCGGTGAAGACCAATATATGTGATTTGGCTGAGTTAATAGTCATGTTATTTACTTTACAGTATTCGCCAAACAGGTTTAATTTATTTTGGAGTCCAAACGGCACTCTATCAAATATTATAATGTCGTCGGCAAATGCTAGCCAGTGGAGCCGCAAGGAACCCAGTATTGCCGGGAAAGAATTAGAGCCCTGCCAAATCTTATCAATATCGGCAAGGTAAAGGTTGAATAGGACCGCAGCCAAGTTGCAGCCCTGTTTGACACCTATGTACGTAGGTATGTTATCAGTCAATAGCCCTTCCGCATTGATACGGACCCGATAGGATGTATTCTGGTGTAATGCTGCGATTAACGCTACTAGTGTAGATGGTATACCATAAGCCAGCATCTTTTGCCAAAGCCGAGCGCGAAGTACATTATCAAATGCAGCCGAAAGATCCAGTGCTGCGATGTATATGGTTCCATTTGCTTTGGAATGTGCATTCCGAAGGAGATGGGCTAAGATTGAAGCATTTAATTGGGTGCCCATTGCTCTCCAAAAACCGACTTGGGCTTTTGAGAGAATATTTAGGTCATGTATATGGACTTCCAATTCTGACAGGATCAGTCGTGCAAAGATTTTCCCAGCTGTATCTATAAGGGCAATAGCCCTAAAGTTTAGAGAATTGCTTAGAGCACCCTTTTTGTGTATTGGAATAATTATGGCGGTCAGCCATGATTTTGGAATATTGCCAGTTTTGTAGATCAACTGATAGCAAGGAAGGAGGTACCTGGCCCAAAAATAAGGATCGTCTTTTAGGACGCAGGGGGGCAGCCCATCTGGACCAGCTGCTTTAGAAAACTTCAATTGGGAGATTGCCCATATAATATCATTTATGTCCCAATGACAAACCCGCGGAAAGGACAATTGCATATTACTACTTTCTATTTTGGAATGCATAGTTGGAAAAGCATATTTTTGGGAAAAAGACTTCTCCCATTCCGGACCCGAGCTGGTCGCCACAGAGCGGGTATCCGCCTTACCTGACGGATTTCTTAGAATGGCCCATATCTCTCGAGTTTTTTTTTTGCAGAGGAGACTAATCATACGTTGATTGACGAAGGTGAAAGCAGCATGGTGTAGAGGCTTTATTTGGTGCTTGAAGCGCCTAATGATATAGTTTTTTTCACGATGATAGATAAGAGGACTGAGTGACTTTTTTCTTAGGTTAGCCAACTCGCGCTTTTTTTGCTTTTTTAGGATTGCTATCTGATTCAAGTTTAGATGGCCATCCAAAGGGATACCTTTACACAAAGCATCCTTCACTAAGGATACGAGGTGTGTCTGAATCATGTTGATATTTCTTTCGTTAATTTTTTCAATATTCCCCAACGAAATGGAGTCGTCATGGCATACTATAAGGTCTCTATTCACCAGAAACACCAGTTTTCTACACACGGCAGGATTCCAATTGACAGAGATGGTACTTCTGTTGGGAACCGCCAAACAGGCGGGAGGTGACGACATATAGGCATCACACCCCATGTGGAGTTCCGAGCACAGCATGTGGTGGTCGCTCAGGCCCAGGTCTAAAATTGAGACTGGTTCAAGCAACCCAGAACATACTTTGGATGCAAGGACATAGTCAATAAGGGATGAGACATTGCCGCGAGACCATGAGGTATGTAGAGAATGAGGTGCCAAGTGAATTGGGTAAATGCCCCATTTTTCAAAGAATCTAGTCAGTTGTTGCCCTCTGAGAGAAGCTTGTTGAGCATAAAAGGAACGAGAAGTAGGAGAGCATGTTATATTAGAAAACTGGAGGTATGAGTTTAGATCGCCTCCGATCACAATTTCGTGGTTGGGGCACGAGACAGAAGCATGGCCCAAAATCCTGTCCAGGTCCTCCAAAAGACAAGTAAGAGAAACTGACTTAGGATTCCAATACAGCGACATTAGAAGCAAGGGCAAGACCTTGGCATGTTCAAACGACAACTCCACTAAGATGCATGATATCGAGGTATCCAGTATAGAGGCCACTGCTTTTAGACCATTTTTAATAAGAACAGCGATACCCCGGGAAGGACGGCCTGCAAGTATGCGGCTGGCTGGAATAGAAAAGCTGGAATAACCATCGAGAATAATCTCATTTAGGCACATCGTTTCCTCACTCCCTTGATTTTTCTTTTATATTCCAGTACACCCACACCCAATGTATACATTTTTCTAATACCCCCCAAATAATGTGATGAGTTTTTTTCGGCAAAAAATGTGCGGTAGAAAACTCTGTGAAAAACATTCCGCGATGAAAGGATGTCGTACCAGGAAAACATTTGAGAAATCCTTTTTCAACTGGCTTTTAAAACCTAAAGATAATTGCTACAAAAACTAAGAAATTGATGGTTCTTTTCTGTTAATCTTTGAAAGCATATGAATTGCATTGTAATAACACTGAAAAATAAATAAATGCTATTGCAATTGAAGTCATTTGAGCACGGATTTGTGATGCCATGGCGGGAAGATCCATTTGGCTTGAGACATACCATTATGAAACGTGCCCAGAATTACAGTTTGGGAAAAATATTTCAATATGGTTAACAGTACTCATCAAATCTGACATCGACAGAATCTGTTCTTTCTTAGAGACCTCCGGCCACAAAATTCTCATCCAGCAAAATGATTTGGATTCTTTCAAACTAAAGTTAAATGGGAGAATGTGCAATCGATTTGGTGGGGGAGCAGCTTTAGCGTGCTCTTACTCCCTTGTCACATAACATGTCTGATTTAGTACCTGATGTTTGTAAAACTATCTAAAAAGGAACAAAGTCACTTACCTGTAACCATTGTTCTCCAGCATGGATTCACATGCTCAAGAATATTCTGCGACGTCAGGCTGGGAATCCTCGGTAAAAGTTAAAAACAGTTTCACTTTAACTTAAAAACTGTATTTCTCCTTTAAACCAATCACTGTCCTCTGGGTCATACTGCCCTCATCCAATGACAGTCCTTTCCCTAAGTCCCCCCTCTGGCAGCCATCTTCAGATTTGGTAAGCACATAAAGTGGCAGTATGACCAAGAAGAGGGGGTGGCTTTGCATGTCATCTATGCCAAACCCACGCTGAAGAACAATAGTTACAGGTAAGTAACTTGTTCCCTCTCCAGCATCGGATCTGGCATGGATTCACATGCTCAGGAATAACGAATACATAGCAGTACAACATTACACAACCAAGGGAGGTGGCAAGGCTCAACAGAAGCAATTAACTCTTACCTCTGGAACAGAGTCACCTCAAGCGAACAGGTTGTGTAGCACTGCTTGGCCGACTTTGGACTCCTCCCTGGAATCCCTGTCGACGCAGTAGAACTTTGTGAAGGTGTACGTGGACTTCCACGTAGCAGCCCCGCAGATGTCCAGCAGGAGCACACCAGATAGGAGCACCATCGTCACAGCGATTGCTCAGGTGGAGTGAGCTCTCGGAAGGCTAGGCAGCGGTCGATTCGCCAACCGACAACAGTGCATGATGCAGCCAGAGAGCCCCGTTGAAATGGAAGCCTTGGACAAGGCCTTCCCGTGGATTACAGGACCAAAGGTCACGAACAGTTGAGAAGTCTTCCAAAAAGTCTTCGTGCGAGTCACATAGAACTTCAGGGCACGAGCAACGTCCAGTGAGTGCAAGGCCCTTTCAGCCGGTGATGAAGGCTTTGAAAAAGAAAAAACAGGTAACACCAAAGGCTCGTTGAGGTGGAATTCAGACAGAACCTTCGACATGAAGGAGGGGTGCGTCCGCAGCACCACCCCCAATTCGTGGAAAGTCAGGTATGGTTGCTTGCAGGATAGGGCCTGGATCTCACCTACCCTCCTGGCAGAGGTGATGGCCACAAGGAAAGCCTTTTTCCATGTGATGAACTTGAGAGAGGCCTGATGCATAGGCTCTAAGGGGGGACCCCCCCATGAGCCTTGACAGAACCACGTTGAGTTCCTACGCCGACGCAGGAGCCTTTCAACGGTGGGAAAGATCGAAAAAGTTCTTTGAGGAACTACTTGATGAGTCGATGAGACTCAAACCCAGGCACCACAGATTTCTCACCATGCACACTAGGAACAATAATCTGATGCCTCCCCCTCTTCCAGCGGTACATACCAACAAGCTTAACGACCACAGTCTCTCTCCATCATCTGACTACCCACTAGGAGACTCATCTACCACTGCTATCTTAACAATCAAGGGTGCACTCATCAACGCTCGATCCATAGTGGCTCATGCCTCCGATATTGCTGACCTGATCACGTCCAATCAATTGGACTTCCTCGCAGTCACTGAAACATGGTTACATCCCGCTGCAGGACCCGCACTTTCAATCGATATCCCAGAGAACTACACCATCATCCGGGCAGATAGAAAGTCTGGGACTGGGGGAGGTGTGGCCCTCATCGCGAAATCCAACTTGAACATCAGAGAAATCTCCAATCCAGGTCTACCCTCTGCTGAACTTCTGTCCATCAAACTCCCATTATCTAACACCCAGACTATATTACTTCACATTATTTACAGACCCCGAGGTGCCATTACCTCATTCGAGGAGGACATTTCCCATCTACTGACATTCAACACCAAACCAGCCTCACAAATTATTCTAATGGGTGACCTCAACTTAGGTCTCCATGACCCTAACGATGTAAACGCCTCCCTGCTTAATGACACTATCACTCAACTAGGTCTCAAACAACGCATCAATAAGCCCACACACCCCTAAAGGTACAACTTTGGACTGGCTAGCCGATACCAACTGTGACATTTCTCTGATAGACATAACACCATGCGCCTGGACATACCACCACCTCATCACCTTCTCCATACCCAAAGACACTTTTAAAAACGCACCTACTACCATTGAACCACAAATTATGTCTAGAAACAAACGCAATATCACCAGAGAATTTAAGACCCCTATTACTTCCTATCACCAACACTCATACCATCACTAATACAAACCCAACTTCCCTAGTTGAACTCTATAATGACACACTGGAACAAGCTCTCAACCATATAGCACCACTTAAACTAAGAAAGGCTAAGCCAACTGCTCATCTGAACAAATGGTTCTCAGCAGAACTAAAAGCACTTTGAAATATTATAAGAGCCTCTGAAGCCAGCTGGACAAAAGCCCCCTCGCTTTCTACTAAAGAAAGGTTTTCCACTGCAGCAGCCACCTATAAAATTGCCATTACGAACGCTAAAAAAAGAGGTCTTGAACACAAGAATTCACAATGCTAAATCTGGCAAAAAAAGAGATATTCTCTATCCTAAGAGAATTGGAATCGCCAGTGCCCCCAACTGATGACTGCATCGAGGACAAAGCCTGGTGTGACAATATCCAACAAGCTCTTTCAATCAAAATAACTCTCCTACAAGCCAAGATAGAATCTAAAAAAGCTAACCTCGCCCCCAATGACCACTCTCAAATTGAACCTAGCTCCACACAACCCCCCATTCCACTTCTCCCCTGTCACTGAGGATGAAGTAATCCACATAATTGCTAGTCTAAACACTTCTAATTGTCAAGGTGACTTGTTCCCCACCCCAGTTATCAAGGATGGGGCTAAAGATCTAGCTCCTTTCATCACCCCCCTGATCAATCCATCTTTTAAGAACTCAACTGTCCCTAATAACTCAGAGGCGTGGGTCCTACCACTACTCAAAAAACCCAACCTAGACCCTAATATGCCGACCAACTACAGACACATCACGACTGTCACTTTTCCCCTGAAAATACTAGGCGAAGTGGCATTCCTCCAGATACAACACCATTTGGAAGATAACAATCTCCTAGGTCTGCGACAAACTGCCTTTAGACCCAGGCACAGGACCGTAACAGCCCTCCTGGACCTACAAATCCAAATAGATGAAGCCAAAGATAAGGGGAAACCGGCCATCCTGCTCTTATTGGATCTGTCCGCAGCCTTCGAACTGGTCGACCATCAAATTCTGACCAAACGCCTCTCCTCGGCTGCCACATTCTCCGCAAATGCCACCAATTGGATTCGGCTCTTCTTGTCCGACAGAACGACTAGTGTCTTAGCCCCCTCGGCTGTGCCAATCCAATGTGGAGTCCCCCAAGGGTCTTGTATTTCCTCACACTTTACAACATGTTTACCAAGCTCCCTTTCGACCGGCTTGACGACCTGGGTATCACATATACGAACTATGCCGACGACACTCAGGTCCTTATCACACTCACCGGGTGCTTTGAGAAAGATGTTGCAAAACTAAATTAAATCTACCTCGAAATCCAAGTATGGATGGCTACCCAGAGCCTCTGCTTAAACGACGATAAGACAGAACTGCTGATCGTGGGATCCCAGGCCTGTCCCAACAAACTCGACCCTGGCTACCAGTCTTTCACTATCGATGGAAATATCATAAAACTCTCAAAAGAAGTCAAAAAGCGAGGTGTGTATCTTGACTCCACACTTTCGCTCACAAAAACAACTAAACGCCACTATCTCATCCACTGCCTACACTAATAAACTTATGTCTGCAAACCATTCTTATCCACCAACAGTCGCCTTACTCTGGCCAGAGCTCTGATTCTGTCTAGATTGGATTATTGTAACACAGAATAATGCCCTTAGATGTGCCCTCGATCTTCCTTGCAAGGTCCATATATCCACCTTCAGAAAGGAAGCTCACTGGCTCCCTATTCGTGACAATCAAACTACGTTCCCTAGTCATTACACATAAATGCCTCTCCCTGACAGCCCCACCCTACTTATCAGACAAATTCTCCAGACAAAACACATCCAGACCAACCAGATCGCCATACCTGCACCAGCTAAACATCCCTAAGTTGAACCTGAAAACAGCAGGGGGGAGCAAGCTTCCCTGTGCTAGCGGCGAAATGTTGGAACGCACTTCCAACGGAAATTAGAGCGGACTCCTCGTTTTGGTCAATCAGAGCCAAGTGGAAGGCTCTGTTCATAGCTCAGCAATAATCTGTTAACTGACCCAGGAAGTTCCATCATGCTGTAATTCATGTGCTTTTCATAGACTCAGACCATGCTGTAACCCGGTCCCTCATGCCACTTATTTTCTGTATTTATTACTGTCATCTGCTCTTTATTACATGTGCAACCTACTGTAACCTATGTTGTTCTACAAGCCTAATGCGCCGAGTTACCTCAGGGTTTTGTTGCGCTTTATAACTAAACAAACTAAACAAAACTAAACTAAGATATTCCTGGAGTCCTGGAGACAGATGCCAGATGTTCCTTGATAGAGGTGTGCCAGGCTGGCCGGCCTTCCAGATATGGAAGAAGTTGCAGCGCTGTGACCCTCAGCTGGATAATCTTCAGCGACCGTCACCATGTAGCGAAATGCTTACACTTGTGACCATAGCACTTTAAAGTCGACAACGCCCTAGCCTTGGCAAGGATCCCTCTGCAGTCTGCAGGCATCTCGTATCTACCAAACCCTAGGGCTGCAGGAGCCAAGCCCTCAGGTTCAGCTATTCAGGGTTGTGATGCAGGATTGCGCCTCCTTCTCTGGTGAGAAGATCCAGAATTACTCGCAGCTTGACCGGGGTTGACACCAACAGACTGAGAAGGTCCGGGTATCAAATCTGCCTCGGCCACGCCGGGGCGATGAGCATCATCCTGTATTGGCACTGTCTGAGTGTGTTGATGACTCGTAGCAGGAGAGGCAATGGAGGTAACGCGTACAGGAACAGGCCTTCCCGCGGGAAGGAGAACGCATCTCCCATGCTCCTCGGCTGGTGGAATCTACTGGCAAACTGCTGGCATTTGGAGTTTGCTGCTGTCGCAAACATATTGATCTGGGGCCTGCCCCACTTGACAAAGACGCAGTCTATCTAGTCCCGCCAAAGTTCCCGCTCGTGGCAGGAGCGCAACTCCCTGCTGAGGGAGTCGGCAATGGTGTTCTCGACTTCCTCTAGGTGACTAGGAACAAGGAACATCTCTCGTCCGACGGCCTAGTGCCACAAGTCCCGTGCTTCCTTGGAGAGCGCTGGGGATCAAGTGCCCCCTGTCTCCCGATGTAGAACATTGTGGTATTGTCCATGAAGATCCTCACCACCTTGCCCTTCGGACATGGAAGGAATGATCTGAGGGCCCAGAACACTGCCCGTAGCTCCAGGATGTTGATATGGAGATCCTTCTACTCGGCAGCCACAGGCATCTGGCGTGCCGCCGTCCGGTGTCGGCTCCCCTGCCTTCCATTCAAATTTGAGGACACTGAAGATGGCTGCCAGAGGAGGGACTTATCGAGAGGACTGTCAATGGATGGGGGCAGTATGACCCAGAGGACAGTGATTGGCTTAAAGGAGAAACACAGTTTTTAAGTGAAAGTGAAACTGTTTTTTCTTTTACTGAGGATTCCCAGCCTGACGACAGGGAATATTCATGAGCATGTGAATATATGCCAGACCCCATGCTGGAGAATAAAAACAAACAAGATTTGGCTCTATGATAAACATATCACCCGAGAGAACGAAATGACTTGCTGCACTGTATCTGATGATATGTACAGTATCGTTTTATTATGTCAGTTTTCTTTTTATGCTCTGTGACCCTTATTTAACGTAGTACGTTGATGAAAATTTGCTGTCTTGTGTGCATTATGCAGATCAATAAACTAAACAAGTAAGTTGAAAATATTTGACAGAGATGCATCATCTGAGTGCTTATTAATATTATACCTAACAAGATTTGCATGTGAATAATGGGTGCTTTGATGAGATGCAACCTTGAATATCTCCCAAACCTTGCAACATGGTGGGTGAACACTTGATGGCACTTCTGTTTCAGCGTTACAACACTCCAAGTGGCTACAGTATCCAAGTCCTTCACCGATATGATAATGCAGCCATCCATGACATTTAAAACGGCAGCTCTGCTTTTACACATAACATCAATGCCATTTGTTCTCAGCAGCAAAACTTGCATCCTGCAACATCTCTCTCAACAGAGCAAGCTAGTCCATATAACACTCACCATTTTTATAAAGCCATTGATCAGAATTGCCAGTGTTCGCTTTTCATCCTCAAGTGTCAGTGCACTAAAACAAGAACATTCTACAATTATCCCACAGTGGAAATAAAAAAATGTAATTGGCAAACACATATGATATCACATTAGCAAATAGGTATTTCGCTTACATTTTACGAAATACAAACATTTGGCTGTAGACAGTTGAAGGCAAGAACAAAAGCTGCGGCTGAAAGAGCTGTGTTGGAAGTGTAATGTATGCATAATTGTTTAGTTGTTTTTGGCCTGGCATATACTCCTACTGTGAGGTCGTTGTGAGGATTAGGTAATTCATATTCAACTGGCATGGCATAGCAGAACAGAGATTAACCAATTACTTGTCTTCAGTAATGTTCTTTGATCTAATATCTGCAGTGGTAATTGAAAAACATTAAATTAACAAGGAGTGTAGTGTGGCTCTATGTCGATTCACCTCTGCATTCCAAATTGTAATTGTAATTTTTTATTTGTAAAGCACTTATACACAGGTGAAGTGCTTCAAAACGATTCAAGGCGGGGAGGGAACAAGGGATTACATTAGTCATTCTTAGGCCTTGAAGATTCTGAATGATCTAATAACAATAACTAACCTACTAGGCCAGAGGCATATCTACTAGTGTAAGTGCTTGACAAAGAGTGAGGGGAGAAGGGGGTGCGGGGGGAACGAACGTACAGAACAATATACTACACTATTAGGCCTGGCGACATTTCGAGGACCGGACAGACAGACTTGCAAGGCCTAGTACATTCAATGTTGTGCATGTGCACAGAAACAGGAAGTGTGGGGGGGGCAGGGGAACAAGTGTGCCCAGTCCAGCAGGGGCCTGGGTTAAGTGCAGAGTGGTCGACCCTCTTATGAAGCATATTGCAGTAGTGCCAAGCAAAGTGTAGAGAGCCAGAGGCAAGTGCAGGACTGGGAGGGAAGCCTAGGACCTGTAGGGCTCTGGCGGTGCTCCATGTGACCAGTCAGCGAGCTGAGCAGGTTGGTGAAGAGAACGAAGGCGGGAAAGAAGTGAGGAGAGAGGAAGTTAGCAGGGGAGAGGGAGGGAGAAAGAGAAGAGGATGGCCTTGAGGAGTTGCTAGAACACAAGGAAGTCCGGCTCAAGACTCAGAGAGACATGGAGGCTGTTCCAGAGGGAGGCACCTGCAGAGGATAAGGATCTACCCCCAAATATCTGTTTGGAAAAACGGCTCACTTGCAGAGAGTGGGAGGAGGCCGAGCAAGGGTTCTAGAAGGAGAGTATTTGGAAAGACAGCGCTGCAGATAGTAAGGGCCCTGGCCCGAGAAAGCCATGTGGACTATGGAGAGGGACTTGAACTTGATCCTTGCAGCCAGTGGAGTGATTTCAGCACCGGAGAGATGCAGTCCCTGCGCTTGGGGCCAAGGATAAGTCTTGCAGTTCTGTTCTCGATAAACTGAAGAGGTTGGAGAGAGGAAGTAGGAAGATTGAGAAAGACTGTTCCAGTAGTACAAATTCTTTTATGCAGAAGGTATGCTAGCAGCATTTCATTAGAGAGAACATCATGCCTCATGATCTAAATTCCTCCACCCCATCATACTCAGCTGAGAGAATCGCCAAAATGAAATAATACGGGAGAGGATAGGAGAGCAATGAGGAGTGGGAGGAGGCAATAGAAAGAACATTCTCAAAAAGAAGACTTCCAAAGCAGTAACCACTATATAGGAGAGCGTGGAGAGTGAGACAGAAATATGACTACCAGTAAGGTTTACAGTACTGCCCTGCCAATCAGGCATCCTGGCCATATTGAGAATCCAAGCAGAATGCCTTGCAAAAAAGGTATAAAGCGAGGTACAAGTAGCCGTTTGTCATATATCCTGTTCTGGTTCTCCTCTCTGTGGGGCAGACGTTGACGGTAGGACTCTCGCAAAATTACATTTTTTAATGTCTTGTGCTGTGCCTCTGATATAACTGAAGTGGCAGAATGAATCAAAATCAAATGCATTTTGGACTTCGCGTCCATCGACAGTTTCATTGCAGAAACACTTTTGGGGGAAAGTATTCTGTTAAAGAAGACTTTCTTTTGAACTAAGTACTCCACAAGACAGCTAAAAAGGTGCAATTCACTAGAAGTACATGTGCCACAGCAGAGTTAGCCCTGGCGATGGACACGAAGCCCGAAATGCATTGGCATCTGATTCTGTCACTTCAATTATAAAGAAGGCAAAGTACAAGACATTAAAAAAATGTTGTCAAGAAAATGAAAAATGTGTATATGTGATCAGTGAACCTGTGATTATGTTTAATTTCCAATGCAGTAGTATTGATTACACGGGTGGCCGCCAGATCTGATGGTGAATATCAGACGTTTATCTCTTGTAGTTTAATTGGCAGCCACGATTTAATTTCTTTGCAAGTGTATGTAATTGTTTAAAAATAGTCTCAGAGGATAGTTCAGGGGGCAACACGTTCAACTTGGAAACAAGACGAGGCAGAGCAAGACAGGTCGATCCCTGTGTCAGCACTTAGAAACCTCTGGGTATTAAGCACGTTATAAATAACCAATTATAAATATATAATGGTGCCTGCTCCCACAACCATTGTTCTATCCTTCCACAGATTCCTCATCTTAGATACTTCGTAGGCAGGGTGACTTGGTACCTGAACATTTTTCAATAGTAGCAGGTGAGAAGTGACGCAACGTTGAACCTCTTTGAAAGACCCAGTATTGGCTCTGGCTGGCATCCACAAAGAAATGGTTTCCTAGGTAGCAAACCTGCGTCCCCTGCACGGTTCCATGTGATAATATCCGCGCAAAACTATTGCCATACAAAAATGTCACCATATTTTTGCTGTAATATTACCCCATGGAACCTGCGGGGGACACCCGCACAACCCCCATACATTTTTAAAGGGAGCGTGGGACAACCCCGCAACCACCACACCCATTTACCCCATACATTATCCCCACCAAAAATATCGCCTATGGCCGTTCCCGACGACCAGATTTACGGCGATATTTTTGGTGGGGATAATATTACCTGATACCCCCTGCACACTATCTATAAGGCAAAGACCTGTATGTGTATTTGTATTTGAGAATAGGTCTGTGGTTGTAGACTCCAATGTAGGAGCTACTTCTCAGTCCTTCCTCTTTTTCTAATTAACATATATGTTAACATTTAGACATTTATGACCTCATAAACAAAAGGTTATTTTCTGAGAAGACACAATTAGTATTTGACAACTTTTTGAATTGTGTTAAGAAAACAAATATTTTTATTATACAATTGGTGCAACTGGTCCAACGCGTTTAGAGTTTGTATTACTCTTCATCAGGGGCAATGAATTCATTTTCATACACATTTCTATGAAAGAACAAAACATTTAAAACTTCATTAGATATTTCAACTCATATTTCATCCATTCATATACATATTCTTCACATTTCAAATGGTACAGCAATTAAATCAGGTGGCTCATTAGTATAATTTCCACATGTGGTACAATTAGCAGGTAGATGCACTAAAGAATGATAAACATGTCTCTGTTACAAAAATTAGACCACAAACGGGGTACTTAGACCACAGGAGGGATACTGATTCATCTGATGAAAAAGGTAAATTGTCACCTAATTTTTAAGTAATATAGGTATGTTCAATACATATAGCCAGTAATTCTTTGTAGACACAGAGTATCCAATTCATCTAAAGTGATAAATATAATGCTTACCAGTATGTTACGAGTCCTGTATTTCTAAGGTAGGCTATCAGCTAAAAGGATCCATGTCTCTTCAACAGTTTGTGAAATCACTATGAGTGGGGTGCTGTATACTCAATCTCTAGTTCTTTAAGGCAGGTGTAGGCAAAGTTCAGTTCCTATTGGCTTTCAACGTTCGAAGGTAATCTGTTATCTGGTGGCTTTAACTTCTTATCTAAGGATGGGAGACAGTTTGTAATGTAGGGGCTCCCTGTTCCTCTCTGGGTGTGAGTTTACAGTTATGAGCAGTTAACTTACTTGTTGTCTGAGAAAAGCAAGTGCCAACGAATTTTCAACAGAATCATATCAGTTAAGTTGCCAAACTGTGGTCATGGAGTGGGAAGATTAGGATGCCATTGCTTCCTAAAGCGGGGGTCAGAGAGAGTAAGGGTCAGTATCTAGGTATTAAGGGCTACATTATAACGAGTGTTCATCTTAGCTAACTTACTTGTCTTTGTCTTCTGCCCAGGAACAAAGGAGGAGCTTCTTCGGACGTCTCTGTTGGAGACCTCCGGATCCGCGTCTGCCATGTTCTGGGCAGGGATCAGTTTATATACAAGCGGGTGACGTCATTCGCGCATGCGCGAAATGACGTCACACTATTCATCAAGGAAGACAAAATGGAGTAATCTTAACATGACGTCATTCGCGCATGCTCGAATGACGTCAAAGTTTGTTTATATATGTGATGCAGACTGTGTTTCGCGGCTGCAAAGTGTGTTTTTTATGTGGAATAAAACCGCCTTTACAGAGATAAAGTAAGTATGTACCCAAAAGTTGGAATATGGTCCGCCCAAAAAATGATTATTACATCAACAAGGGCCTTGTTTGGGAGCAATAAAGGAACATTGCTCGCCTGTTTTGAAAAGTTTGAAGGAGAATATTGATGTAATAAATATAGAAAAAATGTAACTTTACAGGCGGCTTTATTCCACATAAAACACACTTCGCAGCCCCGAAACACAGTCTGCATCACATATATAAATAAACTTTGACGTCATTCGCTGTGATGTTTAGATTACTCCATCTTATCTTCCTTGATGAAAAGGGTGATGTCATTTCGCGCATGCGCGAATGACACCCGCTTGTATATAAACTGATCCCTGCCCAGATCATGGCAGACGCGGATCCGGACGTCTCCACCACAGACGTCCGAAGAAGCTCCTCCTTTGTTCCTGGGCAGAAGACAAATACAAGTAAGTTAGCTAAAATGAACACTAGTTATAACGTAGCTCTTAATACCTAGATATTTACCCTTACTATCTCTGGCCCCAGCTTTAGGAAGCAATGGCAACCTAATCTTCCCACTCCATGACCAGAGTTTGGCGACTTAACTGATATGATTCTGTTGAAAATTAATTGGAACTTGCTTTTTTCAGACAAGTAAGTTAACTGCTCATAACTGTAAACTCACACCCAGAGAGGAACAGGGAGCCGCACACTAACTACATTACAAACTGTCTCCCATCATTAGATAAGAAGTTAAAGCCACCAGTCATAACAGATTACCTTTGAACGTTGAAAGCCAATAGGAACTGAACTTTGCCTACACCTGCCTTAAAGAACTAGAGATTGAGTATACAGCACCCGACTCTTAGTGATTCCACAAACTGTTGAAGACACAGTGGTGTTTTTAGCTGCTAGCCTACCATTGAAATACAGGACACGTAAGCATTATTATATTTGTCACTTTAGATGAATTGGATACTACGTGTCTACAAAGTATCACTGGCTGTATGTATTGAAAATACCTATATTACTTAAAAATTAGGTGACAACTTACCTTGCCATCAGATGAATAAGTACCCCTCCTGTGGTTTAATTTTTGTAACAGAGACATGTTTATCATTCTTTAGTGCATCTACCTACTAATTGTACCACATGTGGAAATTATGCTAATGAGCCACCTGATTTAATTGCTATATCATTTGAAATGTGAAGAATATATATATGAATGGATGAAATACAAACTCGAAAAGCGTTGGGCCAGTTGCACCAATTGTATAATAGAAATATTTGTTTTCTTAACACAATTCAAAAAGTTGTCAAATACTAATTGTGCCTTCTCAGAAAATTACCTTTTGTTTATGAGGTTATAAATGTCTACATTTTAACATAAATGTTATTCAGAAAACGAGGAAGGACTGAGAAGTAGCTCCTACATTGGAGTCTACAACCACAGACCTATCCTCAAATACAAATACACATACATGCCTTGGCCATATAGATAGTGTGCAGGGGACGCGGGTTTCCTACCTAGGAAACCATTTCTTTGTTGTTATATCCCAGCCTAGATACCAAGGCTGAGCACTTCTCCCCTGCACCTCTAATACCTTTATTTTGCTCATCACTTGAATTGACACACGTCGGAAGCTAACCAAACTGTTACAAAACAGGTGTGCTTGGTGTTTTAGGCTTATTCTGGCTGGCATCCAGCCTATATATATGGCACAACACGCCCTGTCACCTCAGTTTCACCCTTTTTTCGCCAATGCTTAGTAGACGGAGGAACCAAAAACAGTAAATTATCCTCTTTCTCCCGCAGCATCCACATTTTCTTTATATCTGTAAGTGGGGTAGTTAGGGAGAGATATTTTGAATCTGTGGGAGGAGCCATTCACCAGAGAGAACATAACTTACCAGAGGGAAGTAATGTATTCATCTAATAGACTGCATCCTTCCACAGACCTGGGGGAACTTCCTTGCCTGCCAACCTGTTGCAGCCTGATAAACAAATTACTTCCCTCTCTGTAATGTTCTTTCTGATAGTTGGTCCTCCCATGGATTCTTCATCTATGATAATCCTATCTGTAGTGTAGTTGATCTTTGGAAACCTTTCTGACACCAAGGGGTGCAGCCCGACTCTTGTAAGCACCAGACAGGATGGCTGTGCCAGTATATAGCTAGGAACATGACCATGTATTTGTTTTACAAGACAATTATTTAAGAGCTGTTATGTTTCCTAAATCTCACCCTCGCAGAAGAATACCCTGTCCATCTGTGGTGCTCTAACCCTAGATTGCGGTCGGGTGACGCCTGTCTAACCGAAAAGGGAGAGAGTTGGACTTACCCTAATACTACAATGAGACCCATGTTCTACTAAAATCAGTCTGGGATCCTGTCCCATAGCTGAGGAGGTGGTGGGGCAGTTCACATGGGAGTATTCCATCAATGGTATACTACCATGTCATTTATTAACCCTCTGTGAGGTGTGCTCGACCACCCTTAAAAGGAGTCCGATTAAGACAAAAAGAAGGGAGTGGACACACTCTAGTTTAAAACTTCTAGTTTAGTTTAAAGGTCCTACGTGTCTAAATCGTGGTCTACTTTACTGCATGAAGACTGAGTTGACTGCTTTTTTGTTTTCGCCTGGTATTTTCTGCAGTGTCTGTTATTGTATATAAGCGGTAATTTTCATTCACTGAATATGAATCACACTTAAACCAACCTGGTGCCATGATAAAAATACCACAATAACCCGATACCCCCTGGGATAGAGGGTTCTTTCTGAAAGGCAAATGCGGAATATTGCATGTCGCATGAGGACATTTCATTTCCAATCCCCAAGGACCCTCCACTCAAGTGATCCTCCCTCGCTTCTCTGCCCCCAGGGCCAGGATCCAAGAGCAATGACCTTTCCCTGGCCACCTGAGAAGAGGACACAAGGGGAGTAGATGCGAGGGCGCCCTCAGGTTCCTCACAATATCCGTGGGGTAGGCTGGGAGGGTGATGACGAATCTGTGGGAGGAACATCCAGTAGAAAGAACATTACCAGGGGTAAGTCATTTATTGTTCTAATGGATTGTGTCCTCCCATGGATTCCTCATCTTAGATAGACTCCCATAGCAGTAAGACCTTACGGAGGAGGGAAGGAGCAAACTCCATGGCGATTAGGTCACAACTTGTTGGGAGGACAGTCCTGCCACAACAAGACAATTTGTGGATACTTTGGCCAGGCAAAAGTGTTTTGCGAACGTGTGTATGGAGGACCACGTCGCCGCCTGAAACAAATCCTTCACAGGTACCCCCCCCATTTCGGAGAGCAGAGGTAGCGGTCACACCCCTAGTGTCGTGTGCCCTGAAGCATTTAGGAATTTCTTTACCCGCTCTGGTGTAGCATTCAGAAACCCTAAGCACTATCCATCTTGAAATGGTTTGATTTGATATTCCTTTGTCCATTTTCGGGCCAGTATATCCAATAAACAGCTGATCTTCCAGTCTATTTTGGTTCGTCCTGGCTATCTAAAAACCCAGAGCCCTCTTGGGGTCGGGTTTATGAGGACTGTCTTTCTCCTTGGATGGATGAGGAGGTGGATAGAAGGCTGGCAAACAAATTGCGAAAGGTGGAACTCTGATACGATCTTTGGAAGTAACGAGGGAAGCACTCAAGAGTCACCTTGTCCTTGGTAAAGACTGTAAAAGGTGGCTTATAGGACAGGGCCTGCATTTCGCTCACTCACCGGGCTGAGGAAATAGCGACTAAAAAGGGTGTCTTCCAAGGTAGCAGCCTCAGAGGACATGAATGTAACGATCCAAATGGGGGAAGCCATGGGAAATGTTAGCCCCAAGTTTAAGTCTCATGCTAGCACCACGAAAGGGGTCGGAGGAAAGGCGATAGTCAGGCCTTTTAAAAAGGGAACTACCAAGGGGATCGTGAAGTATGACCCTTGTTCTGGCGTGCCCTTAAAAGCAGTGAGCGCTGCTAATTAGCTCTTGACAGTTGCGACCTGAAGGCCCTGTCTTGCCAAATGAAGAAAAGACAACACACTTGAGGGGCCACATAAAAAGGGATCCACACCCAGCCCTCTGCCCCAGCTGCAAACTGTTTTTCAATGGCAGCGCTATACAGCTTTAGTTCTGGCCTTCTGGCTGAAAACAATACCTCTATCACATCTTCCAGAAGCTCCCAATCCCTGTACCTTAGCCTTTCAGAAGCCAGGCATGCAGGTTGAGCATGTGTACCCTCGGATGAAACATCAATCCCCCTCCCCTCCTGCGAGAGAAGGTCTAGCCTGCTGGGATTACGATGTGGAGGACAGATGGCCATGTCCAGAAGGTCTGAGTACCATGTTCGCCTGGCCCAGTCTGTGGCAATCAGGATCATGGTTGCGCCATACCTCTTCAACAGCCTAATCACGTGACGAATGACAGGAATCGGTGGAAGCGCATAGAGGAGCTGGTAGTGCCAGTCCACCACCAATGCCTCCCCCAGTGCTCCTCTGAGGGGAAATTCCCTGGAGCAGAAAGGTTTGCACTTCCTGTTCACACTGATCCACTTGAAGGGTTCCCCAGATGGCGAGGATCTCTAGAAGAACTTCCTGGCACAGCTCCCACTCGTGGGAGACCAAGCCCTGCCTGCACATGGCTTTCACCGATCTTATTCTCCTTCCTGGCAAGGTAAATTGCAGACAGGGAGATCTTGTTCTCTAAAGTTATAAACCAGAGATGCATCACCTCTCTCCATAGGGGGAGCAACCGTATGCCACCTCTCTTGCTGATGTGGTGCATGGGCAGGCCACTGTGTTGTTCATCATGATCAGGACAGACTTCCATTCTTTGGAGTGCAAAAAAGCCATCAGTGCCAGTCTGATCGCCTTCAGCCCCAAACGGTTTATGTGAAATCTTGTCTCCACCAGGGACCACAACTCGCTCACTGACAGCTTGTTAAGCCGAGTATCCCAGCCTTTCAGCGATGCTTCCGTCACTACAATTGCCTCTGGCCAAGGTTGACAAAACGGTTATCCCATCATCACGTTCTTTGTGCAAGAGTGAGTGACTCTGCTGACAACTTAAATCCAGTACCTCATACTGCCAGAGGACTGTAATCATTGAGATCTGAGGGCCCACTGGGGCAAGTTCATTCTCAATTGGGCCTCTGGGACCAGGAAGATGCAGGATGCCATGAAGGTGAGCAACCGTAGGAAGTCTTGAGCTGGCAGGTATTGGGCATTCTGCAATTTGGTGACCATTGTGAGAAACCAGAGGGTGTCTCACCCGCTAGTCCCCAGGGATCTCTCTCTCAGGTGTCCAGGGCACGACCCTCCTGGGTGAACGGCAGAGTTTCTGAGGTGTGGCCAAGCCTGTGGTACTAACCTTGACTCGGAAATCGGAAACTAGGAAACGAGAAAAAGAAGCACACACAGCCAGTGAGTTGGCAAGCGACCTTAGAGACCGGTGTATGTTAAAGTGAATGCAAGTAGCAACATCGTATCACCATTGAAGGCTGCACACGTGTGAAGTGAGATGTGAAGAAAGGCAGACCTGTGAATAAACTTTAAAAGTAAAATGCAGCTATGATATTAGCGACACTAAGTAACAGAGTGGTCCGTTGAAAGGAAGTAGTCCATTCGAAAGACTGAGCGAAAGGTACATTGTTTGAAGCTAAAACAAGATCTTAAAGAACATTGGTGAAGGTTAAGTCAAAGTGGTCTTGCGGTGGTCTGTAAGAAACCATGCACTTTCGAACAACTTCACATTTCAAAGGGTCCAAGCCTGATTTAGGGAGACGCAAAGTGTGCTAAGCTTGGGGAAGGGAGCCCCTCCTTGCAACTTTATGTTGAATGTTAAAGTGAGAGGTCTGAGCCCAGCAGAGGGGGGCCTATGAAAACTGTGCAGTTAAAAGGTCTGAGACCAGCAGAGGGGGACCTACGAGAATTGAATAGTGAAAGGTCCGAGCCCAGCAGAGGGGGACCTATGAAAACTGTGCAGTGAAAGGTCTGGGCCCGGCAGAGGGGGACCTACGAGAATTGAATAGTGAAAGGTCCGAGCACAGCAGAGGGGGACCTATGAAAACTGTGCAGTGGGGGACGTACGAGAATTGAATAGTGAAAGGTCTGAGACCGGCTGAGGGGGGACCTTTGTGAGCGTTTAGGTTGGAACATTATTTTTGAAACCAGAGAAAGAGACTTTAACGTGGAAGGCCAGGCGAACCTTGATCCACTGTGTTGGGAACCGAGCCAGAGTGTGTCTTCCTGCATACAAGGATCGCCTTAACCCGTGAGGCCCAATGTGGGGAGGCGAGCTGGTTTAGTCACATTATCATTTGAACAGTGATTTTTCCTTTTTTGCACATTTAATTTTATTTTGTTTTGCAGGAGAACATGAAGTTACAGCATTACAACTTTGTCGTTTCAGAAAACAGAGAACATGAAACTACAACCGCTAGAAAAAAAACACACTAAACCGCCCACCCAACCCCACCCACTGATCCCGCCTCCACACCTTCTATTGTGTGTTCCTTCATTGTTCAGGTTACAGGCCCAAGTCTGTTGCGTAGCCTACATTTGGGCACCCTCAGCCCACATCCACCCGTTACTCCATAAACACCCTCTGAGCAGTGCCGGAACTTCTCAAATACTCCACTTCATTCCAGCCATTCCCTACCTTCCGGTGTGTCTGGTTAAGTCTCATTAAAGTCTCTAAGGATTCTGGTACATGTAGTCGCACACTTTTTTCAATGCAGGTGACTACGAACCAACTCTCCTCCAGAGCACAAATCTTTCCCTTGATAGGGGGAGGGGGGAAAACCATGTTTATGGCTCTCCATAGTAAGGCATGATGACCCTGGTGCTGCCGACTCTTGAGCCCGGCACTCTTGAAACACTGTAAGAAGAAATGGAGATGAGGCGCACACTCTGATTCCCAGTCAGATTTACCTGCTAAAGCAACACTGACCCATTCTCTCTTGCTAGGTGTATATTCGTTTTTCCATTTGGTGGCAATGCATGCTCTGACGACCAGCAGTAAAGCTGCTGCCATTTTCGGAAGCCTGGAGTATTCCCCCTCCTCCTCCATCCCAAACAAAACCAGAAGGGGATTTTTATCTCTTGGTATCCCCTCCATGTCTCTGATCAAGCAAAGGACCATATCCCAGAAAACCTGTATCTTAGGGCAAGTTCACCACATGTGCCAGTAATCCGCCGTCCCTCCACAGCCCCTCCAACACTGTGGACTCACATCGGGGAACATCCTTGACAGTCTGACCGGGTCATACTGCCATCTATGGAGGAGCTTGATTGCGTGCTGTCTGTACTGGCATGATAATGATGTCTTGTGAACTCCCCTGCAAAGCCTGTTCCAGAGGGACTCATTGATTTCCAACCCCATGTCCCTTTCCTATCTCCATCTCAAGTTCACTGTGGTCCCACCTCTCGCCCCAACCAAAGCTCCATACATGGCCGAAATTAACCCTCGCATCATCGTGCCCCTGTCAAGCAGCTTCTCAAACAGGGTGAGCCCTCTACCAGTCTTGTACCGTACCCTCACGCCTGTGAGTGCCCCTTTTAGCTGCAAGAACCGGAATACAGAGAGTTTGCCTATGCCTTGAAGAGCTGCCCTATCCTCTCCAAGCCCGCTTCAAACCACCCCTGAAACCTTCCTGGGCTGAGTATGGTGTCCCTAATTCCAGGTACCCACAGTTAACCCAGAGCAGAGGGCCACGTAGTGACCACCTTCATATCCGCCCCCTGTCTCCAGATGTCCCATATGGTTCCCAGGATGGGGTGATCCTGTATTCTCCTTGGCAATTTATTCCTGGGTACTCACAACCATTCCCCAACTGTGGCCGGACTTATCCATCCCCACCCATTGGTGATCTGTCTGGGACCGCAAGTGAGGGATCAAGACTCTAAGCTGGGTCGCCTTATAGTAGAACTGCATATCTGGATGGTCAGACCCTCCTGTCTCCGTTGGTAACGTTAAGGTTGACCTGGGGATTCTGGCCTTCTTCCCCTCCCAGAGGAATGTGTGAAGCGCCCCCTCTACCTCCCTAAAGAACCCCTCTGGTATGCGTACCGGTAGCATTTGAAACAAATATAGCACCCTCGGGAGGACCACCATTTTCAATGAATTCAGGTGACCCAACCAGGAAATCGTTAGCTTTTGCCATTTTCCTATATCCTTGTGTATTTTCTGCTTCAGTGGGGGGAAGTTAGCGTCATATAAGCTCTCCAGGTCTCTGGTGAGATTGACACCCAAATACCTCACCAAGGACACAATCTCCAGCCCAAGTGGGGTGAACCTTTTAACATCCCTATCCCTACCTCTATCCAGGGGGAAGAGTACGACTTCTCCCTGTTAATCATCAGCCCGGCCATAGTGCTTAATCAGCCGGAGAGCCGCCGGAACGGAAATAAGGGGTTCACTCAAGTGAATATAATCTACGTATAAGGTGACCTTTTATTCCACCCCTCCCATTTTGATGCCCTGCACGCCTGGGTCATCCCTAATCCGCTTCGCGAGGGGTTCTATTGACAGAGCGTACAGTGTTGGAGAGAGGGGGCACCTCTGTCTGGTACCCCTCCCGGGTGCAAACCACCTCGCGAACCCACCATTCTCCAGCACCGATGCCATAGGGGATGCATACGCTGCTAAGACCCCCCCAGAGAATCCTTTCCCCTATACCAAACTTAACTAAGACGGCCCTGAGAATACCCCATTCCACCCGATCGAAGGCCTTCTCTGCGTCTATTGAAAGAAGAGACGGGCCCCCCCCCTCATGCCCTGGGATGCGTGTATGAGATGTAGTGTCTTCCTCATCGTGTCTGCCCCCTGCCGCCCCATAATGAACCCCACCTGGTCTGAGTGAACTAGGCTTGGCATATACCCTTCCAGTCTCGTGGCTATCACCCTGGTATACAACTTGGCATCCGTATTGAGGATAGAAATTGGCCGATATGTGTGATGCTGGAAATGCATCGGAGGGACAGGGCCTCCGTATCCTTGTCCTTTACTGCTTTTTAATCGTGTGTTCTGTCGTGTTTTCCGCACAGGAGTTCATGTGGGACTCCTGGCGGTGCAGCTCTCTCTTTTGGTTTGGTGAACAGACCCATGGGATACCCTTATGGCACCCATGGGTGGGGGTACAACCCTGTGTTCCTAGTGTATGTTTTTGGGCACCTGTGGGTGGCCCACAGAGCAGGGTATGGGCTGGTGGCAGCTCCACGCTGATTTTGACAGGTGCTCTGAGTATCCTCCATTTTGGGATACCCAGGCCTTGCCATTGGAATCAGTTGATTCCTGATAGGAAACAAGATGGCCCCTGTAGCCTCTACCTTTCAATTGCATGTTACCTTGTTTTCCAAAGTCCTGGGAAGCCCTGACTTTGTCCCTTCCCCCTGACCGGCTGTTGGGTGGAAGTTCCATATATGGTGTTGGTGTGAAGTCCAGGCCAGACTGGCTGGAGCCTTCCCAGTGACTGTATGTTGTGGGTACACCGTGTGGGTGCGACCTGGGTAAATGGAGTGTGTGACGAATATGCATTCTGTGTTGTGGGTGTCTAGTATCTGGTGTTTGACACAATGACTGAGACAGCACTGCCCGAAACTGGTATGAATGCAGTGTGGAGTGTTGAATGGCTGGGTACTTGTCCCAATACACATAACTTGTTGTGAGTGTCTGGAGAGAAGTGAATGGCCTGAATGCACCATGCACCTGATTGGCTGCCTGTCTGCATGAATGAATGCCCTTCTGACCGATTGGTTGCCTGAGTGTGACCCAGCAGAATGAATGAGAGATCAACTAGTATATCTGGGGGCCTCTCACTGCTAGAATTCGTGTTCAGAAGCTGAAGAGTAACTGGAGTGAAACTGAAGCTTAACCTTGAAGCCCTGCTGGAAGAGAAGAATTGCTGTTGCTCTCCTTCACAATCTGAAAGCTGCTGTGTCTCCAGGGACTGACCCAGAGAGGACTTGAGGCGCCCTCTTTCCGAGCTACGAGGGACCATCATGCACCAGCTGATCTTTGCCAAAGCTTCCTGGTAGACAGACCTACGACAGGCTGCCGACCGGAGATGGGGCTGGACTGGAGCCGCCGTGCTCCCATTTGCCTTAGAACTTAATTTGATCCAAGGACGCTCTCGTCTGCATCGCCGCCCGCTTTATCCCACTGGAGAAGGTCCGACTGTCGACGCACCGAGGAGTATCCGCCGGTGGGTTTCCCGCCACCTAAAGACCAGAGAGATGCCGACGACTCGACGCCCTTGCTGGGCCACAGTTCTTCCTCATCTCTTTGTAATCCAGAACTATCGTCACCGAGGTGCCTCGCACGCATTGTCCTTGCAGGATGCCAATGCTCCGTCGTCGACGAGCACCGCTAGGAACGAAGCTGCCACTTCACCGCCGTAGTTCACCCAGTTCTCCGTCGGATGTTCGACGACCCGTGACTCCTGCCTTAAAGGGAGGGCACTCAAGAAGGGCCGTCGACAAACGCTACAATTCCAGGTACATTGGGGCTGTAGAACTATTGTAGAGGGAAATAAGACTCATAGAACAATATATGGACTGGGCTTGTGATACATCTTTGCTTTACAGGTTGCCCAGGGGGGGGGGGATCTCCACACAGAACTGTGCCTAGTTGATAGAGGCCAGTATTCTACCACTTGTTCAACCAACTTGCTTTCCCTCTTCTCTCTACTGCTGGTTTCCTCTTTATTTGATCTGTGTGACATTCTGACAGTATAGTTGATGCACTTTAATGAGATCTGATAATATTTGTGGTACCACTTTAGAACTGTATATATTTACCATTGTTGATTGTCTGAGCACAAAGTGAGTTATTGTGATAGTGTACATAACCTTGAATATTAATTATATAAAAGACTGTGTTTTAACTAATACAGTGTGTGGACATTCCTTTGTGGCGGCTTGGGGACTACACAAGAACCAGCCTGCATCACATCCTGAGAAGCTAAGCCTTGATTGCTCGACCATGATACCAATAATAGAGAATCTTGGCTGGGGTCCTTTGGGCCTCTCCTCTACCATATAGAGAGCAGATGTACAGACACCTCCCTCCAGTCTTTACAATATGCACCACAGTTCTGATGATCCCTACCCTCTTTGGGAATCACTGTACTCAAAGCACGGTAGAACGATTCCGGCGCCCTTCCTGTATCGAGTATATAGTTAAACAGCTTGGTCAAGAAAGGGAGTATGGCAGGGAGAAATGCTTTATAGAAACCAGAGGTGAAGCCATCCTCACCCAGTGCCTTCCCTACCGGTAACCTCGCCACCGCAATTTTAACTTCCTCCTCCATTATGGGGGCTTCCTGCGCAGAGGATTCCTCCACAGGGAGTCTAGTCAGGTTAATGGCCTCCAGGTGCCTCAGGGAAACCTCTGATGCATACAATTTCTCATAGAAGGCTGCAAAGGCTTCCGGAATTCCCTCCCCTGTTAGACCCGCAACCCCATCATGCCCTCCTATTTCCGCGACCCACCTATATGGACGCTGACACCTCAGTCGTGCGGCCAATAAGGAGTCTGCTTTATCCCCTTTTTCGTAGAACATTTGTTTCAGGAAGAGCAGGCTACGGATTACTTTCCCCTCTTCCGAGAGTCTCAATTCCTACCTCTTTCGCCTCGCCTCCTGTATGCACTCCTCCGGACTCCCAGAAGGGTCATGGTCTTTTGCATCAAGGTGTCTTATCTCCTCCCTCAGTCTCCTCTCAACTATCGCCCTTTCCCTCTTTTTACGGGCCCCTTCCCGAATTAGGATCCCTCTCCACGTAGCCTTATCAGCCTCCCATACGGTCCTCATGTCTACCACTGCGTCATCATTGACCTTAAAGTTTTCCTCTATTTCCTTGTTCACCTCAGAGGAGAACACAGGGTCCTTCCAAAGCGAGTCATTGCACCTCCATTTTGCTCCTTTTGGAGAAATACCCACCCACTGTATTTCCACTGTCACCATGTCATGGTCGGACCAAGAGATCGGGACGATCTCCGAGTCCCGAGCCTCCTCCCATATATGTCGCGAGATGTACAGATAATCAATCCTCGTATATGTACCATGGGGTGGGGAGTAAAATGTATAGCCCCTTATCCCGGGTGGAGATGGCGCCATATGTCCCTCAGCCCCCACTCTCCCACTGAGTCATGAAACTCACGATGTGCGGGCCCTGTGTCTCCCGTGCCCTTGTGCCCTTTCCCCAAGGCTCTGCCTGTCTATGGCCGGATCTGCCCATGTATTGAGAATCCCCCCTGCCCCCCCCGTGATCAGATGCCCTGAACTCTACCACGATTTTTGCCATTGTGTCCTTCAGAAACCGTAACTGTCCCTGGTTGGGAGCGTTTATGGTGGTGAATGTGAACCGCGTCTTCCTAATATACCCTGAGACCAGTAAGGCTCTCCCATTTACGTCTGACCAAACTTTGGTGACCTCCATCCTCAGACCGTTCTGTACCAGAATGCCCACCCCCGCCTTATGAAGAGGGCCGGAGCCCCAACATTCTCAGCCGACACGCCCACAGGAGACCCTTCTTTCCTCCCCCTTGGGAGTACTTGGTTTCCTGGAGAAATAGAACATCCAACTCTGACCTCCGGATTTCCCTTGCCACCATAGATCGTTTGGTCAGTGAATTCAAACCTTTCACATTCCGGGTGCCGATCCATAGGCAGCTGTTCCCCCAGACTATTCCCCATGATTTGCTCATGTTATGCCTGTCTGGGGGTGGGCCTGCCCTCCTCCTCTTGGACTTCATTATATCAGCCTGAACCTTGCAAAAACATAACTCTACTTCCGTAACACCCCGTACCAATTGGTTTCTCCCCTTCCCTTCCCTTCCCTTAACCCCAACCCTCCCGCCACCCCCTGCGGCGCTCAGTTCTGCCCTGTTGACATCACTGGGTGAAAATCGAACCACCTGTCGGATCCCTTCTTTCCACACCTCGTATTCTTGAGCCCCCCTACTTCCGCAAATTCACCTCAATTGCCCCCTTAAAGTTCCTTCACACACCCCACTCCCCTCTTATTCAACTGATCAATGAGATTAACTGTGCCCTCCAAGAACGAACACCATAACATATGATGCCCGCACCCTTAGGTGGGGACAGAGACAGTTACCCGGTCCCCCAGGTCCGGGTTCATTGGGACACACATTATCGAAGGCTTTGCATCACATTTTGCCTCTGTTCCCCTCTGCCGGGGGAGTGTTCGGCTTCCTGATCTTCTGCGAGCCGCTGATTCGCCTCCTCCTTGTCCCTGGTGTTTTCCACCATCCTTCATCCAGCTGCCTTTCCTTTGAGGTGTGGGGGGTCTCTCCTTCTCCCATCAGTTCGCTCATAGGCCTCTTAATCTCCAGATCTGAGGTAAGTCTGTATTTGCACCCCTATTCTTCAAACGATGTGGAGAAAGGGAACCCCCACCTGTATCTGATTCCCTTTTCATTTAGCCACCTAGTGAGGGGGGCGCAGACCCTTCTCTTAGAAAGGGTGAGGGACGATAGGTCCTGGAAAACTGTCACCTTTGCAGAGCTGTACATTACAGATCCCTTCTTTCTCGCCTTTTCAAGGATTTGCAGCCTATCACTGTAGTTGTGGAAGCGAACAAGCACGGATCTGGGGCCATTGGCTGCCCCCCTAGCCCTGTGTATCCTCTCTATCTTGGCTTTGTTGATGGCGTTGTTATCAAAAATTAGTTTAGTGATGGTGAAGACGGCACTATGCAAGTCTTTCTCGGCCTCCCCTTCTTTCTCCAGAACTCAGAATAATCGAAGGTTATTGCGCTTCTTGCGATTCTCTAGGTCATCCACTTTCAGGAGGATTTCCTCCTTCCTTCTTTCAACCTCCATGAGCCGCACGTCAATCTGGGTCTCTAACTTGTCCAGGGAGGACTGGTTATGTTCCACCTCCGCCAGTCTTCCCTCCATATTGTCAATTCTGCTGGTGATCTTGTCCACTCTCCCCCCAATGTCCACCCTCATGCTTTTCATCTCTTCAAGAAGGGCTGCTACATCATTTTTGGTGGCGCCAGCATCATCTCCCATCGTTGACCCTTGGCCCCGGTCGGGCGTTCTCCTCTCTGGGACTCGTGGGGTGTAGACAAAGGGAGAACTTTCTTCCTTATGTCCATGTACCGCCACCCCAGGACTTGCCCGTGCGGTAAGCTCCCTGAAAGGGCCTGACCGACCGTGGGTTTATGTCGCTGTGCCCCCAGACCTGATGGCGCCTCTCTATGTTGCTCCTGCACTCCTACCCACTCCTTCACTGCCGGCAGCACCCCCAGTACAATCCTCTCCTCCTGCTGAGGGTGACTCACATCCGCCTCCTCTTCTACACCACCAGGTTTGTTTTTTGCGATTCAGGGGCCCCTGGTCACTGCAGCTCCGAGCCCCTCTCCACTTTCCAGCTGTCCTCCTGTGGACGGCCCTCACGTGGCACTGGAAGTGTCCTCCTGCACCCTGGTCAGCAGGAGGTGGGCGCACACACACCGCTCTATGCTCCCAGGGGGCCCACACGTCACCCATCGATCTCACGGTCCTGCGCCTCCTTCTAGGCCGTCCCAGCCATTGACCACCACCTCACACTCTGTCCTTGCTGGCAGTCCCCCCAGCACTTGCTGTTCCTAATGTCCGAGCTCCCATTGGCAGCTGCATGCTCTTCCGAAAGTCCGGGGGGTGGGGGACCCTCCACCTCCACGGTGGGCCACTCGGTTCCCCTGTCGCTCTTCCTGGCCAGCGACTGGGTGACCAGCGCACTCATAGGTCCCTCACGTGTCCCTTGTGCCGCCTACTCCACTGGCGCCTCCTTCCTCCCAAGGGGCCAGCGGGGAGGCATCCCGGGTCCAGCCACAGTGAATCCGCTTTTGGATGGAGGGCAATTTGTCACCGAACACTTCGTTTAGCCCACCGCTGGCCCACCCCCATTTATCATGGGGGAGGGGTTGGGCACTCCTCATCTCCCTGCCACAGACCGCCTCCCCCAAGTTCCAGTCCCTTCCTCTCCACTCACGTGTCGGGCGAGGGGGGTTAAGGGGAGGCGATGCCCCAGGTCCCTCCTGTGATGACAAGAGGGGGGGAGAGGGCCACCACTGGGCCCTCTGCCATTTGCAGGGTGTGCACCCCCCGGCCAGGCAAACCCCCACTCTGATGCAATAGCTACTTCTCTGTCCCAGTAGGTATCCTCTCTGGATGGCCTCTCTGCCCGGTGCAATAGGGCCTCCTCTGTCCTAATAGGGATCCTCTCTGAACTGCCCCTATGGATGACCTCACTTAAAGCAGAGCGCTCCACAAATGCCCTCCTGGGCTCCTCCTCCATGCCATGGGGGTCTCCGTAATGTGAACCCCCCACAAGGTGAGCTGGGGAGATCGGCCCCCGCTCCTTGGGCTCACTTCCGTGGGTGGGTGGGGTGGGCCTGGCCGCACCACGCTCAGGGGTGCTCAGTTTTTCTTATTGCCAAGGGAGGGTTCACCCCCTTACACTGGCCAGATAGGGGGTTCGCCAACACCAATGGCAGACCCCGCTGAGCGAGGCCAGTAGCTCTGCTTTGGCGAGGACCTTGCCTATCGCATCCCGCTCTTCTGGGGCTTATCCTCTTTACAGCAGGGGGACTGCGATTCAGGGGGCCGCTGGTGTGCACTGGCGGGCGAGCTGGGCCGCTGTGTACTCGCTCCATGCAGGGCTTCTCTCCTGGTGCCCAGTCCTGGCTCGGGCTGGGTCACTGCCCGCTGATAGGAGTTTCGAGCTTTTCTCCCGTTTCCTGGCACCCTCCGTCCAGAGTTGGAACGGGGGGGTGCACCCACACTTTACACGTCCCTCCAGGGGTATAGTCTGTTCAGATGGGGGATTCTTGGAGGGGGGGCGGGCGGTCTCAGCCCGCAAAGAGGCCCTACACGAGGAGATGTTTCCAGAGACATTCGAGTCCCCGCGCTCCCTGGTGAACACCCTGATTTTTCCTTTTGCATACATTTCTCCTTTTTACACTTTTGTACAAGAGAAACGGCAGGCATTCTTTTTTTTAGCATAGGCCATTTTAATTTGACAGACTTCACTAGGACTGTTTTGTTTATCGTTTCATGGTCGAGACTACTCCTATCTTAGTTATAGGGCAGAATAAGAGTTTCTCCAACCCCAACATTTTCAATAAAGGTTTTACAAATGGTATCCATTGTATCAGTGTCAATACTTGTGATACAATGCCTTCCCTACCTACACCATCTAGATTATGTGTAGAGCCTTCTCCTCGGGGGGAGAATCCAGGTCTGCTCCCTATGAATTGGAGCATTTGAGAAGATGTCAGCTGAGACTTCTTTAAATTGAGAGAGAAGTCCAGCTTGCGAAGGAGGTGGCAGGTGCAGTTAAGATGATCTAGGGCTTGATCCGGAGACTGTGCCCTGATTAACCAAATGTCCAGGTAAGTAAAGACGTGAATCCCTCCTTTCCGGAGACTGGCTGTCACTACTGCCAACAGCTTGGTGAAGACTCTTGGGGCAGAGGTAAGCCCAAAGGCAGAACCTGAAACTGGTAGGGAGTATTGCCTATAATGAACCTCACGTACTTCCTGTTCTTTGGATGGATTGGCACATAGAAGTAAGCTCTCCTGTAGGCCTATTGACACCAACCAATACTGAATGTCTAGAGCGTGGAGGAACTGCGAGTGTGTTACTATCTTGAATGTGTCCTTTCTGAGGAACTTGTTCAAGCGCCTCAGGTCCAAGCTGGGTCACAGACCTCTGTCCTCCTTTGGGACCAAAAAATAGTGCGAGTACCAACCTCTATTCCTTTCCTGTAAAGGTACCAATTCTGTGGTGCCCTGCTATGGAAGAGAGGAAACCTCTTTCAGGAGCAGTAGGTCTGGAACAGGAGGTGGTCTGGCCAGAGGTGGAAATCTGGAGGGTGCTTTAAAAAAGGGAGGCAGTACCCTGAGAGACTACCTGAAGCACCCATGCTTCCAAAGTAGTGGTGCAACATTCTTGAAAATTGTGACACAGATGCCCTCATACCGGTATAGCATGTGTGCCGTAGTCGAGTAGGAGTCAGACAAAGGGGTGGCATGTTTCGACACGTTTTATTTTTAAAATAAAGAAACGCTCCCACCTCTCCCAATGTCTAAAGGGTTATGCCTGCCTAAACAACTATAACTCGGGTGCTTGTCATCAGGATGTTTGTATAAATGAAACATGTCCGTCCTCTATCCAAAAACCTACTCTAACCCTACCACTAGTGTACAAAAGGTTCAGCATACAAATTAAAATTGTACCAGGGGAATGGCTCCCTTCTCCCGGTGAACTGTGTTAGTCTTTATTTCATTCCCCTCAATCCTTTGCTCTAATTTCTGATTCAACAGAGTATATGGTCAGGAGAATGACTCCCTTCTCTGACACCCCTCGCACAGCCTTGAGGGCTGCCTTGAGATTTTCTCTGACAATAGTCCTGAAAAGTCTCTTCACTTCTTCCCAACGGTCTCTGCAGGCTTGCTTTACAGTTCCAGCAACTTTTACCTGTCTTATGCAGTTATGAAGATCATCTCCAGACAGCTCTTTCTTTTTAAAATCCGTTTTAATACTACTTGGTTTATCACTGGGATGAGGGAGATTACTCCTAAGGTTGTCTTAACTCTTGGTTTTCTGGGTATCAGTACTGCGACTAGAGAGATTACTCCCAAGGCTTTCTTGACTTTGGTTTTCTGGGTATCACTACTGCGACAAGGGAGATTATTCCCGATGAAGCTTCCACTCTGTTCTTCCCTGAACCCTCCCCTGGTCTGTCCTGACCTTACCCGGGTTTCCTGCAGCTCCCGATACCTTGCATGTTTTGGGAGCAAGTGTCTGGTTCTTCCCGGGGTCGCGGGCGGTTTGCTGTTCGCTCATCACTTCCTTCTGGTTTGCATGCGGTGCTCCGCGAAGGACTCGGGTTGGCGGTCTCTGCGTAGTTGATGGACCGAGCAGTCCACCTCCCAGAGGTCATGCCACCACCTCGACTTCCCCAGCACTCGGGTGAGTTGGCTCCCTGATGACTCACAGGATCCTTCTCCTGCTTTCACTCTTCAGCATCCTCTCTTCTGAGGACCAGCTTCTCGGTACAGCTAACAGGTTCCTGGATTTGAACTTTCTAAGGCTTGTCTGGCTCCTTGCTGGCTTCTCTCTCTTTCCTTCAATCCGTTCTCAATTTGTATCTCTACTAGCAGGGCCCACCCCAGCATAGTGTCATAGTCTGTTGGTTGTTTCCATGATGTGCTCTCCATGCCTCCTCGTGGCCACCTCTTACCAGTACTCTTAGAAAAATGTGTGCCATCATTCTTGTTCTTCCTTGTCTCACTGGTGCCAACTCTCAAGAAAGGGAGGGAGGGAGGGAATGTTACAGTAACACACAGTAGTGTATTCATTGAACACTCTGCACATTTTAGGGTTTTTAAAGGCGCAAGGGCAAGAGGGTTAGGGAGTTCCTTCACAGAACAGGATTCTTTATCCCCATGAGGGGTGCTTCTCCCCGTGAGGTCCTGCTTTCCACCACCCCTATGGGGACTATTGGGTAGAGACCTTAGCTCCCTAGCCTCGCAGGAAAGGGTTCCCCCTGGGGAGAAGTGACTAGCTCCTGTGAACCGTCACACATGGCAGAAGTCTTAAAAGAGGTTCTGCGGCAGGGGCCATACTGGAGGGGACAGCTGGTGCAGACAGATGCAGAAGTGGTCTGTGCTTTAGCTTCTCTAACTCTGAATGGCCGAAAGAACTGTTTCTGACCTTGATAGGCAGCAGGTTGCTTCCCTTCCTGTCTATAATTGTAGTAACAAAAGGGTGTGTCCTTCCATCAGGTTGAGGGTTCAGCAGGTTGCCTTATTGCCACAGCAAATGGAAGCCTGTAATGTCCAAGGCCGTCATCTGCCCATTGGCCAAAAATTGTGTACCGTACAAAGGCATGCCAAGCAGTTTTGCGCTGACATCCTGCGGAAACACCGATTTTCTGAGCCAGGGGAAACTTCACATGACGGAACTCGTCGACCCAGTTCTTCCGATAGTTGGCCGTGTCGAGTCCTGACTGAATGGATTGATGCATGGCTCATTTTCCCTCTTCCTTGGTGTTATGGAAACCTTTCCTCATTTCCCCTTGAGGGATGTGCTCAGCTGCCTCAGCTATTACAGGCATAAGGTGTGTAAATTTGGACAGTGCACAAAAAGCATTAACAGCTTTTAGTGCCATACTGCCAGAGGCAAAAAACTTTTTAGCGAGACAGTCATAACGTTTGTCCTCCCTGTCAGGAGGTAAAGAGGGATAGGCACTAGCCTTGTTACCAACAGTCGCAGCCTGTACCAACAGACTATCACATGTTGGATGTTTGGTAAAGAATTCATGATCAGACAAGGCTGGTCTGTATTTCCTAGCAAAATCCTTCTAGACTGACGACGCCGAGCAGGGAGACTTTCAAAGCTCCATGATGGGATTTATAATGACACTGTGTAAGGGAAGGACAGGTTCAACATGTATGCCCTTGTCTAGAGTGTCTGTCAAGGTACATTTGGTTATACCACTGGCAGAGGGACCTCAACCTGAGGCATTGGTCACCTTCGCCATCATCCTTCTGTATGTAACATTGGGGTGGGCTTGAGGATTTCCTTATGGGATTTCCACCTCAGGAGAGGTGACCAAGCAACTTCCGTCGTACAGGTCAGAGGCTAGATCAGAGCCATTTTTCCACTTCCTGAAAATCCTCACGTTGTAGAGGAAGACCCAAAGGTTCAAAACAGAAGGGGACCCGCGTCATCATCATAGTCAAAAATGTCCTGGAAAGAGGACATAAAATCCCTTCTAGACCTTGGAGCAAATCTAGTTGACGGATAGTCAACTGTTGTTGATAAATACATTTTTGATGATGACAGTGCCGAAGGACGGTCATAAAATGCATCAGCTGCAGATGATGTTGGTGGCGTTGAAAGACAGTGAATTGAGGATTTGAGCGGTCTCTGGTTCTTTGGTGCATGAGGAGGTTGGTGAACCGAGTCCCTGGTGGCTTTGTCAGGCATGGTAGGCTCAATGGTCTTTTTCCCGGAGGAAGAGAGAGAGGACGGGTCCACTTTTTTGAAGACCTGCATCAATTTGATGCAAAATTCACCCCACTTCTCCACTGAGGAAGATTTAGACTGGAAATATTTCTGGAGTCTGTGGGCGCATGCCTCGTCTCTCTTCGTCTTCGATGAGGAAGAAAATAAATGATTGAATTCACTCCTTGAGTGAAATAGTTTGTGTTGCTTCTTACACGGGTGATTTTTCAGCCATGGAGCTTTTACCTTTGTCGGGTCTGTCTTTCAATGGTGTCGTCATTGGCAACTTCGAAGACTAACGACCTAGGGCTAATTTGGAGGCCCTCTCATTTAAGGCTTTAGGTGTCATAACTTGCCACAAGCCGTAATCCGCCAAAATATGGTCGATACTGAGGCACCCCAGACAAATTCTATGGGGATTGGTGAGCAATAATTTTAGTACCGCAATCACCGTGCTTTTTGAAACCAGAGAGTTTCAAAGTACACATCAAGGAATCTACAAAAATAGAGGAATTATTTAAGAAAGTGCGTCAGAGAATTTCTCTGAAGCAAAGTTCCTGAGTAGCATGCAGGGCATGTGGAAAAAATTAACAGAGGCCATGGAGCGCCAAGCTTGCTATTTGTACCTGCATCGATGTCACATTCGGTCTCGAAGATGACGGGTCGATGACCATCGATGCCAGAACACACAGCACTCCCTGCCGGGAAAAAGTTACCAAGAGATGCAAAGCAGGAGAATATAGATCTAAGATGAAGAATCCAAGGGGGGGACACAATTCATTAGAAAGAACATTGCAGAGAGGTAAGTAATTTGTTCTTCGCATTGATTCTTTCCTCCCACTAATTCCTTATCTTTGATAGAATCCCATTGCAGTACATGGATCTGAAGGAGGGAGGAGAGCAGGTACACCACATATATCAGAAAGCTCTGAAGGACTGACCTATGTGGCTTGCTGGAGGAAGGAGTCGGACAAAGGGGTGGCATGTTCACAATAATCTTTATTCAAATAATAATGAAAAAAAGGCCCATCATTCCCTATTCCTAAAGGTTCTTCCCTACCTAACTAAAGAATAACTTGGGTGCCCGTCGTCAGGGGGTTGTCAAACTAAATATGTCTGTCCTCTGTCCAAACTAACCTACTCCAGCCCTACCACTAAGAAAAAGAATTACCATAAATATCTCCCCATAAATAGCTCCACGGGAATGACTCCCTTCACCTGGTTCAATGGGATCAGTCCTCTGGGCGTTTATCTATTAGTCTTTGATCTTTGGTAATAGTTCAATTTCTGCATTTGTAGATTATACCAGGAGAATGACTTGCTATTCCTGGTCCAACAGTTGAGCAATTGCTTTCTTCCCCATGTCAACTTGGTCAGCCTCCGGGCTGGTAACCTTTTGCCTTAGTTCCTGATTCAACAATTAGGTGGAAAACCAGGAGAATGACTCCGCTCTGATGGTTCAGCCACTGGCTATCTTTGGATAACTTCCGGCAACAGTTTTCTTAAATCAAACTTGGCAATTCTTTCCAGGCTTCTTTCAGGACTTGATTACATGTCATACACTTATTTTGTTGCTCATATAAGTTTTTCCTTGACTTTTTTATCTTTCTCTTGTTGGTGAGAACAAGGGAAGCTATTCCCATAGTTTCCTCGATTCCTGCTAACACTCTGACAAATGAGACGGTTCTCGCAAGGCTCTCTAGTCTTGGTGTCCCTCTTGAGAGTATAGTGTTGAGCTCTTAGTCTCCTTGACACAACTGGGACAAGGAAGATCATGTGTGATGTAATCTTCAGACTTGGAACTTTTGTCACAACCCTAGAGATGAGGGAGTTTACTCCTGATGTCGTCTACCCATTCTGTACTTCTATCACAAGTACTGAGACGAAAGAGATTACTCCTGATGCCTTCTTTTACTGGGTACTTCTGGAACAAAGACAGACGAGGGAGATTACTCCTGAGGCTTTTTCTTCCCATTCATTATTCTTGTTACATTTACTGAGACGAGGGAGATTACTCCTGATGCCTTCTTTACATTCTGCACTCTTCCCCAATCCCCTACCAGGTCTCCCATGACTTCAGTTAGCTCTTCTTCTCCGTTGGAGCAACGTTACCGGTTCTTCCTGGTGTGTTGGGTCACTGTGTTCCTGTGAAATGTTCTCCTTGCTTCTCTTTCCGCTCCCCAGTGCCGTACTTTGGCACTGCTGGTTATCTGGCCAGGCGATATCGGCATAGTTAGTGGACCGCTCAGTCCACCTCTGAGTTCACGCCACCGTAGGTCGGTTCCCAGCTTCCCGTCCGACCTCCTTTGCATCGGCCTGCAAAGGAATTCTGCAACCTGCTGTTGACGTCCACCTGACTGGAGTTTTGCTTCTCCGACATAGCTTATTGCTTCCAGGTTTCAACTTCCCGGGTCTGCCAGGCTTCACGCCTGCTTCGACTCTGATTGAGTCTTTTGTCCTTTTTATGTCATACAGCTGGGTCCTCCCTAGCGGAATGTCATAGTCCATTGTGTACACTTCATGCCTCCTTGGGGCTACCTCTTCCTGAGACTGGGGCAGCAACAGGAGCTTTTATGAAGACGAGTTAATCCCAGTGGAGGACAAATCACTGTTAGAATGTTTGTCTCACCATTTTATCTTTCTTTCTTTGTTCTCACTCTGGGACTGCTCTTCCAGTGCCGGTATATCTGTTGTGGTTTTGTTCCTTTTATGGGCACTTGACAAAGATTTCTTTCTCTGGAGTCCTTTTTGAAGATACCAGTAAAACTCTAGCTGCTCATTCTCCGCCTTAGGGTGCATCAATTGACAGGATCCACACTCCTCTGCGTCATGATCTTTCCCAAGATAACAAAAAAAAACATGTCCAGAGAGAATCCAGCACCAACATTGAATAATAGCTGGAATGACACGCTTTAAAGGTTGATTTAGGCATTTTGGTCAAAAAAGATTGAGTATCCGTCGACTGACTGAAATCACATTCACTCAAGTGTCTGCAGGAAAAAAGGAACAGTGAAAACGGTCCAAAGGCTTGTCGGTGACCGGATGGGTCTTAACCCATTGGAGCCAGTGCCAGGCCATTAGGTGTGCAGACTAGGTCCTTTGCAAGATCCCTACTGGCTTATCCAGTTGGGGAGGGTCCTGAAGGCGCCGTCGGAGCCTTGGCGAACATGTCAAGCATCTTCAATCGACAAGCATCCCATTCCTCTGGGTTGGAGGTTTGAGTGGGAAGCAGTACTTGTAGAGACTGACTACTCTGCTGCGTTGACAAGTGAGAGAGGTTTGGTCTAACTTAGTGGACAATGTGTTCACCCACTAAGGATAAGTCTCTTCACAACCTACAACAGAGGCTGTGGAGAAACATCCCTAACCGACAACCTAGCCCCGAGAGACTTCGTATTAGATGGGGCATTACAGAGTTTTGTCCTAGTCAAGACAATGGTTGTGGACTTGTCCATGCAGCTAGTAGGTAAACCAGTCAGGGGATCTTGACTTTAGGATTTTCATTCTTACAATGTTGCAGAAGCCAGGTGATGGCAACAGCTGTATGTGCAAAAGAAAGTTATATCAGATGCTGGAAAGTTATACCCAAAAAAGATGAGTAGAAGGGATGTGGCAGAGTCACGCAGGCGGTGATACAGGATCAGGAGACTAAAAGTGCACATGGAAAGACAAAATATAGGGAGAAGAGGAGAATGCCTTATAAAAAATATTATTCTATTGATCATTTGCTCATAAAGAAAACATGCTGTGGAAATCACAAGCTGAATGGCTGTTCCTGAGGCAAGCAAACTATTACACACCATGTTCTGTTTGGAGCAATGTGCTCATCAAGATGTGTTTTTAAAGAACAAATTATTTACCTATCGGTAATGTTATGTCTGATGGCTGTTCCTCGCATGGATTCCTCATTATTATATCCCTATAGCAGCACCAGAAGCCTGCGCAGGGCACAGCGCCAGCTCCACCCTTTGCTTCTACACGGCCTGAGGCTGATATGACGCTGGTGCCAATAAAGTGGTGCTGTGACCTAAACTCCACCCTTTTTTCCCTTGCACTCTGAAGCTGAGGAACCGTAGAACCAATGGTGTACTAGCTCTCTGCAACAAAAGGCAGGCAGGGTGGCTAATGAGGAATCCGTAGGAAGAATATCCATCAGAAAGAACATTACAGAGAGGTAAGTAACTTGTTCTAATGGATTCTTGCCAGCACAAGCTACCAGCATAACACACGAAAAGCTGGTTGTCTTTCCTAGCCTCTCTAGAACGAGAGACCTAGAACTTAAACCTGCACCAGGTCCAGCCAATGCTTGGAAGTGTGAGGCAGAGGAAAAAACACAGGAAGATGGATCTTCTGGGAGAGATGGAAGTCAGAGACCACTTTCTGCTGAAAGGAGGGCCTCACTTTCAAAGTCACATTCTCTTTGGAAAAAACAATAAGGAGGTAAACAGACAGTGCCTGGAGCTCACCCACCCAGCTCACAGAGGTGATGGCAACCAGGAAAATCACCTTAAGGGTGAGCAATAGAATATAACTCAACTAAGCCTCTACTGTGTATCTTTGATTATACATTTGACTGTACATGTATATACAATTTCTAGGGATTGAACTAAAAATCCAATTATACAATCATCTGTATTCTCTTTGTTATGCACAACATAAGCATAGGTTTAGTAACTTCTTACTTTACAGAATCATGCATAGTCTTGCAAACATGCAGTAGAGCATTAAGTATGACTGGATCCTTGGTCAATTCTTGTTGATTTCTGTAAAAAAGGAAAACAAATATGCATTCAGGGTATAATGGCACATATAAATGAGGGCTAACAAACTGATGAAACACAATTGTGCTTGGTAATGGTGGGTAAGGCAATTCAAATGCATAATGCAATATTGAACCTTCCAAAGAGGGTGCATTTTGATTATTGGAGAGACTTAAAGAACACATTACGTACCTCACAGTAATGTTCTTTCTAATGGATTTTCCTCCCACAAATCCCTCATCTTTGATATCTCTTTCAGAGCAGATGCTCTATGGAAATGCCAGTGGGTGCTCAATGCTTCTACGATCCCTGCTCCGGATGTGATGTTGGGGAGCTGGTAAATCTAGAAGCGCTGAGCCAGTGACCTAACTTCCACACTTTTTTCCCCTAGCACTCTGATGCTGAGGGACTGCAGAACCAAGGGGTACTAGCTATCCACCAAGTGGGTCAGGTAGGGAGGATGATGAGGAATCCACGGGAGGAACTTCCATCAGAACAAAGATTAACATGAATAAAGTAATTTGTTCTTCTAATAGACCTTTTTCCTCCCACGGATTTCTCACCTTTGAGACTCTCATAGCTGTAAGTAGATCTGGAGGACGGAGGGGATCGAGGATACAACCTAAACGAGAAAACCCTGAAGCACAGCTCTGCCTAAACGGGAGTCCTGACCAGACAGAATCTACCCACTAATGATGGGCAAGTGCTTACAAAGAAGCACACGTAGCCGCCTGGCAGATGTCCAGAACAGAGTCTTCACGCTGTAGAGCTGAGGTGGCAGCAATCCTCTGGTGGAATGTGCCCGAGACCCTCTGGTACATCGTTACTTCCCAGATCATAGCATTCCAAGATGAAGAGGACAATTTACCTTGACATGGTCTGCTTAGTCATAGTCCTGCCAGCTCGGCCACCAGCATAACCAACAAAAAGTTAGTCATGCTACCCGGCCCCTTTCATCTGATAGAGACGTAGATAATGAGGGCCCATACTGGGTCCAGCGGATGGAATCAGTCTTCGAGCATAGGTAAGAGGATAGAAAGATGGATGTTTTGAGAGAAATGGAAATCAGAGACCATTTTTGGGAAGAAGGATAACCTCACTCTTAACGTCACCTTTTTCATGGAGATAACCAAGTACACAGGTTTAACTGACCACGCCTGGAGGTCACTCACCCTTTTAGCGGAAGGGATTGCGACCAAGAAAATCACTTTAAGGGTGATCAATCATAACTAACAAAAATGCAGGGGCTCAATCGGAGCACCTATAAGAAACATAAACACTAAAGCCCCATGTTGGAACCACAAATTGGTAGGCATGACGAAACTGATTACATAGCCCCCACAGGAATTGCATGACCATTGAGTTTGTGGGAAAAAAAAGCCCTGCTCTGGGGTCCTCCTGAAAACCAAAATGTCAGTAAGATACCCCTCCACAGAGCCAATCTGCAGGACTGCCTGGACCAAAGAAAGCCAGAACAGAGGATATGGAGCCAGTAAAAAGGTCCATATCCCTCTCCCAGCACTAAGCTGAAAACATATGCTACTTACAGGAATAAATGGATTTGGTGGCTGGTCTTCCCTCTGACAAATCTCACTCCCTATACCTCAACCATTCAGCACCCACGCATGAAGGTTCATGCTGTTGAGGTTCAGATGCAGGATTTGCCCATCGGATTGGGAGAGCAGGTCTGCTATCAGTGGAAGACGCTAGAGAGGGGCCATGTTTAGTAACTCCGGGTACCACGTTCTCCTGGCCGAGTCCGGAGCAATCAAGGTCATCGTTGACCTGAACAGGGGGTAGCCTCCTGAGAACCAGTGGAATGCTTGGGATTGCAGGAATGCATAGGGTAGGTCGTAGTCCCACTCTACCGACAAAGCATCCCCAAAAGCTCCCTGTGATGGAAATCAATCGTAGCAGAACCACCTGCACTTCATGTTCACACTGGAAGTGAAGAGGTCCACTTGAGGACTCTCCCAACAGGAGAACACCTCTCCAGATGTTCCTGACAGAGCTCCCACTTGTGGGGAGAAGAAGATTGCCTGTTCAGTGCATCTGCAATCACGTTTGCGCTGCCGGCACAGACACATTCTCCAGAGGCCTAAACAACAGTCTCATTGCTTCTCTGTATAGAGGCAAGGAGCCAACACCATCGCGTTTGTTGAGGTAGTGCCACTGGGTTGTTTGTTATGTCCAGCACATCTTGCCCTGTACTGAAGCTGAAGGGATGAAAGCTGTCCTCGAGGGCCTCCATCGAGCCGACGTCACCGGATGTTATAAGTAGGAAGCACGACGCCTGTAGCCTCAATTGTAGTTTTTTCCCAGAACGTGTGGCACCAATCTTCTGCCAGAATGACTATAGAAAGCCTTGCGGAAACGAAAGCTGCAATCGCATAAGAAATTCTGTAGAGGGGCATGTAGGGAGGGAGCGATGTGGAATACGTCGTAGGAACATCCCATCGAAGAACGTTAACAGGTAAGAAAGAAACTTGTTCTTCGAAGGGATTGGTCCCTCCGACGTATTCCACATCTATGACAGACTCCCAAAGCAGTACCAATGTATGGAGATAGGAAAAGAATTTAGAATTTTAGAATGCCCAATTAAATTGCAGCATAGAGGACCGTCTTGCCAAAGGCCAAATCTTGCCCATGTATAGAATCCAAGGAGTAGTGTTTGACAAAAGTATGGACAGAGGCCCATGTGGCTGCTTCACAAATGTTACGAATGGGAACACCCCTCTTCAGAGCAGTAGAGGCAGCCACACCTCTAGTAGAATGGGACAGTAAGCCTACCGGAGGGTCCTTACCCGCCAAGCGGTAACATTCAGAAATTGTCAAGATAATCGATTTAGGCAAAGTCTGCTTAGTAACAGCTTGTCCCAAACGCCTTCCAGCGTAACCTACAAAGAGCTGATCGTCCACTCTGACCCGGGACATGCGTGAGATGTATAAACTTAAAGCTCTCCTAGGATCCAACCTATGGAGCCTCTCCTCTTCCTTACCAGGATGCGGAGGAGGAAAGAATGCCGGAAGAATTACCTTCTGGCTTAAATGAAATTCCGACACAACTTTCGGAAGAAAAGAAGGACGAACTCTAAGGACAACCCTGTCCTTATGGAACACTGTGAAGGGTGGCTTTACGGATAGTTCCTGCAACAACTCACTCACTCTGTGAGCGGAAGTGACCGCAACTAAAAATACAGTTTTCAAGGTCAGCAGTCTCAAAGGACAAGAATGTAAAGGCTCAAACGGAGCTCCCATGAGGAATTTTAGAACCAGGTTCAAATCCCAACCGGGCACCTGGAAAGGTGACAGTGGGAACACATTAGTGAGCCCTTTGAGAAACTGAGAAATCAAAGGAATCTTAAAATAAGAAAACTCCTCAGACGAGCACTTAAATATGGACAGCGCCGCCAGGTAACCTTTAATGGTACCCACTTGCAGTACCTTGTGGGCTAATGAAAGCAAAAAAGACAGAACCACAGGAATGGCACATGAAAAAGGATCCACATTTTAACCCTGCACCAGTCGCAGAACTTTCTCCAACGGCAACGGTACAGGGACTTTGTTGCGGGCCTTCTGGCCGAAAGCAACACCTCCATCACGTTTTCAGGGAGGTCCCAATTCTTATACCTCAACCTTTCAGAAGCCAAGCATGAAGGTTGAGGGACTTGACCTCTGGATGGAGAACCTGACCCCCCTCCCGTGAGAGCAGATCATCTTGGTAGGGAAGACGGCGTGGAGGGCAGATGGACATGTCGAGAAGGTCCGGGTGCCATGTTCTCCGGGCCATGCCGCAGCAATGAGGATCATTTGGGAACAGAACCTCCGTAACCTCCACAGCACTTGCAGAATGATGGGGACTGGAGGAAACGTGTACAGCAGTGGGAAGGACGACTCCACTACAAATGCGTCCCCTAAGGCTCCTTTTGGAGGAAATTCCCGCAAGCAGAATCTTTCACACTTCCGGTTGACACTGGTGGGCGAAGAGATCCACTTGTGGGGTCCCCCAAAGGGCGAAGATCTCCAAGAGAATCTCCTGAGCCAGCTCCCACTTGTGAGGGACCGTGCTCTGCCTGCTCAGAGCATCTGCTGCCACGTTTTCGTCTCCGGCCAGATGAACTGCCGAGATCGAAATGGCATGCTGGATGGCCCAGAACCAGAGCTGCATCGCCTCTCTGCACAGAGGGAGAGACCCTGCCCCACCCCCTTTTTGTTGAGGTAGTGCATGGCCACTGTATTGTCAGTCAGAATCAGGACATTCTTTCCCCGCACATACGGCAAAAAAGCCTTCAGGGCTAGCCTGATGGCCCTCAGCTCCAACAGATTGATATGGAGTCTGAACTTCAATGGAGACCAACGACCGCTGACTGTCAACTCGTTGGCATGAGCTCCCCATCCCGTGAGGGACATGTCCGGCACGATCGTTACCTCCGGCCAGGGTAGCCAAAATGGAGCCCCCTTCATCAGATTGCCTTCGACGGCTCACCACAGAAGATCCTGGGCGACCGAGGGCGGCACCTGAACGGGGTCCGACATCCTGCCGGAGGACTGCAACCACTGCAGCTTGAGGGCCCATTGCAGAGATCTCATCCGCAAACTGGCATCTGGCACCAGAAGAATGCAGGATGCCATGAGGCCGAGCAACCTCAAGAACTTGAACGCCGGGAGACTCTGGGCATGTAGAAACTTGTGCACCATCTGCACAATGTGATGAGCCCTCGTCTGGGGAGGCGAACACTGCCCCAGGGATGTGTCGAGCACTGCTCCGATGTACTGGAACCGCTGGGGAGGCGTCAAGTGGGTCTTCTTTAAGTTGAGGGAGAAGCCCAGCCTGTGAAGGGAGTGGCAGGTGACTGACAGATGATCCAGGACTTGCTCGGGAGAGCGCACCCTGATCAACCAATCGTCCAGGTAGGGGTAGATGTGAATCCCCCCTTTCCTGAGATACGCTGCCACCACCACCATGAGCTTGGTGAAGACCCTCGGGCGGAGGTCAATTCGAACGGCAGGACCGGAAACTGAAAATGCGAGTCGCCAACCGCGAACCTCATGTACCTCTTGTGCTTGGGATGAATCGGCACATGAAAGTAAGCGTCCTTGAGGTTGAGAGACACCAACCAGTCCTGAAGTTGAAGGGCCTGGAGGACTTGAGAAAGAGTAACCACCTTGAACTTGTCCTTCCTGAGGAGCTTGTTCAAACCACACAAGTCCATGATGGGTCTCAATCCTCTGTCTTTTTCGGGGATAAAAGGATCAAAAAATATGGGCAATACCATCCCTTGTTCCTCTCCGCTACAGGCACCAGTTCTATGGCGCCTTTCTCCAGCAAGGATTTGATTTCCTGCACAAGGAGCGGATCCAGACTCTTCAAAGAGAGATTCCCTGCTGGATTGTCATGAGGCCTCTGCCGGAAAGGAAGACAGTAGCCGTGGGCTATGATCTCCAGAACCCACACATCTGAAGTAATGGCACGCCATTCCACAAGATGCTGCGCCAGCCTTCCCCCAACCGGCGAACCATGGTACATGGCCTCATAACTGAGTTGAAGCGGCTACGGCAGTGCCTGAGGGCAACGAGGCAACTGCCCGAGCGGCCTTGTCACTTTGAGTACCTTTTTTTCCACCTCTGGTACTCCTACGGTGGCCCCTTTGACTTGCAGCTCACGTCGATCTACCAAAGGAAGAGTAGTATCGAAAGGAACCTCCCCTCCATTGCTGTCCCCCAGGACGAAAAGGTGGAGGTTGGCGAACTGCAGCGCTCAACGACTTCGCTGCAGCTTTGGAGGTCTGCAAACTCTCAAGGCTCTCGTCAGCCTTGCTGCCAAAAAGTGTTAGGGAGAATTCTCTTATAAGGCTAATTTCTCAAACCTAGTGAGTCCCCCAGCAGCTTTTCTGGATTTTTGGGGTTTGTTTTTTTCTCCTGCTAAGAGTGAGACTCTGTTACTCCCACTCTTAGACATGATTTGAGGTATGTCTTTGACTTGTTATGTGCTTATGGGCTATGGGGTTTCTTTTTACTCCATAGGGTATCATCTGTTTTTCTGTATGTGTGGTACACAGCACCCTCAGTGCAGTACACCACAGGGGTGTCACAGTGACCCCCAAACATACACTCCATACCCTGGGACTGACTACTGTCTCCCAGGGCATGTAAAGTCACCATTGGCTTTACTAGTCCAAAATTGTGAACAGAACCAGTACAAACCATCATATTGTGGAAGTACTGGTAAGGGGTAATTCGATTGCCCCTGGGTCTGTTTTCGAGGGGGCACTGTCCCGTCTCCCCTCGTCGAGTTTCTGGCTGGTGGCAGTGGTTACCACGCGAAATATTCCACCGGAATATTCTCTATTGGATTTTCCCATTGGTTTTAAACGCACCACTTTTTGGTGCAATGTTAAAGATAGCGCCGGTTTATTTATTTAATATTAAATCAGTGGTTGGGTCTTTTGCCAGGACTCGATTCTAAAATGGCGTTTGTGTCCGTCTCTGTAACTCTGACCAAGGTCGAGCCCTTTGTTCCACTATTTTGTTGGGCTTCTCCACAGAAGCCCTCCAAATGGTGCCACTCTGTCTGGGTTCCACAGGAAGGGTGGAGGGGGGAATTGGCACCCTGGACTGTGTTGCCTTAGCAACCCAAGTCGCACTCTACTCCGATTGGCCCAGTGGTGAGCCGACCGGCTCACCACTTAGCATGTGTGATTGACAGCTAGGCTGATGAATGGGTTTTTTTCTGCATAAAAGCAGGGCCTTTGGGACTGGAACTTCAGAAGTCGCCACAGGACCTAAGAAACCGAAGAGGGAAGAAGCTGAGCCACCTGCAACCGACGACACCACCGGTGAAGCCCTGCTGCAACAAACTCACCACTTTTCCAACGACAAGAGAAGATCTTCTGCTGGAGAGTATTCTCCCTTTGAGCTGGTAGGACCAACCAGTTTACCCCTTTTTCGCTTCCAAAGACGTCACTTGGTCGAATCGCCCGTGCCAAGCATCCCGGCGGCCGGATAGCCAAGCTCACCACTTTTGACCGCGAATAAAAGGCCTGCACCTTTTAATCGGGAACTCCGCGGCTGGTTTCATCCCTGTGCAGTGCAACGACTCCACGTTTCCTCCTCGACGAGATCTTCTCTTCCCCTGGTCGGAACCATGAACTTCAACCACTGCCAGGAACAACTGCCCCGGCTGGAGCTTCCTTTCTCTTTAAGGTACTCTGTCCTGCCTGGCCTCCCTTTCTACAGATTGTTAAAGGTGACCCTTAAATCCTTGGCTTCTACACTGGGTTGGCTCCAGGCCTTCTAACTATATCTTTTGAATCACCCCAACCTCTTCTGAACACTCTGCAAAGACTTTCAGTGTACTTTAAACCGTGTGATCCTGGGCCCATTTCGCTTTGCTCCATTTAAAGTGGGCCTAGCCTATGAACTTGGCTGTACAGTATAAACTGCCTTTCTCCCCTTGCTCTGAACTCTTAAAAGTGTTGGGAACTGTTTTATTTTATGCTCTGCCTTTTCTCTCCCCTTTTAACCTAAACTATTGGAGTGCCATCTAGGTTAAGCGCTCACTTCTGTCTTAACAAATAGTTGTGCTTTAACCCTGACTTGTCTGATAGTTAACAAGGGAGGTATGTATACTTACCTGACTGTGTTTTAACTTACTTTTCATTGAGAGTGCTAGTGTATTGCCTAAAGTGTGTTTTAAATAAATAACTATATACTTTTTATACAAAGCTCTGGTCAGTGTTTGTTTGCTCTACTGTGTTCCGGCCCTATTGTGTATACTTTGCATACTGCCCTACTCTTCTTGAGAGAAGTCTGAACGCTCAGCCACAGCTACCAGGTAAATCTGGGTGGTGCAGACTGTTACCAATTGGGTTTACTGCTTACTCCTGTAGTCTTAATCTTTTTGCAATGTTCCCCAAGGGAACTGCACAGGATTCTGCCTAACAAAAAGATGTACACCATCAAAGGGCATCTTGAGAAGCCGGGCTTGTACGTCAGGAGCAAACCCTGACTTCCGCAACCACGCAAATCTGCGCATCACGGTGCTCGCCGCCATGGACCGGCTGACACAGTCTGCCATGTCCAGGCCCGACTGAACGGATTCACGCATGGCATCTTTGCCATCCTGAATGAGGGCAAAAAAACCATTACGTTCCTCCCCTTCGGAAATATGTTCAGCCGCCAAAGAGACACGATTTCACAGAGTGTGAGTGAAACGTGCTAAGGCACACACGGAGTTGGCTGCCTGTAAAGCCATACCCCCTGAAGAAAACACTTTCTTCGCCCAGCCATCAAAACGTTTGTCGTCCCTATCAGGAGGGATGGTATGGTACAACGCCTGCTTTGCTGGGGCCGTGGACACCTGCACCACCAAACTCTCCGAAGTGGGGTGCGTAGTCAAGTAGCAGGAGTTGCTACTGGACGGATGGTATTTTTTCGGCAATGACTTGTTCACTGCCGGGAGACTCTCCGGAGCAGTCCAAGCCGCCGCCGCCACCCTTCTCTGTAAAGCCATATGAAATGGCAGCACCGGGTCAGTGGGTGGACCTTGGTCAAGGAAATCTGTCAGGTCATCCTGCAGAAAATCCACTGGTGGCGCAGACCACCCCAAGTACTCCGTCACCCTCGACATGAGCCGCCGGTAGGAAGACTCGGCGTGCGTGCCAGGCTCAGGCCTACCGAACGTCTCCCTCAATGGTTCCATATGCAAAATCAGTAGTATATGAAGGGGAATTAGAACTGAAAGGTATTCTTGGACATTTTACTTTTTAGACCCGGGATGGGAGTTTGGCTTAAAGGGTGTTGAGAAAAAGTTTCTCTATTTTCCCTAAAGGGGGGAACAGAAACATGGGAATAGGCCATAAGAGTACGAGTGGGTCTTTTTCATGCACAAATGGGGGATACCCTGTCTCATCCATGTGATCCTCCCTAATATAGACAGCCACAGGGTCAGGATCAAGTAGTGGCCGCCGTCCAATGGCCACATGGAAGGAGGTTACCACAGGGGAATGCGTGACGACTCCATTGGATTTATTAAACTAGGCACGACTGAAGGATCTGGTGAGGAGCCTCCTTGCCAGCCTTCACCCAGGCTTCAAAACAATTCCTCACGTCACCCGCAAATATGTGTTCTTCTGCCTCCGAAATGACAGACCAGATTCCAAATGAAAATTTAGCTAAGGCACTAAGGCATTTATAAATATCAAGCCAAAGCGTGTGGGATATAGCAGTACTTCCCCACATCACCAAGATGTACTTCAGCAGAACCAGCAAACTGGATGCGCTGGCTCCTGTGAGCACCATTGCATCCAAACTGCATTTTGCAGCGACAAAAGGAGGGCTGCACTGTTTGCCAAGCACCATTGGGCAAGACGGAACAGGAAGCACCCGATAAGGGTGTGTTCTTGTTTGCCTTAAAAAAATGGAGTAAAAAAGCAGCACTGCTTTGCTGCGAGCCCAAAGTTCCTATTGAGAAAAGGGAATATTTCACCTTTAAAATGATACTGCTCTGATTCTATTTTTCCCTGCTCTTCATCACACTACCTTTATTAAAAAGACCCTGTCATGCCCAGCCATATTCACATTGTGCTCCATCAGAAAAGAGCCTTATTCCTGAATGGTAGGCTGTGCGAGCCAAATCTGAGAAAATCAACAAAAGCTTTAATTCAGCTGCACGGAAAAACGCTTAAACTTTTGATACAAAATGTTAAAAATAACTGATTGAAAAGAAATTCTAGCTTTCTGTGCCCATGCCAATTTCAGGAGACCTTTGCGTTGTACAGACTGTTGTGTAAAAGAAGCTGGCTACAGCTACAGAATAGTAGTAGGAAGTAGATGGAAGAGAAATCCCAGCAACATTTATCACATGTCAAAATGGGCTTTTACAAACCAAAAAATGCCTGTTTTGAAAGTACAATGTTGAGTAAAAACGTGTTTGTGCCTAGCAATGTAAAGAGGTTTGTTGCTTGGGAAACATATATGGGCTGTTTTATTCAACAGGCTTGTTTTGATTCAGGACACAAGAAAATAAAAACTTTTAAACTGCATTGGCTGAATTTTGCCAACTCCAGAACAGGTTTTTCCCTGCTGACTAAGCTAAGGCTTCCCCCAAAATGAACCACCATAAACTTCCAGAACACAAGCCTGATAATTACTAGGTTGTAAAGAAATGTAAAGAATGAACAGCTTTAATGTAATTTTGTGGGTTTTCATTTAAGACATTGTAGCCTTCACTGCCACCTGGGGAATAGAAATGTCAAGAGAATTGTTTATTCCACGGAAAGTATACCTGATGCCACTGCGAATTTCAATGCTTACATGCCTAATGATAATCCACACACATGTATAAAATTATCAAATTTTAGGCTGAATATTTCACTAAAAATGAAAAAAAAATTATTAGAAGAGTGAAACAATGTATTACAGATTACAGAGTTGGACTGACATGTACTGCATAAAATATGTAACCTGCTTATGTAATTTGTTGAAATGCCACAATTGTACAAATGTGCCATTTATGGCAAAAATTGATTTTAGCTAAAGTAACTGTGGGAAGGCTTTTCACCTGATAAAATACAACCTCATAAACTGAGACTCCTCCTCGAGGAGGCGATTAACTTAGGTTGACCTATCCGAGTCTTGGCGGTAGGCCTAGCTCAGTTCTGCCCACCAATAATTCTGTGATGTCACCATGCTCTATATAAAGGATGGTTGACAGAACTAGAGAGACTCTCCTGAATTTCCTGTGCTGCGTTCCTGATCTTCCATTCATCCTGCCAGACTCCAGATCCCACTGCAAAGCCAAAGCATAGCTGATTCCAGATTTCACTGCCAGGCCAAAGCATATCTGGCTCTACTTCAGCAAAGGCCTATATTCAGAAAATCCCACTAAAATCCCCTTAAAAAGGGGAAAAGCTGTGATACCCTTTTTGGGAAGTATCCGGAAACCAGACCGGCTTCTTGCCACTACCTGCATGCCCGCCGACCTTTATTATCTGGTTACCAGACCTTGCCCAGCTGTCTTGCCAGGAGAGTCCACTATCCAGTGACCAGAATCTTTTGTGACTAGAACCTGTTAACTGGCCAAAATCCCAGACTCAAAAGTGGACTGTGAGTATAATCCTGATCCCAAAGAAACACATAGTCTCCCCATATTGACCCTTTTGTCTTTATTTCACTTTCTAAGCAATCCTATCATACACTGGTAACTTGTTAAAACTGTTAGAAGTCTCTGTGCATCTTGTCATCTATCTCCAAGAGTTAAGGCTACTTTCCTATTCCTTTTTGTCTTGCATAGATCATAAACCCTCAGTCATATTTGGAATAATCAAAGTAATTTCCGCATAAAGTTGAACACTGGGGTGACAAGGTTGAAGTCGCAAATCAACCTTGGATCTTACTGTGTCCCTCTTTATCAATATAGTCTTGATAATTTAGTTTGTCAAACCTGTACATTTCTCCACGGATTTTCTTTTCTCTTTCACAGCTTCATTTTACCCAAATAGAACCTTTTTCTGTCTTGCATATCTCATCCAATTTTATAACTAGAGACATTCTGTCACTTCCATAGTGTCCCTGTGATATACATCGGTCTCCCACCCCAAAAACCGCATTGAAAAGTATTTCACCCATTTTTCATAAAATTTGTTTGTCATTTTAAACGGGAATTGAAAACAAATGCAATTTTCTAACGTGTGAATTCGGCTGCAGCATGTTCTAACTTTCTACTTGCTTTACAATTGTATGTCTTTTGTTGATCCATTGCCTTGTGATTGCTAGTGTTTATGCATTACTGCCTTTGTGAGAAATCATATTTGCCTCAAAGATTTAACCACACAGTCATTATTTATTTGTCAATTTCTGAGTGTCATTTTATGCCATTGCAAAGGGTTTAAAATCCGCGTTTCCCTCTTATTTTGTGGGGGAAGGTCGGATTTTGATTCTGGTTGCTGCCTCTTATCCCTGACTACCTGCTGCTTCTCCACTCAGAATTTGATTATTTGTGGGTTCAGGGATCATTGCAGGGGAAAACCTTAACTTGGGTGCCATCTATCCTAATTCAAAAAAAGTGTTCCTATTCAATTGTGCTTTGGATATGTTCAGGCAGAAGGTTAACCAAGTGTAGTTCAGTAGTTTTATTGCAATTATCACCCCATTGGTGATTGCTCCCCTATATTGAAATGTATGTGATTTTTGTGAATTCTAAAAATAAATAAATATTGTATTTTCACCAACCGGCCTGGTTCATGGTCCATTGTGACCCGGGGTATTTGTAAAAAGGGGGTGTGAGACGTGTCGGGTATCGGCTCAATTTGAATACATTGAAATGAAAGAAAAAGCATTCCTATTGAGCGTCACATCACTGGATAAGACCAAGTGTCCTGGTCCGTTGTGTGACGCCCGATTGGTATCCTTAACAAGCTTCCTGAACGAAAAACCTTTCTTCCCCCAATCTGGTCTCTTGCTCTCCCTATCTGGGAGGAAATAAGTTGTATTAAGTTTGCAATGTCAGTGTGGACAACTGAACTTTAACGTGATGCATGGGTGGACAGAAACAGTGTGTCTGAAGGTGCTGGCCCGTGCTTTTTGGCTAGGTCCCAGTCATGACTGAGACTGGCTTGGACCAAAGTTCAAAGACTGGAGTTTACACTGCCTGCTTTCTTTCGAGCACTCATCTAGAATGTCTGTTAGCTCATAGTGCATCTTTGGTCGAAGGGGGCTGCTTACCCCAAGGGACAACCACTTTGGCTATCAGACAATGAAAAACAGTAGGAGTAGTAGCAGGGAGTATGTTGAGCTCTGGTGATGTATTCAGAAAGCTTGCATCCTGTAAATTAGTAGCAATGTCAACCAAGTCACATTCCTCTCAATAAAATTCCTCTGGTAAATCTCCACCTTCCAAGGGGTATAGTGGTTCCAATCCAAAAGGAATGGGGTACCGCTGATTATAAATGTCCTCTATCTGAGACATGAATACACCCCTAGGGAGCGGAGTATACTCTCAAGGAATTTCAGCATCATCAGTGTTGGTGGCATCACGGATGTAAGGGTCGTGCTTGGGGGACTGACATCTGACGACAGATCGGTGCAACCTTGAGACGGCTTCGTACCTTATCGGTCCTAAATGTGGCAATGCCCAAGGGTCAGTGCCCAAGGGTGTATGGTCACGTGACACTGGTGTCTCTGCTAGCTCGTTTGAGCATGGGGGCGCCGGTGTGGCCTAGGCCAAATGGTCGGTGCCAGAACCAAAGCTGCCGACAGCAGGGCCTTGGCACAGATTTTAAGCATCTTTAGCTGGAAGGCATCCCATTCATCTGGAGTAGAGGATTGGGTGTGGAATCCTTGTGGAGGAAGGTGGGCAGCATCGCCTCCCGTTGGCAAAGAGCTTTGGGGAGCATAGACTGGCGCGACACACAATCCTGCATGTCGTGTCCGTTACAGAGGCAATAAAGACAGCTCCTGTAGGGATCTGAGACAGGAATCTAACATTTGTAGTCAACGCAGGGTTTAAAACCGGAGGACTTGGACAGATTCAGCATAATGTCCAGAAATTAAAACTCAGAAAAGTTTGAAAATGAAGCGGTTTTCCCGAAGTGAGCAGAGCACACAGAAAAAGGGAACTAAAGTCACGGGGTGCGGCACCTCTAAATATACTTTCCCCGACCGGAGCAATGCACGTTGAGGTGTCGGACGGAGCCGCAACACTCCCCCTGGCGGCAGAAAAGTTTCCAAAGAGCAGCTGCGCTGGGAGATCGATTTTAAATATACGGAATCCTTGGGAGGAAGGAATCCATTAGAATGCCAAAGACTGGTCTAACTTACCTAGACCAGAGACTTCTTATTGGTCTGCAGCTTTCTGGCCTGATGAACATGGCCCTCTTCGGTGGTGAAGAACCTGGGGGGTAAAACATTCCACTTCACTGTCCATGCAGGGTCAGGTGAGCGCGGTATGTCAATCCATTCATTATAAGTTACGCATTCTGCGCAAAGTCCTGCCCTTCCTCCCCCCTTGGCTTCTTCCGCTGGTTGTATCTTCCCTAACATCTGGGACTTTGGACTACTGCAACTCCCTTTGTCTTGCACAGCCAGCCTACCTTGTATACTGCCTGCAAGTACTCCAAGACTCGGCAGCTAAATTGGCTATCGGCGACCCCACCCCTCGTCCACTTCTGGTATTTTAAATACTCTTCATTTGCTTCTAGTGGCCAAGCGGATCATGTGTAAAGCCCTATGTATTGTCCATCATACCTTTTACAAATCCGGGCCCGAATTACTTCAGGCCAAATTCCTCCAGTATGTCCCCTTATGCCCTCTTTGCTCAGCCAATGCCCTGTGCATTTCGATCCCAGAGGTCAAATACTCTGGGGTAAGCGGGTGCTCTTTTTCAGCTGCAGCCTCTCAACTGTGGAACTATATTCCGCTGCCTCTCCACGCTATCTCTGATCACCTGCCATTTTGGCACACCCTCAAGACCTTTCTGTTCTCAGCCTAGCCTCTCTATCTGGTCTTTTAGCTCTGCCTTGTCTATTGCCCTCAGCACTAAGATGCCCCAGTTGGTGACAGGCGCGCTTTAGAAATGTTTTTAACATAACATAACAATGTCTATGCCTCCCATGGTCGAAAACTTTAAATACTATTCACATGTCAAATTGGCCTCTCTCTTACATTATTCCTCTGGTCCACTGAAATAGACTCTGAACCTATTCCATCGACAGCACTTAGAAACTGGGGGTGTGTTTTGACTATCTGCAACATTCATTTATGCTACAAATGAATCTGTGTTGCATAGAAAATCATTTTATTCATGTATTGGATTTTTAAAGTGCAAACCTAGTTGGCAAGAAATAGAGTGCTGTACAAAGGGGTTGCAGCGGGTGGCACACAAGTAGAATGCATGGGTAAGCCAAGGGGATGGGATAAGTAGGCAGAGCAGGGGTAGCAGCAACTCCAAATGGGAAGGACAAATGACTTACCTCTCTGTAATGTTTTTTTCAGAGGGCTGTATCTCCCACAGATTCCTTCACTTTAATATTTTATCCAAAGCACCAGCTGGCTGGAAACTTTCTCCACCTGGCACCAATGTGCGCCCCACGTCGGACTGGACATCACAACACGTTTATATGGAGGCGCCATTCCCCATAACGTCAGTTCCACCCTTTTTCCTTTTTCCCCAGCACAGAGCAGTATAAATACAGAACAGATGAGGTGGTAAGATTCATCCATCAAGGTGGGCAGACTGGGATATCGAGGAGCAGATTGTGAGGGTGATAAGGGATTTCTGGGAGGAACATCCAAGAACATTACATGTGTTCTTCCAAAGGACTCCTTCCTCAGATAAATTCCTCATCTTTGATAAAGACCCATAGTAGTCTGTAAATCAGGAGGAGGGAGGAGAGCAGCAAAAAACACAAATACATCAGAATACTCTAGAGGACCCTGCCCTGATAGGGAATCCACAAAGTAATGTTTGGCGAACATGTGCAGCAATGTTTACAATTGCGCTCAGCCTACTGAACTTGAAACAATACAGGTTCATTTAAGCACCTGTTATAAATCATTAATTAGTCTTGGGGAACCGGTCAATGTCCTTTAATTGACTTTAACGGACAGCAGACACGTGTTTCGACCATAAGGTTGTTCTGAAGGCTCTACTTTGTTTGTGCCTCAATTAGCAGTTACAGTTGCGCTATTTCAGATTTTATAATCTCTCCCCGGTGGTTTACCAAGGTTGTGCAGTCCCTGTGATAGATCCCACTTTCACATACCTTATAATATCTGATGTAGCGCAATTGTAACTGCCAATAGAGGCACAAACAAAGTAGAGCTTTGAGAATGACCCTATGGTCGAAACACTTGTCAGCTGTCAGTTAAAGTCAATTAAAGGACATTGACGGATTACCCAAGACTAATGAATGAATTATAACAGGTGCCTAAATAAACCTATATTGTTTCAAGTTCAGTAGGCTGAGCACAATTTGCGGCACTGAATACTCTTTGATACTTCTAGTACCAGTCTTAATGATTCTCTTTAATATACAATCCGCAAATTGTCTCTCCTGACTTCTTGTATTAGCTTCTTCAGTTCGTTAAATGGGCTATTGAGCTTTCTCTCCACTTTAGTGCTTCCTTTTGGGGATCCCTTATAGCATCTATGTTCAAGGCCATTAACCTCAATATATCCTGGGAAGGTATTATTGCTATAGTGGCCTTTCCCTCCAGGAGGATTACAGTTCAATAAGTTTTGATCTGCTTGACTTTGTTTCTGCTCAATTGCCTAGTTCCTCTATCTTGACTGTTAATCTCGCGGTATACTGGGAGGGTCTTATTGGTCTGGTAGGCTTTCCGTCCTGGATGACTGCAGTTCAATTGGTTTTGGTCTACTTTATTTTGTGGTTGGCTCAAATGCCTAGTTCCTCCTTGGTATTGTCTCTTTCTTTCTCTCAAATATGGTATCTTTCTCTCTCTCTCTTTGGCATTATATCTTCCTTTCGCTTTAATATTACATCCTTCTTTCCTCCCTTTTGTATTGTATCTTCCCGTCTCTTTAGTATTGTATTTGTGTAATATAAAGTCTCAGGTTACTTTCCACTTTTCCCAGGGTATTACTATCCACTAGTTTACTCTCTCATTATTAACTTTTTCAATACTTCTTTTGCTTAAATCATAATATTTGCAGTTCATTTGCTTCCAAGTTAACTCTGCTTTATAACCTCTACTGAGACGAGGTGCTTGTGCGCTATGATTCGCTTGGGGACTCCAGCGTTTCCAGTTCTCCTTGTTACCTTTGTACTTTAAGGAGAAGGTCTTCAGGAGGTCTCCTCCTCTGGGACCTTCGCTGTGGTCATGGACTGCTGATGCCTTCTTCTCCCTTGTGTCTCTCTCCTCACACTGTCTCGCTTCTTCGTGCTCTCCCAGTACTTCGCTGGGCGATGTGAGAAACCTAAAGGTGTCTCACCCACTAGTACCGAAGGATCTGTCATCCAGGGGGCAGGACATGGCCATCGCTATTGGATCTAGGTCCTGGGAGTGGGCCAGTGTGGGAGGATCACCTGAATGGGGGGTCTTCGGGGAGTGGAAGTGGGACCCACCAAAGGGTGAGACGCAGTATCCCCTTCCTTATGACACCTTTCCCCATCCTAAAAGGTAGGATATCTAGAAACTCAACCCCCCTTTTCCGACACAAACACTGTCTCACGGCAGTTCATCGTGAGCGACATCCCACTAACACCAGAGCCGTATACCCGACATGTCTCAAGACAAGGGTCAGGCAGAGTCAGGCAATAACTGATAACTACACAAACTTGACTTCCATCACACTTCCCCACACGGATAAAAGGCGGAGCACGAAAGCACACTCTCAGCAAGGCCAAACGCATGTGGAAGCAGCTATTTCGGGATGGCAGTTTAAACCGAGGAGAGAGGCGGCGAGACCAGAGAGGATGACAAGGGGGGAGTTACCCATGCCCTTTTCAAGAAAGGATTACGACTTTCAAGAAGTCTCAAGGAAAAGAAACATAAGACCAGGAATTATAGCTGACGATCGGTGTATCGTGTGTCAAAGGTACACAGGGCCCCCCCGCATTGATACCCAAGGCGGGGAGAAACGATTGCCACTTTGGTACTGTCCTTGACTCCGACGGCAAAGCAACACCAACAAGTTCAGTACAGCCGCCGAGTCAGGAGAAACTGATAGCAGACCGGACTGTGATATACTCAAGGTTGCAAGCAGCAACATTGTATGAACAAATAACTTGTGTGCGATTGAACTTTATGAAACCAAAATAGGTACCAGATACAGAGTGGTCTGGCACCACGTGGGTGCTCACTCATAGGTCTCTCTTCTGGCATCCCTAGCGCGCCTAAAAGATTATTGAACAGTGAAATCGAAGTGGTTCTGCAGCGGGTTAAGTTGAATCCCGTGTACATTCGAAAGTCTTCGATTGCCTACGAAGTGAAATTGGTCTGAGCCTGGAAGAGGGAGACTAATTGTTTAAAAGGGGATCTGAGCCCAAAAAAGGGAGATCCGGGGTTAACAGTAAAACTCATCCGCAAAGATATTGTTGTGACAAGGGTGAACCCAACTATGAATTCAAGAATTCAAGTTGTTCCGAACCCGACTGAAGGAGCCTAAATGTGAAAGAAGGATCTGAGCCTAGCTAAGGGGGATCTGGGGCAAAGAGTAAATCGCCCGACTTGAATATTTGGAAAGGAACTTTTCTTTGTTGTTTCTGGTATATCAGGCACACCAAAAGAGACTTGGGCACAGAAGGCCCTGATGTGTGGTAAAAGGAACTGTAACCTTGTGCACAAGAGTGTGCTGTGCTCGAGTGACCCGTCTTGCCCAGTGCAAACAATGTGGGGAAGGGAGGTCGTCGGCCTAAACATCCTGATTTATCATTTTGTAAACACTTCTTTCTTTTTGTGAACATTATCCCACACTATTTTGTAGCATAGCGGTAAGGCTTGGCAACAGTTTTCTTTTAGCAAAAGGCCTTTTTATTCGACTAGACTCCACTAGGACTGTATTATTATTATTTGATGGTCGTAGCTTGCTCCCATCTTAGAGTTAGGTTTAGATAGGCATTTTTTCAAACCCCTGATAAAGTTTAATAAACACCCTTGAACTGTGATCACTTGTGTCTGTCTTACTTTGATACCATCCCTTCCATACCGCGACCAGACACCCTGTGACTCTCTATTGCCGGTGGTATCGGCAATGGTTTGTGGACCTGATGTCTGCCCCGGATTCTCCCTTGTGGTCTTGCCACCACTTTCTCCTGGCCTCCTGCCCGGTCGGGTTCTTGCGTTTTAGGTATGCAGTAGCTCTGGTGTCTTGTTCTGCAATGTCGAGTGAATTTGAATATTGCGCGATTCCTGGTTTCCATCCTCGCCAGGTTTGACGCAGCTTAGGGCCTTCCTTGGCTTGCGTATGCATTCCTCTCTCTCTCGTCTCTCTCTGTATGCATGTCCCTGCACATACTCGTCCCAGTGGAGTAGATATACTGATTCAATGGGACATTTTCTTTTTCTATGAGATAGCGACATCTATTGGGAGTTGTTCGTCCCAGTCTTGGTACTTCAATTTGAGGTAGTTCCATAAGATTAACATCTATTGGGAGTTTCTTCACCCAGTCTTGGAACTTCACAGTTTCAGGTATTTTAAAACATCCCATACAGGCCATAATATGTGTAGCTGTAGAGAGTTCCCCACCGGAGCGGGAGTCTTTGTCCTTTAAGTGGGAGCCTCTCGCCGTCAGGTAATTGACACTACCCACATGGAGGTTATTGCGGACTGGGCTTGACTCCCTAGCCTAACAGGGGGGCCCGTGGGGTGAGAAGGGACAAATTCCCTAGATTTGTTACAGAATGCAGAGAAGATCAAAATTCCATTTGACAACCAATGCATCCACTAGAGCTCTCTACAGAGAACATTCTCATGAGCAGAAAAACGTGCAAATCCTGTTGCCACTGAAAAAGAAGGGGTCCACCAGAGAAGTGCCGTAAAGGGTTGAAGATCTCCTCCAAAACTCTCTGGAAGAGCTCCCACTCAAGTGAGGCCAAAGTTTATCTGCTCAGAGGATCCGCAATGTTTTACAAAAGTGGGCTCCCAACATATGTGTATATATTCCAAATTAGTGGAACACGTATAGACAAAGAAGGAAGAAAAGGGACATAGACGCATATGTATGAAGAACATATGGTTATGTAGAGTGGAGCAACTGCGAAGGAATGGCAAAATCTCCTTTATGCGTTATTACTTAGAAAATATATGACCTTCAGCACTCTAATATGTATAAAAAAATATAGATTTATGTTTATTCAGTGCATTTTACAAATAAGTGCATTACATAACATGAAACATATAACATGAAGGTAAAGAACATGGCAAATAAAGTGTGTAACAAAGAAGTATTTAAACAAATCAAACAAAGCATAATAACAGGCACACTGAATATTAAGTACTGGTGTAGTTTTTCAAAGGGGTTGAGGATATGCAGAAAGTGGTTCAGAGGACGACTACCTGTCTAGCTCAACAACAGATTGAATCTAATAACAATAACATTCTCTTTCTTGCGGTTTATCTCCTTCTCTTACCTGAATTTGGAATTGCTACTCCAGGCTGACTACTACCTCCAGCATTCCAGTGGCTGAGGCGATGTCTGTGGAGCGGAAGAGCGCTTTGAACCGCTATTAATTCAGGGGACAGACAAAGCATCGCATCAGCGGCGCAACAATAGCACGTGTCGCTGATGGGCGAAGCGCACAAAGCGCATCACTGTCACGCGGTAGTCCGGCTGAGGAGGACTTGATCTTTCCTTTTACTTCTATTGACAAGACTACTGACTTGGAATGGGCTCTGATCTTGGCTAATATGATAATACTTTGCATGGTTTTGACAACCTGGTAAGAACTAAAGAAACTAATGTGGCCAATTATCATACTCGTCCCTACAACCTTAGGCAATATAGAACTTGCCCATTAAAAATTATTAAAGGGCCGGTTATTTCAGGCAATACAGAAAAATCGAAGATCACAAGATTCTTTCCACTGCGTACCCATAGTGAAATGGACTTGAGCGTTTCAAAAGCCAATTAATCATTTCCTTGCGCTCTTTGGGCCTAAGATAGTAGAATGCGTTAACGCAATCTACATAGCCTTGTCTGAAATCAACGATCGTCCTAAAAACGATACAGGTGATCCTCAACCCAGATCAATAATTTGCATATTTTGCATACACTAATTAAGGACACTAAGCCTGGCAATAACAAACCCAAAGGTTTAACTGATGCTAATTATATTATACATCTCAACAATGAAGAGTTACTCAACAGAAGCCTATTGTGTACCCCAGAATTACCATTACCCAGAATTATTTAATTCTGCCCGAGAAATAGAGGCGAATAATCATCTTGAAATATGACTATGATTTCTGCCGTACAATCGATAAAATTGACTAGGGTCTCACATAATTCAGACTCGTCTTGTAAGAAATTTCAAGCACTGGAATATCTAGTCTCCAAGTGGAAAATGTGATTTGATAAATTCAAGGACTGATGCACATTTTCTCATGCTTACTCTAATCTTTTGAGTCAATCAGGATATTAAGACTAAAGATCAATGTAGCATGTGATAAGGACTTTTCAATTGGAAAACACCCTACTCCTTTGCCTGAAGCTCAAAGTAATTAGTGCTCATATGGCTACAACTGTTGGTGACACAATTTCCGTAATGAAAGGCCTGCCGAATTATCAATCATGTGATTCACATGAGTTGGTCGCCCTCAGCGGGATGATTCCAGATTTCAGACACCAGTATTATTGTCAAGGATGGTCAAAAGAACATTCTACCCAAAAGGCACAGACCACATCCGGCGGTTAATAAAACATACAAGGGCTTTGTAATAACAGTGTTAAACAATGCCCAGACTCTGTTACCCCTTAAAACAGACTTTCAAGGTTGCTGATCCTGACAAGTTGTGGGATGATTCCATTCAGGACACAAGGACAGAAAGTCATCCAGACACTCTTTGGAGCCATTTACACCAATGGTACCAAAATGCTCTATAGACCCCACAAATGTAATCCATCTAAAAATCAAGATAATAATGACTCAGTTATATTGGAAGATATTCACCAATTGTTTGATTCTGAAGTATCCGAGCTTCCATTGGTCTATTTTCCACCTAATCACTGAACCTTAGCTAACTATAGTAGTAGGTGTGCTTCCCCCCCCCCCCCCCCCCCCCCCCCCCCCCCCCGGAAAACCATATAACGAAGGTGACACAACAGACTACATTCGACCCTAGGAGTTTGTGCCCTGGTAGTTTGGCTTTAGATGACCCTAAAATGTATAACAATACATACAAATTTCTATTAAGGATGGTAGTCACCTACATACTATATGAAAAAGGGTCATCAGAATTCAGAGTTTGTTCCATCGACATATTGCCTGTGTGTTAAATCGCTCTTCCTTTTTGGAGTTATGCCATCATCTTCCCCAGTTTAGGGTCATCACCTCGAGTGACATTAAGGTGGTAGAGATCCCTGAAATTGTGAGCTTGTCATGATCTTAGTGCATTTTTTCCAGAACTCAACTATTGACCTAGTCTAACAATGTGAGACACATTTTTATAGGCAGGGGTATGAATGTTCTACTAGGTATATCGCTGAGCCAGAGAGGACTTGGAAGCCTCTAGTTGGGTGCCCCCATAAAACGGATGAGTTTCAGACTTTAGGGTTGCTTCTGACACCAATGGTACTAGATCGGTTAGTTTGATTGATATCCCTCCAGTACAGGATCTGAGCAAGTCTGTCTAGTTTCCTGCCAAACAACTTTGCTAGACAGCCCTGACCACGGCTTTAAATTGCTCTCATGGAATACCAGAGGATTTGCTCATTTGCTTGTGGAAGATGGTTTATTTAATAATGTAATCCCATTTAGTATAATTGCACTACAGAAAACATGGTTATGATATGATAGGATATGACATTTATAACGCGCCTATACACAAATGTTTCACGTTAACTTGTGAGGTAGTTCTGGATGGTAAGGTTACGATTCAAAAGGTCTTGTGGGGGCATCCCAAGAGGGGTCTTCTCAGTAGTTGCAATGCATCCTTTTGCCTGTTTAAGCTTAATGTTGATTCTGATTACATTCTGGCAGGTTGACGAACAGTTAATTTGAAGGATGGACAACTATTTAAGATACTCGTTATTAACATATATGACCCCACTGGCTTTAAATACACTACTTCCCACAATTCTTATTCCCGAACGTTGCTGATTGGGTGATTTCAACGCAAGTAGCCCCACAAATCTCTATTGTCCAGCGCTTATACCAGAATGAGACTTACTTCAAAGTGAGTATGATTCAAGGGGAACGGGTTGGGCTAAATTATTAGGAGTGCTTGACGTATGCATGTTGAATGGAATATGCAATACTTTACTTTCCTGGCAACTTCCCTACAGTGTCTGGAAAGTGGTCATCTATCATCGACTATGGTTTTGCCTCTGCTTTTTTATTTCAGTGGGAAATGGATAAGATTATTACCCCAAGAGAAGAAAGTGACAATTTTCCCTTATTGGTTTTGATGGCCACTAAATCAACCTCTTTGTCCTATGATAAAAATTGTCTATGTAGGCCTAAATGGTAGTAATAATAGAACCTGCTGGAACCTTTCTAATTTACATACAGTTAATACATTTTTCAGGTCTGCAGAGCTTTGTGGCCTCCTAGAGGCGTATGGGAATATTGTGTGGATTGTTTAACAAAAATGAGTGCTACCTCCATCATTAAAACTCACTACATGCAACCTTTAATACAGAGACCAGAGGCCCAGAAGGCAATTTGGGTACCAGATGCATAGGTACTGTGACGAATCCTTTGATGTCGTCACTTTTCCCTGAGGGGGAGACCCTTCCCATGCGGCCAGAGAGATGAGGCTGCTACCCGATAGTCCCCCAGGGGGGTGGTAATGAGCGGGAGGATCTCACGGGAGAGACTCCCCTTCTAGGGACAAGGACGAACATCTAAGGGAGATGCACTATAATAACCCTCACCCAACACCCGATACACAATCCCACTTTGTAAACCCGAGTCATATACCTAACCAACCCATAAACCTATGTAGATACAAAGACTTGACTTCCCATGAGATGAGGAAGAACATGACTGCCCAACGGAGAGTGCTGATCGAAGTAGGGGGACAAGGAGGAAGCGCAGAGAAACAAAGATTGAAGGGCCAAAGACATTTAAAGGCACTGAGGAAAGCCTTCAAGACTCTAGCTCTCCATGACATTTGGCGCTCCAGGAAAGGGGACACCCAAGGATTCAGCCACTTCTCTCATATTTAAAACACCCAATCTAGAATAGACTAACAGGCCGATTCATGGAATCAACGTGCGCCGAAAAAACGGCGCACGCGTGCGAAAACGTGCGATTCGCAGTGAAATAGCGAAAATCGCAGTGCAAGTGCGATTATCGCACAGAAAACATTGCACATCTATTCATGGAAGTCCGTGCACGCGCAAAACGTGGGATGTGCGCGGCGCACGCTGGCGCACAGGTCATCGAACGCCGTGCGATAAGGCCACAGCGAATTCGCACATAGCGCGGCGCACATAACAAAAGTAGGTGTAACACAGGGCGTCACACACAGAATGGGGAACAACTCGTGAAAATGTGGGTGTCACGGGGGAAGTACAGGAGGCAAGTGCGCAGAACGCCCACACGCTCGCCTACAACACGTATTCATGGAATCGAATAGGGAAAAACAGCGCACGGACAAAGACGCGCACAGGCCCATACATGTCCACCACATGAAAGCAGGCGGTAGCGACCCTGCGCAGGAAAAAAATGTGTGCCAAGGCCCTACGCGCGCAAGAAGGCCCTACGCGCGCGTGTACGTGTATTTCAGAGGTGCGCGAGAAGGCCCTACACGCGCGAGAAGGCCCTACACGCGTGTGTGTGTGTATTTCAGAGGTGCGCGAGAAGGCCCTACACGCGCGAGAAGGCCCTACACGCGCGAGAAGGCCCTACACGCGCGTGTGCGTGTATTTCAGAGGTGCGCGAGAAGGCCCGGGGGAGCGTGTGCGTGTATTTCAGAGGTGCGCGAGAAGGCCCTACACGCGCGAGAAGGCCCTACACGCGCGAGAAGGCCCTACACGCGCGAGAAGGCCCTACACGCGCGAGAAGGCCCTACACGCGCGAGAAGGCCCTACACGCGCGAGAAGGCCCTACACGCGCGAGAAGGCCCTACACGCGCGAGAAGGCCCTACACGCGCGAGAAGGCCCTACACGCGCGAGAAGGCCCTACACGCGCGAGAAGGCCCGGGGGAGCGTGTGCGTGTATTTCAGAGGTGCGCGAGAAGGCCCGGGGGAGCGTGTGCGTGTATTTCAGAGGTGCGCGAGAAGGCCCTCCACGCGCGAGAAGGCCCGGGGGAGCGTGTGCGTGTATTTAAGAGGTGCGCGAGAAGGACCTACACGCGCGAGAAGGCCCGGGGGAGCGTGTGCGTGTATTTCAGAGGTGCGCGAGAAGGCCCTACACGCGCGAGAAGGCCCGGGGGAGCGTGTGCGTGTATTTCAGAGGTGCGCGAGAAGGCCCTACACGCGCGAGAAGGCCCTACACGCGCGAGAAGGCCCTACACGCGCGAGAAGGCCCTACACGCGCGAGAAGGCCCTACACGCGCGAGAAGGCCCTACACGCGCGAGAAGGCCCTACACGCGCGAGAAGGCCCTACACGCGCGAGAAGGCCCTACACGCGCGAGAAGGCCCTACACGCGCGAGAAGGCCCTACACGCGCGAGAAGGCCCTACACGCGCGAGAAGGCCCTACACGCGCGAGAAGGCCCTACACGCGCGAGAAGGCCCTACACGCGCGAGAAGGCCCTACACGCGCGAGAAGGCCCTACACGCGCGAGAAGGCCCTACACGCGCGAGAAGGCCCTACACGCGCGAGAAGGCCCTACACGCGCGAGAAGGCCCTACACGCGCGAGAAGGCCCTACACGCGCGAGAAGGCCCTACACGCGCGAGAAGGCCCTACACGCGCGAGAAGGCCCTACACGCGCGAGAAGGCCCTACACGCGCGAGAAGGCCCTACACGCGCGAGAAGGCCCTACACGCGCGAGAAGGCCCTACACGCGCGAGAAGGCCCTACACGCGCGAGAAGGCCCTACACGCGCGAGAAGGCCCTACACGCGCGAGAAGGCCCGGGGGAGCGTGTGCGTGTATTTCAGAGGTGCGCAAGAAGGCCCGGGGGAGCGTGTGCGTGTATTTCAGAGGTGCGCGAGAAGGCCCGGGGGAGCGTGTGCGTGTATTTCAGAGGTGCGCGAGAGGGCCCGGGGGAGCGTGTGCGTGTATTTCAGAGGTGCGCGAGAAGGCCCTACACGCGCGAGAGGGCCCGGGGGAGCGTGTGCGTGTATTTCAGAGGTGTGCGAGAAGGCCCGGGGGAGCGTGTGCGTGTATTTCAGAGGTGCGCGAGAAGGCCCGGGGGAGCGTGTGCGTGTATTTCAGAGGTGCGCGAGAAGGCCCTACACGCGCGAGAAGACCTGGGGGAGCGTGTGCGTGTATTTCAGAGGTGCGCGAGAAGGCCCTACACGCGCGATCGGGCCCGGGGGAGCGTGTGCGTGTATTTCAGAGGTGCGCGAGAAGGCCCTACATGCGCGATCGGGCCTGGGGGAGCGTGTGCGTGTATTTCAGAGGTGCGCGAGAAGGCCCGGGGGAGCGTGTGCGTGTATTTCAGAGGTGCGCGAGAGGGCCCGGGGGAGCGTGTGCGTGTATTTCAGAGGTGCGCGAGAAGGCCCTACACGCGCGAGAGGGCCCGGGGGAGCGTGTGCGTGTATTTCAGAGGTGTGCGAGAAGGCCCGGGGGAGCGTGTGCGTGTATTTCAGAGGTGCGCGAGAAGGCCCGGGGGAGCGTGTGCGTGTATTTCAGAGGTGCGCGAGAAGGCCCTACACGCGCGAGAAGACCTGGGGGAGCGTGTGCGTGTATTTCAGAGGTGCGCGAGAAGGCCCTACACGCGCGATCGGGCCCGGGGGAGCGTGTGCGTGTATTTCAGAGGTGCGCGAGAAGGCCCTACATGCGCGATCGGGCCTGGGGGAGCGTGTGCGTGTATTTCAGAGGTGCGCGAGAAGGCCCTACACGCGCGATCGGGCCTGGGGGAGCGTGTGCGTGTATTTCAGAGGTGCGCGAGAAGGCCCTACACACGCGATCGGGCCTCGGGGAGCGTGTGCGTGTATTTCAGAGGTGCGCGAGAAGGCCCTACGCGCGCGATCGGGCCTGGGGGAGCGTGTGCGTGTATTTCAGAGGTGCGCGAGAAGGCCCTACGCGTGCGATCGGGCCTGGGGGAGCGTGTACGTGTATTTCAGAGGTGCGCGAGAAGGCCCTACGCGCGCGATCGGGCCTAGGGGAGCGTGTGCGTGTATTTCAGAGGTGCGCGAGAAGGCCCTACGCGCGCGATCGGGCCTGGGGGAGCGTGTGCGTGTATTTCAGAAGTGCGCGAGAAGGCCCTACGCGCGCGATCGGGCCTGGGGGAGCGTGTGCGTACATTTCAGAGGTGCGCGAGAAGGCCCTACGCGTGCGATCGGGCCTGGGGGAGCGTGTGCGTGTATTTCAGAGGTGCGCGAGAAGGCCCTACGCGCGCGATCGGGCCTGGGGGAGCGTGTGCGTGTATTTCAGGGGTGAGCGAGAAGGCCCTACGCGCGCGATCGGGCCTGGGGGAGCGTGTGCGTGTATTTCAGAGGTGCGCGAGAAGTTTCACACGCGATCCGGCCTGGGGGAGCGTGTGCGTGTATTTCAGAGGTGCGCGAGAAGTTTCACACGCGATCCGGCCTGGGGGAGCGTGCATGTATTTCAGGGGTGCGCGAGAAGTTTCACACGCGATCCGGCCTGGGGGAGCGTGTGCGTGTATTTCAGGGGTGCGCGAGAAGTTTCACACGCGATCGGGCCTGGGGGAGCGTGTGCGTGTATTTCAGGGGTGCGCGAGAAGTTTCACACGCGATCGGGCCTGGGGGAGCGTGTGCGTGTATTTCAGGGGTGCGCGAGAAGTTTCACACGCGATCGGGCCTGGGGGAGCGTGTGCGTGTATTCCAGGGGTGCGCGAGAAGTTTCACACGCGATTGGCCTGTGCGCGTGTATTTCAGGGGTGCGCGAGAAGTTTCACACGCGATTGGCCTGTGCGCATGTATTCCAGGGGTGCGCGGGAAGTTTCACACGTGACTGGCCTGTGCGCGTGTATTTCAGGGGTGCGCGGGAAGTTTCACACGCGATTGGGCTGCGTGCAGGTATTTCAGGGGTTCGCGGGTGGTTTTACACGCGATCGGGCCTGGGGGAGCAGGGTACCACTCACCGTCTGCCTTGCGTGTAGAAGAACGCGTAGCCAACACCCACCCGCTGTGAAGTAATAGCGTGTGAACCCCAACGCCTGCAAGACACATGCACCGCACCCCACGAAAAGCAACACCCGTGCGCGATACGTCACAGACACGCATATGCGCTAAGGGCCTTTGGTCCAATGGAATCGCGTATGCGTGCTGACGCGCTTACGCGCTAAGGGCCTTTCCTCGATTCACACGCTGACGTGCAGAATTTTCACGTGCCAAATCACTCCATATCAAGCTGGCCACGCGTAAGCACACGGAAGACCACGCTCCTGCCCAAAAGGCCGCATTACTGCCCCCCAGAGCCCTGAGCAGCCTCCCACGAGCGATCTGCTGCTGCCTGCCTGCTGCCACCGTGCCCTGCCATTTGGTGCCTGCACATCAGCCATCTGCAGGGGTGCAGTTGCTGTGTCCACCCCTGCTGGAACAGAACACTCCCGACTGGGATACCATCGCTCCACAGCCCAGCCCCAGGACCCAGTTGCCCACCCACGCCTGCCTCGGGGGTCGCCATGTCGGGGCAAACACCATCCGAGACCACTGGCGACCCCCAGCCAGAGGGGCAGAGGGCCACCAGCTTCAGTCAGAAGGAAGTTGGTGTCCTGTTGGAGCTTGTCCTGGGGCATTATGATGCCTTCTTCGGATCACCACGCGCCGACAAGGAAGGACGGGACAGGATCTGGGACGACTTTGTGGTTGCCATCAACGCGGAGGGGGTGGCAACCCGCAACATCAAGCAAGTCAAGAAGCGCTGGGAGGACTTCAGGTCCAGGACCCTCATAAAGGCCCGGCGCCTCGTGGAGGGGGGCCGGGGCAGCATGAGTACCATCCAGCTGAGGGTCCTGGAACGCGTACGCCCAGCGCTCCATGCCCAGATCCTTGAGAGGCAGACCCGTCTGGAGTCAAGCGGTAATTGGCCAAGCATTGCTGTGTGAGACAGGGCATGTTGCAGCGTGCTGGTTGTCTGATACTTGCCTGTATGTGTGACATAGGCCATGTACGCGTGTGTGTGTGCAGGGACATCATGGTCATGCATGTGAGACCAGTAATGTGTGAAGCACACGGTTGGTGTATGTGTTGAAATGTAACATGGGGAGCCCTATGCGGAATGGACACATGAGAGCATGCCAGTCTCTGTTCCTGGACATGGGTGTGGGTGAGGGATGGGTGCTGATGCCATGTACATGTATGGTGTCCATGTCTGTGTTTCTGACCTGCGTGTCTGTGACTTGTGCATGCCATGGATGCATGACACATGTCTGTGACAATGTTCAGATTCACTGATGCAGCCTAGTTATCCTTGCATCCACTGTGTCTGGGGTGTACGAGTCCAGATGGATGAAAGTACGTTGAAGTGTGTGCATGTGATAGGCATGACCCATGATGCATGTGAGTCCAAAAACAACATTGTATGCTTCAAGAGTCCCTTGGACATGTTTGCTAATGTCCATAGCATGCGCCATGCCTGTTACTGCATGTGTTTTGCCTGCACTGACCCATGTGTTGTGGAGGGACATGATGGAAGTGATCTTTGACAGTGCCACTCATCTGCTATTGCTTCCTGTCTAGGGGACCATTGTACAGTACCCTGATGCTTGTGTTCTATGTCTCCCTCTACACAGCGCAAAGTGAAGAAGAGGGCGGAGACGGCGCTGTGGAGCTAAGTGGCGGGGATGCCCCCACGGCTGCTGCGGAAGGGGTGGGTGAGCCCCCACAGGGGCTTGCAACGGCGGAAGACGGTGTGGAGCCATCCAGGTTGGTGGTTTCCACAGAGGAGGAGGAGGCCGCTACTGAGCTGCACATGGGGCCTGGTGGGGGCATCCCTGCTGGTGCAAGTGGTGCAGTCCAGGGGCAGGGGCAGGAGGCAGCACAGGTCGCCGTGGAGGTGCCTGTGCATGTCACTGTCCCTGACACTGTTACTGCACCACCATGCACCAGCAGGGATGCCCCATCCCAGGCCCGTCCGCAGGTAGGGGGGGATGTCCATGTCATCTGACTCCCCTCCACCTGCGGACGAGGGGACCCCTGGCCGTATGGAGAAGGTCCTGATTGGTGTCGCATTGCGCACGGCTGTCATTCGTGATGAGGTGCGTGCTTCCCGGGGGGAGCACGCACGTCATCACGAAGAGCACCGTGCCAACGTGGCCCAGTTGGGAGCGGTCATGGTCGGGGGTCTCGTACATGTGTCGGGCACTCTGGCAACCCTCTCCTCCTCTGTGGAGGCTATGCGCCAGTCATACTCCATGCCGTCTTCCGGCCCAGATCGCACCAGGGCCCCCTGTGGACCTGCCCCGACCAATGCAGCCACCTCGGTGGGGATCCCATCCCTGCCACAGTCGGGAGTCGGAGGTCCAGCAAGGGTGGACACACCAGCAACTGGACCCCAGCAGATGGAGGATGTGACGGCATCATCGGGCAGGGCACGTGCACGACGGCGTCGGTGGTTTCCATCAGCCTGGATGCCGTTGTGCTGGCACAGGCAGTTGCGTCGGAGGCGGCAGCAGCAGGCTCGACGTGGGAGGCATCATGGCTCGGGGCCATCAACATCAGGGGTGCAGGCATCGGCCGGAGGGCAGGAGAACCCTGGAATGGGAGTGGCTTCCGTGTGGGAGCGGTTGGGCCAGCAGATAGGTGTGGAGCGGCAGCGGACAGAGGAGGAACGGCTCACAATGGTCAGGGCGGAGAACTCCATGCGGAGGGCCCTGAGGCGGGCAGAGTGCCTCGAGGCAATCCGCAGGGGGTTGGAGGTGGACACGTCGACGGCCCTGCGGACCCTCTGGGCAATGGAGGAGGACCGCCGGGACATTGAGCAGGAGTTTGATGATGCCCTGGCCCGGGACATCCAAAAGTGAGCCGTCAGACTAGCCCGCTGCCCTTGTACATAGTTATGTAGGTAGTGTTAGGTTTCCTTTTTTTTTAAAATTTATTTTGGACCTTTTGGACATTGGCCACATTTTTGTATATAGTTTATTTTATTAGGTAGTATTTTTATGTAGGTTTCATTTCTACAGTTGGGATCATGGACCCTGGTTTGTTTATCTGTATATAGTTGACTGTTGGATTATTTTTTTTTTTCATTTAGCCATGGAGCAATGGTTTTCGGTTTTGTTTTTACCTTGGATTTACTTTCTTGAACTGTGACTTTGGACACCTTTCCTTTGGATTATGATTTGTCGTTTTTTCATTATTTTACGGACATGCTGCTTTTGATTTTTGATTCCCATTGTCATTTGTTTATTTTGTATTCCATTTATGCTGTTTTTAATACATTTTTTTCATCAAACTTCAATGTGTAGTATCATCTCATTGGTATCATGCATATCCTGATATGGGTTTGAGATTCACTGACACCCATTGGGTGTATGTGAGGGCCATGTGTTCATTTCCAAACTTGCTATTGGGGTTCTATCATGTCATTGCCATTTCTAAGTAGGTGGATGCAGTACTCGAGTGGGTGTTTTGCATTTGGAGGCTGACCATAAGGGCCAGGGATCTAGATTGTGATGACATGTTGGCTGGGGGACATGTGTAGGGGCCTGCTGGCAGGTGCCCCGCAATGCTGGGGGGTGGGGGTGCAGGGGGACATGAGTGGGACATGTGTGGGGACCTGCTGGCAGGTGCCCCGCAATGCTGGGGGGTGGGGGTGCAGGGGGACATGAGTGGGACATGTGTGGGGGCCTGCTGGCAGGTGCCCCACAATGCTGGGGGGTGGGGGTGCAGGGGTACATGAGTGGGACATGAGTGGGACATGAGTGGGGGCCTGCTGGCAGGTGCCCCGCAATGCTGGGGGGTGGGGGTGCAGGGGTACATGAGTGGGACATGAGTGGGACATGAGTGGGACATGAGTGGGGGCCTGCTGGCAGGTGCCCCGCAATGCTGGGGGGTGGGGGTGCAGGGGGACATGAGTGGGACATGAGTGGGGGCCTGCTGGCAGGTGCCCCGCAATGCTGGGGGTGGGGGTGCAAGGGGACATGAGTTTGTGATCAGTAGTGCAAGGAGACGTGCCTTTGCTGGGGGGCATGCCCATGTTGGGTGGGCTGCCTGCGGGACATGACAAGGGATGCAGGGTAGTCCCCTGTGGTGTGGGCTGCCTGCAGGGGCCATGGAGGGTGTACAGGGGACACCTGGGAGGACCCACACTGCCAAATCACATGCAGGACTCCCCGGCACCCCTGAAATACACGTACCCTGCTGAAATCGCGTGTGAGAATTCTCGCGCACCCCTGAAATACACGCACAAGCTACCCCAGGCCCGATCGCGTGTGAAACCACCCGCGAGCCCCTGAAATACACGCGCCCAGGCCAATCGCGTGTGGAACTTCTCGCGCACCCCTGAAATACACGCACATGCTCCCCCAGGCCTGATCGCGTGTGAAACCACCCGCGAGCCCCTGAAATACACGCGCCCAGGCCAATCGCGTGTGGAACTTCTCGCGCACCCCTGAAATACACGCGCCCAGGACAATCGCGTGTGGAACTTCTCGCGCACCTCTGAAATACACGCGCCCAGGCCAATCGCGTATGGAACTTCTCGGGCACCCCTGAAATACACGCACACGCTCCCCCAGGCCCGATCGTGTGTGGAACTTCTCGCGCACCTCTGAAATACACGCGCCCAGGCCAATCGCGTGTGGAACTTCTCGCGCACCCCTGATATACACGCGCCCAGGCCATTCGCGTGTGCAACTTCTCGTGCACCCCTGAAATACACGCAGACGCTCCCCCAGGCCAGATCGCGTGTGAAACTTCTCACACATGCGTGTTCCCGACACCCGTAATACGCGTTCCCCGCTTTGCGTTTGCTGTTTGCCAGTCCGGTAAACTGGTACAGGGTTGGCACAGCCCTTTGCGATGGTTTTGCGATCTTGATGGCTTTTCCTTGCGCAAGGGCGTTCTTGGGGGCGTAACTGGCGTGCCACGTCTGCTTTTGGAGGTGAGAATCCATGAATACGCTGTGCGCGGAAATTGATTTTATCGCACGCAGACATTTTGGCGCAGACATTCGCACGGGCACGCTGTGCGCCAGCCGCGTGTGACACTTTTGAGAGGAATTACATGAATCGGCCTGTATATTTGGGCCTTCACAGGGGTTAGTAGGAAGAGAGGTAGATATAGAAATTGGTCTGATCACCCTCTCGGATCACACTCCGATAACAGCAACTTTCAATGTCAACAGACCGTGGGGGTTGGAGGGGGGCATGTAGGCCTGGAGATTACCAACAGCTATTATCCAAGACAGCCTACTGGTGGAAAAAATAAAAGGAAAGATTGAACTCTACTTCACCGAGAACAACACAGGTGCAACACCACAGGGTGTGGTATGGGACGCATTCAAGGCAGTACTGAGGGGAGAGCTAATAGCATTGAAGGCACAAAGAGACAAACAATGCACCAGATGGGAATAAGAGCTTGAGGGGAAATTAGCGGGAGCGCAAAAGGAACTAGGGAACAACCTCAGCAGAAAGGCGAAACTAGCCCTGAAACACATACAAGGGCAATTAGGGATGCTACAGAACAAGAAAGCAGAGCTAGCGCTCTTAAGGACGAAACAGATGTACTACATCAGCGCCAATAAGGCGGACAAACTCCTGGCGAGACAGCTTCACGTAAAGGGTCGTAGGACAGCCATTCTGAAACTGAGGGACACGCAAGGTCACCTAAAAAAACGCCAATGAGGAAATAATGCAAACCTACTACCAAGCCCTTTTTAAATCAGAACATCCAAGGACAGATGAACAGAAGGCCTACCTAGACAACATTACTCTACCCCAGATATCAGAAATGGACAAAAAGCCACTGGATAGAGACATACAAGTAGAGGAGGTCATACAAGCAATCGGGAAACTCCCGAAAAACAAGGCACCAGGGCCAGACGGTTACTCAGATGTCTTCTATAAAAAATATCAAGAGATACTGGCCTCAAAACGGATCAATTTTTTTTAACAGCTTCAAAACACAAAGCAACATGACAAAGTCAATGAACGAAGCAAAACTGATCATCTTCCCCAAACCTGGAAATGATCCACCTCTACTGGGCGCAAACTGCCCAATAGCTTCAATCAATCTGGACGGCAAGCGATATACAAAGATTTTGGCGGAAAGACTCACCCGGTTACTACCGACAATCGTAAGCCCATACTAGTTAGGATTCATCCCCAGGAGACAAACTGCAGACAACACACGTAGGGTGAGTCACCTAATTGAAAAAGTGGAATACACCCGTACCGAAGCGATTCTTGTTTCCCAAGACACAGAGAAAGCGTTTGATAAAGTAGAATGGACGCAGTTATTCCACACAATGGAAGGCATGGGCTTCAGACAAACCTACATGCAGATGATCAAAGCAAACTATAAAACACTATCGATGAGGATTGTGCTTAATGACACCCTATCGAACCAAGTACCCCTGACTAGAGGCACAAAACGGGGATGCCCACTCTCACCTCTGCTATATGTAATGTTCCTGGGGCCGTTTATGATTAGAATTTCGGGAGACACAACAAGTGAAAGGCATAAAAATGGGAGGGGAGGAGCACAAAACTATGGCCTTCACGGATGACATGATCCTAGCTGTTTTGATCCCTAAACAATTTCTCCCCGCAGTTCTGAAGGAACTAGACGTATTTGAGTCCATCTGCGGCCTAAAGATCAACAGGCACAAGTCAGAAATCCTGAATTTGACGGAAGACCCAGTAATGGTAGACAAGTTGGCTCAAACTACCCAATTGAACAAAGCCAAGGAAAGCATCAAATACCTAGGGATGAGACTAACACCCTCAATAGGGCAGCTATACAACGCCAACTATTCAAATCTCCCAGCTAAACTGAAGGCAGACCTAGCGAAATGGAATCCCCTCAACATTTCATGGTGGATCAGACTGACAGCCATAAAAATGTCGGTCCTACCAAAACTGCTCTATTACTTCCAGCCGCTCCTGAGAAAAATTCCAAGAACATTCTTCAGGGCGCTTAACAAAATGGTGTATACCTTCATATGGCAAAACAAAACACCAAGAATAGTGATGGTGACCCTAACAGCCCAGAAGAAACAGGGGGGGCTCACACGCCCTCACTTCCGAAGATATTATGAAGCAGCGCAACTGCGAATTATAAAAGAATGGGTGGATCAGCCACCTCAACATATCTGGGCGCAGCAGGACAGAGCAGTGGCTGGCGCCCCCCTCTCGAACCTGTTATGGCTGCACAAACGCTACAGACGCCCAAACACTAAAGTCAGCAAAGTGATGGGAGCAGTAATCGAAGCCCGGGGCGCGGCTATCAAAAGAGGGAACCTTACAACATACCCATCACCCTTCACCCCAATGTTCGGGAACCCAGACTTCCAATGGAACAGAAAGCATACCTCAGCTGAACACAAGCAGAGTGCACCAAAATACGTGATATGTACAAAGGCCAAGCCATCATGACATTTCAAGAATGTACACAAGAGGTGGGAATAAAACCCACGGAGGAATACCAATACACACAGCTAAGACATTTGCTATCACCCCCCCCCCCTCAAAGACGCTGCTACGAGACAGCTGACCCTGTTCCAAGAGTACATAACAACAGACACGGGATCCCACAAGCTGATCTCCAACCTATACAAACTCTTAAACGAGCAAGGAGAAGAAATCCAATGGAAATACATGAAGAGGTGGGAGAGGACACTGGGAGAGCCATTAACACAGATTTAATAGCAAGATTTAGGGAGCAAAATTCCCAAGCTGACACGCTCTATACAGCTGAGAGAAATGTGTCAAAAAGTTATTCTTAAATGGCACTACACTGCGGAAAGACTTCATGCAATGTACCCTGCTACAAGCGACAGATGCTGGCGAGGTTGTTCTACAACAGAAAACTGGAATCACATATGGTGGAGTTGTCCAGCCATAACACACTTTTGGGAAGAGATAAAAAGTCAAGCAGGGAAAATGTTACAAGGTGTCGACGGTTTGAAAGACAAGGTTTGGCTGGTGGGAATGTGGGACCCGGGTCAGAGGACATATACAAAAATACAGCAGAGGGGAGTGATGACACTGATCATAGCGGCATGGCTGACAATCGCCCAACAATAGAAACAAAAGAAACCACCTACAATATTTTAACGGGCTCCAAAAAGTGAGGAAATTCGTCCATGGAGTGGATGACATACAAACTGCAGGGAACCCCGGTTTGTCAACTAGCTAATATAAAAGACTACATGAGGGGACCCAACAAAAAAAGCACATTCCCCAAATAGTAGTACTTGGCAGGAGAATATACCAAGTACTCCTGGGGGAAGAAGAGAAACCTGGGCCTGGGACCCTCATCACAATTGGATCTTTCTTTTATGAGAAAGAACAGGGGAAGGGAGTCATTCCCCCTGGTGTTGTGAACTGTGTTGAGAAAGACCAGGGGAAGGTAATTGCCCCAACTGGTGTTGTGCACTGTAAAGTAGAGCCTGCGAAAGGTCAAGGGGGGGCAGGAGGGGTGGGAGTCATTGCCCATGGTAGTGTGAACTATGCTGGGAAAGGCCAAATAAGGGGAGTCATTCTCCCTGGTGTTGTGAACTTTGCTGAGAAAAGCCAGGGGAAGAGCATCATTCCCCCTGGTGGTGTGAACTGGGAAAGTAAAGCTGAAGAAAGCCAGGAGAAGAGTCATTCTCCTGGCAATTGAACCCGCAAGGAGGATCAAACAAGGGGAAGGAAGTCCTCCTTAGGTTACAAAGTGCTGAACTTTCTGACTTTTATTTGTTTGGGAAGTACTAAAAGCAAGGGAAGGGAGTCATTTGCCCTGGTGGAGAACTTTCAACCAGAACTGTGCCAGTCAGTCCGGGAGGAGGGAGTCATTCTCCTGGACCAAGAACTTTGGTACAACTGTTTAGTTAAGTTACTACGGTAAGGCGACGGAGATAAGGACATTTAGACACAGGACGGCAGACTCTTATCCTGACAGAGCTATTAGCTTTTTAGTTGAGGTTGGGAAACCTCGATTATAATTGGGGAAAGTTATGTTTTCTCTTTGTGTTCATCTCAAATAAAAGTCTATAATCCCAAACATACCACCTGTGCGCCAGTCTCCTCCTTCTGCACCCTTAAAGTATGAAGTTTAGCCGATGGTCATCTCTGAGATCTTAGCGCACTTACCCACGGCCACTTCCAATCTTCCTATGAAGTTCTATAATAATACTCATAAACCTGACTATGACAAAGAGATATTTGAGACGCTAAAAGGGCTTATGAAAGGACCTGCAAAATATTATTGCTCTAAGGAAGGCATGGAATCAAACAGTAAGACAGACACAAATGATCACAGTTCAAGGATGTTTATTGAACTTCAATTGGGTTTGCAAAACACCCACCTAATCCTAAATCTAAAGATGGAAGCAAGCTACGACCATCAAATAATAATAATAACGCAGTCCTAGTGGTGTCTTGTCAAAATAAAACAGACTATACTAATAAACCTATTGCTAATGCTTACTTATAAATACAAATAGTGTGGGAAACAATGTTAGGCAAAAGAAACATGTTCAAGAAATATGTCAAGATATTCAAGCCGTTGAATTCCCTTCCCCATGTTTTCAGCAAGGGACAAAGCTGTACACTCGAGCTTAGCACACTTTCTGGCTTCTCTAGCATGAGGATGCAGTTCAAAACTTCAACATTAGTGCCTTCTGTGCCAAAGTCTCTTTGCCACTCAAAGTCTCTTATTTCAGAGGGCCTGATTCAACAAGACAAAACATTAAAGTTCCTTTCTTCTCAGGATTTTCACGTATACAAGCTTACCCGGTTGATTTATTGTTCACCCCGGGTCCCCCTCTGCAGGGCTCAGATCCACTGTAACACAAAACCTTCAATTGGTCTCCCTCTGCCGGGTTCGGACCAAATCCATTTACTTTTCCAAACTTTCTGTATGTCATCAGAGTTGAAGAACCTCGGCTGTGCGCAGGAATTTGCTTGACCCGTCGCAGGACCACTTCAATTAACATTTATTAGTTCTTTTTCAAATGGTCTCCTTCAGCTGTCATGGGACCAGACCCATCTACTGTTATCACTCATCAGCTGGATATATTACATAGACCTTCGAGTCAGCACCCACGCAGTGCCGGACCACTCTGTTGAAGGTATTGTAGCTTGTTTTAAAGTTCAATCACTCATCAGCAGTTCAACTTCACTTGTGTTTCTTATCACACGCATTCTAACAATGTTCGTTCCATCGTTCGCCATAAAATGTTGCTGCTTCTGCCTTGGCTTCAACACAGACTGGTCTTGTATCGGTCTCCCCAACTCACCAGCTGTGTTGACTTCACTGAAGCTACTTTGTTCTTGGAGCCAAGGCTGGTACCACTGCGGCTGGTGATTATCCCTAATTTGATTATTGATGCAGGAGGGCCCGGGTATCTCTGACACACAATGCAGGATTCTTCAGCCTGGTTTCCTGGTCTTATGCTTTCTATTCTCCAGGTTGCGATCCCCTTCTATTTTGCAGTCTTTCCTCTCTCATTCAGCTGCCATCGTGAAACTGCTGTTTCCTCGTGCGTTTTGTCTCGCTCACAGTGTGCTCTCGTGCTCTGCCTTTTATCCGTGTGGGGACGTGTAATGGAAGTCAGGTGTGTGTGTGATGCTCAGTAATGGCCTAACCTCGCCTGACCGGTATCCCTACATATTATCCCCACCAAAAATATCGCTGTGGGAGCGGGATTTGCGGGAGTGCCCCTGCACATTTAAAAATAATGTGGGGGTTGCGGGGTGTCCCCCGTAGGGTCCATGGCTCAATATCGCCGCAAAAATATGGTAATATTTTTATATCACAATATTTTTGCAGGGATATTAACACATGGAACCGCCTGACCATTGTACTGGGACACATCCAGTATACTGCTCGGGTGTTAGTCTGTTTTCTCTCATAGCGGGCTATCCATGAGAAAGTGCTTGTGTTGTAAAGGGGAGGGAGGTGAGGTTCCGAAATATCCCACCTGGTAGCATGGGGTAATGGTGTTACAAGGAAGGGGATACCACGTCTCAGCATCCAGTGTCCCACTCTCCGAAGACTCCTCACCCAAGTGGTCCTACCCCCGGGAACTGGATCCAAAAGTGATGGCCATATCCTGGCCACCTAGATGACAGACACCCAGAACTAGTAGGTGAGACACCTTCTGGTGTCTCACATTGCCCACAATCATGCCTGCGTTGCCCTAGCCAGTCTTATACGAGCTAGAAGAAGAAATTCCTCAACGTAATGATCTTTCTATGGCTTCTACTCCAGCATATTCCTCATTATGATAGATATCCATCATCCATCTGTGCTGTTCGAAAACTTTTCTACAGGGGCGTATTGGACCTCGACTTGCCCGTCGATCGCCGAGCCGTCTTGTCTGGCTCTCGATCGTCAGCTCCTGAAATGACGTCAGGTGTTGTATATATAACACGTCACTACGCCTCATGCTTCAGTTCTGCAATTTGTCCCTCCCACCCGCGTTTGAACGCTGCAGAAGGAAAAACAACAGGCCAAGGCTAATCAACAAGGATACATCCCAACAGGGTGATCCACAAAAACAAAGATAGAAAAAGAATGTTTTCTTTTTTTTTTATTTTAAAAAACGAGACAGAAGCGGTCATCCAAGAACCATCACCAAATGCCCTTTCGCTTGGACAGAAGCGACAACCCACAGAACTTTCTGAGCGGGGATGAATGGGAGGGTCGATGAGGAATCTGTGTGAGAACAATCCACAAAAAGATCATTACAGCGAGTAATTTCTCCTTCAATGGATTGCTTTTCTCCTGCAGATTCCTTATCATGATAGACTTCCGAAACAGTTAGGATAACGGAGGAGGGCAGAAAGATTTAAACCAGTTGATTTTGTAGAACTGCCCTAACAAACCTTGCATCAGCTCCCGTGCAACATCCAAGGTATAGTACTTGGTGAATGTATGTAAGGATGACCAAGTGGCTGCTCGGCATATACCCCTTATAGGAAGGCCTCTCTGGATGGCTGTAGAGGCTGAAACCCCTCTGGTTAACTGGGCCTTGATGCCCGCTGGAAGCTCCTTGCCTGCCAATTGGTAACACTTGGATATGTACAAAGTAATCAAAAGTGACAGGGTTTTTTTTAGTGATGGTAAGACTTTTTCTAGACAAGGAATGGGCCACGAACAACTGGTCTGATTTCCTAAACTCGGATGTGTGTGCAACCTAGAAACTTAACGCTCTCTTGGGGTCCAGGCAGTGCAACCACTCTTCCTCTTCTGAGGGTTGTGGAGGAGGGTAAAAGACAGGTAAATCAATAGATTTGAACAGATGAAACTCTGAAACCACCTTAGGAAGGAAACCCGGATCTGACTTTAAGAGAGACTTTCTCACGAAAGAACTTCAGAAAGGGAGGCTTGCAGTTCGCTAACCCTCCTCGCAGATGTGATTGCGACCAGGAAGGCCGTCTTTAGGGATAACAGCTGCAAGTATCATCAGTGCATAGGCTCAAACGGAGCCGTCATCAAGTAGCTCAAAACAAGATTAAGATCTTTGAGAAACCTGAAGGTGTCTCACTCATCCGTCCCTGGGGATCTGTCATCCAGGTAGCAAAGACACGGCCATCACTATTGGATCCAGTTCCTGGGGGTGAACCAGTGGGGGAGGATCACCTGGATGAGGGGTCCTTGGTAAGTGCAAGTGGGACACCAAAGGTTGAGATGCAGTATCCCCTTCCTTGTGACACCTTTTCCCCATCCTACCTAGAAGGATACTTAGAAACTCTAGCTCCCCTGCCTTTCCAACATGAACACTTTCTCACAGCGTAAATGACAACGGACTAATACCCGAGGAGTCTACCTGGCATGTCCTAACAAGGATCAGGCAATTACCGACAACTACACACACCTGACTACCCTTTCACTTTCGCATAGGGATAAAAGGCAGAGCACAAGAGCACAATCCGAGCAAGGCCGAACGCACGAAAAAAACAGCCATTGCAGTTCAAACAAAGGAGAAAGGCAGCAAGACTGGAAAGGACGTCAAGGAGGAGCTTGCCCTTTCCATTTTCAACCCAGAACCGCGTAGCCTCCAATAAAAGAAACATAAGACCGAGAAGCACAGATGGCAAGTGATGTGACGGATGTCAGTGGTACATGGCACTCTCCCGCACTGATAGCCAGGGCGGGGAGACGAGGTTGCCATTGTGGTACCGTCCTTGACTCCAGCGGGAAAGGAACCACCACAATGAGTTCCGCACAGCCGGTGAGTCAGAAAAACCTGATAGTCGACCGGACTGTGTTGGGCTCAAGGTTGCAGTGCCAACATTAGGAAGGTAAATAGACGAGAGGTCTTTTGTGAATAAACTTGGTACCAGAGATCGAGTGGTCCGGCGCCACGTGGGTGCTCAGTTGAAGGTCTCTAACCGGTACCCCTCTCCTGAAGAAAGAGACTGTGTTGAACATTTGTGGGAAGAAAGGAAACTACAAGTACCGAGAAGTCATAGGGAAGGCCGGTATAAGGTGTTAAGGTGGTCATACAAAGGTCGCACTAAATCCCTTGTACAATCAAAAGTCCTTGACACATTGCAGTAGTGTTGTTGTCGTGAAACAGGCATTTGTGCCCGATTGAGGGGAATGCTGTTGAACTGTGATGGAGTGAAGCCTGCGCTTACCGTAGGCAAACAAAGTGACCCAGCTGGACGAGATTGCCCTTCGGAAGTCTCTGTTTAAAAGTGGCAAAATGCTTTCGGAGGTCTGAGCCCAGATGAGGGAGACCGAACGTGAACATTGGGTAATTGTTTAAAAGACAAAGACTTTTGGATATTACAAATGAAGAGATGATTGAAAGGCGATAGTGAACTCGACAGGTACGTCAAGAGAAAACATAAGGAAGTGAATCCCATTCTGTGAAGAAGCTAAGTGAACTACATTGTGACAAGTATGAACCCGACTGAGGGATGTCCACAGTGAATGGTTGGATTGAGCCCGATTGAGGGAGGCGGACGACAGATGGATCGGAGCACGGTTGAGGGGATCCAAGGGTAAAAGACAATCTCAGAAATAAAGGTTAACAGAACAAACTTTTGTTTAGCTGTTTTGGAGTATCAGGCCCTCTGAAGCAAGAGCTTTTGCATGAGTAGAGACTTGGGCACAGAAGGCCCTGATACTGAGAAAAGGAATTGTGAACTCATGCCAGAGAAGCCCAGGAGTGTGCTGTGCTCGAGAGTCCCGCTGTAACGCTTACCTGAACTCACAGAAGCGTAATGCCTTCCGACCTCCTTTTGGTCTGTTAGCAGGAGCTTTTGAAATGCCTGTTCTGTCAGGAAAGAAATACAACAAGAAAGGAGCTGCTATAAAATGAGTGGATATAATGACTGTAAGGATTCTATGTCTATCTTCTCCCTAAAACTGAGACCCAAAATATCCTCACCTGTGTTTTATGTTTTGATAGCTCTCCATCCTGCCATCATACAGGGGTGCAAAGATATAAATGGCTCTGAAGTCTGGATGGCTTAGACGCAGGAAAACTCTGAGGAAAATGTTCTTTAAAAGTTCATGAGTCTCTTGGAATGAACCATTGAGCAAAGTGTTATTTTGCTTTTTCTGTGAAAAATGAATGTTCTTACTATGTTGGAGAGATCTCTCGTGCTAACTAAATATTTCTTCGATTCTTGAAGAAAGAAGACTTCAACTGAAGAGTTTGTAGTATAAGGAAAATCATTTTAACACCTTTTAACAATGATAGTTGGAGCGCTTCCTTCCAGAATGAAGCGCACAGTAAATGAAGAGGTTACTGTAGCATAGAAATGAATTTTGCGTGAAGAATGGTTGTGCGTGTAATCCTTAAGACAGAGCGCCAACTAGCATAAATTCATCTTGACAGAGGAAACCGCTACAACCTGCTACTTCAAAGCACGGTTAAAACTGTGAGGAAAATCAACTCTGTGGAGCTTTAGGTATGTATGCTTTAGAAATTATCCTTTCTCTTAACTGGTAATGTTCATGCTTTTAATTATGTACATTTGTTTGCAGGACTTCGGAATACAGAGATTACCCTCGTTAGATGATGCCGTTACGAGTGAAGGCTGCTGAATGAAGAGGAACTGTGACGAAAGGAAATCTTTAACTGGAACGCTGCGACGAAGGAAAACTGCGCTCAGGTAACTCTTGTCTGCGGTCGATAGATATTCTGTAGATTCTTCAAACTATTGATATTTCTTTTCTTTGGTTTTCACAGGTTCTGTGAGCCGAGGCGCCGGTAGCGTTACACCGCTGTCAGCGGATCAAATGCAAAGCCTGCGTTACAGCAGAGGCGGGTCTGAAGCAGGTCACAATGTTCAATGTCTAGATTACTGCTGCTGCTTTGTCTCTGACCACCCGGGCGGCCATCTTTTGGGTATTGGGAAACTATAGCATTCCTATGGGGGTCTATGATTATTTATTCCTTTGTATTGTGTGCATGCCAGGTGTGCCAAGCTAACACCCAAGCTAACACCCATCTCTGACCTACTGATCTCTGTAATGAATCCCTCCTGACCTGGATTCTTGACTCAGGACTATGAATCTGGGATGTGATCATGACTCCCGCCTTGTACCGTACTAAAAACGTATGAAGGAGAGACCCTGTCCATAACATCCTGACTTATTAGTTTGTGAACACTTCTTTCTTTTCTTGTGAACATTATCCCATACTCTTTTGTAGCATAGCAATAAGGATTGGCAATAGGTTTCTTAGTATAGGCCCTTTTTATTTGACTAGACTCCACTTGGACAGTATTATTTCTTGATGGTCGAAGCTTGCTCCCATCTAAGACTTAGGTTTAAGTTTAGGTGTTTATCTCACCCATTTTTATAGTTTAATAAACACCCTTGAACTGTGATCCCTTGTGTCTGTTTTTCTTTGATACCATGCCTTTCTTACAGATCCCAATCTGGGACAACAAAAGGGGTTGGTGGAAACTTGTTGAGAAGGCCCTTCATTAACTGGGCCATGACCGGAATAATAAAAAAAGAACCTTGGTCTGGGGACCTCTTGAACACAGATAGGACCGCTAAATACCCTTTGACTGTGGTAACCTGAAGGCCTGAGGAGGCCAGTTACAGAAGGAATTCCATTACTGTGGTGGTGGGGCAAGAGATAGGGTCACTCTCGCGCTCACTGCACCACGCTTCAAATCTTCTCTACCTGCATGCGTACAGAGATCTTGTAGAAGGTCTGCGTGCAAAAAACTGAAAGGAGCAGTAAAACTCTAGCCTCTGGACTGGAGTATTATAATGACATCAATAAACAGAAAAAAAGTGTCCAGAGAAAAATATATTTATAATAGTGTATCAAAATTTATTTAAAGTGATACAAAAAATTGAAAACTGGTGAATGAGTCACTAATTAATTAACACTAATCACTTAAACATAGCAAAACAGCAACAATAATATGCCTAAAATCGGCTAAAACATTGTCACACATACTTGCCATTCATGGTGCAAAATTCAAACACAACTCATCATACCGTGACATACATCCAAAATACTAAAAGACAAGAAAACCGTACTAAAAAAGCACACAAAGACATGGCTGTAAACTAATACATAAAGGGCCTAAATCATTGCCGACTGTATACCCAGTAGAATTAAAAAGAAGGAAAGATTACTGAAAGCGGTCTCAATTGTTTAAACCACACCAATTGGGTGCCATATGTACTACATAGAAAATAAGCATATAGGGATCCCAGTCTAACAGCTGTGTATAACAGAGCCAGAGGGTGAGTGACTCCCATAAGAGAACCGTGCAGAGTGGCAACGAACCTCAGAACCATACTGAATCTGAAACAAATAAATAGATATACACATATCTAAATACATATATATATATATATATATATATATATATATATATATATGTGAGTGTAAACTCTGTCAGTATAAGCTACTATGCCTAAGGGCAGTTATTTCACTAACCTGGTAAGACCCAAGCTGCTGTAAAGACCAATGCAGAGTGTTGAAGCCAGCCTCTCTGGAGATTTAAGGACTGTATCGTAACCCAAAATGAAACAGAAAACGCTAAATGAAGTGACAACAAGTCTGGAATTCTGGAATCTAACTGAAGTGCCTTAAGCCATGGGAGGCAAAGATGGAGGCTCACCTGAAAGCTGCCCTCTGGGGCATAGAAAAATCCAGAGCTACATATGTTCGAAATGAAAGAGCAGCAAAACTTTGCCGGAGAGGTCAAAGCCGTCTGTTCATACTGGAAATAAATAAAAATGGCAAATAAACTCCATTAGGGTGCTGTTACCAAATGACAAAGGGTAACTGATATCTTCATATTTAACGAGCTGCATATGATAAATATGTAAAATGAATACTAGGATGCTAGCAGCAGTAACGCCCCGGAAAGGTCAAGGAGCATTTGTGAACTCATGCATGACATACAACTGACTCCATTAGAACTGCTCACTCAATTGCGATAATAAGGTGAGCGCAGGAGCAGATAAAGGTAGAAAGAACAATCCTGAATGAAGGTTGTTACAGAAACTGTAACTAAAGAATAAGTGACAGAGGGGCTGATAACGCGCTTACCTTCATGCAACGCTAGCCGTGTCTGACAGCATCCAAGTTCAAAAAAGCTGTCTCTTCGTCCCACAGTGTATTTAGAGTTGAAAACGCTGCGCATGCGTGTAGAGATCCTACACGAGAAGGCTGGCTACAGCCCATGAAAAACCAGAGGCAATCTATCACAAAAAAGCATGACTCTGCGCATGGCGAAAAGTGCCAGTGGAAAGAAAGGTGAGGTCACAGGTCAAAACACTTATGTTACTGCCCAAGATGAACCCAAAAAATTATAATAATTGCGACTTGCTAAGAAGCTTACTAAGAAGTGAACACAAAAGCGGAAAATAAGCCTGACTTGATTCGAAGCAGCCTGATGGCAACAGAATGCATGCTGGAAGTAGTAGTGCAACCTAGGCGAAGCGTTCGAAATGACAACTTCCAAATCAATAACCGCAAAGGCAGAAAGCTCCCAATAAATTGACTTCATTAGAGACAGTCAGATGGAACCAAAGTGAATTCTGGGAGTTGTAGTGCAGCCTATGTCCCGCGTTTGAAATAACTTCCAGATCGATTACAAGATGAGCTGAAAGGCCTCAATAGATGGAAAAGACATGATGTCTGTTAAGAATACAGAAGCCCCCAAAGGCTGACTCAAAGGGCAGAAATATTCTAATAAGGACAGTATGTATAAGGTGTCTGTATAAAAACCGACCCAGACAGTGGAAATGGCCATAACTAGCCAGAACACTCCAGAAAATAGTCTTGATAGGGCTAGTTGACTGGACCCTGAAAGTACATGGACATACAGGGCAAGCAGAAAAAATACCTGCTAGTAACTATTAAAGTCCCACGACACCACTGTGTTGAGGCCTTTGTGGAATGTTTTTAAATTAAAAATCCACATTTGTTCCTTGTAGGACAGTTTGTTCGCAACAATTGTTTCTAAACAAAACCAAATTAAAGAATCTGGATTGTGTCCCATTTCTACACAATGGATCACTAGTGGAGCTGCTAGGTTACGTGTTCTAATTTTAGAACGGTGTTCATTAATGCGTAAGTGGACTTCCCCAGAAGTTTTACCTACATACAAGAGCTGGCACGGCCACTGGATAGCATAAATTACATTCTTACTTCTACAAGTGGTAAAAGTACGTAGTGCCCAAGTCGTGCCATTGTACGAAAAGTCTATAGTTTTTTGGGAGAATTTGCAAGCTGCGCACAAAGTGCACGTGTAATGGCCTTTCACCTGATTAAGGTGAATATCTCTGACCTGATTAGTACGAAAAAGGAGTCTGGTGGCCCGAGTGAGTTTCTGCCCCAAATTTTAACTTTTTTTGAAAGCAAATAAGGGTTTCTCTAAATTGAGGTCAGTGGAGTTGAGAATCCTCCAATTTTTCAAAACAATAGCTTTAATTGTCTCACTATGTTGGCAAAAAGTGGACACACAAACTAGCTGTTCTTTCTCAACAGTTTTCTTTTTTGGCCTGTGAAGGGCGCCCCAATTGGTGTACCGCGCTCTTTTTCTTGAGTGTTTAATAAGTTTGCGCGGGTATCCCCGATTTAGCAATCTAGCCTGCAGCACGTCTGCATGACTGTTGAATTGCATAAGATTAGAACAATTGCGACGTAGCCGTAAAAACATCCTATAAGGTAGATTGCGCAAAAGGCTTTTGGGATGTTGACTTTTAAACTGTAGCGTCATGTTCCTTTCTGTGGGTTTTCTGTAGAGCTCAGTCTGCAGCAACCCATCCTCGTTATAAATGGATAAATCGAGGAACGCAATGCCGGAGGTCGAATGTTCAAAGGTGAATTTGATATTAATGTCTACTTGATTAAGCCACCGGACAAAAAGTTCCAATGTGGCAATGTCTCCCTCCCACAGCACTAAGATGTCATCAATATACCGTCGGTATAACTTGATGTTAGTGATGTAGGGATTCGCATCATTCAGGACAAAATTCTCTTCAAACAAGGCCATGGAAATGATGGGCAAATTAGGAGCAAAGGCACAGCCCATTGCCGTGCCTTTAGTTTGTACAAAAAACTCATCTTTTAACTTAAAGAAGCTGTTAGAGAGGACCAAATCCACACATGTGTTCAAGAAATTGGTAGGAACCACATGTACAGGTGGTCAACGATCCAAAATAACTCGCAAGCATTGAATGGCCTTATCTTGGGGAATATTGGTATAAAGCGCCTCTATATCTAAAGCCACCAAGATCTTTTTAGAGGCGTCAAACGGGAGGCCTTCAACCAGATTAATAACATCCCTAGAGTCTAACAAGAATGTAGGAGTCGCCATCGCCAACGGTTTAATAAACACGTCTATGTACTTGGATAATGGCTCTAAAATAGAGCCACACCCCGAAACTATAGGGCGGCCAGGCAGGTTAGATGTATTTTTATGAATCTTAGGGATGATATAAAAAAAGGGGAGTTCTTTCCTCCGAAAAGTTGATAAACTTAAATTCTTTTTTAGACAATATTCACTCATGAAGTGCTTTTTCAGAAAGGCCAAAGATCTTCTTTTTAATCAAAGTAGTAGGATCGCCAATGATTTTGCGATAGAGACCTGGAATATTAAGAAGACAAATTACTTCCTGATCGTACGACCCAGAATCCCAAATCACTATGCCTCCGCCTTTATCGGCAGTCTTGATCACAATGGAGGGATCTTGAGAGAAATTCAATGGCCTGAAATTAAGCTAGTTGGAGATTTGGCCTCTTAGTGTTTCTAGGGACTTCAAGACATTTAGCTAGTTCTTTAAGACCAATTTTTTCAAAAACAAGGACTTCAACAGGAAGTTCCGCTATATTAGGAATGAAAGTGGAAGGTCTGACCAGCCCTGACTTGCTGAGCTCAGAAGTATTTTCTTTGTCAGAGAAAAAGGCTCTAAGCCTGATCTTACGGAGGAATTGATGGACCTCATTAGTAAGGTGCATGGCACTCAGGGTCTGTGTAGGGACAAAAGAAAGCCACGTTTCAGAATAGCCAGCTCAGGTTCGGAAATAATCCGAGAATACAAATTAAACACAGGTAGTGCCTCATTCACCACCGGTAAGACCGATTGCATGTTTTGAAATCGCTGTGCCCCTGACCTTGTGGAGGGGCATTTATAGCCTGCCAAGGAGGGCTGGATTGGAGCCTGTCTGAGTGTTGGCCTTCATCAGGATGGACACAGGATGTAGTACTGTCTGTAGTATCTGTGGGTGAGATAAAGGCTGTAAGGATCTCGGGGTGTTTTTTTGTAATTTAAGGATTGATGCATAATGGCTCAATGGTGCCATGATGACACATCACAAGGTGTATCAGTATACAGCTTACCTTCTGCTGGAATAGCAGTGGTGATGACAAGTTTACTTAGTGGTAAGTGCTTGTTTTGGTCTAGAGCCTGAGCATCGAGGGTGTTGTGACCCGACATTGTGGTGGTAGGAGATCCGCTCTACGGGGTGGTAAGTGGCAGAGGACGGCAGATACTACGGACAGTACTACATCCTGTGTCCATCCTGATGAAGGCCAACACGCAGACGGGCTCCAATCCAGCCCTCCATGGCCGAAACACTCCTGTGTCGATCTCCTGTGACACAACTGTATAAACCCCTTTTGTGTCTGTTCTGTAGATAGTGTTGTGTACACTTTTGTGTTAATCACGCCCTGGACCATTTTCCATCCTGGGTGCACTTTGTTGAACTGTAGGTCTACCCTACTGTCATGTGTGAATGTGCCCTTTTGTGGAGTTTTTACCTCGACATTATAGAGGTTGATACTTACCTGTATTTCCACTGTATATAATTACACCTGTCCGTTGTTATTTTCGTGCTAATCGAAAGTTTTGTAAAATAATTGAGAATTCATTTTTAAAAAGAACCTTGTGTTTTGAAATCAATTTATATGTTCAGAACCACGCAGCTGTTTGTAGGATGTCTAATTTTTTTATATTTAGACGTGTACCCACCTGGGTATATCAGGACCCCGCCAGGCACCCTAAAATTTACTTGCAGTATTATGATGACATCAATAAACAGAAAGCAGCCAGCAACATCTCTAGTACCTCCTCTGAGAGGTTCCAGTCATTGTACCTCATCCTCTCAAGAGCCACGCATGTAGGTTGAGGGAATCCAGGGTAGGGTGGAGCACTCGACCCCCCAACTGGGTTAGGCGATTCAGACGCCGAGGCAACCGGTAAGGTGGAAAGATGGTCAGATCCATGTTCTCCTCGCCCAATCCAGGGCGATCAAGATCATGGTCGCTCAGAATCTGCTCAACCCTCTGAGAACCCAAGGGATGACCGGATTTGGGAGGGGAGGCGTAGTGGAGAGGGAAGAACCCAGTCCACCAGAAACCCGACCCCCAATGCACCGATCACTGGGAATTCCCTCAAGCAAAACGGTTCGCACTTCTTGTTGGATTCTGTGGCTAACAGATCCACTGCTGGGGTACCCCAGAGAGCGAAGACCTCCTCTAGGTCTTTCTGGAACACTTCCCACTTGTGTGAGACTGTGCTCTGCCTGCTCAGACCATCCGCCAAGGTGTTCTCTGTCCCGGCCAGATGAACTGCAGAGACCGGATGTGGTTCTCTTTCAACCAGAACCACATTTGAATTGCCTCTGTGCAGAGTGGTCAGGAGTGCACACAATCCTGCTTGTTGAGGTAGTACATGGCCACCGTGTTGTCCATCAGGATGAGGACATGCTTCCTTCTGAGAGACAGGGGAAAAACTCTCAGGTCTAACATGATGGCCCGCAATTCCAGCCTGTTGATGTGCCACCTGGCTTATGATGGAGACTAGAGGCCGCTCACCTGCAAATCCTCGTAGTGAGCGCCCCAACCCTTTAGTGCCCACTCGGGCCTGAAGCCAAGGAGGCCAGAAGGGTTCCCCTGCCAAGAGATTGCTGCGTGTGTTCCACCAGCCGAGTTTGCAAACTACCTGGCTGGACACTGAAGGCGATCCATGAGCGCTCCCAGATACTGAGACCACTGGTCCCTCAGGAGCCACTGGAGGGATCTCATGCGCAGCCTGGCCTCTGGCACTAAAAAAACACATGAGGCCATGAGACCCAAGAGGTGGAGGAAGGAAGTCACTGGAAAGGGTGTTGTGGTTCTGAAACAAATGCACCATCTGGGCTGTGTTGCTGGCTCTCTCCTCGGAAGGAAAAGCTTTCCCTACCGGGGTGTCTAGCACTGCTCCAATGAACTGGAGCTGCTGAACTGGTGTCAATCCTTCTCCTCCTCTTTCTAACACGTGTGGAATAGTATCTACTGTCCTACTCAGAGACAGGGGGACATTGTGAACAATATCCGATAACCTCTGGGATCGAGGTTCCCTCATGAAAGGAGGATGTGGAATACTGTGTCTTAACTAAGGGCATCTAACTTCTAATCCCCAAGGACCCTCCATCTAGGTGTTCCTCCCTAGCTTGCCCACCCTCAGGGCCAGGTTCCAAAAGCAATGGCCTTTCCCTAGCCACCTGTATGGAGGATCCAAGATGAGTAGTTGTGTGAACACCCTCAGGTTTCTCACAATGGCCACGGTGTTGTCCTTCAGAACAAGAACGCACTTCCCCTCCAGGGAGGGAACGAAGACCATCAGGGCAAACCTGATTATCCGCAACTCCAGCCTGTTGATATGCCTACAGCATTGCATTGTTGACCAAAGGCAGCTCATTTGCAGGTCCCCTCAGTGAGCGCCCCAAACCTTAAAAGACGCATCCATGACCACCTGGGCGTGGGGCCTTGGAGGGCAAAAGGGTTCCCCTGCCATCATGCTCTGTCTGCTGGCCCACCAAGATAGGTCGCTGACCACTGACCTTGACACCTTGGAAATGTCTTTCATGGCATCCAAGTACTGGGACTATTGATCCCTGAGCAGCCACTGCAGAGATTATTGCATTTGCAGCCTGGCCTATGGCATGAGTAAAATACAGGAAGCCTTGAGACATAATATGGAGGGATAAGAAGCTGTTGGTAGACTGCCGTGTCTCTAGAACAGCTCGACCCCACTTTGTGTTCAGGACTGCTCTGATGACCTGGAGCTTCTGCGTTCGGGTGACTTTTGGAAATTTAAGGAGAAACCAAACCGGTGAAGCAGCAAGCAAGTTTCCTCGAGCTGTGTCGATACCTGCTCCATGGGGTTTACCGTGATTTTATTGCTGAAATAACTGATGTACAATTACAAAGTGCAATAAATATTGCAAGAAAAAATATAGACATGCCTTTTACATTGCCCACTGTAAACATACCTTTTTGCGGGGGGACACCCCTCACCCCCCCTTACCTCTCCTACTCCTAAACTCTCCTCATCTCCCTCCCCTTTATCCCAAAGAACAAGTTACGTACCCTATCTGGTAACGTTCTTTCGATGGGATGTTCCTACAACGTATTCCACATCTATGACAGGTAGTGACCACAGCTGTGCTGCTTCAGAAAATCTTTCGGCTTATGCGTCCTGCATCGATGACGTCGATATGTTGTCCCTCGAGGGCCTCCGTCAAGGGTCGACGTCACCGGATGTTATATATAGGACGCACGGTGCCCGTAGCATCAGTTGTAGTTTTTTTCCCAGAATGTGTGGCACCAATCTCCTGCCGTTATGACTGCAGAAAGCCTTGCGGAAACGTAAGCTGCAATCGCATAAGAAATTATGTAGAGGGGCAGGCTGGGAGGGTTCGATGTGGTATACATCAGAGGAACATCCCATCAAAAGAACGTTACCAGATAGGGTAAGTAACTTTTTCTTCGAGGGGATTGTGTCCTCCGACGTATTCCACATCTATGATAGACTCCCAAAGCAGTACCAACATACGGAGGTGGGAAAGAATTTACACATTTAGAATTTTAGAATGCCCAATCAAATTGCTGAATAAAGCACTGCCTTACCAAAGGCCAAATCCGGCCCATGGACAGAGTCCAAGGAATAGTGTCTCACAAAAGTAAGGACAGAGGCCCATGTGGCTGCTTCGCAAATATTGCGAATCGGAACACCCCTCTGTGGAGCAGTCGAGGCAGCCACACCCCTAGTAGAGTGAGCCCGTAAGCCTACCGGAGGGTCCTTTCCCGCTAAACGGTAACACTCAGAGATCGTCAAAATGATCCATCTGGACAAGGTCTGCTTGAAACAGCCTGACCTAAACGCCTTCCAGCATAACCAACAAAGAGCTGATCGTCCACTCTGACCCGGGACATCCGTGAGAGAAACTCAAAGCTCTCCTAGGATCCAACCTATGGAGCCTCTCCTCTTCCTTAACAGGATGTGGAGAAAGATAAAACGCCAGAAGAATTACCTTCTTGCTCAAATGGAATTCCGACACAACCTTCGGAATAAAAGAATGCCGCTCCCTAAGGATAGCCCTGTCCTTATGGAACATAGTGAAGGGTGTTTTGGCGGAAAGTGCCTGCAACTCACTCACTCTGCGTGCGGAAGTAACCGCAACTAAAAATACAGTTTTAAAGGCAACAGTCGGTCAAGAATGTAGGGGCTCAAACGGAACTCCCATTAGGAACTTTAAAACCAAATTCAAATTCCATCCCGGCACCTGGAAAGGCAACGGTGGAAACACATTAGTAAGCCCTTTTAGAAACCGAGAAATCAAAGGTATCTTAAAATAAGAACATTCCTCAGACAAGCGCTTAAATATGGACAGCGCCGCCAGGTAACCCTTAATGGTACCTACCTGCAAGCCCTTGAGGGCTAAAGAAAGCAAAAAAGACAAAACCAAAGGAATGGAACATTGGAAAGGATCCACATTCTGTACCCTGCACCAGTTGCAGAACTTTTTCCAACGGCAACGGTACAGGGATTTCGTTGCGGGCCTTCTGGCCGAAAGCAACACCTCCATCACGTCTTCGGGGAGGTCCCAATCCTTATACCTCAAGGATGGAGAACCCGACCCCCCTCCCATGAGAGCAGATTGTCTCGGTAGGGAAGACGACGTGGAGGGCAGATGGACATGTCTAGAAGGTACGGGTACCACGCTCTCCTGGCCCATGCCAGAGCAATGAGGATCATCCGGGAACCGAACCTCCGTAACCTCTGCAATACCTGCGGAATGAAGGGGACTGGAGGAAACGCTTACAGCAGTGGGAAGGACCACTCCACTACAAATGCGTGAGCAGAATCTTTCGCACTTCCGGTTGACACTGGTGGTGAAGAGATCCACTTGTGGGGTTCCCCAAAGGGGCGAAGATCTCCAAATGAACTTCCTGAGCAGGCTCCCACTCGTCAGAGACCGTGCTCTGCCTGCTCAGAGCGTCCGCCGCCGCCGCGTTTTCGTCTCCGGCCAGATGAACTGCCGAGATCGAAGTTTCCTGCTGAATGGCCCAGAACCAGAGCTGCATCGCCTCCCTACACAACGGGAGTGACCCTGACCCCCCCTTTTCTGTTGAGGTAGTGCATGGCCACTGTATTGTCCGTCATAATCAGGAAATCCTTCCCCCGCACAGACAGCAGAAAAGCCTTCAGAGCTAGCCTGACGGCCCTCAGTTCTAACAGATTGATGTGGAGTCTGGACTCTGACGGAGACCAACGGCCGCTGGCTGTTAACTCGTTGGCATGAGCGCCCCAACCTGTGAGGGATGCATCCGTCACGATCGTCACCTCCGGCCACGGTTGCCAAAATGGAGCTCCCTTCATCAGATTGCCTTTGACGGCCCATCACAGAAGATCCTGGGCGACCAAGGGTGGAATCTGAACGGGGTTCGACATCCTGCCTGAGAACTGCGACCACTGCATCTTGAGAGCCCACTGCAGAGATCTCATCCGCAGCCTGGCCTCTGGCACCAGGAAAATGCAGGATGCCACGAGGCCGAGCAACCTCAATAACGCGAACGCCGGGAGACTCTGGGCACGTTGAAATTTGTCCACCATCTGCAGAATGTGATGAGCCCTCACCTGGGGAGGCGAACACAACCCCAGGGAAGTGTCGAGCACTGCTCCGATGTATTGGAGGCGCTGGATAGGTATCAAATGGGACTTCTTTAAATTGAGGGAGAAGCCCAGCTTGTGAAGGGAGTGGCAGGTGACGGACAGATGATCCAGGGCTTGCTCGGGAGAACATGCCCTGATCAACCAATCGTCTAGGTAGGGGTAGACGTGAATCCCCCCTTTCCTGAGATACGCTGCCACCACCACCATCAGCTTGGTGAAGACCCTCAGGTGGAGGCTAATCCGAACGGCAGGACCCGAAACTGAAAATGCGAGTCGCCAACCGCGAATCTCAGGTACTTCCTGTGCTTTGGATGTATCGCAATTGAAAGTAAGCATCCTTGGGGTCGAGAGACGCCAACCAATCCTGAAGTTGAAGGGCCTGGAGGACTTGAGAAATAGTTACCATCTTGAACTTGTCCTTCCTGATGAGCTTGTTCAGCCAACGCAAGTCCATGATGGGTCTCAATCCCCCGTCTTTTTTCAGGATAAAAAAATAAGGGGAATATCATCCCTTGTTCCTCTCCGCTACAAGCACCAGTTCTATGGTGCCTTTCTCCAGCAGCAATAGGATTTCCTGCGCAAGGAGCGGATCAGGACGCTTCAAAGAGAGCTTCCCCGGTGGATTGTCGTGAGGCCTCTGCCGAAAGGGAAGACAATAGCCGTGGGTTATGATCTCCAGAACCCACACCTCTGAAGTAATGGCACGCCATTTTCCAAGATGCTGTGCAAGTCTGAAGGCAAAGAGGCAACTGCCTGAGCGGCTTTGGCACCTCGAGTACCTTGCTTTCCACCTCTGGTACTCCTACGGTGACCCCTTTGACTGGCAGCTGCTCTCGATCTACCAAAGGAAGGGTAGTACCGAAAGGAACCTCCCCTCCATTGCTGTCCCCTAGGACGAAAAGGCGGAGGTTGATGTACTGCAGCGCCCAAAGACTTCGCTGCAGCTTTGGAGGTCTGCAACCTCTCAAGGCTCTCGTCAACCTTGCTGCCAAACAGATGGACACCATCAGGGCATGTTGAGAAGCCGGGATTGCACATCAGGAGCAAACCCTGACTTCCGCAACCACGCAAATCTGCATATCACGGTATTCACAGCTATGGACCGACTGACACAGTCTGCTGTGTCCAAACCCGACTGAACGGCTTCACACATGGCATCCTTGCCGTCGTGCACGAGGGCTAGAAAACCATCCCGTTCCTCCCCTTTGGGAATATGCTCAGCCGCCAAAGATGCACAATTCCACTGAGTGTGAGTGAATCTTGCCAGGGCAACCATCAAAGCGCTTATCGTCCCTATCAGGAGGGATGGTAGGGTACACAGCCTGCTTTGCGGGGGGCCTAGCCGCCAGCAGTATCAAACTCTCCGGAGTAGGATGCGTCAACAAGTAGCAGGGGTCACCACTGGCTGGACGGTATTTTTTCAGAAGCGACTTATTCACTGCCGGGAGAGCAGTCCAAGCCGCCGCCACCCTTCTTTGCAAAGCCATATGAAATGGCAACACCGGGTCAGTGGGTGGACCTTGGTCCAGGATATCCGTCAGATCATCCTGAAGAAAATCAACAGGTGGAGCAGACCACCGTAAGTATTCAGTCACCCTCGACATGAGACACCTATATGAGGATTCGGCATGCGTACCAGCCTCAGGCCTACCAAACGTCCACCTCCGGAGAGGTGTCAAGACCACTGGCGTTATGCAAGGACTGACAAGTTCTTCCATCTGACTGTGACCAGACAACAGGTCATCAGGGTCATCAGGAGGCACAACCATCTCCTCATCAGACCCTTCTTTCACCTCTGAAATATAATCCAAAAGGTTGGAATAAATCCACTCTGGGTGGAGGAACAGAGAAGGGCTCAAAAACAGGCTTCACAGACTTACTGAGAGCCTTCCTCGCAGTTTCCACAGCCCTCTGGGGCACCTCTGGTAAATCGGCGTTGAGGGCACGACTTCGACAACTGCCTTCGAGTCCGCAGCCCTAAGAGTGTCCTTCGACGGCCTCAGCGTCGATGGCGTCGATGACTTTTCTTCAAAGCCGGAGCCTCGAGAGAGTCCCTCGACGGACACGGCGCTGATGGCGTCGACGCCTTCTTGGAAGGCTTCACAGATTCCGATGGTCTCGATGGCGTGGAGGACTGGGACCTGGATCTGGCACGGCTATGGCGATCAACCTTGTCCGATCGGGACCTCGACGGCTTCCGATGATCGTGTAAACCGCCCCAGCCCAAGGCATGCGAGTGGTGGCCCTAGCCCGTTCCATGCCGGCTTCTCTCGAAGGTGCGGACGGAACAGTGCCTTGCGATTCGAAAATCACCATCTGCTGGCAGAATGCCTCCCATTCGGCCGGCGACGAAGGCTTGGTCGGACAAGTCAACCGCCTTCTGGCGGAGTCCTCCGACGAGGACGGGGAAGGCGACCGGGAGGAATGCTTCCGAGAATGCGTTGAAGAGGCAGAGAAATGGCAGGACCCACTCCTAGACCCCCTGGACTTGACGCGGAGGGTCGCCCCTCGAGTGGTCGGTCGCAAGCCCAGCGGATTTCGACTTATGGGGCTTAGACACCCTACCTACCGTTAATTTCTTCTTCCGTTCCCGCAAGGCCTTCGATGTCAGGGACTGGCATTCATCGCAGTCGTCGGTGGTGTGGCTTTCGCAGAGGCACCAGAGGCAGACGTCGTGCAGGTCCGTGATGGACATTTTTTCGAACCGCAGTCCCGACATTTTTTAAAGCCTGACTTCGGGGTAGAAGAAGACGAAGCCATCGCTTTCGAAGAAGAATCGAGCACGCCGCGATTCCAAGCAAACATGCTTGCAGAAAAAACGGAACTGAGGCTACAGGCGCCGTACGTCCTATATATAACATCCGGTGACATCGACCCTCGACGAAGGCCCTCGAGGGACAACGTATCGACGCACTACGCCTACACCGAAAGATTTTCCAAAGCAGCACAGCTGTGGTCATTACCTGTCAAATGTGGAATACGTCCCCTCAAATCTTTTTTTTTAACACCTAAAACTCACTTTTATCATTGCACTTTCTTGCCTTCATTTTGATATTTTTTCTGCTGCTCAGTATTTTTTAGCCACTCTATTAATTCTAGCAATATTTGTTCATCTTGGTAAATTCAGTCATTATTTCCTGCAATGTTATCATTGGATACCCTCCGGGGACCTTCCTCGGTTCAGCCAGTCGTCCAGGTATGGGAATATGCGAACACCGGATCTCTTGAGGTGCGCCACCACCGATGCCATCAGTTTGGTGAAGACCCTGGGTGCGGAGGTTAAGCCAATTGGGAGCACCTTGCATTGGTAATGACAGTCCCTGATAACAAATCTGTTGAACCGCCTGTGCTCCTGATGGATAGGCACATGGAAGTAAGCATCCTGAAGATCCAGATACACCAACCAGTACAGAGCCTGGTGAATTTACTTCAACATCACCATCCTAAATTTGTCTTTCCTCAGGAACTTGTTCCTGGCCCTGGAGGTACAGAATGAGTCCTACTCCTTTCTTGGGTAGCAGAAAATAACGGGAACACCAGCCCAATTCTCTCAGCTCAGGTGGAGCCTCTTCCGCTGCACCCTTCGATAACAGGGCTCTCAGCTCTTCCTGGAGTTCCTGTTCCACTTGTTGAGGGGAACGTAGTCTGTCAGGCAGTTTGCTTAAAAAAGGCAGTCAGTACCCCCATTCGATGAGCTGCAATGCCCACCTGTTGGAAGTTATCTCCTTCCACCCAAGCAAGTGCACAGAAATTCTCCTTTGTGAAGGCATCATGAAGCAAGACCCAGACAACCAATTCAAAGTTTAAACAGAAAGGCTTTATTAACTCTGATTTCAAGGATGGTTGAAAGCCTAACTTGCCCTATGCTAAGGTGGGATAAAAAAACGACGGAAAGTCAAAGTCAGAAACTTCAACTTAAAAAGTCTGTCTGTGTCCAAAATCTATACTTGCCCCTACAACTAAAGCTAAAAAAATGTGTATGGATGGTAGCAATAAAGGAAATAGTGTTCCAAATACATTTCTGAGCTTCTTCCAGCTCATGGCTTACTTTTCCGTTCACCTTCCCGAGTCCAAAGTAGTTCCACAAAACTCGCGGGGTTCCCTTCCCATAGTTCAAGACAGTTCCACAAAGGCTTGAGGTTCCCTTCCCCAAGTTTAAGATAGAAGGTTTAAATTTCAAAACAGTTCACAAAGGATTGGGATCCTCCCCAACTCGCTTACCATGGGTAATTTTCCCTGGTTCAACAAAGCACGTCTGTTACAACACAAGTCTTTCCATGTATATTTTCATTGACTTGCTCATTTTGATTTCAACACTTTGACGCCTCGTTTCGTTTGCTTTTTCATGCAGGGGTCCTGGTCTAGGTGCAGTTGTCGGACCACACAGGCCACCCATTACAGGTCACGCAACCAATACCCCTTTTCCACCTGTTTTACCAACAATTGTCCACTGCTTTCCCTTGACGGTGAAGAATATTTCTTGTATTAGGATTACTTTCTTCCAACACGTTATCATGGCCAGCTTGGCCACCATTCACTTGGTTACACTTCGGTACTTATCTGGCTCTTGCCTATACAGGTTTCCTCTTAACCTGTAGTTCCTTGACCACTTGGCTTATGTCACTACTTGTTTCTCTTCTCACACCCTTCTTGGGATTTTACTTGCTTTGCCAACACTTGTATTTCAATCAATTCACTCTGTGGTATTTGCCACCTGCACAATGTTGCTTTTATTCCACTCAAAACATGCTCATTAGTTGCTTGGTCTCTGTGCAGTATTCAGAAATGCGTATTCAATCATACTCCTTACTTGCTTTAATTCTTTTTTTTTCAAATTATTTTTATTGTGATTTACCTCTAAATACAAGGTAAACATTCATACAACAGGACTGAAATACAGTCCTAAGAGCTACCCCTCCCCTCCATCCCCTCCCACCGGTTTGGGACGATTGGCTCTGTTCTGGATTCAGGTCCTCGGAATTTTAGTTCAGGTAAATAGGTCCAATATGTGAAGTTTATGGGGGCACCATTGTAGCATATAATCGCTCTGCAAATGTTCTAGTGCTGTGCCCCAGTTTGTGTAGAATTTTTGGAATTCTCCCTGGATGTTGTATGCAATTCTTTCCATGGCGATATGAGACCAGATTCTTCTGATCCAGTCCAGATTGGTCGGAGGGGATTGTTGTTTCCACTTTTGCGCTATTTCTAGCCAGGCCGCTGTTAGCAGTCCCATGAACTTCTTTTTTTGGGAGATCGGCAGGGTCCTGTCTTTTGGATTCCACAGTCCACACATCCACACCTCTTCCTGCAGATTCTCGGCGCCATTAAACATGGTTTGCATGTGCGCTTTTACGTCTGCCCAGAATTGTGTTAGTTTGGGGCAGTCCCACCAGATGTGTCTCCAGTTCCCTGCCGCGTTGCACCCCCTCCAGCATTTATCGAGGGTGGTATGATACATTTTATGTAGTCTTTCTGGAGTATAGTGCCATTGAATCATGATTTTTATCCATGCTTCTGTTACTTAGATGGCTTTAGACCATTTTGGGATAATGCACCATAAATAATCCCATTGTTGCTTTGTTATCTCTTTCTCTAGCGTTGTGTTCCAACGTTTCATGTATTGCCACTTGACATCTTCTGTAGGTGTGTTGAGGAATCTGTAAGTGGCCGATACAAATTTTTTGGATCCGGTGTGCTTCAGTATGTAATTCTCAAATGGGGTCGGGTCTCTGCTCACCGCTTGTTTTATCCGTGGTGTGGAAAGCCATTGGCAGAGTTGGTCGTATTTGAATTTGTCTTTTTGCGATAGGTTAAGAAGTTCTCTGCATTCAGTGAATGATCTGATTCGTTGTCCGACAAACATGTCTCCGACTTTCGTGCACTCCCCATCCTCCCACTTCTGATATGCTCCCCTCTCTAAGGCAGGTTGGAATTCCGGGTTGTCTAGTATGGGCATAAAGGGGGCCGGATCGATTGTTAGAATTTCTTTTTTGGTTGATTTATTCCATATGTCTAGTGTGGTGCTCATCACTTTGCTAATGCGGACGTTCTGGTGTCTATACTCTGGTTTGGTCCATAGACGTTTACGGAGTTGATTCCTGGCTACTGCTCTGTCTTGTGCCTCCCATATCTTTTGGTAGTTATCAGGAATCCATTATTTGAGAACCCATAGCTGGACTGGTTCATAGAATCTTTTAAAGTGTGGGAGCGCCATACCCCCCCACTCTCTAGGTGCTGTTAACGTCTGATTCGATAGTCTCGGTGTTTTTTTCTGCCATATGTATTCTGATGTTGCCTTCGTAACTGCTTTGAAAAAAGAGGGGGGGAATCCGGATTGGGAGTGCCTGGAAGGTGTACAAAAGTCTGGGTAAGACCACCATCTTTATTACTGTCATTCTGCCCCACCATGAGGTAGTAAGTGGATTCCATTTTGCCAGATCTCCTTTGGTTCTTTCTAGTAGGTTCCGAAGATTCTCTGCGTAGCGGTTTGTGATTTTGTTTGTGAGGATTATGCCCAGGTATTTGATCCCTTTCTTTGCTATCTTCAACTGTAGATCCGCCGCTTGGTTGCAAATGTCTTCGTGGTTGCCTGCCAGGATTAGGATTTTCGATTTATGTCTATTGATTTTTAAACCTGAAATGGAGCCATAGGTCTCTATTGCTCTCATTAATGCCGGGAGGGAATCCTTCGGGTTCGATAGCGCCAGCAACATGTCATCAGCGTATGCCATCACTTTGTGTGATGTCCCTCCCATATCGATTCCTTGAATTTTGGGGGCTTCTCCGATTTTCTGTAGGAGCAGTTCCAGGAATACTGCGTACAGAAGTGGGGAAAGTGGGCATCCCTGTTTGGTGCCTCTATTTATTTTGAACGAGTCTGAGAGTTCCCGGTTCACCGCGACCCGAGCTGACGAAGTATTGTAGTTTGCGCGAATCATCTTTATATATTCTTCCCCCATTCCCATTTTCTGTAGAATGCGAAATAGCAACGACCATTCCACCCGGTCGAACGCTTTTTCTGCGTCGAGCGCTAGGAGTATGGCCGCTGATCTTGTGTGTCCAGTCTTTTCAATCAGGTGAGTAATTCTTCTGATGTTATCGTGGGTCATTCTATTAGGGATGAATCCCGACTGGTCTTGGTGGATCAGCCTGGGGAGAACCTCTGACAGTCTTTTGGCCAAGATTTTAGTGTAGAGTTTTGCATCTAAATTTATTAATGCAATGGGGCGATACGAGGTTGGGGATTCTGGATCTTTTCCTTGCTTATGAAAGACTAGGATCTTTGCTTCATTCATGGAGGGGGTGATGTCCGCACGGTCTTTGAAGGTATTGAACAGCCCTTTTAAGTGCGGGGACAGTTCCTTTATGTATGTTTTATAGAATTGTGCTGTAAATCCGTCTGGCCCTGGTGCTTTATTTTTTGGTAGGTCCCGAATTGCCGCCTCCACCTCCTCTTCAGTAATGGGTTCGTCTAGTCTTATTTTCTCCTCTTGGGTCACCGATTGTAGCGTCACGTTTTCGAGGTAAGTAATCTGGTCTTCTTCTCTTGGGTTTTCTGTGGCATACAGCTTTTGGTAGTATTGTTGAAAAATCCTCCCAATCTCGGTTGTCAGCGTGCGTTTTTGGCCATGATCGTGTATAAGGGCTATTATCGATTGGGCTTGTCGTTTGCCCCGTAGTTGTCTGGCGAGTAGTTTGTCTGCCTTATTCGATTTCACGTAGTACCATTGCTTCAGGTATAGGAGATGCCTTTCTGCTCGCTTAGTTCGTAGGGCCTCCAGTTGGCCTTGGTTATGCCTGTATGCTCTTCTAACTTTCGATGAGTTGTTGTGTACCATTTCTGTTCTTAGTTCCGTGCCCTTTGCTTCTAGTTCTGCCTCCCATTTGTTATTCAGTTTGGCTCTTTGTGTTGTGATCGAGATGATCTGGCCGCGTAGCCTTGAAGGCCTCCCACAGGGTTGACTTGGACACGTCCTGTGTGTTCTCTTTGAAGTATTCTTCTGTTCGTTCCCTGATGGTCTCTCTCACAACCAGGTCCTGTAGGATTTCCCCTGGTAGTGTCCATCTCCATAGGCGTGTGTGTTTGCGAATGGTGGGGAGGCTTATCCACAGGGGGGCATGGTCCGAAAGAGAGATGTTGCTCACCTCCGTTTCACCGATCTTCCCCAGTAGGCTTGTGGACGTCCATATGTAGTCTATCCTGGCTCTTGTTCCGCGTACATGTGAGAAATGAGTGTATCCTGGTGTCAGGCCTCTAAGTTTTCTCCATGTGACTTCCAAAGCTAGTTTTGTCATTGCCTTCTGGACGGCTTTTGAGGGTGTGCCCTGCCCCACATGTTTTGGATTTGAGCGGTCTATGGATGGATCCCATGCGATGTTGAAGTCTCCTGTAAGGATTTCTGCCTTCGCGAAGGATTCCAGTTTGTCTAAGCAGTCTCTTATGAACCCGTCTTGGCCCACATTGGGTGCATATATCGTTGCTATTGTTAGTGGGAAACCTTCTGTTCGTATATTAGCAAACAGGTATCTTCCTTGTTTGTCTACTAGCGTTTCCTGAATTTGAATGTTCAGCGAATTGGCGAAAGCTATCAGTACTCCTCTTTTCTTCTCTGAGTCATTTGCTTGAATGATCTGTGTGTATCCTTTGATTCGGATTTTCCCCTTGTCTTGTTTCTTGATATGCGTTTCCTGAAGTGTCAGGATGTCGAACTTCTCTTTGTGTAGGTAATGGTCTACCTTTTTCCTTTTAACTGGGGAGTTCAGCCCACATATATTGTATGTAAGAATTTTTAGTCCCATTTCCCCATTGGTTGTCTTTGCTTATATGTCTCGCCGAGGTCTTTTGGTTTTCGTCTTCTGTCTTCTGGTGGGAATCCCCTCCCCCCCTTTCCCAACTTTGCCCTTAACAGATCCCTCAACTCCCTCCCTCCCCCTGAAACAACCTTGAGGAGGGCTCTGGGCCCTATGATCGCTCGGGCGTTCCGCATCGTGCGCCATGCCCTCTTTACTCAGGTAACTTGAATGTGGGGGGTCCTAAAGCCCACTTAGGATTTTCGTGATGGGTCAATTCTTCCCGGTTCTGGCCGATCTAATCGATTGCCGGCAGTCTGGGGTAATCTGCTTCCTTCCTGTGGATACAGCTGTGGTTTTAACTGGTTTCTCCATGTTGCGATGGGGTTGGTGGGTTCTTGTTATCCCGGTTCTTGGTATTTCGTTCCCCTTTGGGTGGGATGGTTTGCCAGCCTCTCGGGGCTCTTCGCCCTTTCTTGGAGTCTCTGGGACGCACCCTATTTTCCAGATCCTCTTGTATATTCATTATTCGTAGACCTTCCTCGCACGTGGTTATACATTGTTGGGCTCCCTCCCATGTGAACAGGAGGCCGAATGGGGGGAAGGTCCATTTGTATCGTATTTGCCTCGTGGTAAGTTCTTTTGTGACTGGGGCCATTTCTCTATGTTTTTGGAGGGTTGATTGGGCCAGATCCTGGTATAGTTGTATGTTGGTTCCGTTCATTCTTATTTGATCCAGTATTCTGGCCTTTCGTAGGATTTGCTCCTTTTGTGTGTATGAGGTCATTGCCACTAACACATCTCTGGGGCGATTTCCGGATTCTCCTTCTTGTCGCGGGCCCACTCTGTGGACTCTGTCAATTAGGATCGCCGATTCTTCTTCCTCGTCTATTATGCCTTTGAACACTTGTGGTACGGCAGATTTTAGGTTTTTCTCTTCTAAGGACTCTACCATGTTCTTAATTCTTATATTTGATCTCCGTGACCTGTTTTCCAAATCTTCGCATTGCATCTCCAAATTGTGTGAGAGTCAGGCTAGGTGCTCTTGCGTCTCAGCATATTGTTGGGTTTCGTCGTCCAGGTTCTGAAGTGTTCTTTCTAATATATCGGTTCTCTCTTCTAGTTTGCACATGTCTACTCTCAGTTCTTGCACTGTTTGTTTCAGTTCGACCCTCATAGTTTCGAATTGTGTGTGAGTTGAGGCCATAAATTGTTCCTGGAATTCTTTAAACTAGTCTCTCATATCTTCTTTTGTGGCCATATCGGATCTTTCCTTTTTGGCACTTGGGGATTTTGCTTTGTCTTTTTGGGCTGACACTTTCGACAGGCCTACTGTGTCTGTCCCCCAGAGTGTGGCCAGGTTTTGGTCCTGTTTCCCTTTTGCCGTGGTAGCCTGTGATTGTCTGGTTCTCGACTTTGACATGTGTGCTGTCTTGGCTAAACGTGTGTGTTTGGTCGCCGTTGCGTGTTGTGCTGGGAGTGCTGTGGGAGTATTGAGCTGGAGCTATGTCTTATAAGTTCCTTGGGCTCCTTTATTTTAGCTGTTGGGCTGTTCCAGGCTTCAGGGCGCCGGAATTCTCTATGCTGCTCCTGAGGTGGTACGGGGCGGGGGGGTGTCTCACTCCTCCCTTCTAAGTCTCTGTGGTATTGTGGGTGAGTTGCTGTTTTCTTTTATTTGGGGGGCCCGTCAGGGTCCGAGTTGCCGACCCAATTTTGTGAGAGAGCGGGCTGGGTGACCTGCCTGCCTTGCTCCCCGTCCGTGTCTCTCCGGAGGGTCCCACCCCACTCCTCCTCACCTCTTGGCTGGGAGTGTCTCCCTCAGTGTGCTGCTGCCTGCTGTCAAGCCTCCGGAGTCCTGGTTTGGCTGGGCAGCAATTACCGCCGAGTGCCCTCTCCCTCCTGGGGCGCTGGGGTCAGCTGGGGGGCCCACTCCCAGCTCCGTTGTGCCGGCACACTTTGCGCGGGTTTGTGCTGTCGATTTTGGGTTGGGGGAGGGGCCATACCGCTCCCAGCCCCCACCCGTGCCCCCGACTGTAACTTCAATCCAGGAGCACTGCTACCTGCACTCCGGTGGGATTTGCGGCGTTCGGATGCACCCAATCCTGTGGCTTGCGGCGTTCGGATGCACCCAATCCAGCGTCTCGCCCAGGACGCACAGTGCTTCTCTCCTCCTGCTGTCTCAGCGGACGGGGCGAGCGCTAGCCCCCTCTGGACGTGGGGGGGGGCACAGCCCCGTGACCGCGGGTCTGTAAGCTTCACCCCTTGTCGGCTTCTACTTGACTCTTCGTCCTGCTCCGGATGCGGAAGGCGTCGCAGCTTCGTTCCGGGGGTAGGTGCTCGCAACTTCTTCTCGAATGCTCCCCTTCATCAGTGATTTCACCCACCGCTGTTCCTTATTATTCCGGGGACCACGGCTGCTTCAATTGTCTGTCTTTATTGAGTCGGCCCCGAGCCGGAAGACGGAGCACCGCTCACACACGTCTTCCGTGCTCGGCGGCCATCTTGGAATCGTCACTTGCTTTAATTCTGTACGGTATTCAGTAATGCTTTCATTTTGTTCGGTATTCAAAACTCATCTTTTTCACCCTTGAAACCACCTTCAGTTAATTTCAAGATTATAAGCACTCGCTTCAGTATTCAAAAGTATTTATAAAAGTTTCCAAAATGTTCAAGAAAGGCTTATTTCAGGTTTTTGGAACGGCCCGGTATGAGTTAGCCCCGTCTGCACTTGCCGGCTTCAGGCGGCAGCTCCCGTCACCTTTGTTACTTTCTTTGCTTTGTCTTTCCAGCTTCCACTGTCTCGGCTCTTCTTTTGCAGAGGCTGGGGAGAGCGCTGCCCGGTCTCCTGGAGGCCCCCAGGGACACAACTTCTGTTTGCGCCCAACACCTAGGCTGTACAGGACTTCCCGACCTTCTCTGGGCATCCCTCAGCCCCGGCATCTCTGGTTCTTGTCTGACACACCTTCCAGCACTCGCGTCTCCCGCTCCTGTCTCTCCGGTTCGCCAGCTTCCAGCTCCGGCCAGCTCCATGCTCCAGCCTGCTGTGCGTCTCTCTCTCTTGTGAACAGTCCGCATTTTTATATCCTTTGGGATTACTAAGTGACCACAGGTGGTGGTCATTTAGTCCAAATGCCTGACCATAGTTAAAGGAACATGCCTGGCTTCTCCATCTGAACTCCTCCATAGCCCTCTTCTTCGTCTCAGTATCAGAGTGGAGTTTGGGGAAGGTTGGATAAAAGGAATTAATCACAATATGAGATTGATGGAGAAATAACTTACTGTAATACTCTTTCTATGGATTCTTCTCATGCAGATTCCTCATCTAGATAGATATCCATCTTTCAGCTCTGCTGTTCGGAAACCTTTCAACAAGGGGCGTAGTGGACCTCGACTCAGCCGTCGATCATCAATCTACCTTGCTCGGTGCACGATTGCCGGCTCTGGAAGTGACGTCAGGCATCATATATGTAACACATCACTACGCCCCATGCTTCTGTTCCTCCCTTTCTCCCCAGGCGCTTAGACGCTGCAGAGGAAGACCAATGGGAGGAGGCTAAATAGCCTGTACAAAACGTAACGGTGTACATGCCAAAGGGTGAACCCATATAATTAGAGATGAAAAATGTTTTTTAATAATAAGTGAAAACGGACACCCCAGAACCATCATCAACGTCTTTCTCAGTTAGATAGAAGCGCTGAGCCACACCGTTTTCTGAGCGGGGACAGCTGTGAGGGCCGATGAGGAATAGGCAGGAGAATAATCCATAGAAAGATCATTACGGTAAGTTATTTCTCCTTCAAAGGATTGCTTTTGGCTCCGCAGATTCCTCATCTTAATAGACTTCGCAAGCAGTTAAAGGGGGATGGCAGAAAGTATTAAACAAGTAGGTTCTTTTTAGAACTGCCCTACAAAAGCATGTGTCTGCCACCCGGGCAACATCCAAAGCATAATGCTTGGTGAACATATGCCCAGAAGACCTTGTGGCCATACGGCAAATGACCCTAATAACACCCCTTTGTATGGCTGTGGAAGCTGAAACCCCTCTGGTTGAATGCGCTCTGATCCCTGGCAGAAGTTCTTTGCCGGCCGACTGGTAACATTCAGATGTACATAGAATAATCCATTGTGAAAGGGTTTGTTTTGTTATGGTGAGACCCTTGCGAGACAGAGAGTGGGCTACGAACAACTGGTCCGTCTTGCGGAACTCAGATGTACGGGCAAAATAAAAGCTCAAGGCTCTTTTTTGATTAAGATGGTGAAAACGCTCCTACTCTTTCGAGGGGCGTGGAGGGGGATAGAACACAGGTACATCAATGTATTGTGAAAGGAGGAATACAGATACAACCTTCGGAAGGAAGCCAGGCCTGACTCAGAAACATTTTCTATAAAAGAAAAAAACACAAAAATTGCGGTTTGCAGCAGAACGCCTGCAGTTCACTAACTCTCCTGGCTGACGTGATTGCAACCATGAAGGCTGTTTTAAGGGATAGCAGCCTCAAAGAACAGGAACGCATAGGCTCAAACTGAGCTGCCATAAAAAAGTCAAAACAAGATTAAGCTCCCAATCAGGAACAAAACAAGGGGTTGGCAGAAACTTTTAAAGAAGGTCCTTCAGGAATTGGGCCTTGACCAGAATAGTGAAGAAAAAGCCCTGATCCGGAGACCTTTTGAACACAGACAAAGCTGCCAAATACCCTTTGACTGTGGTAACCTGGAGGCCTGCTGAAGCCAGTGACAGGAGGAACACCATCACTCACTGTAGTGGTGGGGCAAGAGATGGGGTCAATCTCACGTTCCCTGTACACGCCTCAAATCTTCTCCACCTGCAGTTCTTGTAGACGGCCTGCGAGCAGCCAGCAACACCTCAAGTACCTCCTCTGAGAGTTCCCAGTCATCATACCTCATCCTCTCAAGAGCCACGCATGTAGGTTGAGGGACTCCGGGGTCGGGTGTAGTACCCCACCTTCCGACTAGGTCAGGAGATCCAGGCGCAGAGGCAACCAGTGAGGTGGGCAGATGGCCAGATCCAAGAGATCGGAGTACCACGTTCTCCTCAACCAGTCTGGGGGTTGGGTGGGGATCAAGATCATGGTCACTCAGAATCTCTTCAATCTCCTGAGAACCCAAAGAAGGACAGGAATCAGATGGGGGGGTGGGGTCTAATCCACCAAAAACGCATCTCCCAGTATACCCTTTGCTGGGAATGACCTCGAGCAAAACTGTTCTCATTTCTTGTTTGATTCTGTGGTGAACAGATCCACCGCTGAGGTACCCCATAGAGGGAAGACCTCTTCCAGGACTTCCTGAAACACTTCCCACTCGTGTGAGACCATGTTCTGCCTGCTCAGAGCATCCAACAGACCATTCTCCATCCCCGCCAGATGAACTGCCAAGACCGAGAGCTTGTTCTCTAGCATCAAGAACCACAGTAGCATTGCCTCTGTGCAAAGGGGACGGGAGTGCACACCACTTTGTTTGTTTAGGTAGTGCATGGCCACAGTGTTGTCCGTCAGAATGAAGACATGCTTCCCCTTGAGAGAAAGATCGAAAGCCCTCAGGGGTAGCCAGATGGCTCACAACTCTAGTCTGTTGATATGCCGCTTGGCTTCTATTGTGGACCAAAGGCCACTCACCTGCAAGTCTGGGGAAGGATGTGGAGAGTGAAAAGAAGGACTCCTCTTGCCGACCTGTACTTCCGAGTCAAATTGGCATTCACGGGGGGAGACATGCAAGAGTGTTGCCATAAGGAGGCTAGGGGGTCTGCTATGGCCCGATTGAAAGGTATGTTATGGTCAACTACCAGACCTTCATCAAGAATGTCTGTCAGGTCGTTACCCTGAAGGGGTGTGGTGGACGAGTTGTCTACAACCCTCTCTACCAATGCCCTAAACTTATATCATCATGAGTGTAGGGTTGGTTTTACTGCATGTAAAGGTCTGGGGACATGTTTAGACCACTGGCATTTAGTAGCCCTTGGGACAGTGCCATTAAATCAACTTGATCGTCGAAATAATCGACACTGTTGGCTCCCCTGTAAATTGGGTCAACGTCATTGTGGTCATCGGGCTGGTCGATGCCGAAGATAGACCACATAGAATCGAAGAACCCTGACCTTGATAGTGGCTGAAAAGGATTGTCTGTGGTCAACGTTGAGGGTTTGTCCCCCAAAGCAATGGCTTTGGACAACGGTTGTGCAGCTTTTAACGCCAGCAGTACGGCCTGAGCCATCAACGGCATAGTTTTCTGTGCTGACTGCGCCGACGGATGATAGTCACCATGGGAGGTAGCCTTTGGCTGGCTTTCTGAAGGCATTTATCCCGCATTGTCGACATCAATGGTGCCGATTCTGTGCCTAGTGTGGGGTCAGGGTTGCCAAGCGGCGCTTTTGCTGCCAAGGCCTGCTGCTCAGTGGATTAGGGGGGGGGGGCACTGCACCGACCGCTGCCTTTTGTTTGAACCTGGAAAGCATTTCTTGTTTAAAACGTTCCCACTCGAGTGGTGGGTCCCTTTGAGGGCTTACCTTGTTCCGAAGACCAGCTCGATACCCGCTGAGGGTGATGGCATTGCTTCTATCATGAGGAAGATGAAGAGGAATGGCTCATAGAGTGGGAATATTTCTTAGTTTTCTTCGGATGTCCGTCTTCACCCTTCTTGGGGGTGGGCTATTCAGTGTCGGCCTCAGAAGACCTGACGAGAGACTGTGCCGTATATTTCTAGGGCGGTCAGCCCAGATCCAGTTCACCAGCTCTCTTACACAGGGAATTGGTTTCATTTTCGCACACAATGGACAGGCCTCCCTGTTGTGTGCTGAACCCAAACACCACAGACAAACGTCATGGGGGTCAGTCACTGTCATTTTGGCCTTGCAATTGGTGAACCTTTTAGAGCCCGAGACCCGGTTAGTGGACATTGTGTCGATTTTACCAAAAACGAACAATTATTTTTTAAAAATGTTGCGCAAACTTGAGTCGTGTTCCAGGTGCAGTGTGGAGCTTGGGGTGTAGTGACGTGTTATGTATACAACGCCAGACGTCACTTCCGGAGCCACCGATCGGGCACTGAGCAAGGTGGATCGACGATCGATGGCCGAGTCGAGGTCTGCTGCGCCCCTGTCGAAATGTTTCCGAACAGCAGAGCTGGAAGATGGATATCTACCAAGAAGAGGAATCTGCGGGAGAAAAGCAATCCACTGAAATATATTTATTGCACCCAAATGAGGATGTGTCCTCGTAGTGAGTCTCTTCTACGTCCCACGTCCCAGTAGTGGGTTGAATGAAGGGCTATGAGGGGAGATGTTTTACAACAGCCCATAAAGGCCTGCGAAAGATGAGGTGGTTTCTCAGAAGTAGCAGGGGGATAACCATGTCTCGCTATTTACCCTTCTCCTTTTCACCCGCTTTCTGTAGCCTCTAGATTGATAATATTGTCTGCTGTTGCCCTGGCTAGAGGGAAAGGAGTATCAATGGCCCATGAATAGGCCTGGGATTACGGGATCATTATGGACTGGGCACAGGGAATACTGTGTCTCCCCCCAAGGACGTCCTCTCTCCAATCCCCAAGGTCACTCCACCCAGGTGATCCTCCCTCACTTCTCCGCCCCCAGGGCCAGGATCCAAAAGCGATGGCCTTTGTCCTGGCAACCTGAGCAGAGGACCCTCCCTGGCAACTTGAGCAGAGGACCCATGAGGAGTAGATGTGAGGATGCCCTCAGGTTTCTCACACCCTCCAACCGGGGAAATATGTGGGGAGAACTCAAAGCGGATTAGTAGGCACAAATGCCCCTGCTGCTGTCGCCATCTGCTGGCCCTTAGAGGACGCTCTGCGGACGACCGGGACACGAGAAATGCCTCTGCATTTCCCTGGCTGAATGTACTGCCTGCAGCCTCTTCACCTAGAGGAGAAGCCGTAAGATTGTTTTGCAGGTTGCTGCCCAACTAAGCCCAGCAACTTGGCAGCCAATGTATAGACCTTGTATTTCTCCAAGGACTCATCGGCCTTCAGGCTGAACAGGTGTTCGCTTTCGAACGCTATGTTTAAAAGTTTAGCTTGGACATTCAGCAAAAATCACAACTGTGAAGGTAGGCTGACCTCCTTAACACAGTGGATGAGCCCACCACATTGTCCACGCAATCTGCAGTGTCGAGGCCTGACTGCAGTGCTTGGCATATCACCTCCTTACCATCATCAACCCCCCGCAGAAACCAATCCATCATCTCACAAGCTGGGATTTTCTCTGCTGTTTCCGCTATGAGCCTCTATAGCCCGTGGGAGTACTTAGCGAACACAAATGATGCATTGACTGCCTTCAATGCTATGCTGCTAGAGGCAAAGATCTTTTGGGCTAGGGTATCCATTGGACTCCCTATCTGTAGGCAAGTTGGAGACGGACGTGGATCATCCGTAGCTTACTGTAACGGCTTGTACCACTTGGCCGTCTGGCGTGGGATGGGAAGACAGAAAGGGTAAATCGCGCCTAGTCAGCTTATATTTCTTGGTAAGCTCTGTATCCGCAGCTGGAGTGGAGCAAGGTCTCAGCCATAATGTCGTAATGGGGTCCGAGATGGCTGCATTAAAAGGTAATGCCCTCACACTTTGTGGACCCTTATTCAAGAATGTCTGTGAGGTCATAGGCGGACAGAGGCTTTGCCGGAGCATCCAGACCCAAGGCCTCAACCACCCTCAACACAGTCCTTCGGTACTGTGCATTAGGGTGTCCATAAGGAGGAGCCTGCTGTAAGACTAGGTCAAGAGACATGTCTAACCCACTTGCGTCATGCAGTCCTTTAGCCAGAGCAAGCAAATTGGCTTGGTCGGTGAAATAATCGCCTCCTCCAGACACCCCATCCAAAGGCTCTAAGCCAAAAGGCACTTGGCCCCCTTCATCATGGAAAATCAACCGCATTGCGTCAAAAAACATTGATCGAGAATCAGGGATAAAGAAACAGTCGACTGTCAGCGCCAACGGCATCGTTCCAACTAAGCATAATGATGCTGGTAACTCGGGGCCCTTCGGTGCTAGGGCCAGTTTGCCAGTCAGCCTGGTCATGCATGAGGGTGTAGGACCAGACTTGGCTACCTTGGCGTCGGAACCTCCCGGCGTAACTGGTGCTGTAGGAGCCTGCAGCGTCGAGACCAGAGTTGTACCGGCTGAAGCTGTCTTAAACATTTGGAGCATTTCCTCCTTGAATAACTCCCACCATTGCTACGAAGCTCCCGGATTCGGGCAGACCTTACTGCCATCGTCCGATGAATCGGAGTCATGCTTGCATCAATGGCGTATCTTTTTCTTATGGGAGGAGGGTGAATGGCTTCGGGAGTGTGAACGTTTCTTTGCTTTTCTATGACTATCCTCCTTTTTGGCTGTGGGCACCTCGGTCTCTTGTCCTGATGACCTGAGGGTCGAACGAGCTGGAGACTTCAACAGAGGCCACACAGTGCGCTAATTTAGCCGATAGTGTTCACCTAAGGGATTTAGGATTCATTTGTTGACGCGAGCCGCACTCCACAACATTGTGATCTTTTCCCAGACACCACCACCACGCATGCCATGCGGGTTGGCAAAACTTGAACTCGGACACCTTAGGGGCTGACATACTGACAAAAGTTGATCGAAATTTAGACAATTTGTCGAATTTAAATTTTCTCTCATGAGAACTTTTCGAATAGCAGCATGCTGAGCACATGGAAAAAAGGAATTAAGAACAGGGGGGCGTAGTTACCAAGTGGCACGGTCAAGTCAAGCAGAGTCGATTGTCGAGTTGTACTGCACCCTTTGTTGAAAAGGTTTTTGAGCCGTTGACGCTGGAATGGATGTATATCTGATGAGGAATGTGCAGGAGAATGCAATCCATTGAAGGAATTGTTTGCCAAGGAATATTACTCTAAGGGAGGTTGCAAAGTGGGGAGGGAAGTAGCACTTCCGTCTCCCCCTCTACTCCAAATTCCTATTATGGATGGGCATGCTTTAAGGCCTCGCACGAGTCCAGGTTATCACTGTTAGCAAGAGGGTGTTCATCAATGTGATAGGTGAGTTTTGTTTCTTGAATCTGGTTATACAACCTATGATGCCTTGACTGATGCCTTGGCGTCTGTCAGTGTGGTAGGCAAGCAGGGCTTACACAAAAACTCTAGTGTTCGGATACAGCCTCAACCGTATCATGCATTATAATGCTAAATTAATAGGAGAAGAATGATTAGCCTATGAAACTGGAAACATTTGTATTTCTAATTAATACTAAAGATGTGAAAAACCAGGGTTTTCTACCATCAGACCAATATTGTTACACTTCAACTAGCAGTACTGAAACTTAGCAATATCTGAAACTTAGCAATATCGAACGATTATGTGGATATGCAGTTACATCTCATCGTGTACAATGATTTAGAAGACTATGTTACAAAGAACATCAAATATATCAGTGCAGTCATACACTGGAACAGTTGGATATCCCATTTATCACTTCACTTAATTACAATACATTATACTTACTTAATAAAAGCATCCATGATGCACTTGCAAACTTCTACTCTCACACTCTCCTTTTGGAACATGTCCAAGAACGGTAAAAATTTCTCCTAAAATAAGACATGCATCATATCAGGAAATGCATTTCTACACAAACAATGTACATTTCCCGTAGATTTCTAACAGGGTAGTGGAAAACAAGCAATTCATTGTTGTCACCAATTACATAATAATTAAAGTGCATATTAACGAAAAGGGACTAAACAATTCTTTAGTGACTTGAAGGTAGGTATTAAATGCAATTTGTGTGTATTCTAATTTCCACATATTCAGAGTACATTTTAAATTGTGTGCATGTTCTTAGTTTATTTGATACTTCGAAATTGTAAGTATCATTAATACATGAATTCCTCTTAGCGTAGTCCTGTGCTTCTACTGTACTGAGCACTCCAGAAGCATGTAGCATGTGAATAAGTATCAATTACCAGAAAATCATTTGGTTTCAATGAGTGCAGAAAATCTAAGGCACCAACAAAGTGACAACAGAAGCCAAAATAGGAGTGTTTCCTCAGCTAAAGGCAGGAGGCCCCTATATGTTCTGCCAAAGCAACATCATGCATGTGGGTGGTGCTTCTGACCAGTTTGGGCAAGATGTTTTTGCCCTTCAAAGGATACCCAAAAGCTGGAGAAATTGCTATTTCACAGCACAAAATTACACTATCACTAATGAGAGGTAGCTAATACAAAATAGGAGGCAAAAATGTATCAAAACAATTTTAAATAATGGATATACACTTCCAAATGATGCAGTTCTACCAAATATAGTAAAACAGTGCTCACATTGTTCATATCTTGCACAAAATGTTGGCATTTGTTTCAATTCACATCAGAACAGCATGCCAGTCGAAATCCAAAAAAGGCCTACAAGACAACCCCAGGGTTCACCGCTTGTAGGGGATGCAACATACAGACTATGAAGACCAAGAAGCACACCAAGTGCTAACTCTCCAACTTCAATGCTTTTATTTCATTTTATTAACAGAAAATGAACAAAACAGGTTGCCCTTCTTCCAATGACTTGTCCCCTTGCAGTCTTTCCATGCTCAACCTGAGTGGTTAGTCCTTGAAGCCTCTTTATCAACAATTCCAGTCCATAAGTGTTAATCCAAAAATGTATAGAGGGGTTGTGCCACCCCCTTTGGTGCTGCAGGGTTAAGGGTGAACTGAATCATTTCCTTATTCTTTTCAGAGTCCCGTACCCCAGGACTAACCAAATCTGTGATGACCTGAACTGTTCTCCAGTCCCCCTTTAAGATGGCAGTGTAGGTCAGCCAGAAGGAAGGCAGAAGGATCCCTTGTTCCCTCCCGGTGCCTCTCTGAGCTAAGACTAAGCTCCTTTGCGCCACACCCTGCCTCCCGCAAGCTCCTTCTACCCCCCTGGGACTACCCAAGGTCACACTTGGTCCTGTGGAACCTCCCTGCTCTATCCGAACAGCCACTTCCCAAGGTCATCACCTCACTCAATGAAGGCCCAGTCTTTCAGTTATAAATCCCTCTCTTTTGGGGTGTGGCTACACAGTCATGCAATAGGACATGTCTCCTGGAGCTCCTGAGATCCTTACACGCTTTTATACCGACTATGAGGTTTTTGCAAGCCTACAAATTGAAAATTGCAGTACTCAGTGGAGGTACTTTGCGAGCACAGCTGTGCATCGTTTGAGAACTTTGAGCTGCTCTATTCAAGGAACTTTGGCTATTTGAAGTCCGAGTTGCAACTCGAACAAAAGAGAACCAAGATGGCAGCATAGAACAAAGGGAAAGCACGGAGCACTGATGGCCCGAAGCCAGACAAAGCCCCAACGGATGCAAGAGCCGGTGGATAAAAGCTTGGAGGGAGAGAAGCTGAATCGCCACTGTTGGATCGGGCTTCGGCACGCCTAGCACAGCAAGACATTCGAGAGCCACCTGAGAGGAGCGGGCATGCAGTGGCAGCATGATCCGGGGAGAGCGATCGAGGAACGCTGGCGAGCGTATGGGCAACTGCACCCGAGCAGCAGACAACAACTAGCCTGTTACGAGGACGTACTCAAGGATCGCTGTGCAGCGAATGCAGGGAAGGTGCGCGATTGCTTGCAAATGAAGTGAACAATAAACAGAACGAGCAAGAGTGGACTATCGTGTCTGCCATCCGGCCGATCTGAGGCACAGCAGTAAGCGGGATCGGGGCTCCAAATACAAGCAGAACAGCAGTAGCCTAACAGCGGTCCAGGTGCAGGCAGCATGAAGTAAAGAGCTGCTGAAGCGGATCAAGCAGTGAGGAGGCAGACGTGTGGAGGCCGCCCTGGTGGGCAACCAGCTGACTGGATGCACGATATGGCTGAGCCACAGACAAGATTTAGGATAGTGACTGAGTCAGGCACGGTTAGCACAACCCCTGCTGCCGGAATTGTGTGGACAAGATATTGCATCAACAACTTTAAAGAAGGTCATAAGGCACGCACAACAGTGTGAATAGGCCGTGACAAAGGAGCAACTGTGCAATAAGCACAACAGACATGAGAGGCTGTGAAAGAAGAGAGAAGGGTGAAATTGCAGCACACAGGAAAACCATCAGCAGCATGGCCTTTGTCCGGGAGGAGAGAGGAGAGAGCTGGGAAGAAAGGGGAGCCAAGACAAAAGAAGTTGTATGGTGCACAGTGCGCAGAGCATAGACCGGTGAAAACAAAACATGCATGAAGTAATTAAGGCCCTGGCACAATCGGAGTCAAGGAAACCAGAAGGTTTACAGAGTGCTGCTGACAGGACCTATGCTGCTGTGGATCTGATAGACTGAGTTGAACTTAGTACCCTGACTGGTAGCTGAAGCAACCCGGAGGAGGAAGGAGAGCGCTTGCCGGAGCATCAGGCATTGCACACCAGACTATGTTCACGGTAAGAACAAACAAGCATGTTCACTGAGCCGGAATAAAGGAGGGTGCATCCAGCAGTGCGAATCCTACCTGCGCCGCGTGAGCGCGACACAATAAAAGCACAACTGATTTACTGGTGTGGAACAGAGGTAACATAACGCTGCTGCTGAGATTGGGTGGACCAGAGGGAGGGAACACCCCGGCTGACATGAGGATGGGGGCCCTGTGAGTAGGTTGAGCAGCTGGGTGGACCACGAAAACCACTGTGCTTCCAAACAAGGATAAGACACAAGAGCAGGACACCGTTATTGCTCGGCCAGCGTGGAATACAGAATTCTGGAGCATAGCGGGCAGCACCCGGAGGCCATGTGCTAGAATCTCCTAAGCACCTTGTGTCACATAGGTAGTCCGAGTGGGCCAAAACAAAAAGCCTATGTTGTACTGCTTCTCCGAATAAACCAAGCTGTCCCAGGTTGGAATACGTGAACCGAGAAGTGCAGTCCTAAAGAGGTGGGCTCACAACAAAGAAGCTAATTGGTGCTTCTGGCATTTACCAGTAGGTTTCCGGCATAGTGCTGCTGCCCTGCTACTAACAACAACACAGTGAATTGGACTTCGGGGGAGCCCGACATGCGGGTCAAGCAGCACCTGGCAGGTACGCCAAAGTACTCAAGGAAGTAAGCGGTGAAGGCACAACACAACTTGACTGCACTGAGAGATTGGCAAGCAGCGAAGGTGATACACCTGGGTTATATAAACATTATCACGAGAGCGGAGACACAAGGCGGTGATAAGTCATGGCATCCAAAAACCCAAAGAGCAAAAGAAAACAACTCACCCTGGAGGCATGCACCAAGACTGCGCTCTCAGCGGAGAGTCCTCCCCAAGCAACTTCAACACCTCAAAGGGGAGCAGAGGCTTGTGGAAGGAGATCAACAGATTCTTGCGGCCATTGCATCTTTGAAGGAGTCTCAAAATAAGACGCCAACAGCATTGGCGTGAACTTGCTCAGACAAGATGCAAGGGCACTCGCTGAGCGTACAGGAACGCTTGAAAAGTCAGTGATGGAGAATACAAGTGGCCTCAAAGACATCACGGAAGAAGTCAGGGTACTGGGCCAACAAGTGCGTAATTTGGAGGACAGAGCTGAAGATGCAGAGGGCAGGGCCAGATGCAATAACGTACGCATTATCAGGCTCCCGGAAGAAGAAGGAGGAGCAAACCCGACGGAGTACATAGAATCCCTGATGTAGCAAGAAATTGGTCCAGGGGCCCTCAGTCAAGGCTTCACGGTTGAAAGGGTGCACAGGTCACTGATGAGGAAACAACTGCCAGGAGCCCCGCCGATGCCAATAATAGCCCAGATTTTGAACTACCGTGATAGGGAAAAAATCCTTGAGCACTTTTGCAAAGGTGGGACGATCTAAGGAGCGTCGGCTACGATAACAGCATATCCGGACTATATCTTGCAGGTTCAGAAGCAGCGAATGAGTTACATAGCGGTCAGGGGCGGACTGCGGATGGCTAATCAGAAATACATGCTGTTGTACCCAGCTAAACTAAAAGTGATTCATAAGGGCTGCACAATCTTGTGCGATAATCCTGAGGACGCACATAAATGGATGGATATGCAGAATTTGTAAACAGGAGAAGAAGCCGATCCAAGTAGTCATGAGTAACCACATGCAGAAGACCATAACAATTACAGGAATGCAGAGGCTTGATATCAAGAACCTCAGGAAAAATGCTGCTAAATTCCGGAGCCAACAATGTGCTGCTTACTTCAGATCACACTACATAGGAACCTCCTACACCCAAGTTTGCATCTGACTGCACGGATACTAGCAGTTACGTATCCGGCCACCGTGCCTTATGCACCAGGACACGATCCTGAGTCGGAGGCGAGAAGTGGGGAGGCCCGATTAAAAGAAACTAAGCCGGGCTATTGTTGGGAGGGTGAGGGAGTTGGGGAAGTTAATGGGGAGTTAGCTTATGGGACCACATGTAATATGCTGAACTTGTTTGAGAGACTGATGCTGCATGTCAGAATTTTCCCGATGGGGGAACTTAAAATAGCAACCTGGAATGTTAGAGGCCTCAACAGTTACATTAAACGTAATCGGGTTATGACATAACTAAGGAGTCAGAGAATTGACATCGCACTCTTGCAAAAAAAGCACCTCACAAAAGAGAGACAGACGACTCTAGTGCAGAGGCATGATGCTGGGTTCGCCATATTAGGCTTATGCGAGGGGCGTAATAATTTGGGTGGCACCGACGGTGCCTCTGAAAGTGCTTCATACGTTCCAGGATAAACAGGGAAGGATGCTTGTATTGCGGGGCCGATTCAAGCACAGAGAATTTTGGATTATAAACGCATATGCACCAAACCAAAACACTGCACCTTATTTTCACACATTATACCTGCTAATAAGTCCATACAGAGATGGCACATTGAAATGGGGAGAGGACTTTAATTGCACGCTTAACCTTACACTAGACAGGTCGGATGACACATTCACACACCCTGGCCCCTCCGCCAAAGCCCTGTGCACAGTATTGCAAGCATTTAGATTCTCAGATATATGGCGGACGCTACACTGCAGGCCCGCGAATACTCGCATTATACCGCTCCCCAAACCCTACACACGAGATTAGATTATATTTTTACAGGAGAGGAAACCCTGGGTGAATTCGATAGGGCGAAATATAACGCTCAGGTACTGTCAGATCTTCCCCGCTGGTGGTCACATGGCGAGCCTCCCCCCCCCGGAGCACGAAACCCGACATGGAGATTTAGGAGTGAGTCTCTGAGGGACAAAGCACCCCGGGAACAGCTAAGGGAAGGGGTGCAGGATTATTTTAAGTTTAACACAGGAAGTGTTGCGTCAGCGGGAACGTTATGGGAAGCCTTTAAGGTGGTGATCAGAGGGACCGCAATCGCCTAAGCGAATGGGGTTCAGGCCGCAATAGAGAAGACTTAAGCAAGGCGGAAACTGAATTAGAAGCTATAAACGGTCAGAATGACCCATCCAGCGAGAGCGCCCAAGCGGCTATTGCCCTACGGCATAAATGTTTAGCACACTGGGATAGATTAGTAAGGTTGAGTTTCAGAAAATATGTGCAACGGCAGCACGCCGAAGCAGATAAACCGGGACGCTTGCTAGCCTGGTTATACAAAAGTGAAACTGAGCGGAGTCAGTCAATCACAGCTAGGAATGGAGAGACCTGTGAGACACAACAGGACATAAACGACTGTTTCTATAATTCTTATAAGTAATTATACGACGAGACGTCAGATGTTCAAGAGTCAGAGATAGAGGAAGCTTTGGCGCCGATAGACCTTCCAAAGCTAGGCGCAGAAGCAGTCAACAGGCTGGAAGCCCCCATAACTAAAGAAGAACTGGAGCACACTATAAGAGGGTTGCCGTCAGGTAAGGCTCCAGGGGCGGACAGACTGCCAAGTGAGTTCTACAAAGATTTTGTGGCAGAGATTACTCGTTCGTTGTTGGCTATGCTAAATGAGTCATTAGATAAAGGCATTCTGCCGCTGACATTGAGAGAGTCAATTATAATCCCCTTACTGAAGCCCAACGAACCCAATACCAAATGCGGCTATTACAGACCACTTTCCCTACTCATTCTGGGGAAATACTGACAGCTCTGATGGCTAATAGGTTGAAACCTGAGATTCATAAACGTAAACACCCAGATAAGTCAGGTTATGTCCCAAATAGGAATATCATTTGTAATCTGAGACAATTGCACCATGTCGTCAACCAGACCAAAGACAGCACCCATTTTATGGCAGTAGCCTCGCAGGACGTGGTCAAAACGTTTGACTCAGTCAGATGACCCTGGCTACTAGCAGCGTTAAAAGGGTACGGCATGGGCCTCACATATATTAAATGGGTTGAGTTACTGTACAGTAACCCAGTAGCGATAGCCAAAACAGGCGCCACGATATCGGAACAATGGAAGTTAAGCAAAGGGACGAGAGAGGGATGTCCTTATACTAGCCTTAGAGCCACTAGCGATATATTTACAGAAAGAATATCACGGGGCAGGCCTCAGAATACGGGGTAGTACACATTTGGTCTCCTTATACGCGGATGATATGCTTCTTTACCTACAACAACCAGAGATTAACTTAGAATACATATTAGAAGTGGTTGAGTGCTATGCGGACCTGTCTGGGATTACGATAAATGCACAGAAGTCATGTTTATTCCCCTTGTAGGATATAGGAGTAGACCCCAGAGTGCGATACCAGAGTTACCGATCAAATGGGAAATTGACACATTTAGATACTTGGGGGTAGACATCTTTCCTGACCCTAAAGTAGAACAGGTGCAGAACACATCGAGGGCGATAAACAAAATAAAGAATTCCATGAAATTCTGGGCCAAGCTGCCGCTTTCACTGATGGGCAGGGCTGCGCTGCTGAAAATGGTGGTGCTTTCGAGGCTGCTGCATTACTTTTTACGAATGTTCCATATAACATACCCAAAGCCTTCTTTAGGACATTGAACGAACGCCACCTGCCGGAGCTTCCTTTGGCATTACTCAAGATGTAGAATGTTGCTGGCGAAATTAAAGGCCATACGAACAGGGAGGGATAAAAGTGCCAGATTTCGCTGGGTATTTTGTGGCGTGCCAACTACAGTTTACCACATACTGGCTATCAGACGAGCAGACCCAACACAATGAGTTATTACAACCAGCATGCGGCCCATTCTTCTTGAAAGAGATGGTGTGGACCATGACACCAGGTGACTCCAATCCCCCTTTGTTGCTGAGGCTAGGCAAAATGATGTGGCAAAGGGCCTGCCACTTACTGGGCAAAGAATCGCCCTACTCACCTCAGATCCCATTGGTGATACTGAAAAGCGAATACGGGCAACTTAGGCTAAATATTAGGAAGTACTGGGATCCTAAGGGGGTGGCGACACTAGGCGATACCTTGAGAGAAGGATGACCGATTACTTTTAACGAGGTCGCTTCGGAGTCTGGAGTACGGGAAGGGCAGCACACATAACCAACGCCTCACTTCTTCATAGTATAAAAACGAAGTTGCCAGGACCGGGGAGAATATTGGTAGAAGATGTGACGATAGAAACACTACAGCATTTCCAAAGGTGGACATACAGTATCACGATTATATGAGGTACTGACGTCGAGGCCCGAAGATACTCTTCTACAAATTAGGCAGAGCTGGGAGACAGATTTGCAGGAGCAGCTGTCGGACGAGGCTTGGAACAGGACTATGGGGCATCACAAGAAAGTGTCCAGAAATGCAAAACTGCAGCTGATTCAATTATATGTTACTCACAGAGCATATTTAACCCCGCAGAAAATTGCAAAATGTAGTCTTGCAAGGGAACAAGCCTGCCCGAAATGTGGCCTGATCAATGCAGACCTGATACACATGCTTTGGGCCTGCACGGAAATACGCCGATATTGGGAGGGAGTTGCCCAGGCTTTAACCAGGGTAGGCTTGTTGCCAGATTGGGTTACCCCCAAGGTGTTCTTTCTAGGAATCTTTCAGAGACCAAAGCACACCAGCCATGTAAGTAAATTGAGAGACCTGGCATATATCTTGGTGAAGCGTAAGAAAGCAATGGGGTAGAAGGCAAAGAAAGGCCCAACGGTTGAGAGGTGGTTGAGGGACCTCCGGAAATGGTCATTGGCAGAAAATGCAGTGTGGCAAGAAGCTTCTTGTAGAGGCCAAGAGGAGCAAAATATTGATTTGGTGGCCTGGAGACACATGTTACAAGAATTTACATACCTGCACATGAGAATACCCTGACTCACGAGCATGCACCATCACAATCCGTAAATAGAGAGAAGGGAGGTTTCAAGATGCTTTGTACACCATTGGTAGATATTGAAAGTTGAATAGGCTGCGGGGAGGGCGGAGAGGGGGATAGTAGGTAGCTTTGAACAGATGTATAACATGATGTATCATTGTAATTATTCACAAAGTCTGTATGTTTTTGATTGTTTAAAAAAAATATCCCTCTTTTTTCTCCTCCAGGTCTCGTCAGCATTTATGCACAGCTCTTCTAGCTCACTTTCTTCTCCACTGCAATATTCTTCCTCCATACTTAGTGCTCCAAAACCCCTTGGCCAGAGGATGCTCCTCTTTCTCTCCTTCATGTCCTATCTTCTACCCCTTGCCCTTCATTGTTTCACAGCCAGTTTCACGCTTACACTTGACACTGCCTGTCTAACCACCACTTTGTCTCTGCCTACTTGCTCCCTTCTTCTTGCTACCGCTTCCACTATACAACCCTTATTGTTTTTCCTTGGCGCCTCCGCCACCTCCACCACTTCCCTATCACCACACTCTGATACCCTTCTTACTGCCACCCACTTTCTACCAACACGGTGATACTCTTCTCGCTGCCACCTCGACCATGTGCGGATATTCTCGCAGCCACCACTTCCTTTATATGGTAGGCTGCACCACCCCCTTCCACTCAGGTTTCACCACTTCTTCCCCCATCTGCTTGTATTCAATGGATGCCCCTTCCTCATCTTTCCAGCTTTCACATCTCCAGCTGTCTCTGGCTCTCTCCAGTCATTTCATATTGTGCCTGTCTCTACCAAAGTCTGTCCAGCTCTCCTTCTGGCTCACCAGTCTGCAGCCTTCACCAAACAAGCCTCTTGTTCCTGCAACCTATGCACAACAATTGGGGTTTGTTATTTTATAATCTGTTCTCTCCTCCTCCTGATTGTGCTTTTTACCGAGAGTCTGCATCTTGTAGTGTGGATTGAGTGGGGGCTGAGTTCAGATGGTAAACTCAAACCGAGGGTCTGCACCTGAGTGGACTGATTTAGACCCGGCGGGTTTGACCAAACCTATATTTGGCCTATTCACAATCTTGCATTCTAGATTTATTCCTCTGTCCCTCTCTGAGGCTGCCTGCATTCAGCTGTGTTTCTCAGCATGTAAACCCCATGCTGCAAACAGATATGGTAAGGTTTTTTTGGATCTATGACTTTACAACAAAGTAGTTTGCATGCACTAAGGCATACATAAACCACTGTTACTCGGTTTTAAATACCACCTGCCTTTCCTTACCTCTTCTGATGCCCTTTCAGCCTCTAACTCATGTGCTCCCTGTAGCTCCTCTTTTATCTATTTTTTTGTGTGCAACTAACCACCTGCCTTTGGGTACAAAGGAATGTGTGTGGGAATGCTGGGTAGTGGAGAGTATAATCACTATTCAATACTTCTAATGTATGCTCTCATTAGGGCAGACACATGTTATAACTTCATGGCTTCTGCATTTCAAACTCAAATCCCTACTGTAAGGAACGCATGGTATCAACAGTAAGACTGACACAAGTGACCACAGTTCAAGGGTGTTTACTGAACTTTCACAAAGGGGCGATAAACGCCTATCTAAACCTAAATCTGAAGATGGGAGCAAGCTACGACCATAAAAAAATAATAATGCAGTCCTAGTGGAGTCTTGTCAAAATAAAAGGGCCTATCCTAGAAAAAACTATTGCCAATCCTTACCGCTAATTTACAAATAGTTTGGGGTACTGTTCATGAAAATGAAAGAAGTGTTCACAAAATGATAAATCGGGATGTTTTGGCCGTTGGCCTCCCTTCCCCACGTTTTCATCACGGGGCAAGGCGATTCACTCAAGTCAAGTGCAAACTCTGGCTTCTTCGACACAAGGATACAGTTCTATTTTCAGCACCATGACCTTCTGTGTCCAAATCTCTTTTCTCATCAAAGTCTCTTGATTTAGATTTTACAATTTTTTTATTTGGGTGTCTCACCCTGGACCCCCTCTGCCAGGCTCAAATCCCTTTTCCGTTACTGTGAATCCCCCCTATTCCGGGCTCATATCCCTGTATTTTAACGTTGAGAAAACTTTCTCAGGTAACTCACGGTTCACCCAGGATCCCCCTTAGCCGGGCACAGATCCTTCTTTGTATTCAATTAGTCTCCCTCAGCCTGGCTCTGACCAATTGCAGTTCACTTTATACTTATCGAAGACTTCTGAACGTACACAGGGTTTAGCTTGACTCGTTGCAGGACCACTTTGATACAAAGTTCCTTTTTACAATATATTTGCCATTCAGTTGGATACCTAACATAGACCTTTAAATGAGCACCCACGTGGTGCTGGCCCACTCTGTACACGGTATCTTACTTGGCCTTTCAAAGTTCATTCACTCCCTTGGTTTCCAATCGTTCATGCCGCTCATCACATGCGCTTCACACACTGTGTTTTGTGGATTTCTTCATACAATGTTGCTGCTTGCAACCTTGGTTCAAACACAAGCTGGTTTTGTATCAGTCGCTCGGACTCACTGGCTGTGCTGTTTTTACTGGTGTGGCTTCGTTGTAGGAGCTAAGGACAGTACAATGGCAGCAATCGCTCCTCCCTGCCTGGGTTATCAACACGGGAGAGCCCTGGATACCTTCGATGCACAGTGTAGGTCTGTTCAGCTTTAGTTCCCGGTCTTAGGCTTCTCACTTTCCAAGGTTAGTGAAATTAACGGTTTCAAGAGGTCAAGGGCACTTCCCTCCTTGAAACCCTCTCTGGTCTCGCTGCCTTTCTTCTTGTGTTAAACTGACCTCTTCGAACTACTGTTTCCTCGTGTGCTTTTCCTCGCTCAGCGTGTGCTTTGGTGCTCAGCCTTTTATCTGTGTGGGGAAGTGTTACGGGGGTCAGGTGGGTGCAATGATCAATAATTGCCTGACCTTGCCTGACCATGGTGTTGGGACATGTCAGGTATACGGTTCTGGTGTTAGTCCGTTGTTGCTCACAGTGAACTGTCTGTGAGAAAGTGTTTGTGTCAGGAAAGGGGGCGGAGGGTTTAGCTTCTAGGTATCCTACCTGGTAGGCTGGAGAAAAGGTGTTACAGGCAAGGGGATATGCATCTCGCCCTTCGGTGTCCCACTTCAACTCCCCGAAGACCAATCATCCAGGTGATCCTCCCGAACTGGCCCCCCCCCAGGAACTGAATCCAAAAGCGATGGCCGTGTCCTGGCCACCTGGATGACAGATCCCAGGGGACTAGCGGGTGGGACACCTTCAGGTTTCTCACACTAACGAGGATCCTGTAAATCCATGGCCGGTCTTTTTGTTATTACTGCAGAAAACAATGAGATTCAAACACTCTGTTTGATCACCTGCAGCAGGACAGTGCACCAAAGCCTTCAGTGAGAAGACTCCTGCCAGCAAAATCCTACCAGCACTGAAGAGAAAAACACATTACTTACCCCTGTAATATTATTTCTACTGGATGGTCCTCCCACGGATTCCTCATTTTAGATATTTTTTCTCCTGCTTTGCAGCTCTTGGAAAACATTTCCCCAGAAGGGGGCATTGTGTACACTGTCATCGATGGTCATCGAGTCGTTGTCTTTGTGACCGGATATGACATCGATGCTGGTATAATTAGCACGCTCGGCTCCCCATGATCTCAGTTGTCATCGCGTCCCCTTGCACAGCCACGTTGGGGATTAGAAACAAAAGTAACTGTTTAAGCGTTAAAAGGAGAGCCATTGGATAATTGATTACGGAGCTCCTTAATCATGGGGTAAGCTAGGAGGGCGATGAGGAATCAGTGGGAGAAACATCCAGTAGAAAGACCATTACCAGGCCTGAATAATTTGTTCTTCTAATGGATTGTGTCCTCCCACAGATTCCTCATCTTAGATAGACTCCCAAAGCAATAAAACCGTAACCGAGCAGGGAAAGAGCGAATACTATGGCGATTATATCATCACTTACCGGAGGACAGCCCTGCTGAAACTAGACTCATTTGTGGATATTGTGTCCAGGCAGTAGTGTTTTGCAAACGTGTATGGAGGACCATGTTGCGGCCTGACAGATATCCTTTCCAGGTATCCCTCTTTGGAGAGCAGAGGTATCTGCCAAAACCCTTGTGGAATGTGCCCTAAAGCCATCAGAATGTCTTTACCCGCTCTGGTGTACCATTCAGACACGCATAGCATTATCCATCTAGAGATGGGTGGCTTTGTTATTCCATTGCCTGTTTTCGGGCCGGTTTAGTCCATGAACAGCTAATCCTCCAGCCTGAATTGGTTTGTCCTACTGGTGTAAAAATTCAGAGCCCTCTTGGGGGGAGTAGTCGAGCCTATGCATCCTTTCTTCCTCTTTAGATGGATGAGGAGTTAGATAGAAAGCTGGCAAACAAATGAAACTCGAGTCGACCTTTGGAAGGAACGAAGAGCGCACTAGAGGAGTCCCCTTGTCCTTGGTAAAGATTGTTAAAGGAGGCGTACATGACAGGGCCTGCAATTCGCTCAATCTTTGGGTCGAGGAACAGGCATCCAAAAAGGCTGTCTTCCAAGATAGTAGCCTCAGAGGACATGAATGCAATGGCTCAAAAGCGGAAGCCAAACCAAATGTTAACACCAAGTTTATGTCTCATGCAGGAACCACAAAGGGTTTAGCCAGCCTTTTAAAAATTACGACCTTTGTTCTGGCATGCACTTAAAGATAGAGAGCGCCCTAAATATCCTTTCATCGTGGCGACCTGACGGCCTGTCTTGCCAAATGAAGAAGAAAAGACAACACCCTTGAGGTGTCACATAAAAAGGGATCGACATCCTGAGCTCTGCACCAGAAGCCGAACGTCTTCCAACAGCAGCGGTATAGAGCCTTAGTTGCTGGCCTTCTGGCGGAAAGCAACACCTCCATCACATCTTCCCAAAGGTCCCAATACCTGTACGTTAGCCTTTCAGAAGCCAGGTGTGCATGGTGTGCGTGTGTGTGTACGCTTCGGTGAAGAATCAGCCCCCCCCCTGGTTTGGCCTCCGACAATGTGGAGGACAGATGGCCATATCCAGATGGTCTGGGTACCACGTCCTCCTGGCCCAGTCTAGGGAAATTAGGATCATGGTTGCTCCATACGTTTTCAACCTCCCGATCACTTTAGGGAGGACGCAAATTGGTGGGAACGCATACAGGAGCTTGAAGTGCCAGTGCACCACCAATGTGTCCACTAGTGCTCCTCTCAGGGGAAATTCCCCATAGCAGAAAGTTCTCACTTCCTGTTCACACTGGAGGTAAACAGATCCACTTGAGGTGTTCCCCAGAGAGAAAGGATATCCAGAAGAACTTCCTGGCACAGCTCCCACTCGGAAAGCCTGCTCAGGGCGTCTGCCATTGTGTTGTTCTTCCCAGCGAGGTGATGTTGTTATGTAATGGCCACTAACTTACACTAACTCTCTTGTTGATGTAGTGCATGGCACTGTGTTGTCTGTCATGATCAAGACAGTCTTCTCCTGCTTGGCGAGGCCATCAACGCCAGTCTGATTACCCTCAGCTCCAATAGGTTTATGTTTGTCTCTGAAGGACTACACCCGGCTCACCGTCGGCTTGTTCAGGTGAGTGCCCAAGCATACGTCACTACGGTAGCCTCTGGCTACGGTTGCCAAAAAGTTATCCTGGCATCACATTCTCTGTACAAGTCCACCACAGGAGATCCTGAGCGTCTCTGCTCAGGATTTGAATCAGGGTCGTCATACTGCCAGAGAACTGCGACCATTGAGATCTGACGGCCCATTGGACCTATCTCATTCTCAGTCGAGCCTCTGGCACCAAGAAGATGCATGATACCATGAGGCCGAGCAACCGTAGGAAGTCTAGGGCTGTCAGATATTGGGTGGTCTGGAATTTGCTGACCATCTGCAGGAGTTATAGAGCCCTTTCCTCTGGGTGGCGGGGGTGCCTTGCCTGAGGGAGAATCCATGACCACTCTGATGAATTGGAGCGTTTGAGAAGGTGTCAGTTGAGACTTCTTTAAATTGAGGTCAAAGCCCAGGAGGCAGGTACGGTTGAGATGATCCAGGGCTTGATCCAGAGACCGTCCCTCCCCTGATTAACCAATCACCCAGATAAGGAAAGACATGATTCCCTCCTTTCTTGAGACTGGTTGCCACTACTGCCAACAGCTTGAAGACACTGGGCAGAGAACTCAAAACGGGTACTGAGTGTTGCCTATGATGAATCTCAAGTACTTTCTGTGCTTTAGATGGATCGACACATGGAAGTAAGCATCCTGTAGGTCGAGTGACAGCAACCAATCGAGAATTTCTTGGTCCTGGAGGATGTGCAAGAGTGTTACCATCTTTAACTTGTCCTTCTTGAGGAAGTTGTTCAAGCGACACAGGTCCAAGATGGGTCGCAGACCTTGGTCCTTCTTTGGGACCAAAACATAGTGGGAGTACCACCCCCTGTTCCTTTCTTGTACAGAAAACAACTCTATCGTGCTCTTCTCCAGAAGAGAGAAAGCCTCTTGCAGGAGTAATGGGTCTGGAACAGGAGGTGGTCTGGCTAGAAAAGAGGAGGGCAATATGGACAGCGCTTTAAAAGGGGAGGCAGTAACCCTGAGAGACTACCTGAAGCGCCCATGCATCCAAAGTTAACGCGCACCATGTTTGCAAATGGTGTGACAGATTCCCCATTACGGTGAAGCATGGCAGACATTTTTAAAGAGGTTTTCTGGTAGGGGCCGCACTGGATGGGAGAGACGCAGAGGTAGTCTGTGCTTTACTTCCTCTACCTCCGGCAGGTCGAGAGAACCGTTTTGGACGTTGACGGATGGCGGGCTGCTTCCCCCCCCTTTTGTCCATAGTTATAGTAACAAAAAAGTTTGCCCTTCCATTGTGTTGAAGGTTGAGCAGGTTGTCTTATCGCTGCTCTTCAGACTTTGCAGGGGTCTTGGACACCAATATTTTCAAGGCTGACATCTGCCTTTTAGCGAAAAAGGTGTGTGCCGTCAAAAGGCATGTCAAGCAGTTTTGCTTGAACATCCTGCGCAAACCCCGATTTCTGGGGCCAGGTGAATCTTCACATGACGGAACTCGCCGCCATAGATCTCCCGGCACTTTTTTCAAAGTCCTGACTAAAGGGACTGGTGCATGTCTTGCTTTCCAACTTCCACTTTATTAAGGAAGTCTTTCCTCATTTCCCCTTCAAGGATGTGCTCAAACGCTGCAGCTATTACAAACCATAAGGTATGTGTATACTTGTACAGTGCACATGAAGCATTAACCGTTTTTAGTGTCATAATGCCACAGGCAAACACTTGTTTTGCTAGAGCGTCACAACGCTTGTCATCCCTGTTGTTTTCTTAGGATGGAGAGAAAACTGTAAGAAGGTACAAAGAACTTGTAGTATACCAAGGGGTCAACAGAAACACTTACAACCAGAAGTATTATAAATAATAAAAGGTATATTATAAACACAGTTAGGCCAAGTTAATTCTTGGGGTAAGCACTTTGTCATAGAGTCATACACACATTATAAGAACACCACAAAATGCTTTTAAAAGGTATATAGACCAAAGAAAACAAACAACATTAATAGGCAAGTTAGACCTTATCATATACATTTAGTATAGGACACACCTATTCATGGCGCGTAAAACCATAAGTTACTTTCATATTACTTTCTGATTACTTTCCGTTATACAAGGGCAGTAGTCCCTGGCTGCGCAGTGACACCCAGTTCAGAAATCATTTAGTGAATCAACTTCCAAGTATACTTTTCTGAGTAGTGCAACACCAATTCAAGGAACAGTAGAAACCTATAACCACATTCAGGATAACACACAGTTATACTAGATGAGTAAGACCTTTTGGTGTAATATAAAATTACAGTGGCTTTTCAGCTCAGTGGAAAGAAGAATAAGGTAAGCAAGAACTCTTTACACTATTGCAGTATTGCACAAGGCAGACCAAGGTCAGCTACACATACAGAACAATTTTTAAGAATGGCACACCGCTATTTTAGGCAGGTAAAACCTAATGCTGTAATTTACTATTACAGTTGATTTTTAGGTCAGTGGAACACATACTAAGGTAAGCAATAACACCTATTTTAGGATGGCACACAGCTATTCAAATTAGGTCAAACTCATATACTTTATAAAGGAGCTACCAGCAACAGTCGATGAATTCCTTGTCATGAAGACAGGACTCTGGAAGGGATTGTGCAGCCAGGATCAATGAGGAAGGCTCCAGGCAAGAATTTCTTTATGGCTGGATACGGCTCTGTGGTTTTCGTGCCCTTTTTAGGAGACAGAAGAAGACAGAATATCGCTGATTGGATTTGCATCGCTAATTTGGTCCAGCACTCTGGTGTAGGGATTTCAAGGACTTGAATCACATCTCTGGAGCCCGAGCAGGATGGCAACAAAGTCTCAGCTCGATTCAGAAGACCATGCACTGCACGATGGCTCGAGGTCCCAGGATATTGTGGTATTGCAGTGCCGCAAGGTCGCAGCACGACGTAGGATGGCTCAAAATGCAGGTCTTCTTGAATGGATCTCACCAGGATCTGGATAAGGGTCTTCGTTTTCGTAGTCCCCAGGTCGCTTGAAAGGAAGGGTAACAGCAGGCTCCAGTTACACAGCAGGCTCTCTGTTGGCTGGAAATCAACTCTGCTGTGGTTTCTTCATCTTCAGATTAAGGTCCAGTGGTCGACTACCTCTTCAGCTTCCAGGATCAGACTTTTATCCAGGAACCGAGCCAGTCAAACAGACGTGAAACATTCAAACTTGGGGGGATGGGAGTCCTTTCAGGAAGCCAGCCTCCCAGTTTGAAATGGATTCTCGCAGCCAGGCTGGAAGACAAAGGGCCGCAGAGTTTTGGGCTCCTCCCTCGCTTCCTGCCTTCACAGACACTCTGGAGCCTGGGCGGGCTATACCAATTTCTCCTTCCGAAGATAAAAATCACACAACAGACTTTCTCGCACTGGAGGGCAGGGGAAAGACCAAGAAGGGACAAGAAGTGCGTAAATGGCAAAAAAAGGAGAAGGGGGCCATTTTGGTAAAATGGCCACCCATGGGTGCCTTTACCGCAACTCTGAAAAAAGCCCACGGTAAAGGTGCACCAAATTTATAAATAGGTTCACTGCCACCAGCCATTCAACAAAATGGTTACAGTGCTAGTGAGAAGAACAAGTTACGTCTTATCTTGTAACGTTCTTTCGACGGGATGTTCCTCCGACGTATTCCTCATCTTAGATATCTCCTTCCAGCTCTGCTGGCCTCGGAACATTTTTTCTCTAGAGGGCGCTGCGCGTCAACGTCCTCCGAGTCGATGTCCCTCGACAGCCGCCGTATCGATGTCGACGTCATCCTGCCTGTAAAGGCCGCGCGCAGCGTCCGTTGCTCAGTTCCGTTTTGTAGCCCACAATAATACTTTCTGGACTAACTAATCACCCTGAAGGAGCGTAAGCTGCAACAACAAGGGAAGTAGAACTGCGGGGATGGATGGGAGGGTCGATGAGGAATACGTCGGAGGAACATCCCGTCGAAAGAACGTTACAAGGTAAGAAGTAACTTGTTCTTCGAAGGGATTGTGTCCTCCGACGTATTCCTCATCTTAGATAGGCTCCCATAGCAGTATTCTATTATCGGAGGAGGGAGTACTGACTTCACGCTGTATTCTATTGATGAATAGAATGCAGTACAGCCCTTCCAAACCTAGTCTCTTGACTGGAGGAGGAATCCAAATTGTAAAAACGTGTAAAGGTATGGACAGACGACCATGTAGCGGCCGCACATATGCCTTTAACCGGCACGCCTCTTTTGAGGGCCAATGAAGCTGCAATACCTCTGGTCGAATGAGCCCTAAGGTTTTGAGGGGGCTCTTTCCCTGCCAGTTTATAACATTCCAGAATGGCTAGAATGATCCATCTGGAAATGGTCTGTTTAGTTATTGGTAACCCCAGCTTGTGACCTGCGTAACCTACAAACAGCTGGTCTGCCTGTCTTATCCTGGCTAGTCTACTGATGTAAAAACTTAAAGCCCTCCTAGGGTCTAGCCTGTGTAACCTCTCTTCCTCTTTCCCCGGGTGAGGAGGAGGATAGACAGATGGTAGGGTAATCTTCTGAGTGATATGGAATTCAGAAACCACCTTTGGGAGGAAATTAGGCTTCACTTGCAGGACAACTTTGTCTTTGTGAAATATTGTGTGAGGGGGTTTACAAGAAAGAGCTTGTAATTCACTCACCCTTCTAGCAGATGTAAGTGCTATTAATAAAACAGTTTTAAGGGTAAGGAATCTTAACGAACAAGAATGGAGAGGTTCGAAAGGTGTACCCATCAGGAAAGTTAGTACTAAGTTTAAATCCCATAGGGGAATTTGGAATGGTCTTGGGGGATAAACATTGGTTAACCCCTTTAGAAACTGTATTACCAAGGGTAATTTAAAATAGGATGGTTCTTCCGCAGTACGCTTAAAGATGGATAGCGCTGCGAGATAGCCTTTAATGGTGCCAACTTGAAGGCCTGAATTTGCCAAATGTAGTAGGAAGGACAAAACCATTGGTGTACCACATGAAAAAGGGTCGATATTCTGTTCTCTACACCAGCTGCAAAATCTGTTCCAACGGCAGCGGTATAAAGACTTTGTTGCTGGCCTCCTTGCCGAAAGCAACACCTCCATAACATCATCAGGGAGGTCCCAATCCTTGTACCTCAGCCTTTCAGAAGCCAAGCGTGAAGGTTGAGGGTTTTGATGTCTGGATGGAGAACCTGACCTCCCTTCTGTGAGAGTAGGTTCTCTCTGAGTGGAAGTCGAATTGGAGGGCAGATGGACAAGTTTAGAAGGTCCGGGTACCACGTTCTCCTGGCCCAATCCGGGGCAATTAGGATCATGGTTCTCCGGAATCTTCTCAACCTCCTGATCATTTGAGGAATGACAGGGACCGGTGGGAACGCGTACAGAAGCGGAAACTCCCAGTCCACTATGAACGCGTCTCCCAGAGCTCCTCTCGGGGGAAATTCCCTTGAGCAGAACAGGTCGCATTTCCTTTTTATGCTGGCGGCGAACAGATCTACCTGAGGGGTTCCCCAAAGGGCGAAGATCTCTTGAAGGACTTCCTGAGCTAGCTCCCACTCGTGGGACACTGTGTTCTGCCTGCTCAGAGCGTCCGCTGTCAAGTTCTTCTCTCCGGCTAGGTGAACTGCCGATAGAGAGATTCCTTCTTGGATTGCCCAAAACCAGAGCTGCATCGGCTCTCTGCACAGGGGTAGTGACCCTACGCCTCCTCTTTTGTTGAGGTAATGCATGGCCACCGTGTTGTCCGTCATTATCAGGACGTTCTTCCCTTGTACAGCTGGCAGGAACGCCTTCAGCGCAAGTCTGATGGCTCTCAGCTCTAACAGGTTGATATGTAGTCTGGACTCCGATGGAGACCAACGACCGCTGATGGTCAAGTCGTTGGCGTGGGCTCCCCACCCCGTGAGTGAGGCATCCGTGACTACTGTTATCTCCGGCCAGGGTTGCCAAAACTGTTCTCCTTTCAGAATGTTCTCCTGACAGGCCCACCACTGAAGGTCTCGAGCCACCCTGCCGGGAACCTGAAGAAGATCTGTCATTCTCCCTGAGAATTGTGACCACTGAGTCCTCAGTGCCCACTGGAGGGATCTCATTCTCAGGCGAGCCTCTGGCACTAGGAAAATGCAGGATGTCATGAGGCCTAGCAACCTCAAAAAGTCGAAGGCTGGAAGACGTTGGGCATGTTGGAACTTGGTAACCATCTGTAGAATATCTTGAGCCCTCACCTCTGGTGGCGAGGCTTTTCCCAGGGAAGTGTCCAGGATCGCTCCTATGAACTGGAGTCTCTGCGATGGTATCATTTGTGACTTCTTTAAATTGAGGGAGAAGCCCAGTCTGTGAAGGAAGTGGCACACGTGATTTAGCTGGATCTGAGCTTGTTCCGGAGAAACAGCCCTGATCAACCAATCGTCCAGGTAGGGGTAGACGTGAATCCCTTCCCTCCTTATACTTGCAGCCACTACCGACATTAACTTGGTGAAGACCCTCGGGGCGGAGGTCAGCCCAAATGGCAGCACTTGAAATTGATAGTGAGAGTTGCCAATTGCGAACCTCAGGTATTTCCTGTGTTTGAGATGGATAGGCACATGGAAATAAGCGTCCTGAAGGTCCAGAGATACCAACCAGTCCTGGAACTGAAGGACCTGGAGGATCTGAGAAAGAGTGACCATCTTGAATTTGTCTTTTCTGAGGAATTTATTCAATTCTCGCAAGTCCAAGATGGGTCTCAGTCCTCCGTCTTTCTTTGGAATGAGAAAGTAAGGGGAGTACCAGCCCTTGTTCCTCTCCGCTACAGGTACCGATTCTATGGCACCTTTCTCTAGCAGGTCCCAAATTTCCTGCAAGAGGAGCGGATCTGGAGCTTTCTGAGAGCTGATCCCCGGTGGATGACTCTGAGGTATACGTAGGAAAGGCAGGCAGTAACCTTGGGCAACTGTTTCCAATGCCCAAGCATCTGACGTGATAGCCTGCCATACCGCCAGATGTTGAGTCAACCTGCCTCCTACAGGTGTCCTGTGAGGGAAGTCCTCAGAGTGGTTTTGGGGCGGCTGATGCAGATGCCGATGGTAAAGAGGTACCTGCTGTTGCTGCGGCTTTTGAATATCTACCCCGTCCACCTCGGGTAGGTCTTCTTTGTCCCCTTTGAGCCGGTCGTCCCCTACCTCTTCCGAATGCGGAGTAGAAGTGAAAGGACTTGCCCCTCGCAGAGGTTCCTGTGGGACGAAAAGGAGTCTGATGGATTGCAGCTCCTAGGGATTTTGCTGCTGCTTTTGAAGTTTGCAGTTTCTCTAAACTGTCATCCGCCTTTTTCCCGAACAAAGAAGAGCCATCGAATGGCATGTTCAAGAGCCCGGCTTGCACATCTGGGGCAAAACCAGACTTTCTCAACCAAGCGAATCTCCTGGTTGATGTACTTGCCGCCATTGCTCTGCTGATACTGTCAGCCGAATCAATGCCCGTCTGGAGGGATTCGCACATAGCGTCTTTACCATCCTGTATAATATTCAGGAACGCATCCCTTTCTTCTCCCTCCGGGATGCAGTCAGCCGCTGTAGAAGCACACTCCCAAAGTGTATGGCTGAACCTAGCAAGGGTGCAAGTAGCATTAACAGATTTTAACGCCATGCTGAAAAGACTTTCTTTGCCATAGCATCATATTTTTTATCGTCCCTGTCCTGTGGGACGGTAGGATAAGCCGTCTTGACATCGGTAGAGGATGCTGCCTGTACCACCAGACTTTCTGGGGATGGGTGTTTAGACAAAAACTCTGGGTCTGTAGAAGATACCCTGTACTTTGTAGACAGTTTTTTATTTACTGCTGGTACTACACATCTGGGGTTTCCCAGTTTGTCATGATCTTTTTCTGAAGAGCTTTATGAAAAGGCACCACAGGATCCTCCTGTGGGCCTTTGTCAAGAATATCCGTGAGGTCATCTTGTTGGAAAGATTGTGAAGGTGCAGAACACCCCATGAACTCTGTGATCATGGCCATTAAGGCTCTATAGGGGGTTTCAGCATGCTCCCCCGGGTCTGGCTTAGCAAACTCCACCTCAGGGGAAGTGTCTAACCCACTTGCCTCATGTAAGGAATTATGAAGATCCTTTAACCTGCGCTCTTCAGAGGACAATACCTCTCTAATTGGGGTTACAGCTCCCTGCAACTGAAATGTGTCTTCCTGTTCAGACAATTCACCCTCTTCCAAAATTGAGGACATAGTTCTCAATTGTTCTGAACTCATAAAGGGAGTAAATCCGATTTCCAGGGCAGAGGGTGCCGAACTTGTCATTATCGGCCTCGAAAACGTCGATGTCGTCGACGCCGACGGCTTCGAGCGTGGCGTCGAAAACAAAGGCGGAGGCCTCGAAGACCTCGACAGAATTGGAATTCTACTCGACAATCTCGAAGCCATCGACGTCGAGGACCTGGGGATAGTCACTGGGTGTGTCGTAACCGTGACTTTTCTTGGCGTCGACGCCAGTGTCGAAGCTGGCGTCGAGTCGACAGACCCGTGTGTCGAAGGTCCCTTCGACAACGGCGTCGAAGACATCGACCTCGACGGAACCCTCGTCGACGGCACCTTCGAGGAAGGTTTGGAGGTCATAGTCCTACTCGAGGGTTCGAGACGCGCTCGAGAGGTTTCCTTCGCCAGGTACTGCGACTCGCGGCGTTTTTGACCTTCGGTTCTTTCGACCAGAGCATCGCTCTCGGCAGTCTTCGAGGGGGTCGAGGCCGCTTTCTCGAAGACGCTCATCATATTTTTGCGGAATTCCTCCCATTCAGCCCGGGAACTATGTTTCGTGGGGCAAGGGATTCTTTTTGGCGAAACAGAGGAAGAGGAAGACGGAGAAGGGGTAGGGGATCTTCGACGTCTCCTCTTCGAGTGCTTCCATCTCGAGGAGTGATGGGACCCACTCCGAGACCTGGAGCGCGAATGGTGATGAGGAGACGAATGTCTCGACTTCGTCGACGAAGAAGAAGCTTTAAAAGTCTTACCTTTCTCCAGCTTCCCCCTACGCTCCTTCAGGGCCTTAGCTGTCATGGACATACAGTCCTCGCATTCCGAACAATGGTGTTCAGCTCCCAAACACCACAGACAAACTCTGTGAGGGTCAGTCAACGACATCTTTTTCCCACAATCTCGACATTTCTTGAAGCCGGATCGAGGAGTTGTCGGTTCCGACGAGGAAGCCATCGAGTACAGATCGAATGACTCGAGGTAAATAGGATTAATCTGACTAAGAACTGAGCAACGGTATTCCGAGGCACTGAGTAAGCGCGGAAAAACGGAACTGAGCAACGGACGCTGCGCGCGGCCTTTATAGGCAGGATGACGTCGACGTCGATACGGCGGCTGTCGAGGGACATTGACTCGGAGGACGTCGACGCGCAGCGCCCTCTAGAGAAAAAATTTTCCGAGGCCAGCAGAGCTGGAAGGAGATATCTAAGATGAGGAATACGTCGGAGGACACAATCCCTTCGAAAGGGGATACATTATATCTCCCTAGCACTCCACATAAGCTGGGGTGTTGCTGATTTTCACCTAACAAAATGTATAAGGGATATAAATATCCTTTCTAGCCTTGGGAACAAGAAAAAGGGGGGCCCAAAGAGCAACCGTATAACAATAAAAAGTTATATACCAAAAGTTGTCAAAGAAGATAAAATTAAAAGGACACTATGGAGAGTCTTAAAAAGGACACCCATAAAAAGAGTAAAACGTTCTTTTAGTGTGGAAAAAGGTTCCCACACTGAAGTATAGGGAAAAATAATCTACCAGTCCAGCAAAAATTCTGGGGTTCTAAAAAGTGAGGTAGATTTAGCACTAAAGTTAAAAAAATCTTACCTAACATGGGTAAAGATGGATAGGCGCTAGCCTTAATACCAACAGTCGCACCCTGTACTTCCAGACTATCATGTGCTTGATGTCTGGATCAGATAAGGCAGGCCCTGAGCAGAGAGTCTCCATAGCTCCATGAGGGTTTTTTTTATGGTATAATGTAAGGGCAGGACAGGTTGAATGGTTGTGCCCTTGTTTAGGATGTCTATCAAGTCACATTCCGTTATGTCACCAGAGGGGGGGACCCCATCCTAAGCCATCAGTTACTTTTGCCATCATTCTCCTGTATGCCATAGAGTGGGCTTGAGGATCTCTCCGATAGCCTTTTTGTCCTCCTCATGAAAACCTTCAGGATGTCGAGGAAGACCCACAGGCTCAAACCCGAAGGGAACCTGAGTCGTCATCCTCATGGAAAATGTCCTGAAAAGGACATAAAATTCCTCCTAGACGCCAGAGAACATCGAAAAACGCTCCAGCCGCCGATGATTTTGGTGGCGTCGACAGTCCTCGAATCAAGGATTTCACCGGTCTCGGGCTCTTTTGCACATAAGGTGGTTGGAAACAGAGTCCCTGCCGTCCTTGTCGGGCCCAGAGGAAGAGAGAATGGGCGGGCATGCTTTCTCAAAGATCTGTATCATTTTAATGCAAAACTCTTTCCACTTCGCTGCCGAGGCGGATTTGGACAGGAAACATACCTGTCTTTCTGACAGTGCTGAGAACACCAACCCCCCTTCTATTTCACCCGAGTCTACCAAAAATCATTATTTGATACCATATCTAAACTCAAAGCCTCAAACTGCAAAGGAGACTCCGTCCCAGCACAAGTAGTTAAATCCTGTGCCCACACTATTACTCCTATCATTACCAATTTTGTAAGCACGTACTTTAATACCAACCTGGTCCCAGCTGGCATCAAAGAAGCCTGGGTGACTCCCCTGCTAAAAACAAAAAAAAACAACCTTGACCCCACTGTTGCCACCAATTATAGACCAATAACTACAGTTCTGTTTCTACTTAAAATCCTCGACAAAATAGCCTATAATCAAGTCCCATCACATATAGATCAGAACCATCTCCTTGGAACCAGGCAATCTGGTTTCTGTCCAAATCACAGCACGGAAACGGCCCTTCTGGACCTAAAAATCCAGATGGACACCATAAGAGACACAGGAACACTTTGCATCTTCCTTCTATTAGATCTTTCTGCAGCGTTCGACCTAGTGGACCATAACACACTCTGCTCTAAACTAGCCAAAGACTTCAACTTTTCTTCCAACGCTACCACATGGATCAAATGCTTTCTTGCAAAACTAACCTCGAGGGTTTCCATAGATAAAGAAGCTGCTGACCCTATCCCTGTCCCCATTGGTGTACCTCAAGGCTCTTGCCTTTCCCCAACACTTTATAATGCATACACTACGCTCCTCTTCTTAGCGCTAGACGATATGGGTGTCATCTACACTAACTTTGCAGATGACACCCAGATCCTCATCCCACTTACAGGGAACTACACCCAAGACACTCAGACCATTAACAAAATCTATGCCATAATTCAACTCTGGATGGCCTTAAACAGCCTCTGCCTCAACGATGAGAAGACAGAGGTGCTCATCGTGGGACCCCAGTCTAAAATAGCTGCACTTCATCCTGACTACTCCTCCATCAATATTGATGGCACTATGATTCCGGTACTGAAACATGTAAAAACTCCAGGTGTGTACCTAGACGCGAACCTCACCATGACCAAACACATTAACGCTCTCTCATCTGCTGAAGTATTGGTTGGTGAGAGAAAATGGTACTGTGTTGTGATTCTGCGTGGAAAGTGTGTGAGTGATAGTAGTAGTGAGAGATTAGTGAGTGAGTGTGGTGTGATTGTGGGCGTGAAGGGATGTTGATTGAGAAGAAGGTGGAGAGAAGGCAGTAGTAGTTGTGTCGAGGAGGGAGTAGCAGTAGAATGGAAAATGGAGTAGTGGTGTGGGAGAGCGAGCAGTAGTGTTGTGCATAGGAGAGAGTAGTCATGTGAAGAGGGGTGAGTAGTAGATGTTTGAGAGAGTGAGTAAGAATGGAGGGTGTAGGTAGGGCGGAGCGAGAGGAACATCGGAGGGATAGAAAAAAGTGTATGGGAGAGAGCGGAGGGACGGTGGTTGGATAATAGGGAGGAGAGTAGGAGAAGGAAAAGGGGAGTGACAGAGAAACAGGAAGAGGAACATAATGGAAGGAGAATACGGGCAAGGGTTTTTTGAGTGTCTGGAAGGTCCCATCCTGATTTCTAGAACTAACCAAGGGATCAAGGAATGGCACAGCTGTATACGCGGGAGTCGTCGACGATGATATCGAGTGGTACAACGGCCACTGTCGGAAAATGTGCTGAGCAGCTGATACTGGATAGCTATCTGTCAAGATGAGGAATCTGTTGTAGAATGCAATTCATTGAAGTAGGTCACACCTAGGAAGTACCTGAAGGGGTCATATAGATGTACAAATTATTTACCTCTCGCTAATGTTCTTTCTGATTAATGTTCCTTCCATGGATTCCTGATCTATGATGTCTATCTCTCAGTGCAGCTGCTCTTCTGAAACTTTTTCTGCCAACAGGGGGCACAGGGTGCCTCCGCGTCAGCTTCTCTTTGGAGAACACCAAATATGGAGGTTTAACAGATAACACCTGGCGTTTCCTCACCCATCTAGCAGAAGTGATGGAAACACGGAAAATCACCTTAAGGGTGAGCAACCTTAAAGAACAATAATGCAGGGACTCAAACAGAGCACCCATAAGAAAAGTCAGTACCAAATTTAAATCTCATGACGGATCAACAAATTTGCATGATGGAAACTGAGTGCACAATACATGCAAAAATGACTTAAACGTGGGGATTGTGAACAACGAGCCCTGCTCAGGGGTCCTTTTGAAAAACAGTATCCACTCACAGTGCCAATCTGCAGGCCCATCTGGGTCAAGGTAAGCAGAAAATCCACAACGCATTGCTGTGATTTTGGATGATTGGAACTATTGAAGGGAGTCATCAGCCTTGGTCCCGAAGAGCATGTTATGAGGGGTCAGAAATGTGAGGCGGACTACGTTGTGATGACATTTTATTAACTCAAAAGGTTGGATAAACGCCTCACTATCCCTACCCTGACGAGGATTTCCCTGCCTAAAATGAACTAAAAGAAACACTAACAAAAGGTCTCTGTCCCTCACAATTATACATACTGTAAATCAACAAGGTAATGCATGGCAGTTGAAAGGCAACAAAAATATAAGTTAAGTTCACAATATTATAACAGTCTCTCCTTATGATCTGAGTACATTCCCCTTCCCCAGATTCACACAGGATTCTGTTCCACAGTTCCAAAAGAAATAAGAAAATCCTGTTCTGTAATAAAAGTTCCAACACAGTTCTTTGTGGCTCCAACTTGACAAAACAAAGTTCCAACATTTCAGAATTGTTCAACACGAGTTCCTTCTCTTCCACTTTTAATAATAAGATTCAAAAACAATCTTCTTCGCATAAACCAAGAATATTGCTTTAGTTTATAAGTATTAACATGAATTGTCTTTGTCAGGATGCTTCCGCAACAACATTTTAGTTCTGCAGCTATAGAACAGTTCTGCAGCAGTTTTATATACAGTTCTTGCTTCAGCAATGAAAGTTTGTCAAGATAGTGGTAATGTTTTGAAACCTATCAACAGCGTACTACTGCTTCTTCAACAACCACTTGCTTCCACAATTAACATTTGCTAGAATGGTTTATCAACACCACTTCACACTAACACTTCATCAAATTGCACCTGGTTTACTTCCATGCCAGGCCTACTACCTACTTCAAAGTTTGCTGTTCGGGTATACGCCCCCGCCCGAACAGTAGTTTACCAACAACAAGTGCCTCTGTGGTTAAGGTTAGCTTACCACAACTTCATAGTGCTTCCTACTTTACAACATCAAGCTTTAAGCAATTCTTCAGGCAAGGTAAGATTCACATTGGTGCACTTTACTACACTCTGTGATTTCCAATACCTCTTTAAGTTATGCTCCTCTACTTCTGAGCAGCCGTTACCAGAAGTGCAGCCTTCTGGACACTTTTGTTTCCCCACTTCATTATTAACCAAACACTGACAATTATATGGTTTTATTCTGCTTCTTCCTTGACTTTGGCAATGTGAGTTTAGATCAGCTTTTATTATGGACTTCTTCACACAAGGGCAATACACTTTAAAACTTTTCAGACTTTCATTTGCTCCCTTCTGACTTTGGCAATGTTGGTTTTAAAATGTGTTACTTTTACTTTCTTTTGGCTTGGGTAATGGTTGTTTGCATTACATTCTAGAAGTATTGCCCCATCTTGTTGCTGGCTTTTAAATAAACTCAAATTCTTAAAGTCACAGTCATTTGATCTAATATGGTAAGGTTTTCTGCATTTTCTGACAGTTCGGTATTCAAAATTGCCTTTAGTCTTTATGTTCACACATACGCGATTGCTTTCCAATATGAAAAAACCTGCATCAAGCACGCGAGAGGTCACAGAGCGCTCCGGTGTTACAATCACTTGTTTAACTCACTGGGGATGGCTTGAACGTCGATTTCCCTTGCTGCTCACAGGTCCTTCTCTTCAGCGACTCCTCGCAACTTGCTGGTTTCAGTCTTGCGGTGCCCACGCTACTTGCACAGAGAGCTTCCTTTGCTTCGGAGGCTCTCCAGTGCTCGCCTGCCACCAGAGATAGCCTTGGGGAAAAGAAAGCTTTCCAAACTTTTGCTTCCCGCTGCGCAGCTTCTGCAAAACAGGTCTCCAGGGGACTAGCTTCCCACTCTCAAGCTTCCCGCTGTGCAACCTTTGCAATTAAGGCTTCAGGAAGCAAAGACCCTCTCAGGACGGCTACTGCCCCCACAGTGGTCCCTGCGTCGTCTTTCTCCCCCAGTATCGGCTTCTGCAGCAATGTAGAGAGTTCACAACTCCTCCACCTACGACTGCTATTCTGCCCCTTCTTATCATCAACGGCCTGCACATGAGGGGGCCTTTTTAGCTTCTCAGCCTCCCTCAGGTGTGGGTCATTCTCATTAACAAGCAGTTTTTTCCCAATACTTTTTATTGGTATTTCCAAAATTATACCAACATTCCCCCTCCTTATCTCCCCACCCCTCTCTCCTTCCTGATATTTTCCTCCCCCATCCCCACCACAGCAAAAACAGCCTTTATGTGCATTCTCTTCCTCACATGACAACTCTCATAACCCTTTCCATTAAACCATACCCCTCCGCCCCTAGTGCCTACAGTCTTTAATTTGGTCTACTAATGATCCCCTAGGTCTACTTCATGTCATCCGAATTTCCCAGGGCCACCCCCAAACATACTTGTCTGGTCCTTACGAGCACTGAGAGGGGGGGGGCACCCCCCTGGCTTCGTACCATTGTTTACCCCAATCCCAACAGTTGCAGTCTCCTAGGGTTCCAAGCAGATCTTGAGTCTCTTTGCAGAAATTGCAAAACTATGTCCCAGTCCATCAAGATTTTTTGGTGTTCCCCCTGGATCGTATAGGTTACCCATTCGAGAGCCCCATATCTTGCCCACCCATTTATGTTCCGTTGGGTTTTTTCTGCTTTCATTTGCGCGCCAATAGCAGCATAGCTGCCACCATCTTACGTATGCTTTTTTTGCGCTCTCGAGGGTAGGTTCTCCAATACTGCGCCCATCCCCAATACTGCCCCCTCGCACTACCACCCTATTGTAGACTAAAGAATTCCTTAATTGCCTCCTTAAACATATCCCAGAACAGCTGTAGTGCTGGGCATTCCCACCATATATGTTTCCAGGATCCCACCGTCCCGCATCCCCTCCAGCACAGCTCTGATGTGTGTGGGTAGAACGTATGCAGTTTCTCAGGTGTGAGATGCCATTGGATCATGACCATGACACACATTTCCTTTACCTGGATGGCCCTTGTAAGTTTGGGAATGTTTGGGGTCGATATTCTTTAGGTTGCCAGAGCACTTCCTCTAATGGACTTCCTACTATTGCCCTGTCCATCCGGCACCACATTATTGCGCGGTTGCCAGTGAAACACTCCTGCACCACTCTAATCTGTGCCACCAAGTAATAAAGACCAAAGTTTGGAACTCCTATCCCACTTTGCTTCTTGGGGCCATAAGTAACTGCATTGAGTCCCTGGGTTTCTTGCGATTCCAAATGAAGGCTCTCACCAATTTTTGCAGGTTCCTTAGGAATCCCTGCAGGATTGACCCAGGAAGGGCCATGAAATAATATACAATCTTGATTAGGATCACCATTTTGAGAACATTGAGGTCCCCAATCCTGGGGGACCTTAATGAGTACATCAGTTTTTTCATCTTCTCTATTAACAGTATATAGTTTGCCCGATAAACGGAATCCAACGAGTCTATAATTTGAACCCCCAAATATTACACCCGTTTCACAGCCCACCTATATGGCACAAGTGGAGTCAAGTAGACTTAGTTCTGATTTGTGCGTGTTCATTTTTAATCCTGCTACTGCTCCAAAGAGCTCCAATCCCCTTGAAATCGCTAGGAGTGTCCCAACAGGTTAAGTCAGTAATCAGGAGGAGCAGGTCATCTGCAAAGGCCATGACTTTGTGCTCTTCTCCATCGATAGTGAACCCTCTAATATCACTGCTCGTCCTAATCTTCGCCAGTAGCGGCTCCAGATGGATCGCACACTGAAGCGGAGATAGCGGGCATCCTTTTTTTTAATACATTTTTTTTTCAAAGAACAAAACAATTCATATTTAACCTTCAAGTAGTCAAATAACAAGGGATAAAGGGCTACACAGCAAAAGCCCCCCCCCTTGACTCATCTCAAGAGTAGACAAGGTCTTCACCTCAAGTCTGTCACCCAGTAGGAAGTCCATGCCTTTGTCTCCACTGGACTGTTCGTGGGTTTCTGCCACCCGGGACGCAGTCTTTTTTATTCCCATGTGGGATATGCGACGTAGCAGGGTTCTCTATTGCACACTCAGTCGTCCCGCTCTAGCTCTTTCCAGTATTCAGTTGAGTCATAACCCCTGCATATGTTTCCGTGGCTCATGTCCCTTCATAGAAGCAAAGCTCCTAACCCCACTGCCCCCCCCCCCCAACTTCCCGCAAATTTTGCCCCCCCCCATGCTCCCAAGCTCCCCACACCCCCTCTGACCTAAGTGCTGCTTCTCCCTGCTGTTCCCTGTGGTGTCTGCCTTCTGCCCTGCCTTAGTATTGGTGTGTCATCCTCCCTCTGCTGATGCCCCCAGCTTCACCTCCATCCGCTTCTGCGTTGACTTCCCTGTTTATTCGAGGGTGGCTTCAAGTCCTGTGTGGATGCTAGCTCGTTCAGTAGCTGGCCCCAATTCACCTGCAGTGTATTTTCCCCTTCCTGGTCTCTAAATCCGCGCAAATATTCTACTTCCCCCAACCCCCAGCGGCTTATCTCTTGTAACCAGAGCCGCATTGATGGGCCCGGTTCCTTCTTCCACTCTATCGCTATCCTTCTCTTGGCTAGGATGAAGAGGAATCTGGCGATTTTGTTTAGATTTTTATATCTCTTTGCCCCCGGTAAGAGTCCCCACAGGCACACCTCATGTGAGCACTCGTATCTACCTCCCAACAGGTCATTCACTCTGTGTACTACTTCTTCCCAGTACTTTGCCATCACTGGGCAGCTCCAAACCATGTGCCAGAAACCTGCATCTTCCCCTTTACATCGCATGCAGGTGTGTGGTTGATCGCGAGTATCCTTTCCGGTGTTAGATAGACCCTATGTAAATAATAGAATTGTGTGAGTTGGAACCTTGCGTTCCTAGATACCTTCTTTACCTGTTCCCACATCTGAGCCCATTTTTCTTCTGGGATAGGAGCCCCCACATCCCTTTCCCACTTTTTGGAGGCAATTTGCGGTACCATTATTAGCACCTTCCCCATTCCCATTGAGCCCTATGGGGGCTCAAATGGGAATGGGGAAGGGCCCTGGTGAATGGGGAATTACCGCCACCGCCAACCTTGGAATGGGGCAGTAATAGCTCCATTCACCAGGGCGGAGTCGGTAAGGATTTGGAGGCAGCCATGGCGCTAGCCATGGTTACCTCCAAACTCCTAATGAGGCCCCTTGTCTTTCTTCCTTGCGTTCTGGTTTCCTGGTCCTTGCTCCCTTGGGACCCCTTCCTGATCCTTGGTTCCCGGTCCTGTCCTGGTTGGGTTCTGTTCTTCCCCTCCTGTACGACCGCCTTGCCTGCTCCCTCCTTCTTACCTGTGTCCTCTCCTCCTTGTTCTGCCTCACTGCCTGTCGTCCTGCTTGGGTACCAGTGCCTTGGAATTCCAGACTCCTTGCAGCAAATTGGAACACCTCTCTCACTGCCCAACTTACCCAGCAGCATTGCAGCAACTTGGAACTCTACTCATTCCTACCAGCCTTTCCAGCAGTCTAGTCTTGGATTACTACGCACTCTAGCCTGCAAATCTACATCTACAGACCTTCCCTGCCAGTGCTTGCACTGTTCTGGCGTCACGTAAAAAAGTCCATCCGTGCCGTCCGGAACTGGTCCCCTTTCATTTGTGTTATCAGGACAGAACTGGGACTGGTTCTTTGCGTTGCTTTTCGTCTTCCAGTTTACAACTCAAACGATCAGACTACTCCAGTGCGCAAGTCTCCTGGATTCTCAGGTACGCAGCGTCCTCGGGATGCAAAACTTGACAGTTACCCCTTCTGGGGTCTCACCGCTGGCACCTCTGTCCTCTTGACCCAATCTCACCCAGGGGAGTGTTTGCAGGTCTTGCTCCCCTGCTGATGGGTCGTGTTCCTGCTCTCGCTCCTCCCCACCTGCAGGGCCTGTGCTGGTCCTTCTGCGCACCTGTCTCTTTTTACAGATGCCCACCGGCACTGATCCGTGCCTCTGCGTCTGGTCTTCCTTTTTCTTTTTCTTTTTCTTTTTTCTTTCTGGTCCTTCCTTGTTTGTCCAGACGACGATGGGAGAGTGTCCTTGTTGTAGCCCGGTCCTCCGGACTAGAGTGTCCTTTCCCCCCGTGAAGTTCCAGCTCTCCCTCTCCTCTCAGTCCGTCCCCTGTATTCCGGTCGGTGTCTTGGCTCCTGTCTCACATCGCGGTCCCCTTCTTCCAGGCATTCGGGTACTTTCTGTTGCTTATGTTCGTGTGCCCCGCGTGTCTCGTCTGGGCCTCAGGGCTTCCCCCGTGGCACTACAGTGTTCTGCTGTGGCCGCGGGGTGTGTTGGCCGCCCGTGTCCCTCGGCGGTCAAGTATGTGAGTCCCTGCAGGGGGGGGTTGTACCGCCTGTTGCAGCTCCTTCTCCTCGTTGCCCCTGTGGCCTCTAGTTCCTGCGGAGGTATGCCCCCTGCCCGCTCTTCCCTGGCGGGCTCCTCCACACTTCGTCATCCCGCAAGCGGAGCCCCTGTTTCCTGCTGGCTGGTGCTCAAGTATCACGGCCCGCTGCTCAGTCTGGTACTGGGGCGTCTCGTCTGCTCCTCACAACCCGGGAGCTTATTCCTACTTCAGGACCCTCACTACGCGGATCCTCCCAGCTCTGCTTGGGCTGGACTCGTTACTGTTAGGCAGAAACCTGTGCAGTTCCCTTAGGGACCACTGCAAAAGATTTAAGACTACAGGTGTTTGGCAGTAAACCCACTTGGTAGCAGTCTGTACCACACAGATTCACTTGGTAGCTGTGGCTGAGCAGTCAGATTTCCCTCAAGAAGAGTTAGGCAGTATACAGAGCATACAAAATAGGTACAGAAATACAGTAGCACAAGCAAACACTGACCAGAGCTTGGGTGTAAAAGTATATAATTATTTATTTAATACACACTTATACAACACACTAGCACTAAATTGGTAAGATAAGTTCAAAACACAATCACTATTATCATATGTACATCCCTGATTACTTGTTGGACAAGTCTTAGCTAACACCACTTATTTCCAGACAGAGGTGATCGCTTAACGTTCGATGGCACTCCAACAAGTTAAATAAAAAGGGAGGGAAAAACAAAATTATGGAAGCACACGCACGAAACACTTTTTAAAGAACCACAGCAAGTTAGGAAGGCACAGTCTACTGGTGAGCAAGGAAGTTTAGGTGCCAGACGAAAGATGCCCAAGATCAAACAGTTACACAGAGTCTTCGAAGTTTGTGGAGGTAGTTCGAAAAAGGTTTAGTTCAGTTAAGAAAAAGTTAGCTAAGGTGTCCCAGGTTAACCCAGGTTCGAGAGACGAGGATTTAATACACCCCGTTCAATCTGTACCAAGGGAAGCCAGGTGGAACACTGTACCTTAAATGGAGAGGATCCTCCAGCGGGGGCAGTTGTTCCTGGCAGCGGGTGCAAGTCGCAGCGTCATCCAGAGGAATAGAAGATCTTGTCGTGGAGGAAAGATGAAGGTTGTTGCACTGCCTGGGAAGAAACCAGCCGCAGAGTTCTCCGGTACACAGGTACTACCCTTTCGGTTTGCGGTGATGGTGAAAACGGGGTATCCCGGTTGCCGGGGTGCTTGGCACAGGCAAGGCGGCCATGAGATGCTCCAGGAAGGCGAAAAGAAGGTAGACTGGTTAATCCCACCAGTCGAAGGAAGAAGACTCTCCGGGCTGGAGATCTCCTCTGTCGTTGGGAAAAGTGGTGAGGCGGTTCAGAAGGGCTCCACCGGTGGTGTCGTCGTTGCAGGCCGGCTCAGCTTCTCCCTCCTCAGATTCTTTAGGTCCAGTGGCGACGTCTGAAGTTCCAGTCCCCAAAGCCCTGCTTTTATGCAGCACACTCCCATTCACTCAGCCTACCTGTCAAACACACTAAGTGGTGAGCCGGCCGGCTCACCACTTGGGCCAATCACACAAGAGTGCGACTTGAGTTACCAAGGTAACTCAGTCCAGGGTGCCTAAACCCCCTCCCACACCCCCTGTGGTATCCAGACAGAGTGGCACCACTTTTGGAGGCTTCTGTGCAGAAGCCCGTCAAAAAGTGGAACAAATGGCTCGACTTGGGTTGGAGTCACAGAAGAGAACACAAACTCCATTTTAGAATCGAGTTCTGGCAAAAAATACCAACTGGCGAATTAATATTAAATAAATAAACCGGCTGTATGTTCGAGGTTATAAGAATTAAATAATTAAAGTTGGTGGCCTCTAACAATGGGAAAATCCCATAGAGATATATTCGCGGTTGAATATAAAAAGTAGTATCCACTGCCACCAGCCAAAACTCGATCGGGGGGACGGAGACGTGCCCCTTCGAACAACAGACCCCAGGGCAATCGAATTGCCCCGGCCAGTACGTCCACAATATGATGGTTTGTACTGGTTTCTGTTCATAATTTGGGACTAGCAAAGCCAATGGTGACTTTACATGCCCTGGGAGACAGTCAGTCCCAGGGTATGGAGTCTACGTTGGGGGATCGCTACGACACCCCTGGGTTACGGCACGGAGGGTGCTGTGTAACCCACATCAAAAAAACCACATGAGACCCTATGGAGTAAAAGACCCCATAGCCCATAAAACACATGGAAAGTTAAAGGAACACCTCAAATCATGTCTCAGAGTGGGAGAAAAAGAATCTCACTCTTAGCAGGAGAGAAAGAAAAATAAACCCCAAAAATCCAGCAAAGCCGCTGGGGGACTCACTAGGTTTGGGAAATTAGCCTTACAGAGAATTATCCCTAACAGTTACTGCCCAGTTTTCCTCAGTTTCTGGGTGCCTCCGGGGGACACAGTGCTTTCTCTCCCGTAGCGCCTCAGTATGGAACAGGTTGTTTGCTTCAGATGACTCGGAGGTGGGGGTTCGCGCTCGCCAACTTTTTGTTTTCGCAGAAGCCTCTCTCCTGTCTCTGTTCAGTAAAGGTAGAATTTGTGCTCCTACCGATTTTACCTTGCACTATTCCGGGAAGCTGGCAATACAGGTCCACTCTGATATGCTTGGATGCTATTTTTGTGCAGTTTTGACGGATTATGGACGGATGAATGCGGCCTGGAGCAAGAGCTCCGAGATTTGGTCATGCGCTGGCCACGCCCCTGATAGCGGGCATCCTTGCTTAGTGCCTTTCCTAATTATCATCCCCAGCGACAGGTGCCCATTGATTGCGAGTCGAAGAAGGGGCGTCTGGTAGTTGGCTCTAATTAGTGAGAGGAACTTCGACCCAAAGCCCATGGCCACCATTGTCTGGAATAGAAGAACAGGTTACTTACCAACTGTAACGTTCTTCCGACTGGATGTTCCTGCCACGTATTCCTTATCTTTGATAAATCCACTTCCAGGTTGCTGGCCTCGGAGAAATGTTTCCCAGTAGAGGGCACTGCGCGTCGACGTCCCTCGAGTCGGTGTCTCTCGAAGGCCTCCGTATTGGTGCCAACTTCATCATAGGTATATATAGTCTCTGGCAGCGTCCATTGCTTAGTTCCATTTTGAGGTGCTGTGTTTGTCCAGTATGAGATGGATAGTACACTTGAAGGAGCGTAGACTGCAACTACAAGGGAAGTTTTACTGCGGGGAAGGATGGGAGAGGTGATAAGGAATATGTGGGAGGAACATCCAGTCGAAAGAACGTTACAGTTGGTAAGTAACTTGTTCTTCGAATGGATTGTGTCCTCCCACGTATTCCTTATCTTTGATAGACTGCCAAAGCAGTAATGTGTACAGGAGGAGGGAGTAAAATTTAGTGACTTTTTAAGAATCCACAGAGTGCAACACAGCTTTCCCAAATTTTGTCTTCTGGCTAGTGGAGGAATCTAGACTGTAGAATTTGGTGAAAGTATGGTAAACCTAGTTTATGTCCTGCATACCCCACAAACAACTGATCTGCTTGCCTAATCCTTGCAAGTCTGTTAATGTAAAAACTCAAGGCACGCCTTGGATCCAGCCTGTGCAATCTCTCTTCCTCTTTCCCTGGGTGAGGAGGAGGGTAAAATGAACGCAAGGTTATTTTGTGTGTGATATTAAATTCTGAGACAACCTTTGGGAGGAAATTCGGCTTCACTTGAAGAACTACTTTATCTTTGTGAAAGATGATATGTGGTAGTTTGCAAGATAAAGCTTGTAGTTCGCTCACTCTTCTGGCAGAAGTTAAAGCCGGTTCCTAGTGACTATTTCGAATGAAATTTTTTCGAATGCCATAATGTCGAAAACATGTCACCGAAAAAAAAAAATTGAATGTCTTTTTTTTGCCATTTTTTTACTCGCAAAACAAAAAAAACATGTAAATTAAAAAATACGTTCCAAAAAAAAATTCGGTAAATGTCTTCGACATATTTGTCATTCAAAAAAATGTTTTCGACATATTAACTGGATACCGTTAAAGCCACTAGGAAGACTGTTTTATGAGTGAGAAACCGTAATGGACAGGAATGAAGAGGTTCAAATGGAGTGCCCATTAGAAATGTTAAGACTAGATTTAAATCCCACAGGGGAATCTGAAAAGGAGTTGCGGGAAAGACATTAGTCAACCCTTTCAGAAACTGAATAACTAGAGGCAGCTTGAAATATGAGGGTTCTTCAGCTGTGCGTTTAAAGATTGATAACGCGGCGAGGTAAGGAACAAGTTACTTACCTGTAACTGTTGTTCTCCAGCATGGGTCTGGCATGGATTCACATGCTCATGAATATTGCCCGTCGTCAGGCTGGGAATCCTCGGTAAAGAAAAAAACAGTATCAGTTTCGTTTCTGATCTGTCTTTCGTAGTAGTAACCAATCACTGATCTCTGCGTCATACTGACCACAGCCAATGACTGCCCTCTACCTAAGCCCCGCCTCTGGCAGCCATCTTCAGATTTGGTAGCACGTGAAGTGGCAGTATGACCAAGTGAAGAGCCGCAGAGGGGTAGGCGGGAGGGTTCGCATGTGAATCCATGCCAGACCCATGCTGGAGAACAACAGTTACAGGTAAGTAACTTGTTCCTTCTCCAGCATGGGGTCTGGCATGGATTCACATGCTCATGAATAAAGAATACATAGCAGTACACACATGCACAACCACGGGAGGTGGCAAAGGCTCAACATTAAGCATCACATCAAACTCAACATTAAGCAAATCTTACCTCCTCACCAGGCTCACCTTCGGCGAACAGGTTGCGCAGCACTGCTTGGCCGACCCTGGACTCCTCCCTGGAATCCCGATCGACGCAGTAGAATTTCGTGAAGGTGTGCGTCGACCTCCACGTAGCAGCCCTGCAGATGTCCAGCAAGGGCACACCAGATAGGAACGTCGTGGTAGCTGCAATCGCTCTGGTGGAATGGGCTCTCGGACGGCCAGGCAGGGGTCGGTTTGCCAACCTATGACAGTACATGATACAGCCGGAGAGCCATCTGGAAATAGAAGCTTTCGAGAGAGCCTTCCCCTGATTGACAGGTCCAAAGGTCACAAAGAGTTGTGACGTCTTCCGAAAACCCTTCGTGCGGTCCACGTAGAACTTCAGCGCTCTAGCCACATCCAGCGAGTGCAAAGTCCTTTCAGCCGGCGACGAAGGCGACGGGAAGAAAACAGGCAACACCAAGGGTTCGTTGAGGTGGAAGTACGACGGCACCTTAAGCATGAAGGAGGGGCGCGTCCTGAGCACTACCCTCGTGTCGTGAAAAGTCAAGTATGGGGCCTTGCAGGAAAGGGCCTGGATCTCTCCCACCCGTCGTGCGGAGGTGATGGCCACAAGAAACGCTGTTTTCCACGACAAGAACTTCAACGGAGCCGAGTGCAGAGGCTCGAACGGAGGTCCCATGAGCTTGGTCAGCACCACGTTGAGCTCCCGCGCCGGGGCCGGAGCTTTCACCGGCGGGAACGATCTGAACAGTCCCTTCAACTCTTTCACCAGACGATGAGACCACAATTCGTCCGCCCCGTGGTTCTGGTGTATCGGGAGATCGCAGCAAGATGAATCTTGATGGACGCGTGCGCCAGTCCAGCTTTGGCCAGCGTCAGTAGGTACGGCAGTACTTGGGGAGCCGTAATCCGCAGAGGGTTAATCTTCTATGCGTGGCACCAGACAGAGAACCTCTTCCATTTGTGTCCATAGCATTTAAGAGTTGAGGACGCCCTGGACTTTGCAAGAACCTCTCTGCAGTCGGCCGGTATGTCGTATCCTCCAAACTCTAAACGCTGCAGGAGCCAGGCCTGCAAGTTCAGCGACTTCGGGTCGTGATGGAGGATGGCGCCTCCTTCCCTGGAGAGCAGATCCGCGTCCACTGGCAGCTTGATTGACGGGGACGCTGACAAGTCCAGAAGGTCCGGGAACCATATCTGCCTCGGCCACGCAGGTGCGACGAGGATCATCCTGCACCGTGACCTCTTGAGCTGGTTGATGAGCCGGATCAGCAATGGCAATGGAGGGAACGCGTATAGAAACAGGCCCTCCCAGGGGAACGAGAAAGCATCGCCCATGCTCCTCGGCTGGGGAAACCTGCTGGCGAACCTCCGGCACTTGGAGTTCGTCGCCGTCGCGAACAGATCGATCTGGGGTGTGCCCCACCGTCGGAAGAGGCGGTCCACTAGATCCTGTCGTAGTTCCCACTCGTGGCACGAGCGCAGCTCCCTGCTGAGTGAGTCGGCGATGGTGTTTTTTATCCCTGCCAGATGAAACGGCACCAGAAACATCCTTTGGGCGACAGCCCAATGCCACAGATCCTGCGCCTCCCTGGACAGGGCTGGGGACCTGGTTCTGCCCTGTTTCCTGATGTAGAACATGGTGGTGGTGTTGTCGGTAAATACCTCACCACCTTGCCCTTGAGGGACGGAAGGAAGGACCTGAGGGCCCAAAACACTGCACGGAGCTCCAGGACGTTGATATGGAGTCACTTCTCCGTCGGGAGCCAAAGGCCTCTCTCGTGCAGATTTTCGGTGTGCGCTCCCCACCCTTCCAGGGAGGCATCCGTGGTCACTGTCTCCTGGTGGCCGGGGGTCTGGAAGTCCATGCCCGCCGTCAGATGTGCGCGGGTGCCCCACCACCGGATCGCTCGTCGGAAACTCTCGTCGAGTGTGATCCTCTCCTCGAAGCTGCCCGTCATCTGGATCCAGCTTCGCGTCCAGGAACTCCTGCAACGGGCGCATCCGGAGCCTGCACAGGGGGATGAGGTAAATGCAAGAAGATATCATTCCGAGGTGGGACTTGATGGACCTCACTCTGGCCGCGTCCGCAACCAGCATCCGCTGCACCTTGCCCAGAATGGCCCTCGTCCTTTCCTCCGATGGAGAGGCCAGAAGCGGCACTGTGTCGAGCTTCGCTCCCAGAAACAGTGCGTCTTGCGCGGGCACCAGGTGGGACTTGGCGTAGTTTATGGAGAATCCCAGGTCCATGAGAAGTTGGACGGTCCTTGCCGTGTGCTCCACGGCGAGCTCCCTCGTCTTGGCTCGGATGAGCCAGTCGTCCAGGTAGGGGTAGACGTGGATCCCCTCTCGGCGCAGCTGCGCCGCCACCGGTGCGAGGCACTTGGTGAACACCCTGGGTGCCGACCTTAGTCCGAAGGGAAGGGCTCTGAACTGATAGTGACGCCCTTGGACCACGAACCTGAGAAACTTTCGGTGTCCCTTTAGGATGGGAATATGGAAGTAGGCATCCTCCAAATCCAACGACGACAGGAAATCGCCCTACTCCAGCTGACCCAGGACGTGTGTGAGCGTGACCATCCGGAACTTCTGTGCCTTGATGAATTTGTTCAGTCGTCGTAGGTCCAGGATGGGGCGCCATCCTCCCGTCTTCTTCACGAGGAAGTATCTTCAGTAAACTCCGGAGCCCCGAAGCCTCTTTGGGACGAGCTTGATGGCGCCCTTCCTGAGCATCGCCTTTACCTCCAAGAGAAGTTGAGGGACGTGATGTTCTTTCCTGGCCACAGGGGGGACGCGCGGGCACCTTTTTTGAAACTCGAGCGCGTGACCCTGGGCTGGGGTGTCCAGCACCCAACGGTCGGTGGAGATGGACTCCCACACGCTGACGAAGCTCGCCAGCCGGCCTCCCACCGGGCTGCTTCGGTGGGGGCCCGACCCCACGGCCGGTTCAGTCCTGCTTTGCCGCCTTGACCTCCTTGGCGACGACGGTGGGGTCCGCCTGACTTGCCTCGTCCCCTGTAAGCTTCCTGCGACGACGAACGGGCCGCTTGACGGTAGGTGGAAAATCCGCCGCCGGAACCTTTGGAGGCACCCTGTTTGCCTCCGCCGCTCCGAAAGGGCGGCCGCCGTTGCTGGAGAACCCCAAGAGCCCGGGCCGTCTCCGTGTCTGCTTTGATGGCTTGAAGGGAATCGTCCACTGTTTTCCCAAACAGATTGTTTCCATCGGACGGCATGTCCAAGACTCTGGTCTGCACGTCTTGATGGAAGTCAGTAGCCTTGAGCCATCCACACCGCCTAAGGCACACGCCGTTGCCCAACTGGCGAAATCCAGTGTCAGCGATGTCCGTCGCAATCGTAATGGCGTGGTCCGATGCCACCTCGCCTTCCTGCAAGATCTCTAGGGCATCCGCCCTCTTGTCGTCCGGTAGGAAGTCCAGCAGGGGGGCCAGTTTGTACCACAGCTCCCTGTCGTAGCGGGCTACGATAGCCAAGGCGCGTTGGCCGCCTTAATGGTCGTCGCTGCAGACGAGATGACCCTGCGTCCCATCGTATCCAATTTCTTTCCCTCGCCGTCCGGCGGGGAAGTCGACGTAGAGGCCGCAACCCCCCCCCGCTTTCTTCCTGGCCGCCGCGGAGACAACGGAGTCCGGGGTCGGCTGTGCCCGGAGGCACAAGGGGGCCGCGTCCGGGACCCAGTACTTCTTCTCGTACCGATCCCTTCTAGCCGGCGTAGTGGATGGGTTCTTGAGGAGGGCGAGGCCCTCATCCCAAATATCGTCCAGTAGAGGCACGGAGAGGACCGTCTTCCTCTTGGCCTCGCGCCGTTGATAAAGGAAACCTTCCTTCTTCTTCTCTTCCGGGCAGAGCTGGAAGAGCTTGGATGCCTTGGCGATCATGGAGTGAAACGATCCAATCTCGTCGGGCGGGGAAGCCCGGGTGGGAGGTGACGACGGCAGATTCTCGTCGTAAACCTCGTCGTCCGTACCTGTCACGGCCGTGTCAGAACCCGTATCATCCCCACGAGTCGTGGACGGGGAGGAGGGCTGAACAGGGCGCGATGGCTGAAAAGGAGGTGGAGGATGAATCCTTCTTCTCGTAGGGGGGAGGGCTCCCAGAAGGGCCTGGCTCCGGGTCCCCCGTCGGGAGCGGTTCCTCCGCTGGTGGTAACGGCAGTCTCGTCCTTATCTCCGAGCATAAGGACTGTATAGCCAACAAAATGGGCGCCGAGTTGTCTTGCGGCGCTGGTTGAGGGGAGTCCGATGGGCGGTCAGGGGCCCCGTCGGCACCCTCGACGTTATCGTCGTCTCCTACGTCGGGATCCCTCCCGACGGGCTGATCTTCTTCCACGCCAACGCCGTGGCTTAAGACCTCGATCAGCTCTTCCTCAGAGGTTGAGGCCGAATCCACGACGACCTCCTGCCCCCCCTTTTTCTTCTCCGTTGGAGGTTTCACGGGGGTCCTGTCGATGGGCATAAAAGAGGACTCCCTCCGCGGTGGCAGGGAGACTCTGAGCCCCGAGGTCGCCACCACTGGTGTAGCCTCCACAGGCTGAGCCAGGGCCACCGCGACTGTCTCGATAGAGGCCTTGGCCGGATGGATTAAGGCTTTCACCACCTTATGTGCGCTCACCGCCTTCTCCTTGGGGGGAGGGACACTGCCTCGCTCTCCCTCCAATGGGGCCTTCGAGCTCGACCGGGGCCTCTCCAGGAGCTTCGCCGGGTGCTCGGCCTTCCTCTTACCCGAACCAGAGCGTTGGCTCGTGGTTGATGGTGCCGGGGAGGATGCGCCCTGCCTGGCGCCCGTAGAGCCCGACCGTTCGGCGCTCCCGGTGCCAGCGGACTCGCGGTGCTTGGCCTTGTGTTGGACCCCCGTCGCCGGGGCGTCCTCAAAGGTCTTAGAAGACCACTCGGATTTCTTCTTCTTCTTCTCGCCTGACAGGCTCTTCCCTTCCAGCCAGTTGGCGAGACGTTGATGGCGGTCCTTCACGGTCCGCTCCGACATATTGCCGCAAAACGCACAGTCCTTCTCCACGTGCGTCTTGTCCTCATGTAGGCAGTAAAGACAAAAGGAGTGTTCGTCCTCCTTAAAGACATTCTGAAGCTGGCATCCAGGGCAGACCCTGAACAGCTTTCCGGGCGTCGAGCTTCCCTTCTCCTGGGCCATGTCCGAGATGGGCCTGAGAAACTTCTGGAGTCCTCCAAGAGCGTGGCTCGACGAAATCTTCACCCTTGAGGGGCATAGACAAATCCGACACGGGTCCCCGTTGATCGGATGAAGAAACGGTGGAGCTTGAGGCTCTTTTTGACCGAAAAATCGAAGTTTTTGAGAAAAAACGTGAAAAAATAGCACTAACGCTCGAGAGCAATAGCACGAGGATCCCAACACTTGAACGTGCGGTAAAAATCTGAAGATGGCTGCCAGAGGCGGGGCTTAGGTAGAGGGCAGTCATTGGCTGTGGTCAGTATGACGCAGAGATCAGTGATTGGTTACTACTACGAAAGAAAGATCAGAAACGAAACTGATACTGGTTTTTTCCTTACCGAGGATTCCCAGCCTGACGACGGGGAATATTCATGAGCATGTGAATCCATGCCAGACCCCATGCTGGAGAACCCTTGATTGTGCCAACTTGAAGTCCTGAATTTGCCAAATATAGCAGGAAAGATAACACCATCGGTGTACCACATGAAAAAGGGTCAATATCCTTATCTGTGCACCATCTGCAGAATTTGTTCCAATGGCAGCGGTATAAAGATTTAGTTGCTGGCCTTCTGGCCAAAAGCAACACCTCCATTACGTCATCCGGGAGGTCCATCTCTTGGTTTTTCAACCTTTCAGAAACCAAGCGTGAAGGTTGAGTCCTGATATCCAGATGGAGAACTGACCTTCCTCTTGCGAGAGAAGATCTTCTCTTTGTGGAAGACGAATTAGAGGACAGATGGACATGTCTAGAAGATCCGGGAACCACGTTCTCCTGGCCCAATCTGGGGCAATTAGAAGCATGGATTTACGGAATCTCCTGAGCCTCCTTATTTCCTGAGGAATGACGGGGACTGGAGGAAACGCGTACAGAAGTGGAAACTCTCAGTCCACCACAAAAGCATCTCCTAGAGCTCCTCTCGGGGGGAAATTCCCTTGAGCAGTATCGTTTGCATTTCCTGTTGACACTCGTTGCAAACAGATCTACCTGAGGGGTTCCCCAAAGCGTGAAGATCTCTTGAAGGACTTCCTGAGCCAGTTCTCACTCGTGGGAGACTTTGGTCTGCCTGCTCAGAGCGTCCACAGCCGTGTTCTTCTCTCCGGCTAGCTGAACTGCCGATAGAGAGATTCCTTCTTGAATTGCCCAGAACCAGAGCTGCATTGCCTCTCTGCACAGTGGAAGTGACCCTACGCCTCCTCTTTTGTTGAGGTAGTGCATGGTGAAGGTACGCATACATATGTAATGTTGTGCTCACACTTGGAGTTTGTACTAATCACCATATGTGTTAAAAGAATGTACCCTTTTGTTAAAAGAAGAGGCCTTCTCTTTATACAGCGGCATTTAAGACCTGCTGACCTGGCAAGAACTTGTTTTTAACAGAAGAATTGTGTTTGGTCACTGTATGTCGAAGCATGCTGAGCCTGCTAAAACTATCTGCAGATTACGGGTGGGGAAGGAATGAGTAAGCACAGCCTCGTGCACAGAGATAAGGACACAGAGGGGCACGAGAGAGAGCGAATAACAGATAACAGGAAACCACAATAGCAGATGTTGAACTGTTGACCGTTGATGCAAAGTCATGACTGGGAGGAGCCGCCTTGTGGTGGACATAATCTATGTGCAGCAATGTATGACAATGTAAAACAGATGGGTATAAAAGGACCACGATGTGCAGGGCAAAGGGCGGCACTTTGACGACTTGCTTTGCGAGACGGTTGAACTTGTGGCCCATTCGCGAATGCTTGTGTGTTAATAAAGCAATGTTTACTCAACTCTTTTCTGTTTGAGTTTTTATAGGGTCCCTTTTGTACTGATTATGGTGACGGCGAGAAATCACACCCACAATTTTGGTGTCAGAAGTGGGACGCGAAGGAGCAACAGTCCGTCACTGGGTGAGGAACGCCGCGGCGGAACCGGAGAAGGAATTGATCACGGGGCCCCAACAACTGAATCCGCACCTTTGATTGCAACCAACGCGTCATCCTTGTTTTTCCGGCTCCGTTGGCGGTGGAACAGCAGGCTGTCGCCCTTCGGGTCCGGAACACTCTGGCGGGACCCTTAAGATAAGTGGTATGGACGGATGCATGATGGAATAAGGAAATAATGATTCAGGGTTTGTGAAGAGGACGGCGGTAAGTCCGTCTATGAAGAAGTAATGTTGAAATGATGATATGATATGTTAGATACGCCAGGAGGATGTATTATTATTGTTAGCCAATAGGTGCATATTTGAGAAAGGTGAGTGTTTTAGGCAATTGTGGTATACCAACAAAATGGGTCAAGCTGCTTCCAGCAAGAGTGGTATAGGCAAGAGACACTATGCCCCTCTTGAAGGAACCCCTGCATTTGATATGTTGATTAAACATGGATTGAATTCAACATTGTTCTTAAAAGAATGGTCCGAATACACAAAAGATTTGATTGAGCATAAATGGCCAGACACCGGGTCCTTTGATGTGGACCGCATATCCAAAGTAGAAATAGAATTAGTAAAAAGACGGGTCAGACCCGCACAGTTTGAGGCTATACGACTATGGAGGGTAGAAGCAATGCGCAGGCGCAATGCTCAGAATAAACAAAAAGCAAAGGAGCAGAAGAGAACGGTAAATCAAAAATTACATGATCTAGAGATAAAAGAGAAGGGTGAGAGGCTAGATCAGTTGGATAGACATATGATGATTAAGAACAGTGGGGGTATGTATCCTGCCGTGCCGGTGCCTCGATATGAAGATGTGATAGGGCTAGAAGCAGAACAAACAACGACTGAATTATTGTTTCCAGGAGCTACAGCTCCACCGGCAGACAGTGAGGGTGAAAGGGTGGAATTCCCAATGAAGTATGGAGACCCAGATAGGTTGATAGACCATAGGAGAACGACTACTGTAGAAAAGGATAGAGATGGAGACTTGCAAATCCTTATGACCGGGCTGTATGGCACACCCCTCAATGACAGCCTACGGGACCAATTGGGGCGTTTGACACCTTTGGAATTTAGGACAGTGGCCACTAAACTATATACCTTTCATGAGGGTAACTGTAAATTGAGAGGACAGAGTACTGCAGATCTGCCCTCAGCATATCAGGACGCTGTCGCGTTACTACCAGTGACTGCGTCCAGTGTTCAGTTATGGGGATGTATGTCCGACATAATAGCGGAAGTCATAAGGGGCGGTGTTGAATGGGAGAAGGAAAAGAGGGCATGGGAAAGAGAGGTGAGGGAAAGAGAGGCTAAACTCAAAGATGCAGACCAGGCGGGCCAAAACGTAGCTAATCGTATGATAGCATCCATACACTCGCAGTCCATGTCCACCCTGGTGAGTCTGATGGAGGGCCTTGGCTGGCCTATACAAGTAAACGTAATTAAATATCTTCTTATTAGGGTGGATGATATAGAAGAGGAAAAGGAGCCTAGGTATGTGTCCCAGTGGAATAGGATTAGGACGGAATTGGATAAGAAACTGCTATCTAATATAAGAGTGGATGATTCAGGGGCGGAAGAATGGAGGATGGCTAAGGTGGAGAAACTATTAAAAGATTATAAAAAAATAAAAGAGAAAGCTCTTAGTCATCAATCCTCTGTTTCGCAACCAGCGCAGGCCCCTGTGAGTGAACAAACAAATACGGAAAAGTTACTATTAATGCCAATGAGAGAGTGCCAACCCACCATAGAGGCAGCCACTGGTAACATGATGCGCACCTATGTGTATGTCCCTTTATCCCGAATTGAATTAATGCATATCACCAAGTCCATCCCCGACCCCCGTATAGACCCGGCAGGATTCTACAAAGAAGTAGGAAAGTTATTCAGACCAGGGTTATTTACCGTAGAGGATGTAGATAACATATTGTTAGCCATTGTCCAAGAAGAAATATGGACCCCCTTTCGTGCCAAAGACAATGAAACAATAAAATGGAAAGATGTAGTGGATGCGAGCAAAAATAGAAAACTGCATGAGGAATATCCTGAACCCCTAAGGGGGCATGGCATGGCAGTCCTGAGGGCTCTAGAAAAGGTGTTACCCCCATTTGATGTGAATGTGGAGAAACTGTCCGCTGTGATACAGGGTGCAAGTGAGGAAGTAGCACAGTACTTTCTGCGTTATGAAGCAGCATTCAAAGCGCACAGTGGGCTAGAGATAGGGTCTGAAACAGGCCAACGGTACTTTGCCACAAACTTTGTAGAGGGGCTCCACGGGCCAATTCAGGAGAACATTAGGAGGGCAGAAAGTACATGGATGACTAGAAATCCCCGGGATCTTCTCGAAATGGCTAGGTATTACGAAAGAGGGGAAAGAGTGAAGGGACAACAAAAGGGCACGACAAGAGAAGGATTTAAAAACCAAAGTGTTGATGCAACAGTTGCATCAAGGGCCCCAAGGCAGGTATAACTACAATTATAACGGCCCGTCACAGGGCTATAGTAGCAACATGATAGGGGGCCAAGGGACAGGAAGAGGTACAGTGCAAGGAGGTGCGCTATATGGGAGGAGGGATGGGCTACCCCAAGATGTATGTGCCTTCTGCAAGAGACCCGGACACTGGAAATCCCAGTGTCCCCAGAGTGGTGGGAGAGGAAGGGGCGTACGGCCCCCTTCACAGACAACATTTGCCCCAGGAAATAGGACTGGTGGGTACGGCAACCAAGACAATAGAATGTTTAAACCCCCTCAACCCAATGCCTTTGACGGACAAGCAAGAGGGGATGTTCCCTGGCCGGCCCCGCCTCCCCCCAATCTACTGTATCAGCCACGACAAACGACACAAGTGCAAGGTGTATGCCAGGGTGAAGAATGTGGAGAAGGGGTATACTATAACGATGATTTTCAGGATAACACAAGCGATATGTCCTGAGGATGCCGGAATGAGATAGCGGGAGTGGTGCAGGTTCCTATAGACCAAAGGGGGCCTTATGCCTCTATTAGGATCGGCCCCCACCGAAACTTGAGATGTCTGGTAGACACGGGAGCTGGAAACAGTTCCGTGAATATCAGAGCCGTCCCCGCTGTCCCATTATCGGATAAAAGCAAGGTATCAGTTGGATTTGGGGGAAATCCAATAAGGACTCCTGTAAGTGAAATAGTAGAAGCGGAACTTCATGGGGTAAAATGGGAGAATGGGTGGCTGTTGACCAATCACTGCCCAGAAAACTTGTTAGGTATTGATGCATTAAAAACGCTAGGGGCCACAATATATTGCTCCCCCCAGGGAGTGAGAATGACCATAAGCAAACCTATGAGTATGATAGGAGTAATGCAAACCCTGCCCCCGGAACTCCAAGACATCCCGAATGAACTATGGGCCACTCATGGGAATGATGTAGGAGTGTTGGATGTTTCCCCAGTAGTAATCAAACTAAAGCCTGGTGCCAGGTTGCCCAGGATAAAACAATATTGCATATCACACGAGGGAGAGCAGGCACTATATCAAATAGTACAGGACATGATACGATTAGGGGTGGTAGAGCCAACAAATGATAGCCCTTGTAACTCTCCGATCCTTCCAGTACACAAGAAAGGTGATGAAGCGGTACCCTATCGTTTCATTATTGATTTGAGGGAGATAAACAAAATAGTAGAACCCAGATATCCAGTTGTCCCTAATATTTCAAGTGTACTCACTTTAATTCCCAAAACAGCGAAATGGTTTACGGTAATTGATTTGAAAAATGCCTTCTTCAGCATTCCTATTGCCGAAGAAAGCAGGTACCTGTTTAGTTTCACTCTTCGAGATAGACAGTATCGATTTACTAGAGCCCCGCAGGGATATACAGAAAGTCCCGCCATATTCAGCCAAGCACTAAAAACACAGATGGATAACCTAGCCCTACCCGCTAACACTGCTCTGATACAATATGTTGATGCATCCTAGGGAGTGAAGTAACAGTAAAGGTTCCACATACGGTAGATGTTCTTCTGAATAGAGTGCATACACAGCATTTGACTACAGCTAGACTCACACAGTATGAGATGATCCTGTTTGCCAGTAATGTAAAAATTGAACGGTGTAACACTTTGAATCCAGCGACACCGCTTCCTTTGCCCACCTCACCTGATGACATTAGGCATGATTGTGTGATCCAAATGGAAGAACACACTAAGGGTAGAGCAGACCTGCAAGACACCCCGCTGGTTGATAATGAGGGTATATTATTCTGTGATGGTTCCTGTTTCAAACTGCCATATGGGGAGACAACAGCAGGGTATGCAGTAACTACAGGGGAACGGTTGATTGAGAGTGGGAAAGTGTGTGAAAAATCGGCCCAGGCAGCCGAATTGATTGCGCTAACGAGAGCATTAGTGTTAAGCAGCGGTATGAAAGTGACAATTTATACTGATTCAGCCTACGCTCATGGGGTGGTTTCCAGTTTTGGTAAACTCTGGGGAGAGCGTGGGTTTTTAACCTCCCAAGGTGATACTATTAAACATGCCCGATTGATTGCTGAATTATTGCAAGCCCTTACGCTGCCCAAAATGGTGGCCGTAGTGAAGTGCTCAGCGCATAAAAAAACACTGGATTATGTCACGCAGGGAAATTCTTTGGCTGACCAGATGGCTAAACTAGCTGCCACAAGGGACACTCGGTGGGAAGTCCGACAGCTCATAGTGGGGAGGGATGTGACTATGGAAGGGACGAAGGAGCGCGTAAAGGAAATCCAAGCAGATGCAACCATTGAAGAAAGACTATCTTGGCACAAGGATGATCAATATGAGGAGACGGTAGATGGGCTATGGGCACATACCAAAACGAACACCTGGGTACTACCTGACGCATACTTACCTGTGATAGTGAGCGTGGCTCATAGTCCAACCCACGTTAACGCAAGAACTATGGAAGAAGTTTTAAGTACTGTGTGGTATAACAAAAGATTGGGAATTATTGTCGCCAATGGGCAAAACAATGTGAAATGTGTGTTTTATATAATGTGGGGAAAGGTGTACCTGCCCCGGCGGGCCACAGTAAGTTACCCACCTGCCCTTTTGAGGTGGTGTATATGGACTTTATACAGCTGGAGCCTGTAAATAAACATTCCTACTGTTTGGTGATGAAATGTGGGTTCTCAGGATGGGTGGAAGCATATCCCCTGCGGGACAATAGTGCCACCTCCACAGCACAATGCATATTGAAACACTGGGTGCCCTTGTATACGGTCCCCAGATATCTATGGTCTGACAATGGGACTCATTTTACTGGTGAAGTAGTAAGCAAAGTTTGCAAGGCCCTTGGTATTGATCAACGTTTCCATGCAGTTTTTCATCCTCAATCAGCTGGGATTATAGAGGGCACAAATAAGGTACTGAAGAACAAACTGGCAAAGGCTTGTGCTGAAACGGGACTGAAATGGCCAGATGCATTGCCTATTGCATTATTGAGTATGCGTACTATGCCTAAGCGTACACATGGTTTATCTCCTTTCGAAATTGTTATGGGGCGCCCACCAAGTATTGGGACCCCCATATCACCTAAGAGATTGTCTGAGCAAGCATGGCCTGCATTACAACAGTACTGTATTGGGTTAACTAATAGACTGATTTCTATTAATGCACAGGTGAACGCAGTAGCTCCATCTCCTCTGATAGGAGAAGGTCACGACGTGCAGCCCGGTGACTGGGTTATTATAAAAGCCTTCGATCGCACCAGCGGACTGCAACCCAGATGGAGGGGCCCGTTTCAGGTGCTCCTCGCGACACAAACTGCGGTAAAAGTTGATGGCAAACCGCACTGGTACCACGTGAATCACGTCAAGAAGACGCTTCCATTACTGATTCCTCCGGAAAAGGGAACCAACCAACCCCAGGTTGCAACAGTACTGCCAGACGCCATTAGTAGGTGTGCCCATCGTCTCCGATCCCGTGACGTGTATGTGCCAAGCAACGTGTAAGGACACTGTTTTGAACTTTGATCATTAGGGAGATGAACATTTGGACTCTCTTGTTGGTTTTAGCAGAATTGTGCCTTACTGAAGACGACAGGCTTGTAGCCTGAAGGGCCTTCGGCGTTCCCCTCCTGGGACAGGCACTACGAGACGTGGGACAGATCGGATGAAGGTTTTCAGTGAGACCTACCACTATTAGAGTAATAAGGACACTGGTGCTTTAAATAGGGGATATTGCTATATCGCTAGGTTGCAACTGATATACGCTGTATACTGAGCCATATACTGAACTATGTCTACACCCGTGTATGCTGGTTTAGTCCCTGAACGGATAAGTGTATGCTCCTCAAACACAGAAGGTAAGAGGAAAATACCAGTTTGTACCACAAGAGGCAAAATTTTGTTTTCTGTATGCACGATAGTAGTACTAATAGCATTTGCCATAATATTCTGGTATCTGGAACATCCATCTAGATATGAATTAAAGAACCTGTTGCCCGAGTCAAATGAAACAGGGAGAACAGATTGGGTCAAGAGCAGGAATCGAGATGCCTATGACCAACACGACCCGGAAGACTATGCTAAAAATGAATACGTGAAGATAATAAACACAACATATGGGGTAGTGAATAAAACTGATTGCTGGATCTGCACCCACATGCCCCGACATAGCAGTGAAGGCATCCCAGTGTACGCATCGCCAGTTACTGAGGATGCCGGGTGTACATTAATTTACATGAGAATAGTGTCAGCACAGCAATACATGATACCGAATACCGCTTGTTATGTTAGAGGAGAGAACAAAACCCTTCTAAAGGAAAAGATACGCTATAAAATCAAAACTGAGGGAATCGGGCTTGCACCTGCTATGGTACAGATAGTAAGAGAACCTCCTCCCCCTATCACCATCACACAAGAGTTTAGGCCAAAGAATATATGTTTTAAGAGGAGCGCAAGAGGTAATCAAAGAATGATCTCGGGGTGCAGTCAAATGGTGAATCTAAATAACTACACGAAGGGATTGTTACAGATTGAAGGACATGCCTACGTCTGTAACAAGAGGGCTTATTTGTGGTTAGCCAAAGATTTTGTTGGGGTATGTTACATAGCCAGAATAATGCCGGCTGTGATGGTATATGCCCCGTCTACTCTGCATAAAGAAATACACAGCAGAAATAAACGAGCAGTAAACCCAAAAATTCCTACGTATCAACCTACAGGATGGGAAACGTTTATAGATCTGATGGGGGTCCTGGTTCCTCCAGCGGGCATCTTTATGAACAGTCAAGAAATCCAAAAGCTAAACAGGGCCCTTGAGTTCGTAATCGAAGAATCTGCAGACCTAATGGAAAACATCACTTATGAAATGAAAGCAATTCGGCTAGTGGCTCTCCAAAATAGGTATGTCTTAGACATACTCACTGCAGAAAGGGGCGGAGTCTGTTTTTTGGTGGGATCCCAATGCTGTGTTTACATACCAGAAGGGAGTACAGGAATCCTGGATGGAGTAAACAAACTGCATAAAGTGGCGGATAGCATCCACCAGGAGGAAGGGTCAGGAGATAGCTGGTGGATGAAGCTCCTGAAAGAAATTGGATGGCAACTTCTTACGCCTATACTGGTTCTAGCGGCAATAGTTGTAGGAATTTGTCTCTGCATCCAATGCTTCCCGGTATGTGTGTCGTGCTGTGTTTCCATGTGTTCTTCCAGCATAACGCGCCTAAATCCAATGGATAAAAGCCATGTACAACAGGAATTTTTTGACATGGGAGGCCTGGAGAAGATTATGGTACATACAGTATGTGATGATGTTGCTTTCCTGCCATCTGCTTATGCTAGGACTGTTTAGATTGATGCTCAAGTGTGAGCAAAGGGTGGATTGAAGGTATGCATACATATGTAATGTTGTGCTCACACTTGGAGTTTGTACTAATCACCATATGTGTTAAAAGAATGTACCCTTTTGTTAAAAGAAGAGGCCTTCTCTTTATACAGCGGCATTTAAGACCTGCTGACCTGGCAAGAACTTGTTTTTAACAGAAGAATTGTGTTTGGTCACTGTATGTCGAAGCATGCTGGGCCTGCTAAAACTATCTGCAGATTACGGGTGGGGAAGGAATGAGTAAGCACAGCCTCGTGCACAGAGATAAGGACACAGAGGGGCACGAGAGAGAGCGAATAACAGATAACAGGAAACCACAATAGCAGATGTTGAACTGTTGACCGTTGATGCAAAGTCATGACTGGGAGGAGCCGCCTTGTGGTGGACATAATCTATGTGCAGCAATGTATGACAATGTAAAACAGATGGGTATAAAAGGACCACGATGTGCAGGGCAAAGGGCGGCACTTTGACGACTTGCTTTGCGAGACGGTTGAACTTGTGGCCCATTCGCAAATGCTTGTGTGTTAATAAAGCAATGTTTACTCAACTCTTTTCTGTTTGAGTTTTTATAGGGTCCCTTTTGTACTGATTATGGTGACGGCGAGAAATCGCACCCACAATGGCCACTGTGTTGTCTGTCATTATCAGAATTTTTTTTCCTGTACTGATGGCAGGGAAGCTTTCAGTGCTAGTCTGGTTGCTCTCAGCTCTAATAGGTTGTTATGTAGTCTGGACTCCGATGGAGAGACACAGCCACTGATGGTTAAGCCGTTGGTATGGGCTCCCCACCCCGTGAGTGAGGCGTCTGTGACTACTGTTATCTTTGCCTATGGTTGCGCAAACGGTTCTCCTTTCAAGATGTTCTCCCGATAGGCCCACCACTGAAGGTCTCGTGCTACTCTGTTCAGGATTTGTAGGAGATCTGACATCCTTCCTGAGAATTGTGACCACTGGGTCCTTAGTGCCCACTGGAGAGATCTCATCCCCAGGCGAGCCTCTGGCACTAGAAACATGCAGGATACCATGAGGCCGAGCAACCTCAAAAAAATCAAAGGCTGGTAGACGCTGGGCATTTTGAAATCTGGTCACCATCTGTAGAATATCTTGAGCCCTCAACTCTGGTGGCGAGGCTTTTCCCAGGGATGTGTCCAGGACTGCTCCAATGAACTGGAGTCTCGGTGATGGTATAATCTGTGACTTCTTTAAGTTGAAGGAGAAGCCCAGCTTGTGGATGAAGTGGCGAACATAATCTAGATGGATCTGAGCTTGTAACAGTGACACCGCTCTGATCAACTAGACGTCCAGTTAGGGGTAGACAAGAATGTCTCCCCTCCTTAGACTTGCTGCCACGACAGCCATTAACTTGGTGAAGACCCTCGGGCGGAGGTCAGCCCAAATGGCAGAACCCGAAATTGATAGTGAGAGCTACCAATGGCGAACCTCAGGTACTTTCTGTGCTTGAGATGGATAGGCACATGAAAGTAAGCATCCTGAAGGTCCAGATACCAACCAATCCTGAAACTGGAGGGCCTGAAGGGTCTGAGAAAGGGTTACTATCTTGAACTAGTCCTTCCTGAGGAATTTGTTCAATTCTCGTAAGTCCAAGATGGGTCTCAATCCTCTGTCCTTTTTTGGTATTAGGAAGTAAGGGGAGCACCAACCCTCGTTCCTCTCCGCTACATGTAATGGTTCTATGGCACCTTTCTCTAGCAGGTCTAAAATCTCATACTTAAGGAGCGTGTCTAGAAACTTCAAAGAGTTGCTCCCCGGTGGATGACTCTGAGGAGTATGTAGGAAAGACAGGCAGTAACCCTGGGTAATTGTTTCCAACGCCCAAGCATCTGACATAATTGTCATGACCCTTAACCCTGGCCCTCACTGGCAAGTCAGCCATCCAGTTAGGGCCAGGTCAAAGGCCTTAAAACCTTATCCAAGACTCTCTTGGAGTCAGTCCTGGCGCCTTTGGCACCAGGCTCATAACCATCATGAAGACCAACATTAGAATGGGACTATTTACTTGGGACTATTTAACTTGGGGGGTTCAGCCAACACAGAGGCACACACATAGCTCAGTTACAAGGAACTGAGCTATGCAGTCTAGTCTTTTGGGTGTGGCAGGCCTGGGACTACTTTCCCTGGACTACTTTGGGTGTGGCAGGCCTGGGACTATTTTACCTAGACTACTTTACCTGAGACTATTTAAACCACACCCAAACAGCAGAACACGCTTCGTGTTATTCTGCTGTGGGCAGCGTAACGCTCACCGTGTCCAGTTCTTGATGCCAGTTTACCTGAAACCTAAGGCCTGCAGAGAGAGAAAGAACACTACGAAACTTACCTGGAATAGTATCCTGTCTTCAATCCATCGCCGACTTCAGTTCCACTCACCTGAAAGTACGAACTCAGTCATCCGGCACCGCATGCATCCTGGAATACCATAACCTGGAAAGAGGAGGAAGAAAGTGTTACGCTCACCTGGCTCCCACAGGGGCGTCGGTCCGACCCGGGCAGCTGCGGCCTCCACCCACGTGCTGTGTAGTGCAGCGATGACTGACTGGATCTGCCCTCTTAATCTTGTCTGCTAAACCCGTAGAAATATTCTCCTGCAAGTGGAGAGATGGATTTAGCCACTTGTGGATTCAAGTGATGGCACCCCCACAGTCCTCCCCAACTAATCATCTCTGAAATGCCCTGACAGCAATCTCACCTTATATTCTTGAAAGATGAGCTCTCCATCCTGCGTGGATTTGCAGGGGCGCGTCCATTGCAGTTACTTCACTGGTTTGAAGGCTCAGGAGAGTTCCGGAGATTATTGACTCTGAGGTTCCTGGTGAGGACCAGTAAGTATTACGTTCATAGAGTTCAATATGTCCGATGTTCACTCTTGTTCCCGCCTTCCTTTCTTGTCTTGCAGCTGGCTCGTGAAAAGATGCTCTTGTGGCAGCTGGTGGTGCTCAGGTAAGAGTCTGTATTACCCGGCGCTGCCCGGTAAATGTTGCACGTGGAAAACGTGTTGTTTTGTCTCTCTTTACAGATGCGGCACGTGAAAATATGGAGAGTCACAAAAGGATGCCTCTGGTGGTAAATCAGGTAAGTCTATGGTGGTAAGAATTATATTTGTTGGTTCCCTCGGCTCACCTTGTGGTTTTCTTTTGTCTCCTAGGTGCCGAAGTTCGGCGAAGAAATGATGGAGGTAGCGCCGACCCGAAGGATGCTGTGAAGACTGGTGAGTATGGCGGGGCGCTGCAGCTGGAGGTGCGGCGCGTGCAGAAATGATGTTCTTTACAGGTCCTGAGACGAGATGGATCCAGAATCAGGTGTGGAATAGAAATAAGTTAGTTTTCTAACCTTGTCCCTTTCTTTCCTCTTTGTTTTAGGAGCTCTGGATTCGAGGCGGGCGTGGCAGAAGACTGGATGCAGGCTGCAGGCACGGTGAGCGTTACGCTGCTGGATGCAGAATAACGCAAAGCGTGTGTTGCTGGTCAGGCGTGGTTTAAATAGCCTCAAAAGTAGTCCCAGGTAAGAAGTCCCTAGAACCACACCCGAGTAAAAAATAGTCCCTGTAGAAAAATAGTCCCTTTCAGGCTTCATGTTGGATTGGAGTCATTTGCAGCATGGTCTGCCTGAGGTAAGTAATGACTATGAGCTTGGCGCCTTAGGCGCCAGGACTGATTTCTACTATGAGCCTGGCGCCTAAGGCGCCAGGACTGAACCCAGATATCCCCTAGCCGGGGCTGCTGAGGTTTTACTAAATGTCTAGATGCCTGCTCCCGGGACTGATGGGCTTGGTCCGGATGCCTGGGGGTAGGCATCATGACAGAAAGACAGCATTAATAAGCGTTTACTCACGTTTCCTCCTGAACGAAGAAAGCCACACAATTCTTACGTGGGTAGTCATCTCCTGGTCAGTATCATTGCTGGAACATCACAGCACTCGGCGAGGAACATCGCGACCTGCAAGGAGAGAAAAGACACAGGTTAGCAACATAAAAGGCGAAACAGCGCCGTGCATCGCGCATTACTCACCGGACAGCATCGCGCACACCGTGCTTTCGCCTACCGGCCCATGCTCATCTTCAAACTGCATGACAACACCAAAATACCTTTGCATACCTAAAAGAAAAGAAGCAAGACATTATTATTCAAACTAAGAGGAACATAAGAACTGCATAGAAAGACTGTAAAGCAGCAAACCTACTGAGTCGCAGCAGGCCTGGATTCCCACAGGGGGCTTGCACCAGTGAAGTAACTTGGTCGCTGCTCGCCCCCCACATTTACGCGCCCTTGCCAGGGGGAGCAGGACGGAGAATCCACCTTTTACAATATTAAAGTGAGGAGAAGGCCCAAGGGGGAGGAAGGAGTTGACTCTAAGGGAGGTGGGAAAGGCAATCTGGTAATGAATCCAGCTCTCCTATATTGCAGACCCATCTTTAACTAGAGGCCTTACCAAGGGACTGGGAGAGGGTTCGAGAGTGCAAATCATCCAACCACGGCTGGGTGGTGTCCCCGTGGATACCAGGTGAGCATAACAATAATAGCCTGCCATTCTGTCAGATGTTGAGTTCACCTGCCTCCTACTGGTGTTTTGTGAGGAGAGACCTCAGAGGGGTTTTGGAGGGGCTGACGCAGATGCTGAGGGTAAGGCAGCACCTGCTGATGCAGGCTTGGTACCTTTGACCCGTCCACCACAGGTAAATCGTCTCTGGCCCTTTTGAGCTGGCTGCCCTCTGCCTTTTCTGAATGCGGAGTAAAAATGAAAGGGCTTTCCCCTCCAGGACGTACCTGAGGGGCGGTTTGGAGGTTTGCAATTTCTCCAAAATGTCATCAGCTTTCTTGCCAAATAGAGAGGTGCCGTCAAAGGGCATATTTAGAAGTCTGGCTTGTACATCAGGAGCAAAACCAGACTTCCACAACCATGCAAATCTGCGGATTGTGGTACTGGCCGCCATGGCTCTGCAGATGCTGTCAGCATTGTCAAGATGTGTTTGGAGGGACTCACACAACGCATCGTTCCCATCCTTGATGATATTCAAGAATGCGTCTCGTTCCTCCACTTCTGGGAGACTGTCAGCAGCTGATGAAGCGCACTTCCAAAGGGTGTGGCTGAATCTCGCTTGCGTGCAAGTGGCGTTAATTGACTTAAGTGCCATGCTGCATGTCGAGAAGACTTTTTTGGCCATGGCGTCAAATTTCTTGTCGTCGCTATCTTGTGGTATTGTGGGGTACGCCGATTTACTGCTTGACGAAGTCGCAGCCTGAACTACCAAGCTCTCTGGGGTCAGATGCTTAGTTAAGTACAGAGGATCTGAGGCCGACGTTCTGTACTTCGCAGAGAGCTTTTTGTTTACTGCAGGGTTAACCACCAGTGTTTCCCAATTTGCAGTTATCTTTCTCTGTAATGCTGCATGAAAAGGAACAATAGGGTCTTCTTGAGGTCCTTTATCTAAGATGTCTGTTAAGTCATCTTGTTAGAAAGAGGGTGCAGGTGCTGACCACCCCATAAACTTCATAATTCTCACCATAAGAGATCTATAAGACATCTCTGCATGCTCCCCAGGTACTGGTCTGCAGAAGTCAGCCTCTGGAGAGATATCTATGCCACTGGCATCCTGTAAAGACTCCTGAAGATCTTTTAATCTGACTTCCTCTGATATTAGCTCCTATGGAATAGGAACTCTTGTAGTTTGTAAGCCAAACGGCCTTTCATTATCAGACTCTTTCCCTTCCTCATAAATAGAGGACAAAGTTCTGAAGTAGTCAGAGCGTGGGTAAGGGGTAAAACCCATTTCAAGTGATGAGGGAGCCAAATTCGTCGACACTGCTTGAGATAGGGTTGTAGTTGTCGCTGTAGACGTCATAGGTCTCGACAAACTTACAAACAGCGTTGATATACTCGAGTATGGCCTCGATGTCGTCGAGAGAATCGGAATTCTACTCAATGTCGTCGATGTGGCTGAAGCCCTTTTCAATGCCTTCAAAAGATCCTTCTTGGCCCGAGTGCCGCTGGTGTGGTCGGGGCATGAGGCTTCGTTCATCTCTCCTTCATCGGGGTCGACGACAGCATCGATGACGCAGTCTTGTGCGAAGGGCCCTTATCTCTACTCGAGGGTTCATGACGCTCTTGAGGGTTTTTATTTGCCGAGGTCGACGACTCACAGCATTTCTCTTTTTCGGGTCTTTCACCGAGGGTATCACCTCCAGGCTTCTCTGAGGGGGACAAGGCTGCATTCTCGAAGACCCTTAGCATTATTTTTGCGAAATTACTCCTACTTAGCTGGAGAGCTGTGTTTAATGGGGCAGGTGACCCTTTCCGGGGAGTTGGAAGATGAAGAGGAAGGTGATCTACAACGCCTCTTCTTAGTATGTCTCGATCTGGATGAGTGGTGAGAAACACTACCGAGATCTCGAACGGGAATGTTTTCTCCGATGGCGAGGAGACGAAGGACAATTTCGAAGGGGTAGAGGATTAAACGGTCTTACCTTTTTCCAGCTTCCCCCTACGCTCCCTAAAGGCTTTCGCCATCATGGACATATATTCCTCATACTCCGAACACTGGTGCTCTGAGCCCAGGCACCACAGGCAGATCCTGTGGGGATCGGTTAACAACATCTTTTTTCCACAATCCCGGCACTTTTTTAAACCGGATCACAGCGTCGATGAAGCCGACAAAGATGCCATCGTAGATTCGAAGAATTTTTCAATAAAATCGAAGTTTAAGAAAGATTCACTGAGGAACCGAGCGTTGTGTCTCCGAGGTTTACGAAGCGCGGAAAAACAGAACTCAACAACGAACGCTGCGCAATACTATATATACCTGTGATGATGTCGGCAACGATACAGAGGCCTTCGATGGACACCGAATCGAGGGATGTCGACGCGCAGCGCCCTCTACTGGGAAAGAAATTTCTGAGGCCAGCAAGCTGGAAGTGGATTTATCAAAGATAAGGAATACGTGGGAGGACACAATCCATTCGAAATACCCATTTATGATATGGCATTTATAACGTGCCTATACAAAAGATTGAAGGCTTTCTCGGCATCAAGTGCCAGTAGCAATGCAAGGGACCTTTATCAACCTTCTCTAGAAGGTGTCACACCCTACAAATTTTATTGAAGGTCTTTCTCTGCTTTATAAAACCAGACTGGCTTGGGAAGGAGCGCTTCTAACCGGGATGCCAGCACCTGTGTGTACATTTTTGCATCCAGGTTGATAAGTGCTATCGGGCTGTACAAACTGCATTGTGCTGAGTCCTTGCCCGGCTTTGGAAGTAGAACAACTTTGGCTACCTCCATTGAAGATGTAATTCGCCCTGTCCTGCCAAATGAGTTATATAGCCCGAACATTCGAGGAAGTAGCTTCTCACAGAAGGTCCTATGAAAGATCGTTGGGAATCTATCTGGTCCCGGGGACTTTCCCAAAGGGAGGGCGGCGATAGCTGTCCTTATTTCCTCAGGGGAGATATCCTTCTTTAGGTCTTCCCTCTCCTGTGGCGAGATCCTGGGCAGGGGGCAATTGGCAAGATGAACAAGTTACTCTCTTACCTGGTAACGTTCTTTCGATGGGATGGTCCAACGACGTATTCCATATCTATGACAGTAATCACCACAGCTGTGCTGCTTCGGAACATTTTCGGCGTCTGCGTCCTGTGTCGATGACTTTGATGCGCCGTCCCCGAGGACCTCCTGCGACGGCCGACATCACCCGATGTGATAAGTAGGACGCATGACGCCCGTAGCCTCAGTTGTAGTTTTTTCCCCCAGAACGTGTGACACCAGTCGTCTGCCAGTCAGACACACAAGGCCTTGCGGAAACGTAAGCTGCAATCGCATAACAAATTCTGCAGCGGGGAGGGAGCGATATGGAATACGTCGTCGGACCATCCCATCGAAAGAACGTTACCAGGTAAGAGAGTAACTTTTTCTTCGAGGGGATTGGGTCCTCTGACATATTCCATATCTATGACAGACTCCCAAAGCAGTACCAAAGCAAGGAGGTGGGAAAATAATTTAGAACACAAATTTAGCATGCCCAATCAAATTGCGGAATAAAGGACTGCGCCTTGCCAAAGGCCAGATCCTGTCCTCGGATGGAATCGAGGGAGTAGTGACTTACAAAAGTATGTACAGAAGCCCAGCCATACCCCTGGTAGAATGGGCCCGCAAGCCAGCCGGTGGGTCCTTACCCGCCAAGCGGCAACGCTCAGAGATAGCCAAAATAATCCAACGAAACAAAGTCTGTTTCGTCACAGCTTGTCCCAAACGCTTTCCAGCGTAACCAATGAAGAGTTGATCGTCCACTCTGACCCGGGACATGCGTGAAATATAAAAGCTCAACGCTCTCCTAGGATCAAGCCTATGGAGCCTCTCCTCTTCCTTACCAGGATGTGGAGGAGGATAGAATGCCGGAAGAACAACCTTATGGCCCAAATGAAATTCCGAAACCACCTTCGGAAGAAAGGAAGGACGAACTCGAAGGACAACCCTGTCCTTATGAAACACAGTGAAGGGTGGCTTAACTGAAAGTGCCTGTAACTCACTCACTCTGCGAGCGGAAGTAACCGCAACCAAAAACACAGTTTAGAGAGTTAACAGTCTCAAAGGGCAAGAATGCAAAGGCTCAAACAGAGCACCCATAAGAAACTTAAGAACAAGATTCAAATCCCAACCTGGCACCAGAAAAGGTGACGGAGGGAACACATTAGTGAGCCCTTTCAAAAACTGATAAATTAAAGGAATCTTATAATAGGAACATTCTTCGGACGAGCGCTTAAATATGGACAGCACCGCCAGGTAACCTTTAATGGTACCCCACTTGCAAGCCCCTGTGGGCCAAAGAAAGCAAGAAAGACAGAACCATGGGAATGTCACATTCAAAAGGACCCACATTCTTAACTCTGCACCAGTCGCAGAATTTACGCCAACGGCAACGGTACAGAGACTTTGTTGCCGGCCGTCTGGCCGAGAGCAACACCTCCATCACGTCTTCAGGGAGGTCCCAATCCTTATACCTCAACCTTTCAGAAGCCAAGCGTGAAGGTTGAGGGATCTGACCTCTGGATGGAGAACCCGACCCCCCTCCCGTGAGAGCAGATCGTCTCGGCAGGGAAGACGACGTGGAGGGCAGATGGATAAGTCGAGAAGGTCCGGGTAGCGCGTCCTCCGGGCCCACGCCGGAGCAATGAGGATCATCCGGGAACCGAACCTCCGTAACCTCCGCAGTACTTGCGGGATGACGGGGACTGGAGGAAACACGTACAGCAGTGGGAATGACCACTCGACCACGAACGCGTCTCCTAAGGCTACTTTTGGAGGAAATTCCTGCAAGCAGAACCTTTCGCACTTCCGGTTGACACTGGAGGCGAAGAGATCCACTTGAGGGGTCCCCCAAAGGACGAAGATCCCCAGGAGAATCTCCTGAGCCAGCTCCCACTCGTGAGAGATCGTGCTCTGCCTGCTCAGCGTCCGCCGTCTCGTTGTCGTCTCCGGACAGATGAACAGCCGAGATCGAAACTTCCTGCTGGATGGCCCAGAACTCGAGCTGCATCGCCTCCCTGCACAAAGGAAGTGACCCTGCCCCCCCCTTTTTGTTGAGGTAGTGCATGGCCACTGTGTTGTCCGTTAGAATCAGGACGCTCTTTCCTCGCACAGTCGGCAGAAAAGCCTTCAGGGCTAGCCTGACGGCCCTCAGCTCCAACAGATTGATATGGAGTCTGGACTCCGACGGAGACCAACGACCACTGACTGTCAACTCGTTAGCATGAGCTCCCCATCCCATGAGGGATGTGTCCGTCACGATCGTCACCTCCGGCCAGGGAAGCCAAAACAGAGCCCCCTTCATCAGATTGCCTTTGACGGCCCACCACAAAAGGTCCTGGGCGACCGAGGGCGGCACCTGAACAGGGTTCGACATCCTGCCGGAAAATTGCGACCACTGCATCTTGAGAGCCCACTGCAAAGATCTCATCTGCAGACGAGCCTCTGGCACCAGAAGAATGCAGGATGCCATGAGGCCGAGCAACCTCAAGAACTCGAACGCCGGGAGCGTCTGGGCAAGTTGAAACTTGTGCACCATCTGCTGAATGTGAAGAGCCCTCACCTGGGGAGGAAAACACAGCCCCAGGGATGTGTTGAGCACTGCTCCGATGTACTGGAGCCGCTGTGCTGGCGTCAAATGGGACTTCTTTAAATTGAGGGAGAAGCCTAGCTTGTGAAGGGAGTGGCAGGTGACGGACAGATGATCTAGGACTTGCTCGGGAGAGCTCCCCCTGATCAACCAATCGTCCAATGTAGGGGTAGACGTGAATCCCCCCTTTCCTGAGATGCGCTGCCACTACCACCATGAGCTTGGTGAAAACCCTCGGGGCGGAGGTGAATCCGAACAGCAGGACCCGAAACTGAAAGTGCGAGTCGCCAACCGCGAACCTCAGGTACTTCTTGTGCTTGGGATGGATCGGCACATGGAAGTGAGCGTCCTTGAGGTTGAGAGACACCAACCAGTCCTGAAGTTGAAGGGCCTGGAGGACTTGAGAGAGAGTAACCATCTTGAACTTGTCCTTCCTGAGGAGTTTGTTCAAACCGCGCAAGTCCATGATGGGTCTCAATCCCCAGTCTTTCTTCGAAATCAAAATATAAGGGGAATACCATCCCTTGTTCCTCTACGCTACAGGCACCAGTTCTATGGCGCCTTTCTCCAGCAGGGCTTGAATTTCCTGCGCAAGGAGCGGATCCGGACTCTTCAAAGAGAGGTTCCCAGGTGGATTGTCGTGAGGCCTCTGCCGAAAGGGAAGACCGTAGCCGTGGGTTATGATCTCCAGAACCCACACATCTGAAGTAACGGCACGCCACTCTACAAGATGCTGCGCCAGCCTTCCCCCAATCGCCGAACCATGGGACATGGCCTCATGACTGAGTGGTAGCGGCTGCGGCGTTGCCTGAGGGCAAATAGGCAACTGCCCGAGCAGCCTTGGCACCTCGAGTACCCTGTTTTCCACCTCTGGCACTCTTGCGGTGGCCTCTTTGACTGACAGCTCCTCTCGCTTTACTGAAGGACGAGTAATAGCGAAAGGAACCTCCCCTCCATTGTTGTCCCCTAGGACAAAAAGGCGGAGGTTGTCCAACTGCAGTGCCCAACGACTTCGCTGCAGCTTTGGAGGTCTGCAACCCCTCAATGCTCTCGTCAGATTTGATGCCAAAAAGATGTTCACCGTCAAAGGGCATGTTGAGGAGCCGGGACTGCACATCAGGAGCGAACCCCAACTTCCGGAACCACGCAAACCTGCGTATTACGGTGCTCGCCGCCATGGACCAGCTGACACAATCTGCCATGTCCAAACCCGACTGAACGGCCTCACACATGGCATCCTTGCCATCCTGAACCATAGCAAGGAAACCATCCCGTTCGTCCCCTTCGGGAATATGTTCAGCCGCTAATGCAACACAGTTCCACAGAGTGTGTGTGAAACGAGACAAGACACATACGGAGTTGGCCGCCTGAAGCGCCATACCCCCTGAAGAAAACACTTTCTTCACCCAGCCATCAAAACGTTTGTCGTCCCTATCCGGAGGGATGGTAGGATACGACGCCTGCTTTGCCGGGGCCGTAGCCGCCTGCACCACCAAACTCTCCGGAGTGGGGTGCCTGGACAAGTAGCAGGGGTCGCTACTGGCTGGACGGTTTTTTCGCGACAAAGACTTGCCCACTGCCGGGAGACTATCCGGAGCAGTCCAAGCCGCCGCCACCCTTCTCTGCAGAGCCATATGAAGCGGCAGTACCGGGTCAGTGGGGGGACCAAGATCGAGGATGTCCGTGAGATCATCCTGAACAAACTCCCCTGGGGGAGCCGACCATCCCAAGTACTCGGTGACCCGAGACATAAGCCGCCGGTACGAAGAATCGGCATGAGTGCCAGGCTCAGGCCTACAAAACTCCACCTCCGGAGAGGTGTCCAGTCCACTGGCATCATGCAGTGACTGCCTCAGGTCATCAAATTGGCAATGGCCCGAGAGAAGCTCATCTGGCACCGTAACCGGAACCAAGCCCTCATCAGAGCCCTCATCACCCTCTGAAATGTACTCCAGGCGGTGAGAGGAAGACACCTGGGGACCAAAGCTATGCCTGACCTTAGCCAGAGCCTTTCTAGGGGCTACCCCCGTGCCACAGGGCCCCTCTGACACCACCGCCTCGAAAGGCTTCGAGGGCGCTGAACGAGTCGGCGCCGGCGTCGAGAGAATCGGCGTTGACGTCGAGAGAATCAGCGTCAACGTCAGCCACAGCGCTGCCAGCATCGGCTGCGTCGACACAGGCCTCGAAGCCAGAGCTCCGAGCGTGTCCTTCAACGACCTAGGCGCCGACAGCGTCGATGACCCCCTCGGAGGCAGAGCCTCGAGAGAGGTCGTCGACGACCTCGGCGCCACAGGCGTCGACGTCTTCCTCGAAAACTGCACAGGATCATGCGGTCTGAAGCGCGTCGAGGACGGGGACCTGGAACGACCATGGCGAGAACGGTTACCTTTGTCCGAGCAGGACCTCTCCCGCGAACCGTGCCGACCACTCGAGTCCGAATGCGTGCGAGCGGTGTCTCTCGACCGATCACGACCGACCCCACTCGGAGGCGCGGACGGACTGGTGCCCTGCGGTTCGAGAATTGCTAACATCTTCTTCCCGAAGGAAGCCCATTCCTCCGGTGTCGCTTGCATGGTGGGATAAGCGACCCGCTGACGGGCGGAGTCCTCGGAAGAGGACGGGGAAGGCGACTGGTGCCAGAGGACGGGGAAGGCGACCGATGCCGGCGCTTCCGGGAATGCCTCAAAGAGGCAGAGGAGTGGCGAGACCGACTCCTGGAAGGAGACCGCTGGACTTCCGACGATGACGCAAAGAGTCGCCTCTCGAATCATCCGTCGAAACCCCCGCAGACCTCGACTTCCGGGGCTTAGACACCCTACCTACCAACAACAACTTCTTGCGCTCCCGCAAGGCCTTGGCCGTGAGCGACTGACAGTCGACACAGTCGTCCGTGTCGTGGGCCTCCCAGAGGCACCAGAGGCAGGCTTTGTGTGAGTCCATTACCGACATCTTGATCCCACAGTGCCCGCATTTCTTGAAGCCCGGACGCGGGGTTGAAGACGAGACGAGGTAGACATCGTAACAAACAGGCTTTTCACAAAAACCGAACAGCTTCAAAGAACCGAGAAGAATACAACAGAACTCCAAAGATGCAAGGCGTACCGAGATTCACGAAACGAGCACGTTTGCGGAAAAAACGGAACTGAGGCTACGGGCGTCGTGCGTCCTACTTATCACATCGGGTGACGTCGGCCGTCGGAGACAAGGCTGTACTAATACCCGCGATTTCCTCTTTATTTTAGGTATCGTCCTTGATGCCTTTTTCTTTCGTATTTGGTGCACCAGGAGTCGGTCGGCGTTATTCGCCTTCACACAGTACCTTAGTTGGAGGTGTAAAAGAGACCGTTCCAACTCTCTGGTCTGAAGCATGTCTAATTGACCACTAACTAGCCGGTATTCCCTCTGCAGCTTCCTCACCGCATTATCTGCCATCCTCTCCATAATTTTTTTAAGCTTCCCTTCCAGCTGCGCCCAAAGCGGACCACGTTGTTTGTTCCTTTGGCACTTCCTAGTTATCAGTTCCCCCCTCATTGTGGTCTTGAAGGCATCCCATACCACATGCTCCTTGGCTTACTCAGTAGAATTGAATCTGAAGAATTCCTCTATTTTGTCCTTTAGCTCGTCACATATGATTTTCTCTCTCAGCAACTGGCTAGGGAATCTCTATTTCCAAAACCCAGACTCCTTTCCCCCTTGCAGAACTGCCGTTGATCGGATACCACTACTACCCCCAGTTCCACCCCAGACACATGCCCCAATGATGTGCTAGAGACCCAGGCGTAGTCTATGCACAAGAATGTTTTATGGACATGGGAGTAGAATGTTTATCCTTTATCCTCCCCTTTCAGTTCTCTCCAGCTGTCCACCAACCCCATCTGAACAATGCCCTCCCGGAGCTCACTAGATGGGGCACCTTGGCTATAGAAAATCCTCACACTTTTCCCAGTGCTCCCTGTATGTACCCATCCTGCCCTATATTAGGTGCGTAGAGTGTGGCAATAGTCTATGTGCCCTGTTCCCAGTGAAAAGTAATCGCCAAGTATCTGCCTGTTCCATTGTTCTCAGTGGCTTCAATACTGATAATCGGAAGGGCTTTAATTGAAAATAGCACCCCTTCCATCTACCCCTTGGTACTGGACTGGAATAAATGATTATTTCCTTTGAGTATTAGCTTGTGTTTATCCCTTTTCTGAATATGCGTTTCTTGTAGGGCAACACTCTCTGGGTTCCCCCTCCCCAAAAACTGCTACACCTTTTTCCTTTGGACTGGGGAATGAAGCCCCTCTAATATTTAGGGTAGTGATGCAGCGTCACCCCACCCCCTATATTGGATATGGTGCAATTTATGACTGTGGCATGGTTTCCCTTGTTGGTGCCCCCCCCACTCACCTCTTCCTCTACCCCTCTTTCCATATCAGTATCCTCCCTCTAATTCCCCCCTCATGCCCCTGACTCAAATCGATGTAGGGCTGCTACCACATCCCTGCGCCTGGCCCTCCTCTTCTTGGACCCAATCTGTGGAGGCGATCCAACCGTACCTCAGATCCATTCTCTGTCCCCCTCAGGTCGACAAACACCTGTTTTGCAGCCTCCTGCATATCCTTGTTATGTTATGTTATGTTATTTGAACGCCCTTGGGAACCGAAGTTCAGGTCAGTAGAGAGAGTAGGGAGAGTCAACGGCGCATGTGCGCAACAGGTATGTGTGCAGCTGGTGCGGTTTTCATTAAATAGCTGCTTCTTAGCGGTAGGTGTGGTGGTTGAGAGATCAGGAGTATGTGTTCGTTCCGGCCGGATTTATCCAGACCGGATGTGGCTGCGTTAGGCCTGAGGAGAACCTCCTGGCTGGGGTGTGTGTAACCAGCGGTGTTTAGAGTGATGTGGAGTGAGCGGCGGATGTTGGTATGAGAACAGTTATACCGAATGGTGTCATAGTATCTCTGTGTTCTAGTTGAGTGGTGGTGTAAAGAAGAGAGTAAGCGTGGGGTGTGATATGATGGGTTACATGCTCTTTCATATGTTCTCTGCATTCCAGATCATACTATGTACGTCGCACAGTTCTATGCGCTCCAGTCCGTTCTATGGATTTTATTCATTCCATGCGTCTCCGTCAGTGCTACACACTCCGGTCTGCTCGACGCACTCATGCATTCCAGTCTGCCCCGCGCGCTCCTGACAGCCCGCCAACCCTGTCTGCGCCTGTATTTTGCATTCACCCACCGTGCGCGTTCATCCGCTCCCCGCATTCACCCATTCCCGGCACTAACCAGCTCCCTGCACTTACCAGCTCCGCACACTCATCCGTTCTATGCGCTCATGCTTTCCATGCATTCAACATTAGTATGTACTCATCAGTCCCTTAGAGTCATTCGTTAGTACGCAGTAATCCTGTTCTATAAATTCATTTGCTCTCTACACTCGTTTGCTCTCTAAACTCTTCCATTCTCTAACCTCATCCGCTCTCTAGCCTCATCCTCTCTCTAACCTCAGCTACTGTTACCAGGCCCTTTATTCTGATGTTTGCCCTTCGTGACCTATTGTCAAGATCTTCGCTTTGGATTTCCAGATTTTGGGTGACTGTTGTCAGTCGTTCCACCAGTTCATCTATCTTGTGGGTATCCTCTGCGATTTCTGCTGTGTCCGTCTGGTCTTCTATGTCCTCCTTTACCTCTTGCAATGACTGCGAGAGCTCAGCGTGAATTAGGCTCAGTTGCGACTGGATTGTCTCTGAGGCCTTGTCCCCAAAGTACTGGCGGAGTATGTCTTGGGCGGCCACCTGCTCTTTCTCTGGGCCCACAGCTGCTTCATGTTCTCTCTCCACGGCCGGATCATGCTCAGTGTCTGCGGCCATTTCTCCTTCTTATCATCACAGTATTTGTAAATTGCCCTCTTGGGGGCTGTATGTAGGTCTTTACCCTTGTTCTTGGACATTGATGATGCCTTAGCCTATGAGTGAGGGTCAGAGCTCCCACTCATCTCGAACGGTGCTGTTGCCCAACCAGGCTGCCCTCCAGATATCTGCTGTGGGGCTTCTGCGCTTTATGCACTCCTGATCCTTTCCCCTCAAATCCTTGGTTGACTACCGGTCGCCGCGCTGCGCTCCTCTTGTGCACCAATGGGCCTGCAGGGGTCCGCCCCAGTTTGGCCCCTAACTAGTGCTCTCCCGTGGCCCCCAGGTGCCCTGGCCAAGCCTCACTGGGGACCGCTGGGGAGCCCACTGGAGCGCCCCTCATGTCAGTCTCTGCTTCTTGAGGGCCATCTGTGAGCCATTCCCCTCTTGTGGTGGCAGAGGAGTGTGGTAAGAGAAGCCTGGGACAAGTCTCTCATGTGCCCCTGGTTGCCCAGTCTCTCCTGTGAGTGAGTCTTTGAGCTATTGTTGGGCCTGTTTAGAATTGTCCCAAGGGGAATACAGCCAAGCCAGACCCCTGTTCACAGCCCTCGCGGGCCTCCTCTCCTCTCCTGTTGGGCTTCCTGCCTTAATAGATGCTGGTGCCACTGCCCACTTTCTCTCACTGTACTCTGGATTATCTGCTACCAGAGCAGGCCGCGAGGACCCACTCCTCCTCTCTCTGAGGGTCTGGACCTTGACTCTGCAGTTTTGTGGTGTTTCGGGGGTCTCAGTCAGCCTCTTGCCTCCAGGCTTTCAGCAACCTGGCGGGCCCCTTCTGGGCTGTCTGCGACACCCACGGCTTCACCCAGCTGCCCCTGTGCCAGGGAGCGTGTCCTTGTTGCGCTGTTCCTCACTGGAGTGCGCCTCCGCACACCCTTTAGCGCTCACAGCGGTCCACCTCGGGCCCCCTCTGCCGTTTCAGGCTCACCTCAAGTGCTTTTCGGACCCTCGTGGCTCCTGCCCTCGAGCTCACAGTCCCCCTATGCCAGGGAGCGCGTCCATGGCAGCCTCCCTGCTGCGCTGTCCCTCACTGGAGCGGGTCTCCGCACACACTTTACCACTCACAGCGGGGCCCCGGCAGCTTGAGACGCTCCGAGCGAACGCCCAAGAAAGCGGAAAGAAGAATGAACCCGGGAGACTGGGACGGGCTGCTGAGCCACAGGAGACCCGGGGGTACAAACCCTGCCCCCTTGCAGGGAGATATTTGCAGCGAGGAGGAGGCAAAGGTGGCCAGAGAGCCCCCAAGGAAGGAAGGAATACAAGGATAAGGAAACCCCAGAGGGCAACCAAAAGTCCACCGGGGAGGAGGAGAGGCATAAATTGGGGGATCCCAGCACACCACAGCACCATATTGGATGAGAGAGGGGCACACAGATGGCAGACCTAACCGAGAGGGGAGCCACTGAGGCACATATGTATGGTGGCAATCGAAAAGCAGAGACCCAAGCTGACTAGAACCGGCAGCTGCGCAGGGTAATATCAAGCTGGCCCCACCACCCCCGAACATGCACCCCCCTGGGAATAACTAAAAAGGAGGAATTTGGAAATATTGCAGGATCACAGCCAGAGACGAGAGACGTGAAACAAAACAGAAAAAAAAGATCACAGCCAGAGAAGGTGAAGTCTTCTAGCAAAAGCATCAATACTAACAGAAACCCAAAGACACTAAGCGGCCAGGGGCTGGGAAATACTGGGGAAGCAGACCAATGGCAGAGGTAGGAAGGAAGACGGCCCAACACACGTGAAACAGACCAAGATGGAGGTGTTTACCAAGAAAGGAGAACCGAAGCAAATATCTATGGACACCGGTGCGCAGCAAGCAGAGGGTGCCCAAGAAGGCGGGACTGCACGAATGACAACAGCCCTGAGAATCTCCATGGAAACACGCATTGACAAAGTAAAAAGTGATGTCGGCCTCTTTAGGCAGGACCTGCGCAACCTGGCTGACAGAGTAAGCAAAAACGAAAAGACGGTGGTCGAAATCTCGACTACTACAAAGACATCACAGGAGTCAGTCTGCATGCTGGAGGTGAAAGTGTGATTGCAACAGGATCGGGCGGAAGGAGAAGGGGGAGAAGGAGTAACATCTGTATCCTGGGGCTACCGGAGGGGGAGAAAGGAAGAGACCCCACCACATATGTAGAGAACATGCCCCTCCAGGAAATAGGCCCAGGGGCATTGTCACAGAGCACTAACAAGAAGCCCCCCCCCCCGGCCCATTATCGCCAAATTCCTCAACTTCCATGATAAAGAAAAAATACTGTCATTTTCCAGAACGGGTGGAGAGATTCACAGAGGCTCGGCATCCATAGCAATCTACCCAGATAATACCATACAAGTTCAGAGGCGAAGAGGACAACTTGTTCCCACAAAGGCAAGGCTGAGAACACAGGGCATAAAGTACATGCTCCTGTACCTAGCGAAACTGAAGGTACTATACAGAGGGAATCTCTCTTCTTTGATACCCCGGAGGATGTCAACACATTGATGGATGCTAACAAAATGCAACAAATGCCAGACAAAGACGAGAATGTAGGAGGTCAATTGGGCTGAAAAGAGAATGGAACATAAAGCGGAGCCCTGAGAATCACGGAACATTAAAAGACGCAAGGAGGGGAGCAGGAGGGGAGTCAGCGAGTATGTGGTTGGAATACCTCTATCCATCACGAACCAGAGAGTCCACCCCTAATGAGACGTCATTGTTTACCGTTTCCTCTGTTTTATGGAATACTCAGGGTACCAGGGGGTACTCGGCCACCAGGACCCAAAGGAGGCGTGGGGACACATGGTGGTTAACCCTATACAGGACTCTACTGATGGGCAGTTAGTTATTGTTTTGGTTTTGTTGGACACAGTTGGGGTTTTATCGCAGCATGGCTTGAATCTGGCGAGTGGAGACCACAGAATGCTGGTACAAAAGGACATGATGCCGAGGTTGGGACTGAAGGGGTATGCAAATACAACACACAGAGGGGGAGGGAGGACAACAACCCATATGGCTGAGGTACTAAAAGTGGCCGCTTGGAACGTCAGGAGCCTAAACAACTATGTTAAAAGAATAAGGCTGGCGACATACCTGCGCCACAAGAAAGTAAGGATGCTCCAAGAAACACACTTCACGAGGGAGAGGCAGACGCAAGTGTTGAAGAAGTGGGGAGGGATGGGCTTTGGCTCGACGTATTCTAGTTATGTGCGGGGAGTCCTTATCTGGGTGGCCCCATCAGTGGGTGTACATAAGGACGATGAAGGCAGGATGGTGCTAGTACATGGGTACCTTGAGCAGACAGAGGTCTGTTTGATTAACACATATGCCCCCAGCCACAACACGGCCACCTTTTTCAGATCCCTATAAGGTAGATTGACCCCATTCACAGGTATAAACTGGATATGGGGGGGGGGAGATTTTCATTGCACAATCAAACCGAAACTGGATAGATCAGACGAACTAGTTACTCTTACCTTGTAACGTTCTTTCGATGGGATGTTCCTCCGACGTATTCCTTATCTTAGATAGAAATCCTTCAGCTTTGCTGGCCTCGGAAAATTTTTTCGCCAGAGGGCGCTGCGCGTCGATGATCGCCGAGTCGATGACCCTCGACGGCCTCCGTGCCGACGTCGACGTCATCCTGCCTATAAAGGCCGCGCGCAGCGTCCGTTGCTCAGTTCCGTTTTGTAGTCCCCAGTAATGTTTTTGGATTAGACTAATCACCTTGAAGGAGCATAGGCTGCAAACCCACAGGAAGTCATACTGCGGGGATGGATGGGAGGGTCGATAAGGAATACGTCGGAGGAACATCCCATCGAAAGAACGTTACAAGGTAAGAGTAACTAGTTCTTCGAAGGGATTGTGTCCTCCGACGTATTCCTTATCTTAGATAGACTCCCATAGCAGTGGTATTGTGACTGGAGGCGGGAGTAATAAAAGTTATGTTACCCTTCCAGAATGGACAGAGTGTAACACAGCCTTGCCGAATCTAGTTTCTTGACTAGAGGAGGAATCCAGGCTATAGAATTTGGTAAATGTATGTGCGGACGACCATGTGGCAGCCGCACATATATCTCGAATTGGCACCCCTCTTTGAAGGGCTGAGGATGTTGCGATACCCCTGGTAGAATGAGCCCTTAGATTTTGAGGAGGCTCCTTTCCTGCCAATTTGTAGCACTCCAGAATGGCTAAAATAATCCATCTGGAGATGGTTTGTTTTGTTATTGGAAGGCCCAACTTATGTCCTGCATAACCTACAAAGAGTTGGTCTGCTTGTCTGATCTTAGCCAATCTGCTGATATAGAAGCTCAAGGCTCGCTTAGGGTCCAGCCTGTGCAGTCTCTCTTCCTCCTTCCCCGGATGAGGAGGAGGGTAGAAAGAAGGTAATATAATCTTCTGAGTGATGTGAAACTCCGAGACTACCTTCGGGAGGAAGTTAGGCTTCACCTGAAGAACAACTTTGTCCTTGTAAAAGATTGTATGTGGAGGTTTACACGATAAGGCTTGCAACTCGCTAACCCTTCTAGCAGATGTCAATGCTATTAGCAAAACAGTTTTGAGGGTGAGAAGCTTCAATGAACAAGAGTGTAGTGGTTCAAAAGGGGCACCCTTTAGGAAGTTTAAAATTAGGTTTAAATCCCATAAGGGAACTTGAAAAGGTTTCGGGGGATAAACATTAGTTAATCCTTTTAGGTATTGTATTACCAATGGAATTTTGAAGTATGAAGGCTCCTCTGCAGTGCGCTTAAAGATTGATAGCGCTGCGAGATAGCCCTTAATTGTGCCAACCTGTAGGCCTGAATTAGCCAGGTAAAGTAAGAATGACAACACCATAGGTGTACCACAAGAAAAGGGTTCAATATTCTTTTCTCTGCACCAGCTGCAAAATTTGTTCCAACGGCAGCGGTATAGAGTTTTAGTTGCCGGCCTTCTGGCCGAAAGCAACACCTCCATAACATCATCCGGAAGGTCCCAATCCTTGTACCTCAACCTTTCAGACACCAAGCGTGAAGGTTGAGGGTCTTGATGGCTGGATGGAGAACCTGACCTTCCTTCTGCGAGAGAAGATCCTCTCTGTATGGCAGTCGAATTGGAGGGCAGATGGACATGTCTAGAAGGTCCGGGTACCACGTTCTCCTGGCCCAATCCGGGGCAATTAGGATCATGGTCTTCCGAAACCTTCTCAACCTCCTGATCATTTGAGGAATGACAGGGACCGGAGGGAACGCGTACAGAAGTGGGAACTCCCAGTCCACTACGAACGCATCTCCTAGAGCTCCTCTCGGGGGAAATTCCCTTGAGCAAAATCTGTCGCACTTCCTGTTGATACTGGTGGCGAACAGATCCACTTGAGGGGTTCCCCAAAGGGCGAAGATCTCTTGAAGGACTTCCTGAGCTATCTCCCACTCGTGAGAGACTGTGCTCTGCCTGCTCAGAGCGTCCGCTGTCAAGTTCTTCTCTCCGGCTAGGTGAATTGCCGATAGAGAGATTCCTTCCTGAATTGCCCAAAACCAGAGCTGCATCGCCTCTCTGCACAGTGGTAGTGAGCCTACGCCTCCTCTTTTGTTGAGGTAGTGCATGGCCACTGTATTGTCCGTCATTATTAGGACGTTTCTTCCCCGTACAGACGGCAGAAAAGCCTTCAGCGCTAGTCTGATGGCTCTCAGCTCCAACAGGTTGATATGTAGTCTGGACTCCGATGGAGACCAACGACCGCTGATGGTCAAGTCGTTGGCGTGAGCTCCCCACCCCGTGAGTGAGGCATCCGTGACTACTGTTATCTCCGGCCATGGTTGCCAAAACATTTCTCCTTTCAGGATGTTCTCCCGACAGGCCCACCACTGAAGGTCTCGGGCTACTTTGACCGGGATCCGAAGGAGATCTGTCATCCTTCCTGAGAACTGTGACCACTGAGTTTTCAGTGCCCACTGGAGGGATCTCATTCTCAGGCGAGCCTCCGGCACGAGGAATATGCAGGATGCCATGAGGCCTAGCAACCTCAGAAAGTCGTAGGCTGGGAGATATTGGGCATTCTGAAATCTGATGACCATCTGCAGAATATCTCGAGCCCTCACCTCTGGTGGCAAGGCTTTTCCCAGGGAAGTGTCCAGGACTGCTCCAATGAATTGGAGTCTCTGTGATGGTATCATCTGTGACTTCTTTAAATTGAGGGAGAAGCCCAGCTTGTGAAGGAAGTGGCAAACATAATCTAGTTGTCTCTGAGCCTGTTCCGAAGATACAGCTCTGATCAACCAATCGTCTAGGTAAGGGTAGACATGAATCCCTTCCCTCCTTAGACTTGCAGCCACAACCGACATTAGCTTGGTAAAGACCCTCGGGGCGGAGGTTAGCCCAAATGGCAGAACTCGAAATTGATAATGAGAGCTGCCAATTGCGAACCTCAGGTATCTCCTGTGCCTGGGATGGATCGGCACATGGAAATAAGCGTCCTGGAGGTCTAGAGATACCAACCAGTCCTGAAGCTGGAGGGCCTGAAGGATCTGAGAGAGAGTCACCATCTTGAACTTGTCCTTTCGGAGGAATTTGTTCAATTCCCGTAAGTCTAAGATGGGTCTCAGTCCTCCGTCCTTCTTCGGTATTATGAAGTAGGGGGAGTACCAACCCTTGTTCCTTTCCGCTACAGGTACCAGTTCTATGGCACCTTTCTCTAGCAGGTCTAAAACCTCCTGCAAGAGGAGCGGATCTGGAAGCTTCAAAGGGTTGTTCCCCGGTGGATGACTCTGAGGGATATGTAGGAAGGGCAGGCAGTAACCTTGGGCCACTGTCTCCAGAGCCCAAGCATCTGACGTAATAGCCTGCCATTCCGTCAGATGGTGAGTTAACCTGCCCCCTACTGGTGTTCTGTGAGGGGAGACCTCAGAGTGGTTTTGAAGCGGCTGATGCAGTTGCCGAAGGTAAAGTGGCTCCTGCTCCTGCGGGTGCGGCTTTCTTTCCCCTACCCCGTCCACCACGGGTAAATCTTCCTTGGCCTCTTTGAGCCGGTCGTCCCCTGCCCCTTCCATATGAGGAATAGTAACGAAAGGACCGTCCTCTCCACGATGATCCCGAAGGACGAAAGGTATTCTGACGGATAGCAGCTCCCAATGACTTGGCTGCTGCCTTGGACGTTTGCAGTTTCTCCAAACTGTCATCCGCCTTCTTTCCAAAGAGGGTAGAACCGTCAAAGGGCATATTCAAAAGCCTGGTCTGCACGTCAGAGGCAAAACCAGACTTCCTCAACCACGCATGCCTGCGGATTGTGGTACTTGCCGCCATGGCCCTGCTGATACTGTCAGCAGAATCTAGGCCAGTTTGTAGGGTCTCGCACATCGCATCTTTACCATCCCTGATGATGTTTAAAAATGCGTCCCTTTCCTCTCCTTCTTGGAGGCAGTCAGCCGCTGATGAAGCGCACTCCCAAAGGGTGTGGCTGAACCTAGCGAGCGTACAGGTCGCGTTAATAGACTTTAACGCCATGCTACAGGCAGAAAAAACCTTCTTAGCCATGGCATCATACTTTTTGTCATCCCTATCCTGCGGAGCAGTGGGGTATGCAGATGTGCTGCCTGATGAGGTTGCAGCCTGTACAACCAAGCTCTCAGGAGTAGGGTGTTTTGACAAATATTCAGGGTCAGAACTAGCCACCCTGTATTTTGTTGACAGTTTTTTATTTACTGCCGGGATAATTTCTGGCGTTTCCCAGTTTGTCAAAATCCTTCTCTGTAGAGCAGAGTGAAATGGAACCACAGGATCCTCCTGTGGGCCCTTGTCCAGTATGTCAGTGAGGTCATCCTGCTGAAAGGCAGGAGAAGGTGCAGACCAACCCATAAATTCTATGATTCTAGACATCAGAGCTCTATATGGAGTCTCCGCATGTTCTCCTGGGTCTGGTTTGATAAATTCTGCTTCAGGAGAAGTGTCCAAGCCACTAGCTTCCTGAAGTGCATCCTGAAGATTTTTTAATCTTCCTTCCTCAGAGGCGAAAGTCTCTGGCTCTGGTGATGTGGTCCTCTGTAAATCAATATCTTGGTCTGAATCCTCCCTTTCCTCAAAAATCGAGGTTAAAGGGGGATACATTGGTTTTTGGAATGGTATAAACCCCATTTCCAATGCAGAAGGAGCCATCATCACAGGCCTTGAAAACGTCGATGTCGTCGACACCGACGTGAAAGTACTCGAAGGCGCCGTGAAAAGCGTCGAGAAATGTGTACTAGGCCTCGAAGAACTCGAAAGGATCGGAGTCTTGCTCGAGAACGACGTCGACGTTCTCGGCGTCGAGTCGGAGGTCTTTTGTCTAACCGTTGGCTGTGGAGTAGCCGTGGTTCTTTCCTTCACCGGCGTCGATATCGGCGTCGACGTCGGCGTCGACTCGATCGACTGATGCGCCGATGAATCCTTCGACAACGGCGTCGATGGCGCCGACCTCTGTTTCGAAGGAGTTTTCGACGATGGCGTCGATGATGCTTTATCTCCCGATGGCTCGAGGCGCTTTCGGGTTGACTTTTCCGCCGGGTACTGCGACTCGCGGCGTTTAGATTTTTTGGGTTTTTTACCCGGGGTATCACCCTCAGCTGTCTTCGAGGGGGACGAGGCCGCTTTCTCGAAGACGCTTAGCATCTTTTTCCTGAATTCCTCCCACTCAGCTTGCGAGCTGCGTTTTGTGGGGCAATGAACTCTCTCAGGAGAACTCGACGAAGATGACGAAGGGGATCTCCTACGTCTCTTCTTCGAGTGTCTCGATGTCGACGAGTGGTGGGAGCCACTTCGTGATCTAGATCGAGAGTGTTTTTTATGGTGAGGAGACGAACGTCTCGACTCTACCGAAGAAGCTTTCGAGGAAGTTAAAGTTGACCTACCTCTCTCGAGCTTCCCCCTACGCTCCTTCAAGGCTTTCGCCGTCATGGAAAGGCATTCCTCACACTCCGAACTCTGGTGCGTGATTCCCAGACACCACAAACAGACCCTGTGAGGGTCCGTCAACGACATTTTCTTCCCGCAGTCTCGGCACTTTTTGAAACCGGACCGAGGGGTCGTCGGGTCGGAGGAGGATGCCATCGATATCGAGGTAAATAGTAGTTATTATATACGTTATCTTGACGAGAACTGAGCAACGGTGTTCCGAGGCACAACGAAGCGCGGAAAAACGGAACTGAGCAACGGACGCTGCGCGCGGCCTTTATAGGCAGGATGACGTCGACGTCGGCACGGAGGCCGTCGAGGGTCATCGACTCGGCGATCATCGACGCGCAGCGCCCTCTGGCGAAAAAATTTTCCGAGGCCAGCAAAGCTGAAGGATTTCTATCTAAGATAAGGAATACGTCGGAGGACACAATCCCTTCGAAAGTAAGAATATGCAACTGTCCCCCCCAACAATGTTCCTACTGCAATTTAGGAGGAATCTAGAATTAAAAGACATCTGGAGATCGTTCAAGGGGATTAAGCCAGTCTTCTAATATAACTCAGGAGTACATAGGGTATATACTCAAATAGATTACTTCCTCAGGGGGGAAGACCAGCTGGGGGACTTTGTGGGTGTCTCATACGAGGGCAGGACCCTATCCGACCATGCACCACTGTTGGTAGTTTGGATTGTAAACCGATCACCCGCCCCGATACAGACTTGGAGGCTCCTTGCGGAATCCCTATGAGATAGAATGTTTAGAGATGAACTGGAACAATAAATAGATAATTACTTTGACCTTAATGAGGGCAGTGTTGAAAGGGAGCAGACCCTGTGCGATGCGTCTAAAGTGGTGATTCGAGGGGTGGCCTTAGCCAAGGCTGGGGGTGGCGGGGTACGGAAAGAGCTGGAGCGAGACCTGTCAAGCACAGAAGCTAAAATTAATAAATCAGAGGGCATGGCAAGGGGAGACAGAAAGAAGTGGGGGGAGCAGTTACGCAAGATATATACCGAAAGGCTGCACGAACAGGAAAACAAACTAGGGAAGCTATTGGCATTGCTATGCAATAGCAAAGACAATCGTGAGAATATTATAGAAATAGTAGACGAATGTGGAGAGTTGTGGAGGGTGCAGGGAGAAATTAATAAGACCTTTAGGACATTCTACCAACACCTGTACGAAGACCCAGGGAAAATAGGAATGGGGGTAGTTGAGGAGACGCTGTCAGACAAACTTACCTACCCTGGGGACAGAACTGAAAGATATGTTGGAAGAACCCCTCTTTCTTGAGGAGCTGCAGGGTGTCGTCGCTGCGACCCGCGGCAAAACCCCAGGAGGAGATGGCCTTCCAGCTGAATTTTATAAAGAATTCATAGGGGGACTGGCGCCAAACAGATTACGTATTTATGAGAAGCATATGAGACAGGGAGATTGCCCCAGAGTATGGAAGAATCTATCATAGTCCCAATACTGAAGCCTGGGAAAGACAGGAAGCATTGCGAGTCATATCACCCAATATCATTAATAAACCTGGACACCAAGATCCTTACAGCAGGCCTGGCTGAAAAATTAAGGAGGGTGATTGGAACGCTGATAGACCCAGATCAGCCGGGGTATGTCCCGGGAAGAGCTATGACAACCTGCAATGACTGCACACCATTATTGAAGGCACACGAGACTGGTCGGAGGGGGGAGCTGGGATAGCATTAGATGCTATCAAAGCCTTCAACTCGATCCGATGGGAATGGCCAATTGCCTCCCTTTGGGATTGGCAAATGATTTATAAAATGGGTTCAGATTTGCTACACCCGACCCGTAGCCAGGGTATGAACTTGGTAAACATATATCGGAACCATTTCCCATACTGAGAGGCACAAAGCAAGGGTGCCCACTGTCCCCCAAACTTTGCCAACTTGTCAGGTATTTCAATCAGCCAAGAAAAGTCCTGTATATTCCCTGGGTGGTTGGGCAGGATTAGAAGAGTCGCAACTCCCATGTCTAGGTCTGCAATGGAAAAATAAAACTTTCAGGTACCTAGGTATAAACATTCACCACAACGTGGCAGAGACTCATCAGCACAACATGGTAAGAGCCCGAACGGGGCTGCAGGCCTCTATCACATTTTGGGAAAATCTGCCTCTCTCATTGGTGGGAAGGGTAGCGCTCTTAAAAATGGTCGCCCTACCCCGACTGTTATACCACTTCACAAACGTCCTGCGCCCCTTCTTCCAGGAATTAAACACGATAATAGGGGGGTTCATCTAGGGTAGGGGTAGAAGAGGATTGCCTTCGGCACTTTACAGAGAGAATACGAAGATGGGGGACTAAGACCACCAAACTTTGAACTCTATTATTAGCGGGAAAACTAAGGCATGTAGCGGGATGGTTGGCAGACCTTGAAACCACAGAACATGCCCTATTTGCACAAACAATTGCCCCACACATATTAAAGGAGGTACTCTGGCTACACAACAGTAGGATCCCCAACTTCCCCAGCATCTTACAACTGGCCAGGAAAATCCGGTACAGAACAATGGCAATTCTCAAACTACGGGGACCTATTTCACTTCAGATACTACTGCCAGCTATCTGCATGACTGTGGATGAAGTCCTGGCGCAGCACAGAAAACACTGGTTGTGCAAAGGGGTGACTTGCTGTCCCAGGTTAGACTGAGGGACTTCCAGGAGATCGTCGAGGAGTGCGGGTTCTATCAGGGACCGTTTTTGACATACTCTGCAATGAGGCACTGCGCACAAGATGGCCAGACTCCCCAGATCTCTCCAACGAGGACAAAGTGCTGGGGCTTCTATATGAAGCATCAGAACGGGGACATGAGGTGTCAAGGCTGTACCAAGGTTTACTGGAAACTAGACTGGCATAGGTGGCCAAAGGGAGGGGCGCATGGGAAGCAGACACGGGAAAAATGATGACAGATAAGGAATGGTCTAGAGCCTTCCTAGACCGGAAAACTGTCTCAAGAAACGCCAGACTGAAACTTACCCAGTTCTATGTCCTGCACAGGGCGTACATGATGCCACAGCAACTATTTCACTTTCCGGGATCAGAGGTGAAAGTATACCCGAGTTGTGGGGAGAGGGAAGCGGGATGGGACACATGTTCTGGGGATGCTCAGTAATACAGGGGTTCTGGCAGGAAATGGAATTGCGCATGAGAAAAGGGGACATAACTAGATATAGATGGAGTCCGGAGGCCTGCTTACTGGGTACATTCACACGCCCGGAAACATCCAGACAGGCTGATAGATCTGGCCTGGGTACTGGCAAAGAGAAGGATCGCTATGGCGTGGAAGACAAAAGAGGGCCCATATATAAGCAAGTGGTGGGAAGACTTGAGAAGGTGGTCGATGGCAGAGGTAGCAGTGTGGCATAGGGCAATCCAGCAGAGGGGTTGTGGGGAAGGTCTCACAGAATATAGCAACCTGTAACACTTTGGTGCACAACCTGTTTGGATCAGCAGATGACAAAGGAGCTTGTGGTCCGGTACCAACAATATTAATTGTGATTACGAACAGATTTCAAGCTGTGTAGTTATGTTGCTCTTTGGTTGGGGTTAGGGAGGGGGTAGAGGTAGGAGTACACAATTGTACACATTGTATACAAATAGATGTGAAGGCAAGCATAGGCTTTGGGCACAGACTGACTTTCACTTTGGACTTCCTGACACAGACTATACTTAGTTTGTTTGGGTAGGGAAATCACACCCTAGCATAGGGCAAGCTAGCTCTTTTTCCAACCCTTTTTCTGTTAATAAATGTTTCTAAGTTAAACTTGAATTCAGTTCTCTGTGTCTACTTCCTGATGCCTTCACAGTGCTCAAAGAGATTGCTCCCACCTATGAATAGGGCAACATATAGTCTGCCTCAGTTAAGGGTTCTATAACTGTGGATCATTAATGCAGAGCTACTTAGTTTACCGATTTTCAAGGAGCACTAATACACTGAATGCATACCGTTAAGGAGAGTAGAAGAATACACCTCTATCTTGAATTATCACACAATTATTCTTGTTGAACAGAGTGACTATCTGTTATTGTATCATGTACCTATTAAAAACTATGAGGACTGGAGGGAGGTGCAAAGAGCGCAGGACCAGGCTTACGGACCAGGAGGCAGCAGACCAATGGATCCTATTAGGAATCAAAGGGGGTGCTGCAACGAGAGAATCCAGACCCCGAGAAAAGGCAAGGGTGGTCCTAACACTCGCAGCAATGACTAACAGCACAAAGGTGTAAGGGTACAGAGGTTCCCATGTTGCAGGACTGGCTGCGGAAAAATGGGAAACCATGGCCTTGGAATGGCCAACGTATGCCATGGAGAACAATGTGCACAAGTTCACAAAAGACTGGGGAGAAACCTTAGCCTTCCTCAAGGATGATTTTCGGGTCGTGTGGTGCCCCCATCGCCTAAAGCTTCTGGAACTGCAATGACCTGTAGCGACCACTCCATGGAAGCACTGGACCGGGGACTCCTCAGAAGTCGCTCTGGGGGGTAATGGGGGATGGAGGGGGTAGGAGGTCAGTTGGGGGAAATATTTAACATGTTGTAAAAGCAATAAAAAGAGTAACAAAAAAAAAAACTACGAGGACAAGAATTGTAAAATTCGGGATTCCGGATCATCCAAAACTACATCTCAAGGGAAGACTAGAGCACTCGCCGAGGCATGACATGCTCATGAAGAGCAGAATGCTCTCTCTTCTTTTTTTGGTAGACTGTATTCACTAAGGTGTCCCAATAGGATCAGGCGTCTAGCTCAGTCAAGAAATATCTAAAATGAAGTTAATGATGGCGTTCTACAATATTATGGCAATACAGTATTGCTTAGGCTTCAAGAGCATTCTTTTCACCTTCATGAGTCCTTAACTACAAGTGTTTGCGATCTCTTCTAGTTAGTTTACAGAGTCCTGTGTGTGCCACAAAATGGCCGATATTTATCTAACTTCACAGATGTCTGACGTATCATTATGACGTCGTTAAGATGTTAATATTGCCGTTATCATTCAAGTGCATCGTTATCATTCAAGCTCAAGACCTTCCTTTTCTCCTCTGCTTTCTCTCCCTCTCCCCTGCTGACCTACCTGTCTGCTGCACCGACTGGTTGCCTGGCTACTCTCAGAGCCTCACTGGGCACTAGGCTCCTCCATGATCAGTCTCCACTGCACTGCCTCCTGGCCTACCACACACTTAGGGGCTGTAACTGTAACCTCTACAGTCCCCCGTCTCCTCGCACTTACCCAGAGCCGCGCTGCTCTGGCTGCACCTACTCAGAGCAATTGCTACCCTGATTGCACTTCCCACTTATCTCTCCATGTCACTTCCCCTCCTCCCTTCCACCCGGCACTTTGCGCTGTCGCACTTGCACGATCTGAATGACACAAGACCCAGTAAGATCATTTGTCTTGTCTTTCCTCTGTCTTCCCTACCTTGTCTTGTCAGGCCTTGAAACACTTGTGTATAGGCGCGTTATAAATTACATATATATCATATAATTTGACGGTATTCTGTAATGTGTATCAAAGATATAATAAATCACCTCACTTATAATTACCTAAATAAGTATGATCCTCAATCGCTGTTGTGAGAAACCTGAAGGTGTCTCACCCGCTAGTGCCCGGGAACCTGTCATCCAGGTGGCTAGGACACGGTCATCGCTATTGGATCCAATTCCTGGGGGTGGACCAGGTGAGGAAGGATCACCTGGATGGGGGATCCTCGGGGAGTGGAATTGGGACACCGATGGGTGAGACTCGGTACCCCTTCCTTATCCCCATTCTACCCCGTAGGATATGCAGATGTTCTATCCCCACCCCCTTTTCCGACACAAACACTTTCTTATACCATGAAAGACAACGGACTAACACTAGAGCTGTTTAGCTGACATGTCCCAACACAAGGGTCAGGCAGAGTCAGGCAAATTACAATAACTACACACACCTGACGGCCCTTTCCCTTCCCCACAGGGATGAAAGGTGGAGCACAAGCGCACACTTTGAGCAAGGCGAAATGCAAGAGGAGAAGGCTGTGCCAGGACGTTCAAGAGGAGGAGAAAGACGGCGAGACCTCAAAGAACAACAAGGAGGGAAATGCCCTTACCCTTTTCGACCCAGACCCGCAAAGCCTCCGTGAAAAGAATTATAAGACTGGAAACTACAGCTAGCGTGTGGTGCAACGGTTTCAGCCAAAATGACCGCACCGAAAGTTACCGACTGTACAAAAAGTCAGAAAATGCATAGCACCAAAGGTTCGAACACCAAAATTTTGAACCTTTGGTGGTATGCATTTTCAATAGGTAAAAAGAAAAAGAAAAAAAAAAAGACTGCAGGGACTGGCCCCCGCAACACACTGCTCACCATACTATACAGTATAGTGAGCAGGGGTTGCGGGGGACACCTCTGCAGCTGCCCGACAAAAAAAAAAAGAAAAAAGGATGCAGGGGAAGTTCCAGGTTGTGGAGGACACCCCTGTAGCTCACCGAACAAAAGTTTTTTTTAAAAAAGAAAAGAAAAGGACCCTGCGGCGCCGGTTCCCGATCACGGATGTGAAAGTGAACCAGCATTGCAGGGACACAACGCATCGGAAAGAAAGTTAAGTAGGGGGTTGGGAGTGTGTTGGGGGTTTGAGTGGGGGGGGTGTGGGTGGGGGTGTGTGTTTGTATGGATGTGGTTTTTTTTTTTTAATAGATGTCCGCACGGGAAATGTACAAACAATTTTGTTATGCATACATTTCCCATGCAGACCTTTTGCATGCAGTGATTTTGTTCGCGGTAAAATCACGTGGATTCGGTGCAACAGGTGTCAACGGTTCAACGGGCCCTCCCACACTGATAACCAAGGTAAAGAGAGGCGCTTGCTACCATGGTACGGTCCTTGACTCCAGGGACAAGAAATGCCAAGGAGTTCAATACAGCCGGGGAGTCGGAGGGAGAACTGACAGAAGGCCTAGCTATATTGAACAAAGATTGCAAATGGCAGCATGCTATGAATTGAAGAACAAACCCCTTGTGGGTTAATGAACTTTTAAAACCCAGGGAGACCAGCTGCAGAGTGGTCCGACGTCACATGTGCGCTTATTCGAAAAAATCTGGCTGGTCCCCTTTTTGTTAAAACTACAGATACCAGGAGGCCCTAGGAGAACCCAGCGTAAGAGGCCAAAGTGGTCATACAAGGGTTGAGTAAAAACCCCTGTACACTCGAAGGTCTTTGACACATAAGCAAGAGGAAAGTTAAGGGAAGTGAATCCTGCACTTGTGATAAAGCAAAGTGAACTGTGTTAATCTGGCAAATGTGAACTCGACCGACTAAAAAGACATTGAGACTCTTGAATATTATAAGTTGTTGATGTTCTGAAAGAAAGGCAGTAATGAACCCGGCTGAGGGAGGCCAACGTTGCAAGAAGGATCGGAGCCCGATTGAGAGGGATACAAGGGTGAAGAGAAGGCACCCGACGTGAAGGTTACTGAAAGGAACATTTGTTTTGTTGTTTATGATATATCAGGCCCTCTGAAGCAAAAGACTTTGTATGAAAGACTTGGCCACAGAAGGCCCTGATATCACTGAAAGGAACTGTAAGCTTGTGCTGGAGAAGCCCAGGAGGGTGCTGTGCTCAAGAGTCCCGCCTTGTCCCATGCTTAAAACGTGGGAAGCGAGACCCCCGGCCATAACATCCTGTCTTATTTGGTGAACACTTCTTTCTTTTCTGGTTAACACTATACAACACTATTTTGTAACTTAGCGGTAAGGATTGGCAATAGTTTCTTTTTTTTTGTATAGGCCCTTTTTATTTGACAAGACGCCACTAGGACTGCCTTATTATTTGATGGTCGTAGTTTGCTCCCATCTTAGATTTAGGTTTAGATTAGGTGTTTTTCTCACCCATTCATACAGTTTAATAAACACCCTTGAACTGTGATCACTTGTGTCTGTCTTTACTGTTGCCATCATGAGTTCCTTACACTGTCTACTGAATATCAAAACTTATAAGGCAACATCTTGGCAACCAGTGGTTGCCCGGTGTTGTCCAGGCGGCACTCCCTTAGTTAATGTCATTAAGTCAACACAATGTTTAATTTATTAATTTGTCGAATCTCAATGTTACACCGAGATCTCACTCCTTTGTCACATATTTCGACATCGTCATTTGTGGATTGCAGATCAAATGTTCATTGTGCATTAACAGTCCTGTGTGCAGTTGTCGTATATCCCTTTCTGTCTCCCGGTATATTGGTGTGTATCTATTTAACTTGTTTCGTGCCCTCTGCTTGGCACCAGCCCAACACTTTCTCTACCTTTGGGAAATGCTGTTGCGTCTCTGGCATGTCCTGGGAATAGTGTGGTATTTCTTCACTGCTGCAGCTGCCATCCGGTTTCTCTCGCGTACCCTGCTGCGTGTCTCTTCCTAGCTTCCGCCTCACCAGTCTGGTCTCTTCTCTCCGCGTCACTGGACAGGCTTCCCCTCCATGGGGCCTCTAAAGACACTTGTGCTCCCTTGACAGCATTTCATTCCCTTCTCGTCGGATCTCTCGCCACGGAACCAGCGTGTTCTAGTTCCTTGCTCCTCAGGGCTGGCTTGCTCCGTCTCTGCTCCTGGGCTGGCTTCTCTTCGCACATAGTCCTTCCTCACTTTTTATCACTCAATCGGTTTTCAACAGATTGCACCGCGTGTTTTAGTTCCGCAGTGGGCTTTTTCCCTCTTGCTTGATCTTCTTTGTGTGAGTGATTGTATTTACTCTAGCTTGGTAAGCCTCACTCTTCTTCATCCCAGTCTATTCTGTATGAATAGAATACTCTATTCTACAGATATACATAGAAGTATGTGGCACCAGAGGAGTGGGGTGACAGTAAGGAGGGGATTGAAATGAAGGTGGTGAATTTTGTGTTCTCCAAAGGTGATCGCCACTGTTCCCAGGGAGAACTTCCCTCCCCATAAGATCCACCAGCTGAGTACCACCCCCAGGGGGACAATCAGGTAGTGGCCTCACCTCCCTGGCCTCACGGGAAGGGGCTTCTCCCATGGAAACAGTGACAATACCCTAGGATTCGTCACAGTACACACACACACACCTGGGACTTCATGTCCTGTACCAGTTTTCACAATGCCACCATAACATATTCAGGTTGGAACAGGTCAGTCACCCCTGATGACCCAGGTGGCTAATTAAAGTTTCTGAATTCAGTTTAATCCTAGCACTATTTTAAACAATAAGGAATATATGGAAGGAAAACATACATTAGAAGTAATAGTAAAGAAGTGTTAACGTAAGGAGAGCATAATATATTAAAATATAGACTCCATTTCCTAAACTCCAAGTAGTATAGTTGCCAATTAAATACTGGTAAAATAGCTCAGCAGGTTGAGCTCATGCTGCTGCGAAATGTGTGATCTGCAGGTCGCAGGTTCCCTATCTCAGCAAGGCCAACTTGAGTACTGTTAGGAAATATATTTTCTTTTAGCACCTGTCCCTCCATACTGTAACTAGCACCTAGATGCCTCAGGGCTTTGTGCATTGATATAAATGCAAAAATAAATACAAATACATTTCTATGGAATCTCATTCTTTTTGCTTCTTTAGAACTCTGTCGGGCGGTCAGTAAAGACTGATGCGTTACTTCCCTTGGCTGTTTTGATCATTCTTGTGGGGAAACTGACTGTCCCTAAGACTGTCCGCACTGAGAGTCTATGACTCTTTTCATGAATTCTATTTTTACAAGTGCACAAATCACCTTACAGTGAAGTGCAGTTTGGATACTGGATTGGACAACCTGTGGCTGTTTGAATGGTGCAGATCCTTACAAATGGTTGGCTTGTGCATGCTCCCATCTTGGCTAAAAACAGGACTCCTGCAGCTGTTCTTCAGATCACTTTTGGATCCAAGACTACTACGAAGACTCGCAGCCCGCTGACTACCCAGAGGACGACCCCTGTAGCTGACCAGCATCGACTCCAAAGATTGGCAAGGTTGAGCCCTGCTTCTCTGCCTGATCTCAGAAGACCCTCGTTGGTGTTTCAACCCTTGGACGGGTGGGAACAACCAGCCTCGACCTATGCTCTAGGATCAGTGCCTGGAAAGCCTTCAAAAGTGTCAGTGGACCAAACAGTGGAATGACAAGCTCCTGGGCTTCCTCGCTGCAGCTGTCGTCGTTGTGAGCAGAGCCTTGGAACTCGGCAGTTTGTTCCACAAGTGGCATGTCTTCGTAATTCCAGCCATCTCCCTCCAACGGGCTGCTTCTGTGTTCGGTGTTGTATGATCGCCTGTTGCCTGCCTGACTGGGGTGACATTCGTTGGACAATCCTCCTTCAATCCAGTGAAGTGTCCTAATGGGTCTGCACTGCAAAAGTCTTCATCTTTCCTCGTTTTATGTTTTCTTCTGGAAGCTGACTGGAACCATTTGCTATGCAACGCAACTGACTCGGTCCTACGTTAACATACCCATTTCTCTCTTTCCATGACTAACATTGGGCATAAAGTGCTTGTCCCCAACTACCTCTGGCCTGGCTGTCGAACCTGGGATAGAGATTCTTTCCTAGGTCATACCTGGTGAACAGGATAAAGAGGGGCACTTACCTGCCTTGAGGTAAATAGTGATCTAACATTTAAAAAGTTAGCATCACCTCCAGCTCACTCCATCATTGCTAAATACTTTAACCAAAGAAGCTATATATTGGAACTTGTGGGTTGGACGTCATAGGTTTGAGGGAAGCACTAATTGCGCTTATTCTGACTGTTTTCTATCTATTTTCCTTGCATCGAGTACTTACCCGCTGAACACTGGTAACTATTCATATGCAACTCTATTCTCCTAATGGTGACTGTGTATGTATGTTATATATGGTTTTCATTGACAATACTTACCTGTGAGTTTTATATGCTTATTGTGTGTAACTAAAGGCATAATAAATAATTGTATTTTCATATACTTAATGTCTAACTTGAATAATTGGTGTTGCTCGTGTGGACTTATTTAGTTCTGGAGCACTTTCAAAACCTTCCTCAGACTAAGCCTTGACTACTTGCCTACCTTACCTTGCCTTGACTAGGCTTTGGCTAACCTCTCAGTGTCTTCCCTGTTCACTATAATAGAGTGGCTTCCCAAATATCCCCCTACCAGGGCAGATTTTGGAAATCGATCTTAACAAGTACCAACCCAACTTCGGTCGGGTGGTAATAATTGTATGTAAATGTAGAAATTACTCACCGTAATGATCTTTCTATGAATTCTTCTACCGCAGAATCCTCATCGTGATAGATATCCATCATCCAGCTCTGCTGTTCCGAAATATTTTGACAGGGGGCGTAGTGGACCTCGACTTGGCCATCGATCCGCCTTGTCTGGCTCTAGACCGTCTGCTCCCGATGGGACGTCAGACGTTGTATATATAGCACGTCACTACGCTGCATGCTTCAGTTCCTCCATTTTCCCCCGCGTTGAACGCTGCAGAAGGAAAAACGACAGGAGGAGGCTAATCAGCCATTAAAACTTTAACAAGGGTGGGGGCGCTGTTGCGCAGTGGAGAAATGCAGACGTGAGCTTCCATAGCTCCTGCATAGCCGCGCAAATCCTGCATTTATATCCTGTTTCCCCGGCATAAAAACACTAAAAACCACGGCCCCGGACGGCAGAACTCTGCGTCAACAGACCGCTGCAGGCCCGCGGAACGACTGCCGGCAGAGCAACAGAACATTCTGTGCCATTTGGATCCGGCCCGGCGCAGCACTAGTGGCGTGGCCGACTGCTGGAATATTAAATTACCGACCCGACATTGGGTGCTCTCCCCGCCCCCTCCAACCCCCAGGGCGGGCCGGGGGCCTCACACTGCAGTGGGGCCATGCAGCGGATCGTGCGGAAGGGCATCAGTGGACCCGACACTGGGTGGCTCTCCCCCACAAGGCGGAGAAATCACAGCGGCGAGCTGCAGGACGGCCTGAGACAGGGCTAAAGGAGAGGGACAGCAACCCTGATAGAACGTATCCAGTGGGGATCTGGCGCAACCAGGTGAGGGGCTAGGCAGTGGGAGACACCAGGCCCACTGGGGCCACAACAACACAAGGAGGAGGATAGCCCGCTCGAGCAAAGAGAAGCAGCGGGTCGCACATCCACTACGCCCCACTCACTCCAGCCAGTCACAAGCCACCTGACCCACAAGGCAGCCTGGGATACTACAGGCCACTAACACAGAAGAAAAAAAGGCCAACAGGGCACAAACACCCGCACAGCAAGCTCCTCTTGCCTCCTAGACCCAGTAGACCCACTCGCAAAGATCGGGGCGGGGGACACCAGAGCCCTCAAGGCCCCACGCGAAAGGCATAGAAAGTCAGGCCCTGCGCCGCAGACAGTAATGGGGCACTTCCCCAGCCCGGACCATGGCCAGCCCACCCTGGCAGGGCGCAACAGGGAAGCCGGAGGTAGCATTAACTTCCACATGCCCGCCCCTGAGGCCATTTAGACCAAAATAAATCCAGGGACCTCAGCGGCCACGGGCGGAGTGAAGGACGCAGAACCATCTGAATACCGATACCCACATTGCACAGAAGCTGGGAGAGGCTGATCAGGCGGAACTATGGTTAAAAACAAAGTCAGGAAGATGGGGCTCCAGTGCAAGGTGGACCAATAGACAGTAGGGGGGTCCCAACAACCCACGACTACAGCCATAGGGATAGTAGCTACGGACGTAGAGATGCTAAACCCCCCAATCTCCCCTCGAGACAAAATAGTAGCGAATAGGGGAATTTAGGTCCTGCGTGGAGGAGAAAATCAATGGCCTCTCATCTGAGGTATCCTTTCTCAGGGAAGACATGCAGAACATGGCCTCGAGAGTCAGAGAGGCAGAACGCCGCATTTCGGACTCGGAGGACGCAATTAAGTTAATGGAGAAACAACTGTTGGTGGTCACCCAGAAACTCACAACTGGAAAACAGGGCAGAAGACAGCGAAGGAAGAGCAAGGCGCAACAATATTTGCATCTGTGCTGGAAAAGGAAGAGGGGCCCAGCATGGAGCTCTTCTTGGAAAAATGGCTAACAGAACTCTTCGCCACAAAGAAACTTTCCAAATCATTCTCTGTGGATAGGGCACACAGGATGCAGGCGGGCCACCCCATCCCTGGTGCACCCACCCCCCGCACCATTATAGCACAACTCCTAAACTAGCGAGACCGTGATGCCCTGCTGCAACCGGCCCCATCACGCATAATGGCTATCGGATCGGATTCTTTCCAAACTATACCAGAGAGGTCCAGAGAACACGCCAATCTTTTGAATCAGTCAAAAGGAAGATGCACGAGTTCGGCATGAAGTACGCTCTTTTCTTCTCTGCACAACTCAAAGTCTACCATGAGGGAACAGTGCATCTTTTCAATAACCCGAAGGAGGCCCGATCATGGCTTGAAATAAATGAAATAAATGTCCTCTCATCGCCTGGACACCAGCCACCGAAGGGACGACCCAGACAAGAGCCAGACCCGGGTCGCTCCCCAACTCTGCCCCACTCACAGGAAGCAGCCCGAACAGCGCCCTGAGAGCTCACGCCGGGGGCAGAGGGTAACGGATGACTTGGGGCCCCCAATGATACCGGCCAGCACTACTGCAAAGGCATTCAGGGGTAAACCAGTTTAACAGCTACAGAGCGGTAATGGAGGCCCACACAAACAGCAACAGCGGGCACCCCGCAGATAGTTGACTTAGTTCTCTTGCACCTGTTTGGTGTGGTGTTAGGGCGACAGGTGCTTCAAGTTGGGGAGGAGTACAAGGTGGGATATGGGGAATGTTGGTCAACCGTAGTTGGCCTGTTTTGGGTTCATTTCTGGTTCACAAGGTACGCAGCGCACGAGAAAGAGCACAAAGTGCTTCAGGTAGGGGGAGGCACAGGGTGGGAAACGGGAATGTTTGCTCTACGTGTTGCATCATGGTTGGGGAAATGCTACAATGGGCAGAGCTTCAAGTAATTCTCCTTATGGTTTGGTATAGTTGGTTGCAAAGCTTGGCAGAGAGGTGGGACGCAGGGCACAGACAGGCGATACGCTGTAGAGGGATGCCCATGTCCGGCAACGCAGAGGTGGAAAGTGAGGCGAGGGATACAGGGACACATGGGAAGAAACACAGTGGCGCACAAGGCTAGCGCGGCACCGACGGGGAGGGGAGGTTCGAGGCTCATGGTACTGCCTTCAAACCCTACAATATGCCAATGGGGTACTCATGACACGTGAAGGGGAAATATCTCTGTTGACATGGAATGTCAATGGACTGGGCTCCAGTATCAAGCGAAGGCTGGTACTCCAATTCCTCAACCGGCACTCGTCCGACATTACCCTCCTAACAGAAACACACCTAGTTGGAACGGAATGCAAATTCTTTGAGAGATCCAACTACTCGCTAACATACCACGCATGATTCTCGAGAAGGGCACTGGGTACGATGATCCTTATACATAAGAGGGTACCGTTTCAACTGGGGGACGTGCACACCGACCCGTGAGTCCGATTTGTTGTGGCAATTGGGGAAATGTGGGGAAGTTGCTGGGGCATCGTTGCAGCACACGCACCCCCACCGCTCACAATGGAATCTTAAACGATCTCCAAGCAATACTACTTAACAGGTAGACTCATGGGTTCTGGATGGAGACTTTAATGAGATCATGGAGACAGGAAAGGTCGGGCAGGGGCAATAGGAACCCGGATACCCAGACTAAACTACACTCTTTTGCAAAGGCACTTGGGCTGGTGGACACATGGAGGGCGCTGCACAAAACGGAATCTGGGTTCTCATTTTATTCCCACGCCATGGATCGCTCTCCAGGATAGACTACTTCTTTGTCCCACAGAGCATGGTACACAGGCTAGTGTCTGCTATGTTTCTAGCAAGGGGCATTTTGGACCACTCCCCCCTACTGATAGCACTGAAGAGTGGGCAAACCAAACCCAACACAACCTGGCGCATGAAAGCATATTACCTGGGAATGCCAGAAATTATGGAGGGCCTATCCCAAAAAACAAAAGACTATTTCAGCCTAAACAAGGGATCGGTAGACAGCCCAACTACGCTAGGGGAGGCCTGCAAGACAGTACTCTGGGGGGAAGCTATCTCCTTGGTGTTGGCTCATCGCCGACAACACACCAGGGAAATCTTAGATGCATCTAACAAAAGAGGAGCCATTTCTTGAGTCAGGTCCCGGGCCTCACAGGAGGCTCTAGTCACAGCACAAGAGGTCTTAAGAAAAGTGGCCTTAGACAATGCACGGGTCGCCCACTGGTCTGTCCGTAGTCAAATATATGAGACAGGGGACAAGGCCGGCAAGACCCTGGCCTGGCTGGAAAGGTGGGAGAGAAACAAATGGCAGTTACAGGCCATCCAAGCGGAACGGATGGAATTACTAACAGAAGACTACGACATTGCTGAGGCATTTGCCACCTTCTATGAAAAACTATACTCCCCTCTCAGCCGAGTGCAACCGAGAAAGAAGGCCTACATTTCCTAGACTCAATCGAACTCCCCAGTCTCTCAGAGCAGCAGATGAAGGAGCTTGAGACGAGATCACGGTGGAACAAGTGGCGACTGCAATCAGGGAAAACCCTGGGACCCAATGGCTTTCCGGTAGAAACCTGGAAACGACTGGGAGAAGCAGTGATAGGACATATGCACTGCATGTTCCTACAGAGCAGAGAGAAGGGACAACTCTCCCCGGAATTCAGGAAGACATTTATAGTAGTCATCCCCAAGCCTGGTAAGCCTCCAGAACTCTGGGCCTCCTATAGGGCAATATCATTAATCAACGGGGAAGCCAAGGTTCTAGCACGAATCCTAGCCAACAGATTGCTGGGAGTGATATAGTCCCTTGCCCACCCAGACCAATGCGGGTTCATGTCCGGCTGATCCATTGGGATTAACCTACACAGGGCGCTCTTGGCGGTGGCCTTCGAGAAAGCATTCGATTCAGTGGGTTGGGATGCTCTATGGGACATAATGGGCAGGATGGGATTCTGGAACTGCTTCATCACCTGGGTTAATCTCCTCTATGACGCCCCGGAGGTGGCGGTGCGGGTGAATGGCGTGTCCTCTACGTCGTTCACACTGGCTCTAAGATAAGATTCAGTCTGAACATTTTCTAAGTCGAATAGATTGTCTAGTTTGATCTCCATTAGTTTAGGGGAGACAGTAAAAAATTATTTTCAATTGTTTCAGACTTCTGAGCGGCTATCATAACCAGAGGTTTGACGCTTTGGAAGACCGAAACCCCGGATTCTTATGGACAACGGGTTAACGGCAGACACCTCGGGAGAGGGGACAGCGTTTTATGAATTAAGAACAGTAACTACAGGAGAAGCATCTAGAAAATAAAGGTATAAACAATCTACCTTGTTTATTCATCCATGAGACCAAGAACAGATAGGGTTCTAGATGGTTCTACCATTAATCATACAGGTCACGTGGCAAGGAAGTGAATTGTATGAACACATACGAAATAAATTATAGAATGAACATGCAATCTAAAATTTTGAAAGCGTACTTAGATTTCAATAATCTCTTAAGGAGATCAAGTAAGAATCCCTTTAGTGCGAGTCCCAGCTAGCCTGATTTGATAGTTCCTATTTGTAATTAATTTAAAGGTTTAAAACAGAAGAAATGTATTTCTTCAGAAGCGGTTTATAAGCGGTCAATACCTTAACAGCGAACCGTAGATGACTATCTTCACCAGCTCGTACAGCTTATTTTTATGCCTATCTGAGTGTTGACAAATCAAATTTGTCATAAGCCAATTAAGCAATTAAAGCTTATACTTGTTTTATTATAATTTATCAACAGTTGCACTGACTAACGTGAGATTAAAGAACTTCAGTGAAAGAACATAAAGAAATATAGAAACTCTTTTTCGTGAACACTCCTTATGAAAGTCCCATACAATTATAGAGGACTGAAATATGTTGAGTCTTCCCTTTAGTGTTAAATGTAACCTAGAAGTTGAAATTGAGACCGATTAGTGGTCTGAACAAGAGGAAGAAGTATTTATATTTCTACTCCAAGTGTTGTTTCATAAAATTATGGATATAGAAGATGTCCAATCTTTTATCTGAAAGATTTTATTGTCACTTGCACTTTGTATGTTTTTAGAGTTGTTTAATGAATTGTTTTGTACTGTGATCTCCAATGCTGAGATGATCCATCTTTTTTAACAAAAGAATCTGAATAAAATGTTGAATTAATTTTGAGTCTTGTGAAGGATGTTTTAACTGTTGATAAATAACGTTTCTACCTTCTGTGTAAATTGAGGTCGGTCTCCAAAAATCAGGGTAGAATATCACCCAAGGGTGATTATTTTGGATTTTCCTTGTAGTCTTAAGGCTATATATACGACGTCTGACCTCACTTACAGAGCTGACGATTGAGAGCCAGACAAGACGGATCGACGGCCGAGTCGTGGTCCACTACGCCCCCTGTCGAAAGGTTTCCGAACAGCAGAGCTGGATGATTGATATCTATCATGATGAGGAATCTGCGGGAGAAAAGCAATCCATTGAAGTTCTATGTACAGCGCTTTGGCGAAAGCATTATATAAATTACAAATCAATAACATTATACATATCAAAACATTTTATAAACAGTGGGAGATGTTTAAGTATATGCCACTGAGAAAAAACACAATATGTCCAACTTACCACAGAGAAAAGAACTGCAAAGTCTTGAAAATGAGCAATCACTTTTTCAATAACAGACTTTAGCTGAAAACAAAATAAACTATGTAAGAACCAAACAAACCTTTAATTAAACATGTATTTAACCAACAAACATTAAAATCATTTTTATGCTTGGTAAGCATGCAGACACGATCAACCATCCAAGTTTAATCCATGTGGATTGTCAAAGATGGTCACATGAGATATGTTTTATTTAGTTTGCATGCATACTGTCCTTAACTGTAGAAAGACAACATATGCTCCCATGGCAAATTCAGTCTGTTCCTTAACCCACAACCTTGTACTTAATGTTTCATGCTTTTGTTATGCACAAGACGCTTTCTTGTTTCAGCTTCAGTGCAGAGATGCACTTTTTATCTGAGCTAAGCATGCATTAATCATTTGTATACCTACGGGAAGGCTGGATGAATATGCACATTTCCAACCTTTTACAAAAAACTACATGTAATTCTACATCTGTGAGATAGTTTAGTATTTTGTTCTAAAGGGACTGAAAGGGTCTTCTCGCCTTTTTAAAGTGCTTAATGCCGCCGAGACATATCTGCTGCGTGGTTCTCCCATCGGCGTGTGCAGGGCCTGTTCTTTCCTTACCAGTTATCCCGTACAATACACAAGGCCATTCTGCTGACAGCAGGCTGGTGAATTGGCCCGTTTGCCCTGTGTTTATCCATTCAGGCCTTTCCTCTCACCGATTCTGCTGTGTTACCCTCGCGGGGGGAACGCAGAATGTTTGAATTTTGGAAGCAGTCACCTTTCCTGGGCGAGGATGGGCCTTGAGGCTCTCAGTCATTGTTAGCAGTATGTGCCCGTGCCAGCTAGGAGAAATCTCCTTCAACATCCCAGAACCCTTTGGAATTTGCACCAGTTGATGTTCGTTGCCCCTCATGTGCTTGTTATCCTCCATATGGGCTTGGGGTGTGCTTGCGCTGCCTACATGGTCAAGGAGAATACCTCCTGGACTGGTGATCCCTGGGTGCAACAGTGCAAGGTACATCACAAGTACCTTTCTGGACGAACCTTGGGCCCTTGCCCGTTGGTCCCCAGCAACAAGGGAGGAATAGGATTTACGTGAGCCCTCGTATGTGGCTAAAACCCAGGGAGGTGGTCCGCCAGGTGAGGTGCCCTTGTAACAAAGCTTTTACTTAACTTCTTGTTGGCTGTGACTATCCCCTCAATGAACTCTACAACTTCCCGTGGTGGTGGTAACCATCTCCTCTTAGCACGCAAAGCTTCTGAGGAGAAAATGTAATAAATAATGTTAAAAAAAGAACTACACACGGCGCAGGTCTGCCAGTGTTTGTCCTAAACGTGCCAGGCAGAAATTGTGTGGGTAGATGGAAGGAAAACTTCCAGAGCAACCTGCACAGCACGGGAACCTGTTGAGCATGAGACAAGAGGTGTTGTTCAATTTGGGCAGAGCTCGGCGCAGCTGCTGCAGTTGGCTCCGTCCTGCCTGACACAGAGAAAAGGACTGGAGCTTAGACTGGGGCACCCAAGGGAGGAGCTTCACTCAGGGCGTGGCTGGCAAGCTTCAGCCAGAAAAAACAAGAGGAACAAATTACTTATTTGCCACAGATTCCTCATATATGGAATGCTTACCCCAGTGCAGCTGTTCTCTGGAAACGTTTATGCTGCCTGGGCCCGCAGCGCGGCTCCACCCGTCGCATCTATGCGCCGGACACGACGTCGCTGTCAGTACATGTAGCGGCGCATGCCCCGTAACCTCAGTTCCACCCTTTTTCCCTAGCACTCTGAAGATGAGGGACAGTAGAACAGAGGGTGTATTAGCTTCCCGCAATGAGTGACAGGTAGGGAGGGGGCGAAGAGGAATCTGTGGGTGGAACTCCCAAAGCAGTATGTAAATCTGAAGGGGGGTGAGGAAGCAAGGACACCACATAAATCTGAAAACTCAGGAGGAGTGCGCTACCAAAACAGGCATCCTCACCCGCAAGGGAATCCAAGCAGTAATGCTTAGCAAAAGTGTGCAAAGTGGGCTGCCGGCAAATATCCAGGACAGGGACTCTCCTCTATAGGGCATAGGTGGCAGCCACTCCTCTGGTAGAATATGCTCTGAGACCCTCAAGCACATCCTAACCAGCCAGATCATAGCATTCTGAGATGCAGAGAATGATCCACCTGGACAGGGTTTGCTTGGTCCCATCCGTGCCAGCACTAGCTACAACGAATTTGGAATCAGGGACAGAATATCTACCTAGCTACCTGGCGATTACACAATCTCCTTTGTTGCATGCTCCAAATCACTGAAAGTATAGCGGGGTTACTAGATTTCAGGTGGCATTATATTGCATTCTGGGACTTGCAGTTCACCATTCGGGGGGGCGGGGGGCAGGGGCAATTTTAAAGCCACAATGATATATTTGGGCACACAAGACAATTACTGAGGACCTAGAAATCCAGTAAGAGATCCAAAATGTGTGCTCCTGGTCACCCCCACATTCGACACCCGTAGCATCATCCTGTTGCATCTTAGACAAATATTAGAAGGACTGGGAAGGTGTGGGCATCAGGGGTGGGGGGGATGACTACATTGAGGCCAACTCAACGAAAAGCTGGTCCCCCTTCCAAGCCTCCCTAGTACGAGAGACGTAGAACTTAAGTGTCCATCTACTGTGTACAGCCAATGGAATCGTGCCTCTGCCTTGGAAGGGTGAGGCGGAGGAAAAAACACAGAAGATAATTATTCTGAGAGAGATGGATATCTGAAACGACGTTCGGCAGAGAGAAGGGTCTCCCTCTCAACGTCACCTTCTCTTTGGAAAAAAACAAATAGGGAGGTAAAAAAGACCTGGAGCTCACTCACCAGTCTCACAGAAGTGATGTCCACCAGGAAAATCACCTTAAGGGTGAGTAACCTAATAAATACGGCAGTCACTTCTTCACAGGGGGGAGCCTTGCCCTGTGAGGCTAGGGCGGTGATCCCGCTAAGCGATCCCCTCCATAGGGGTAGAGGCAAGTAGGACCTCACCGGGAGAGACCCCCTGACCCCTTGTGGAGAAGGACGCCAGTTTCAAAGAGATCCTTAAGTTACTCCCTCACAACCCACCATTATCAACTACAACACGAAGGAAACAAGAAGAACAAGCTACTGTTTGTTACTTTGTTGTTACAGTGGTGTATATCCATTGTTTCATCATGAGGAGCAGTATTCTTGTAATACTGAGATAAGAGTGCCCGAGTAATGCAGAACACTCAGGCAACAAAGAAAAGGGACTACGAGGCTCGGCTGTGGAAGACCCAGCAATGAGTCATAAAAGCAGAAGGAGGAGTCCTATTGTAGAGAGAAGCCCAGAAGTTTCAAGTCAGCTGTGCAGATGAGAGAGACTGGGATGCACAGCGTTTGCGTCTGGATGAAGGCTGGCATGTCAAGCTGACAAGGGAGAAGCTGGAAACAAAAGAAGCTGGGGATACGAACCCAACGAAGATACTGATCCTTAAGTGGTAGACTTTTAAGTCCGACAACAACACTGAGACCACAGACCCACTCACATCACATAGCAGACACCGAGCAAGAGAAAGAGAAGCTGAGCAACTCAAAGCCAACCTGACGACACGAGAGAAGCTTCCCATCCTGAGAGCAGACCCGGTGAAGCTAACCCCAGTAAAAAGAGGTCATGAGGAAAGCGGGAGACCTGGGAGGGATAACGAATATAACGAGTGAATGCATCATCCTCGTCTCAGAAGAAACGAAATAATGGATAATAATTGAGAATTACTACATGAACTCTGATATAAGTATCAATAAGGAGAGAACCCTAAAGAATCAAGGGAATCGTTACTGAAACATTCATACTTGTCCCAGTAAGAGTAAAGGATCTACGGGATTACAATGAATCTTCGTCGCAGTAAAAGTAAATGATGTTTGGGATTGCATCAAATCTATTTTGCCAAATTGAACTTCATCAAATTTATTTTTGCATTTTTCACCACAGTGCCCCTAACATCGCTTCACATCCTAACCCAACACACCCCACCCCGATCTTTATTGCGGTGAAAAATACATCGAAAATCGAATTCGCCAAAATAGTATACAATGTAAATTAATAGTTACTCATCGTAGTGACTAACGTACTCTTAGTCCATAGTCCCCTTTCCTCCATATTGTATGGGCGTCCCTCGCGATGGACGGGAGACGGAACCTTTTTTCACCAGAAAAATCTTCTTCCCCTTTAAATTTAGAGGCACGCAGGGGTGCGGCCCTGGGAGCATGCGCTCGCCTGACTCCGTCCACCGGCGCCACTCATCAGTCCGCATTGACGAGTCAACAATTTTCAGCGTTGCCAGTTGACACCAGTATTCTAGGGGGGAGGATGGTAGAACATATGGAGAAAAGGGGACTATGGACTAAGAGTACGTTAGTCACTATAAATTACTCTTACATCCCGTCCACTTTCCTCCATACTGTATGGGCGATTAAAACTGAGTGCAGCCCCAGGGTGGAGAGGAGACCCTCCTTAAGAAAACAGGTTTCTTAGAACCGCCTGTCCGAATGCCTCGTCTGACCTAGCGGCAGCGTCCAAGCAGAAGTGCTTACAAAAAGCGAAGGGGTGGCCCAGGTAGCCACCCTGCTGATGACCTGGAACGCGATGGCCGTGGCCTTAGCCCTGACTGCATGGGCATGTAAGTTAGCTGGCACTGAGTTGTGCTGCCCCTCATAGGCCTCCTTGATGGTAGCGACCATCCACCTTGCTATGGAGGCCTTGGAGGCCTGATAACCTGGCCTTCACCACCCCACCCCCACTCGGAAGTGACAAACAAGGCATCTGACTTGCAGAAGTCCTCGGTCCTGTCCAGGTAGTATTTCAGCGCGCATCTGACATCCAAACAGTGCAAGACACTCTGAGGTTCGTCTTTGAGGTTGGCGAAGAAAGTGGGTAAGACTATTTACTCGTTGAGATGGCAGGAGGAAGTCACCTTGGGTAGGAACGTGGGGTGCGTTCGCAGGATGACCTTGTCCTTGTGAAAGGTAGTGTAGGGCTCTGAAGCCACCAGAGCCTGGATCTCGCCGATTCTGCAAGCTGATGTGAGGCCCACTAGAAGGGCTGTCCTCATGGTAACCAGCCTGATGCCCGCGGATGCCATTGGCTCAAAACGGTTTGTGCATGATTGTGCCCAACACAACATTAAGGTCGCACACAGGGTGTGGTTCCTTTATAGGCGAGTAAAGCCTGTGGAGGCCCGCCAGATGTCTCTTGACAATCGGGTTAGCAGAGGAGAGGAGGCCCTCCTCCGAGTACCTGTAAGCCCCTATGGCTGCCAGATAGGTACAGCATGTATCCACCTGTATGCCCGAATGGGCGAGGTGCGCCGAAAAAGACAGCACGTCATCCAAAGTGCACTTAAGGGGGTCGATTTCTCTGGAGTCGGCCCAATGACAGAATCTAGACCATTTACTCTTATACTGGCTCCTAGTAGCCTTGCTTGTAGCGCCCTGGATGATCTCTAGGTTAGCCTGCGAGAGGCTCAAGTGTTTCAACGTGACCTGCTCAGGAACCACGCTGCAAGGGCTTGTTTGTGAGGAGTGGGGTGGGGTGGGGTGGGGTGGGGTGGAGAACCCTGCCACCCTGCTGAGCTAGGAGCAGAACTGTTACCCAGCGGTAGGTAATTGGTGGTTTGTGTGAGACGCTGAGTAGCTCGGGGAACCACGGTCTCGCCGGCCACCAAGGAGCTATCAAGATGATGCTGAGGAGACGAGATGCCTTTATCTTGCAGATCACCCTGTGGACCAGGGGTGTGGGCGGGAAGGTGTCATGTCGTTCCATTGTATCTGGAATGCATCGCCAAGGGAGCCGGAGCCATGACCCTGCCAGGAGCAGAATTGCTGGCATTGCCTGTTGTCCCGAGAGGCAAACAGATCCACCTGGGGGTGCACCCACCTGAGGAAGATGTCCTTCGGTACCCGGTTCTTCAATTGCCACTCGTAATTGTCCACCCCCAGTCTGCTGAACCTGTCTTCCAGGTTGGATTCCCCCGGGAGGTGGACAGCCCTGAGGTAGATGTTATCCTCCAAAGCCCATTCCCACGTGCTGACTGCTAGGTTGCACAGCGGAGGGGATCTGGTACCCGCCCTGCATGTTGACATAGTATATGCTGGCGCAGTTGTCAGTCTGGATAAGGACTATCTTACCCTCGATGAAAGAGAGAAAAGCCTTGAGAGCTAGCCAGATGGCCTTCAATTCTAGCCAATTGATGTGGGACTCCTGCTCCTGTCGAGTCCAGACCCTATGGACACAGGTTGTCAAGGGTGGCTCCCCAGCCCTCTAGGGAAGAGTCCGTAGTCACTGTGCCCGGACGGGCTGGCTGCCAGAAGGGCTTGCAATGCCGCAGTTTGAAGTCCACGGACCACCACTGAAGGTCTGAGTGGAGAGAGGGAGGAATGTTGACAATCTTCGCTTGGGAGCCCCTCTCCTAATTCCATGAAGCTGTGAAGTGCAGCTGTAATCTCCTCATCCTGAGTCGTGTGTGGCGTATGGCCAACAGGACCACCACCATGAGACCCAATAGGTGTTGGTACCACCAGGCAGAGGTGACGGGCTTGGAGAAGAAGTGAGCTGTGGCTCTCTTGATGGCTGCAATCTTGTGCTCCGAGAGACAGACTCTCATTGAGCTTGTGTCCCAGATGAGGCCCAAGAAGGTCAGTTGCGGCCAAAGGGTAGCACCTTGTATTGGGAATGACAGCCCATTATCCTGAATCGCAGTAAGGAATGATGGGGCTGCCAAATCGGGATGAGAGGATAGGCGTCCTTCAGATCCAGGTAGCACATCCAGTCTCCCCTGTCCAGTGTTTTCCGCAATAAGAGCTGGCGTTACCATCTTGAATTTTTGTAGAGGGAGGGAGAGATTGAGGGTGGAAAGGTCCCACAAAACTCTCAGGCCAGCCTAGTTCTTTTTCTGTATGGCAAAAATCCTTGAATAGAAGCCCAAGCTTTGCTGGGATGTTGGGACTTCTTTCACTGCTTGGATCTTGACGAGCGACCGGATCTCCGCCAGCAGAGTTGTTGTCCCAATCTGTGGGAGAGGAGGGGATGAGGGAAGAGAGAAAGGTACTGGTAGGCGGTACCCTGTGGAGACTACAGAGACGATCCAGGAGTCTGAAAAATTCTGGCGCCAAAATTGCACGTGAAGGGCAAGCCTGCCCCCCCCACAGAAGACACATGGACCCGAAGGAGCGTGTCATGCCTTCTTTCCCTCTGAGGCTTTTGCAGAGGGTGCGGATTGGAAAAATCCCTTGTCCCCCCCCCCTCTTTTGTTGTTTCCTCCAGTGTGGACTCGAACAGTCAGGTTACCTGGACCTTCGTTCTTGGAAGCCCGGAACCCGCCAAACACCCGCCCCTTGCCAGAGCATTGCTGTGACTGGGTGTAGGCCTTGGGCGTGGTCTTTGTAAGAATTAATAAAGACTTTGCAGTTTGCGAGCTGTTCTTTTTATCCAATTCTTCATCCGTAGTGGAGTGGAAGAGGTCACTGCCCTCGAATGGAAGGTCCAATATGCATTCCTGGACATCGGGATTAAACTTAGTAGCCCGGAGCCAGGCCGTCCTTCTCATGTCCGTGGCGATGCAGATGGCCCGGCAAGAGGTATCGATGTGGGTCACGGTGGACTCCATGATGTCCTGCGCTACCAGCTTGGCTTCTACTAGGCCCTCCTTGAAGTGCGCTTGGCTCTGTGCCAGAAGTTCCGGGAGGAAGTCAGCGATTTCCTGCCAGAGCCTTTGGTTAACGGCAGCCAGCATGGCATCAGGGTTGGCTTGACACAGGTGCAAAGAGGTATTGGAGTACAGCTTTTTTCCGTACGGCTCCAAGACGTTCTCCTCCTTGCCTAGCAGTGTCGAGGATGAGGTGGTCGAGGACGACTGAGGCTTAGAATAGTGTGACACCGCAGCGATCACGGAAGAGTGCGGTTGAGGATGCGCCGAAAGTAAGAGTGTATCCCCCTCCATTTGCCTATACTTGGCGTCTAGGCACAGGTTTGTAGGCTGGGCCGAGTGCGGCTTGAGCCACCCCTTCTTGGCCAGGGAGACTACGTCTTTCTGCATCGGGATCCCGTCTTGGTAGGGGGTCTTTGTTAGGGAGAATTCTCTGTTAAGGCTAATTTCCCAAACCTAGTGAGTCCCCCAGCAGCTTTGCTGGATTTTTGGGGTTTATTCTTTTCTCCTGCTAAGAGTGAGACTCTTTTTCTCCCACTCTTAGACATGATTTGAGATATCCTTTGACTTTGTAATGTGTTTTATGGTCTATGGGGTCTTTTACCCCATAGGGCTTCATGTGTTTTTGGTATGTGTGTTACACAGCACCCTCCGTGCCGTAACACAGGGGTGTCATAGTGACCCCCAAACATAGACTCCGTACCCTGGGACTGACTACTGTCTCCTAGGACATGTAAATTCACCATTGGCTTTACTAGTCCTAAATTGTAAACAGAACCAGTACAAACCATCATATTGTGGGCGTACTGGTCGGGGCAATTCGACCGTCCAGTCCCCCCTGAGCGAGTTTTGGCTGGTGGCAGTGGATACTACTTTTTATATTCGACCGCAAATATATTCCTACGGGATTTTCCCATTGTTCGAGGCTAATACTTTTTAACATAGCCTCAAACATACCACTGGTTTATTTATTTAATATTAATTCACTGGTTGGTATTTTTTGCCAGAACTCGGTTCCAAAATGGCATTTGTGTTTGCTTCTGTGACTCCAACCTGAAGTTGAGCCCTTTGTTCCACTTTTGGCGGGCTTCTGCAAAGAAGCCCTCCAAAGTGGTGCCACTCTGTCTGGGTACCACAGGGGGTGTGGGAGGGGGTTTAAGCACCCTGGACTGAGTTGCCTCGGCAACTCAAGTCGCACTCTTGTGTGATTGGCCCAGTGGTGAGCCGCCCGACTCACCACTTAGCATGTTTGAGTGACAGCTAGGACTGATGAATGGGGGTTTTCTGCATAAAAGCAGGGCTTTGGGGACTGGGACTTCAGACGTTGCCACAGGACCAAAGAAGAAGAGGAAGAAGCTGAGCCGACCTGCAACGATGACACCACCGGTGGAGCCCTGCTGAACCAACTCACCACTTCTTCCAACGACAGAGGAGATCTTCATCCCGAAGAGCCTTCTTCCTTTGACTGGTGGGGATAACCAGTTTGCCCACCTTTTTGCCTTCCCGGACCATCTCGTGGCCGCCTTGCCTGTGCCAAGCACCCCGGCAACCGGGATACCACGTTTTACCACTACTGCGAATAAAAGGGTAGTACCTTTTAACCGGAGAACTTTGCGGCTGGTTTCTTCCCTGGCAGTCAACGACCTTCAGCTTTCCTCCACGTCGAGATCTTCTCTGGACGACGCCGTGACTTGCACCCACTGCCAGGAACAACTGCCCCCGCTGGAGGATTCTCTCCACTTTCAAGGTACTGTGTCCGCCTGGCCTCCCTCGCAACGGTCTGTCTCGTAAATCCTCATCTTACCAATTGGGTTGGCCCTAGGCTGGCTAACTGAACTTTTCTGAGCTGAACTGATTCCTTTTTAAACTCTCTGCAAGAATTTCCAAGCCTTTTAAACTGTGTGATCTTGGGCGCATTGGTGTTCTACTCTCTCCAAGAGGGAGCCTGGCCTCTGAACTTTTTGCTCACAAGTAGACTTTGACTTTCCTGCCTTGCTGAGTGCTTCTAAAGTATTGTGTTGTGTGCTGTTCCTAATTTCTGCCTTTTCCCTGCCTTTTTCTTAACTTATTGGAGTGCCATCTTTAGTTAAGTGCTCACCTCTGTCTGGAACTAAGTGGTGTTAACTAAGACTTGTCTAATAAGGAATAAGGGATGTATATATATTTTAATAGTGACTGTGTTTTTTTAACTTGCTTACAATAATAGTGCTGGAGTGTTTCTAAGTGTGTCTTTTTAATAAATAATTATATACTTGATACCAAAGCTCTGGTCAGTGTTTGCTTGTGCTACTGTATTTTGGTACCTATCTTGTATACTCTATATACTGTCTAACTCTTCTTGGAAGAAGTCTGGCTGCTCAGCCACAGCTACCAGGTAAATCTGGGTGGTACAGACTGCTACCAATAGGGTTTACTGCCAACACCTGTAGTCTTAAGCCTTTTGCAGTGGTCCCTAAGGGAACTGCACAGGTTTCTGCCTAACAGTTTTAGGGTGAGGACTTCTGCCAAGACCCCCTCCTCGGGCTGCTCTACCGTGGGCTGATGCAGGCCCAAATATTAGGCCAAACCTGCAAGGTGTTCGTGGAAGGCCCAGGCTGAAGATTGCGTGTCGGGGTCCTCCTCCTCGTCCGTGTCCACCAGTGTACTCGGAGGGTCTCGAGCTGGTGGAGGAGTACTAGGCGCTGTGGGCTGCGGTTTGGAAACCGGAGCCAATGGCTGATGCAGCGGTCGGTGTGAAACCTCCTGTACTGTGGGAGGCAGGGAAGCCGGAATCAGAGGAGCCGGCTGGAGCAGAGGTGGCTGCGCTGGAGCCTGTGGTGCCAGACCCATGGAAGGAATGACTATGGGTGCTGGTGGGGTGACCTGGGGGGGGCATGTCTCTGATGGCATCCCGGAGGATGACCCCCATCTGGGGTGTCCGCATCAGCTCTGAAAACCTTTCGAAGATCATGTCCTTGGAGGCTGTAGATGTGGCAGGTGATATTGACGGAGTGGCTAACGGCTGCTGGGGCTGAGGCACACTCTGCCTTGGGTCCAGGGGGAACCTGCCCTGCGCTGCTGATGGATAAACTGTAGGCCACTACCTGGTTGACACCAGTCCCATCTTGTGACTCGTTCCGCCACCCGCTCTGCCAGAGGGGGTATCGAGTGAGCTGCCATTTTGTCTGGCGCAGCGGCGGGCATTTTGTTGAGCTGCATGCCACGTGCCAAAGTCGTGGCGCCTGGCTCGCTGGAACCAGCCCCGTCCAAGACGCTTAGTGTTGGACCGTAAGGCCTATCCTGCACCTCAGGTCGTGACCTGGAAGGCGTATTGCCCTCAGCAGAGCTGCCGGTAGGGCTGCATGAAGGCGCCCCCCTCTGACATGATGCTGGTATTATAACATAGCCCCTTTGGCGTAAACCCGGTAAAATAACCTCGCAGTCCCTCAGCACTGACACCGGAAGGATCCGGAGACCCCTTGGCCGTGAGTCTGGTAGCTGGACTAGCCTCGGTATGTGTGCTGGTGCTAGAACCCGAAGGGTTCTTCCCGGTCAGGCGTTTCTTTGGGAAGGAGTCACCTTTACGGGGTGCAGTGGTAAATAGAGGCCTCACCTTTGGCCTCAAGTGATGTTTGGCGAAGTCCTTTAGGTCTTCCAGAGGTGACTTCTGGAAGAGCTCCCTCCACCTAGCTAGCCTGTTCTTCAGTGCACATGGAGTCAGAGCGTCGCAAACGGAACAACCCTCCCAGCTGTGATCCGGGCCTAGGCAGCAGAGGCAAAGGGCATGGGGGTCGGATGTAGGGAAGAGCCCCTCGCAGAATGGACACCTGCTGAAGCCTGCTAAAGTCAACATGCACCGGGGAGGAGCGTGGCGTCGGAGGACCAAGTACCTAATTGAAAAGAAAAAGACAAAGAGAAGAATATCCAGAGAAGAGCGTGTGGCATTACATGGCTAAAGCCAAATACAGAAGTGCTGGTGAATTCGCCCGTTCCCGTTGATGCGGAGAAGGGTACTGAGGAGTGGCGCGGGTGGGCAGAGTCAGGCGAGCGCATTTTCCCAGGGGCGCGCCCCCAGGCTCCTCTAAATTTAAAGGGGAAGAAGATTTTTCTGGTGAAAAAAGGTTCCGCCTCTCGTCCCTCACAAGGGATGCCCACAGTATGGAGGAAAGGGGAAGTGGCTTAAGAGTATGGTATGATACCAAAGAGTCGTCACAGTAAACCAATGAAACAGAGAAAAGGGAGAATCCATTTGAGAGGATTTCCAACTGGCCCAACGCGGGAAAAGAGTGGACTTGTGAAGAGAAAGTAAATAATCTAATAAATCAAGCGAGAGAGAATAACCACAGCAGAAGGGGAAAGTAAGGTGTCAAGGACACGAAAAAGAAGCTGAAGAGCCCTATTTCTGAACTGAACCAATGGGCAAGGGTAGTTGCGAAGAACTACCGGCGAATAAGTTACCAAAGTGACTGTGCTGAAAAGCAGACTACTGAAGAAGGGAGCCATTTTCTGGTGCCTTAGTTCCTTGTGATAGGGACAGAATAGCTTAGTTTTGGACAGAGGACAGATCTTCCTTTTGGACTCACCAATGACTGACAAGCACCATAGTTTGTTTTGTGTTAGGCAGGGAAAATCCATAGTCTAGGGATAGTTAGGAGTGTGCACCATTTAATTAAATCAATAAAATACTTGAAAATTAAAGATATCAGTCTCTGTTCTTCTTCTGACCCACCGCAGGGCTCAGACTGAGCGGCCATAACAAACGTTATAAATACATTCAAATCCCATGCCAGTACCACGAAAACTCTTGGGGAAATAACTAGTTACACAAATCACACAATGACTGCATAACAGTGGGGATTGTCAAGTATGAGCCATGTTCCGGGCACGTCTTGAACACCGAAATAGCAGCGACAATCTGCAGGCCCACCTGGGCCCAGGATAGCCGAAAATCCAACACAGGTTATAGAAAGGATAAAGGATCCAGGTCCTTCTCCCGCCACCAGATAGAATGTTTACGCCACCTACAGGCCGAATGGATTTCGTAGCGGGCCTCTGAGCTGAAAGGAGCACATCTAGGATGATGGTCAACAAGCCCCACTCCTTGCGCCTCAGCCTCAAAGTAGCCAAGCATGAGAGCCCAGGCTGCTGAGGATTGGGTGATGGACCCAACCCTCCGACTGGGAGAGCCAGTCGACACTTGTCGGAAGGCGCCAAGGAGGGCAGATGAGCTTGTCCAGTAACTCCAGACACCACATTCCCTGGTGCTAGTCGGGAGCAATCAGGATCTTTGTAGTTCCGAACAGGCAACCTCCGGAGAACCAGCAGAATGACAGGGATCGGCAGGAACTCATAAAGGCGGTCAAAAGTCCACTCGACCAACAGTGTATCCCGCACAGCTCCCAGACAAGGAAATTCCCTGGAGCAGTACAGCTTACACTTCCTGTTGACACTTGAAGCAAAGAGGTTTACTTGAATGAAGAGTTCCACCAAAAGGAGAAGGTCTCCTCCAGAACTTCAGGACAGAGCTCCCACTCATGGGAGGCCGAAGTTTGTCTGCTCAAGGAATCCGCTGTGACACTCTCTCATCTGGCCAGATGAGCCAGTATCAGAGACACACCGGTCTCCAGAGCCCAGAACCACAGTCGCATTGCTTGTCTGCATATAGGCAAAGGACCCCCACACCACCCTGTTTGTTGAGGTAATGCATGGCCTCTGTGTGGTCCGTCAGGATCAGCACAGGCTTGTGTTTTACAGAGGTAAGGAAAGCAACCAAAGCCAGCCTGATCCCTCCTCAGCTCCAGCAAGTTGATGCGTTCCTGAGGCTCCACGGGAGACCACAGTCCGCTCACCATTATGTCTGACAGGTGAGCGCCCCAACCAGTCAGAGATGCGTCCGTGACTGTCACCTGGGGCCAAGGTTGGTGAAACATCGCGCCTCTCAGCAAGTTGTCTCGCACGCGCCCACCACGCGAGATCCTAAGCCACCTGATTGGAGACCTGTAAAAGGTCTGACATGTGGCCCTGAAACGGTTATCATTGGTAACAGAGAAAACTGAAATGGTCTTATGCAAAGCCTCGCTTCCCTCACCACTACAATGCAGGAGGCCAGGATGCCCAAAAGGCCCAGGAAATTCGAGGCCAGAAATTGTTCTTGGGATTGGAGGACATTGACCATCCGAAAAAAATGTTTGCCACCCAGTCCTCGGGTGAGAAAGCCATGCCCAGGTGAGTGTCCAAGACTGCCCTGAAACCAGAGAGACTAGGACAGCGAAACTTGAGACTTTTGGATGTTTGGGGAAAAGCTCAGGCTGTGCAAGAGTGCATGTGCAGAATAAATGCTCCAACAATAGATCTGGGAAGCGAGCAGACGAGCCAGTCATCCAGGTAGGGAAAGGCATAAATGGCCTCTCACCTGTGGCGAGCCGCTACCACTGCCAGCAGCTTCGTAAAAACCCTGGGAGCCAAGGATACACCAAACAGCAGGACCATGAACTGGTAATGGTGTTGACCCACCACAAACTTTAGGTACTTCCTGTGCTTTGGATGAATCAGCACAGGGAAGTAGGCATCCTGAATGTCCAGGGAAACCAACAAGTCCTGCAGATCGAGGGCTTGCAAAATATGGGCTAAAGTAAACATCTTGAACTTGTCCTTGCATAGGAACAAGTTGAGCAGCTGCAGATTCAGAATGAGGCACAAGCTTCCATCCTTCGTCGTCACCAGAAAGTAGGTGGAGTACCACCCTTTCCCTAGCACAGAACTCGCTCGATTGCACTTTTTGACATACGTGGATGGACCTCCTCCAGGAGGATGCAGTCCTGAGACAAAGGGATTGCCAGAGGGCCGTAGTCTGGGGGCGCTGAAGAAATGGGAGGCAATATCCATGTCAGATGACCTGCAAGGGCCAGGCATTGCATGTGGTCTTCGACCATTCCAGGCTGAACAAGGCAAGCCCACCCCCACCGGTGGCGATGCAATCACTGAGGTTTGGTGCCCTGGGGTGCAGTGGGGACAGCGGTCACTGTAATGCCCCAGCTGGGTACCATTTCCTCTACCTCCGGGGAAGTGCCTGCCTTGCCTTCTTACCAAGGGAGACCGACCATAGCCTCTCGAAGCAAAGGCGGAAAAGTGTCAAAAAACCCTGCCCCGAGACGAGGGCCATACAGAAGGCTGTTGCACCGCTAGCCCCAAAGACATTAGACGACTGGGCCTTCTGGAGGGTGCCATCAGCCTTTGCTACAAAAGGGTTATAGGCATTGAAAGGCAAGTCCAACAGCATGGTCTGGGTATTGGCTGCAAATCCGGACATCCTCAACCACGAGTGGCACCTGACCATTGTGCTAGTGGCCGTGGACTTACCCATACAGTCTGCTGTGCCCAGTCCTGAATGCAGCATCTGTCACCTCCTTGCCGTCAGAGACCAAGGACAGGAAAATTACCCTCATCACACCCTACGGAACGTACTTAGTCCCATTGGTCACTGCGGTCCAAAGGCGAACTTTGCCATGGCGCAAGAAGCCTTCATAGCCTCTGGTGCCAGTTGCCTGCGCCACAGGTGCCGTGTCTGGAGCCACTGGTGTTTGGTGCAGATGTTCAACATCTTCAGATGGAATTTCTCTCATTCCTCTAGCGTGGAGGATTGGGTCGGAAAAGGTACCTGCGCCTGAGGCTCAGGGGACTCCCTAGAGTGATGGCTCTTCTTCTTCGGAGAGGAAGATGAATGTTGGTGTGAGGACTTATCGGGCAGCGGGGCCTCCTCTGATGCTACTACTTATTATTTTCCTTTTCCTTGTGCAGAGCGGTTTGTTCTCCGGAGCGTCGTTCTGTGCCATGCGACCTCGACCGAGACCGCAGAGTCTCACCCTTCGCCTGGTGGACGAATACGAAGATCTTCACTGCCCTTTCCCGGAGAGCTTTCGAGTGCATGGACTGGCATGGCCCGCAATCTTGGGTGTCATGGACCTCACCCAAGCAGTATAGACAAATCCGGTGTGGATCCAGGACCGACATTTGCCGGCCGCAAACTGCACAAGACTTGAAGCCTGAAGCCTTCGACGGAGGAGGCATGGTGTAGTTTTAGAAAAATGGAAACTTAACGAGCGTGTTCCCAAGGAGTGAACAGAGCGTGTGGAAAAAAGGAATGCCAGTCACAGGGTGCAGCGCCACTATAAATACTGACGTCATGTCCAGCGCACGTCCTGGCAGCGGAAACATTTCCGAAGAACAGCTGCGCTGGGATAGGCATATTATAGATGAGGCATCCAGACCGTGGGAGGAAAGAATCCATTTGAATATACTGCTATGCCATATGCTCTGTCCCGTTCCGTGGGGCATACCAACAGTATGGAGGGAAAGGGATGGGATGTAAGAGCATACAAGAAACATTTCAAGGGGTAAAGGGCTACCTGGGAGCCTGGGATGTTTGATCGCAGAAAAAAGCGCAAGAAGTCTTAAAGGCAGAGCAGGCATTCAAACAATTTGCATAGTCAACATATTCCTCCTTAAGGATTGACCTTAACTCAATAATCAGAGGAAAAACCATTCACTATCTCCTGAATGTGACAATTTCATACCAAGGCCCTTCAGAAGTATTTACAGAAGTACATCCAGCATCCGACTTTGTGTTAGCACAGAAGGGCTCATATGGGCTTGTGGCCACTTTCCCTTATTATGTAACCAGTGCTGCAGGAAGTCTGGAACATACAGTTCGAGTTTCCTTCGCAGCTGCAAACAAGAGCAGGCACGTTAAATAGAGTAAAAAAAGGAGAGTTAGTAAAAATAGTAGAAGGGTTAAACATACAAGCAAGAGTTTACTAACTCTTCCTAGTTCTGACTAGTGACAACACGTACATTCACTGAGGTGACATTAAAACAGTGTACAAAGTAAAACAACTCAGAACATTTAAAATTATGTTTTAATATGTTTTAAGTGTCATACTGCCCTCAATGTAACTATACAATATCCCATAACAGCCTGTCGGTGTAGAAACGTTTGCACATAGGATCCATCATTGAGTGAATATGTATTTGTCCAACTGCAAATGTAGAAATACTTTGTACCATACTCCTATAAAACAGCTTCTCAAAATATTGAACAGGTACTCCAGCCATCAATTAGGACAAATAAGCATGTGTATTTCTTATGATAAACGCGTACTGAATATTTCTTTCAAAATATGTCAGAGGTTCTATTCATGACAAATATGTATTAAAGAAACGCGTTACCTGTGGATAAGCATCTTCAAATGCGCGATCTGGCGTCATGTGTTTGATAACATCAGCCAAAATAGTATTAACTTCACGTTTCTGCAAGAGAAAAAAAAAAAGAATGCCATCAGAAAAAAGATCACTATAAAAAACACATGCACGGAGAAACAATGCAAACGACACAGAAAAAGCACTGTTCTTTGATTTTTTCTCAATTGTCACATGTAACTAAAAGGCAGATGTTACTAATTCCCAACATTACATGCATGGTGCTGTCCACCAGTATAGCCTTCCAGGTCTTTTAAATATGAATCAATAATTTCTGCTTTGCAAATTCCTCACTCTGACCTCATTCTGCTGTTAGCGGTCTGCAGTATGTGCTTCTTTTAAAACATATTTTGAACATTCTCAAGCACGTCATCAATGCCCCGCTTTTTCTAATTACTTCGCAATCACACAGACTCCTTTTTAATCCTCCAAATGTTTCTCCCAAGAATGCTATCAAAATCCAGAAGATTTGTATATGCTAAATATTTGAGATGCCAGGTGTTTAGAGGTCTAGATAAAGAGGACCAATAGAGAAGGTTCCTAAATTTCAATGGTTTTCCTCATTTCAGCTTGCATTCACACATAATGTGTATACAAATAGTTCAACTTTATGTGGACTACTGCCGCATCCCAACATTTTGAAACACTTGAACCTCGTACCTATGATTTGGCATTAGCCTGCCTCCTGTCCTCAAGCGTTACTCCTTAATCTAACCTTCTCACGAGGGATAGGAACCTTGCTCAGCCTGGGATGGGAGACCTACCCAGGTGGAAGCTAGAGGCAGTCCTCCCCTAAAAGGGAACAGTGGCAGCTGCGAGTGCCCCAATTCCTATCCCCTTCCCAAGTGCCTACTTGTATGTGAACAGTACCATATTGCATCATGGGCCACCGCTGTTGCAGCACAGCAACCACATGCTGAGGAAAGGGGGGGAGCTTAACCACCTATTTGTAACCTCCAATGATTGTATACCTCCCAGGCAAGGAAGACAGAACCAGATTGGTTGGGCCAGTAATCAAGTGGGAAAAGTAGGGGGATAAGAAGGGAAACAGAAAAAGTGGGTTTTTCAGGTGAGATCAGTGGAGGAGAAGGTGGCGGAATAAGAGTCGAGCAGGAGGAAGAATGGAGGACTGTTGTGTGGAGGCGAACTGGAGAAAGTATGAGTTATTGGCTGATGAGAGCAAGTCATACTGTGTGGTGAGCGTTAGTGCAAGTTGATTGAGAGAGTGTTAGAGAGAGTGCAGAGAGTGAGTGAAAAGTATGTGTCAGAGTAAAAGGAGGGTGGCAGGGAAGAAGGTGGGGCGATAGAAGTAGTGTGGAGTGGTAGCAGTATGGAGGAGGGAGTAGTAACATCAAAAGGTGGAGGCAGGTAGTAGCAGCGAGAGAGACATCAGAGGGACACAGAAGAGGAAGACGTAGGGAGAAGTAGAGAAGGTGGATGGAGTTGATGCAAGAAAGTAGGAAGAGGAGAACATAAGTCACAGACAGGTAGAGGAACATCAGGGCGTGAAAAGAATGAGACAGAGTTGGGGAGTGTGTCTGTTATTAACAACGTTTATAGTGTAGGATTAGCTTATAAAGTACCAGAGGAAGCTTAGATAGAGAAGGTGATTGCCCTAAGTCCTCACTGACAGCTATCTAGAGATCAGACAGTATGGGTCAATAATCCCTATAGGCATTACCCAAATTGTTCGTTTACAATTGTTCGAATGAACAATTGACCGAATTTAAAGGGTCACAATTGACCTTTTCACAATTGACCGTATATATATATATATATATACCGAACTTTTCACAATTGACCGTATATATATATATATATATACCAAACAGATATATATATATATATATATATCTGTTTGGTAATATATATTTACTTATATATATAGGGGTTTTGGGGGGTTTGGCGTTAGGTGGGAGGTTGTTGGGGGTTTCCCCCCACATATATGTTAAAATTGACCTTCACAATTCGGTCAATTGTGAAAAGGTCAATTGTAATATAACCTGGGGGCTGTAGACGGCTGGGCTAGGAGGGAAAATGCTACATCTAGATGAGAAAATGGGGAACATCCCTTGCGCCTTGCCCAAAAACTCAAACACCCTTGAACCTTCTCTGGGATTTGGAGCATTTTTTAAACCATCTGTGACAGGACTTTGGAAGCTATGTGTTTAAGAGGTCTGTAATGTCTGAATCTAAGTTGCCAATATAGTTTTTGATGATGGCTAATGGACTGGAGGCCATTGGAAAACAGACGTTTTGATTATATCTCCCAGCAGGAAGACTTATGGCAGGAAGACTTATGGCAGGATCACCATTATGGATTATACAAAAGATACTCCCAACATTTGGGCACACCATACCGCAGTCAGACATGGAAACATACAAGTCAATACAAAAATGAATACATACCGTGAAGTGTCGGCAAGTATACTCCACCCACACCTCAGCACAGCTGATATAATCCTAAAAAAGAGAGTTTTGTAAAAGAAATGTGTAGAACTTTCAGGTAAATTATCAGCTACCATGTTTAAAATCATTCACATGGCATCCAATAGTAAAAATCAAAGTTAAAGTGTTTTCTGTATGACAAATAGATTCCCCCTGTAAATGCCATACATTTTTTATGAAATGAGACCATTTTGTTAAACTACCTAAATTAATATAACTGTTCATTTTGTGTGGATTGTTTTTTCCAAGTACTTTATAATAAAGATGGCCAGTACAGAAATGTATTTGTCCAGGATACAAATATTAATTACAGTTCAACAGCATACTTACTAGTATTAGAATTCAGGCCATTAATGCGAAGGTGAACGCATCATGAGGTCTAATTAAATACAACAACTCAGAGGTCAAAAGCATAAACAACAGAGTACACAACAGAAGTATGTAAATTAAGAATGGGACAATACATGGGATAATATTCTATCGGGAGGGATCCTTCATTTGTTTTAGACACAAGAAAATAAAAAGTTGTCTTTCTCTCTCTCATGAAATGCATTTAACATTACATTTCCCATTCACATCTGCTACGGATTGTCAGCCTATTGGTGCAACAGGGCTTGGGAATGTGGCTGCACTGTATGTAGGCAGTGGAAGATCACACTATTGAGCCTACCACACTACCCATGCTCAGCACATTATGCTGTCGGCTGTGGAGTAAAGGACTCTTTAGGATGCATGGGGCTACACAAATAAAACTACCACAGTTCACATATGACCCTGCTGCCTTATCCTAGCTCTCAAACAGGATGCAGTGGATTCAGTGGAACCCACCCCAGCCTCTATGAGAGGCAGAAATGAGTGGTGTTGAGGGCCAAGGTAGGATCTGGCAGCCTCAGTCCTCGCCTCCCTCTGATCATAAAATATTGTTGGGACTGGTCAAAGCTACAGCGAAGAGGACCCGTCAACACACCCACCACACAAAGCCACAGAGCTGGTGTTTCTTTTACTCTGGAACAGGCACAGTGACGCCGACTGAAGAAACCTGTGGGCCCTGGTGTGTTCCTTTCCATTCTCAGTTGCTATTTTGGCTTTGAAGTAAGAAAAAATGAGTAGTATTGTGTGTGACATGTGTCTTTATTGTCGCAGACCCTCCGAGTGACTGTCTGGCCCACTGCACAGAAATAATTGCCCCAGCCTCAGATCACCCCAAAACCCAGCAACTCCACTTTCCAACCACAGAATCATTGCCTATTTGCCACTACCGCGGACAGGGAAAGGAGGTCAGGGCTTGCAGTGGCACTATCTCTTCCCTTACCCTAAGCAAAACTGGGGTAATATTGTTTCTGATGGATGGATCCTCTGACGGATTCCTCATCTTCAGATATATACACACGAGCGCAGCTGCCATCAAAATCTTTTTTCACCCAGCAGAGGGTGTCGGCAGTGACCTCATTCGATGGTCCATTTCTCGATTTGGGAAAGGACGATGTCTGCAACACAAATAAGGCACTCAAAGCCCTGTGACCTCAGTTCCACCTCCCTTTTACCCCGTGCTCAGCAGCTGAGGAAACTATTAAGGTAGAAATCTGGTATTTCTTGGATACCTTATGCTTCTTTCCCTCAAGACCAATAGCTTGCTTGTTGTGGGGATTTCTTTGTGGGCAATGAGGAATTGGTGGGAGGTGCCAACCAACAAAAAGAACATTGCCCCTGATAAGTAAAGGCTAATTGTAGCCCTTCTTTTAACAGTACTGGAAGGAAGAACAGTGAAGGAAGACAAACTGCCAATGTATTGAATGTTGCAAAGACTGAGAACAAGAAGAGCACGAGAATACTACAGAGAAGAGTGTTACCACAGCTTCTGTCAATCAAAGTGACCTTATTAGTATTGTGTATTTATTTCATTTTTATATAGTGCTTTACACCAAAGCACTGTACATGAGAACAGAACGGTACATTAAAATAGAGATAAAATATAAAACACAGCAGAGATCTGTATTTACATTAACCTTCTCAACAAGTAGAGAAAAGATAAGATCTCAAAGAGACCCAGAAGGTATAGAGAGAAATCGAACGAAGAGAGAGAGGGAGAGAATTCCAGTGTAAAGGTGCAAGAAGAGAAAAAGAGCGAAAACGAGACTGAGAACAAGGAGGGAGAGGAGCGACAAGAAGGGAATGGGAAGAAGAGCGGAGTGAATGAGAAGGAGTATACATGAGATGAGAGAGGATAGATATGAGGGTGCAAGGCCATGGAGGAATTTAAAAACTAAGCACAGAAAATTACATTTTAAACAGTGATGGAAAGAAAGTCATCCTAGATCAACCGGAGAGGACGAAATAGAGTCGCAAGGAGAAATTGAACAAGAACAGAGGCATTGAACACATATTTCAGAGGGGCTAGACAAGATAAAGGAAGTCCAAAGAGGGTAGAAGAACAGTAGAAGAGCCAGGAAAAGATTAAGGCAGACACCAGGAGTTGAGTGGCCTTAAAGGTCATGAAAGGCCGGGCTTTTGGAATGTTGTGCAGGTGGAATCGACAGGAACAGGCAGATAGAGAGATGTGATGATTAAAGGAGAGATCTGAGTCTAGATAAAGACCCAGATTATGGGCCATTGAAGAAGTAGGTAACTGAGCATGGGCAAATTATATGAATGGGTGGGAAGGGGAGATAGAATGGTGGTGGAAGGAAAGAAAATATCCTTAGTTTTGGCAGCATTGGGTACCAAGAAGTGGTCCGTCATCCAAGATTTAATAGCAAGGAGGCAGGCGCTGAGCTAATTGTGAATATCATTGGTGAAGTGCGGGAAGGATAGAAAGAGTTGAGTGTCATCAGCGTAGAAATGGTGGGATAGCCCAAAAGAAGAAATTATACCAGCGAGTGAGGAGGTGTAGAGAGAAAAGAGGAAGGCACCAAGGACAGAGCTTTGAGTAACACATAGGTAAGAGGAAATGTTTTGGAAGAAGCCACGATCCAAGAGACTGAAAAAGTCCTGTGGGACAGGATTGATTCGAACCAAGATAGAATAGAGCAAGAAACACCAAAAGAAGAGAGGGCCGACAATAGAAGCGTGTGGTCAACAGTGTCAAAAGTTGCAGAAAGATTCAGAAGAATGAGACGAGATGAGTGTTTAGAGTGACGTGCATAGTGTAGGGAGTGCAGAACATAGAGGAGAGCAGTCTCAGTGGAATAGCCAGGATGAAAGCCAGACTGAAAACAAGGAAGAATGGAGTTACGAGAGACAAAAGTGGAAATCTGAGCGTAAACAATACGGTCAAGAATTTTAGAAAGGTATGGCAAGAGCGAAATGGAGTGGAGAAGGGTACATCAGCAGAAGGTTTCTTTATGATCGAGATGATAGTAGCGTGCTTAAATGAGGATGGAAAGATGGAAGTGGATAGACAGGAGTTAAACAGAATTGTAAGATAGAGGACGAGTAAAGGATAGACGTGTGGATGGAATGGAGTCCATTGGGGAAGAGGTGGGTTGAGCCCGAGCAAGGAGGAGAGAGGTCACCTCATTAGTAATAGGGGTGAACTCAGCAAAAAACTCCCTGGGAGGTACCAAAGAAGTATAAGGAGCCGACTGCATGATAGAAGAGTCAATAGCAGATCAAGAAGAGGAGACCTTAGAGGTGAAATAAAGGGCAAGGTTGGAAGCAGAAAGCGTGGAGTAGACTGAATGGTCAGGCGTAGAGGGGAAAGGGTTTTAAAAAGCTGTCTATGATGAGAAGTCTGGGAGTGTAAAAGATCAGAAAAATAAGTTTGTTTGGCAGAGTGGAGACAGTTGTCGTACAGAGCATGGTAAGAAGTATAGGAACTGTTTCCTACTTTTTTTGCTTCAACCAGCATCTTTCTAGTGGCCGGAGAACACGTCGCATGGCCCAGAGGTGGGGAGAAAGCCATGGTTGAGGGAGGTTTCTTGTGGGAAAAAAGTAGAAGAGGGACAGAGTGAGTCAAGAGACTAAGAGAGCAAAGAGAAAAGAACAGATGCAGCTTCATCAGCTGTCAAAGTCGAAAAGGATGAATAGGAGACCAGATTAGAAGTACAAGCAGAAATAAAGAGTGAACTATTGAAGTTGCGCAGATTGCGCCGAGAGTAAGAAGAAGAGGTTGGGAAAGCAGAAGTGCAACAGGAAGACGTTCCGAGACAGAAACAGAAAGAAGATGGTGGTCGGACGAATAGACTGGGAGAGTGAAGACACAGAAGATGTAACAAGAGAAGAAGTAAATATAAGATCTAAGCAAGATCCAGAGATATGGGAAGGGGAAGTAGAAAGAGGAAACAAGAAATGAGAATCAAGAATAGTGAGAAATGGAAGAGCAGAATGTGTCGTTGAGAGATGAAGGTTAAAATTACCAAGAACTATGAGTGGAATAGTAGTAGGAAGCAAAAAGGACAACAGGGCATCAATGTCCTCACAAAATGAGGCTACAGGCCCAGGTTGGCGGTAGATCAAAACATGCTGGGGTGGACCAAACTATATGAAAAAGAAACAGAAGTGAGGCTAAAGAGAGAGAGAGGTGAATGTTTAAGCCAGCAGGACGCCAGTGAAACCTGGGAGATTGTAATCTCCAAACCTGAGAGTGAAGTTGGAAGACAAAGTTTGATCCCTTTAGGTTCTTGGTCATCTTTTGACCCGTCCGGTAATGGCCTCTGTGGTTCTGGTATGCTGAGAGCTGCTGTACATTCAGAAGGAGAACCCGGCAAGCGAGGGGCGCATTGAAACCTGTAAGGGCGAACTTGGGCTTCGGGAGACTGCAGCAAGGCACGTCTCCAAAGTTAAAGAGATGAACAGCGGGACGCCCGAGAAGCGAGTTGTTTGGGAACTAGCGCAGTAGACCTGGAGAAACGAAAAGGTGGGGGTTCAACCTGTAATGGGTGGACCGTTCGGTATGACAACGGTGCTGAGACCGCCTGCTGTAGTCTACAGCAGAGCAGCGCAGGACAATGTGTGGACAGTAAAAGAGATTGTGGCTGTGGTGTGACCTGTCATGGGTGTACCGAGGGGTCCGAAAATTGCACCCAGACCGCCAGCAGTAATTGGCTGCAGAGAGAAGCAGGCTGCAGAAGTAGTAGGAAAGAAGATGCTGAACCAGAGACTGGACCCGCGACCCCAGGCGAATCCGGTGAAGAGTTCCCTGGGAACAGGTATAACTCTGGGAGGGGGCGGGCAATATTCGAGACTGTAAGCCATGAAGAAGCAGATGAAGTAGTGAATCACTTTGTAGTTACCTGGGGAGTTCCACAAGAGTGTGGTGCTGGAGAGTGATGAGGGACACAGCGAGTATTGTTGTCATCCCAGTGGGGGCAGGATAAAGAGTATAAAGAAAGCTGAATGTGTGGAAACTTCCTTGAAGGAATTAAAAGTGTTGTTGAAAACTACAAGGAACATTGCGGAACCAGCTAGGAGAAGGGAGTCATTCTGCTAGCCCTACGAGGATCCTGTAGAACTGTTTGTTTGTTACAGTTTTCTCAGCACCCGCACTCCATTTACCCGCTGATTGAAATCAGTTTTCCATCAATCATGCCTCACACATCCCAGAATATAGCTGCATGCTGGCGTTCCAGGAACCAGACCACTGACCCCCCTCTACCACTTTTCCTAACCCTACCCCCATCACTCCATCTCTCTCTCTCCTCTCCCATCACCCCTACATGCACACTCCTCGCCCCTATCCACCCCACTATACCCAACGCTCCTCCTCCCTCCACCTTACACTCCCACACATCCCCATCTCACACATCCCTTCCACAAGTGCACATTACACTTCCCATAATAGAGCTGCACGCTGGCGTACCAGAAACCAGAACATCGACCCTATCTGCCATTCTACCATCACCACTGTTTTTACACCCCCCTCCTCTCCCGACACCCCTAAACGCACACCCTGTACGCCCTCCACCCCCTCCTCCCTTCTCTCCTACTCCTTCCAATTCACAACCACCTCCCAAACTCACATTTCCCATCCCTAAGCGTAGACCAGGCCACCTTAGCTAACATGCCACATTCAACAGCCCCTCCTACACTCACACGCACACACCATTGGCCCCCAGACATCAGCCCTAAACACAAGCACCAGATCCTCTGTGGGACATCTCACCCTCAATCCTCTCCTCAGCTCCGACCAAGACCAGCCCCAATGCGCCCCTCCCGTAGACAGTCTTGGCCTCCCCTCCAACTCCCAACCCTGGTCCAATCTCTCACCCTCCCCTCCTAAACCTCCAAAACATTCCTGCCTTCAAGCCACAGCACCCTTCTCTGAACCTCATTTCCCCCACGTCTTCCTCCCCTCACAGTCTCTTGCCTACCACCCCAGTGAACCCTCCTCCTCCACCCCGTCTATCCTGCCCAATCACACCCCTCTGCCACCCCTTAGATAGGCCTCCTACCCCTTTCATCTCCCCCTGACCCATGCATGCCAATTCTGCCTCCCACCCCAGTACCTAATCTCCCTCACAAACCGTACATGCTCTTTTGCATCCTCATAAACGCCAGATCTTTCTCCAAACACAAACACATCATTTTTGACTTTACCGCTGATGAAAACCCAGACATCCTCTTCCCCAATGAAACTTGGTTCTCTGACGACTTCGAACCTGTCGCACACAAGGCTCCCGCAACCCCCCGGCTATTCCCCAATCATTCAGAATAGGTCCAACAGAGCAGGAGGATTGGCCATCCTTCACAAACAACACCTCTCAGTCCTAAACACAGTAAAACAACCTGCAGCAACGACAGCGAATCATTACTAGCAAAAATCCAAACCTCCCGCTCCTTCACCCATAGCTTCTAACTCCTTTACAGACCTCCTGGCTACAATATAATCTGTGCAGAAGCCTTTATTGACTCTCTATCATCCATCCTCATTTCACAACAGTCCCTTACCATATTAGGAGACTTATCTGTTTGGACGTTCCCTCCAAACTTATGACCCGTCCACTCATTGATAACATGGAAACTCTGAACATGACCCAACTGATATTACACCCCACTCACATAGCAGGACACACCATTAACACTTTATTCAGCTCCACAGAATTGATCTACACCCTCCCTTTCCGTCCTCTAATTTGGACTGACCACTCTGCCAACTTCCTCTTTCTCCTGACCTTCTCCCTTCCTGCCCCTCCTCTCTCTAGCACTACCTCTCCCCTACTCTCCCCTCCCCTGTACCTCTCTGGAAGAATGTAATTATAAACACCAACCTGGTCAATGCCCTTCTTTGCTCCCTCCCAGTCCTCGCATGCCACGAAGAACCCACCTCTATGGAACCTTTTGACCAATGGCTCTCCAATTACCTCATCCTGCTCACACTGACCTGAAGCCTCCCCTCCTCCCCCCCGAGATCTGGCCCTAACCCTAAATGGTACAAACCCCCCTCAAATCCCTTAAAACTCATAAGCATCGCCTGGAGCGCATTTGTAGGGCCAACCACACGCCTCAAAACAGAGCCACTTATGTCAGACAGACCAGGACCTATAGGATGGAAATTAGGAAAGCCAAAAGATCCTTCTATGGAAATCGAATGTCCAACTCCTGTAACCCTAACAGAGAACACCACAGGAACATCACAGAATTCAAGACTCCAAGCTGCTCAACCCTTCCCTCCCCCACTCCCAAATACTCTGCGATGCCCTACCAGACCACTTTTTCAACATCGCTATCGAAAGACACTGCACCATCACCACCAACTATTATCATCCCTCCCACTTTCTTTTCTGCCTCACATTGTCTCAGCCACCCCTCTTCCCGCTCGGCCAGTCCTCTCCTCCTTCACTCCCCTTTTCTCTGCTGAATTCCTGAAACTACAAGCCCATGCCGCCCCTACGGTTAGCCTGGAGATCCCGGTCCCTTCGCTCCTTAAAAACATCCTATCCACAACCTGTGCCGGCAGAGTTGAGCAATCCATAATGAACCATTCTGTTACTTCAGGCATCTTTCCTGAGGCTTTCAAAACCTCCCTTTCTTAAAAAGCCCACCCTCAACCCCGTCCTTCCTTCCAACTACCGCCCTTACCTCCAACGTACGCTTGATTGGCAAACTTAGACCACACAGCATACACGCAGCTCTGCCTCTACACAGAATCCAAATGCCTCCTAAACCCCACCCAATCTGGATTCAGACCCTACTGGGGAACAGAATCCTCACTCTTCTGCATTTGGGATGAACTTAAAAGTACAGCAGACTCGGAAGGCTGTGCTGCACTTACCCCCTGGATAACTCTGCTGCCTTCAACACAATAGACAACAACATTATCATGGACAGACTGCACTCTACAGGCATGAGGCATGCCGCTCTAAGATGGATCTACTCATTCTTCTGCAACCGCTCTCAAATCATACTTCTCTCTCCCTTTCACTTCCTTCCCTTGCCCGGTCCCCAAAGGGAGCCACAGGGAGCCTCCCCCTCCTCTTCAATCTCTTCCTAAGCCCTGTTCCCTGCTCCTCATAACCTAACCTACTACTATGCAGATGACAACCAGATGATTTTCAAGATTCCCAAGTTGCCGACATCCCCCATCCTGACCTTGCCTCATGTCTCTCTGAAATCGACCACTGGATGACGGATAACTACCTCCTCCTCAACCCTGGTAAAACCGAAATCCTAATCTGTGATAAAACATCTCTCCTTCCCCAACCCAGCCCCTGGCCAACCTCCCTAGGAGCCCACCCAGCGGATCAGCCTCTGTAAAAAACTTGGGATGCACATTCTCTCCCATCACATCAATTCCATGTCCACACCTGTCATTTCCACCTAGGCAGCCTCAGGTGAATTTTCCCCTTTCTATCCTACTCTCACAGAGTCTGAGCAATCCTCGTTATCATCTTCGCTCGCCTATACTATGCTAAGGCCCTCATCTGGGCGCTCTATCAGCTCAGAAAACTCCAGCGAATCCAAAACTCTTCAGTCAGACTCCTTGCCCTATCACTGAGAGAACACATCACCCCAACCTGTAGAGTACTACACTGGCTTCCAATAAGCCGACATTTAAGTCCATGTGCACCACACACCACACTATCCACAAAACTGGCTTAGAATTCCTCCAAGACAAGCTTACACGCTACCAACGCATCAGAAACTTTAGAACCAGTTCTGCACCCCTGTTTGTGTCCCCCCATTCCTTCAATTGCACCAGAATTGTTGGATCCTCCTTCCTCGTCCAAGCTCCCACCTTCTGGAATTCCATTCCACTGAACATTCGCTGCAATGGGAACTACTACTCCTTCAGGAAGGCCCTCAAAGCCTGGTTATTCCATGCAGTAACCTGAAGATCTTTCCTCCCTTGTTAGGCAGAAACCTGTGCAGTTCCCTCTGGGACCACTGCAAAAGATTTAGGACTACAGGTGTTTGGCAGTAAACCCACTTGGTAGCAGTCTGTACCACACAGATTCACTTGGTAGCTGTGGCTCAGCAGTCAGACTTCCCTCAAGAAGAGTTAGGCAGTATACAGAGTATTCACAATAGGTCAAGAGAACACAGTAGAACAAGTAAACACTGACCAGGGCTTGGTGTAAAAGAGATATAATTATTTATTTAAAACCACATCTAGAAAAACACACAGGCACTAATAGTAAGCAATTCAAAAACACGGTCACTAGGGGGCGTGGCTAGCGCGCAAGCGATGCGGACGTGAGCCGAGTGAGCTCCCGTAAGCGCCGACACAATCCTGTACTTTTATCCTGATTCCTGGGGACATCGAGCGACATCAACGCCACGATTGTGCCCGTGAAGCTGTGGGCTACGACCGGCTGAAATCCGGGCTGTCGTCTGCCCGTTTAAAGGGCCATAATCTGCAATTTACCGAAGGCCGGGGGCCCCGAACTGCGAAACCAAGATGGCCGCCGGAGCTTGAGGGCAGACCACCTCCTATCTGATTGGGGCTTGAAGCGGCCTGGTGTGGTACGGCACACGCAGTGGACACTGACTTTTCTTACAACCGGAGGTCGGCCGGACAAACGGCTCCTGCTCTTGGGCTGTCTCGACCAAGCCCCGAGTGGTGGAGGACGGCAGCGGCCTGGCCCGACGGTGCTAGAAGGTAGGTGGGATTAACTCTCCCCCCCCCCCTGCTCCATACAGACGGTGGATTCGTGGAACCTGCGTGTTGGAAAGTGCTTGGAGGACCCCGAGGCCTTCCACCTGGCCTGTTGCGGGGCTGCGACACGGTACACCGGAGTAGATCCGGAAGGGCGTAATTAGCACTGTTCGACCTACCGTGCCGGACGCCCCACGCCTCCCCGGAACTATGGGGAAAGAAAGGCAGAAGAAACCCTCCACACAGAGCAGCATGGACCAATTTGCCGTCGCCACCACCCCGGCCCCGGCGGCCCCAGCAACGCGACCGAACTCCCCTAATGGGGAGGGCCCTCTTTCTCTCCATGATGTAATGGCGGCCATTGCTAACTCCCGATCCTCCATGGAGAGCAAAATAGATAGCATGGCGGCAGACGTCTCCTTCCTACGCCACGATCTACAGAAGCTAACCTCCAGAACGGGAGAGGCGGAACACCGTATTTCTGAAGTGGAAGACAACATAGGCGGGATTAACCGCCAACTGTCCCAGGCCTTAAACCGCCTTAAGACCCTTGAATCAAGAGTGGAGGATGGAGAGGGGCGATCCCGTCGCAATAATGTCCGTATCCTGGGTCTGCCAGAAAGGGAGGAGGGACAGTGTATGGAGCTGTTCTTGGAGCAGTGGCTTGTAGACATCTTCGAGGCCACATCCTTTTCAAAGTTCTTCTCAGTGGAGAGGGCTCACAGAATGCCGGCGGGTAGACCACCCCCGGGTGCCCCGCCACGTACTATCATCGCCCGCTTACTCAACTACCGAGATAGGGATGCCCTCCTGCAACTGTCGCGGGCACAAGGCTCGATTACCCATAACGGCTCCCGAATCGCCTTTTTCCCGGACTACACCCGAGAAGTGCAGCGGGCACGACAATCGTTTGAGCCACTCAAGAGACAGCTGGCCCAACTAAATGTGAAATATGGCCTGCTCTTCCCAGCCCAATTGAAGATATATCATGGTGGAACCACGGTTCATTTTAGCGACCCGCAAGAGGCATGGAAATGGGCGGAGACCCATATAGAAGGTGATTGGACTGCGAGACCGAGGAGACCGAGAGGAAGACCGAGGCCCAGGCACACCTCCCCGAGGGGAAACCCGGAGAGGAATGAACAGGGGGTCCTGGACCCCGATGCAGATCAGCGAGAACATTGACCGGACTGTCGCCCCTCTGGCCTAGTAATAGCGCTCTGAAGTATTCTTTCTTTGTACTCTTGAGCCGGACGCATGAGTAGTCCACCATGGAAGATGTTGACATTGGCGCATGGGAGGGGACTCTGGAGGAGCCTCTGAAAACCCCCCCCCCCAGCCGAACTTCCTTCTTTCCTTCTCCTTTTCCCCTCTCCCCCCCCCCCTCTTTCTTGTTCATCTAGACCCGGCTCTAGGGTCTGGGTTTTTGAGCTGCTACCTTAAGTTGAAGGTCCAGCTATGTTTGGGCGACAGGTACTTCGTGTTGGGGTGGAGTATAGGGTGGGGGTAAGTTGGGAATGTTTGAAAGGTTGTTTGTTACTTCAAGACTGTCATATGTTTATAAGGGACACGAACCACTGTCTTTGGTCGAAGTTACCACTCCACCATCTCTCACTGATTGCTACAATTGTACAGACCCCCATCTTGTGTGATAGATATCCTGTGCACAGACTCACGAGACACCCATGCGACACACCAAATCCCTGAAGTTCCTCACCTGGAACGTGAATGGGATGGGGTCCGGGATTAAATGGCGCCTGGTTAGGCAATTTCTAAATAGACACTCCCCTGATGTGGCCCTTTTGACAGAAACCCACCTGGCCGGATCACACTGTACCTTTTTTCAGAGGACTAATTACCACCTTGCCCTTCAGGCGGGGTACACAATGGGCTCCAAGGGCACCCTCATCCTGATACACAAGCGCATTCCATTTACTCAGCAATTGGTTGAGCGCGACCCAAGGGGTCGATACGTGTTCGTCATGGGGACCATCTGGGGTCAGACGATGGCCATTGCCGCAATTTATTCCCCACCCGGGTTGGGACAGGAATTACTGGACGATCTTACTACCCTTATAGGGAAACACCATCCTGATACGTTCATTCTGGGGGGTGATTTTAATGATACCATGAATGATAACTTTGACCGTTCCCATCTCCGAAATCGCAACCCTGACACCTCGACTAGATTGGCCAATTTTGCATCGGCCCTTGGGCTCCGAGATGTATGGAGAGAGTTACACCCGACTGATAGGGAGTACTCCTTCCATTCCGGCGCTCACGGCTCCATGTCCAGACTGGACTACTTCTTCTTGCCACATACCGACCTCCATAGGGCAATGTCCGCAGATTTACTCCCCCGGGGCATTTCGGACCACTCCCCCCTCTTAGTTGAACTGCGTATGCAGGGTCCCCTTCCCCCTAGAACGTGGAGACTTAACAATTATTATCTGGGGTCCCCGGAACTGATAGATCGCCTGGAGGAAGTTTCTGGTGAATATTTCGAAATTAACGAGAAGTCGGTGGACAGCCCCGTGATATTATGGGAGGCCTATAAAACAGTGCTAAGGGGTGAAATCCTTTCTTGGACGACACATAAAAGAAACACCCGGTTCCGGGAAATATTAAAGGCCGAGGAGGAAGTGAGAAACAGGGAGATTGAGCATATATCCGATCCTACGCCCGAGACCCACCGATCCCTCCAGCGCGCCCAGGAGTGCCTCCGTAACAGAACGATGGATGACGCCAAGCAGGCCCATTGGCAGGCTAGGGCGAGGGTGTATGAACTTGGGGATAAGTCGGGTAAACTGCTTGCTTGGTTGCAGAGGAGAGACGAGGGGCAGTGCTATGTCCGGGAAATTGTCACGGCACAGGGCGACACCCAACATTCGGACTCTGGGATTGCCGAGGCCTTCACAGAGTTTTACGCAGATTTGTATCGGGCTCCGACCTCACCGCTAAACCCCTGCCTCCTAGGAGAGGTGACGCTGCCGACCCTCTCGGGGCAACAGAGGGACCAGCTGGACTCTGCTTTATCAGAGGCTGAGATTGCAGAGGCACTGTCTCAGCTCCAGTCGGGAAAGGCACCGGGCCCGAACGGATTCCCAGTTGAAACTTGGCAGAAGCTAGGAGTAGACAAAATGGCCGCTCCTCTACATAGGATGTTTCTTGCTGCCCGGGAACAGGGTACCCTCCCACCAGATCTTTGCAAGGCCACTATTGTGGTCATTCCCAAGCCTGGCAAACCTCCACATGATTGTGCTTCTTATAGACCTATATCGCTGATTAACGGGGAAGCTAAGGTCCTTGCTAAGCTATTAGCGAATCGGTTGCAGTTAGTCACATCCTCCTTGATCCATCCGGATCAATGTGGTTTTATGCCTGGCAAATCGACTCGGATGAATCTGCGCCGCCTCCATTTAGCATTGGAGAGATCCCCGATTATAAACGAACCCTTGGCCTTGTTGGCAATCGATTTTGAAAAGGCGTTCGACTCCATTCGTTGGGACTACCTTTGGGAAATAATGCGCCGCATGGGGTTCGGAGAGGCCTATTTAGGCTGGGTGCAGCTACTTTATACTAACATCAAGGCGGAAATGAGAGTGAATGGCTGGTCTTCTGGGTCCTTCCCCCTGGGCCGTGGTACGCGACAGGGATGCCCATTGTCCCCTCTTTTGTTCGCTCTTGCTATCGAGCCATTAGCTCTTTGGCTTCGCCAAAACACCGCCTGGAGAGGATTCAGATGGCCGGAGGGACACGAGGATCGTACATCCCTGTATGCGGACGACCTCCTTGTGTACCTGGGTGACCCACTAACATCCTCTGCCATTGTAACGCAAATGTTAGTCCGCTTTGGGGAACTCAGCGGACTCAGAATCAACTGGGGGAAATCAGTCCTCTTTCCGGTGAAGGGGGGGGAACAGGCAATCCCCCAGGACTGCCCGTACCGGGTGGAACGACAGGGGTTTCGTTACCTGGGAATATGGATATCCGGGGATTTAACAAGCTATATAAGGAACAATCTCCGACCAATCTCCGACCAATCACAGATCGCTTTATTATTGATGTCCGGCACTGGAAACTCCTCCCCCTGACACTTATGGGAAGAGCGGCACTTTTTAAAATGATGACCCTCCCTAGATTCCTCTATGTCCTTCAAAATGCCCCACTTAAAGTCCCCGACTCGCCATTTCCTCTAGGCTTCGACTAGTGCAGTTGAAAATACTACACCGGGTCTATTACCCTAGGACACGTCTATATGGCTGGAAACGGGCTTCTAACCCAAACTGTTTGCGGTGTGGGGATGGGGAGGGGACCTTTATTCACATTTTGTGGCTGTGTCCCCAGATACAAACTTTTTGGAACGCATGCTGTAGGGAACTCTCCCGAGTTCTGACTCGCACCATACCACTGGACCCAAGGGCTTTGCTTCTGGGCGTGCCCGATGAGATAGAAGCTAATAAGTGGGAAAGATTGCTCCTACACACGGCGATGGGGCTGATTAAGCGCAATATAGCGCAGAAATGGGGTGCCCCTGACCCCCCAACGCTGGAACAATGGAAATTGGATATGGACATATGCGCTATGATGGAGCGTAGGATTTACTCGGCACGAGGCTGTCCCAACAAAGCGTCGAAAATATGGGACAGGTGGGAGGAAGGTGTGGCCTGAGTGTCCCATGTACAGGCGGGGGAATGTGCACTGGGTGTTTTGTTTTGTGCTTGTACCATACTATACATTATTGAATGTGATGAGATGATCGCTCAACTGTTGATGTTCTGGGTACCTTTTCTGATTGTGAACGACTATGACAGTCTGGAGTTGTTTTTGTTTGCTTGTTGCTTTGTTATTATGACCACTGTATTATGTTAATAACAATAAAATACTGTATAAAAAAAAAAAAAAAAAAAACACGGTCACTAAAAGATATACACTCCCTTAAAAGAATATTAGACAAGTCTTAAGTAAAGCCCCACTTATTTTCAGACAGCGGTGAGCGCTTAACGTAGATGGAACTCTAATGATTCGTTTTTAAAAAGGGAGAGAAGAGCAGAGAACAAGTTGAAACAGATCCCAACACTTTTATCAGAACATAACAAGAGAGGAAGGCAAAGTAAAACCGTGAAGTTAGAGTTCAAGAGGCCGGATCCACTTTCAGAGGATCCAAACGAAATCTGTCCAAGGTCACACGGTTGCAGTGCACAAAAGTCTTGTAAAGGTTCAAAAAGGAGTTGGACCAAAGAAAGGGACCAGTTAGAGCATGGGTGCACAACATACGGCCCGCGGGCCAGTTGCGGCCCGCCATGCCCTTTTGACCGGCCCGCGAGGCACAAAGACTTTCCTAATGAAAACCCAGACATCCTCTTCCCCAATGAAACTTGGTTCTCTGACGACTTCGAACCTGTCGCACACAAGGCTCCCGCAACCCCCCGGCTATTCCCCAATCATTCAGAATAGGTCCAACAGAGCAGGAGGATTGGCCATCCTTCACAAACAACACCTCTCAGTCCTAAACACAGTAAAACAACCTGCAGCAACGACAGCGAATCATTACTAGCAAAAATCCAAACCTCCCGCTCCTTCACCCATAGCTTCTAACTCCTTTACAGACCTCCTGGCTACAATATAATCTGTGCAGAAGCCTTTATTGACTCTCTATCATCCATCCTCATTTCACAACAGTCCCTTACCATATTAGGAGACTTATCTGTTTGGACGTTCCCTCCAAACTTATGACCCGTCCACTCATTGATAACATGGAAACTCTGAACATGACCCAACTGATATTACACCCCACTCACATAGCAGGACACACCATTAACACTTTATTCAGCTCCACAGAATTGATCTACACCCTCCCTTTCCGTCCTCTAATTTGGACTGACCACTCTGCCAACTTCCTCTTTCTCCTGACCTTCTCCCTTCCTGCCCCTCCTCTCTCTAGCACTACCTCTCCCCTACTCTCCCTCCCCTGTACCTCTCTGGAAGAATGTAATTATAAACACCAACCTGGTCAATGCCCTTCTTTGCTCCCTCCCAGTCCTCGCATGCCACGAAGAACCCACCTCTATGGAACCTTTTGACCAATGGCTCTCCAATTACCTCATCCTGCTCACACTGACCTGAAGCCTCCCCTCCTCCCCCCCGAGATCTGGCCCTAACCCTAAATGGTACAAACCCCCCTCAAATCCCTTAAAACTCATAAGCATCGCCTGGAGCGCATTTGTAGGGCCAACCACACGCCTCAAAACAGAGCCACTTATGTCAGACAGACCAGGACCTATAGGATGGAAATTAGGAAAGCCAAAAGATCCTTCTATGGAAATCGAATGTCCAACTCCTGTAACCCTAACAGAGAACACCACAGGAACATCACAGAATTCAAGACTCCAAGCTGCTCAACCCTTCCCTCCCCCACTCCCAAATACTCTGCGATGCCCTACCAGACCACTTTTTCAACATCGCTATCGAAAGACACTGCACCATCACCACCAACTATTATCATCCCTCCCACTTTCTTTTCTGCCTCACATTGTCTCAGCCACCCCTCTTCCCGCTCGGCCAGTCCTCTCCTCCTTCACTCCCCTTTTCTCTGCTGAATTCCTGAAACTACAAGCCCATGCCGCCCCTACGGTTAGCCTGGAGATCCCGGTCCCTTCGCTCCTTAAAAACATCCTATCCACAACCTGTGCCGGCAGAGTTGAGCAATCCATAATGAACCATTCAGTTACTTCAGGCATCTTTCCTGAGGCTTTCAAAACCTCCCTTTCTTAAAAAGCCCACCCTCAACCCCGTCCTTCCTTCCAACTACCGCCCTTACCTCCAACGTACGCTTGATTGGCAAACTTAGACCACACAGCATACACGCAGCTCTGCCTCTACACAGAATCCAAATGCCTCCTAAACCCCACCCAATCTGGATTCAGACCCTACTGGGGAACAGAATCCTCACTCTTCTGCATTTGGGATGAACTTAAAAGTACAGCAGACTCGGAAGGCTGTGCTGCACTTACCCCCTGGATAACTCTGCTGCCTTCAACACAATAGACAACAACATTATCATGGACAGACTGCACTCTACAGGCATGAGGCATGCCGCTCTAAGATGGATCTACTCATTCTTCTGCAACCGCTCTCAAATCATACTTCTCTCTCCCTTTCACTTCCTTCCCTTGCCCGGTCCCCAAAGGGAGCCACAGGGAGCCTCCCCCTCCTCTTCAATCTCTTCCTAAGCCCTGTTCCCTGCTCCTCATAACCTAACCTACTACTATGCAGATGACAACCAGATGATTTTCAAGATTCCCAAGTTGCCGACATCCCCCATCCTGACCTTGCCTCATGTCTCTCTGAAATCGACCACTGGATGACGGATAACTACCTCCTCCTCAACCCTGGTAAAACCGAAATCCTAATCTGTGATAAAACATCTCTCCTTCCCCAACCCAGCCCCTGGCCAACCTCCCTAGGAGCCCACCCAGCGGATCAGCCTCTGTAAAAAACTTGGGATGCACATTCTCTCCCATCACATCAATTCCATGTCCACACCTGTCATTTCCACCTAGGCAGCCTCAGGTGAATTTTCCCCTTTCTATCCTACTCTCACAGAGTCTGAGCAATCCTCGTTATCATCTTCGCTCGCCTATACTATGCTAAGGCCCTCATCTGGGCGCTCTATCAGCTCAGAAAACTCCAGCGAATCCAAAACTCTTCAGTCAGACTCCTTGCCCTATCACTGAGAGAACACATCACCCCAACCTGTAGAGTACTACACTGGCTTCCAATAAGCCGACATTTAAGTCCATGTGCACCACACACCACACTATCCACAAAACTGGCTTAGAATTCCTCCAAGACAAGCTTACACGCTACCAACGCATCAGAAACTTTAGAACCAGTTCTGCACCCCTGTTTGTGTCCCCCCATTCCTTCAATTGCACCAGAATTGTTGGATCCTCCTTCCTCGTCCAAGCTCCCACCTTCTGGAATTCCATTCCACTGAACATTCGCTGCAATGGGAACTACTACTCCTTCAGGAAGGCCCTCAAAGCCTGGTTATTCCATGCAGTAACCTGAAGATCTTTCCTCCCTTGTTAGGCAGAAACCTGTGCAGTTCCCTCTGGGACCACTGCAAAAGATTTAGGACTACAGGTGTTTGGCAGTAAACCCACTTGGTAGCAGTCTGTACCACACAGATTCACTTGGTAGCTGTGGCTCAGCAGTCAGACTTCCCTCAAGAAGAGTTAGGCAGTATACAGAGTATTCACAATAGGTCAAGAGAACACAGTAGAACAAGTAAACACTGACCAGGGCTTGGTGTAAAAGAGATATAATTATTTATTTAAAACCACATCTAGAAAAACACACAGGCACTAATAGTAAGCAATTCAAAAACACGGTCACTAGGGGGCGTGGCTAGCGCGCAAGCGATGCGGACGTGAGCCGAGTGAGCTCCCGTAAGCGCCGACACAATCCTGTACTTTTATCCTGATTCCTGGGGACATCGAGCGACATCAACGCCACGATTGTGCCCGTGAAGCTGTGGGCTACGACCGGCTGAAATCCGGGCTGTCGTCTGCCCGTTTAAAGGGCCATAATCTGCAATTTACCGAAGGCCGGGGGCCCCGAACTGCGAAACCAAGATGGCCGCCGGAGCTTGAGGGCAGACCACCTCCTATCTGATTGGGGCTTGAAGCGGCCTGGTGTGGTACGGCACACGCAGTGGACACTGACTTTTCTTACAACCGGAGGTCGGCCGGACAAACGGCTCCTGCTCTTGGGCTGTCTCGACCAAGCCCCGAGTGGTGGAGGACGGCAGCGGCCTGGCCCGACGGTGCTAGAAGGTCGGTGGGATTAACTCTCCCCCCCCCCCTGCTCCATACAGACGGTGGATTCGTGGAACCTGCGTGTTGGAAAGTGCTTGGAGGACCCCGAGGCCTTCCACCTGGCCTGTTGCGGGGCTGCGACACGGTACACCGGAGTAGATCCGGAAGGGCGTAATTAGCACTGTTCGACCTACCGTGCCGGAGGCCCCACGCCTCCCCGGAACTATGGGGAAAGAAAGGCAGAAGAAACCCTCCACACAGAGCAGCATGGACCAATTTGCCGTCGCCACCACCCCGGCCCCGGCGGCCCCAGCAACGCGACCGAACTCCCCTAATGGGGAGGGCCCTCTTTCTCTCCATGATGTAATGGCGGCCATTGCTAACTCCCGATCCTCCATGGAGAGCAAAATAGATAGCATGGCGGCAGACGTCTCCTTCCTACGCCACGATCTACAGAAGCTAACCTCCAGAACGGGAGAGGCGGAACACCGTATTTCTGAAGTGGAAGACAACATAGGCGGGATTAACCGCCAACTGTCCCAGGCCTTAAACCGCCTTAAGACCCTTGAATCAAGAGTGGAGGATGGAGAGGGGCGATCCCGTCGCAATAATGTCCGTATCCTGGGTCTGCCAGAAGGGGAGGAGGGACAGTGTATGGAGCTGTTCTTGGAGCAGTGGCTTGTAGACATCTTCGAGGCCACATCCTTTTCAAAGTTCTTCTCAGTGGAGAGGGCTCACAGAATGCCGGCGGGTAGACCACCCCCGGGTGCCCCGCCACGTACTATCATCGCCCGCTTACTCAACTACCGAGATAGGGATGCCCTCCTGCAACTGTCGCGGGCACAAGGCTCGATTACCCATAACGGCTCCCGAATCGCCTTTTTCCCGGACTACACCCGAGAAGTGCAGCGGGCACGACAATCGTTTGAGCCACTCAAGAGACAGCTGGCCCAACTAAATGTGAAATATGGCCTGCTCTTCCCGGCCCAATTGAAGATATATCATGGTGGAACCACGGTTCATTTTAGCGACCCGCAAGAGGCATGGAAATGGGCGGAGACCCATATAGAAGGTGATTGGACTGCGAGACCGAGGAGACCGAGAGGAAGACCGAGGCCCAGGCACACCTCCCCGAGGGGAAACCCGGAGAGGAATGAACAGGGGGTCCTGGACCCCGATGCAGATCAGCGAGAACATTGACCGGACTGTCGCCCCTCTGGCCTAGTAATATCGCTCTGAAGTATTCTTTCTTTGTACTCTTGAGCCGGACGCATGAGTAGTCCACCATGGAAGATGTTGACATTGGCGCATGGGAGGGGACTCTGGAGGAGCCTCTGAAAACCCCCCCCCCCCTAGCCGAACTTCCTTCTTTCCTTCTCCTTTTCCCCTCTCCCCCCCCCCTCTTTCTTGTTCATCTAGACCCGGCTCTAGGGTCTGGGTTTTTGAGCTGCTACCTTAAGTTGAAGGTCCAGCTATGTTTGGGCGACAGGTACTTCGTGTTGGGGTGGAGTATAGGGTGGGGGTAAGTTGGGAATGTTTGAAAGGTTGTTTGTTACTTCAAGACTGTCATATGTTTATAAGGGACACGAACCACTGTCTTTGGTCGAAGTTACCACTCCACCATCTCTCACTGATTGCTACAATTGTACAGACCCCCATCTTGTGTGATAGATATCCTGTGCACAGACTCACGAGACACCCATGCGACACACCAAATCCCTGAAGTTCCTCACCTGGAACGTGAATGGGATGGGGTCCGGGATTAAATGGCGCCTGGTTAGGCAATTTCTAAATAGACACTCCCCTGATGTGGCCCTTTTGACAGAAACCCACCTGGCCGGATCACACTGTACCTTTTTTCAGAGGACTAATTACCACCTTGCCCTTCAGGCGGGGTACACAATGGGCTCCAAGGGCACCCTCATCCTGATACACAAGCGCATTCCATTTACTCAGCAATTGGTTGAGCGCGACCCAAGGGGTCGATACGTGTTCGTCATGGGGACCATCTGGGGTCAGACGATGGCCATTGCCGCAATTTATTCCCCACCCGGGTTGGGACAGGAATTACTGGACGATCTTACTACCCTTATAGGGAAACACCATCCTGATACGTTCATTCTGGGGGGTGATTTTAATGATACCATGAATGATAACTTTGACCGTTCCCATCTCCGAAATCGCAACCCTGACACCTCGACTAGATTGGCCAATTTTGCATCGGCCCTTGGGCTCCGAGATGTATGGAGAGAGTTACACCCGACTGATAGGGAGTACTCCTTCCATTCCGGCGCTCACGGCTCCATGTCCAGACTGGACTACTTCTTCTTGCCACATACCGACCTCCATAGGGCAATGTCCGCAGATTTACTCCCCCGGGGCATTTCGGACCACTCCCCCCTCTTAGTTGAATTGCGTATGCAGGGTCCCCTTCCCCCTAGAACGTGGAGACTTAACAATTATTATCTGGGGTCCCCGGAACTGATAGATCGCCTGGAGGAAGTTTCTGGTGAATATTTCGAAATTAACGAGAAGTCGGTGGACAGCCCCGTGATATTATGGGAGGCCTATAAAACAGTGCTAAGGGGTGAAATCCTTTCTTGGACGACACATAAAAGAAACACCCAGTTCCGGGAAATATTAAAGGCCGAGGAGGAAGTGAGAAACAGGGAGATTGAGCATATATCCGATCCTACGCCCGAGACCCACCGATCCCTCCAGCGCGCCCAGGAGTGCCTCCGTAACAGAACGATGGATGACGCCAAGCAGGCCCATTGGCAGGCTAGGGCGAGGGTGTATGAACTTGGGGATAAGTCGGGTAAACTGCTTGCTTGGTTGCAGAGGAGAGACGAGGGGCAGTGCTATGTCCGGGAAATTGTCACGGCACAGGGCGACACCCAACATTCGGACTCTGGGATTGCCGAGGCCTTCACAGAGTTTTACGCAGATTTGTATCGGGCTCCGACCTCACCGCTAAACCCCTGCCTCCTAGGAGAGGTGACGCTGCCGACCCTCTCGGGGCAACAGAGGGACCAGCTGGACTCTGCTTTATCAGAGGCTGAGATTGCAGAGGCACTGTCTCAGCTCCAGTCGGGAAAGGCACCGGGCCCGAACGGATTCCCAGTTGAAACTTGGCAGAAGCTAGGAGTAGACAAAATGGCCGCTCCTCTACATAGGATGTTTCTTGCTGCCCGGGAACAGGGTACCCTCCCACCAGATCTTTGCAAGGCCACTATTGTGGTCATTCCCAAGCCTGGCAAACCTCCACATGATTGTGCTTCTTATAGACCTATATCGCTGATTAACGGGGAAGCTAAGGTCCTTGCTAAGCTATTAGCGAATCGGTTGCAGTTAGTCACATCCTCCTTGATCCATCCGGATCAATGTGGTTTTATGCCTGGCAAATCGACTCGGATGAATCTGCGCCGCCTCCATTTAGCATTGGAGAGATCCCCGATTATAAACGAACCCTTGGCCTTGTTGGCAATCGATTTTGAAAAGGCGTTCGACTCCATTCGTTGGGACTACCTTTGGGAAATAATGCGCCGCATGGGGTTCGGAGAGGCCTATTTAGGCTGGGTGCAGCTACTTTATACTAACATCAAGGCGGAAATGAGAGTGAATGGCTGGTCTTCTGGGTCCTTCCCCCTGGGCCGTGGTACGCGACAGGGATGCCCATTGTCCCCCTCTTTTGTTCGCTCTTGCTATCGAGGCCATTAGCTCTTTGGCTTTCGCCAAACCGCCTGGAGAGGATTCAGATGGCCGGAGGGACACGAGGATCGTACATCCCTGTATGCGGACGACCTCCTTGTGTACCTGGGTGACCCACTAACATCCTCTGCCATTGTAACGCAAATGTTAGTCCGCTTTGGGGAACTCAGCGGACTCAGAATCAACTGGGGGAAATCAGTCCTCTTTCCGGTGAAGGGGGGGGAACAGGCAATCCCCCAGGACTGCCCGTACCGGGTGGAACGACAGGGGTTTCGTTACCTGGGAATATGGATATCCGGGGATTTAACAAGCTATATAAGGAACAATCTCCGACCAATCTCCGACCAATCACAGATCGCTTTATTATTGATGTCCGGCACTGGAAACTCCTCCCCCTGACACTTATGGGAAGAGCGGCACTTTTTAAAATGATGACCCTCCCTAGATTCCTCTATGTCCTTCAAAATGCCCCACTTAAAGTCCCCGACTCGCCATTTCCTCTAGGCTTCGACTAGTGCAGTTGAAAATACTACACCGGGTCTATTACCCTAGGACACGTCTATATGGCTGGAAACGGGCTTCTAACCCAAACTGTTTGCGGTGTGGGGATGGGGAGGGGACCTTTATTCACATTTTGTGGCTGTGTCCCCAGATACAAACTTTTTGGAACGCATGCTGTAGGGAACTCTCCCGAGTTCTGACTCGCACCATACCACTGGACCCAAGGGCTTTGCTTCTGGGCGTGCCCGATGAGATAGAAGCTAATAAGTGGGAAAGATTGCTCCTACACACGGCGATGGGGCTGATTAAGCGCAATATAGCGCAGAAATGGGGTGCCCCTGACCCCCCAACGCTGGAACAATGGAAATTGGATATGGACATATGCGCTATGATGGAGCGTAGGATTTACTCGGCACGAGGCTGTCCCAACAAAGCGTCGAAAATATGGGACAGGTGGGAGGAAGGTGTGGCCTGAGTGTCCCATGTACAGGCGGGGGAATGTGCACTGGGTGTTTTGTTTTGTGCTTGTACCATACTATACATTATTGAATGTGATGAGATGATCGCTCAACTGTTGATGTTCTGGGTACCTTTTCTGATTGTGAACGACTATGACAGTCTGGAGTTGTTTTTGTTTGCTTGTTGCTTTGTTATTATGACCACTGTATTATGTTAATAACAATAAAATACTGTATAAAAAAAAAAAAAAAAAAAAACACGGTCACTAAAAGATATACACTCCCTTAAAAGAATATTAGACAAGTCTTAAGTAAAGCCCCACTTATTTTCAGACAGCGGTGAGCGCTTAACGTAGATGGAACTCTAATGATTCGTTTTTAAAAAGGGAGAGAAGAGCAGAGAACAAGTTGAAACAGATCCCAACACTTTTATCAGAACATAACAAGAGAGGAAGGCAAAGTAAAACCGTGAAGTTAGAGTTCAAGAGGCCGGATCCACTTTCAGAGGATCCAAACGAAATCTGTCCAAGGTCACACGGTTGCAGTGCACAAAAGTCTTGTAAAGGTTCAAAAAGGAGTTGGACCAAAGAAAGGGACCAGTTAGAGCATGGGTGCACAACATACGGCCCGCGGGCCAGTTGCGGCCCGCCATGCCCTTTTGACCGGCCCGCGAGGCACAAAGACTTTCCTAATGAAAACCCAGACATCCTCTTCCCCAATGAAACTTGGTTCTCTGACGACTTCGAACCTGTCGCACACAAGGCTCCCGCAACCCCCCGGCTATTCCCCAATCATTCAGAATAGGTCCAACAGAGCAGGAGGATTGGCCATCCTTCACAAACAACACCTCTCAGTCCTAAACACAGTAAAACAACCTGCAGCAACGACAGCGAATCATTACTAGCAAAAATCCAAACCTCCCGCTCCTTCACCCATAGCTTCTAACTCCTTTACAGACCTCCTGGCTACAATATAATCTGTGCAGAAGCCTTTATTGACTCTCTATCATCCATCCTCATTTCACAACAGTCCCTTACCATATTAGGAGACTTATCTGTTTGGACGTTCCCTCCAAACTTATGACCCGTCCACTCATTGATAACATGGAAACTCTGAACATGACCCAACTGATATTACACCCCACTCACATAGCAGGACACACCATTAACACTTTATTCAGCTCCACAGAATTGATCTACACCCTCCCTTTCCGTCCTCTAATTTGGACTGACCACTCTGCCAACTTCCTCTTTCTCCTGACCTTCTCCCTTCCTGCCCCTCCTCTCTCTAGCACTACCTCTCCCCTACTCTCCCTCCCCTGTACCTCTCTGGAAGAATGTAATTATAAACACCAACCTGGTCAATGCCCTTCTTTGCTCCCTCCCAGTCCTCGCATGCCACGAAGAACCCACCTCTATGGAACCTTTTGACCAATGGCTCTCCAATTACCTCATCCTGCTCACACTGACCTGAAGCCTCCCCTCCTCCCCCCCGAGATCTGGCCCTAACCCTAAATGGTACAAACCCCCCTCAAATCCCTTAAAACTCATAAGCATCGCCTGGAGCGCATTTGTAGGGCCAACCACACGCCTCAAAACAGAGCCACTTATGTCAGACAGACCAGGACCTATAGGATGGAAATTAGGAAAGCCAAAAGATCCTTCTATGGAAATCGAATGTCCAACTCCTGTAACCCTAACAGAGAACACCACAGGAACATCACAGAATTCAAGACTCCAAGCTGCTCAACCCTTCCCTCCCCCACTCCCAAATACTCTGCGATGCCCTACCAGACCACTTTTTCAACATCGCTATCGAAAGACACTGCACCATCACCACCAACTATTATCATCCCTCCCACTTTCTTTTCTGCCTCACATTGTCTCAGCCACCCCTCTTCCCGCTCGGCCAGTCCTCTCCTCCTTCACTCCCCTTTTCTCTGCTGAATTCCTGAAACTACAAGCCCATGCCGCCCCTACGGTTAGCCTGGAGATCCCGGTCCCTTCGCTCCTTAAAAACATCCTATCCACAACCTGTGCCGGCAGAGTTGAGCAATCCATAATGAACCATTCTGTTACTTCAGGCATCTTTCCTGAGGCTTTCAAAACCTCCCTTTCTTAAAAAGCCCACCCTCAACCCCGTCCTTCCTTCCAACTACCGCCCTTACCTCCAACGTACGCTTGATTGGCAAACTTAGACCACACAGCATACACGCAGCTCTGCCTCTACACAGAATCCAAATGCCTCCTAAACCCCACCCAATCTGGATTCAGACCCTACTGGGGAACAGAATCCTCACTCTTCTGCATTTGGGATGAACTTAAAAGTACAGCAGACTCGGAAGGCTGTGCTGCACTTACCCCCTGGATAACTCTGCTGCCTTCAACACAATAGACAACAACATTATCATGGACAGACTGCACTCTACAGGCATGAGGCATGCCGCTCTAAGATGGATCTACTCATTCTTCTGCAACCGCTCTCAAATCATACTTCTCTCTCCCTTTCACTTCCTTCCCTTGCCCGGTCCCCAAAGGGAGCCACAGGGAGCCTCCCCCTCCTCTTCAATCTCTTCCTAAGCCCTGTTCCCTGCTCCTCATAACCTAACCTACTACTATGCAGATGACAACCAGATGATTTTCAAGATTCCCAAGTTGCCGACATCCCCCATCCTGACCTTGCCTCATGTCTCTCTGAAATCGACCACTGGATGACGGATAACTACCTCCTCCTCAACCCTGGTAAAACCGAAATCCTAATCTGTGATAAAACATCTCTCCTTCCCCAACCCAGCCGCTGGCCAACCTCCCTAGGAGCCCACCCAGCGGATCAGCCTCTGTAAAAAACTTGGGATGCACATTCTCTCCCATCACATCAATTCCATGTCCACACCTGTCATTTCCACCTAGGCAGCCTCAGGTGAATTTTCCCCTTTCTATCCTACTCTCACAGAGTCTGAGCAATCCTCGTTATCATCTTCGCTCGCCTATACTATGCTAAGGCCCTCATCTGGGCGCTCTATCAGCTCAGAAAACTCCAGCGAATCCAAAACTCTTCAGTCAGACTCCTTGCCCTATCACTGAGAGAACACATCACCCCAACCTGTAGAGTACTACACTGGCTTCCAATAAGCCGACATTTAAGTCCATGTGCACCACACACCACACTATCCACAAAACTGGCTTAGAATTCCTCCAAGACAAGCTTACACGCTACCAACGCATCAGAAACTTTAGAACCAGTTCTGCACCCCTGTTTGTGTCCCCCCATTCCTTCAATTGCACCAGAATTGTTGGATCCTCCTTCCTCGTCCAAGCTCCCACCTTCTGGAATTCCATTCCACTGAACATTCGCTGCAATGGGAACTACTACTCCTTCAGGAAGGCCCTCAAAGCCTGGTTATTCCATGCAGTAACCTGAAGATCTTTCCTCCCTTGTTAGGCAGAAACCTGTGCAGTTCCCTCTGGGACCACTGCAAAAGATTTAGGACTACAGGTGTTTGGCAGTAAACCCACTTGGGTAGCAGTCTGTACCACACAGATTCACTTGGTAGCTGTGGCTCAGCAGTCAGACTTCCCTCAAGAAGAGTTAGGCAGTATACAGAGTATTCACAATAGATCAAGAGAACACAGTAGAACAAGTAAACACTGACCAGGGCTTGGTGTAAAAGAGATATAATTATTTATTTAAAACCACATCTAGAAAAACACACAGGCACTAATAGTAAGCAATTCAAAAACACGGTCACTAGGGGGCGTGGCTAGCGCGCAAGCGATGCGGACGTGAGCGAAGTGAGCTCCCGTAAGCGCCGACACAATCCTGTACTTTTATCCTGATTCCTGGGGACATCGAGCGACATCAACGCCACGATTGTGCCCGTGAAGCTGTGGGCTACGACCGGCTGAAATCCGGGCTGTCGTCTGCCCGTTTAAAGGGCCATAATCTGCAATTTACCGAAGGCCGGGGGCCCCGAACTGCGAAACCAAGATGGCCGCCGGAGCTTGAGGGCAGACCACCTCCTATCTGATTGGGGCTTGAAGCGGCCTGGTGTGGTACGGCACACGCAGTGGACACTGACTTTTCTTACAACCGGAGGTCGGCCGGACAAACGGCTCCTGCTCTTGGGCTGTCTCGACCAAGCCCCGAGTGGTGGAGGACGGCAGCGGCCTGGCCCGACGGTGCTAGAAGGTAGGTGGGATTAACTCTCCCCCCCCTGCTCCATACAGACGGTGGATTCGTGGAACCTGCGTGTTGGAAAGTGCTTGGAGGACCCCGAGGCCTTCCACCTGGCCTGTTGCGGGGCTGCGACACGGTACACCGGAGTAGATCCGGAAGGGCGTAATTAGCACTGTTCGACCTACCGTGCCAGACGCCCCACGCCTCCCCGGAACTATGGGGAAAGAAAGGCAGAAGAAACCCTCCACACAGAGCAGCATGGACCAATTTGCCGTCGCCACCACCCCGGCCCCGGCGGCCCCAGCAACGCGACCGAACTCCCCTAATGGGGAGGGCCCTCTTTCTCTCCATGATGTAATGGCGGCCATTGCTAACTCCCGATCCTCCATGGAGACCAAAATAGATAGCATGGCGGCAGACGTCTCCTTCCTACGCCACGATCTACAGAAGCTAACCTCCAGAACGGGAGAGGCGGAACACCGTATTTCTGAAGTGGAAGACAACATAGGCGGGATTAACCGCCAACTGTCCCAGGCCTTAAACCGCCTTAAGACCCTTGAATCAAGAGTGGAGGATGGAGAGGGGCGATCCCGTCGCAATAATGTCCGTATCCTGGGTCTGCCAGAAGGGGAGGAGGGACAGTGTATGGAGCTGTTCTTGGAGCAGTGGCTTGTAGACATCTTCGAGGCCACATCCTTTTCAAAGTTCTTCTCAGTGGAGAGGGCTCACAGAATGCCGGCGGGTAGACCACCCCCGGGTGCCCCGCCACGTACTATCATCGCCCGCTTACTCAACTACCGAGATAGGGATGCCCTCCTGCAACTGTCGCGGGCACAAGGCTCGATTACCCATAACGGCTCCCGAATCGCTTTTTTCCCGGACTACACCCGAGAAGTGCAGCGGGCACGACAATCGTTTGAGCCACTCAAGAGACAGCTGGCCCAACTAAATGTGAAATATGGCCTGCTCTTCCCGGCCCAATTGAAGATATATCATGGTGGAACCACGGTTCATTTTAGCGACCCGCAAGAGGCATGGAAATGGGCGGAGGCCCATATAGAAGGTGATTGGACTGCGAGACCGAGGAGACCGAGAGGAAGACCGAGGCCCAGGCACGCCTCCCCGAGGGGAAACCCGGAGAGGAATGAACAGGGGGTCCTGGACCCCGATGCAGATCAGCGAGAACATTGACCGGACTGTCGCCCCTCTGGCCTAGTAATAGCGCTCTGAAGTATTCTTTCTTTGTACTCTTGAGCCGGACGCATGAGTAGTCCACCATGGAAGATGTTGACATTGGCGCATGGGAGGGGACTCTGGAGGAGCCTCTGAAAACCCCCCCCCCCCTAGCCGAACTTCCTTCTTTCCTTCTCCTTTTCCCCTCCCCCCCCCCCTCTTTCTTGTTCATCTAGACCCGGCTCTAGGGTCTGGGTTTTTGAGCTGCTACCTTAAGTTGAAGGTCCAGCTATGTTTGGGCGACAGGTACTTCGTGTTGGGGTGGAGTATAGGGTGGGGGTAAGTTGGGAATGTTTGAAAGGTTGTTTGTTACTTCAAGACTGTCATATGTTTATAAGGGACACGAACCACTGTCTTTGGTCGAAGTTACCACTCCACCATCTCTCACTGATTGCTACAATTGTACAGACCCCCATCTTGTGTGATAGATATCCTGTGCACAGACTCACGAGACACCCATGCGACACACCAAATCCCTGAAGTTCCTCACCTGGAACGTGAATGGGATGGGGTCCGGGATTAAACGGCGCCTGGTTAGGCAATTTCTAAATAGACACTCCCCTGATGTGGCCCTTTTGACAGAAACCCACCTGGCCGGATCACACTGTACCTTTTTTCAGAGGACTAATTACCACCTTGCCCTTCAGGCGGGGTACACAATGGGCTCCAGGGGCACCCTCATCCTGATACACAAGCGCATTCCATTTACTCAGCAATTGGTTGAGCGCGACCCAAGGGGTCGATACGTGTTCGTCATGGGGACCATCTGGGGTCAGACGATGGCCATTGCCGCAATTTATTCCCCACCCGGGTTGGGACAGGAATTACTGGACGATCTTACTACCCTTATAGGGAAACACCATCCTGATACGTTCATTCTGGGGGGTGATTTTGATGATACCATGAATGATAACTTTGACCGTTCCCATCTCCGAAATCGCAACCCTGACACCTCGACTAGATTGGCCAATTTTGCATCGGCCCTTGGGCTCCGAGATGTATGGAGAGAGTTACACCCGACTGATAGGGAGTACTCCTTCCATTCCGGCGCTCACGGCTCCATGTCCAGACTGGACTACTTCTTCTTGCCACATACCGACCTCCATAGGGCAATGTCCGCAGATTTACTCCCCCGGGGCATTTCGGACCACTCCCCCCCCTTAGTTGAATTGCGTATGCAGGGTCCCCTTCCCCCTAGAACGTGGAGACTTAACAATTATTATCTGGGGTCCCCGGAACTGATAGATCGCCTGGAGGAAGTTTCTGGTGAATATTTCGAAATTAACGAGAAGTCGGTGGACAGCCCCGTGATATTATGGGAGGCCTATAAAACAGTGCTAAGGGGTGAAATCCTTTCTTGGACGACACATAAAAGAAACACCCGGTTCCGGGAAATATTAAAGGCCGAGGAGGAAGTGAGAAACAGGGAGATTGAGCATATATCCGATCCTACGCCCGAGACCCACCGATCCCTCCAGCGCGCCCAGGAGTGCCTCCGTAACAGAACGATGGATGACGCCAAGCAGGCCCATTGGCAGGCTAGGGCGAGGGTGTATGAACTTGGGGATAAGTCGGGTAAACTGCTTGCTTGGTTGCAGAGGAGAGACGAGGGGCAGTGCTATGTCCGGGAAATTGTCACGGCACAGGGCGACACCCAACATTCGGACTCTGGGATTGCCGAGGCCTTCACAGAGTTTTACGCAGATTTGTATCGGGCTCCGACCTCACCGCTAAACCCCTGCCTCCTAGGAGAGGTGACGCTGCCGACCCTCTCGGGGCAACAGAGGGACCAGCTGGACTCTGCTTTATCAGAGGCTGAGATTGCAGAGGCACTGTCTCAGCTCCAGTCGGGAAAGGCACCGGGCCCGAACGGATTCCCAGTTGAAACTTGGCAGAAGCTAGGAGTAGACAAAATGGCCGCTCCTCTACATAGGATGTTTCTTGCTGCCCGGGAACAGGGTACCCTCCCACCAGATCTTTGCAAGGCCACTATTGTGGTCATTCCCAAGCCTGGCAAACCTCCACATGATTGTGCTTCTTATAGACCTATATCGCTGATTAACGGGGAAGCTAAGGTCCTTGCTAAGCTATTAGCGAATCGGTTGCAGTTAGTCACATCCTCCTTGATCCATCCGGATCAATGTGGTTTTATGCCTGGCAAATCGACTCGGATGAATCTGCGCCGCCTCCATTTAGCATTGGAGAGATCCCCGATTATAAACGAACCCTTGGCCTTGTTGGCAATCGATTTTGAAAAGGCGTTCGACTCCATTCGTTGGGACTACCTTTGGGAAATAATGCGCCGCATGGGGTTCGGAGAGGCCTATTTAGGCTGGGTGCAGCTACTTTATACTAACATCAAGGCGGAAATGAGAGTGAATGGCTGGTCTTCTGGGTCCTTCCCCCTGGGCCGTGGTACGCGACAGGGATGCCCATTGTCCCCTCTTTTGTTCGCTCTTGCTATCGAGCCATTAGCTCTTTGGCTTCGCCAAAACACCGCCTGGAGAGGATTCAGATGGCCGGAGGGACACGAGGATCGTACATCCCTGTATGCGGACGACCTCCTTGTGTACCTGGGTGACCCACTAACATCCTCTGCCATTGTAACGCAAATGTTAGTCCGCTTTGGGGAACTCAGCGGACTCAGAATCAACTGGGGGAAATCAGTCCTCTTTCCGGTGAAGGGGGGGGAACAGGCAATCCCCCAGGACTGTCCGTACCGGGTGGAACGACAGGGGTTTCGTTACCTGGGAATATGGATATCCGGGGATTTAACAAGCTATATAAGGAACAATCTCCGACCAATCACAGATCGCTTTATTATTGATGTCCGGCACTGGAAACTCCTCCCCCTGACACTTATGGGAAGAGCGGCACTTTTTAAAATGATGACCCTCCCTAGATTCCTCTATGTCCTTCAAAATGCCCCACTTAAAGTCCCCGACTCGGAGTTCCACCAAGTGGAGACACTTCTCAGAGACCTCATATGGGGGGGAGGCCAGTCACGAATTGCGTTAACTACACTCCAAAGATCTATTTGGGAGGGAGGAATAGGAGTTCCCCGCCTTCAAACGTATTACTGGGCATCACAACTGGTGGTGGTTAATGACCTTCTCCACGGGGACCGAGACCTGCCCCATATACGGGCTGAGATAGCCACTATGCGCACCACTGACCCGCTGCTTCTCCTCTATCAGCCCCTCTCGAGAACCTCTCCGCCCACAACCACTACGCATATGATCACAGTGTGGAGACAGGCACACCGATTCATTGGGTGGGAAAATAAAGCTACTAGAGCACAACCCCTCTGGCGGAACAACAACCTAGCTGAGACCCAGAAGTTGGAACCGTGGCCTAGGTGGGTGAACGCGGGGATTGCCAGGATTGGGGATATGCTTACACAGGAGTGTTTGGCCTCATTTGATGACCTACAATTGCGATTCCAGATTCCGAATACGGAACATTACCATTACATTCGCCTCGCCCATGCTCTGAGACCCTACCTGACAGCAGATACACAGTTACCGGACTATACCCCCATAGAGCGTAACATCCTTCCGGCGCATATCCCTACCAAATGCACTTCCATCCTTTACAATGCTATATCCTCCTTTGCTACCCCCGAACTGAATGAACTAAAGGCAAAGTGGGAAGTAGATGTGGGGGTGATAGATCCTGAGGATTGGATACAAGTCCTTATGCATCCCCGGGAAATCGCCATTTCCTCTAGGCTTCGACTAGTGCAGTTGAAAATACTACACCGGGTCTATTACCCTAGGACACGTCTATATGGCTGGAAACGGGCTTCTAACCCAAACTGTTTGCGGTGTGGGGATGGGGAGGGGACCTTTATTCACATTTTGTGGCTGTGTCCCCAGATACAAACTTTTTGGAACGCATGCTGTAGGGAACTCTCCCGAGTTCTGACTCGCACCATACCACTGGACCCAAGGGCTTTGCTTCTGGGCGTGCCCGATGAGATAGAAGCTAATAAGTGGGAAAGATTGCTCCTACACACGGCGATGGGGCTGATTAAGCGCAATATAGCGCAGAAATGGGGTGCCCCTGACCCCCCAACGCTGGAACAATGGAAATTGGATATGGACATATGCGCTATGATGGAGCGTAGGATTTACTCGGCACGAGGCTGTCCCAACAAAGCGTCGAAAATATGGGACAGGTGGGAGGAAGGTGTGGCCTGAGTGTCCCATGTACAGGCGGGGGAATGTGCACTGGGTGTTTTGTTTTGTGCTTGTACCATACTATACATTATTGAATGTGATGAGATGATCGCTCAACTGTTGATGTTCTGGGTACCTTTTCTGATTGTGAACGACTATGACAGTCTGGAGTTGTTTTTGTTTGCTTGTTGCTTTGTTATTATGACCACTGTATTATGTTAATAACAATAAAATACTGTATAAAAAAAAAAAAAAAAAAAAACACGGTCACTAAAAGATATACACTCCCTTAAAAGAATATTAGACAAGTCTTAAGTAAAGCCCCACTTATTTTCAGACAGCGGTGAGCGCTTAACGTAGATGGAACTCTAATGATTCGTTTTTAAAAAGGGAGAGAAGAGCAGAGAACAAGTTGAAACAGATCCCAACACTTTTATCAGAACATAACAAGAGAGGAAGGCAAAGTAAAACCGTGAAGTTAGAGTTCAAGAGGCCGGATCCACTTTCAGAGGATCCAAACGAAATCTGTCCAAGGTCACACGGTTGCAGTGCACAAAAGTCTTGTAAAGGTTCAAAAAGGAGTTGGACCAAAGAAAGGGACCAGTTAGAGCATGGGTGCACAACATACGGCCCGCGGGCCAGTTGCGGCCCGCCATGCCCTTTTGACCGGCCCGCGAGGCACAAAGACTTTCCTAATGGAGGGTCGGCCCGCAGCCGCCCTCCATTAGGAAAGTCTTTGTTGTCTTCCGGGCCGGTGAAAACACTGGCCCTCATTGGCTCAGCACACACACGCATCACGTCGCTCCTACGAGCCACGTAATGCGTGTGTGCTGCACCAATGGAGGGCCAGCACTACGGCTGGCGTGGCCCATAAGGCTTGATGCCGGAAGGCATTTCAGCCTTGGACCACGCCAGCCGTAGTACGATTCCAGCGACTTCCAGCTTACCTGCCTGCCTGCCTTCCAGCACGTCTCCGGTAAGTGCTCTGTTTGTGTTTGTATGTCAGGTTTGTTTTGCTTTATGTTTGTGTGTATGAATGTTTGTGTTTGAATGTATTTTGTGTATATGTTGAGATGCGGGGGTGGGGGGGTGTGTCGGATGTGTATGAATGTTTGTGTTTGAATGTATTTTGAGTGTATGTTGAGATGCGGGGGTGGGGGGTGTCGGATGTGTATGAATGTTTGTTTGAATGTATTTTGAGTGTATGTTGAGATGCGGGGGTGGGGGGTGTCGGATGTGTATGAATGTTTGTGTTTGAATGTATTTTGTGTATATGTTGAGGTGAGGGGGTGTCGGATGTGTATGAATGTTTGTGTTTGAATGTATTTTGAGTGTATGTTGAGATGCGGGGGTGGGGTGTGTGTCGGATGTGTATGAATGTTTGTTTGAATGTATTTGAGTGTATGTTGAGATGCGGGGGTGAGGGGGTGTGTCGGATGTGTATGAATGTTTGTGTTTGAATGTATTTTGTGTATATGTTGAGGTGGGGGGTTGGGGGGGTGTGTCGGATGTGTATGAATGTTTGTGTTTGAATGTATTTTGTGTATATGTTGAGGTGAGGGGGTGTGTCGGATGTGTATGAATGTTTGTGTTTGAATGTATTTTGAGTGTATGTTGAGATGCGGGGGTGGGGTGTGTGTCGGATGTGTATGAATGTTTGTATTTGAATGTATTTTGTGTGTATGTTGAGATGTGGGGGTGGGGGGATGTGTCGGATGTGTATGAATGTTTGTATTTGGATGTATTTTGTGTGTATGTTGAGATGTGGGGTGGTGTGAATGTTTGTATTTGAATATATTTTGTCTGTATGTTGAGATGCGGGGGTCGGGGGTGTCGGATGTGTATGAATGTTTTGATTTGAATGTTTTTTGTGTGCTGAGTTGGGGGATGGGGGTTCAGGTCTGTATGGGTGCTTGTTTGAGAGTTTGCTGATTTGGGGGGGTGGGGGGTTCGGGTCTGTATGGGTGCATGTTTGTGTGTGTGTGCTGAGTTGGGGGTGTGGGGGGTTCGGGTCTGTATGGGTGCATGCTTGAGTGTGTGTGTGCTGAGTTGGGGGTGGGGGTTTGGAGTTGGGGTGGGTGGGGGGTTCAGGTCTGTATGGGTGCATGTTTGTGTGTGTGCTGAGTTGGGGGGTGGGGGTTCGGGTCTGTATGGGTGCATGTTTGTGTGTGTGCTGAGTTGGGGGGTGGGGGGTTCGGGTCTGTATGGGTGCATGCTTGAGTGTGTGTGTGTGCTGAGTTGGGGGTGGGGGGTTGGGGTCTGTATGGGTGCATGTTTGTGTGTGTGCTGAGTTGGGGGGTGGGGGTTCAGGTCTGTATGGGTGCTTGTTTGAGAGTTTGCTGATTTGGGGGGGTGGGGGTTCGGGTCTGTATGGGTGCATGTTTGTGTGTGTGTTGATTTGGGGGGTGGGGGTTTCGGGTCTGTATGGGTGCATGTTTGTGTGTGTTGATTTGGGGGGTGGGGGGTTCAGGTCTGTATGGGTGCATGCTTGAGTGTGTGTGTGCTGAGTTGGGGGTGGGGGGTTCGGGTCTGTATGGGTGCATGTTTGTGTGTGTGTTGATTTGGGGGGTGGGGGGTTCGGGTCTGTATGGGTGCATGTTTGTGTGTGTGTTGATTTGGGGGGTGGGGGGTTCAGGTCTGTATGGGTGCATGCTTGAGTGTGTTTGGGGCATAGTGTTTGGTTGGGGGTGAGGGGGCCATGGGGCATAGTGTTTGCTTGGCGGTGAGGGACAGGGGGCATAGTGTTTGGTTGGGGGTGAGGGGGCCATGGGGCATAGTGTTTGGTTGGGGGTGAGGGACAGGGGGCATAGTGTTTGCTTGAGGGGTGAGGGACAGGGGGCATAGTGTTTGCTTGGGGGGTGAGGGACAGGGGGCATAGTGTTTGGTTGGGGGTGGGGGCCATGGGGCATAGTGTTTGGTTGGGGTGGGAGCCATGGGACATAGTGTTTGGTTGGGGGTGAGGGGGCCATGGGGCATAGTGTTTGTTTGGGGTTGGGAGCCATGGGGCATAGTGTTTGGTTGGCGGTGAGGGACAGGGGGCATAGTGTTTGGTTGGGGGTGGGGGCCATGGGGCATAGTGTTTGGTTGGGGGTGAGGGGGCCATGGGGCATAGTGTTTGGTTGGCGGTGAGAGGCAGGGGGCATAGTGTTTGCTTGGGGGGTGAGGGACAGGGGGCATAGTGTTTGGTTGGAGGTGGGAGCCATGGGGAATAGTGTTTGGTTGGGGGTGAGGGGGCCATGGAGCATAGTGTTTGGTTGGCGGTGAGGGACAGGGGGCATAGTGTTTGGTTGGGGGTGAGGGGGCCATGGGGCATAGTGTTTGGTTGGGGGTGAGGGGGCCATGGGGCATAGTGTTTGGTTGGGGGTGAGGGGGCCATGGGGCATAGTGTTTGGTTGGCGGTGAGGGACAGGGGGCATAGTGTTTGGTTGGGGGTGAGGGGGCCATGGGGCATAGTGTTTGGTTGGGGGTGAGGGACAGGGGGCATAGTGTTTGCTTGGGGGGTGAGGGACAGGGGGCATAGTGTTTGGTTGGGGGTGGGGGCCATGGGGCATAGTGTTTGGTTGGGGTGGGAGCCATGGGGCAGTGTTTGGTTGGGGGTGAGGGGGCCATGGGGCATAGTGTTTGTTTGGGGTTGGGAGCCATGGGGCATAGTGTTTGGTTGGCGGTGAGGGACAGGGGGCATAGTGTTTGGTTGGGGGTGGGGGCCATGGGGCATAGTGTTTGGTTGGGGGTGAGGGGGCCATGGGGCATAGTGTTTGGTTGGGGGTGAGGGACAGGGGGCATAGTGTTTGCTTGGGGGGTGAGGGACAGGGGGCATAGTGTTTGGTTGGGGGTGGGGGCCATGGGGCATAGTGTTTGGTTGGGGTGGGAGCCATGGGGCATAGTGTTTGGTTGGGGGTGAGGGGCCCATGGGGCATAGTGTTTGGTTGGGGGTGAAGGGGCCATGGGGCATAGTGTTTGGTTGGGGGTGAAGGGGCCATGGGGCAAAGTGTTTGGTTGGGGGTGAGGGGGCCAAGGGGCATAGTGTTTGGTTGGGGATGGGAGCCATGGGGCATAGTGTTTGGTTGGGGGTGAGGGGACCATGGGGCATAGTGTTTGGTTGGGGATGGGGGCCATGGGGCATAGTGTTGCACTCCAAGAGTGAACTCAATAATAGAGCTAAAACAGGCACAGTTAGGAGATGTACATCCTTTGCTTTTTTGAGGAAACCTGACTCAACGAAGGCCATACTCCTCTTGGGTAACCCAAACAGCAAACTATAGCAGTCCAAAATAACGGAATGTCCAATCAAGGGTCAATAAAATATATATAATTTAATTAAACAGACGATATACAATAACTAAATCGAAATAAATGATAGCAATGGAAAATGTGTAGTACAAAATGTAAGTTTGAAATGCAATAAAAATCGTTACCCCTCAAAAACATATCTTTTTCCATGTGTTTAATACAAATTGGGGGTTGAAAAAGCCTCCTGACATGTCCCGCCTACCGCCCTGCCCACTTTTACTTTTCGGCCCACTATAGCCCTCATGTAAGGTACTTTCGGCCCTCTGTCAAAATCAGTTGTGCACCCCTGAGTTAGAGGGTCAAGGCGGCCAGCCCAGTCCAGAAGGTTAAGGGGTTATTATTACCTTGTAGCAATCTTTAGAAAGGGAGGCCTGGCGGGCACGGTACCTTAAAGTGGTGAGAACGCTCCAGCGGGGGCAGTTGTTCCTGGCAGCGGGTGCAAGTCGGTGTTTGTCCGGGGGAAGAGAGGATCTCGTCGTGGAGGAAGACAGGAGTCCCTTGCACTGCCAGGGAAGAAACCAGCCACAGAGTTTCTCAGGTACAAGGAGCGGTCCGGTGATTCGCGGTTCAGTGGTGAGTGGCTATCCGGCTGCCGGGGTGCTTGGCACGGGCAGTTCGACCACAAACCGGGCTGGGGTGCGAAGAAAGAAAGGTAAACTGGTTGTGCCCACCAGTCAGGGGAAGAAGCCTCTCCAGCCGGGAGATCTTCTCTGTCGTCAGGAAGTGGTGAGTCGGTTCGGCAGGGCTCCACCGGTGGTGTCATCGTGGTAGGTCGGCTCAGCTTCTCCCTCGTCGGATTCTCAGGTCCTGTGGCGACTTCTGAAGTTCCAGTCCCCAAAGCCCTGCTTTTATGCAGAAAACCCCCATTCACTCAGCCTAGCTGTCACTCAAACATGCTAAGTGGTGAGCAGGCCGGCTCACCACTTGAGCCAATCACACAAGAGTGCGACTTGAGTTACCAAGGTAACTCAGTCCAGGGTGCCTAAACCCCCTCCCTCACCCCCTGTGGTACCCAGACAGAGTGGCACCACTTTTGGAGGCTTCTGTGGAGAAGCCCGCCAAAAAGTGGAACAAAGGGCTCGACTTGGGTTGGAGTCACAGAAGAGAACACAAACGCCATTTTAGAATCGAGTCTTGGCAAAAAATACCAACCGGAGAATTAATATTAATGAAATAAACCGGCGGAATGTTTGAGGCTATGAGAATTAAATAATTAAAGTTGGTAGCCTCGAACAATGGGAAAATCCCATAGGAAAATATTCGCGGTCGAATATAAAAAGTAGTTTCCACTGCCACCAGCCAAAACTCGATCAGGGGGGACGGAGACGTGCCCCATCGACTAACAGACCCCGTGGCAATCGTATTGCCCCGACCAGTACGTCCACAATATGATGGTTTGTACTGGTTTCTGTAAAAAAAAAAAAATGTTTTTATTTTATTAAAATGCATTTGGTTTACATCTTAAACCTTACATTTATCATTCACATTCAGTTTACATTATTCTCCTTCTAAAAAATTTCACAAACAAACACCAGACATCATTTATCTTTTATCCTTCTTCATTACTGTTACTATTGTCCAGCGTAATGTTTTCCCAGAAGTGAACTATGGTTACGACCATCTTTCTATTATTTCCTATTAAGATGTGACTTAATCTTTCTTCTTTTTCCATTTTTACTGTGGCACTCGAGTATTTGGCGCTAAAGAGCAGTCTCTTTTGATTTAGTGCCTCGCATTCCATAATTACGTGATAGAGCGTTTCGGTTTTTCCTCTTGTTTGGCAGAATCTGCAGTCGCTCTTTGCACTTTTATATTGGCTCCATTTCCCCTGTACTTCTCTTGTTGGCAGTAGGTTCAGTCTGAATCTTAGGAACATGTCTCTAATTCTTTGATCCGGATATAATTTTAAGTAATTTGGAAGTTGATTAAGTGCTCTTTCTTCTCCCTCACATTTGAGTGTCATTTTATATTGATCTTTCTGCACTTGAGTTTCAATCCAATGGGTTCTACTCAGCTTCTTTTTTGCGATTTAAGGCATTTTCGTTAATGTCTCCAGTGTGATTCCTTTTTTGTTACATATACACCTGGCTGGCTGCTTCTTTCCATTTGTCCAATGTAACATCGTTTACGTGTACTTTTGAAGTTCTTAGGATTTCCAATGCCGGTATCTTTTCTTCGCTGTTCATTTTTCTGTAGAAGTCTATTATTTTCCATTTGATTATTGATTCTAATGATTGGAGGCCCAATTCATAGCGTAACCGTATCATAGGCATGTTCTGGGGTAGACTTAGTACTTTTCTCCAATAAATCGCTTCCAATTTCATCCATATGGTTCTATCATGGTTAATCATAGTTTCAGCACCGTATGCAAGGATCGCTGTCACTTTTTGCTTATAAAAGGTTACCGCTGGTTTAAGTGAAGATTTTCCGAATTTCTTATGTATTGACAGGCCTTGTCTGGCTAACATTCTAGTTTTTGCTTTTAGCTGTTCTGCCCATGGTGCTTCTGTCAGAGATTGGTTGATCCATATCCCTAGATATTTATAAGTTGTAACCTGGATCAGTTTCTCTTCCTTGAGGTAATATTGGAATGTTTTTTTCCCATTTGAATTCTTCTTTGTTAGGTGCACGATTCTTGTTTTCCTAGTGTTTATTGTCAGTTCATTTTGTTCCATGTATTCATAGGTTTTGTTAAGAGCTTTTTGTAATCCGCACAGTGTTTTTGCTAATAAGATGATATCGTCTGCATAGATCAAACAAGGTACTGCAGTCGCATTTAATTTTGGTGGGTTGATGGTTGGTGTATTTATAGCCTCTTCAAAATCCGACGTAAACAAACTGAACAGTGCCGCTGCTAGCGGACACCCTTGCTTTAGACCATGCCAGGTGTTTATTTGCTTTGTTATTATTCCATCCGCTGTCATTCTTACTTGTATTTTTGTGTTGGAATACAAAAGTTTAATTGGTTCTAGGATGTCACTAGGGCATCTCCATTGTTCTAGTTTCTTCCACAGCAGGTCTCTATTGATTTTATCATAGGCAAGGCTCAAGTCGACATACGCTACTATTGTATTTGTTTTTGTTCTTTCTGCTTCTTGTTTCATCAGATTTAGAATCATGAGATTCACGTTTGTTCCGACATTGCGCACAAATCCTGTTTGGCGCACCGCTTGATGTTTTGTTTGTTTTGCCCAAATGTTTAATCTTGTCAGTATCAAGTTAGCAAAAATGTTCCCTAGTGGATCCAGGAGCGCCAGTGGTTGATAATTCTTTGGTTCTTTTGATGATCCCTGTTTGTATATTGGGGTTAGTGTTGCTATTTTCCAGGACTTTGGGACCTTTTTCGTGCGGTTAATCAGATCTATAATTTTACCACAGAATTGTGCCCAAACTTCTGGATTTTGTTTTAATGTTGCGTTCGACATGCCATCTGGCCCCGGTGCCCTTGATGTATTTAAGTTTTTTATTATGTTGGTAATGTCTTCAATATCGCATCTAATGTTCCATTGCTTTGGCAAATGTTGTTGAGTTTTCTTTATTACTGTTGTTCGTTCTTCGTAGAGAGTTGAGAAATACTCTATCCACGCTGCTTCTGGAACATCCGCTATCATTGCATTTTCAGCCTTTGTACTCGATTTCAAGAGTTCCCACAAACGTCTGGTGTTACGATTTTTCAGGCAGGCCATCATGGATTCGGCGTTTTCTTGGTCTTGCATCATTTTGGCATTTTTATGCCAATTTTTAAATTTTTGTTTTGCTTGGCCAATTATTCTTTTTTTGGTTTGAGGTAATTCTTTTTGTGCTCTTTTAATGGATTCCTTTTTTTCCTTTTTCTTTTCTGCGATATCTTTGTTGTAAATATATTTTCGCTCAGGTTTGGATGGATGATTCAATCTCTGTTTCATTTGGAATTGGTCACTTAACCACCCATAATTGATTTTATTGGAATCTTCTTTCTTTGAATTCGTTAATGTCTCTGTTATTTCGGTTAGTCTGTTATGCGGGATTCTCAAACGGTTCATTCTATTTACTAGTGTCAACTTGGGGATATTTATTTTGTGTCGTTCTTCTTTGTTCATTTCCCATGCGCGCTTTAGTATGTAATGGTCGCTAAGTTCACTATATAGATTTTTGGCTTCAATTTTTGCTTGGGTAATTCCCTTGCTCGTATAGATATAATCTATGATTGATTTGTTTTCCCCTCTTGACCATGTTGGTATTGGTTTTTTTGCTGCATTGAGGGCATCCCATCTTTCGAAGTTTCTATTGCGTGTCTCTATTATCCACCTTCGTGCTCTATTTTCCAACAGTTGATCTGCTATTAGATCTCCTTTGTCATCAAATATATGCAGGCTGAGGTCTCCGCATATAATAAATTCTACATCTTGATGCTCCTGTGCAATGCTGTCTATCTTAGTGAAGATAGAATCTATTACCATTTCTTTTGGTACTTTCTTTGGATTCCAATATATATTGGTGATGTTTAGGTATTGGGTCCTTTTGGACTCTTTGTTCCACTGTAGTTCTACCATCACTTGTCTTTTGATTAATGGGTTTTGCGCCCAGTTTCCAATGTTCTGGTATTCGATAATTTCTGTTGTCAGTTCCTGACTAATTAGGGTAATAAGTCCCGCTGACGGTCTGCCTCCATTGTTGTTAATAGCAGGATTCATGTATGTTAGAAATCCTTCACATATTGGAGGAGTTGTTAGCCATGTCTCCTGCAAACATATCACCTCTGCTGAGTTTAACTCTGGTCGTTCCATTTGGAATAGATGTAAATGTCCCCTAGTATTCCATGAGCATATAGTTACTTCTTGTATGTTATTTCCTGTTCGTTGTTATTGTCTCGTTTCTTTTGTTTCTTCATTTCTGCTCTTTTCCATACTAATTTCCCGCCAGAAGGGTGATTTTTCAAAATTCCATTTGTTCGGTGTTTTATCCTTGTACTGTATTGAGTTCCTTCTTTTTTTCTCGTCCTTGTACCATCTTACTTCCTCTATTTCGCTCCATCCTTTATTTTCATTATGTAAGTTGCTTTCATCACTGCTGATATCCCAATATGTTCTATTACTCTCTTGTTGCGTCATACTGGGTGTTTCTTTCGTGTCGTTGTCCGTTTTATCATCATTTGACACTCTGAATCCTCTATCTTCCAGTTCTTCAGCGCATGATGATATTAAACTTTTCAATTCTCTTGAGCGACAATATATCCAGATTTTATCCAATCTCTGTTCGTCTCTAAATTCGATTTGTTTCAGATCTTTTGATTTTAGTTTTTCCAATTTTGGAATTGCCTTAAAGAGGCGTAATAGATTAGTTCTGTTCATCACAATGTTAGTGGTTTCTGTTAATAATTTGGGACTAGTAAAGCCAATGGTGACTTTACATGCCCTGGGAGACAGTATTCAGTCCCAGGGTATGGAGTCTATGGTGGTGTGTCACTATGACACCCTGTGTTACTGCACGGAGAGTGCTGTGTAACACACATAGGAAAAAACCATGAGACCCTATGGAGTAAAGGGCCCCATAGCCCATAAAACACATTACCAGTCAAAGGAATACCATAAATCATGTCCAAGAGTGGGAGGAAAAGAGTCTCACTCTTGGCAGGAGGAAAAAAAACAAACTCCAGAAATCCAGCAGAGCTGCTGGGGGACTTACTAGGTTAGGAAATTCAGCCTAAAGAGAGAATTCTCCCTAACACTCGCCCCCCCCCCCCAGACTAAGGGACAGGAGGATTTAATCCACTCCTGGATGAACCTCATACCTCTAGTCGATTACATACATCCTAGAGAGTCCATCAGCATTTTGATGGTGACACCCTGACCTGTGCTCAATGGTGAAATCAAACCCTTGAAGGCAGATTGACCATCTCAATAGTTTTGGATTTTCCGCTTTCATTTGCATTAACCATCTCAAGGTTTGGTGGTCAGTCTGAATGACAAAAGTAGAACCATACAAGTATGGCCTAAACTTCTTCAGTGCCCACACAATAGCAAAGCATTCTCTTTCGATTGTTGCCCACCTTGTCTCAGGATCCTTCAGCTTTCTGCTGATGAAGCAAATAGGGTGCTCCCTACCTTTCCCATCCAGTTGACTGAGGACTGCACCTATTCCTACATTTGAAGCATCTGTTTGCACAATGAAAGTTTGGTGATAGTCAGGAGCTCTGAGTATTGGGGCTTGGCAAAGAGCCTTTTTCAGCAGGGTTTCAAAGGCCTGATTGCATTCCTCATTCCATCTAACCTTTTTAGGGAATTTAGGAGAGGAGATGACATTCAGTCGAGAAGCTATGGACCCATAGTTCTCAATGAAATTCCTGTAATACCCAGTGAGACCTAAGAAGGCTCTCACCTGGGTCTGAGTAGTAGGTGTTGTCCAATTTTGCACAGCTTCAATCTTACTGGGCAAAGGCCTTATTTCTCCACCTCGTACCTCATGTCCAAGGTAGACCACTTTACTCTGTCCAATCTGGCATTTACTTGCCTTTATGGTCAGATTGGCCTTTCCAAGAGCCTGCAAAACATATCTCAGGTGGCCCACATGTTCCTCCCAGGAATTGCTGAACACTGCTATGTCATCCAAGTATGCCATGCAGAAGTCCTCCATCCCATTCAGAACCTGGTTTACCATCCTTTGAAACGTAGCAGGTGCATTTTTCAATCCAAAAGGCATAACCTTAAACTGGTATAAGCCAACTGGGGTAGAAAATGCAGTTTTCTCCTTGGTATGGGCTGTCAGGGCTATTTGCCAATAGCCTGACGTCAAGTCAAATGTGCTGAGGAACTTGGCTGCACCAAGTCTATCCACCAACTCATCTGTCCTTGGCAAAGGGTGGGCATCAGTCTTAGTGACTGCATTAAGAGCTCTGTAATCCACACAGAATCCAAGTTCTTTAGATCCTGTCTTTGGTACTAACACAACTGGGCTAGACCATGGACTAGTAGAGGGCTCTATTACCCCGAGATCAAGCATCTTGTTGACATCACCTTTGATGTGGGTTCTTACATTTTCTGACATTTGATATCCTCTGCTTTTGACTGGCAGACAGTCACCAGTGAGTATGTCATGCTGTCCCCAAGGGGTCAAGCCTGGTGAAAGTGAGAACAGGGAGGCAAACTGATTCAACATAGATTTGCACTCTTCCTGTTGCTCAGGTGTCAGATTTGAAGAGAGATTTACTCCTTCAATCTTTTCGTCTAAAGGTAAGCCTCTGAGGAGATCAGGAAGAGCTTCACTCTCTTCTTCTTCCTCTGATTATGCTAGAAGCAAAGCTCCTAAATCAGGTCTGGAGACATACACTTTTAGTCTGTTGGTGTGGAAGACTGTTGGAGCCTCCTTGGGGTTGCCAAGTCCACCAGATAGTTGACCTCTCCAAGTTTACCCACAACTTTGAAGGGTCCCATCCATTTGTCTTGCAAGGCCCTCTGCCTTGTTGGAATCATAACGAGAACTAGCTGGTCCTGAGTAAACTCAACCATGTTAGACTTTTGGTCATGCCAGTGCTTGACCAATGCTTGTCCAGCTTTCAAGTTATCACTTGCTTCTGCCATCATTTGTGACATTCGAGACCTATCACATAGTCAGTCACTCTGACTGGCTTGGGGGAAGGAGCACTCTCCAACCCCTCCTTGATCAGGGCCAATGGACCTCTGACCGGATGACCATAGAGAAGTTCAAAGGGAGAATAAGCTACTCCCTCCTGAGGGACTTCTCTATAAGGAAAGAGAAGGAATGGCAGTAGAAGGTCCCACTTTCTTTTAAGGGGGTCCTCTAAAGCACCTATCATGCTCTTCATGGTTCTGTTGAACCTTTCAACCAGCCCATTTGCCTGAGGGTGGCATGCGGTTGAGAACTTGTAAGTAACTCCGCAGGTTTTCCACATGGCTTTCATGTAGTGGGACATAAAATGTGACCCCCTGTCAGAGATTACTCCCTTAGGAAACCCAACCCTGGTAAAAAATACCAAGGAGGGCCTTAGCCACAGCCGGAGCTGTAACAGTCCTCATAGGAATTGCCACAGGGTACCTAGTAGCCTGGTCTACTACAACAAGTATAAACCTGTTGCCTGAGGAAGTTGGAGGATCAAGGGGACCAACAATGTCGATCCCTACTCTCTCAAATGGGACTCCCACAACTGGGAGAGGCACTAAAGGTGCCACATTCTTGGAGCCAACCTTACCAGAAGTCTGGCTGGTGTGGCAGCTCCTGCAGTATTTATCTACTTCGGCCCCCATCTTTGGTCAATAGAAGTAGAGTGAGAGCCTTTCCTTAGTTTTCTTGAAACTCAAGCGATCAGCCAAAGGAATCTCATGGGCCAACTGCAAGAACTGTGGTCTGTTCTCTTGGGGTACTACAAGTTGTTTGTTGTCCCCAGGTGCAGACTTGGTTGGTTCACTGTAGAAGAGGCCATCTTCCCAGTGTAACCTATATTTCCCAGGCTCTTGCCCTTCAGCCTGAGCATCTGCCTGGTTGCGAAGACCTTCCAGAGTTGGACATTCTCTCTGTCCCTTACGGAAGTCTGCCCTGTTGGGTCCACCTTCTGCCAGTAAAGACTGCAGCTCAGGATGGTCAACAGGATCCAGATCTCCAATGAGTTCCTGGCCTTCCACTAGCTCTTCTTCAGAGTCTAGTTCAACCACACAGGGTTGTACCTCCCTCTCAGCCTCAGCTGGAGGGGGAGTTACGGGTGTAACGTTGGACAACCTAGGGGAAGTCCTTGTTGGCTGCACTGGAGTGCTGACTGCTGGTTTCTTGTTAGAAGTCTTAGGTTTCCCCTTTGCTTCTGGTTTCTTAGAGACAACAGCTGACATCTCTAGTGGAGCAGGAGTGATCTATTTCTTCATCATCTCCTTGGGAGTACCTCTCATGGTTCTCTCCCTTGCAGGTCTGGTGAGCTCCTGTAACCTTTTACTAGGAGGTCTGGGGGTATGTGACACTACTCCAAGAGTTTTCAAGTCATTACCCAGCAGAACCCTTCCTGGCACCTCGCTTTGTATGCTGACAGGTATCTTCACAGTCATGTCATTACACTGGATGAGAACTGGTAATTGGGGAAGCATCTGCACAGGCCCTGCAGCTAACTTGGTGAGGCGTTTGGGTGCCTTAGCAACATCCTCAGCCTGAAAAAACGATTTGTCCACCACAGTTATGCTGGCCCCAGTGTCCCTAATGGCAGGAGTCTCCTGACTATTCACCTGGACACTGTCCTTATAATACTCCTTAGTATTATCTGGGATAGAATTATAGGCATCTAAGTTCTGTTGTTCCCACAGACCCAGAGACACTAAAGAAACACTAGCTGAGACTCCAATGGGTTCATCAGCCAGTAATAGAAAGTTTCCACTTGCCATTTGGACTTCCTCCTCTGGAGCGAAGGCTAAGGAGACAAGCTGGACCCCTGAAGATTTACCCTTGCATCTGGGATCTCCTTTCACATGGTCCGTAGAGCCACAAACAAAGCATTTACCAAATGCTTTCTGGAATGGTGGCTTGTTCTGACCTCCTTCTGGTTTGGCACCAGGAGGTACACTAACCTGATTTGGTTTCCCTGGTGGCTTACCCTTTTGGTTCTGTTTGGGGCCCTCTTTGGAATTGGAATTATTGGAATTCTCTTTGGAATCCTTTTTTGGCTGTTTTCCCTCATCCTTTTTCTGAGTAGCCCCAGAATCTTTGTGAGTGGCCCTGTTGGCAAACCACAAGTCAGCAGCCTTAGCTAACTTCCTGGAATCTAATTCCTTTGAATCAGCCAAGTGCTGTTTGAGCTCAGGAGAGCAGGCATCATAAATTGACTCCAACATTACAAGATTCTTCATTCCTTCATAAGTGTTAACTCTGTAACCCTTAATCTATCCCTCTAAGTTTTTCAAACTTTCACTCACCCAGGTAGCCCAAGGGGTACCATCATGCTTTTTGAGGGTCCTAAACCTCTTAAGGTACTGGGAAAGGGTCTTCCCAAATCTAGCTATCAAAGCTAGCTTCACACATTCATAATCCTTCTTATCCACCTCCCACAACTCCATTACCACATCAGTTGCAACAGGGGGAAGCCTAGAGAACAACCAGGGAAGTAACTCATTCCCTGTGATGTCCTGGAGCCCATGATTATACTCAAACATTTTCAACCAATCCAACACATCCAATCTAGGTTCATACATACCCACTAATTCCTTAGGCATCCGGGGTCTTTTGGAACTGGAACTCCTAGAAGAACCAGAGGAGAGAGAAGCATTTTCCACAGACAACTTTTTCATTTCCAACTCATGATTAAGCTCTATTTCTCTGAGTCTTAACTCAGCTTGCTTCTGATCAGCCTGGGCATTCATTCTTCTGAACTCTAGCTCTGGGTTTCTTTCAGATTGAGCTAAAAAACGTTTGTACTCTAATTCAAGCTTCATTTTTTCAAGTTCAAAATAAGCAGGGTTACATGTGGGACCTGGTATGGGCCCAGTAGGTACAGTAGGTAAGGCAGACAGAGGCTCAGAGTGGCTAACTTCATTAGGTTCAGTTTCCTCTTCTGACTCATTCTCAAGATTTTGATTCAGATCAATACCATCACTGTTTTCTACATTTGCTGGGGGGGGGGGGTAGATTCCTCTGTACCACCCAGACTTTGGTTTTCTAACAATCTTTCTATAAGTTCCATTTTCTTGCCCTTCTCAGAGAGATTCTTATGTCTACACAATACTTTTAAGCAATCAGCAGTTTTGGCAGACAATGATTCTAGGGTATAACTCTCCATAGCAGACATAGTTAGAAAATCAGCTTTTTAGTGCTAAACTCTGTGGTTAGTTGTCCTAAAGTATTCAACAAGCACTCTAAAGTATATACTCAATACAAATCCCACCGTTGTACACCAGTGCTAGGCAGAAACCTGTGCAGTTCCCTCTCGGACCACTGCACAAGATTTAGGACTACAGGTGTTTGGCAGTAAACCCACTTGGTAGCAGTCTGTACCACACAGATTCACTTGGTAGCTGTGGCTGAGCAGTCAGACTTCCCTCAAGAAGAGTTAGGCAGTATACAGAGTATTCACAATAGGTCAAGAGAACACATTAGAACAAGTAAACACTGACCAGGGCTTGGTGTAAAAGAGATATAATTATTTATTTAAAACCACATCTAGAAAAACACACAGGCACTAATAGTAAGCAATTCAAAAACACGGTCACTAAAAGATATACACTCCCTTAAAAGAATATTAGACAAGTCTTAAGTAAAGCCCCACTTATTTTCAGACACCGGTGAGCGCTTAACGTAGATGGCACTCTAATGATTCGTTTTTAAAAAGGGAGAGAAGAGCAGAGAACAAGTTGAAACAGATCCCAACACTTTTATCAGAACATAACAAGAGAGGAAGGCAAAGTAAAACCGTGAAGTTAGAGTTCAAGAGGCCGAATCCACTTTCAGAGGATCCAAACGAAATGTGTCCAAGGTCACACGGTTGCAGTGCACAAAAGTCTTGTAAAGGTTCAAGAAGGAGTTGGACCAAAGAAAGGGACCAGTTAGAGGGTCAAGGTGGCCAGCCCAGTCCAGAAGGTTAAGGGGTTATTATTAACTTGTAGCAATCTTTAGAAAGGGAGGCCTGGCAGACACAATACCTTAAACTGGTGAGAACGCTCCAGCGGGGGCAGTTGTTCCTGGCAGCGGGTGCAAGTTGGAGCTTCGTCCAGGGGAAGAGAGGATCTCTTCGTGGAGGAAGACAGGAGTCCATTGCACTGCCAGGGAAGAAACCAGCCGCAGAGTTTCTCAGGTACAAGAAGCGGTCCGGTGATTCGGGGTTCAGTGGTGAGTGGCTATCCGGCTGCTGGGGTGCTTGGCAAGGGCAGTTCGACCACAAACCGGGCTGGGGTGCGAAGAAAGAAAGGTAAACTGGTTGTGCCCATCAGTCAGGGGAAGAAGCCTCTCCAGCCGGGAGATCTTCTCTGTCGTCGGGAAGTCGTGAGTCGGTTCTGCAGGGCTCCAACGGTGGTGTCGTCGTGGTAGGTCGGCTCAGCTTCTCCCTCGTCGAATTCTCAGGTCCTGTGGAAACTTCTGAAGTTCCAGTCCCCAAAGCCCTGCTTTTATGCAGAAAACCCCCATTCACTCAGCCTAGCTGTCACTCAAACATGCTAAGTGGTGAGCCGGCTCACCACTTGGGCCAATCACACAAGAGTGCGACTTGAGTTACCAAGGTAACTCAGTCCAGGGTGCCTAAACCCCCTCCCATACCCACTGTGGTACCCAGACAGAGTGGCACCACTTTTGGAGGCTTCTGTGGAGAAGCCCGCCAAAAAGTGGAACAAAGGACTCGACTTGGGTTGGAGTCACAGAAGAGAACATAAACGCCATTTTATAATCGAGTCTTGGCAAAAAATACCAACCGGAGAATTAATATTAATTAAATAAACCGGCGGTATGTTCGAGGCTATGAGAATTAAATAATTAAAGTTGGTAGCCTCGAACAATGGGAAAATCCCATAGGAAAATATTCGCGGTCGAAATATAAAAAGTAGTTTCCACTGCCACCAGCCAAAACTCGATCAGGGGGGACGGAGACGTGCCCCCTCGACTAACAGACCCCGGGGCAATCGAATTGCCCCGACCAGAACGTCCACAATATTATGGTTTGTACTGGTTTCTGTTAATAATTTGGGACTAGTAAAGCCAATGGTGACTTTACATGCCCTGGGAGACAGTAGTCAGTCCCAGGGTATGGAGTCTATGGTGGGGTGTCACTATGACACCCCTGTGTTACTGCACGGAAGGTGCTGTATAACACACATAGGAAAAACACATGAGACCCTATGGAGTAAAGGACCCCATAGCCCATAAAACACATTACCAGTCAAAGGAATACCATAAATCATGTCCAAGAGTGGGAGGAAAAGAGTCTCACTCTTGGCAGGAGGAAAAAAAACAAACTCCAGAAATCCAGAAAAGCTGCTGGGGGACTCACTAGGTTAGGAAATTCAGCCTAAAGAGAGAATTCTCCCTAACATCCCTCACTTACCTTATGACACCTAGACATGGTCACAATTGATGTCTCAACAGTTTACTCTACAGAGCAAGGTAAAGTGCAATTCTTGGAGCAGACTGGACGACTCAGAACACGCAGCCACACCAAAGGCAATGCTCCAATGTGAGCCTCAATGTACGTAGGCAAGCACCACTCCGGTGGACACCAGCCACATGCAAGGCTACCCAGTCGCATGCATTTGCCTCCATACAGCAGGCTAATACATGAAGCACAAAATGTCTGCAATCAGAATGCAACGACGGCCTACAAAAAGAAATGTGGTCTAGCTGGACACATAATGAGTCTCTTACAATCACGCACTCTACTGACCACCACACAGCACCCATCCAAATACCTGACCATCATGGGTAGCTTACTAAAACACGGCCAGCGCATCTAACTCCCTATTGCAGTATAATGCACATACGCATAATATTCCTTCTCAGAAATCTCATACCTTGAACTCCTGTCCCCCAAGGGCGCCCACCCCCACAAGCGTGTTGAGGCCATACTAATGGGATAAGGCACTATTTTAAATGACAAACTAGTACTGCTACTACTACTTCGAGAAGCTTGGAACTTTCGTGGAACTTTTACATTGAAAAGACTTGCCGACTTTGAGACACTTTACATACAGGAGAAAGAAGTCATTCTCCTGGGTCACAAACAGAACCTGAACTTTATTGTTGTTTATTGTAGTGGCAGGGATACCGTAGGAGATTTTGACTGGGACAATGACTTTTGATTTAGACTTTCACAGACTTCCTGATGAGCATCGAGTTTCTTTAGTTTAGGTAATGTAAGGAAGGCATGGTATTGAAGTAAGACATACACAAGTGACCGCAGTTCAAGAATGTTTATTGAACTTTCACAAAGGGGTGATAAAAACACCTATCTAAACCTAAATCTACAGATGGGAGAAAGCTATGACCATAAAATAATAATAATGCAGTCCTAGTGGAGTGTTAGCAAAGTAATAGGGACTATACTAAAAAAATAAAATAACTTTTGCCAATCCTTACTGCTAATTTACAAATAGTGTGGGGTAATGTTCATGAAAAAGAAAGAAGTGATCACAAAACGATAAGTCAGGATGGTCGGGCCATTGGCCTACCTTCCCCATGTTTTCAGCACAGGGCAAGGTGGTTTACTCGAGCCAAGCACACACTCTGGCTTCCTCAACGCGAGGATACAGTTCCAATTCCAGCATCAGGGCCTTCTGTGCCCAAGTCTCTTTTCTCATCAAAGTATCTTGATTCAGAGGGCCTGATGTACAAAACAAAGTTATTTTCTTCTTACAATTTTCTAAGTCGGGTGTCTCACCCTGGATCCCCCTCAGCTGGGCTCAGATCCCTTTTCTATTTCTGCAGCTCCCCCTCTTCCGGGCTCAGATCCCTTTTCTATTACTTTGGATCCCCCTATTCTGGGCTCAGATCCCTTTTCCATTACTGCGGATCCCCCTCAGCCAGGCTCAGATCCATTTTTGTATTCAATTAGTCTCCCCCATCCGGGCTCAGACCAATTGCAGTTATCAAAGACTTTCGAATATGTACAGGGTTTAGCTTGACCACTTCGATATGAATTTCCTTTTTACAATATAGTTGCCATTCAGTCGGATATCTAACAGAGACCTTCGAATAAGCACCCAGGTGGTGCCGGACCACTCTGTACAGTGTCCTTTTTTTAAAACTTGATTTTATTGGCATTTATAACGAGAAACAGAAATTTTCAATATAACAGGAAAACTGTACAACCCACATTCGCACCAATATCTGGATGTCTCCCCCCACCCCTCCCCCCCCCACCCCTTTCCCCCCCAACACCCTCACCCAACCCCTTGTCCCCATCAACTTTTATTCTTTGGTGTGCGTATCTTCTGTTGTGGTCTCTGATAAGAAGTACTCATACTGTCTGTAAATTTCCCTTGTCGGCTCCTCTCCGAGGCCCTCCCTCAACCTCCCCTTTCCAGTCTTCCTCCTTCCATTTCATGAACCCTCTGGCTTAGTCTACTGGTTGTCCTCCTGCAGCCCCCATTTAAGCAGCAGGGCAGACTACTCGGTGTGGAAACCCTCCCTTTTATCATTCACCACTGGAGTTAGTTTTTCCATGACCATCATGCTTTGCACTTTTCCTTCCCATGCTGCTTTTGTGGGGAGCGTTTGGTTTTTCCAACATTGGCCAATGACCAGTCTCCCCTCCCTCTACATGGCTTCCCACATCTCTGGGAGTCTATGTTCTTCCCTATCATTTTGCGGCAGCCCCAGCAGCAGCGGGTCAAGGTCCAGCCCTATCCCCGTCACCTCTTCCATCCAACACAGCACCTCTTTCCAGAATATTTGAACCTTAGGGCAATGCCACCACATGTGTGCCAGTGTGCCCTGGCTTCTGCACCCCCTAGGGCACAGCAGCAATGTTCCCGGGAATATCTTTGACAGTCTAGCCGGATCCTTATGCCATCCCATTAACACTTTATACTTTATTGTGGATGTGAACAATCCTCCCTGGAAGACCACCTTGTATATTCGGGCCCAATCTTCCTCTGAAATCTCTTCCCCTATTAACTCCAGCAAATATCTCTGGAAGGTATGCCTCCCCTTTAAGCCGGTTTTGTTAATTGCCTTATATAGTTTGGACAGTGTACTTTGCCTTGTCACCACTGGCGTTAGTTCTCTAGCCACCCCTGCTCCCCACCTTGGATCCGTCAGGATACCCGTAATGCAAAGAAATTCAAATATAGAGATTGCGTCCCCTCCCAGTATATCTCGCACCTTTTTCCATTCATATATGTACCCATCCTCAAAGAACTGTCCCACTCTCTCTCTCTCTCGAGCCCTGCGTCTGACCACTTCGGTGAATTCGTAAATCCCATGCACCCCATATCAAACTGTGGCCCCCATATGGAAGACATAGGGGAAGGCCATGATGTACAACTCTGTGCATCCCCTGCGTCCCGCTAGACCGACCATAAAACTCCTAGTGTGGGGTGTGACCGCAGGCGGTCCGGTATAGATCTGGCGGGGGAGCAGAAGTAGTCTCTGACCTTAAAGGGATGTGCTATAAGGTCTTCGAGGTAGGTCGAATAGGTCCTAAGATCTTCCCTCATGTGTCAGCATCCCCCTGACTTGTGCCACCCTATCGTACAAGCAAATATCCGGGAACCCAAACCCCCCATTCCCCCTCATCCCTCGGGAGAGTCAGGGTTGTCATCTTCACCCTTGGAGTATTGTTTCCCCATATGAATCTACAACGCTCTCCTGTAACTTCTATGAAGAACTTCTCTGGGAGCTGGCTCGGGATGGATGCAAACAAATATAGCAATCTGGGGGAGGACATTAATTTTTATGGAGGTCATCCTTCCATACCAGATCAGTATCAGCGGGTGCCACCTCTTTAGATCAACCGTGAGTTGGCACAGAAGGGATTATAGTTTGCTGCCAAAATCTCACCTAAATTCCTTGTTACCAATATGCCCAGGTACCCAATGCTGCTCTTATTCACCTTCATACCCTGGTAGCTTTTTTCCTTGTCTAGGAGGGGGCTCTGCAGCAATAGCAGTAAGATTGTGGATTTTCCCATATTCATTTTGAGACCTGAGAGGTGGCCATACTCCTCAATTTCGGCCATTAGCGCTGGGAGCCAGTATGTCATCGGCAAACAGGGAGATTTTGTATTCAAGCTCATCCCCCACTATACCCTTAATCCTTTCATTCACCCTAATCGCAATCTCCAGTGGTTCCATAGCGAGGGCGTACAGGAGCAGGGAGAGGGGACATCCATGTCTGGTCCCTCTCGAGAGTTCGAAAGCTTCCGTTAGTCCCCCATTTATCCGAACCTTTGCCTTCGGCCTATTATATAGTGCAGACACCCATTTCAGGAAATTTGCTCCTAGCCCCATCCTCCCCAACACCTTCATCATGAAAGGCCACTCGACCCTGTCAAAGGCCTTTTCCAAATCCAGTGTCACTAAACATGCATCCAGACCTTCCACTTGCGCCCCATGCATCAGGATGATAGTCTTCCAAATGTTGTCTGAGCCTTGCCTTCCCCTAATAAATCCCACCTGATCCCCATGAACTAGCAGTGGCATACCTCTCTCCATACCTCTCTCCAGTCTCGTTCATAAACGTTTGCTAAAATGTTCACATCTCCATTAAGGAGGGAAATCGGCATATAGGACGAGCATCTGGTAGGGTCCTTCCCCTCCTTCGGGAATGCAACAATAATTGCTGCCAATATTGTGTGGGGGCGGGGGTTCCCCCTCTAAGCATGCATTAAACACCTTCACCAAACGCAGGGCTAACAGGGATCTGAATGATTTATCAAACTTTATTGTAAACCCATCCTCCGCCGGGGCGGTCCCAGACTTCATGCACGCAATGGCCCGCATGACAGACATCTTCTACGGTTATGGGATTCTCCAGTGTTTTCGCGATATCCCCAGGGAGCCCCGGGACCGGGAGTCTATCCAGAAATTCATCAATTGGCACTCATCCCCTGCCCATTCCGACGAGTAGATGGTCCTATAATACTCTACAAATTAACTCCCTATACGCTGGGCGTCTCTTAAAATCCTATTATCCTCCGCCCTAATTACCCCGATAGTCCTCTTTTTCTCCTCCCTCAATCTCCAGGCGAGGATCCTATCCGCTCGGTCCCACTTCTCATGATACTTCTGTTTCAGGGACAGGAGTTTCTTCTGTCTCCTGCGTCAATATTGCATTTAATTGTGTCTTGTAACGTCGGAGCTCTATCGCCTTGGCGGGTGACATATATTGCCCATGGGCACTTCCTGGTTGTATCTCATTTATATCTCATTTATTTTCCTACAGAGTTTGACCTCCCTCTACTCACTATCTGTCTTTTTCTCAGCGCCTATCCTCATCAGGGTACCATTAATGGTTGCTTTAAAGCCACCCCACACTGACTGAATCATCACCCACCCTGTATCATTAAAGAGAAAATACTCTTTTATTCTACTGAGTAGTTAATGTTGAAAGATGTGAAGGCAGGCGCTCTGTTACCAGTCTTTAGCTTCTCCTCCTAACACACGTTTTCATGACTTCATCAATCTTCAGGGAGGCTGAGTTTCTTTGTTTTTTCAGGCAGGTCTGCATTTCTGTTTCAGGTGTAACAAATTAATTAGCTCTGAGGATTTTGGTACTTGTATTTTTCGCACTTGATTTTGCTGGCAGGTGACTGGAAACAACTCCCTCCATAGCACAAATCTTCCCCTTGATGGGGGAGGGGGGAAAGCCATGGTTGTGGCTCTCCAATGTAAGGCATGATGGCCCTGCTGCACTGCCTTGTGAGCCCGGGACTCCTGGAACAATGTTTAAAGATGTGAAGGCAGGCGCTCCATTACCAGTCTTTAGCTTCTCCTCCTAACGCACGTTTTCATGACTTCATCAATCTTCAGGGAGGTGGAGTTTCTTTGTTTTTTCAGGCAGGTCTGCATTTCTGTTTCAAGTGTAACAAATTAATTAGCTCTGAGGATTCTGGTACTTGTATTTTTCGCACTTGATTTTGCTGGCAGGTGACTGGAAACAACTCCCTCCATAGCACAAATCTTCCCCTTGATGGGGGGAGGGGGAAATAAATGGTTGTGGCTCTCCAATGTAAGGCATGATGGCCCTGCTGCACTGCCTTGTGAGTCCGGGACTCCTGGAACAATGTTTAAGATGTGAAGGCAGGCGCTCTGTTACCAGTCTTTAGCTTCTCCTCCTAACGCACGTTTTCATGACTTCATCAATCTTCAGGGAGGCTGAGTTTCTTTGTTTGAAGTCTGTCTCTCTTTCGCTGATTGCTCTCTAGACCATCCACGGTATGGCTGGTACTTGCATCCACTTTCCCTCCTGTTGGAGGAGGTCCGTCAGCTTCTGGCCAAGGGGACCATATGCACGGCACCCTGCTCGAAATGAGGCAAGGTTTACCAACCCTTCAATGTATTTTCCTGTGCTGAAAAAGGACAGAGAACTATGCCACATACTGGATCTGAGGCTGTTGAACTTGTACTTGTGCAAATACAAGTTCAAGATTGTCACTCTAGTCCCTACTCTTCAGGTGCTACACCTGTAGGATTGGTTGGTCTCCCTGGTTCTCCAGAATGCAAACTTTCATGTGCCCATTCACAGGAAGCACAGGAAGTTCCTGAGATTCAAAGTGGAGAAAGTCCACTACCAGTTCAAGGTCCCGCTGTTTGGCCTTTCATCAGCATTCAGGCTTTTCACCAAGCTGCTGGCAGTGGTAGCGGCTCAACTCAGAAGGGAGAGAATCCATCTTTTTCCCTATCTGGACGACTGGCTCGTTTGAGCTCGCTCCCCAGACCAGACATCTGGACACGTGTACCAGACGTGCAGCCTGTTGCACATCTTGGACTTCCCCCATCAGTGGCTTCTGCATTCCCAGTGGTCTCGGGACATACATCAGATCTTCTTCGAGTCTCGGCAAACGTGTTTAGAGACACCCTGGCCTCAATTGACTCTTGCCACGGATGCGTGCCTGAAGGGTTGGGTTGCTCCCCTCTAAGACCTTACTGTGAGTGATCTGTGGTCCCCATTGGAAAGCCGGGAGCACATCAATTTGTTGAAGTTGAAAGCGATCAGGCTGCCCCTGGTTGCTTTCCTCCCTTCTGTGGCAGGCAAGACTGCGTTGGTCCTGACTTACAACACCGTAGGCATGCATTACCTCAACATTCAGCCTCTGTTTTTGACTTTCCTCTGTGTTTAGTCCATACAGCCCTAAAGATTGGCATTGTGAAGTGCTATGTTGCTGTCATATTGGTTTTCAAGAGTACCCTGTTCAGAGCTCCTTTTTCATGAACCCCACGATCATGCAATTCCTCAGGGGCCTTTGTAATCCGTTTCCCCCATGCTAGTTCATTGTCCAACGTATGATTTACATTTTGTTTTGAGATTTCTAATGGATGCTCCGTTTGAGCCCCTTCATTCCTGTTCATTAAGATTTCTCCACCTTAAGGTGATTTTCCTGGTTGCTATCACTTTCACTACACAGGTAAGTAACCTCCAGTTCTTATCATTAAACCTCCTTACTTGGTTTTCTCCAAGGAGAAGGTGAGGTTGAGAGTCAGGCCATCCTTCCTTCTGTAGTTGTCTCTGATTTTCATTTCTCTGCAAAAAGATCATTCGTCCTGTCTTTTTCCTCCTCATCCTTCCAAGGCAGAGCAGCGTTTCCATCGGCTAGACCTGGTGCGGGCCCTCAGCCACAACACCTCTCGAACAAGAAAGACTAGGAAAGATGACCAGATTTTCATTGGTTATGCTGGTGCTTGTGCTGGGAGGGCTGTGTCTAAACAGACCCCGTCAAGGTGGATTATCCTCTACATCATGGAATGCTAAGATCTGGCTGGTGAGGATGTGCCTGAAGGTCTCGGGTCCTTTCCACCAGAGGACTGGTTGCCCCCTTAGCTCTGCAATGCGGTGTCCCTGTTCTGGACATTAGCCAGGCAGCGACGTAGGCATCTTTGCACACGTTTGAACAGCATTACTGCTTGGATTCTCTGTCTGGTTAGAACACTCGCTTTGGCAGGGTGGTCCTTCAGAGTTTTCTGGTTTAGGTGGTGTACTTGCTATCCTTCCGCCTCCAGTTCATTGTACTGCTTTGGGGTCTATCAAAGATGAGGAAGGAGTTAATTAGGAGAACAAATTACCTCTCGGTAATGTTTTTTCTCCAGAATTGGATCTTTCATGGATTCACAGGTTTAGAATATTCCCCGTCGTCAGGCCGGAACCCTTGATATATTTATTAAGACGTTTTTCATAGGAAAAATTTCGACACTGTCCTATATACGTCGTTTTGGGCTGCTTACGCATGAATAGGACGTAGGGTATAAATAGCCCCGCCCCCGTGGCTCCCTTCAGATTTCAACCGTCTCCAAAGTAGCGGAAGCACCTCGTGTTTTTTCTACTCTTTACAAAGTTGAATTCTACTCTTTACAAGTCTTTCTTTCGCAATGTCTGAAAAGGCATTGTTCTGCCGGTGTGCCACGTGCGGACTGAAGGTGGTCTATGAAGGAGATGGACACATGGATTGCCTGTATGTCTACACCCGCATCATTCTGTGGAAAGCTGTGAAATTTGTAAGGGTTTCTCACAAGAGATGCTGAAAGACCGGAATAGGTGTCTGGTGACGTGGTTAAATGAAGGGACCTACCCTTCATCGAAGGTAGGATCTGCACACAGTTTGGCATCGAGGCCTAAATCTTCAGTAGTCCATCGCCGATCAGTGTCTGCAGAGCCTCCGGCGAAGAAGCCACGTTCTACGGAGAAACGTCCCTCAGAGAAACATCCGGCGAAGGAATCCTCTTCGAAACATGGACAAGATCGCCAACAAGGGAAGTCTTCTTCATCATCTTCGTCGAAAAAAGGGAAAGATCCTTTAAAGACCTCCTCCTCAGGAGACCATCACAGGTCTTCCTCGAGTAGAGACTCGACGAAGCATAGATCTAGCTAAAAAAGGCGGGATCGCCTAAAGAGCCTGCGTCACAGCCACCACCACCATCGTCGACAGGAGTTCCGTCGTTGACGGTCTCATTACCACCGACGCAGGCAATACCAGCAGTGGCTTTGTCGACTCCGGCAGCGACGATTGAAGGGGCTCTGAGATTGACATCGTCGACGGTGGATCTTTCAGGGGCTTGGCAACCGGCAGTGTACAACGCCGTTTTGCTAGATACCCTATTGCAGCAGGAAGCAGCTTTCTCAGTATGGTCAATGGAGGAAGACCGTGAATCGATTGTTGGTCCAGCTGATCTGGGATTGCAAGGTATTGGCTCGTCGACTATTTCGGGAATGCAAAGTGTCCCTGTTACATCGTCTTTGTTAAATCCTCAGTCGGTATTATCCTTGCAGGTGTTGACCACACTGCAGGCTCTTTTGAGCCAATTGGACGCAAGGTTACCCCCCCCCGTAGGTGCACCGACAGATACTGGCGGTGTGTGCCAGCGACGAACCAGGTCCCGCTCCGTGGTTAACGACCGAGATGCCGTCCTCCCATCCAGTTAGCGAGGAACCTCCACGCTCACACCCGGAAGAAGGGAATTGCAAGATTCAGAGTCAGAACAAGAGCCTAGAGGACTCATTTCCAGATTTTTCATCGTCCCCTTCGAGAGATCCTACATGGGAATTAGAGGCAGAAGTGGAGGCTCCTAGAAGCCCGGCTCAGCCGTCGCCGCCAGATGACATTGGCTCTTTTCACGCAATGATGGGCAAAGCCTATATTGAGTTTGGTCTGTTCCCGGTGGAAGAAAAGAAGGAATGCTTCTTATTGGACCATATGGGGAAGAGGAGGAAGTCAGTCTTCTCGGTTCCCATTCTGGACCACGTCTGGCAGGAATGCTTGCGAACCATGCGCCTTCCATTTTCAGAACCGGCAAACAAGGGCAGGTTGGAAAAGAAATTCAAAGCCCAGGACTGTACTCCTAAATGTTTGACCGCACAGCCCTTCCCGGAGTCGGTAGCATCGGCGGCAGCTGCTAGAAAAGCTAGATCTCAGCATAAGTGTACAACACCTCCGGACAATGAAGCTAGAAGGCAAGATGCCTTTGGTAAGAAGGTCTTGTCAGTAGGAGCGACAACGGTTAAGGCAGCTAACTGATTGGCTATAATGGCAAGATACGACCCTGAGATGTGGCATTGCTTGGCCCTTCTCCTGGAACACCTTCCGGAGGAGCACAGAAAATCAGCCATGTTGCTGGTCCGTGGGGGGGAAGAGGCATCGAACCAGTAGATCAACATCGCCGTGGACTTGGCGGAATCCGGGTTCAAACAAATAATCAACGGAGTGGTTTTGAGAAGGCAAGTCTGGCTGAAATGTACGAATTTTAGACCAGAGGTCCAGTATAAGGTGCTCGATATGCCATGTGAGGGGGAGCAGTTGTTTGGGGAGAAGGTGGACGAGGCCCTAAAAGGCATGAAGGAAGATACGGACACGGCAAGGTCGCTAGGAGCCCTACAGAGCGGTAGAGCATTTCGGTCCTTTCGCCCCTTCGGCGGAGCGTCAGGGAATTCCCGATTTAACGCATCCAGGGGCCACCATACTCCTCCCAAGGTTATAGGCGTGCTGTCCCAGCAACACGAAGAGGCCGAGACTACCAGGGTTCGAGGAGACAAGTATGATATTCGTCGTCCACCAAAGGCAAGCAGTCAAAAGTCCCAACAATGACGAGCTTCAGGACGTCCTAGGAGGCAGTGTCCCGTCGTGTCGACGAGTGGGAAAGGATAACATCAGACCGTTGGGTGTTGGGCACGGTAAAACTAGGCCACTCTTTGCAGTTCAAGAAGACGCCATCACACATTCCACCTGTGTATTCGGCGCAACCCCATCTTCAAATATCACAACAAGAAGTGGTACTTCTGCTGCAAAAAGGGGCTATAGAATTTGTTCCGGTGGCCGAGAGACGTCTGGGAGTTTACTCCCGTTACTTCATGGTCAAAAAAACCAACGGCAAGTGGTGACCCATTCTGGACCTTCGAGCTCCCAACAAAACTTTCCAAAGCCTGAAGTTCAAAATGCTTACGCTTCAGGAGGTCATCCGATCTATACAGCCGGGAGATTTTCTGGCGTCTTTCGACCTACAAGATGCATATTTCCACATACCCATGCGTCGACGACACAGAAAGTTCCTAAGGTTCGTAGTCGGTCAGAGTCATTACCAATTCAAAGTACTTCCTTTTGGACTTAAGTCGTCTCCCAGGACGTTCACAAAATGCTTGGCTCCAGTGGCAGCATGGCTACGAAGAAAAGGTCATCATGTCTACCCTTACCTGGACGATTGGCTGGTAAGGGGCTCGTCGCCGAGATTGATACAAGCAAGCCTAGAGGCCACCATGGAGCTTCTACAGCGGTTAGGCTTTGCAATCAACTTCGAGAAATCCTCCTTAGCTCCCTCAAGAAGCTTGATATTTCTGGGCGCGGAATTCCAAACTCAATCAGGGCTAGTGAAGCTGTCCTTGGAGAGAGTTCAAAAACTTGAACAAAAAGCAAAGGAGTGGAAAACTGGCACCAGAGTGTCAGTCAGGAAATACATGTCACTACTAGGGGCCATGACGTCGTGTATCCCATTAGTGAACAACTGTTGCCTCTTCATGAGACCAATACAGGAGTTTCTGGCAGACCGATGGTCCCAAAGTCGCGGCTTGTGGTCCGACAAGTTGAGCATCAGCAGCAAGCTTCTACGAGCACTTCAGTGGTGGCAGCTCTCGGACAATCTGACGAGGGGGATGCCCCTGCAGGAACCAGACTTTCAATCGACGGTGGTAACGGATACATCACTGAAAGGATGGGGAGCCCATCTGGGATCCTTGCAAGTTCAAGGTCAATGGTCCCCAGCAGAGTCGACCCTATACATCAACGTGTTGGAGTTAAGAGCGGTACGTTGGGCTCTGAAACCTTTTTTACCACGCATACAGGGATCAGTCGTGAGAATATTAACGGACAATACAACAACAATGTTCTACCTCAGGAAGCAAGGGGGCACTCGTTCCAGGACACACTCAAGCGAAGCTCAGAAAATATGGCATTGGGCCCTTGAACAGGATATAAGCATAATGGCTTACCATCTTCCAGGGGTGAACAATGTACAGGCAGACTCTCTCAGCAGGGAGATGAATCAATTGCATGAATGGGAGTTGAACAATCAACAACTGGCAAACATCTTCAAGAAGTGGGGTCATCCTTCCCTGGATCTTTTCGCAACCCGAGAGAACAAAAAGTGCAGACATTACGCAAGCAGATGGCCGCAACCCGGCTCGCTGGGTGAGGCATTCTCCTTCTCGTGGACGGGCAAGTTCGCGTATGCGTTCCTTCCATTTCTACTCATCCGACGGACCCCCAAGTGGGTTCACAAATACCCATGTTGAGTAATTGTAGTAGCTCCTTACTGGGCGAGACAGTCGTGGTTTTCGGACCTGCTCCAGCTGTCAATAGCAGAACCAGTGAGGTTCCAGAAGATTCTGAACCTTCTATCCCAAAACAAGGGAGAAGTTTGGCATCACGACCCAGACGCCCTCAGCCTGACAGCTTGGCTCCTGACTTCTCGAGTTTGGGGCCCTGAACATTTCCTCAGCGTGTCGACAAATTTTACAGGCAGCGCGAGCTCCGTCCACGAACACTTCATATGCATGTAAGTGGAAAAGATTTTGTGTGTGGTGCAGGGATCAACCGGGTGTGGACCGTCTTAACATCGCGTCAGAGCAGATTCTTCCATATTTGCTACACTTAGGAAAGAGGATTATCTTTCTCCTAGCCGTTTGGAAATTTACTTGTAAAAGACATTCAACGCCGTTGTTCAGCGATCGACTGGTTAAGCATTTCCTGAGAGGCTTGTTTCAGACCTTTCCTCCAGCCAAAAAGTTTCCTCCTAACTGGAGTTTCAATCTGGTACTGTCAGCACTAATGAAGGCTCCTTTTGAGCCAATGTCGTCGTCGTCATCGTTGAAGTTTTTGTAATGGACAATGGCCATTTTAGTGGCCATTACTTCAGCAAGAAGACTTTCGGAACTTCAAGCCTTGGTCATTGATCCCCCATACTTGTGGTTTTTCAAGGACAAAGTGGTATTGGCAACCAATCCTCATTTCATACCAAAAGTTCCAACTACGTTCCACAAGCATTCTTCAATTGTGCTGCCAACTTTCTTCGCGACAGCCTCTTCTTTCGCGGAAAAAGCTCTCCACACGTTGGATGTCAAAAGAGCACTAAAGTTTTATCTCAATCGTACTCAGGAATTTAGGCGTACCAGACAACTGCTTGTGGCTTATGGGCCGTCGGTGAAGGGAAAACCGATCTCCAAACAAGGACTAGCCCGCTGGGTGTCGTCGACTATTGCCTTCTGCCACTCTAAAGCAGGAAAGACTCTGGAAAGACGTCCAAAGGCTCATTCAACAAGATCCACCTCGTCATCGGCAGAATTGTGGTCTGGAATCCCACTGGTGGACATCTGTCAAGCGGCATCCTGGTCGTTGCCGCATACATTTACTCGGCACTATTGCCTAGAGCAACAGCATGCAGCGGATATGCAGATGGAACGAGCAGTCCTGCGACACCTGTTTCAGTAAGGTAAGCCCCACAGAGGGGTGTATTATTTTGTTAATATACCATGATTAGGATTGCTGCCATTGTACTATGATTGGGGTTTTTGTATGGTTAACTGCTTGTGCGGCTCTGATAATATTGGTTTGCATTGCACACCTCCAAATTATGTGTACTGCTATATAATCTATTCTAAGCATGTGAATCCATGAAAGATCCAATGCTGGAGAAGGGAGTAGTTTCTTACCTGTAACTCCATTTCTCCAGCGTTGGTATCTTTCATGGTTCAAGTTTGATCCTATTCTGGACTTCCTGCCCGAAGACAAGAAGGTCGAGGCACTTAAGCTCTTTCATGAGGTGGAGGTGGCCTCAGATCACGCCATCACAGTGGCAGTGGACATCGCAGACATGGGTTTCCACCAGAGGGGGAACAGGGTTGTTCCTGTGTCGTCAAGGTTGGTTGAAGGCAACTCATTTCCACCCGGACGTTCAGACTAAGGTACTGGATATGCCGTTCGACAGGGAGAAGCTCTCAGGAAAGGCATCCAAAGAGTCTTGGCAAGTGATAAAGACCTATATACGGGGACGGCACGCTCCTTAGGAACATTACAGCAGCGACGGCCGTCCTTTTGCTCTTCCAGAGGTAAACCAGGAAGATCCTCCAAGGCATACAATACGCCGTACCGACAGCCTCTACCATCCTCCTCTCAGGAAGCGTACAGAGGTCGCTCTCAAGGCAGCAGAGGACAGCAAAGGCGCCGCCTGGATGGCAGAGCTCCAACCCCCAAGCAGGCCTGAACCAGCCATGGCCTCGGGCCCCCACATAGGCACCCCGGTGGGAGGCTGGCTGGCGAAGTTCGTCAGCACGTCGGAAAAGATCACCACGGACAGTTGGGTGCTGGATGCTCTCGGACAGGGACACACCTTGGAGTTCCAACTCCGGTGTCCGCGTATCCCACCGATTCAGCGACAAGAACCACACAGACCACAGCTTCTGCTGGAAGTGCGGGCCATGTTACAGAAAGGGGCCATAGAACCTGTCCCCCAGCGTCTCTGGGGCTCTTCACTGTTCTCCAGATACTTTGTTTCTAAAGAAAACAGGTGGGTGGAGGCCGATCCAAGATCTTCGTCGTCTCAACAAGTACTTGAAGTCCCAAAAGTACCAGATGGTCATGTTGCAACACATGCTCGGCCAGCTGGAGCAAGGGGATTTTCTGACATTGTTGAATCTGGAGGACACCTACTTCAACGTCCCCATTCACAAGAAACAGTGCAAGTTCCTACGGTTCGTAGTTCAAGGTCAGCATTACCAGTTCAGGGCTCCAAGGGTGTTTACGAAGTGCCTGGCCCCGGATGGCACATCTGCGTCTACAGGTCATCCACGTATGCCCCTACGTGGATGACTGGCTGGTGCGTTCCCGCTCAGGTGCCCTGGCAGGAGAACACACGTCGAAGACCGTACATCTGCTGACAGAGTTGGGGTTCTCCATAAACTATCCAAAGTCTTGCTTGACGCCATCTCAGGACGCGCTGTTTCTAGGTGCCCGACTTAACACATTGACGTGTTTGGCTTCGCTCTCGGAGGAGAGTGGGAGAGCCATACAGGGTATGTGCAGCGCTTGTCGTCGATGAAGAAGGTGACGGTTCCGTCCATCAAGTCGCTGCTCGCCATGATGTCCTCCTGCATCAGCCTCGTTCGCCTCTGCAGACTTCACATGAGACCTCTCCAGGAGCTCCTGGATACAAGGTGGATGCAGGTATCAGGGAACTTTGCAAAAAAGACCTCGCTAAATTAAGAGTTTTGTCGAGTGCTACAGTGGTGGGGGGTATGACCACATCTCGTCCAGGGATCTCCATTCCAGGTTCCCCCTTACCAGAAGACGGTCACCACAAATGCCTGTCTAGAGGGATGAGGAGCTTACACCGGACAGTTGCACGCCAGATGCCTCTGGCAACCGGAGGAAAATGAACTCCACATTAACGTCCTGGAACTTAGGGCCGTATTCTGGGCCCTCAAGTCTTTCTTCCCGTCGTTGAAGGGCAGGGTGGTGAGGATCTTCACAGACACCACCGCCACCATGTTCTAATTCCGGAAACAAGGGGGGACCCTTACACCTGCAGGCATCAGAAGTGGTATGCATCAATTTCTTGCCGAATTGGGATATCCTGCCTCCCACAGGAGGGCTGGTGGAAGTCTGATTCATAGAGACTTCACACCTGGGGGCACACCTCTACCCAGACTCTTGTTGGGGCAGCGCTGTACTTGCTTTCAAGAGGAGACTTGACCATTCCCCATACGGGTGTTGGAGGTGAAGGGGGAAAACCCCTGCCTCTGCCCAGGGGGCTCGCAAGTTGCTGTTGTTGGCCAGCCAGCCTCAGAGACTTCGCAGTGGCCTTCAAAGCCAGGAATTCTTGTGGGGATTCATCGGCTTTCAAACCAAACTGGTTGTCGGCATCAAACGACATGTCCAGAAGTTTTTCCTGGACATCCGGGACAAAACCTGACGTATGCAGTCGTAGTTTTGACAAGCCAACAGTGATGTTAGCCATAGCTCTGGCTGCACAGTGTGCGGTATCGGGCCCGATTGGAGGAAATGGCGAGAGACCTCCTTGCTGTCATTCACCATAGCCTCGAATCCTCCCCTCATGTCACCTTCGGGATGTACTCTGTCGCCTCCGAGATGGTGGAGGAAAGGGCAAAATTAAATGTAACTAGAGACAGATACTTTCCTTCCCCAGGCATCTAACCCCTTGCTCTCCCTGTTAGGAGGCAAGGATGGGGAAAAAGGTATTATTCAGACTCGCTTTGGCAGCCTGAGCAACCAAGCTCTCCGGTGATGCATGGGCAGACATGAAATGTGGGTCTGAGGGAGCCCCATCTGTGCTTTTCAGCAACAGTCAGAACAGAGTCTGAATCATCTACAGCCTAATTGAAAGGGTCTCTTTCTTTGGGCCCCCATCCATATTATGTGTGAGCTCATATTGTACCTTGGGACGGAAGGTGGCCAACAAAGGTATCTACCACTTTGGCAATAAGGTGCTGGAAAGGTGCCTGAGGCTTGTCAGTGTTTGGAGCTGGGAGCAGGTCCAATTCTGGGGAGGTGTCCGGGCCACTTGTATCTTGTAAATTAGAGTTAGCTGCAATATCCACCAAGTCTCCCTGTTTGCCATAGAACTCCTTTGGGAAGTCCCTAACGTCCCTAGGCTGGAGGGGTTCCATACCAAAAGGAATGGGGTCCTCTTCCTCATCATAAATGTCTCGTAGGCGAGACATCTATGCAGTCCTATGGAGCTGGGCATATTCTCGAGGAATTCTGGCCTCATCCGTGCCAGCCTGAACTGGTTGTGCTGTGGAGGGAATTCTGGAGGTCAGAGGAATGGCGTCTGAAGACAAAGCATGTGGCCACGAGATGGGATCTTATCCATCAGTCGTGCAATTGGGCCCAGAGGTGAACGACTGTGCGATTCATCTGTCTTTGCCACCATGTCTGAGCGTCGTGGACAGATGGCTGAGCCGAGGCTAAGGGCGTCAGTGTTGCAGCTGTCAGGGCCGAAAGATTGGGTAGGGAAAGGTACCCGTGGAACATGATCTTCAGGGCAATCTCTGGACTGGTGCCTCAAAGAACTGCCAGGACACAGTGTACCTCTTTCTTTTTGTCCTTGCAGACCGAGGACTATTCTTCAGTGTGGCGATCAGCGCCGGATGACTGACGAACAGGTCCTGAGACCTACTAGGACATGGTTATAGTAGTGTGTGAGGCAGGACTCCCCTTATGCTGAGGCTTGGTGCTTATGGGATATAATATGCATAACGCAGCTTTGTATATCCAGCTCTACCGGAGTGGCAGTAAACGTTTCCTGTAATAGAGGGTAACCTGCATATCTTAGGTCAAAACAGGGGTGTAGAGATTGGTTACCAGATTACCTTTTCAGGTGTACTTTACACTTCTGTGTTTATTTATTTGCTGTTTTGGGGGGAGTGCTATCTGTCACCTTATGCCTGCTTCAAAGTTCTTAAATGTTAAATAATAAAAGAAAAACAATATAATGAAACATCACAATTATTACCTAACCAAAGCTGGTAGTATAAACGGAAAACCTTATTGTGGCGCACAAAAAAAGGGGATGAATAAATACATAAAAATACAAGTTCCAGGTACGGGCGATCGTGATTATTCCTGCAAGGAGCAACTGAACGATGATTTTGGCTGTCACCCACCTTTCCTGGGTAAACCCCAAGGACTGGTGAGCCGATGAGGACTACCTCAGGAGTTTTGGGAATCTTGATCTGAGTAATGGCCTCGATAGTAGAAAGACTTTGGTCCCAGAAGGATTAGATGATGGGGCATTCCCACCACATGTGTGTAAGTCACCCGAAGACCACATTTGTGCCAGCATTATGAATCTAGTGAATTTTCGATGTGGTGGAGCCGCACTGGGGGATAGTACCAGCGGAGGAGCAGCTTAAGGGCACATTCCCTATTTGTGACACATATCGAGGAGGAGTAACTTTTCATCCAAAGTCTATCCAGGTGTGATCCTCGATCGGGTGTCCCAAATCTGTTTCCCATTGTGCCATGTATGTGGGCCTGAGAGTTAGCATGTCTTCCTGTAGTAGTTTATATAAATTACATATCTTTCCTCCGGTTGGTTCCCCTTGCAGGGTGAGTTTGATGGGGCTGAGGTCTCGTGTGGCCCCCTGTCGGACCAGTGGATGAGTATACCAGTGGTGGAGCAGGGCGGAGGGAAATCTGTCCGTTTCGGCAAGTTGAAAGGCCGTTTTACAGCTCTCAAATGTCTGTGGTTGGCCATTTTAAAATAGTTGTGCTAGGGTTTGCAGGCCCCCTCTCATCCAGTTCCTAAAGTTTGTGGGGTGGGTTCCCGGCGTGAAGAACGGATTCTGAAAAATCAGGGTATTCGGGCCCAAGCCACACGGGAAGCCTTTGGATTTCATTGCCCAGTCCCATATTTGCAGCGTGCATTTCATTGATGAAAGTATGCCTGGCCAGGAATTCAGTATCGGGGAAGAGATATGGGGAAGGGAGCCGAGGGGTAAGGGCAATCGTCATTGTTCAATTTCCACCCACCTCAGGGCTCCGTTGAGGGGAGCCAAGCTCGGAAGTGCGCCAGTTGTGAGGCCACATAATACTTGCGTAGGTTCGGGACACCCAGACCACACAGGTGAGCACTGCCCATCATCACTTTTCTAGGGATCCTGCCTCTTTTCCCCCTCCAAATGAATCAGATCATTTTTTGCTGAAGGTGGAGAAGGGAGGGCAATGGGATTGAAATAGGTAGGGAGGAGCAAAAGTTAAGAAATCGCGGGAGCAAGTTAATTTTGCAGGTTGCAATTCGCCCCAGCAGCGAAATTTCTTGGGAGGCCCATTGTTCGAGATCTCTTTCTAGTTCTTGAATGAGATAAAGTTCAGTTTGTGATGGGACAGTGAATTCGTGAGCGGGTCCTGTTTCTCTCGGTTGGGGTGGAGGGGCAGGGGGGTATCGGCGGGGGGGGAGACCGGGTCAATTGTACTTGCCATCCAAGTCTGTTGCAGATATGATCCCACTGTGCAGCCGAGTTTTTAACATTTGCTTCCAACTATGAAGCTGTAACAAAACAGTGGTAGTTGGCATCCAGCCTACTGCAACTAACCATAACGTTGAATTAAAATTGGGGTGTGCACCACTTGGGCCCCTGGGTGCTGTGGCGCATTAGGCTGGGCATAGGCTGTGTGAAGTCTGGGTATGAACGCTTCATGAGTTTCGGTGATCTGCTGATGGAGTCTGCAGTAGGCCACCGTTCACTCCGGCAGGAATTGCCCAGAGGAGTTGCTGGCTTACGCCCCTTGGTTACCTTTGCCAAGGTGTTTCGCTTTGGTCTGGAGAACTCTTTTCTCAATGGTGATGACCGACTGGCTGTTAGGATCTCTTGTTTTGTTGTGAAAAAGTGTACCCAAGTAATTACATCTGGGGGCCTGTCTGCTGGCCGGCTCCCTCAGGTGTGTATTCTGTGGGTCCGGTCGAGAAGCAGCATTGACTTATCCAGGTGTGGGAGGAGCGTCTGGAAGAGCCTGCCTATGTAGGCCGAGAGGGCCTGGTCTGAAATTGAGGTGGGTACGCCCTTGATCCGGAGGATATTCCTGCAGGCCCTGTTTTCTATGTCCTCCTGTTTTTCTGCCATCTCTTCCCTTTTTCCCCTCCAGCACCTGGATCCTTCTCTGGAGATCAGACACTATCGTAGATTGGCCCGTTGCCTGGTCTTACACTTATCCGAGCCACTGTTCCACTTCCAAAACCTGTTGGTCCAACTTGCCCACCTTTGACGAGATTCCCGCCACAAAGCTCCGGAATTCCACCTCGATTTCCGACATGTAGGATTACAGATCTTCTTTAGTGGCCAGTTGTCTGGTGGGGAGTTCCTGCGGAAGATTTGAGGCCTTGGCGGCGTCCATTTTTTTGTGTTTGTCCTGGGGTTGAAGGAGGGCTGCGATGTCTACGTTTTTCTGGAGCTTCTGTTTTGCCATAGCTGGGTGGTTGAGGGCCCCCTGCAGTGTAGTCGGCGTGGGAGAATTGGTCCCAATGGAGTTAATGGGTGGGAAGGGCTCCAAGAGGTAGCTCCGCAGTGGAAAGGCTACTATTGAATTGAGCAGGGTCCTTTTCAGCCCCGACCTTTACTAAGGTGAGCTTGTTGGTTAATTTGTAGGACTTCACCGCAGTTTCCCATAGCCTCTACTGGACCAGGTCCCATGGGTTGTCCCACTCCTGGGCGTAGTGCTCCCTTACCTGTGTGATCTTAGCAGGTAGGGAGGGCATTATGTAGCTCTTGTGCTGGTAAAATAGTGCAGTCTCCTTTAATGGAGCTGCTACCTCTCCCCAGGCATCTGCAGCCCCACAGGTCTGTTTCAAGGTGGCTTTATGGCATTAATGTTATGTTAATGTTAAAGGTTTTTATACAGCGCACCATCACCAACAGACGATCAGGCAGATCTGTAAACAAAAAAGGTGGGGGGGTGGGTTTAGTGAATGAAGAGGGCGTAGGAAAGTAAGAGGGGGTGTACTGTTGGCAGCTTCAGTTCGGTTTTCACGTGCGCTGAGCTTGGGTGTGCATTTAGGATCGAAGCAGGTCCTCGCGTGCTGTTGTTGCGATGTATGTGTTGATTGTTTGTTGTTGTGGTGAAGTCCGTGCGGTTTGCTGTGAGAGAGGTGGTTGTGTGGGTTTTTGTGTAAATTAAGTATGCAGAAATTTGAGGTTTTGGTTAGTGGGTTGTATGTCTCATAGTCCCTATAATTTAGTTTATGTATCAGGTTGTCATACTGGGTTCGTATATTCTTCTCTTGGTTTACTGATTTTCTAGTTTCTGTGGTGATACCGTGGCTTGTTCCAGCAGATTAAACTGGCCAAGTACCCCCGGTTCAGTGAGCATTGTCCCTTAGTTCGATAGTGGTGTAATATTATCCCTAACCAGCTCCTTGCTAACTATTTACTGTACGTGGTCGATTGGGTGGTATAATCTTCTCTTCCCTTTCCTGACTGTCTAGTTTCAGGGGTTGAGGCTGGCCTCTATCTATGTTTGACATCAGTACACCCAGGAGGCGAGTAAAATCCCTGCTTAGGTAGTGGGGTTATATTAGCAATCCCGCTCCTTCCTATCTATTACTATCGGTGGTCCATTGCTGCATGTGCCTTCGGGGATGCCGGTGCCATTGCTGGGTCTTACCCTGCTCTCCCGATAGATCTGGGGTGTTCCATGGTCTGAAAGAAGTGGTTTGTTTTTGAATTGATAAGTGGATATGTTACAGATCCGTATGTCTTTACTTTATTGGGGTTGATGATTTAGGGAGTCAGGGTAGGTTCTTCGCTCGGCCTAGTTCCTCTCTGTATGTCCTTATCGGCATTCTTTCTGGTTAGGGGTAAAGAGCCATGATTTGAGGAGTTTCCTGAATTGTAAGTGATCTCTTGTATTCTGTATGTTCTTTGGTAGTTCGTTTCAGGTTTTTGGGGCGAGGTGAGAAAAAGAGGATCCTCCGAGTTTCCTCTTGTTGAATGATTTGGGTTCCAAGCGGATGTCGCTGCTGGATCTGAGTGGCCTTGCAGTGTGATGTACGTTTAGTTTTCTTCTGAGGAACTCTGTACCTTGGTCGTAGATTGCTCTGTGGGTTATGCACATTGATTTGAACTTGAACCGCTGTTTGATGGGTAGCCAGTTTAGCGTTTTCAGCGCTGGTTTGGTGTGTTCTCTTCTGGGTAGTTTAAGGAGCAGTCTGGCCGCCTCATTTTGTATGCGTTGGAGTTTATTTAGCAGTCGTTCAGGCAATCCTAGACATAGGCTGTTAGCATAGTCTAGTCTGGACATGATGAGGGCGATGACGGCAGTTATTTTGTTGGTGAATGAGAGGAATGGTAGGATCCTTTTAACCGATCGCTGGAGAAAGAAAGATTTCTTGATTAGGGCGTTTACTTGTGGCTCTAGAGTGAATTCGTTGTCCATCAGGACTCCCAGGTTTTTTTACAGTCAGTGATGGGGCTGGGGTTTCGACAACTTTGGTTGGTCATGGGATGTAGAGGTTGTCTTCTCCGTTTTTTGTGATGATCATTATTTCTGTTTTACCTGGGTTGAGTTTAAGGTAGTTTAAGTTCATCCAGTTGTATATTTCACGAAGGCAGTTGTCTAGTGTTGCATTGTCTTCTTGTGAGCCTTGTATTTTGTAGATTATTTGTGTGTAGTCAGCGTAATTGTAGCAGGTGAGGCCATGTCTTTCGATGATTTGAATGAGTTATGACAGGTAGAGGTTAACGAGTAGTGGCGCGAAGGATGATCCTTGTGGGTTTGATTTGTATGGTTTCATCCATATGGTCTCTGTTCTGTTTGTTAGGAAGGATCTGACCCAAAGTAAGGCGTTGCCAGTGATTCTGAATTCTTCCAGTCTCATGATGAGGATGTCGTGGTTAACTGTGTCAAATGCTGCAGAGAGGTCTCCAAGTATCAGAGCAGTGTTGTTGTTTGAGTCTGCGTTAGCCTTTAGATCATCCCAGATTGAAATAAGTGCTGTTTCTGTTCCTCTCATCGATCTGAAGCCTACTTGTGCCTGGTTTAATAGATTATGTTCTTATATGAAGTCTTGGGTTTTTCTATATATGTTTGTTTCCAGGAGTTTAGCTTGGTAGGGGATGTTGGGGATGGGTCTGTAGTTGTAGAGGTCCTCTACGTTTCCTGTTGTATCCTTGAGGAGTGCTTTGATGTATGCTGATTTGAAGGCTTGAGGCACTTTTCCTGTTGAGATTGATTGGTTGAGGACGTTCCTGTAGTATTCCATTGGTGTTCCTTGTGCGAGGATTGATTTGTAGATGTCAGGGGAGCAGGGATCGGCAGGGGAACCAGATTTGTTGCTTTGATTTACTAGTTTGATGAAAGTCTCCACTGATATGTGTAGGAAGTTTCAGAGTTTGTTCTGGTGTTCCTTGAATCGGTCAATGTGGAGGTTGCATTGTCTGTTTTGAATGGTCTGTTGGATGGTCATGATTTTATTTTTGAATTGGTCTGCAAGGTCACTGCATAATTTCTTCGATGGTATTGGAGTGTTGTTTCAGCCGGGAGTTTTTTTTATTTTGTTTATGATTTTAAACAGTTCTTTTTGGGTGTTTGGTGCTTTGAGGATTCTGTTGTAGTATTTCCTTTTTGCTTTTTGCATTTCCTTTTTGTATGAACGGATATGTTGTTGAAATTTGAATTTTTTTCGGCATTCTTTATTGATCCTCCATTCTAGTTCTAGTTTTTTCCTTTTCATGGCGCCTAGTAATGGGGTGAACCATTTTGCTGTTTCTCTTTGCGGGATGGGCTGAAAGGTTTTTCTTTTGCGATTTCGTTGATTGTTGTGGTGATCCAGTTGTGAAGTATATCTATTTTAGTGTCTCGGTCAGCTTCGCCCATGGTCGTCGTTTGTGGTTTGGTGATCTCCAGTCGTTCCATTAAGTTGGAGTTTTTTATGGTTCTCCAGTTTCTTTTCATCATGATTGGTAGATTTTCTTGCTTCCTGGTTATTGGGGAGGGAAGTGTGATTACGAAGGGAATGATGAGGTGGTTGCTCCAGAGGATCTGAATCGGTGGTGCTGTAGTAATTAGATTTCTGTTGGCGAAGTATGCATCTAGTGTATGTCCTGCAGTGTGGGTTGCTCCTTTGACCTTTTATGAGGTTGTGGTTTCTTCATCAAACCAAATGTAGAAGTGTCCGAGGATAATCAGTTGGTTACGCTCGATAGCTAGGTTGGCGATTGCTTCTATGAAGTTGGCTATGAAGGTCGCATTGTACGCTGGTGGTCTGATAATCAGTATGAATTTCAGGTTTGTTCTGGGATTTGTTGATAGACGTATGATTAGGGATTCCCATTTGTTGATGTTTAATGGGTCTTCTGCTTTGATTTCCAGGTGTTCCTTGTGGATGATTGCTAGTCCACCACCTCTCTTTGTTTTCCTATTTACTTGGATGCACTTGAAAGTGTTGGGGAGGCAGTTATTGAGGGTGATCTTGGAGTTGTCATCTAGCCATGTTTCGGTTACAAAAAGGATGTCGATGCCTCCATCGCTTAAGAGGTCATAGATTTCGGTGGCGTGTTTTGACATTGATCTTGCGTTGATTAGATTGCAGTGGATCTTTTTGGTGTAATTTGGTTTATTTTTTGTTCCTGTTGTTGGTTTGCGAGTGTTCAGTTGGGGTGCTTTTTTATGTTGCCTCTGAGCCGTAGAGGTTCTGTGAAGGCGGCTTCATTGTTGAATCGGTCTATGAGATTGATAATTGGGTCACTGACTTCTATTGTATCTTCATCTCTTGTCATTTGCTGTGGATATCGATAGAGCCCATCTGTTCTTTTGATGTAGGGAGTAAGGGAGTTGGCGTCATCCAATTCTCTTCTCTGGTCCCCTCTTTTTTTCCGTTCTGGTGTTTTTTTTTATCCATCTGGAAATGTTGGTGTCGTTGGAGTATCTAGGTTCTTTGGTTGGTGCGAGGTACGGTGTAAGCTATAATGATTGTTCTCTTGTGATGATTGTTCTGTTGATAGCAGGGTGTGTTCTGTATTGAAAGCGTCTTCTGCTGGGGCCGGTTGAGCTTGTGTATCTGTGTTATTTGTACGGTGTTCCTTTTCTCTTTGTCTGCGTCCAATTCTGCGTTGGGTCATTTTGGTCTTAGTTGGGAGGAGTTGGTCTGGGTGTAAGGTTTATAGGACAGTTTCCAATCGTGGTGCCACGTGCCAGGCTAGTGTTGATTTTAAACTTCAATTGTTGCATCTACTAGTTTCCGAGGGTGTGTCTTTGTTCGGTCAGTTGGGTCTTCGGTCAGTGGGATTTTGTTCTGTCAGTTGTTTCCAATTCTCTTCAGTTGTTCTGTCTGGTAGTTTTTGAGGGTTTGTCTTTGTTCAGTCAATTGGGTAAGGTGTTCCTCTTGCAACGGAAGGGCTGTCTTGGGGGTATTGTACGTTAGAGGGTGGGCGTATGGATTGTGCTAAGGGTGCAGGTAACTGTAGGGGGATTATGGTACTAGTTACAGGCTTAGGTGCTTGCGGAATGTCCTGGGTGTCAGGTTCCTAGGATTAAGTAGTAACAGCTACTGATAATACCTAGACGATTAAGGGAAAGGAGGTGGAGAGTTAAGAAATTTTACAGGTGGTTAACAGAGAGATTGTATTCTTGGGTGTGGGGTATTAGAAGTCCGAAGCGATGTAGGTTTCAGTGGGAAGCAAAACTGATTGAACCATTTGATTCTGATCCTTGGACGGCAGTGGGTAGGTTCAGTTACGCATGGCAGTCTGTGATCAAGATTGGGACCGTAATCTATCGGGAGAGGGTATTGCTTTGCAGATGGCAGGGGTGATCAAGTATCACGTTGGAGACGCCTGGGTGACAGGGGAGGTTTAGCTTTGAAGGAGGTTGGAGGTAATTAAGGCCAAATTGACACCTAGATATCGGGAGGAAGGGTCACGTTTCTAAGTGGCGGGCAGCAATTAACACCTAGACTGGGGGACCTAGGCAGCAATTGAACACCTCGGCTGCAGTATCTGGGTAGCGGGAGAGGCTCCGGCCTCACAGTGTGGCAGAATTAAATTAAGGGATGGGGGTGGGGACACCTAGAGTAATTTTACTCACAGTGCATGTTGATACAGGAGAGAAATGGACCCGAGGGTCTTGTATTGAGGTGGAGAGGCCTAAGTTTTAGAGTGCAGTATATTACAGGAGAGGACGCTGAGATTCCAGAGTACTGTATAGTGGGGGAGAGGCCTAAGTTTAAATGTGGTTTCAAGTGGTTCAAAAGTAGTTTCAGTGTGGTCTCAAAAATAGGGGCGCACATTTAGGGAGTGTGCTGTATTGTGGGTTGGGAGGCTTACGTTTCAAAATGCAATTTCAGTTTAAAAGCAGTTTAAAGCAGTTCAGTGCACTTTCAAAATATAGGGGCACACTTGGAAGGGTCCTGTATAGTGGGAGAGAGGCCTAAGTTGGAAATGCAATTCTAAATGCAGTTTAAGCCTAAGAGGGCCAAGTTTCACAATGCAGTATGGTACAAGGGGTTTGTGTGATTGTGTCAGTATATGTTGAAGATAGACTAGATTGTTCCTAGCTTGTCCGTTGATGCTGGTTGACGGCAGCCTACCTGTAGTGGGTCTTGTCAGGGTGCAGTGGCCTGTCGCAATGGCTGGTATGCTGAGATGACTACGTAGCCACTGTTAGATGGCTGTGGTAGTGGGTCTATGGATTAGTCTTGCGCTTCTAATTCAGGGCTAGCTAGGCGGAAGTAGCGCTTATAACGTGGCAGCCACAGGAAGACGGAAGCAGTGGTTAGTCTTTGGAGACTGTTAGAGGGAGGTCCCTCGCTTCCCCTGCTGACACCTGCCGACACTGACTGGCAATGCTAGTTCAGGAGTCGCCCTTTGCCTTGGGCCTTAGCCGCCGGGCTGCACGGGCAGAGGGCTGCCCTGGGAGGTACTGTTAAAGGGAGGAAAGAAGGAGGGACTAGAGCCGGGCTCTGAAGCAGGGGAAGGGAATTAATATCAACGTGCGCAGGAGCACTTTTGTTTAAATATACGTGGTGCGTAATGCACAATTGAAGTATATGGGCTTACTGGGGGCTGCTTCTTACCTCTTGCACTGCGATCACGAAAGCAGAGGAAGACCGCATGGACTTGGGCCTGGTGGGTGGAAAGGACCAATCAGGGGAGGGGGCAGGAGCAAGGAGGGAGGGACTGACTAGGGCCGGGCTCTGATGCAGGGGAAGGGAATTAATAGCAACGTGCGCAGAGGGCTTTTGTTTAAATAAACATGGTGTCTAATGCATAATTCAAGTATATGGGCTTACTGGGGGCTGCTTCTTACCTCTTGCACTGCGATCACGAAAGCAGAGGAAGACCACGTGGACTTGGGCCTGGTGGGTGGAAAGGACCAAAACAGGCGACGGGCCGGGAGCAAGGAAGGAGGGACTGGGGCCGGGCTCTAAAGCAGGGGAAGGGAATTAATAGCAACGTGCGCAGGAGCGCTTTTGTTTGAATAAACGTGGGGCCTAATGCACAATTCAAGTATATGGGCTTACTGGGGGATGCTTTTACCTCTTGCACTGCAATCACGAAAGCCATTAATATGGGATTTAGCCTGGGTGTCCTCTTGCACTCTCCCAGGAGAGCTCCACTTTTGAGGAGGCTGTATACGTGCTCTGTTTGGGCCACGGGCAGGGATTCCTGGAGCTACGCTCGGAGTCAATTAGCTCGGGCTGCGACAATCCTCGCAGCCCACCTCCTGTGTTGCTCCGGCTCCTCCTCCTGCAGGAGTCAGAGTCGGGTCTGTGTCAGTGTGCTACCGATTCCTCCTGCGGACAGCCCTTCCGTTATCCAAGGGGAGGGAAGAAGGGAGGCCTCACCTCGCAGTCCGCTTGTTCTCCGTTGCTAATGGGCCAAGCTGGGATCGGCTGCTGTGAGATCTCCTTGTCGCACCGCTAGTGTTTGGCTAACGTGACTGCTACCACCGTTATGCTTGCAGTCCCCGATTCCTGCTCCCCACTGGCAGGTTACTTTGTTGAGTGTAAAGCGACGAGTCTCAGGAGCCGCGCTGGCTGGGCAGACGGCAGCCATCTTGGGAGCTTTCTGGTGCGGGTCCGGCGGGACCGCTTTCATTTAATTACTCGGCCCCAGGGTCGTAGAATGCTGCGCCGCTTTCCCCAGCACTTCTCCTCCAGTTCACCTTTCACCACCTGGCATTCAGTGGCGCCGTCGTTCGCTAGGACCGGAGCTGGCATGTTTGTATGTCAAGCTTCTCACTGAGGCTACAGGAGAAGCGTCCACATCGCTGGCGCTTCAAGACACGCCCCCATACAGAGTACTCTTAATAATACAAGTCAGGTAGAATGTATACAAATACAATTATTTAGGACAGGACAAATTCTTAGCAATAAAAAAACACAGGTAAGTATTACACTAAACATTCCCTAATGTAGTATACACATTCACCTTTGGCATGCTGTGGTTATGGAGCACTAACACTTTACTTGGGGAACAGTTAACACAATCTGTGCAACTGCAGTGTAGCAAATCAAGTGAATAAAGAACCATGCAAGTAAGAACCAAATTAGATAACTAATGTGTTGAAAAGTAGTTAGAAACAGTATACACAGCCTTACAAAAGAGGTTTGTACCTTAAAATGTCCTTCCCTAGCTGGGGAAAAGGAGGCCTCAAGATACCAATGCAGTTCTTTTCAGAAGGCTGAGAGTCTTTTTAATAATCTGAACAGGAGTTGGCAAAGCCAACAGGGAGTTTGTGTTTTAAAGTAGTAGAACAAATGAAGAAAAGTTATCACACCATCTCCCAATTCAACCACCTTAGGGGAAGCCTAGAGGAGGATCACTGACCAGAACTCCACCGATCACTGTCAGGCAAGGGAAAGGTAGGGTAAGGCCATTAAACCCTGTGGTGGAGGGCAGTATGAACAGGTATGTGCACTCATTCCCTCTACTTTGATTCACTCAGTGACTCACTACCATGGCAGCTCCTGAAATCACTGCCCCTCTGCTCTATTTCCTGGTTCTGTTGGGGAAGGACAGGGGTCTCAGATGCAGACGTCACGTTCAGCTTCGAGGTTTAAGGTCTGGCTGGTCGGTGGTTCCGCACTTTTGGTGTGATGGTCTCAGGGATTGGACAGCTAGATGACCACATTGTCGATGACCTCAGAGGACCACAGGACACAATGCAGGCAGAGATTTGCAATGGCCATTCGAAGAAAATGGAAGAAGACAACCCTCACTGGCGGAAACAAAGATGCTGGTCCTGCAAGGCTCTTCTTCATTCTGGAGAGCTACAACTGCAGGGGAGGCCACTTGTTACACAAGACAAGGGTCTGCAAAGTCCCAAATATGAACTCTGGACAATGACCAGTGCAGCTGGTCAGCCCACAGGATGGTTCCAGGACACTTCTGGAGGCTTCAAAGGACAGGATCTTGAAGCAGGGGTGGGGGGTGGAGACTGGTTGTTAACAGCAGTCCGGGAGGGTTTTGCTGGGACGGTTAACTCAGACAATGCTGGTTGGCTGTGTAAAGTACTCATGGTGACAACAGTAAAGACAGACAAGTGATCACAGTACAAGGGTGTTTATTAAACTGTATGCAGGTTGGAAAAATGCCTAATCTACACCTAAATCTAAGATGGGATCAAGCGTCGATCATCAAATGAGAATAAGGCAGTCCTAGTGTCGTTGTGTCAAATAAAAAGGGCCTATACTAAAAAAACCTATTGCCAAACCTTACAACTAATACAAAAAGGGTGTGGGATGGTTTTCAAGAAAAGGAAAGAAGTGTGAACAAATAATATGCCAGGATGCAGTAGGGTGGATCTCCCTTCCCCACGTTTTGAGCAAGGGGTAAGATGGGACCTTGGAGCACAGCACACACTCAAGCTTTCCCACCACGAGTCGACAGTTCCACTTTCAGTTATCAGGACCTTCGATGGGCAAGTCTCGTTTCTCCCGAAAGTCTCTTGTCTTCGAGGGCCTGACGTCTTCAATAACCAAAACAAAAGTTTGTTCCACAAAATGAAAGTTTGTTTCCTGTTACTTAGGGTGAGGATTCTCCACCCCTGTGTCCCCCTCTTCTGGGCGCTGACCCCTCTTTACTCTCACCCTCACTTACAAATCTTAATATCTTTTTAAACAGATCCAGTGGACATCCCTCGACCGGGTTCACTTTTGTCTACACACTGTTCCTTGGGACATTAGACTTGTCCCCCTTTTCGTCAGCCTCCCTCTTCCGGGTTCACTCTTGTCAACTTCAAATTCACTTATATTTTTACGGGATACACTTCCCTTGCTTTCTCATGTGGCAGAATTTGCTTCGCTTGCTTTTTTTAAGGTCCGTAGGTCAAAGGCTTTCGACTGTACAGGGATTTTGCTTGACCTCCTGTATGATCACTTTGACCTATCCTGACGGCTCTCCTACGGCCTTCTGGTTTCTATAGTTTTACTCAGATGGGGATCGACCAGCGTTTCCCAGAGCAGTACCCACGCGGTGCCTTCCCCTTCTGCAGCTGGCCTCCCTTTTACAATTGTACAGTTCTCTGAACTTTGCGACTTTCATTCAACACAGCCCGGTTCTTATAGACTCTCACCTCGACTCACCGGCTGGGATGAACCACTTGGCTTTCCTCTTTACTGGAATCAAGGTCGGTACCACGGCAGCAGGAATCTCCCTTGCTCTGGCTTATCAGCGTCATAACGCTCTGTGTACCGTTGACATCTGTTGCAGCACACTTGGGCTATTGTCCTCGGTCTTCTGTTTCTTTCAGCGGAAGGTTTGCAGGGTTTTGTCGAAAAGGGTAAGGTCACGTCTCTCGTCATCAGCCTCTCCATATTTGCCACCTTTCTCCTCCTCTTGAACTGCCGGGTCTGGATAGCTGTCTCGTCGTGCGGTCGTACTATGCTCTCTTGCTCTACCTTTTATCCCTGTGGGGAAGGGAAAGGGCCATCAGGTGTGTGCGAGTCGGATCAATTCCCTGACTTTGCCGATCCGTCTATTGGGACATGTCAGGTAAATGGCTCTGGTGTTAGTCCGTTCTCTAGTGTGTCGTGCAAAAGTGTTCGTAGAAGAAAAGAGGGGGGGCAGTGTTTTTGAATGTCCTACATGGTAGGATGGGGAAAAGGTGTTGAAAGAAGGGTGATACCGTGTCTCACCCATCGGTGTCCAACTCCCACTCCCTGAGGACGCCTCTCCCCCTCCCCATCCCGGTGATCCTCCCTCACTGGTCCAACCCCAGGAACCGGCTCTAATAGCGATGGCCGTGTCACGGCCAACTGGATTAAAGATCCCCTGATACTAGCTAGAGAGGCACCTTCGGGTTTTTCACTGCTGCAAAAAAGGGTTCCAGGCCTTCAGTAGGATGCGCTTCTTCATAGGGATCTTGGCTCCAATGACGATCTGCTGAATGGCTGCAAACTTAATCCTTTTTTCCTGGATTCGAGCTGGAGTCGCCCCAAGCTCATAAGGGTAAATATCTGCTCCATTCAAACTGGAAGGGGCTGTCCAATCATGGACAGCCTCTGGCAACCACATCTGCCCAGCAACAGACATTTTGGCATTGATGTGGAATGGGGCCAGGCAGTCCCAGCCCCCACATATCTGGACAGACACATACACACACACGGACACACACGGACGGACACATACACCTTTGTCCAGAAAAACTGGAACTTTTCCTGGGAAATAGATCCCTATATGTCAAATCCAGCCTGAGAGAGTAGGAAGTAGACCAAAATACAAGATGCCTAAAGGACTGGTGAAAATCTCGTGGCATAGCCCTTTTAGACTATGTTACTATAAAAGGCATTAAGCAGTAAAATGCAAAAGTGCACGAGACAATTAAAGAAACACAGTAGAAAAACATTGGTCCCCTCAGCCGGTCTTGGACACATCATGCAAGTAACCACAAAGGTGCGATAAACAAAGTTAAAGGGACACAAAGTATCCCTACCGCACCTCACTGAAAGGTGAAGAGTGCACTGTATATTTCCACAATGGAGAACAGCAGTCTCCAGCAATGATAGCCATAGGAACTGATCAGTGCACCCAACAAATATGAGCATAGCAAGGCAAGTGAAGTAAAATGGCTTCACTTGCCTTCAAAAGTCGAAACCGGTACAAAACAACAGCAAAATGTTGGGGGGGTACCATAGATGTCTATGGAGGAAAAGCAGCAAAAAGAAAATCTTTCCTAATAGAAGGAAAAGCATTACAATACTTTGATAGCCTACTTCCAAGTAAAGGCATCGCCCTGTCTCACAATGAACTAAAATAAAGTCTTGCATGCCAAGTCATGGAGCAAATTCTTAAAAAATCCTATTTTTAATTCAAATTTTCTTAAATTCATTTAAGACATGTATATGCCACATCGCCAGCAGAATATTGTGCAACAGGAATGAAGAATACCTAAAACACTGAAGGAATTCTAAAGGATAATGTATAAATATGACCTAGCCACTAACTCCCAATTATTTAACAAAATAATATTACATTTCTAAAGGTATTCATACATGCATTAATCAATATGGTGAACGATCTATCCAAATGGGCAAACAAGACAGAATGATATTGAATAGATAACAGAGGGTGAGGAATGGAATGGAGGTACAATTTAAGGCAAGCTGAATAGATACCATTATACAATTCAAACGCAATCAATTAAACATTTAAGACATTAAGCATATAAGTAATTGAATGAGTCCCAAATGAACTGATGGTCTTCAAACAATTTCTTTTCCATATAAGAAAGTTCTCTCTGGCCGATATTTATCGTACTTTGAATCCAGTCTCAATGTTTCAATTTCGCACTACTTTTCCATTTCGCCAATATTTACCTTTTTGCTACTATCAGCGCTTTATGTATTCATATTTTCATATATTCATATATTTGTTGATAAAAGACCTAGTATGCAAAACACCAGGGAACGCAGCATCTCAATTTGTGTAATCATCTACATTCGATAAAGAACTTCATCCCAGTATTGGCTGATCTTATCACATTTCCAGACCATAAGTACATTTGTTCCAACCTCTTTCTTTCATTACCAACCTAAATCTGACAATTGAAGTGTACATTTCTTGTTTTTCCATGGTGACCAGTATAAACAGTGAATGATTATACGTGGAGTGGTGTGTAAATCCATGGTCCAATTTAAAGGTTTGTCATATATTTACAAATATTTATCCAATTCTGATCCAAGATGATCTTCCCTATCTCAATTTCCCATATTACCTACTCTGGTCTTCCTACAAGAAGTATATAGTTTGAGTGCAAAAACATGTAAAACATTGATGCAGAATGACAGCACTTTTGTGATACTGAGAATAGGTCAGGAGGGTCATGGCTGCTTGCGTTTCACAGACGTGGGGTGGAGGTAATAACTTCAAACAGTAGATGACATCTTGTGCTAACGAAGTACATCATTTGTATTTGAAGTGCAAAAAAGTCAAGGTCTACTTGTGAGCTCCCATCTAAAATGTGTCCAAGCTTCCAGATGCCAGTAGCTTGCCACGACCGCCAATTCAGTAGCTTGGTGTTAGATGTAATTGCAGTATACATCCATAAAAGGCATTCTTTAGATAAAAGATATTTTCCATTCATAACCCGATTTGCATATTCCATTATATTAACACATGACATATTGGAGGCAGAGTTTCTTTAATCCGTAAATGTTTATTGACGGATAGTAGACAATCAGAGGGGGTCATAGAGATTGAGTCTCTTTCTATATTTACCCAGGCATGCTCATTTTCTGGGATTAAATTAATCTAATGATAAAGGCCATGCAGAGAGAAAGCAGCATAATATGTTCTTATGCTGGGGAAGGCAAATCCTCCTCCTTCCACCGGTCGAAGAATTGACATTGGGATCTGAGTTCAAGATCTACTCCCACACAGGAAATTATTAAATACTTTTTGTATTTCTTTGAGCAGGTTTTTTTTAGGAAGAGAATGTGGGAGCATATTAAACAAATAAAGGAGCTTGGATAATAAATGCATTGTAATTGTTACAATTTTTCCCTGTATAGTGAGATTTATCATCTCTTACATTCAGTGATTATTTCTCTCAGCTTTATACAAATATAATTGTCCAGGAAGATGTACGATGTCCCTTAACACAAGTACTTAAATACCTCTTTGGTCCGACTAGTGATTAGTCACCAAGAATTGGCATTTTTTGCATTTTAGTGATGGTTAATCTAATATTTGAAAATCCATTGGATGGATGTACACTTACCTACTAAAACATCTTGAGGAATGACTGAAGGGAACGATTTTGGTAAGTTTCTTCTGACATATTGTATATTACATTTACTTGATTAGCAGCGTAAAGACTCACTCTAACCTTCCAGTCACCTACAGATTACCACCCACTCTAGCCCTTCATTCACAAGTCAGCGACAGACTATGGTTAAGGGGAGGGTTGTGTTATCTGCAATATTTGAATTAAACTATTAAGATAAGAGGTGATTGATCAAGCTGATTCTATTATTTTGAAGTTTTTGGAAGTGTTTTTTGGTTTTGGAACCACTAAGGTCACATTGTCTTTAGAAGGCTCTTTATGATTATTTTCAGAATCTGTAAATATTGGAAACCTCTGAAGAAGAGAATTGTTTCTCGAAATGCGCTGGGTTCAGCTGTTTTTTTTTGGTGAAAAGTTAAAGTATAAATAAGTCTCTCATTATATCCATTGGATGACTATTTATCAATTAGTATCGACATTTATATACTCACACTTACTTCTATTGTAATCTCTTCAGTACCATTTGGCTTTTTTGGCCACAGATAGTGTGCAGGGGATGGGAGTTCCCAAAGCTAGGAACCCCTCTCCTATTTCCAATGAAATTCCTGGCCAGGAAAACAGCATCGAAAGAACAATAGTGTCATTGGGAAGACTTCAGTTTTAGATATGTCCACTTTGAAGTTTGTTATTTTACCAAATCTAGAAAAAATGTCTAACAGTTTATTGAAAGCTTCTTCTCGAACTGAAAGAAGTCACAAATCTTCTTAATATAATAACGCTTTTGAAGTATATTCACCACACTTAATGCCCTTAATTTCGTTATTCAATCTAATTGCTGTTGCCCAAGGCTCAATGAAGATGTTACAAAGAAGAAGTGATAATGGGCATCCCTGATGGGTTCCACGTTGAATCTCAAAAACAGAGAACCTCTGCACATCTAACAGAAGCTGTGCCTTTGCTCTACTGTATAAGGCTTCAAATAAATGCAAACATGTAGGTCCCAAATTGATAAATACGTCCAATTTATAATATCAAAAGACTTTTCCGCATTCACACTGACTGCGACCAATGGCTCAGGGGAAATTTTATTTACATGAAAAAGGTTGATTAGCACCCACATATTTTCATGACTATATCATACTTTCATCAATTCTGTTTGATTTGTATCTATTAATCGCAGTATTATAAGGCTGAACTGAGTAGCAAAAACCTTTGCCAATATCTTGACATCCAAATTCAAAAGGGATATCAGTCTTTAATTTGCGCAACTCGTGTGTTCTTCTCCTGGCTTGTGGGTCAGTGTGATGATTGCTAGTTGCATAGATGCACTTCACCTCTTCTAGTAATCTCCACATAGACAATCAGCAGAATCTGGCTTAATATTTCAATAAATGTATTGTAAAATTCTATTGGGAACCTATCAGGACCTGGACTTTTATTATTTCGCATATTTATCATTGTGTTTGTAATTCATCCCTAGATATTGAGGGCTCTAATTTTTCCACATCTGACTCGCATAACCCTGACAGGGCTAGCCCTTCCAAGAAATCTTGTCTTCTTCAGTACTAGAATCCTCAGATCTATATAAGACTTCATAGTATTCATAGTATTCCCTAAAAGCATTACTTATGTCTTCATGTTTTGATATAACCACCCTGTTCTCTGGTTCCATGTATATTCTCTTCAATTTGTTTTAGTCTATTTGCCAATAAAGTTCCCTCTGCCGGCCGAATTCTCAATAAGTCAGTCTGGTTTAGAATTGTGCTTATTCCGCCGTTTTCAGTGAGCCAGTGATCTAATTTATGCCTAGCTCTCGACACTGTTTGTCTTTTATTATCTGACAGTTCCCTATTATCCTGTACTACTGCTTCTCTCAGCTACCATTTTTTCTTCTTCATTTACCTGTATCTTTTTTAATGTGTTGTGTAACCTATAATCTTCTCACTAATGGTTGCCTTTAAGTATATCAAAAAGCAAAGCTATCCTCTACTGACCCTCTATTATCTTGCATATAGTGTGGTCATTCTCAAAGAAATTCCTTAAATGCAACCTCTGAAAGTTAGGATATATTAAGTCTCCATCTCCATCAGTTTGTCTCCCTGCCAATGAACAACGCAAAGTAATACCTAGGTGATCTGAAATGACCATGTTCCCGCCGTCTACCACCAACATGTCTGATAACGTTTTGGAGATTAAGAAGAAATCTATACATGTTGAAGAACAATGTGAGTTTGAGTAAAAGGTATACTGCCTAATGGTTAGATTAGGAGTTCTCCAAGGGTCTATCTGATTACAAGTTTTAACCATATCTCTCAATTCTTTTTGCACTCTACATTCTGCCTGATGTGGAATGCCTGCCAATTTATCCATATTACTGTTCATGACAAGATTAAAGTCACCCCCCTAAAATAATACCTTCTCCTTGCAGTGAATCCAATGCTTCAAATACAAATTATCCTGGTCTGTATTTGGGGCATATGTATTCATGAGAATAAGCCGTATTCCTTCCAATAAAATTTCTATTGCTTTATATCTATCTTCTATATCCACTACTTTCTTCCCCCACACCATGCACATATCCTGCATCAATAGTATAGTTACTGCTCTTGATTTCAGAGGATAACAACCAGAGATTTCTTGATTATATTTTCTATTTAATATGTATTTTCGGCGTTTTTCTAGAAGCTGTGTTTCTTGCATAAAAACAATCTCAGCCTTCATCTTGTTTATATGTGTTTATATGTGTTAGTATTTGTTTCCTCTTCACTGGACTATTAATCACATTAACATTCCAGAACCTTCAGTTTGGGTGATAATTACTGAACAGTTTTATCATGTCTCAACAGTACTATTCAGTTACAAAATATACATTACAATCTACTTCAACTTGGCTTAAGGTAAAACACAAAAGGAGAGCACACTTAGGGAGGTTTTGTATAACTTGTGACATGACTTGGGCTCTAAACTACACCCTTAATAATATAACAGTCTTCAAACACTGTTAGGTTGGCCCAGTTTGCAAATTGCAATTTGATCATCACGCTACCATACTCCTTTTTAGTACTGGTCTATAGAGAGGTTGCCCGGCCATAGTTTTACTCTTGCGACAGGTCCTGTGCGAGTGCGAGCGGGCAGGCCCCGACCCTCCCCACTTGAGTCGGAGAGAGATCCTGAAGCCAAAGGGTGCAATGAACGTGGCATTGTTAGGCAAAATCCTGTGCAGTTCCCTTGGGGAACACTGCAAGAAGATTAAGACTACAGGAGTAAGCAGTAAACCCAATTGGTAGCAGTCTGCAGCACCCAGATTTACCTGGTAGCTGTGGCTGAGCAGTCAGACTTCTCTCAAGATGAGTAGGGTAGTATACAGAGGATACACAATAGGGCTAAAAACACAGTAGAGCAAGCAAACACTGACCAGAACTTGGTATCAAAAGTATATAATTATTTATTTAAAACACACTTTAGGAAATACACTAAGCACTATAAATCAAAGCAAGTTCAAAAACAGTCAGATAAAGTAGACACACCTCCCTTAATAATTATTAGACAAGTCTAGGTCAAAACACCACTATTTGTAAAAACAGATGTGAGCACGTAACTTAGATGGCACTCCAATAATTAAGTTTAAGGGAGAGAAAAAGGCAGGTCATGAAAATAAAACAGTTCCCAACACTTTTATGAGACCACAGCAAGTTAGCGAAGGCAGAGTCTACTGTAGAGCCAAAGTCCATAGGCCAGGCCCACTTTAAATGCAACAAGGCAAAATGTGCCCAAGATCACACAGTTTAAAAAGCACTCAAGTCTTTGCAGGAATGTTCAAAGGAGGTTGGTTTGATGCAAAAGATAAAGTTAGAAGGTCTGGAGCCAACCCATTTGGAAAGCCAAGGATTTAAGGGTCACCTTTAGCAATCCGCAGAAAGGGAGGCCAGGCGGAACACAGTACCTTAAAGAGTGAGGAAGCTCCAGCAGTGGCAGTGGGTGCAGTTCGTGGTTTCGACCAGGGGAAGAGAAGATCTCGTCGAGGAGGAAACTTGGAGTTGTTGCACTGTCCAGGGAAGAGACCAGCCGCGGAGTTCGTTTGGTTAAAAAGGTGCGTTCCTTTTATTCGCGGTCACAGTGGTGAAGCTTGGCTATCCGGCCGCCAGGGTGCTTGGCACTGGCAATTCGATCAAGAGACTTCCTGGAAGGCGAAAGGCGAACTGGTTGTCCCCACCAGCTCAAAGGGAGAAGACTCTTACAGCAGAAGATCTTCTCTTGTCATCGGGAAAGTGGTGAGGCTGTTGCAGCAGGGCTCCACCGGTGGTGTTGTCGTTGCAGATGGCTCAGCTTCTCCCCTCTTCGGATTTCTTAGGTCTTGTGGCGACTTCTGAAGTTCCAGTCCCCAAAGCCCTGCTTTTATGCAGAAAAACCCCCATTCAAGCCGGGCGGCTCACCACTGGGCCACTCAGAACAGAATGCGACTTGGGTTGCTAAGGCAACGCAGTCCAGGGTGCCAATTCCCCCACCCACACATCCTGTGGAACCCAGACAGAGTGGCACCAGTTGGAGGACTTCTGTGGAGAAGCCCGCCAAAAAGTGGAACAAAGGGCCCAACCTTGGTTGGAGTTACATAGACGGACACAAACGCCATTTTGGAAAAGAGTTCTGGTGAAAAGACCCAACCGGTGATTTTATATTAAATAAATAAACCAGCGGTATCTTTAACATTGCACCAAAAAGTGGTGCGTTTAAAATCAAGGGGAAAATCCCATAGGAAATATTCTGGTGGAATATTTCGCGTGGTAACCACTGCCACCAGCCAGAAACTCGACAAGGGGGGACTGGACAGTGCCCCCTTGGAAACAGACCCATGGGCAATCGAATTAACCCCTTCCAGTACTGCCACAATATGATGGTTTGTACTGGTTCTGTTCATAATTTTGGACTAGTAAAGGCAATGGTGACTTTACATGCCCTGGGAGACAGAAGTCAGTCCCAGGGTATGGAGTCTATGTCTGGGGGTCACTATGACACCCCTGTGTTACTGCACTGAGGGTGCTGTGTAACACATACACTAAAACAGATGATACCCTATGGAGTAAAAAGACCCCATAGCCCATAAGCACAAAATAAGTCAAAGACATACCTCAAATCATGCCTAAGAGTGGGAGGAAAAGAGTCTCACTCTTAGCAGGAGAAAAAAAAACCCAAAAATCCAGCAAAGCTGCTGTGGGACTCACTAGGTTTGGGAAATTAGCCTTATAAGAGAATTCTCCCTAACAGGCATCAGCACCCGTCAGATGACACAGCCATGCAACCCAGCAGCAGAGTCGCCATGGGGGGAGAGGGAAGTGCAGCTCCAGTGGACAGCGTTTGCTGGAGCCCGCACAACAGAGGTAATTCACTAGCCCATCAGGGACTTTTTCTAAGGGAGAAAGGCGTCCATAAAGACCATGTAAATCAGATCCCAGTACAGTCACCATGTGAGAAAATGAGCTAGTATACAAGCCCTTTTTAGCCTGACACATCCCTGGAGACAGGTAAACTATTGGCTAAATCAAGTTGGCCAATCCGGGTGGTGAGGGTATTTGAGTGACTTTAGGAATGCTATAGTGTGGGTTAGCTGGGTGAGGACATGAGTTGGTGGAGGACATCAGAGAACAGAGGAGGCGAGAGCAACTGGAGTGCGGGAAGGGGTGAAGAGGGATGGCCCATCACCAAATTCCCCAAGAACCCCAGAGCCCTGAGACCAACCCGGGAACCCCTGAGACTAATCACTTGAATATTTAAATAAACACCCTTGGACTTTCCAACTGAGTCAGCGTAGGTATTCAGAGTGGGCTGCCCTGCCACACTCTACATACCATAATGACCATGACATATTCTAACAGAGGAATTGACTTGTGCTTATACTACATAACATTATAAAGTTATAATAACAGATAGCAACACTATATTAAAGTAAGTGCTCTTCGTGGTCCCCACAGTCCTCTATGAAGGCAACAATAAATATGAACCACCCGGGTGCAATTCTCACTATTAGGTTGCAGGTTCATTTTTGTAGTAGGTATTTATTTTATTGAGCATTTGTAAGAAAATCAGTTTGAAAATTACTTGATGAATAATGTCAGATGTGATGTAATTCGACCTATATCTTCTCCAGAATTATTGTGATTTAGAATTCTATATAGTACTACATTCCCCCACATAATTAGTTGTTGATACTAATTATCAGTATAGAACACTTGCCAGTAATTTCCCCGGATCTTCCAGGTTGAGCATCCTAAACATGAACATGTATTATACATCTAATTTGATCCGAGTTAGCTGTGCCCGGACTATGTTCTTCAATGTATTGGATTACCTAGTCAATTCAGCCTGCTGAGTTAGGTGCAGTGAACATCAAGGTGCCAGTCCTTCTCAATTCAACCACTCCATTCCCTTACCTTCTGTAGTTTGACATGGGGTACAAAGTATAGGGCCAACAAACCACCAAAAGTCTAGGATTGCTCGAGCACACTCTCAAGCCCTTCATACATCCAACATTAGTGTACACTAACTTACAATTTTTCAAGTCTGCCTTGAAAATACAACCCATTTATCACAGCACTTTGGGACATATCCACCTTGGTGTGTTTGCAGAAACATTGTCCACCTAACAGTGCTGACATGTACTCATATTATCACAAAACATTTTTCTCTGCTGAATACCCCCATCCTGTGTTTGTAGCATCTATTTTCTACTTTTGTTTGTTTGTTTTTTTAATCACTTATAATGCTCACCCAACACAAAGGTAGCCGGGCGCAGCAGCACAGAATATGCAAGGCTTAAATTACAAGGTTACAGATTACATGCGAGCAAAATAACAGATTACATGCTAGCAAAATATATACAGGCCAAAGATAGTCAAATACAGATAACATACAGGTAAAATATTTACAGAGTTACAAGGAGGACAGCATATATACAGGCACTAGCAGGACGTTGAGTCATTAGCCAGAGGGGGGAAAATGAAAATGTACCCATGGGCAACAAGTGGGTGGGTCTATAACATATCATTGGCAGACTTCAGCAGGTTGATGTAGTTGGATCTAAATTTCAAAAAGGGCTGCTGCTCACGTAGAGGGTGAAGCAGTGAATTCCATAATTGGGCTGCTCGGACCTGGAAGCTATTTCCCCCAGCCTTAGTTAGCCTGAATCTTGGTATGAGGAGGCTATTGGCATTAGAGGTTCTTGCTGGTCGGGTGGAGCTTCTTTTTAGGAATTTGTTTGTGAGATAGCTCGGTGCAGCATTGTTCAGAGCTTTGTGAACAAGGGATGCCACTTTTAAATGGATTTTGTTTTGGGTGGACAGCCAGTTATTTTGGTGCCTGATCTTGGATATGTGCGATCTTTTGGACACACCAAGAGCTGCTCGCAAGGCGTTATTTTGTAGGATTTGAATTCTGTGGGTGATGGATTTATTGGCACCAATGTAGAAGGCATTACAATAGTCGAGCCTCGATAGAATCAGGGCTCTAGCTAAAATGATGCAGTTGTTATCTGAGAGAACGTGTTTGCCTGCTCTAATGAGCTTACAGGTGTAAACTGTGGCAGATGCCATAGACTTCACCCATTTGTCGGAGGAGAGGGTGGAGTCCAGATAAAAGCCAAGTGTCTTCACCTCCTTAGGCACCTTGATGATATTACCCTCGATCTCAAATGAGGTGTAGTCTTGGCTTAGCTTTTTGAGGTTACAATGAGTCCCTAGGATGAAATGAAATGAAATGATATTTTATTTATATTGCGCTCGTACACAAGTGATTCAGAGCGCGAAAGGATGATGAGCTCTATTTTATCATCATTCAGGCATAGACCATGGGTTGCCATCCATGCCTGGATGACATACACCCTATTTACCAAGGCCAAATTCTTGTTGTAATCCCCTGAAAGTGGGAGGAGAATCTGGGTATCATCTGCATAGTTACTGTAGGTGATACCAAGAAGGTCCAGATCATAAAAAAGGGGCTTAGTAAATATGTTGTATAGGGTAGGGGAGTCGCAAGAGCCCTGAGGAACTCCCCACAGGATGGGAATCGGGTCAGCCGCTGCCAATGGGGAGAACACCCTCATAGTCCTGTCACTGAGGAAAGACTCAATCCAGATTATGGCCTCTTTAGAAAAATGTGCGGCTGAGTCTAGGTGACTACAAAGGACCCTGTGTGGTCCACAAGGTCAAATGCAGCCGAGAGATCCAACAACAAGAGAAGAGCCCTTTGTCCTTTATCTCGTAATTCATCTATTTGTGCCTTCAAATCAATGAGGGCAGTCTCTGTGCCGTGTTGGGGTCGGAATCCTGATTGATGTTCTCCTAAGAGTTTATGTTGCTCCAGAAATTTTTGGATTTGGTTATAAGCAATCTTGTCCAAGATTTTAAGCAAAAATGGTACTGTTGTGATGGGACGGGAGTTTGTAGGTATGAGTGGGTCTAGGGTTTGTTTTTGGAGCAGAGTTAGTACCCAAGATTGTTTCAGATTGGACCGCACAGTTCCGGATGTGAATGAGGCGTTGACAAGTTTCTAAATATATGGGGAAAGATCCCTGGCAGTGTCTTTTATGAGCTAGGCAGGGCAAGGGTCACCCTGGCAGTTTGATGGCTAGAGAGAGAGAGGATGACTTTCTCCACCTCAAGGATAGAGATTTTAGAGAACATGAATCGTGCAGCTAGGTCCTGTTCCTTTAAAGTGGGTCTATGTTAAGATTGTTGGTCTAGGATGGTTGAATGAGAGAGGCTTTTTTCATGGCGATTTTCTTTTGGAGTATGGTTATTTTATTTGATAGTGCTTGTTGAATATCAGAGCACCATGTTTTATCTTTGGAACATGTGTCCGGAATGGGGATAGGTGACTCTACTTCCTTGAGGATGGTGAACGGTTCCCTCATACTCGAGTTAGCATTAGATATACGCTTGTAGAATGAGTTTTGCATGGCCAGGTGGATTTCCTTTTTATATTGGGAGGAGATTTCTGATAGTTTATTTTTGTGGTCTTCTGAGGGGATTAGCCTCCAAGCTGTTTCGCAACCCCTCTTAAGAAGTCGAAGATCCTTTAGTTCGGGGGTGAACCATTTATTTAAATGGGATTTGGGTTTACTCGGTCTAAGTTTTAGAGGGGCGATGTTGTCAAGGGTGGTTAACATGATTTTGTTGTACTCGTTGACAAGTGTTTCGGGGTCTAAATGATCCGCTAGTCGGTTAAGAGTGGGTAGGATCGCCGGGATGACTTTATCCTTGGTGATACTCTTTATTTCTTGTTGGACAAGGCAGGGCCATGGTGGGTGCTGGCGAGAGTGGTCTAGAGGTGGATAGTTCAAAGGACAAGAAAAAGTGGTCTGTCCAGGGTTGTGGGACGATGGATTTGATGTTGGCGGTGCAGTTGTAATCAGCTAGCCAATAGAGGATTCTCCCTTTGATATGGGTGGGTTCGAGAGTTTTTTGCGTTATACCCAGATCAGAAAGTGTGTTGGCAATGATGGTGGCATTTCTGTCTAGAGGGTCAATGAAACCCAGGTTAAAGTCCCCTAGGACAAGTAGTTGTGTGGAAGTTTTGAGGTTGTTGGAAAGTAGGTTGTAGATATCCTCCTCGAATGTCCCAAAAGGTCCAGGTGGTCTATAGATGAGGTGGATAGTCAGTGTCTCAGAGATAACTAGAGGAAGTTTGATGGTGAGCGTTTCGCATAATTCAGAAAAACTATGGTGGGCGTCGTTCTCATGCCTAGGCTAGTCTTTGCGATGATAGCAATGCACCCGCCACTCATATTAATTCTGTCCTGTCTCAGTATGGTGTAACCATCCGGGATTGCTAGGTAGAGTAGGGGTCCTGCTGCGTCGTGCAGCCAAGACTCTGTGATAGCAAGAAAGTCCAGCTTATCGACCAATATCAAATCGCAGATATCCATGGCGTGTGCAGTCTGGGATTTGGCATTTATTAGTCCTCCTTTGAGGGGAGGGGCCACTGCAGTAGAATGGGTCGATTCTGTTTTGGTAGGGGTAATTAGGGGCCTCAGGCTATTGAGGTGAGTGATATTTCCCTTCTGGTTATTTGATCTTTTGTTGGTGGGAGGTAAGGTTCTGGTCAAGGGCTCATGGAGTCTCGTGAGTCTTGCTCTGAGTCTAGAGTTTCTAAGGAGTAGACTACATGGATTACTTTGAGGCCCACTTGAAGGACTCTGATCCGGGTAATGGTAGGGGTGGCTAGGGGTGTAATGGTAGAGTTATTTAGAACTCTGATGAACGCTCTGGGAGGGCTACTGCCTGGTGAGTGATGATCCGAAGATATATGCAAGTTAGCAGGCTATGGGCTGTGATATTCATGATGTGGAATTATGTAAGTTGACGTACCCTCTAAGTGGTGGCATATGAATACACTAAGCTAGACTAGAATCATAATAGGCACAGTGGGCAGCAAGGCTAAACTCAAAATAGGCACAGTGGGCTGCAAATGCTAAATTCAAAATGGGCACAGTGGGCAGCACGGGTAAACTCAAATAGGCACAGTGGGCTGCAAATGCTAAGCAGGAAGGCAAAGTAGGCCGAATTTAAAATAGGTGTTAGGAAGAATTCTCTGTTTAGGCTGAATTTCCTAACCTAGTGAGTCCCCCAGCAGCTTTGCTGGATTTTTGGGGTTTATTTTTTTCTCCTGCCAAGAGTGAGACTCTTTTACCCTCACTCTTGGGCATAATTTGAGTGTGTCTCTTTGACTCTAGATGTGTTTAATGGGCTATGGGGTTTTTTACTCCATAGAGCTTCATGTGTTTTTGTGATGTGTGTTACACAGCACCCTCAGTCATAGTGACCCCCCAGTATAGACTCCATACCCTGGGACTGACTACTGTCTCCCAGGGCATGTAAAGTCACCATTGACTTTACTAGTCTTGAATTCTGAACAGAACCAGTACAAACCATCATATTGTGGACGTACTGGCTGGGGCAATTCGATTGCCCCGGGGTCTGTTAGTCGAGGGGGCACGTCTCCGTCCCCCCTGATCGAGTTTTGGCTGGTGGCAGTGGATACTACTTTTTATATTCAACCGCGGATATTTCTCTATGGGATTTTCCCATTGTTCGAGGCTACTATCTTTATTTATTTAATTACGATAGCCTCGAACATACCGCCGGTTTATTTAATTAATATTAATTCTCCGGTTGGTATTTTTTGCCAAAACTCGGTTCTAAAATGGCATTTGTTTTCTCTTCTGTGACTCCAACCCAAGTCGAGCCCTTTGTTCCACTTTTTGGCGGGCTTCTTCACAGAAGCCCTCCAAAGTGGTGCCACTCTGTCTGGGGTACTTAGGAGGGGTGGAGGGGGATTTAGGCACCCTGGACTGAGTTGCCTAGGCAACTCAAGTCGCACTCTGTCCTGATTGGCCCAAGTGGTGAGCCGGCCGGCTCACCACTTAGCATGTTTGAGTGACCGCTAGGCTGAGTGAATGGGGGTTTTCTGCATAAAAGCAGGGCTTTGGGGACTGGAACTTCAGACGTCGCCACAGGACCTAAGAATCCGACGAGGGAGAAGCTGAGCCGACCTGCCACGACGACACCACCGGTGGAGCCCTGCTGGACCGTCTCACCACTTTTCCCAACGACAGAGGAGATCTCCCGCCGGAGAGTCTTCTTCCTTTGACTGGTAGGGATAACCAGTTTCACCGTCTTTTCGCCTTCCCGACGTATCTCGTGGCCGCCTTGCCTGTGCCAAGCACCCCAGCAACCGGGATACCACGTTTTACCACGACCGCAAATTAAAGGGTAATACCTTTAACCGGAAAACTCTGCGGCTGGTTTCTTCCCTGGCAGTGCAACGACCTTCATCTTTCCTCCAAGTCGAGATCTTCTCTTCCCCTGGACGACGACGAGACTTGCACCCGCTGCCAGGAACAACTGCCACCGCTGGAGGATCCTTCCCACTTAAGGTACCGTGTCCCGCCCGGCTTACCTTGCCACCGACTGTACGGGGTAGATTTAGCCCCCGGCTTTCGAACCTCGGTTAGCCTGGGACACCCTGGCTAAACTTTTGTGAGCCTCTCTAAACTCTTTGCGAACTCTCTGCAAGACTTTCTAAGCCTAGTGTAACTGTGTGATCTTGGGCACATTTTATGCTCTGCTCTCTCTAAGAGTGGGCCCAGCCTATGGACTTTGGCTCACAAGTGACTTTTGCTCTTCTGCCTTGCTAATAGTGTTCCTAAAGCTTAGAGTGGTGTATCTTCCCATATTCTGTCTTTTTCCCTCCCTTCTTCATAAACTTATTGGAGTGCCATCTATAGTTAAGCGCTCACCTCTGTATGGAAATAAGTGGTGTTAACTAAGACTTCTCGGATAAGGAACAAGGGTTGTATATATTATAATAGTGACTGTGTTTAGAGTGTTTTACAATAAGAGTGCTGGAGTGTTTCAAACTGTGTTCTTAAATAAATAATTATATACTTTGATACCAAAGTTCTGGTCAGTGTTTGCTTGTATTGTTGTATCTGGGTGCCTATTGTGTATATTTTGCATACTGCCTAACTCTTCTTGAGGGAAGTCTGACTGCTCAGCCACAGCTACCAGGTAAATCTGGGTGGTACAGACTGCTACCAAGTGGGTTTACTGCTAACACCTGTAGTCCTAAATCTTTTGCAGTGTTCCCAAAGGGAACTGCACAGGTTTCTGCCCAACACTGGTGTACAGAGGTGGGATTTGTATTGAGTATAGATTTTAGAGTGCTTTAGGATACCTTAGTACAACTAACCACAAAGCTTAGCACTGAAAAAGTAATCTTTCTGACATGTCAACTATGGACAATTATAGTCAAGAGTCCCTTGCTACAAAAACTGCTGAGTTCTCTGGAAGCATAAGAATCTCCTGACTAAAGGCAAGAAAATGGAATTGATAGAAAGGTTTTTAGCTAACCAAAGTCTGGATGATGGTTCAGAGGAACCTACCATGCCAGAAACTGTAGATAACAGTATAGAGATTGATGTTGATCAAAATGTTGATAATCTTGAGGAAGAGTCAGAGGAGGAGGGTGAGGCTGCTGTGACTGTCCCCCCTAGGCCTCTGTCTGCTCTGCCAGCTGTACCTACTGGACCTTTGCCAGGTCCCACACTTAGTCCTCAGTATCTTGAGCTAGAAAAAATGAAACTTGAACTAGAGCTCAAGAGACTGAATACTCAGGCTGAACAAAGACACCAGGAACTGAATCAAGAACTAAGGCTAAGGGAAATGGAGCTCAAGCATGAGCTAGAAATGAAGAAATTGTCTGTTGAAAATACTTCTCTCTCTGGCTCCTCTAGAAGTTCCAGTCCTAAAAGACCCCGGATGCCTAAAGAATTGGTTGGTATGTATGAGCCTAAGTTGGATGTGTTGGATTGGTTGTCTCTGTTTGAATATAATCATGGGCTCCAGAACATCACAGGAAATTACTTACTCACCTGGTTGTTCTCTAGGCTTCCCCCTGTTGCAACTGATGTGGTAATGGAGTTGGGGGAGGAGGATAGGAAAGAGTATGAATGTGTGAAACTAGCTCTGATAGCTAGATTTGGGAAGACCCCTTCCCAGTATCTTAAGAGGTTTAGAACCCTCAAAAAGCATGATGGTACCCCTTGGGCTACCTGGGTGAGTGAAGCGTTGAAAAACTTAGAGGGATGGATTAAGGGTTACAAAGTGAACACTTATGAAGGTATGAAGAATCTTTTTATGTTGGAGTCAATTTATGATGCCTGCTCTCCTGAGCTCAGACAGCACTTGGCTGATTCAAAGGCATTAGATTCCCGAAAGCTAGCTAAGGCTGCTGACTTGTGGGTTGCCAACAGGGCCACTCACAAGGATTCTGGGGTAACTCAGAAAAAGGATGAGGGGAACAGCCAAAAAAGGACTCCAAAGAGAATTCTAATACTACAAATTCCAAAGAGGGCCCCAAACAAAACCATAAGGGTAAGCCACAAGGGAAACCACAGCAGAATAGTGTACCCTCTGGTGCCAAACCAGAGGGAGGCCAGAACAAGCCACCATTCCAGAAGGCATTTGGTAAATGCTTTGTTTGTGGCTCTACTGACCATGTGAAAGGAGATCCCAGATGCAAGGGTAAACCTTCAGGGATCCAACTTGCCTCCTTAGCCTTCGCTCCAGAAGAGGAAGTCCCACTGGCAAGTGGAAACTTTCTACTCCTGGCTGATGAACCCATTGGTGTCTCAGCCAGTGTTTCTTTAGTCTCTCTGGGGTTGTGGGAACAACAGAATTTAGATGTGTATAATTCTATCCCAGATAATACTAAAGAGAATTATAAAGACAGTGTCCAGGTGAATGGTCAGGAGACTACTGCCATTAGAGACACTGGGGCCAGCATAACTGTGGTGGATGAATCATTTTTCAAGGCAGAGGATGTTGCTAAGGCACCCAAATGCCTCACCAAGTTAGCTGGAGGGCCTGTGCAGATGTGTCCCCAGTTACCAGTTCTCATCCAGTGTAATGATATGGCTGTAAAGATACCTGTCAGTGTACAATGTGAAGTACCAGGTAGGGTTCTGTTGGGTAATGACCTGAAAGCTCTTGGAGTTGTGTCACATACCCCCAGACCTCCTAGTAAAAGGTTACAGGAGCTCACAAAACCTGCAAGAGAGAAAACCCTGCGAGGGTTATCTAAGGAGATGCTGACAGAGATCACTCCTTTACCACTGGAGCAACTCACTGCAGTAACTACCAGATCAGGAGCAAAGGGGCAACCCAAGACTCCTAGGAAAAAGCCAGCAGCAAGCACTCCAGTGCTTCCAACAAGAACTTCCCCTCGGTTGTCCACAGTTACATCTGTAACTCCACCTCCAGCTGAGGGTGAGAGGGAGGTACAATCCTGTGTGGTTGAACTAGACTCTGAAGAAGAGCTAGTGGGAGGCCAAGAACTTATTGGAGATCTGGACCCCGAGGACCATCCTGAGCTGCAGTCTTTAATAGCAGAAGGTGGGCCCAGCAGGGCAGCTTTTCGTAAGGGACAAAGAGAATGTCCAACTCTGGAGGGTCTCCGCCATCAGGCAGCTGCTCAGGCTGATGGGCAAGAGCCTGGGGAGTATAGGTTGCACTGGGAAGATGGCCTCTTCTACAGTGAACCAAATGAGTCTGAACCTGGAGACTACAAGTGCCTTGTAGTACCTCAAGAAAACAGACAACAGTTATTGCACTTAGCCCACGAGATTCCTTTGGCTGGTCACTTGAGTTTCAAGAAGACCAAGAAAAGGCTCTCACTCTACTTCTATTGGCCAAAAGTGGGGGCGGAAGTAGATAAGTTTTGCAAGAGCTGCCATACCTGCCAGACTTCTGGTAAGGTTGGCTCCAAGAATGTGGCACCTTTAGTGCCTCTCCCAGTTGTGGGAGTCCCATTTGAGAGGGTAGGGATTGACATTGTTGGTCCCCTTGATCCCTCAACCTCCTCAGGCAACATGTTTATCCTTGTTGTAGTAGACCATGCTACTAGGTACCCTGAGGCAATTCATATGAGGACTGTTACAGCTCCGGCTGTAGCTAAGGCCCTCCTTGGTATTTTTACCAGGGTTGGGTTTCCTAAGGAAGTAATATCCGACAGGGGGTCAAACTTTATGTCCCACCACATGAAAGCCATGTGGAAGACCTGCGGAGTTACTTACAAGTTCTCAACCGTATACCACCCCCAGACCAATGGGTTGGTAGAAAGGTTTAACAGAACCATGAAGAGCATGATAGGTGCTTTAGAGGAACCCCTGAAAAGAAAGTGGGACCTTCTACTGCCATGCCTTCCTCTTTGCTTATAGAGAAGTCCCTCAGGAGGGAGTAGGTTATTCTCCCTTTGAACTTCTCTATGGCCATCCAGTCAGAGGTCCGTTGGCCCTGATTAAGGAGGGATTGGAAGGTGCTCCGCCCCTCAAGCCAGTCAGAGTGACTGACTATGTGATGGGTCTCCGAAGGAGAATGTCACACATGATGGCAGAAGCTAGTGATAACCTGAAAGCTGGACAAGCTTTGGTCAAGCATTGGCATGATCAAAAGGCTAACATGGTTGAGTTCACTCAAGACCAGCTAGTTCTCGTTATGCTCCCAACAAGGCAGAGGGCCTTGCAAGACAAATGGATGGGACCCTTCAAAGTTGTGGGAAAACTTGGGGAGGTCAACTATCTGGTGGATCTGGGCAGACCCAGGGAAGCTCCTAGAGTCTTCCACACCAACCGACTGAAAGCGTACCTCTCCAGACCTGAAGTAGGAGCCTTGCTTCTAGCTTCAGCAGCAGAGGAAGAAGAGAGCGAGTCTCTCCCTGATCTCCTCAGAGGTGTACCTTTAGATGAGAAAATTGAAGGAGTCAATCTCTCTTCAGATCTGACAACTGAGCAACAAGAGGAGTGCAAATCTATGTTAAATCAGTTTGCCTCCCTGTTCTCACTCTCACCAGGCTTGACCCCTTGGGGACAGCAGGAGATACTCACTGGTGACTGTCTTCCAGTCAAAAGCAGAGGATACAGAATGTCAGAAAATGTGAGAACCCATATCAAAGGGGAGGTCAAGAAGATGCTTGATCTCGGGGTAATAGAGCCCTCTACTAGTCCATGGTCTAGCCCAGTTGTGTTAGTACCAAAGGCAGGATCCAAAGACTTGAGGTTCTGTGTGGACTATAGAGCTCTTAATGCAGTCACAAAGACTGATGCCCACCCTTTGCCAAGGACAGATGAGTTGGTGGATAAACTTGGTGCAGCCAAGTACCTCAGCACATGTGACCTTATGTCAGGCTATTGGCAAATAGCCTTGACAGACCATGCCAAGGAGAAAACTGCATTTTCAACCCCAGTTGGCTTGTACCAGTTTAAGGTCATGCCTTTTGGATTAAAAAATGCACCTGCTACATTCCAAAGGATGGTGAATCAAGTTCTAGCTGGGATAGAGGACTTTTGCATGGCATACTTGGATGACATTGCAGTCTTCAGCCACTCCTGGGAGGAACATGTGAACCACCTAGGGCATGTTTTGCAGGCTCTTGAGCAGGCCAATTTGACTATCAAGGCAAGTAAATGCCAGATAGGTCAAAGTAAAGTGGTCTACCTTGGGCATGAGGTAGGAGGTGGAGAAATAAGGCCTTTGCTCAGCAAAATTGAAGCTGTGCAAAATTGGACAACACCTACTACTCAAACCCAGGTGAGAGCCTTCCTAGGCCTCACTGGGTACTACAGGAATTGCATTGAGAACTATGGGACCATATTCACTGAATGTAATCTCCTCTCCAAAATTCCCTAAAAATGTCAAATGGAATGAGGAGTGCAATCAGGCCTTTGAAAAACTGAAGAAAGTTTTTTGCCAAGCTAGTACTGAGAGCTCCTGACTACCACCAAACTTTCATTGTACAAACTGATGCTTCCAATGTAGGTATAGGTGCAGTTCTAAGCCAACTGGATGAGAAGGGTAGGGAGCACCCCATTTGCTTCATCAGCCCTAAGCTGAAGGATCCTGAGACAAGGTGGGCAACAATCGAAAGAGAATGCTTTGCTATTGTGTGGGCACTGAAGAAGTTTAGGCCATACTTGTATGGTTCTACTTTTGTCATTCAGACTGACCACCAACCCTTGAGATGGTTAATGCAAATGAAGGGAGAAAATCCAAAACTAAGGAGATGGTCAATCTGCCTGCAAGGGTTTGATTTCACCATTGAGCACAGGTCAGGGTGTCACCATCAAAATGCTGATGGACTCTCTAGGATGTATGTCATCGACTAGAGGTATGAGGTTCATCCAGGAGTGGATTAAATCCTCCTGTCCCTTAGTCTGGGGGGGGGGGGGCGAGTGTTAGGGAGAATTCTCTGTTTAGGCTGAATTTCCTAACCTAGTGAGTCCCCCAGCAGCTTTGCTGGATTTTTGGAGTTTATTTTTTTCTCCTGCCAAGAGTGAGACTCTTTTATCCTCACTCTTGGGCATGATTTGAGTGTGTTTCTTTGACTCTAGATGTGTTTAATGGGCTACGGGGTCTTTTACTCCATAGGGCTTCATGTGTTTTTGTGATGTGTGTTACACAGCACCCTCAGTGCAGTAACACAGGGGTGTCATAGTGACCCCCCAGTATAGACTCCATACCCTGGGACTGGCTACTGTCTCCCAGGGCATGTCAAGTCACCATTGACTTTACTAGTCTTGAATTCTGAACAGAACCAGTACAAACCATCATATTGTGGACGTACTGGCTGGGGCAATTCGATTGCCCCGGGGTCTGTTAGTCGAGGGGGCACGTCTCCGTCCCCCCTGATCGAGTTTTGGCTGGTGGCAGTGGATACTACTTTTTATATCCAACTGCGAATATTTCTCTATGGGATTTTCCCATTGTTCGAAGCTACTATCTTTATTTATTTAATTACAATAGCCTCGAACATACCGCCGGTTTATTTAATTAATATTAATTCTCCGGTTGGTATTTTTTGCCAAAACTCGGTTCTAAAATGGCATTTGTTTTCTCTTCTGTGACTCCAACCCAAGTCAAGCCCTTTGTTCCACTTTTTGGCGGGCTTCTTCACAGAAGCCCTCCAAAGTGGTGCCACTCTGTCTGGGGTACTTAGAAGGGGTGGGGGGGGATTTAGGCACCCTGGACAGAGTTGCCTAGGCAACTCAAGTCGCACTCCGTCCTGATTGGCCCAAGTGATGAGCCGGCCGGCTCACCACTTAGCATGTTTGAGTGACAGCTAGGCTGAGTGAATGGGGGTTTTCTGCATAAAAGCAGGGCTTTGGGGACTGGAACTTCAGAAGTCGCCACAGGACCTAAGAATCCAACGATGGAGAAGCTGAGCCGACCTGCCACGACGACACCACTGGTGGAGCCCTGCTGGACCGTCTCACCACTTTTCCCAACGACAGAGGAGATCTCCCGCCGGAGAGTCTTCTTCCTTTGACTGGTGGGGATAACCAGTTTCACCGTCTTTTCGCCTTCCCGACGTATCTCGTGGCCGCCTTGCCTGTGCCAAGCACCCCGGCAACCGGGATACCACGTTTTACCACGACCGTGAATTAAAGGGTAATACCTTTAACCGGAAAACTCTGCGGCTGGTTTCTTCCCTGGCAGTGCAACGACCTTCATCTTTCCTCCAAGTCGAGATCTTCTCTTCCCCTGGATGACGACGAGACTTGCACCCGCTGCCAGGAACAACTGCCACCGCTGGAGGATCCTTCCCACTTAAGGTACCGTGTCCCGCCCGGCTTCCCTTGCCACCGACTGTACGGGGTAGATTTAGCCCCTGGCTTTCGAACCTGGGTTAGCCTGGGACACCCTGGCTAAACTTTTCTGAGCCTCTCTAAACTCTTTCAAACTCTCTGCAAGACTTTCTAAGCCTATTGTAACTGTGTGATCTTGGGCGCATTTGTGCTCTGCTCTCTCTAAGAGTGGGCCCAGCCTATGGACTTTGGCTCACAAGTGACTTTTGCTCTTCTGCCTTGCTAATAGTGTTCCTAAAGCTTAGAGTGGTGTATCTTCCCATATTCTGTCTTTTTCCCTCCCTTCTTCATAAACTTATTGGAGTGCCATCTATAGTTAAGCGCTCACCTCTTATGGAAATAAGTGGTGTTAACTAAGAAATCTCGGATAAGGAACAAGGGTTGTATATATTATAATAGTGACTGTGTTTAGAGTGTTTTACAATAAGAGTGCTGGAGTGTTTCAAATAGTGTGTTCTTAAATAAATAATTATATACTTTGATACCAAAGCTCTGGTCAGTGTTTGCTTGTATTGTTGTATCTGGGTGCCTATTGTGTATACTTTGCATACTGCCTAACTCTTCTTGAGGGAAGTCTGACTGCTCAGCCACAGCTACCAGGTAAATCTGGGTGGTACAGACTGCTACCAAGTGGGGTTACTGCTAACACCTGTAGTCCTAAATCTTTTGCAGTGTTCCCAAAGGGAACTGCACAGGTTTCTGCCTAACAATAGGCACAATGGGCAGCAAGGCTAAACTCAAATAGGCACAGTGGGCTGCAAATGCTGAATTCAAAATAGGCACAGTGGGCTGCAGATGCTAAGTTGAGGATAGGCACAGTAGGCTGCAAATGCTAAATTCAAAATAGGCACAGTAGGCAGAAACCAAAACACGCACGGTGGGCAGCAAGGCTAAACTCAAATAGGCACAGTGGGCTGCAAATGCTAAACTCAAAATAGGCACAGGCGCATGCATCAAAGGCAGCAGCATGGGCATAGGCATGGCCAGGATGGTTGCAATCTAGCGTCTATAAACAATACACTTTCATACCTTTAGTATATGTCGTACATTTTAGCAATGATTACACAGTAACATAAGGTGCACAGGGTGATGCTTGTATGTGGTTGGTTAGCACAGTAGGCCTGGGAGTCAGTGCAGAAAGGGTGGTAAGCAAGCTGATGATAAAATGGCTTAGTGCAGGGGTAGCAAATGATGGTAGGCTCATATGAAGCTCATGCTAGGGTAGCTGAGGCCCAGAGTGTAAACATCATACTTATGGCCATATGCGATAAAGTGAGCGGATGCCTCAACTCAAACAGATGTAAAAGTAGCAAGGATGCATATGCTAGCCTTTATAATAAAGGTGATGGGCAAAATCGTGCAGTAAGCGACTTTTGCAAGGGGGCTTAGGAGGAGGGCATCATGCCCAGGCCTTAACTAATGACGCCCAGGGTGGATCGTAAGAGAGCTGCTCCTGCAGCATTGGGAGCGACGCCAGAGCTTTTCCCTCCTCACATCTTCCCCGCCCTCATTTTCTTTCTTGCAGCAGATGAAGATCTGGATACCTCTGGCAGGGTCAAAGTATTCCACTCCATGGACAAGCTTAGGTGCTCTGAGACTACTACAGTGGTGATTTGGCACAGCTTAATAGCATATGAAAATAACATAAATCTCAAAAAGGCCCATAGAACATCATAAATAATTGTTTACAAAATACATACTGAACAAAAGATCTAAAAGAAAAATCAGGTTTTGGAGAATTGATGACCGTGTAAGGCAAACTGGCAGCATACTTGCCTTTGTGGTGTAGGCGAAGTCTCAAGCTTCCCATTGTATCCAGAATATGATTTCTAGTATCTAACTAATTGAACTTGTTCAACTTTCTACATTTATATTTCTCAATTTTCAGCTCTTCTAAGGTAACATCTTAAATGCATCTTTACATGATGAAAATATCACATTTTTAATGGTTCATCACTGCATATTGAACCATATTCAAAATGCTGCAATGATAGTTATTATGATCTTCCAATGTAGGGGTACTCCTATTCGTATTGCTTACTCAGTAGAACTAAAGCTTAACAGGAGGAACACTTCAGCACCCAAGCAACCCATATCGATTTAACAGAAGAAGTGACTTTCCTGGAACATTTTCAAAATACAACTATTACATCAGCAGGCCAGTTGTATCAGCAACCCTACAGAAATTAAGTTCCAAATGTTTCTTTAGGAAATGAAGATTATCATGCATTGGAAAACATTAGGCAATAAAACCGTAAACAAGTATTGTTAACTTACAATTTGGCCATTTTCACAGCAGATGGTGTGAAAGCAATACTATAGTAATAACCTACCTGTGGGTTCTTCAGTTTTGTTATAACTTTCCAAGCTTCATTTAATATCTGCAGTCTGTCATTTTCTGGAGGGTCAGCAAAGGCTAGGTTTAATCCAAGTGATCGGAAAAGAAGATGCTGGAATAGAAAAGTCAGGTAGTCTTTGTTTTAAAGTAGAACTACGGATTTAGAGTCAAATTATATCATCATACATTGAGGAGGTGATAGTTCATCAAACTACGCAGTTGGAGTACCTCTTCAAATTCAGGAGTAAGACAAAGAAGTTGGGAAGAGTGATAAAGGCTATCAAATGTGGATTTGGGACACAGAGCACTAAAAGCAGAGTGGGAGTTGATGTTCCCCTGGTGCTCCAGGCAATGGCGAGTTTACCCCTACCTTGCATTATGCTCAGTCTCCCAATGTAGCGTCCATGACCTCAAGTCAGCCAATTTGACCTCAGACGCAGCCAGATCTTCAGCTGCCTCATACAGGGGCATTCAGCAGCACTGGTCAGGTCTACCAGAAAATGCCCCTTTCCGATTTCAAGATTACAGGATCTCTCCTACTGGAGAGGAACACTCAACAATCCACTCCAAGATAGCAATTGGGGGAAAATCATTTTTTGGAAGATTTGTTCCTTCTTTACTTCTTGCACAGCATCAAATGCTCCTTGTTAGGCAGAAACCTGTGCAGTTCCCTCTGGGACCACTTCAGATTTAAGACTACAGGTGTTTGGCAGTAAACCCAATTGGTAGCAGTCTGTACCACCCAGATTTACCTGGTAGCTGTGGCTGAGCAGTCTAGACTTCTCTCAAGAAGTTAGGCAGTATACAGAGCATTCACAATAGGTCAAATGAACACAGTAGAACAAGCAAACACTGACCAGAGCTTGGTGTAAAAGAGATATAATTATTTATTTAAAAACAAATCTAGTTAAACACACTGGCACTAATATCAAGCAGTTCAAACACACGGTCACTAAAAGATATGCACTCCCTTCAACGATTATTAGACAAGTCTTAAGTAAAGCAACACTTATTTTCAGACAGCGGTGAGCGCTTAACGAAGATGGCACTCTAATAGGATAAAAAGGGAGAGAAAGGCAGAGCAAAGGTAGAAACAGATCCCAACACTTTCGGAAGAACACAGTAGGAGAAGAAGGCAGGTTAAAACCATAAAGTCAAAGTTAACAATGCCGGACCCACTTTAAGAGGCTCCGGTCGAAATGTGTCCAAGGTCACACGGTTAAAAGTGCCCAAAAGTCTCGCAAGTTCAGAAAGAGTTGGACCAGAAAGAAAGGGACCAGTTAGATGGTCAAGGCGGCCAGCCCATTCCAGATAGTTAAGGGATTATTGTTACCTTGTAGCAATCTTTAGAAAGGGAGTCCTGGCGGACACGGTACCTTAAAATGGTGAGAACGCTCCAGCGGGGGCAGTTGTTCCTGGCAGCGGGTGCAAGTCGGTGCTTCATCCGGGGGAAGAGAGGATCTCGTCGGGGAGGAAAGCAGGAGTCTGTTGCACTGCCAGGGAAGAAACCAGCAGCGGAGTTCTCAATTAAAAGGAGCGGTCTTTTTATTCGCGGTCCAGTGGTAAGTGGCTATCCGTTTGCCGGGGTGCTTGGCATGGGCAATTGGACCACAAGACGTCCTGGGATGCGAGCAAAGAAGGTAAACTGGTTGTGCACACCAGTCGAGGGGAGAATACTCTCCAGCAGGGAGATCTCCTCTGTCGTTGGGAAGTGGCGAGTCGGTTCAGCAGGGCTCCACCGGTGGTGTCGTCGTAGCAGGTCGGCTCAGCTTCTCCCTCGTCAGATTTTTAGGTCCTGTTGCGACTTCTGAAGTTCCAGTCCCAAAAGCCCTGCTTTTATGCAGCACACCCTCATTCACTCAGCCTAGCTGTCAATCAAACATGCTAAGTGGTGAGCCGGCCGGCTCACCACTTGGGCCAATCACACAAGAGTGCGACTTGAGTTACCAAGGTAACTCAGTCCAGGGTGCCTAAACCCCCTCCCACACCCCCTGTGGTACCCAGACAGAGTGGCACCACTTTTGGAGGCTTCTGTGGAGAAGCCCGCCAAAAAGTGGAACAAAGGGCTCGACCTTTGGTTTGGAGTTACAGAGGCGAACACAACGCCATTTTAAAACCAAGTTCTGGCAGAAAATACCAACCGGTGAATTAATATTAAATTAATAAACCGGCGGTATGTTAGAGGCTATGTTAAAAAGTATTAGCCTCGAACAATGGGAAAATCCCATAGAGATATATTCGCGGTTGAATATAAAAAGTAGTATCCACTGCCACCAGCCAAAACTCGACGAGGGGGGGACGGGACAGTGCCCCCTCGAACAACAGACCCAGGGGCAATCGAATTGCCGCTACCAGTACGTCCACAATATGATGGTTTGTACTGGTTCTGTTAGCAATTTGGGACTAGTAAAGCCAATGGTGACTTTACATGCCCGGGGAGACAGTAGTCAGTCCCAGGGTATGGAGTCTATGGTGGCGGGTCACTATGACACCCCTGTGTTACTGCACGGAGGGTGCTGTGTAACACACATAAAAAAAACATATGAGACATTATGGAGTAAAAGACCCCATAGCCCATGAAACACATTAATATTCAAAGGAACACCATATATCATGTCCAAGAGTGGGAGGAAAAGAGTCTCACTCTTGGCAGGAGAAAAAACAAACTCCAGAAATCCAGCAAAGCTGCTGGGGGACTCACTAGGTTAAGAAATTTAGCCTAAACAGAGAATTCTCCCTAACACTCCTTCTCTCTGGGTCTCGCCAGTGTAACTGAGAGCAAAAGGTCCTCAACTGCGTTAACATTTTATGCCAGATTACGACTGTTTGTTTTGAAGGTTGTCTGGTTTATGTTGCTCTCTGAATGCTTAAAGGTGAGTCATATGATCCGATTATTTGCATTATTAAGGAGGTTGAACATGGAAAGGGCCTTTGTGCATTTCCTGGTCAAATGATTTTTCTGTCTCTTCCAACAAAGGTCATTAATGGGTCTCACAAACTGGCAGCCCAATGAGCTAGGTGGTTACTCTGTGTGTCTTCTGTGACAAAGTTTCATGCGTTAGTCTGGGTGGGGAAACTGGGGCAACCTTGGGGGCTTGATGCCACCACCAGCTCTGCAACGAAAGCCCTAGAGGCGGTATAGGGAGGAAACATCTGGTAAGCAACAGCCTAGAATCTCATACCCCCTGCCTAAACTGTAATAGGTCCGGTCATGTGCATCGGAGAGGGAGAAAAGACATCACAGAAGATGACTGTTCAATTCCCAAACCTAGGCCAATCCTTATCATGCTACCATATAGAATAAACAGGAATTAATGTGTTTGGTTTCGCAGTGGACAGTGTCGATATCCATGATCCCTTGGTTCACTTCAAAGAACCTCTTTTTAAATAGGGTAGCAGACCCTTATAGAAATCATGGTGGGTCCAAGGTTTACTACAAGAATGAAAACCCAAGAAAGTGCAGATGAGTAATGCCTACCTTGCCCTATGCTAAGGTGGAATTTCCCTACCTAAAGAAACTAAGGATCGTCTGCATCAGGAAGTTCAAAGTAAAACATCTGTCTGTGTCTAAAAAAACCTATACTTGCCCTCACAACTAACTGCATACAATGTGTAGGGATGTCAGCATCAAAATGAATAGTGTTCAAAGTAAAGTTCAGAGCTTCCTCTAGCTCTTTGGCTTGCAATCAGCTTCCCTTCCCCAAATTCAAAGTAGTTTGTCAAGCTTTCAAACACTTGACTACAAAATCACAAAAAGGTCTTTGCACAACACAAGCTTCTTTATAGGTGTTTTCATTGGCTTTTCCATTCAGGTGCCCCCAGTTTAGGCACAGTAGTTGGGTCACACAGTCCACCCATTACAGGTCACACAACCGGTAGCCCCAGTGTTAGGCAAAGTTTGTATGCAGTGCCCTCTGGGAACACTACAAACAACTCTGACTACAGGTATATGCAATCCAACCTTTGGTATAAGATTTAACTACACAGTTTTGGTAGCGTGTTGAACAGCCAGGCTTATCTGAAGAGGGGAAATGTGAGCTGTAGTGGAGTTACACAAAGATTTACAGTTACAAGTATTCAAATAAACTCTTATACTCAAGGTTTCTTGCATAAACAGTTATTACTTAATTTATTTATCAGTCACTTATAAAGCCTTCTTCAGAAGGGAGCAAATATAATATTAACACACAAATACACTTCAATACTGCACACTCTGAGTTTCTGAATCAGTAAAGAGCCTTTTGGGATGGCCCAAAGACACAACCTACACCCACAGGTGACTTCAATAACAAGGGTGTTGCGGACATTAATATCTTACTGTTGGCATTCAGAATACTCTTAAAAGTTGGTAAAAGGCAAAGGTTATTAGAACACAAGAGATCACAAGGAACAAGTTACTTACCTGTAACTGTTGTTCTCCAGCATGGGTCTGGCATGGATTCACATGCTCATGAATATTCCCTGTCGTCAGGCTGGGAATCCTCGGTAAAGAAAAAATCAGTATCAGTTTCGTTTCTGATCTGTCTTTCGTAGTAATAACCAATCACTGATCTCTGCGTCATACTGACCACAGCCAATGACTGCCCTCTACCTAAGCCCCGCCTCTGGCAGCCATCTTCAGATTTGGAAGCACGTGAAGTGGCAGTATGACCAAGTGAAGAGCCGCAGAGGGGTAGGCGGGAGGGTTCGCATGTGAATCCATGCCAGACCCATGCTGGAGAACAACAGTTACAGGTAAGTAACTTGTTCCTTCTCCAGCATGGGGTCTGGCATGGATTCACATGCTCATGAATAAAGAATACATAGCAGTACACACATGCACAACCACGGGAGGTGGCAAAGGCTCAACATTAAGCATTACATCAAACTCAACATTAAGCATCTTACCTCCTCACCAGGCTCACCTCAGGCGAACAGGTTGCGCAGCACTGCTTGGCCGACCCTGGACGCCTCCCTGGAATCCCGGTCGACGCAGTAGAATTTCGTGAAGGTGTGCGTCGACCTCCACGTAGCAGCCCTGCATATGTCCAGCAGGGGCACACCAGATAGGAACGCCGTGGTAGCTGCGATCGCTCTGGTGGAATGGGCTCTCGGACGGCCAGGCAGCGGTCGGTTTGCCAACCGTTGACAGTACATGATACAGCCGGAGAGCCATCTGGAAATGGAAGCCTTCGAGAGAGCCTTCCCCTGATTGACAGGTCCAAAGTTCACAAAGAGTTGTGACGTCTTCCGAAAACACTTTGTGCGGTCTACGTAGAACTTCAGCGCTCTAGCCACATCCAGCGAGTGCAAAGTCCTCTCAGCCGGCGACGAAGGCGACGGGAAGAACACAGGCAACACCAAGGGTTCGTTGAGATGGAAGTCTGACGCTACCTTGGGCATGAAGGAGGCGTCCTGAGCACTACCCTCGTGTCGTGAAAAGTCAAGTACGGGGCCTTGTAGGAAAGGGCCTGGATCTCCCCCACTCGTCGTGCGGAGGTGATGGCCACAAGAAACGCCGTTTTCCACGACAGAAATTTCAACGGGGCCGAGTGCAGAGGCTCGAACGGAGGTCCCATGAGCTTGGTCAGCACCACGTTGAGCTCCCACGCAGGGGCCGGAGCCTTCACCGGCGGGAACGATCTGAACAGTCCCTTCATGAACTCTTTCACCAGACGATGAGACCACAAGGACGTCCGCCCCGTGGTTCTGGTGTATCGGGAGATCGCAGCAAGATGAATCTTGATGGACGCGTGTGCCAGTCCAGCTTTGGCCAGCGTCAGCAGGTACGGCAGTACTTGGGGAGCCGTAATCCGTAGAGGGTTAATCTTCTGTGCGTGGCACCAGACAGAGAACCTCTTCCATTTGTGTCCGTAGCATTTAAGAGTCGAGGACGCCCTGGCCTTTGCAAGAACCTCTCTGCAATCGGCCGGTATGTCGTATCCTCCAAACTCTAGCGCTGCAGGAGCCAGGCCTGCAAGTTCAGCGATTTCGGGTCGTGGTGGAGGATGGCGCCTCCTTCCCTGGAGAGTAGATCCGCGTCCACCGGCAGCTTGATTGGTGGGGACGCTGACAAGTCCAGAAGGTCCGGGAACCATATCTGCCTCGGCCACGCAGGTGCGACGAGGATCATCCTGCACCGTGACCTCTTGAGCTGGTTGACGAGCCGGATAAGCAGTGGCAAAGGAGGGAACGCTTAGAGGAACAGGCCCTCCCAGGGGAACGAGAAAGCATCGCCCATGCTCCTCGCCTGGGGAAACCTGCTGGCGAACCTCAGGCACTTGGAGTTCGTCGCCGTCGCGAACAGGTCGATCTGGGGTGTGCCCCACCGCCGGAAGAGGCGATCCACTAGATCCTGCCGTAGCTCCCACTCGTGGCACGAGCGCAGCTCCCTGCTGAGTGAGTCGGCGATGGTGTTTTTTATCCCTGCCAGATGAAACGGCACCAGAAATATCCTTTGGGCGACGGCCCAATGCCACAGGTCCTGCGCCTCCTTGGACAGTGCTGGGGACCTGGTTCCGCCCTGTTTCCTGATGTAAAACATGGTGGTGGTGTTGTCAGTGAAGATCCTCACCACCTTGCCCTTGAGGGACGGAAGGAAGGACATGAGGGCCCAAAACACTGCACGGAGCTCCAGGACGTTGATATGTAGGGATTTCTCCGTCGGGAGCCAAAGGCCTCTTGCGTGCAGATTTTCGGTGTGCGCTCCCCACCCTTCCAGGGAGGCATCCGTGGTCACTGTCTCCTGGTGGGCTGGGGTCTGGAAGTCCATGCCCGCCGTCAGATGCGCGCGGGTGCCCCACCACCGGATCGCTCGTCGGAAACTCTCGAGTGTGATCCTTTCCTCGAAGCTGCCCGTCGTTTGGATCCAGCGCGCGTCCAGGAACTCCTGCAACGGGCGCATCCGGAGCCTGCACATGGGAATGAGGTAGATGCAGGAAGACATCATTCCGAGGAGGGACTTGATGGACCTCACCTTGGCCGCGTCGGCCACCAACATCCGCTGCACCTTGCCCAGGATGGTCCTGGTCCTCTCCTCCGACGGGGAGGCCAGAAGGGACACTGTGTTGAGCCTCGCTCCCAGAAACAGAGCGTCTTGCGCGGGTACCAGGTGGGATTTGGCGTAGTTCACGGAGAATCCCAGGTCCGTGAGAAGTTGGACGGTCCTTGCCGTGTGAACCACGGCGAGCTCCCTCGTCTTGGCTCGGATGAGCCAGTCGTCCAGGTAGGGGTAGACGTGGATCCCCTCGCGGCGCAGCTGCGCCGCCACCGGTGCGAGGCACTTGGTGAACACCCTGGGTGCCGACCGTAGTCCGAAGGGGAGGGCTTTGAACTGGTAATGACGCCCTTGGACCACAAACCTGAGGAATTTTCGGTGCCCCTTTAGGATGGGAATATGGAAGTAGGCATCCTCCAAATCCAACGACGACAGGAAGTCTCCTTCCTCCAGCTGACCCAGGACGTGCTGGAGGGTGACCATCCGGAACTTTTGCGCCTTGATGAACTTGTTCAGACGTCGCAGGTCCAGGATGGGGCGCCATCCCCCCGTCTTCTTCTTCACGAGGAAGTATCTCGAGTAAACTCCGGAGCCCCGAAGCCTCTATGGGACGAGTTCGATGGCGCCCTTCCTGAGCATCGCCTTTACCCCCAGGAGAAGTTGAGGGACGTGAAGTTCTTTCCTGGCCACGGGGGGGGACGCGCGGACACCTTCTTTGAAACTCGAGCGCGTGGCCCCGGGCCAAGGCGTCCAGCACCCAACGGTCGGTGGAGATGGACTCCCACACGCTGACGAAGCTCGCCAGCCGGCCTCCCACCGGGGTGCTTCGGTGGGGGCCCGACCCCACGGCCGGTTCAATCCTGCTTCGACGAGGCTTTGCCGCCTTGACCTCCTTGGCGACGACGGCGGGGTCCACCAGACTTGCCTCGTCCTCTGTAGGCCTCCTGAGACGACGAGCGGGCCGCTTGACGGTAGGTGGAGAAACCGCCGCCGGAACCTTTGGAGGCGCCCTTGCCTCCGCTGCTCCGAAAGGGCGTCCGTCGTTGTTGCAGAACTCCAAGGGCCCGGGCCGTCTCGGTGTCCGCTTTAATGGCCTGAAGGGAATCGTCCACTGTTTTCCCAAACAGGTTGTTCCCATCGAAGGGCATGTCCAGGACTCTGGTCTGAACGTCTTGACGGAAGTCTGTAGCCTTGAGCCATCCACGGCGCCTAAGGCAAACGCCGTTGCCCAACTGGCGGAACCCAGTGTCGGCGATGTCCGTCGCAACGGTAATGGCGTGGTCCGAAGCCACCTCACCTTCCTGCAGGATCTCCAGGGCCTCTGCCCTCTTGTCGTCCGGCAAGAAGTCCAGCAGGGGAGCCAGTTTGTACCAGAGCTCCCTGTCATAGCGGGCCACGATAGCCAAGGCGTTGGCCGCTTTAATCGTCATCGCTGCAGACGAGATGACTCTGCGTCCCATAGCGTCCAATTTCTTTCCCTCGCCGTCCGGTGGGGAAGTCGATGTGGAGGCCGCACCCCCCCCGCTTTTTTCCTGGCCGCCGCGGAGACGACGGAGTCCGGAGTAGGCTGCGCCCGGAGGCACAGGGGAGCCGTGTCCGGGACCCGGTACTTCTTCTCGTACCGGTCTCTTCTAGCTGGCGTCGTGGAAGGGTTCTTGAGGAGGGTGAGGCCCTCATCCCAAATGTCGGACCGTCTTCCTCTTGGCCTCGCGCCGCTGATAAAGGAAACCTTCCTTCTTCTTCTCCTCAGGGCAGAGTTGGAAAAGCTCGGATGCCCTGGTGATCATGGAGTGGAACGATCCAATCTCGTCGGGCGGAGAAGCCCTGGTGGGAGGCGACGACGGTACATCCTCGTCGTATACCTCGTCGTCCGTACCCGTCGTTGCCGTGTCAGTCCCCGTATCATCCCCTCGGGTGGACGGGGAGGAGGGCTGGAAGGGGCGCGACGGCTGAAAAGGAGGCGGAGGGTGGATCCTTCTTTTCTTGGTAGGGGGAACACCAGAAGGTCCCGGTTCTGGGTCCCCCGACGGGAGAGGTTCCGTCGGCAACGGTAGTCTCGTCCTTATCTCTGAGCATAAGGACTGTATAGCCAACAAAATGGCCGCCGAGTTGTCTCGCGGCGCTGGCAGAGGGGAATCTGACGGGCGATCAGGGGCCCCGTCGGTACCCTCGACGATGTCGTTGTCACCTGGGTCGGGATCCATCCCGACGGGCCGGTCTTCTTCCACGCCGAGGCCGTGGCTTAAGACCTCGACCAGCTCTTCCTCCGAGGTTGAGGCCGAATCTACGACGACGCCCTGCCCCCCCTTTTTCTTCCCCACGGGGGATTTCACGGGGGTCCTATCGATGGGCACAAAAGAGGACTCCCTCCGAGGTGGCAGGGAGACTCTGAGCCCCGAGGTCGCCACCACTGGTGTAGCCTCCACAGGCTGAGCCAGGGCCGCCGCGACAGTTTCGATAGAGGGCTTGGCCGGATGGATTAAGGCCTTCACCACCTTAGGTGCGCTCACCGCCTTATCCTTGAGGGGGGGGACACTGCCTCGCTCCCCCTCCGCCTTCGAGCTCGACCGGGGCCTCTCCAGGAGCTTCGCCGGGTGCTCGGCCTTCCTCTTACCCGACCCAGAGCGTTGGCTCGTGGTTGATGGTGCCGGGGAGGGTGCGCCCTGTCTGGCGCCCGTAGAGCCCGACCGTTCGGCGCTCCCGGTGCCAGCGGACTCGCGGTGCTTGGCCTTATGTTGTACCCCCGTCGCCGGGGCGTCCTCAAAGGTCTTAGAAGACCGCTCGGATTTCTTCCTCTTCTTCTCGCCGGACGGGCTCTTCCCTTCCAGCCAGTTGGCGAGACGTTGATGGCGGTCCTTCATGGTCCGCTCCGACATGTTGCCGCAAAACGCACAGTCCTTCTCCACGTGCGTCTTGTCCTCATGTAGGCAGTAAAGACAAAAAGAGTGTTCGTCCTCCTTGAAGACGTTCTGCAGCTGGCATCCAGGGCAGACCCTGAACAGCTTTCCGGGCGTCGAGCTTCCCTTCTCCTGGGCCATGACCGGGCCTGAGAAATTTCTGGAGTCCTCCAAAAGCGTAGCTCGACGAAATCTTCACCCTTGAGGGGCGCAGACGAATCCGACACGGGTCCCCGTTGATCGGATGGAGAGTCGGTGGAGCTTGAGGCTCTTTTGACCGAAAAAACGAAGTTTTTGAGAAAAAACGTGAAAAAATAGCACTAACGCTCGAGAGCAATAGCACGAGGATCCCAACACATGAACGTGCGGTAAAAATCTGAAGATGGCTGCCAGAGGCGGGGCTTAGGTAGAGGGCAGTCATTGGCTGTGGTCAGTATGACGCAGAGATCAGTGATTGGTTATTACTACGAAAGACAGATCAGAAACGAAACTGATACTGATTTTTTCTTTACCGAGGATTCCCAGCCTGACGACGGGGAATATTCATGAGCATGTGAATCCATGCCAGACCCCATGCTGGAGAAACATTCTTAAGAAAGGCAAATGCTTTTATATCCTCTTAGAAGAGTCATACAATTCAATAGGCAAAGCCAAAGTCAATAGGCAAAAGTCTTGTATAGGGTGGAGCACTTCTGGTAAGTAAATGGAAAAGTCTTGGCACAAGTTCTTAGGAGTCTTTGATGAAAAGAAGAATGAAATGTAGGGCCACAAGCTGATTAGACTTGTGAGTTGTGGAAGTTACAAGCACTTCTACAGTAAGAGGTAGTTCTCTTAGACTTGTTTTACAGTACCTAAGCAATGAAGAAAAGATGCAGCTGATGACTTCTGTTCCTGGGCCTCAGTTGTGGGGACAAGAGGGAGGACGCCGGGGGACTCCTGCTATGCACTGGGACAGTCAAAACTTGCAACTGGCAAACTTCACTTTCAGTGGCTGTTTCGTGTTTCAGCTCCTTGTGTCTACTGCAAATAGACACAAAGTGGTTCCTAGCTGTTGAGGTGGACTTTCCTTGCTTCTGGGGTCCCACACTCTGTTGAGGGGGTTCAGGCTTGGTCGGCCCTGCTTCTTGGGAGTTTGGAGGATCTTCCAAAAGCACTAGGACAGCTTAAAAGCAACACACACAATCTGGTGTTCCTCTGGCTTTACGGTTTCCAGCAGCAACTCTGTGGAAATTCAACCAGCTCCGACATTGATGTCCAGGTGGCTTACTTTGGAGTTGCTTGGTCCCACCAAATCAATGGGAGAAGTCGTCCTTGCAGGGGCTTCTCGGTCGATGCAAACTTGGCGTTTCGGCACTGCAGCAGGGCTTCACTGGGCAAACCAATGTTCCAGGAGTTGCAGCAGGCGTCCTCTTCAAGCTCTTCTTTGGTTCCTTCGTCCAGTGGTCGAATCTGCCTTCCATGCCAAGAGACTCGCTTTTTATTCAGTTCTCTTTCATTCATTCAGACTAGCTGTCAATCACGCAGCAGGGAGGCTGTCCTTGCCAGACAGTCAGCCAGCCAATCACCACAGAGAGCATTTGGGTCTCCTAGGAGACTAAGCACAGAGTTTTGGGCACCTCCCTCACTTCCTGCCTACCCCAGACACTGGAGCCAGAGGCAGGCTTCACTCCTGAATACCGCCAAAGGCGAAATGAACAAAGAGACCAAACCTGGTTTGGCACGCAGAGAAAATCTCTAGAAGGACATTTCCACAAAGAAATGGCGAAAAAAAAAAACGGGGGCCTTTTTGTCCACGATGGCTCCTGCGTCATTTTGAAAAAGATGGCTCCCGCGGTTGCTTTACCGGAGCTTCGAACGTAGCCCGCGCTAACTGCAAACCATGGTAGTACAAATGAAACCACTGCCACCAGCCATTCAGTGAGGAAAGGGTAACATAAAAAATGTGACATGAGGATCTAGACACGGGGGATACTAAGTAAACCATCCAGCACTCTATTGTAAGATACTGCGTGCTGGGTCTAGAAGATTACAATGGTAAGTAAAGTCAATTTCACTTTACTGCTCTGGGAAACAGTAGTTTATCCCAGAGAAGGTATTTAAACCTTTGGGAAATCTGAAAGACTTCCCTGTGCCACTGCACTGAAGGTGCTGTGTGACACAATGTAAAAGATGATGCCTATGAAGTTTGTCAGACTCCATAACCAAAAGAAACACAGAGGTAAAATTCACATTACAATACATGAGAGAGTGGGAAAAAGGGTCACACTCTCACCAGGTTAAAGAAATCAAGTCCTCAAACTCCTGCAAAGTTGCTGGGGATCTCTAAATTGGAGGGAATTGGCACATCTCTGAGAATTCTCCCTAAGACCCACCTTGACTGCTTTTCCATTAACACCAGTCCACTGCTTCCCCTCAGCAGAGAGGTTTGCCTATGTCACATGTGTCACACTCTACTGAAACTGTATTGTGGCTTGGTTGGCCATCATGCACTTTTTAAGTTCCCTTGGCTCTTGCCATCGGTATTCAAAATGCCTTGCTTTAATTTCTTTCAGTATTCAAAATGATTATATTAATGTCCATAGCTTGGCACTCACTGGTTGGACTTACAGCTCCTTGCAAGGTTCTCCGCCACCATGGACTTCTGTCTCGCTGTGCGGTCTCTGCAGTCTTCTCCCGGCACTCTTCGGTGGTTCACGCACACCGAGTAGTGCTTCCTCAGCAAAGCAGGACTCACACAACGGTTTCTCCAAGTCCTGCCGGCCTCCTTCTTACGGCTTACTACTGGTCTCCAGCGTCCTGTACCTTCGCTTCCCGCTGCATACGCTCTGCACTTTTCCACATGTCTTGAGCGGTCCTCCAGCCATGCCGTCACACCGGAGAGACCTGCCTGCACCCAGCAGTTTGTGGGCGTTCTCCCACAGCTGACTCAATTTCATTCGGGATTCTAGCTTTTAATGCTCCAGTCTCCATTCTCATTCCAAAAAGGACTAGACCTCTCTCCATTAAAGCGGTAGTCCTGCTTTGCTCTTGTCCTCCTCCTCGTCCCAGTGCTTGGCTGGGGTTAATAAGTGCTTGTTTTCATCAAGTGAGGATGTGTTGTTCTAGGTGTTCTCTTCTTCGTCCAGGGAAAGGGCAGGACAAAAGCCCATAAAGGCTGGAGGGATGGAGGGTTTGTGGTGAAAAGGAAAATGGGGGATGCCATGTCTCACCTAAGGACGTCCTCTCACCACTCCCCAAGTCTCCTCCACCCATGTGATCCTCCCTCGCATATCCACCCCAAGGATCCGGATCCAAGAGCGATGGCCTTTCCCTGGCCACTTGAGAATAGGATACTGGGGGAAAAGAAGTGTCCTGCAGCCATCCCTACTGATAGGGGTGTATCAATCACATTTACTCCCTAAAAATAGTCAAAATAATCTAATAACAAATACGCCAAACAAAAAAAAGAGGGAACCCGGCACACAGAAGCCCCTACCCCTACTTTCAGCCTCAGAGCTCAATGAATATATTTTGACCAGTAGTAGACAGTCACAAGAAGGAAATATTATTTACTGCCTGATAAGAGGTAAAATCTTATCTTTTAATGTCCACGAATGCAATGAAAAATGGATTACAAAACAGTTAAAACATTTTTATTTTACCCGGAATGTTCTCTAAACAATATTTGTATTCCATATATTGCAAAAGAGAGTGAAAAATATCCCCACTTCAAAATCTTATCTGGAGCACTGCCTGCAGGCCTTTGTCCTCAATGGTACACTGGCCTGACCCGAAAGGGAGCCTGGCATCCCAAACTGTGGACCATTTCTGGAGTGGCCAGGAGCCTTTTCCACATTCTTGGACAACTTTTTTTTTATTTTTTTTTTTATTTGTTTAGTTGCTGAACACAACTTTTCAAAATACATGAACAAATGAAAATGTATAATGCACAATTCATACAGATTTCTTGTTTAATCATAATAAAATTGAAATTACAACGACAGATAACACATTGGTCTATTAAAAGAAATGGAGATAAACGAAAACAGGTACTACATTAATCCCTTAAAATGTCAAAATACACAACTAAAAAGATGAACAGATGATTACTAAGGTACAATCTCAAATCTTTTATAACCCATTTGGACTCAGTTATTGCTATCAGTTATATCATTTATTTTCAGACCTTATGTCAGGCATTATTGCTTCAAGAAAGTGGACTATTGCCACTTTTACCGCCAGTCTTGGGCATGAAAAGATTAATTGCCAAATTTCGTCATGGTTTAGCTGGGTTTTCATGACAAGTACATGCTGGAAAAAAAATGTGCGAATTGAGAGTAAACCAGTGCATGCTACCACAAGATGTAAGGATTCGGACTCTTGCTCATCCGAGCAGTATCGACAATGCCTTTGATTTTTAGGAATTAGTTTCCTTCTAAATAAAATGTCTCGAGTGGGCCACAGGTTAAACCTAAAGCGCATGTATTGGCTTCTGATATGAGGTGATGGACATTTAATAAGATATTCTGCCATTATCCTATATCTTTTTTGCCCAAAAAGAGCTACATCAAATTCCTTATAACATTCACAAGCTGTTAAATTACCTATCCAATCAAATTGGAAGAGTTTAATTTTGGCTCGACCGGGGTTGTTCATTAGTAGATCCAAATCTATGGAAGGCTCCGCCATAGCATTAAATACGATTTTGCATCACCATTTGCTGGAAAATGTGCTGGAGTTTGCCAGAAGATATTGGGCTACGATGCTCAAGATGTTGGACATTTGTACTCCCAATAAACATTTACGGAGTAACGCGCACATCTTCCACAGGACTTGAGGACAGTGAAGCCAACTCATAGCGTATCATGAGTAGCGGGGTGCATTTGGGTAAATGCAAGACTTGTTCCCAAAATTTGGACTCCAACTTATCCCATTCCTCTCGCTTCTCAGGGCAAAAAACTTCCATACCATATATCAATATTTGTGTTACTTTCATTTGGTAGAAAGTAAGTACATGTTTAAATGAATATTTACCAAATCTATATGCCAGTAACTTGGCGTGCAAGGTTAGAGCCTGTAGCCTGCATTGCAATTCCCGCTTGTGGGACTCTAGGTTGTTGTTGGAATTTTAAAACATGATCCCTAGATATTTGTATTGGGATACCACTGTTAGCTCTATATTTTGTAACCTTGGACAACTTTATAACACTTGTACTATTAAAGTAGCTGCTATTTTACTCACCCGTACAACTGTTGCCTACTGGTTCATATGCAAATTAGGAGGCCCGGAAACGTTTTTGACGTCCATGGCCCGCAAATCCTAGGGTCGGCATTTATGCCATCCCAAATAGCGGGCCAAATAGCCTTGTGACTACATAGGAAGTTAAAAAGATACTTGGACATAACTATTTTTGTAGACCGACATTGAACATGGTACCGTAAATCCTTTACTTTGATTGCCTTGAAACCTTAGATTCCACGTCGCTCAACACTGTGGGACTGAGTTTTTATCTAGTGCCAGGTTTAAAATTGACAAAGAGATGCATTTACATAGTCTAACCAGAAGATGGCAGCGTTATGCAAAGAATGGGAATACGCCTTCTTAAAAAGCTATTCAGACATTAGGACTACCGCGCGCCTTAGAGCCGTTTGCCAGTCTTATGTTCCGGAATGGCAACCTACTTTTACGTAAGCACTGTGTCCAAGCCACAAACCGATTGTAAAATTTTGTGCACAATACACGACGATATCAACAGAGGAATCGTGGTCATTGATACAGGAAAAGTCCATTACATCTGGTCAAAAATGAACTCTTGTGATCTAGAATGTTCTTTCCAATACTGAAAAGGCAAACTAACTGGAAAGAGTTAATGGAAATACAGTTCATGATTTTGGAATCCCAGAAAGCATCTACACCTCTCCTATTTGTGTACAACAATACTAATGTGTTTTTTGCTTCCTTGGCAAATTAGTACATTTTTGTCTTTTTTCTTGTTCTTCCTTTTTTGTGTTTTCTTCTTCTGCTTGGTCTGTTAAATTTATCTTTTCTATTCATTTTGATAAAAGCTTAAGGTTTTCGGAAGATAGTTTAGGGGCAACGACCTCGCATTGGGAGTAAGACAATGCATAGCAACACAGGTTCGATCCCCAGGTCCGCGCTTAGAAACCTCTGGGTATTAAGCGCGTTATAAATAACCAATCAATAAATCAATTGTAAAACCAAATGCTAATAAAAAAATAAAAATCATCTAATTAATAGATTTCCTGTGGTAGCTTGCGAAACTAGAGCCTGCGCCCCCTCATCAGAGTCTATGCCGTACAGCTTGACAATGGTTCAGTACTGGGGACTTGAATGTAGCCGCTTTGTAGCTTTTGGCAATGGGAACACGTACAAGATCTGCTGCAGCAGCATTTCTGCACAGAACGTCCTCTAGGATGCTAGAGAGCAATGTGTTCTCTTTTTTGGTAACATGCATAATGCATAAGACTAACGTACTAGCTATTTTATATTTGGTACCAGGGAAAACTTTGGTGAAAACCCCCACCATTTACAAATCTCACTTTTTGGTTTTCTACCCCCGTTTGTTCCGTCAAGACAAGTCAATTAAAGTCTAGACCTTGCAGAGAGGGATGATGCAGTCAGCTTTCGGCTTTATTCCTTCCAAATCCTACAGCCTTCTGTGTTGTGTAGTGCCCATTTAAGAAAGCGAGTCACGACCTCCCAAAAACAGGGGTTAATGCACAGGATAAAATGTGCAATTCCCTCCTGTGGCACAAAACTGAAAATGTATGCCACCTGCAGGCATACATTTAGTTACAGGTCTCTGATCTGTTAGGAGTACATCAAGGATATCGTCCGACAAGTCCCACTCCTTATGCCTCAGCCTCTCAGTAACTAAGCATGAAGGTTCAGAATGCTGAGGGTCGGGTGGAGGAACCAAATCCTCTGATTGGGAGAGTACATCGACTCTCCTTGGGAGGAGTCAGGGAGGGCAGATGGACATGTCCAGTAACTCAGTTACCAAGATTTTTGTGCCCTGTCTGGAGTGATCAAGATGAAGATGGTCCCAAATAGGCAAAATTGCCTGCAACCAGCGGAATGACAGGGGTCAAGGGGAATGCATAAAGGAGGTTGAATGACCATTTGACAGTCAGTGCATCCCCCAGAGCTCCCTGACAAGGAAATCCCCTGGGGCACAAATACCTGTGCTACCTGTTCAGACTGGAAGCAAATAGATCCACTTGCGGGGATCCCCAGTTAGAGAAAATCTCCTCTAGAACTTCTGGACAGAGCTCCCACTCATGGGAGGCCAATATCTGTCTGCTCAAGGCATCCGCTGTGACATTATGTCTCCTGGCAAGATGGGAATCCGTCAGAGCGCTATTCTCCAAAGCCCAGAATCACAGTTGCATTGCTTGTCTGTATAGCAGCAATGATCCCTCTGCAACTTGCTTGTTGAGGTAGTGCATGGCCACTGTGTTGTCAGTCAGGATCCGCACAGTCTTGCCCCACACAGAGAGGAGGAGAGCGAACAGGGTCACTTATCAACCTTAACTCCAGCAAACAGATATGCTCCTGAGAATCTGATGGAGATCACAGTCTACTGTGACGAATCGAGGGACTTCGTGTCCTCTCACCAATGGGGAGCCACCCCCTTTGGAACTAGTGAGGAACGCTTTCTCCGCCTAAAATCCCCTAGAGGGCAGTGGAAAGTGGGATCCTACTGGAGGTATCCCCCCCGTCCCCTTAAAGGACAGGCCCCTCCCTGTATGTATCACTCTCCCTTGTTCCAGCAAGCCAATGTCTTTATGGGTTATTTGGGAATCGCACCAAATCACTGCACAAATGTTTTACCCGGTTTGGTTACTGGCACTGTACTGTTGCCATCAAAAACAATGCAATGTTACATCTCCTTCCAGAGATGGATATAAAGGCCCCTTGATGCCGACACTAAGGCGAGCCAGACAGCGAGCTGGAGTGCAGCAAGACACAGAGGAGGGCCTGTTCCCCTTGAAGGTGGATTCAGTCCCACACAGACGGCATGAAGCGTGAATGAGAGAAGAAGCAAGCAGAGCGTTGCGCCCTGCAACCTGACGGAGAGCTGGAGAAGCTCGGCTCTGCCGCACCAAGAAGAGATGAGGCCACCTAAAACATTGTCGCCCACACCTGCTGGATCCAACGCCGAGGTCCTGTTGCAACTGATGGGAAACAGCAAGGCCTGCACATCAACACGGAAGACCCAAGTGAAACTGGAACAACACTGCCGTCTCCCCAGAGGAACATCGCTGCAATGAGCTAAGTACGCAATACATTCAGGGAACGAAGAGGACAGCGGACCAGCCCATAGATGCCCCAAGCCAGGTTGAGAAAGCGAAAGGCCCAAGAGGGGCTAAGGCATCAGATAGCCTGAGACGGGGTGATAATCCATGTATCCCACGCCAGGGTGAGGAGACTAAGAGCCCTAGAAGGGCTGAGGTGACAGACTGACAGCTAGAGTGTGAGAATCTGAATACCCCATGCCGGGGTGAGACTGAAAAGCACAAAGGGGGCTGAGAGAAAAGGGGCTGAGAGCCCAGAGAGCCCAAGAGTGGCTAAGAGAGCAAACAGCTGAGCAGATTTAGAGAGTGGATGCCCCACGAGGGTGTGTGAAACCTGAGATCCCAGGTAGGGGTGGGAACCGAAGGAGTTCCGAACCAAGCCAGGAGAGGTCCAACTCTTTAAGGACACTTGAAGAGACTCTGTTTTTGTTTTGTATAGAACTGAGCAATAGGGCTGGAAGCCTAGAGACATTCACGTTTCCCTTACAACACGGGCAGGTGGCCCTAAGGAAATCTATGTGCTGGAACTGTCCGGCGGTCAGGAACACCAGAGACATAGGTTGGTGACAAGCTGGGATAGTACATTTTGGGACAGAAATCAGCCGAATGAGCAGGAGACCCGTAAGTATGTTCATTTGCAGTTTTAGTTACTTTTTAGTGGTAGGGCTAGGATCAGGCCAGTTAGGTTTCTAGACAGAGGATAGCTTTACTTGTGTATGACAACCAGACGTGCACCCTTTTGGACTCTTTTCTTCCAATTTAGGGAGAAAAGTGGAAGGATTAGACATGGGTTTTCACATCAAAATAAAAGCTTTTCATAAGTGTTGTCCACCTCCCGATTCCGATTTACCACACCGCTACCGGTCAGCTCTGACAGGTTAGCGCCCCAACCCATCAGAGATGCATCAGTGATCACTGTCATTTGGGGCCTGGGCTAATAAAACAACGAGTCGCTCAGCAAGTTTTCTCTCATGGCCCACCACACAAGCTCTTAAGCCACTTGGGTCAAAACCTACAGGAGGCCCTTGACAACGGAGCAGCACTTGAAGTGATCTCAGGTGCAGCCAAGCTTCTGGACCCACTAGGATGCAGGAGGCCAGCAGGCCTACTAGGCGCAGAATTGTCCCTATGATTGGAGGACATTGATCAACTGAGAAAAGTTTGCCATTTGGTCCTCAGGCAGGAATGCACTGCCCAGGCAGGTGTCCAATTAGAGGGAATGGGACAGGAAAACCCAAGACATTTTGAAGTTCAGGCAATAGCCTAACCTGTGCAACAGAATGCATGTATGGAACAGGTACTCTGACAATAGGTCGGGGGAGCTAGCTCAGTCGAGTCAGCCATCCAGGTAGGGAAAGAAATCATTGCTCATCTCCTGCAGCAAGCCGCTTTGCAGTCTTCACAACCGCCTGACCTTGACTGCATGGATCCAAGACCAAAATCTGCCGGTCGCAATCAGTGCAAGGTTTGAAACCCAAAGCTTTTGCTGGATTGGACAGGACGACAAATAAACATTTAGAAAAATGGTGTGTTACTGAAGCAAATAGAGTGCGCAAGAAAAAAGAACTGAGGTCACGGCGTGGCTGCCTCAATATATACTGGCCCAAGGTCATGTCTGGTGTGGGGCACATGGAGGTGTCGGGTGGTGCCGACACGGAGCTGTGCTGCGCCCCCTGATGAAGGAAAGGTTTCCAAAGAACAGCTATGCTGTGGAAAGGATATCATAGATGTGGAATCCGTGGGAGGAAGGAATCCATTAGAATGACTCATTTACCCATACTTTGAAATAGCACGTGTCAGCATGCTGCAGGTGGCTTAAATTTGTGTACAAAGAGTGATTTTGGCCTCCATGCACCCAACATCAAGTTGAAACAACCAATAACAGAAATATGGCCCGTAAGAGAATTGGAAGCACTTCAAGTAACCTCAACTTACCTTGGGGAATCCTGACTCATCACACTCCTTAATCATAGCAATATAGTCCATAGACCTTGCTGCAATAAATTCAGCTCTAAACGCAGACATCACAGAATTCAAGAGCAGGGCACTAGAGGGAACACATTAAAAACACAAAAAAATTCAAACTAAATTGCTGTACACTCCTCATACAGTGCAGACCAAAAGCATGGACTAGAACTGATCAAGCCACATCTTAAACCAGAAAAGAAGTGTGTTATGCTGAACATTACTACGCAAACTGATACGACATATGACTAAAAAGCATTCACTCTATTCTTATAATATTGGGCCATGTGTAACACTTCACTCTGTGATTTTGCTTGCCATGCACTCTCAGATGTCATTATTAAATTTTGAATTTTCGGTAACAACCCTCGTACATACTTATCAACAAACAACCTCTTCCCTGGTTCAGTACTCAAATCTTGACCACTGAAATCTGCAAATACTTCTTCAAATCGATTAAGATAATAGACCAGCAATGGCTCCCGTTTCTCAAATTTTACAGGGAATGACAAGCGCAACAGTAACAGCCACGGTTCTGTAGCAGTGCCAACCCCTCACATAGGTAACACAGTCAGCGAGCTAATCTTAATAAGTCCCATAGTCCACCGATTAGCTCCAGCTCCCCTTAACACAGCCCCCCAGACGGGATAAGCACAAGAAATAGACCCCCCGCGTCATGCTCCCACAAATAGGGTTAAGGGGGTGGAAGGAAAATACAAAACTCATTGTCACTGATGAAGCCAAACAACCTTGATGTTCTCACAACTCTGCCATACTTAGCTATACTTAGCCAATTGATCTTTGACCTCTCTGGCCAGCCCCGGAGAGGGAGTGGGCTGCGGGGGTGGGAATAGGGTATGGGCTATTTGTCTCTCTTACTTCTTACTTTTTTCTTCTAATCTTTATTGCTATCCACCCTCTACCTCCCCTCTTCCACTCCCTATAGGCTTTTCGAGTGGTAGGGGTCCTCTCCTAATGCCTGTCTTCTTGAAAAAGGAAAATGTTCTTTATGTGATCGTATTGTTCAACATGCAAAGTGTTCTGGTTATTTTTTCTCTACAGCCCCTCGGCCAATGTAACTCTTGATCACAATAAAAATATATTTAAAAAAAATAATAATAATCTGTCGCGACTTCATCTTTACCCTGCACACAAGCCGTTAATTTGTCCCACACAATCCTTCTCTCAGGTACTATAATTTTCAATTTCTGTACTATTCGTGCTGGTAAGGCCAACATGACCGGTGGCGGTTTTTCGCCAGCTTTTCTGTCTGCATCACTTATAATCAAATTTTGCCATGTATCACCCAGGATACCAATGTCATCTGTATTCCTAATCTGTTTCCATAGGTCTAGTGGAAGAATCACGGGAAATAATAGGTCAATATCACTCATTATAAAAACAGACGAATTCAAAATGGACTCAATTTCCTTATAAAATCCTGCCCGATTTTTACTAAGATCAGGGATCGCTTGCTTTATATTATTTACCTCCTGTCTTGAAAACGGGACATGCACGAACTGTGCAGTATAATGGGCTTCTATCACATGCGCTGGATTTCCATTAGCCGTAGCAATTTCTACTTTCGGAACAAAAATAGGGGGCACTTCTCTCATAGGCAATTGCAAACTAGGTGTTTCTTCAGCTGTTCGCTTGCTAAGCAATAAGCTAGATCGAGAGAGAGAGCAGCCTTCCCAGTTTCGGGCAAAAAGGTTCTTTTGTATATTGTCATTAAATCAGGGGGGCAACATACATTTTTCTTCAAACAACACTCATCTTGCAAATACTGAACCATTACCTGCAATACCTTTCTTTGCATCTCTAGTGTATACTCACTAAACGTATCATGCACTTCTATTGGGGTAAAAGTGACGTCTGTAATCCATTTAAGCACCTCTCGCGTACACATTTTCATCTCTTCACTAACAGGTTTTAACGGCGGCAAAAATCGCTGCTGGACATATGGCACTACCTGTTTTTTCCCTCTCTTCATTTCTTCAGTCAATTGATCAAGCTCACTTTTAAACACAAACAGCCGGCCTACATGTTCTTGTATTTCCGACGCACTATCTCGTATGCGAGAAAAAACATTTAGATCCCGCAACTCCTGTGGTGCCAATGCACCACTCTATTTTTTCCACTCCTCTACACGATACTCCCCCATGCATTCTAACAATACCTGCTGTTCGCAGAGCCTTTTATAATCATACATGGAACTCTGCACGGATCCCTCATCGTTGCCTTCAATATACATCTCTGCCCATTCTCTTAGCTGCTCCTCTCTCTTCTAACCATACTACGTGTTACTCTGGTGCTTCCTTTCAGTGCAGGCCCCACCTCTGTAGAACTGCCTCCTGCGGCGGCTGCTAATTCACGCTCTGTCGGTAGTGGAGGAAATTGTGTCACGTGCACAGGGGGAGCTGATGCAGACAGAACAACAGGAGAGGGGGGTGGCAACGGAAGTGGAGGTGAAATGGGTAAAGGTGCAATAGGGTCAGTACTACCTTGAGGACGTTCATTTCTTCGTTCATTCAGAATTTTGTTTATTAGCTCATCTGATGTATGCAAATCTTGTTGTGGATATATTTTTTGTACACCTATTTGAAATGCCCTATCCATTCTTGTTAGATCCTCTGTTATTTTAAGCTCATCAAGTTCTAGCGTTTTCTCTGTGTTAGATTTGTGTCTACATGCATGTTTCTCCCTACTTCTCAGACGGAGATTTGCTTCCTTCCTCCAATATCTCACGACAGGGAATGCCTCTGGGCGTGCTTTCTTGCATAGCAATACTGATTCTAAGTGTTCTATATGTGCCAATTCAAAAGTCCCATCATTAGGCCACTGCAAGTCTTCTTCATGTCTGGTCTGCTTATGCCAAATTGCGTTAAACATTATTGCCCCTACTCCATACTTCACATACATTTCAAACGCTGGTGACCCTACGGGATGCGCAACCTGGCCAGTTGCAAAAGATTGTCTACCGCAGTGGAAAAATCCCACTAGACAGGAAGACAATTTCACAGGCATAAGTGATCTTGTACCTTACCCTGGGCCTTTGATCTTGCAAGAGCAACACTCAATCAATATCAGGTCAATTAAAAATTGGGGCACGACTCACCTGATTAATCGGTTCATCATTCAAGACGCAATTCGTCTGTATAAAGACGCAACCAAGAATCGTTTTGACTGCCTATCTGGCTCAATCTGCCTCGTTTCGTGACCCTCGCCTCGATGCTCTCTGGGCGCTGCTCGTCGATCAGGGATCGGTTGTGTACAAATCTGCAAACGAGTCTCATCACTTTCACAGGGGCGCCCCGAACACCTTTCGATCCCGGCTCGACAGCCTTGATCTCGATTCGTTTTCGCCTTCTTCAAACTTAACGTATATGATGGAGCAAAAAGGGGGAGGGTCCCTATTCGGGCGACATTTTTTTGCTAGGCCCTGAAGACCCTCTGCATATGGAGACTAAGGCACAATCACCATATACCAGTGATACGACAGACACAAGGTTCGATTTTCCAAGTACTATGGTTTATTGCATTAAAAATATGCTCAGTCGGCGGACTGGGTCTAACGGTTCGCAACGTGCATCACCCAGACCTCGTGAGACGCAAGAGAGCGAACATTGTACGAACAGTTACATATATACAGAATAACAGCCTTCAAGGCACATCAGAACCGCCCATAATGTATCTTCTTGAGCTAGGGTTCGGTGATTGACAATTATGACAAATATGACACATTATGACAAGTTTCTTATACTTAGCAACAGTTGCAGACATAGTTCTTTGTTATTAAGAATACAAAGCACTTGTTTATCAAGAATATCGTGCTCGCGAGCGAGACACATTCCAAAGCACGTTATCTACCAGTTTCTATTCGTGAACTAGGGGTCAACCTGTTCTAAGGAAGATCCACGAAGGAGGACCGCTAGGAAAGTATAATTCATGCTTTAAATGCCTATTGCTACAGCTGTAGTGAGTCAGGCCGGCACCTGGTCTGTTGATTAAATGCTGTTTCTGCTTGCTCTCAAGGACTTAGTGAGGGAGGAAAACAATGTATTTCTGCACTGCTTGCATTCCTGTCTGGGTCCATCTATCGGTACGACGTCATTTCATCGCAAGATGTTTTTTCGCAGGGTTTTGTACCGCAGATTTTCTTTCCAAAAAACTCAGATTTTTTGGGGGGGTTAAAAAATATATATAAGTTGGGGGTGGGTGTACAGGAATATAAAAACAAATTAAAGGGGATGTGGGGTTCGATTAATTTTTTCAAAAAGAAATGTGCGGTAAAAAACACAGCGAAAAAACATCCTGCAATGAAATGACATGGAACCGATCTATGTACATGCATGCTGTGGCCTCGTCCCGTGTATGAGCTTTCAGAGTATTATACGTTTTGCAAAAGCGTTTGACAGAAAAAAGAAAAATGCAAGAGCAAGATGGCGAATGTTACACAAGATGGACGCCCTACAGTTATACTGACGAATCTGTGGTCGCGGTGTAGGTTATGTGAGGCGATTGGTTTACGGCCAACCTAATATACTTTCTATACTTGGTTAGGGTCGTTTTCTAGATTTACAGTATCAGAAGGAGTCATATCCAGAGTCCCAATAGCGGATGACCTAGGCTACGGACAAGTTCAAAGATTGTTCAAAGGGAATGATTCAAACTCTATAGGAGTATTTTCAGGGGTGTCACGAAGAGCGTGAGTAAAGGAATGGTCTTGAGGAGATTAGACTCAAATATACATAGGTCGGCCGAGTCTGTCAGTTTGTCCGTTTGTACTATTTGTTGTATAAATATAAATGTGGTGAAGAAATAATAGATAAATGAAGAGACGTGAAAATTAAAGCACTGAGACTTGAAATTTAACTATTTGTTTATTTAGATGAATTGATATTTAGTGAATAAGTAGATTGAAGCAAAACATGATATAAAAGACTTGGAGCTGCGATGATTGGTGCACGCTCATATTGTATTATTTTTCTGAACCGTATGTTTGAAAAGTGCTAAGAGTAAAGGTGAGTATTGACAATCAAGTGTGATGAGTCAAAATTGAGGATATTACTCTGCTTATACATCTATGCAAGCAGTTGCCAAAACACGCACTGAAGCTCAAGCAGTACAGTGCGGAATGGGTTAAGGGCACGGCACATAAGATGGTCATGCCATGGCCACAAGGAGGATCACTATCAAAGGCAGTTTTGCAACACATGATGACATATTTGCATGCAGCATACACAGGCACAAAGTTAGACAAAAGGCTAGCGAGCTTAGAGCTCTGGAAGATGTACCAGGACGAAAGGTAAGAACCGCCTCCTGAAGACTGGCTACTAAGCATCTGCAAAGAGGGGGGTGAGGAGCCTTCTACAGCCCCTGCCGTGCCTGAAGTAAAAGGCGATAGTACGAAGAATGCCGGAGCGTACCCATTAAGAGAACTCAAGGCAACAATAGGGGACAGCAATTCGGCATACGAGTCACCTGCGCATAGCAGCGACGAGAGTCCAGAGATGAATCCTGAAAGAGAGGTAATCTCCAAAGTCATATGAGACAAGGAGAGAGGTGATCGACTGAGTAAACTTTAGACATAGGCCAGGAAAAAAAAAGATGGAAAGGAGAGAAAGATAAAACTGATGAGGTAGCGCTGGTACAGAACAAATGGATGGGCGGTCAGATTTTGCTCAAACTTGATGGAAATAGCATTGAAGAAGTAAGGCAAAAGGAAGATCGAGATGAACAAGAAAAAAAGACAAAGAACGAGAGGAACGATTCAAAGGAGACAGGGCTAGAAGGAACGATAGACAGATGGGAACAGCTGTTTCAAGACGAACAGCTGAAAAAGCAAGAAAGGGCAGAACAGCAAAGAAAGCACAATAATAGACAGAGGTCAATCGAAGAACGAGACAAGCTAGAAAGAAAGAGGAAGAGGAAGAACAGAAATTAAGGGGTAAAAGAATACAAAGACAAAGAAATACATGGGGCAAATGAGAGAAGAAAAATGAAAAGACAGAAAGAGGAAAGGGTAAGAAGAAGCAAGGAAGCGAAGAGAGCTTGACGATGAAATAGAACAAAAGACAGAGAGCACGCGACATTGATCGCGTAGAAAGACAATTAATAGATCCTAATGAGTTTGACTTTAGAAGCATTGGGGACACAATCGATAAGGTCTATCATGATATAAGGACTAAGAAAGAACCGAAAGGAAAGGGTAAAAACGATCAACTCGAAAGTACGCAGTTATACGATAGAGAGGGAGGCACGTATAATTTCGGGCGTAAAGAGTTGTCTTTAGACAGGCTAAACTGGATAGAGGATATGTCAGACGAGGACAGAGAAGCCTTCCATGTGGAGGAGGGAGGTAATGCATGTGGTCCCGAAGGATGTTCTTCAATGGACAAAGAAGTGAGATGTCAGATCTAGATCTACCCAAATCACGGGCATCAGAGTCTCTGGCCTGACTAGACCGGCCCAACGGGAGATCCTTATGTGAGCAGGTTAAGGTCACTAGCAGGAAGAAGGTGGTGCAGAACCACTGTCCCTGCTATGGACAGACAGGCGATGGGGTATGAATGTGAGTTTGGGATATCGCAGTTTCCTTTGTTAGAGTAAGGAGGATCCAGACCGCAGTATATACCATGGCCACAGATGGATAAGGATAATTTAAGATGTAAACTCCTGAGTTTAACTTCTGGTGCTGGGAAATGGATACATGAATTAGGGAAAATGAAAGGAGGAAACACGTTAGCTATAGGAGACATTAAAGGTTTTCTAGCTGCTGTTCTTGGGGAACGAGCAGGCAATATTTCGATGAGAGCAGGAGACTCGAGTGTCACTGCGCAGAACACTATAGTTTAATAACTGTAGAATGGCAGTCTGGAAGGCGCTGCAAGTGCAGTATCCAGACATGTCAGATACAGGAGCTATAATGGCAAGGAAGATGCAGGAAGGGGAGGATCCTTTTGTTCACATTCAAAATTTCCAAGAGCAGTGGTCTTCGGAAATGTGCAAGCCATGGGGAAGAGCTATACCTGTATTCTATCATATATTATGCCTGGGCTGCCAGACTCAGTGCAGAAGCAGCTCAGGAAACTAGTGGATATGGAGCCAAAACCATGGTCAGAAATACAGCTGACCATCGCGCATTATTGCAGATTACAGGAGAAGAATCGAGAGAAAGATGACGCTACGAAGAGTGAAGAAGCAAAGTTCGTACAAAAGAAATTGTCAAAATATGCGATGTTGACTAGTAGAGAAGGGTCAGGTTTGCAACAACCAGCAGGCATGCCAAAGGTGAATAACCAAAGGCAGTTTGATCAAGGTCATAATGGATTCGTACCACGGGGTAGCAGAGGCTTCCGAGGCAGAGGCTTCCAGAATAATCAGGGACATTTTCAGAATAATCAGTGTGGGTTTCAAAACATGCAGGATGATAGTCAAGGTATGCAGGGAGGGCAAGTTAGAAGACCTCATATATGTTGGACATGTGGTATGACAGGGCACATTGCATGTATGTGTGGAAGCCAAGAGTTTGTGCAATAGGGGCAATTCTCAAGAGGGGGGACCGCACACCCACCTGCATACAATCAACAAAGTGGAGAGGGGTTTACCCAATATCAGACAGTGCAGCAAACACAAGCGCCTAGAATGCAACCAGGTTTGCAAACACAGCAGCCAACTGTTAGACCTTGACTGTCGTGCAGATATATGAGACCTCCGTCCCCAACTGTCACACAGGGAGATATAAATGTACTCCCTCTATAACCCTTGAGGCCACAGGTGGAGACGTCTGACGCCGCCGAGTGCTGGAAACCCCAAGGAAGCTGAAAAGAAACATAGGTTAAATACCAGGCAAGCAGGAATAACTTGTGCAAAGGTAGGTAAAACAAGAGACCTTACCAAGTGTTGTCAGAAGAACGGAGGGAAACCTAGGGGTGTGGAAGGGTTCCAGGACTCACGCGGACAGGTTCAAGATGCCACAGAAGCAGTAGGAAAGCCAACTGCAGGTCCAAGAAACTCCACCTGGGCTTGTTCCTGGAGCGGGTTCCTTAGTACTTGGCAAGAGCACGTGATAGCAGGAGAGTCCGTAGAATTCCGAGTCAGTAGGACGAAGGCCAGGGGCAATCCAAATACAAGTCCATTAAACGGTCCAAGGTCGGCAGGCAAAGTAACAATTTCGAAGTTCCAATTCAAAGCCAAGGGTAATCCAAACACAATCCGTGAGACGAAGCCGGGTACAGGTTCCAAGAGCAAATACAGGAAGCACAAGAGCCAAACAGAGTTTCAGAAAGAAAAACAGCTGTGAAGCGCGGTACGAAAGCGAATTACGGCCTTTGTACTGAACGCTTCCTGGTCACGTGACGTGAGAACACGTTACGTGACCGAGACTCTGGGTCACGTGAATGGATGCAAACGGCAACGCGACGAGGATGTGTTCCTCGAAGCGTGCTGCTTCCTAGTCTCCAGGGCAACTTCCCATGAAGAAACGGTCGTAGGCGTGAATGCAGGGTGCAAACCTTGGGTCGATGTTGCGCCCGTCCGCGTGCCAAACCGGATTTCCAACGTGATCCCCGGAAACCGTGAGAGTTGCATGAAGTGAGTTGTGGGGGCAGTCGGGCTGAAGGCTAGTGGAATGAGCAGAGGGTACGACAGAGCCCCCCCCCCCCTAAAGGCCCACGACCACGTGGGCAGGAAGGATGTTCCCGATGGAACTGGGCCACCAAACGGGGGGCTTGGACGTCTGCAGCGGAAACCCAGGACCTCTCTTCAGGACCATAGCCCTTCCAGTCCACTAAATACTGCAAGCCACCCCTAAGGAGACGGGAACCCAGGATATCAGAAACCTCAAAAACATCAGGGGAACCTAGGGACACCGGGGCAGGAGAGGAACGAAGACGGGATGTGTCCGGGCAAGGCTTGAGCAGGGATGTGTGAAAGACGGATGTATGCACCAAGAGGACGGGAGCACCAAACGGTAAGTCACTGGACTGATGACCCGGGAAACCACGTAGGGACCAATGAAACGGGGCAGCAGCTTCCGACAACCCGCCAAGCGAAGGTGTCGGGTGGACAACCATACCCGGGACCCCACAGAATATACCGGGGCTGGGTCGCGTTTAGCGTCTGCCCGGGACTTCATTGATTCCTGCGCCTCTTTGAGGTGAGTGATGGTTTGCGCATGAACAGAGGACATATCCCGAATGCAGGCAGCAGCGGCCGGATTGACCGCCGAAGAGATATCGGGGACGGGATAAACACGTGGATTCTGGCCATACAAAGCATAAAAGGGTGAGGAACCGGTGGAAGAATGGACAGCATTGTTGTAGGCAAATTCCGCAAACCGGAGGGCCTGCAACCAGTTTGTTTGTAGTTGCAGAGTCAAACAACGCAGTTACTGTTCCTTTGATTGTTTAGTCCTTTCGGTCTGACCATCGGTTTCTGGGTGGTAGGCAGAGGAGTAGCGTGTGTCAATACCGAGAAGGCCGGTCAGGGCACGCCAAAAATGGGACGTAAACTGGGAACCCCTATCTGAAATGAGTACCGATGGCAGGCCAAAAAAACAAAAAACAGGTTCGCCAATTTAGGGGCTGATGGAATGCCCTGGCAGGGAAGAAAATGGGCCATTTTGGTGAAGGTATCAACCACCACCCAGATAGTGTCGAATCCCCGGACCCTAGGAAGGTCGGTCACAAAATCCATCGTCAGAGTGTGCCAAGGTCTCGGTGGGATGGGTAGCAGGCGTAGGAGACCCACCGGTCGGCTCCTGCGGTGTTTACACTGGGCACAAACTGAGCATGTCTGTACGTACTTTACAACGTCCCACTTCATGGAGGGCCACCAGCACCAGCGTTTCAAGAGGTCCAGAGTACGGTCCTGACCCGGGTGGCCGTTGACAGGGGAGTCGTGGGACCACTCCAGGGCTATATTTCTGGTTTCGCTGGTGGGTAGGACTAGACGGTTTTGTACATAAGGTAATCCATCATAGTATACAGGGTCCCATTCTGATGCCTGATCGGGGTGGTGCAGTGCCCAAGTACGGATCGTGTCAAGTAGCGCCAGTGGGGGTGTATAGGTACAGATAACGTTTCCTTGGTGTAGGAGAGTCTCGGGGAAGACAGGTAGTGCAACCCCCCCAGGAGAACGAGACAGCGCGTCAGCCTTGCCGTGAGCCATGCCAGAGCGATGCCTGATTTGGAAGTCGAAGGCCGCAAAAAACTGATGCCATCTGACCTGTCTGCTATTCACACACTTAAGGGAGGCTAGGTCCTGCAGATTCTGATGGTCGGTAAACACAGTGGTTTTATGCTTCGCCCCCAAGAGGTGGTCTCGCCAAACCCGAAAGGCATCCATAACCGCCAGGAGCTCCTTCTCGGTGATGGTGTAATGGGCCTCCTTAGAGCTAAACTTACGGGAGTGGTAGGCCACGGGATGCAAGCGACCAGTGGAGGCACAGGTTTGTGACAGAACCGCCCCTAGAGCAAATGAGGAGGCATCTGCCTCGACAATGAACAGACGTTCGGAATCGGGATATTGCAATACGGGAGCGGTAGTAAAGGCTGTTTTTAGATCCTCAAAGGCCTTGTGGTGTACCTCTGTCCAGATGAAAAGGGTGTGAGGGCTCATAAGAGACGTAAGCGGTGACACTATGGAAGATAACCCAGAGATAAAGCGGCGATAGAAGTTGGATAAACCCAAGAAAGATTGTAGGGCCTTTAGGGTCTTTGGAGTTGGCCATTCTAGGACCGATCGTACCTTGGAATAATTCATCGCCAGGCCACCAGGTGTGATGTTGAACCCTAGGAATTCGATGTTATCTACATGAAACTGGCATTTCTCGGGTTTAGCGAATAAGGAGTGTTTCCTCAAGCGAGAGAGCACTTCTTGGACGTGTTGTACGTGTTCTTCCAGACTACGCGAAAAGATGAGAATATCATCTAAATACACTACCACGAACACGTCCAGTATATCACAAAAAACGTCAATCATGAAATGCTGGAACGTGGCCGGGGCATTGCAGAGCCCGAAAGGCATGACGGTGTATTCGTAAAGACCATACCGTGTACAGAAGGCGGTTTTCCACTCGTCCCCTTTGCGCATTCGGACGAGGTTATACGCCCCCCGTAGATCCAGTTTGGAGAAAACGGAAGCATTGGTTAGGCGGTCCAGTAAGGGAGAGATAAGCGGTATGGGATACTGATTCTTAACCGTAATGGCATTGAGACGTCGGTAGTCCACACAGGGACGAAGATTGCCCTCCTTTTTCGGGACGAAGAAGATTGGACTGGCAGCTGATGATTTGGAGGGTCTAATATGGCCCAAACGTAGGGATTTCGTAATATAGTCCTTAAGGGCTTGATCATCGGATGGGGACAGAGAATAGATAAGAGCCACAGGTACGGGGATCCCAGGGGTTAGATCAATGGGACAATCGTAGGGGCGATGCGGGGGAAGTACCTCGGAAGAGCCCTGGTCAAAGACTTCAGCATAATCATGGTACAACGCAGGAACATTAGCGGCAACCATGCCCACTATATGTGGAGACTTAAGGTCGTCTGACACCCTGAGATGGGCGATAGCCCCCGACACTGACACAGGTGTTCCTTCCTCTCTGACCATATGGAGGCAGTAGTTCTGGCATAGCTCCGACTCGAAGTGCACCTGACCCGTTCCCCAATTGATATGAGGGTTATGGTCCCGTAACCAGGGTATCCCTAGTATCAGCCCGAACTGGGGCATGGCGATCAAATCGAAATGAATGGTTTCACTGTGCACGGACTGGATTGTTAACATGAGTGGTGCTGTTTGTTGTTTGATGGGACCGGAGGTCAATGCAGTTCCATCGACTACTTGTACAGGTTCTGGTTGGATTTTGTTAACTAAAGGTAGGTTCAGTGTTCGGGCTAGGGTGATATCGATGTAATTCCCCGTGGCTCCTGAATCGATAATGATAGTGACAGGATGGATGGTGCCAGGGGTAGGCTGAAGGGTGGCCTGTACCTGAATGGGCCTAACACGGCCAAACGCGGGAACAGGGTCTGGGGTTTGACAGAGAGCGCTCGATCCAGGCCCCGATTCTAGGGTCGAGCTGTGCGAAAAACCTGAGTCCTTGGTTTAGGTCAACGGGGACATTCTTTAACGAAGTGACCGTTCAAGCCACAATAGAAACAGGCATTATCTGTTCTCCTCCTCTCTCTTTCCCTTGAAGTAATAGGGGACCTAACCCCTCCAATCTGCATGGGTTCCCCGGAGGCATCAGAAGAGGACGCGGGTGTGGGTGTACCTGAGGGGAAGGGAGACCCGGCCTGGGCCCTCCGTTCAGAATGTCGGGCGTCCACTTGGAGAGCCAAATCAACAAGATCAGGAAATTGGGTAGGCAAGGATGGGACCACTGATAGGGCGTCTTTCATCGGATTACTTAAACCCCGGTAGAAGATCACTGATTTCTTAATTTCCGGCCATGATGTTTCCGCCACTAGTTGATTAAATCGAGTAATGTATTCGATAAGGGACCCTCTACCTTGAGTGAGTTCTAATAGTTCTAAGTCATGAGACTGCGCTTTGTGTCTAGTATCGAACACACGTGACATTTCAGTTATCAAGAGATCGAAATCATAGAGGGCGGGGTGGTCGGTTTCCAACAGAGGGTTAGCCCATGTAGCAGCTATGCCGGACAAGTGTGAAAGGATAAATGCCGCCTTTGTAGTGGGATCGGGGAAAGCAAGGGGTCTACATAGGAAGTGCAACTTACATTGATTAAGGAATGTTCTGAACTTCCCAGGGTCTCCCTGGAACCTTTCGGGGGCTGCCAGGGGAAAGGGGGAAGGTAGCACTACAGGAACGGGATTCGGGATGTTTGGGTTCGGGACTACGGGCAGTGGGGGTGGTGGGGCAGCGTCCCCGAACTCCGGATCAGAGGGCAGGGGATGCTGGGCACTTTGTAATAGATCAAGACGTTGGTGGACTGCTGTATTAGCAGCAACCATGTCTGCCCGAAGCACTGTGATTGCCTGGATTACAGCAGCCATGGGGTCCTCCGCGGCGCCCTCCATATCCGGCACGACAATGGCTTCACAGTCTGTTAGACCTTGACTGTCGTGCAGAAATATGAGACCTCCGTCCCCAACTGTCACACAGGGAGATATAAACCTACTCCCTGTATAACCCTTGAGGCCACAGGTGGAGAAGTCTGACGCCGCCGAGTGCTGGAAACCCCAAGGAAACTGAAAAGAAACGTAGGTTAAATACCAGGCAAGCAGGAATAACTCGTGCAAAGGTAGGTAAAACAAGAGACCTTACCAAGTGTTGTCAGAAGAACTGAGGGAAACCTAGGGGTGTGGAAGGGTTCCAGGACTCACGCGGACAGGTTCAAGATGCCACGGAAGCAGTAGGAAAGCCAACTGCAGGTCCAAGACACTCCACCTGGGCTCGTTCCTGGAGCAGGTTCCTTAGTACTTGGCAAGAGCATGTGATAGCAGGAGAGTCCGTAGAATTCCGAGTCAGTAGGACGAAGGCCAGGGGCAATCCAAATACACGTCCATAAAACGGTCCGAGGTCCGCAGGCAAAGTAACAATTTCGAAGTTCCAATTCAAAGCCAAGGGTAATCCAAACACAATCCATGAGACGAAGCCGGGTACAGGTTCCAAGAGCAAATACAGGAAGCACAAGAGCCAAACAGAGTTTCTGAAAGAAAAACAGCTGTGAAGCGCGGTACGAAAGCGAATTACGGCCTTTGTACTGAACGCTTCCTGGTCATGTGACGTGAGAACACGTCACGTGACGTGACCGAGACTCTGGGTCACGTGAATTGATGGAAACGGCAACGCGACGAGGATGCGTTCCTCGAAGCGTGCTGCTTCCTAGTCTCCAGGGCAACTGCCAATGAAGAAAAAGTCGTAGGCGTGAATGCAGGGTGCAAACCTTGGGTCGATGTTGCGCCCGTCAGCGTGCCAAACCGGATTGCCAACGTGAGCCCCGGAAACCGTGAGAGTTGCATGAAGTGAGTTGTGGGGGCAGTCGGGCTGAAGGGAACCTGGGATCACTAGTGGAATGAGCAGAGGGTCTGACACCAACAATGAATCCGCCACAGGGGCAGTCACAGCATGCACCCATGCAGATACAGCAAAACACAAGCATAGGTGAGATAATTAATCCTAGGATAGGGGGTGTCACTGTCAAAGGAGGAAATCCTTTTACGGGCACAGGAATAAGCATGTACCCACAATAGGACAGCTCACTGGGAGACTTGATGTGTTCAGTACTATCTGTGACTCCCAATCCTCAAGAGGAACCGAGGGTTGACATCACTATAGGTGGCAAATCTTTTTCTTTTCTAGTAGACACGGGGGCAACACACTCATATATACAAGAGGGAACATTTACACTATCTGGACGTTCTTTCTCTGTACAGAGGTCAGTAAGTCCTTCAGCGCTAGTCTGATTGCCCTCAGCTCCAAACGATGATTGTCAGGTCGTTGGCGTGGGCTCCCCACCCAGTGAGTGAGGCATCCGTCCCTACAGTTATCGCCGGCCATGACTGCCAAAAAAGATATGCCCTTGAGCATGTTGTCCTTGCAAGCCCACCTGGGTATCTGCTGGATGGCCTATATTTTTGTGCAACATTTGTTTTTACTGCAGCCGCAGTCTCTGGTCCAATTTTCCGAGACCCTTTTTTTGTAGTGCAATGTGAAAGGGCAACATTTGATCTTTTTGGGAATCCTGATCCAAAATATCTGTAGGTGATCCTGCTCAAAAGAAGGAGCAGGCCTGCTCCAGTCTAAAAAAAAACAATCACCTTGCTCATCAGCTTCCTATATGAGGAGTTAGCTTGGTCAGTAGGATCTGATTTACCAAATTCGAGTTCGGGAGAGGTACCTAACCCACTGGCTCATTGAAAGTTATCATACAAATCTCTTAACTGAGACTCTTATGAGATAAATTCCTCTGGCACATTAGGGGTGCCATATTGTAACCCAAATGGTGGTGTGTTATCTGAAGGTTCGTTATCTTTATAGATAGATGATAAAGACTTAAATCTTTCTTTGGCAAGGGTTTGAAAATCTTTTCCTGGGTCACTGTTGGCCTCGGCAACTTAATCGTCAGACTTCGATGCTGACGGTGTTAGCAAAGTCGTCAGTGTTGTCGGCGCTGTTGTTGACTTCTTATGCTTTTTCAAAGGAACCCTCGATGGACTGGATTCTTGACTTGTCAAAGCCCTTGACGATTTCACATCGGATTTAGATTTTTCTTGATGCTGTACTGGCTTATGGCTCGGTTTGAAAGACTCCCCTTTGTCGTCTTGATGCAGATCGACAGCGGCATTGGCTTTCTGCTTGTCCTTCGATGGGGTCGGGCCACATTCTCGAAGATCTTAAGCATTTCATTACAAAATGCATCCCATTTTACTGATGAGTCCGACAAAGTTGGACATTTGATTACCTAAAGGTCGAAGGTGACCTATGATGCAGTTTCTTGGCCTTCTTCGAAGAAGATGAAGAATGGGGCAATCAACTTCTCGATCGAGATCTTTTAGATCTTTTCCGTCGAGGAGAATCTCTCAACTCATCGGACTTCCTTTTTGACCTCTTCGAAGGAGACTTCGAAGGCAACGTCCCCACCGCCAATTTACCTTTACGATCCCTTAGAGCCTTTTCGTCCATCGCCTGACAGGAGTTACAGTCGGAGGTACGGTGACCGGTACCAAGATACAACAGACATATGTGGTGGGAGTCGGTGATCGACATCATTGTTCCACAGTCTTGGCACTTCTTGAAGCCTGTTTTAGGAGTTGATGGAGCCAAAGGGGAAGACATTTTCGTTGATCGAAAAAATAGCTGACGAAGTTTAGCGAAGGACCGAAGCGTGCTGAAATTCTTCGAAGCGTTGGCTTGGAAAAAACTGAAGCCAACGGGCGGTGTGTGTGCTATTTATACTGATGATGATGTTGACAGTCGAACAGAGGACCTCGAGGTACATCGACTGCACCTCGACTTTTAGGAAGCACATTTGTGGAATATGCCAACTGAATTCTGAAATAAATATAAGCCATGTGCTAAACAATGTTATAAGTATGCTGGAGCATTACCATGTAGATCAGAATAATATCAGTGCAAACTCCAAAAGTGCCCTCTTTTCCTGCTCACATGTTAAGTGATACAGGAAAATAATATAAGACATTTGATGTACAATGAAAGTAATTAGTTTAGCATATGCACATTGGGGTACTCCTGCAAGACTAGCACTGGATCTAAAAGAAAACAACAGATACTATTGGGCGGCTATTACACAGAGGCTGAGTATTTGAAAGTGCTGCAGAACTCAAATGCATATGTAACAATACATGGGGAAGAAAATGAAGGCGGCCGATTGCTATGGTGTAAGCCCTCCAGGAATAGCAAATAGTCTGAATTCATATTTAATAAGTAGCGCAAGGTATTTGGAATGATTGCTGGTGAGCCGCGTATGCCGGTATTATTCATGATGTGCAACCACACAGCTGCACGGTGAACATCAGGGTGATTTATGGGTCCAGGGATTGTTGCAGAGCTGGAAGATAGCTCCCGGCATGAGAGGGGCACATATAACAACAAAGTGATATCCAAGTGTACTTCTGGTGAATTACCCCTCATGTCGGTCAATGTGGGGTAATGAGCTCTGTTCCGGATTTATTGTTGCACTATTGGTTTGAACTACTAATAAGAGTTTCAATGTAGTATTAAGTTAGAGGCAGCAGCTTCCGTACTTACGCTGCAGCCAATTGCCCAAAGCGCTATGGACCATGGTCAGCAGTTCACGGGTGCCAGGCAGGTTAGGCAATGGTTGTTTCAGGGTCAAGCAGTGGTCACTGGTGTCTTAACAAGATGTTCCCTGTTCTCAGCCTCCAAGTACCAGCATGGACTTTGGTCTCTTAGTGTCTTCCCTCATGAGCTTGGGCGTCTGCTGCTTCTTGGGTCTAGTTTAACCCTAACAGGAGCCCATGGTTACCGGGGCCTCTCGTCCCGATGAGAAGGACGGAGCCCCCATGCGTCGCTACTCTACCAGGCTTAAGCAAGACCCAAATAATTTCACCACATGCTTCAGCCATGTGCTCTGTCAGTGCGCCGACTGAAATCTTTTAAATAACTGCGAGATGACGTTTGACCCAGTACCTATAACACACGTTGGGTGAGTGCTGAGAAGCGTATGTGCATCATCCAGCAGTATCAGTGTACAGACTAGCAGAGGAAAGCGCTACACCATGAGCTAACACCCGAGCACTACCAAAGGAAATGGCAGACACACAGACCCTTTATTATATATAATGTAACCTCTCTTCCGGTTTGCTCTGTACATTTAGTCTATTTTGCCTCATTTGTCCTACTTTACCTTCTACAGCTCTCTCCGTGTTGACCATGTGTATTGTTCTATTGGCCTCTTTTACCTTCTATTGCAGCTAGCCATGTAGCCCATGAGCATTATCTATTAATGGCACCATTTTGCGCTCGTTTTACATTCTTCCATCTCACCCTGGAGTACTTTGCCTCGCATCACCTGCCTCAGATTGACGTGGCCCCTTTTCACTGTGTGGGAGAATTGCTCCCCATTGGATTAATGCTTTGCGCAGGGCGTGCCTTCTTTCTGCTGTCCAAAATTAAAAGGGAAATTTACAGTTTCAGCTTTTAATTTCTTAATTTGAAGGGATAAATGCCAGAACATCTTTCAGCTAAGATCTTTACTTTTTTTAAATACCATAAAAAAATATGGAGAAGAGAGCGAGATGCCAAGCCCACGTTCAGAACTATAATAGGAACTACTCTTTGGCACATATAGTGCAGACAGCACCTGTGCGGCTGATGGTTTTCTTTTTATTTCACAAAGATTAAATGAATTTTTAAAACTGCAAATACATGTTTGTTTTAATCTCTTATCTGAGAAAGTGCAAAAATAGGTGCCTGCTAGCAAGCATGGCAGAAAAGCTGTGGCTTGTCTCTTATGCACATATGCACCCCTGGAGAAGTTATCATTTGAGTGCACTCTGTTGATTTGACTTGACTTAAACAGGGAGCCCAAAGTATATGCCGGGCTGTCATAGAGGGGCTGGGTCCGATCAGAAAAACTTGGTGAGCACTATAAATACTCACATTTCGTAGTCGGAACATGTGTTCCAAACATGCCCAGAGGTGCATTTTTAATGGCACACGGTCAAGTGTTTATATATTTTGCTTAGTCCTCATCGTTGGACTTTTTCTCCAAAGCATGCAATTTGTGGCTTTAAGTGTCACTGTGCTATCACTGCATGAAGTGGGCTGTCCCTGCATTTTCTATTGGATTTGTATTTCCATCTAGTTCTTTATCAAGGGCCCTATTTACAACATTTGTAACATACCATTTTTGTGGTAGTAATTTTTTAGGGTGGGGGTAATCTGGTTTAAGACCGGCCATGGTTCGCTCTATTATGATTTTCATTCAATAGTAATATTCATGTACTATTACGATCATGTTTTCCATTTTATTAACAAATATCCAACATTAATGTGCCCCACCGTCACCAGCTCTAAGACAGCACTGTGTGATGCTGAAGCCACACCTGCATACTTGGTCTACTCATTGAGATGACAAGTTCCCATCCTACTCTGCTCCCATGTGTGGAAGCCCCAGTGAGCCAGTAGAAAATACATTCTTCATTATCATTTATCTTGAATTTGCACAATGTCTATAGCCATAAATTCAAATGGAAGCACTCCCTTTGTGCCCAATTGTATAGAAGACAAAAAAAGAGGATGGGAAAGTGACGCTCACATGAAGATGATGGATCACCAACAGTTAATAGATCTCAAGCAACAGAATTTCAAAACTTACTTGTTTCCCTGTTTCTTGCATCGCTCCATCATCTCAGTAAGCAAAGCCTGCAATGTAATAGACAAACAAAACACAAAAATGAAACCGCATTTTGCCAACTGTTTTAAAATGTTATATAATACCTTTTGTGAAAAGGGGCAAGATAAAACCTTTTGTGAAAGGGGCAGATGGATGTGTGGGCACTTGTCAACAAAGTTGTAATAACATGTTCTGGTCTTCAATTGCAATACCATCATTTTGATGTGTTTCCATATAAAGGTAGAACATGGCGAGTTTACAGAATAATCAACCACCACAAGAATCATCCATTCTTGAACCTACCCAATAAGCAACAATGAATGAAAACTGCTTTTAAGTGTCAATCTTTTAGCTTTTTTCAACAAGGAAGAACCATCCGCCCTCATTAACCAGAGTCCAGATGTGTAGTGCAAAAGGTCCTGTCCATAACCGATAAAGGTGGAGAAATTACTTACCGTCATTCCTCATCTGATAGATATTCCCTATTCCCTCCAGCTACAATGCTTTGGTAAATTTGACAGGGGGCATAGTGGACGTCGACCATCAATCCGTCTTGCTCGGTGTCTGGTCGTCGGCTCAGGATGTGACATCAGGTGTCGTATAAATACCATGTCACTAGGCCCCAACCTCAGTTCCCCCCTTTTTTCCCCGAGCACCACACCGTGCATAGAAACCAGAGAGAACAAACGGGCTGATGAGCCCTTCAAAAGGAAGTAACTAAGGATATCCAAAAGAGGAACAATTGAACCAACAGTAGTGTTAGAAACATTCTTTTTTAAGAATCTGTGGCATGAAGACACAAAACGGACACAGCGGACCATCACTGAGTCAACGTGAAAGAGAAGATGCGCGCCAACCATCGACTTTCTGAGTGGTGATGTATACTAGGGAAGATGAGGAATCTGTGGGAGAAGAATCCATCGGAAGAACGTTACGGTAAGTAATTTCTCCTTCAACGGATTGCCTTTCGCCAGCAGATTCCTCATTTGATAGACTCCCAAAGCAGTAAATGAAGGAGGCGGGCGGAAAGTTATAGCAAGAAATTTTGCGGCACTGCCCTGCCAAAACGCGCATCAGCTGTACGAGCCACATCCAGGCTATAGTGCTTAGCAAAGATGTGAAGGGATGACCATGTCACAGCGTGGCAAATCTCTCGGACAGGTACTTCCCTCTGCAATGCTATGATGCCGATACTACCCTTGTCAAATGGGCCATACCACCTGCTGGTAATTCCTTCCCAGCGGACTGGTAGCATTCATATATGCAGAAAATTATCCATTGGGATAACCCTTGGTTATGGCCAGGCCCTTACGGGCTAAGGAAAAGGCCACGAAGAGCTGGTCAGCTCTCCTGAAATCAGCTGTCCTCGCAACATAATAACTGAATGCCCTCTTCGGGTCTAGGCAATGTAACCGTTCCTCCTACTTAGAAGGGTTTGCAGGAGGGTAGAAAACCGGAAAGTCGATAAACTGCGACAGGTGAAATTCTGAGACAACCTTGTGGAGGAAGCCAGGCCTTACCCTGAGTGAAACATTCTCCCGGAAAGAAACGCAGGAAGGGTGGCTTACAGCATTAGGCCTGCAGTTCACTCACCCGCCTAGCGAATGTAATAGCCACCAAGAAGGCTGTTTTCAAAGAGAGAAGACGTAAAGGACAAAAGTGCATAGGCTCAAAGGGAGCCGCCATCAGAAATGTCAGAACCAGATTAAGGTCACAATCCGGGACAACAAAGGGAGTTGGTAGAAACATATTTACAAGGCCTTTCAGGAATTGTGCCATTATCAGGATCGTAAAAGCCTTGATCCAGAGATCTTTTAAACACAGACGAGGCCGCTAGATCCGGAGATCTTTTAAACACAGACAAGGCTGCCAAATAGCCTTTGACTGTGGTGATCTGAAGGACTGCTGAGGCCAGTGACAGAATGAAGTCCATCACTGTAGTCAACCTTGAGTTCCCTGCACCACGCCTCAAATCTTCTCCATCTGCACGTGTACAAAGATCTTGTAGATGGTCTGCGTGCAGCCAGCAACACCTCAAGTACTTCCCCAGAGAGGTCCCAGTCATCATATCTCATCCTCTCAAGAGCCACGCATGTAGGTTGAGGGATTCTGGGGTCAGATGGAGTATCTGACATTCTGACTCGGTTAGGAGATCTGGACGCTGAGGCAACCGGTGAGGTGGACAGATGGACAGATCCAAGAGGTCGAGGAGCCACGTTCTCCTCGCCTCAGTCCGCGGTGATCAAGATCACGGTCGCTCGAAACCTCTTCATCCTCCGGAGAACCCATGGAATGATGAGAATCAGAAGGAACGCGCGAAGGAAGGTCCAATCCACCAGAAACGTGTCCCCCAGTGCACCGTTCAGTGGGAATTCCCTAGAGCAAAAGTGTTCACATTTCCTGGTGTACTCCGTTGTGAACAGATCCAATGCTGGGGTACCCCAGAGAGTGAAGACCTCCTCTAGTACTTCCTGGCACACTCCCCACTCGTGTGAGACCGTGCTCTGCCTGCTCAGAGCATCCACCAAGTTGTTCTCTGTGCCCATCACATGAACTGCAGAGACCGAGATCCTGTTCTCCAGCAACCACAACCAAAGCATCATCGCCTCTGTGCAGAGGGGGCGGGAGTGCACCCCACCTTGCTTGTTGAGATAGCGCATTGCCACTGTTTTTTCCATCAGAACGAGGACATGTTTCCCCTGCATAGACGGGGCAAATGCTTTCAGGGCAAGCCAGATGGCTCGCAACTCCAGCCTGTTGATGTGCCACATGCGTTCCGTCGCTGACCAGAGGCCTCTCACCTGGAAATCCTTGCAGTGAGCTCCACAACCCTTCAGAGACGCATCCGCGACCACTCAGGTCTGAGGCCAAGGAGGCCAGAAGGGCTCCCCCACCAAGAGACTGTTGTGTTCCGTCCACCGGAACAGGTCGTTGACCCTGAGGAGATCTGAGAGAGAGCCGAGGTACTGAGACCACTGATCCCTCAGGAGCCATTTGAGGCCGTGAGGCCTACGAGGCGGAGGAAGGAAGCCGCTGGTAGAGTGACATGGTTCCGGAACAAGACCTGCACTGCAGACTTCCCTCAGATCAGCCAGTCGTCCAGATATGGAAATACGTGGAGCCCGGGATCTTTTGAGGTGAGCTGCAACTACAGCCATGAGCTTGGTGAAAACCCTTGGCGCCGAGGTCAGGCCAAAAGGAAGCACCTTGAACTGATAGTGCAGATCTCCTATGGTGAACCTTAGGAACTTCCTGTGCTTTCGGTGGATTGGCACATGGAAATAAGCGTCCTGTAGGTCTATCGACACCAGCCAGTCCAGTAGTTCGAGAGTGTGGAGAATCTCTTTCAACGTCACCATCCTGAATTTGACTTTCCTCAAGAACTTGTTCAAGGCCCTCAGGTCCAGAATGGGATGGAGACCTCCTCCCTTCTTGGGTACCGGGAAATACCGGGAATACCAGCCCGATCCTCTCTGTTCGGGAGGTACCTCTTCCACTGCACCCTTCAACAACAGGGCTCTCAGTTCATCCTGGAGCTCCTGTCCCAGTTGGCTTGGGGGTGGGGGCCGTCTATCCGGTGGTTTTCTTACAAATGGCAGACAATAACCCCACTGAATGAGCTGAAGAGCCCAGACATCGGAAGTAATTCCCTGCCACTGGAGCAAATGCTCTGTCAACCGTCCTCCAACTGGTCTGCAATGAGAGGGGAAAATCAAAGCGGCTTCAGAGGCTGTGTCGCCCCTGCCGCTGACACTGCCTGTTGAGCTCTAGAAGCCCATCTGCCCCTTCCGGAGCACAAGAAACGCTTCTGCCCTTGCCTGGCCAGTGGGAGCTGTGCTCTCCTGCCATAAAGAGCATATCTCCTTTAGCCCCGTGTCTTAGAGGCAAAGCTAAACGCAGGTTTGGCCGGCTGCACAGCGAGGCCCAAGGACTTAGCAGCGATTTTGGATTCCTTACATTTTTCTATGGAATCATCAGCTTTCTGGCCGAAAAGAACATTGCCCTCGAAGGGAATGTCCAGAAGCTTGACTTGGGCGAAAAACCAGAGGTTTTTAAGTAGGCCTGCGTTCTTGGTGTTATGGTTGACGCCATAGATCAGCCCACACAGTCGGCGATGTCCAGGCCCGTTCGCAGCGACTGCCTGGCCACCTCTTTCCCATCCTCCACTAGCTGTAGTAAGCCCTCACGCATCTTCTTCTGGGACATACTGAGCAGCATTTTCTACTGCTGTCCATAGACCGAAAGAGTATTTGTCAAAACTGCTTGCCACATTTGTAGCTTTGAGGGCCATGCTACCTGAGGTGAATGCCTTCTTTGCCAAGGGATCCACTTTCTTTGCTTACCTGTCCGGAGGTAGAGTGGATGTAGAAGATGCAGGTCTAGAAGAGACCGTAGCAGCCTGCATGACCAGCCCCTCCAAGGAAGGGTGAGAGGAGAGGCATAAAGCAATCCATCCCCATCACAAAATCAACCCCTCACCTAGCTGTACCATCACCGCCCATGTCATCTACCGCCCACCAGGACCAGCTACAGAATTCCAGGAAGCACTCCTACACGCCCTCGGCGACAACCTCAAGAAATCCCCCATGTTCATCCTCCTTGGTGACATGAATCTCGGCCTCAATGATCCCACAGATGGGAATGTCACCTACCTTAACAACGCCCTCGCCACACTCGGCTTCAAACAAGCAGTGCCAGAACCGACCCATAACAAAGCTCGCACCTTGGACTGGATCGCCCAACACAATTGTCCGCTATCAACCCCAGTCATCACCTCCATTCCTTGGTCAGATCACTGTGCTATCCATTTCAATCTTAATTACAGCAAAACACTGACCAGCACCCAAGGAACATTACCGACTGCCCTCACTAAGCGCGCCAAGCAACTCACTAAGGAAAGACTACTTCCACATCTCCAGGTTCCAGAACTCAAGCATCCATTCACCAATAATCCGGACACCCTCGCAGTCACCTACAACTTTATCATCACCAAAGCTGTAGACACCATTGCACCACTAACGCAAAGAAAAGCCAAACCCATCAGACAAACCAATTCATGGTTCACCCAGGACCTCCTGAAATTGCGCTCACAAAAACGATCAGCTCTTTCAGCTTAGCAAACAAATCCTAGCGACACCACCAAACTTGCCTTTAAAAACATTGCAAAACAATACAAATCCGCAGTCATCACAGCCAAAGCTAGCTCCTTCAATTCCAGTATAGCCAATGCCAATTTTGGTTCCAGAGAAATCTTTGCATTATTCAGAGAACTGGAGACCCCCACCCACCTCTTAACCCCCTGAACAAAGACAAAGAATGGTGCAATGACATTCAAGAAGCCATGCTCAATAAACTGAACACCCTAAAAGAAAAAATCATCAGCCACCAAAAAGCCTTAACTCTACAACTATCTGACCTACACCAGAACACCCCAGCCGAAATTCCAGGCTTCTCATTCCAGGAGATGACAGAAGAGGAAGTCCTAACCATACTTAACTCGATCAAGCCTTTCAACTGTAAGGGTGACTCATGCCCGGCCCAGCTCATCAAGGACAGCGCCCTTACACTGGTACCATTCTTCACTGCCTTCATCAACGCTTCTTTCAAATCAAACCAAGTGCCCTCCTGTCTCAAAGAAGCCTGGGTGCGCCCACTGTTGAAGAAACCTACACTAGATCCAAAGTCACCAGGGAACTACAGGCCCATTACGACCGTTCCCTTCCTTCTGAAGATTCTGGACAAAGCAGCATACCTCCAAGTCCAGAAATACCTAGAAGCTCATCATCTGCTTGGTCTCCGACAGTCTGGATTGAACCAAATTGATGACCTCAGAGATGTGGGCAAACCAGCCCTCCTCCTACTCCTTGACCTCTCCACGGCCTTTGACTTGGTTGACCATGACACCCTATGCCACCACCTCTCAACGGCTGGCAACTTCTCACCGAATGCCACTGCGTGGATCGCATCCTTTGTCAGTGGTAGAGCATTGAAAGTCTTTTCAGAATTAAGTGTGGAGTCCCGCAAGGGACCTGCATCTCACCCACCCTGTACAACCTATTCACAAGTTCTCTATTCTCTACTCTCTATTCAAATACCACGATTTGATGGGCATCACATACACCAATAACGCGGACGATACGCAGGTCCTCATCCCCCTAACGGGCGACTACGAGGCCGACCAAAAAACTCTCAATTCCATCTACACCACCATCCAGACATGGATGGCCGAAAACTGGCTCTGCCTTAACAGTGAAAAGACTGAACTCCTTATCATGGGTTCTCCGGCTACAATCAAAAAAATGGGATCCCAATATGACTCCTTTCTCATTGACAACTCCCGCATCCCAGTATCCCAGTCAGTCAAAACTTTGGAAGTATACCTGGACTCAAACCTCACGATGACAAGACAGGTGAATGCAATTTCATCAGCGGCAGCCTACCACTCCAAATTTATCACTGCCGCCAGGCCCTTCCTTACGCAACAAAACTCCCTCACCAACAAAACTCCCTCACCATCGCCAGAGCAATCATAGGATTGCGCCTAGACTACTGCAACGCACGCCTACTAGGCACGTCAGCAAGGAACATCAAGAAACTTCAAACAATGCAGAACAATGCCCTTAGAGCAGCCACCGGGGTCTCTAAAAGAGACCACATCTCGGCCACCAGGAAATCTGTCCAATGGTTACCCATCAAAGAACGTATCCTCTTTAGGTTCCTGGCACTTACCCACAAATGTCTCTATGACACAGCACCTCGCTACCTCGCGCAAAGATTCTTTGTGCCCCCATCAATCAGACCCGCCAGATCCAGCCATACCAACCGACTCTCCATTCCTAAAAGCCACAGGATTAGAGCAGGCGGCTCGAGCTTCCCAGTTCTAGCAGCTACCAACTGGAACCTGTTACCTCCCTCTATTAGAGGCATTGAATCCCACACGGTCTTCAGAAAATCAATAAAAACCATGCTGTTCCTGTAAACCGCCACAATGACTGTACTACATGTATTCACCATTTGTTCCTGCTCGTCATGCCACATGTAAGGCATTCGACTACTGTAACATTGCATTGTATTGACTAATGTGTAACCGGTGCATCAACCCCACTTGCTGTAACTAAGTCACATTCTAACAGCGCCTTGATGCCTCTGGGCTGCTAGGCGCTTTACAAATACAAAAATAAAAATAAATAAATACAGTTTCTCCTCTAGGATCAAATCTGATTTAAAAAGAGTCTTGAGGGAGCAGCAAAAGGAAAAATTATTATCCATCGCACAAAGAGAAAATGGAGGGCATTCCAAGCCTGCTGCAGCAACGGTAAACGCACTGCCACCTAGCTGGGAGTATTTTATCCGGGGGACCCGAATTGTTAGCGATGATTAAGAGCGAAGTGCTCTGGAGGGAACAGCAGAGAATTTCTACTGGAGCTATTCAGCTCCAAGTTTGTAAAAAGCTCTGTGGACAATGCATAGAGATTTAAACACCATATGCTTTTCGAAAGGAAGTCAATGCAGCTGACATAGAAAGAAAGGAAGCCATATGAGAACGAAAAGGAGGATGAAGCACAACTCTAACAGCCATATTCTGCAATAGCTGGTGTCGAAGAATCAAGTAGGCAGGCTGAGCCAGATAGAGGGCATTACAGTAGTCGACATCATTTGTAAATAGAGCAGAGACAAGGGGAGTGTGGAATTGAGAGGGAATGTAAGGCAATACCTTACAAAGGGTTCCTAAATTAAGGTGGCCAGCATGACAGGGGATGAGTGGTGTAAGTCTGCTTCACAGAGGCTTAGTGTCAGAGGCAGCGCAGGACACAAGGAGGTAGACAAGCCACCTCTCTGAGCACCTCTGCCCCGACCGCTGTTAGAACAGCACTTTTGATGCCTTAACGATGGCGCTGGATCTCTGCACCTCTCGGCATAAGAGGCGAAGGGACAAAAATCACTACCGCTGCCCCTGGAGGTCGCGGGTTGCTGTTGCTGTACCGCCAAGCCTAGAGACCTGGCAGTCGCTTTAGAGGGCTGGAACCTTTGAAGGTATCCACCAGCCTTAGACCCAAATAAATTGTTGCCATCAAATAGTATATCCAGGAGCTTAGCTTTGCCAGGGTGTCTGTGGTAAAACCGGAGTTCCTAAGCCAAGACTATCTCTGCAATACTGTCTCCGTGGCCATAATCCTGACCAACAGTAAGCAGAGTCCAACCCAGACTGGAGGATCTGACGAGAAGCTTATTTGCTGTTATTCACAAAGCCCTCGAAACCTTCACAGATTTCTCCTTCTGGGATATGTTCGGCAGCCTTGGAAATGGTTGACCAAAGGTCTAAAGAAAACTTGGCCAGGGCGTCGGAGGCATTGATGGCTCTCAAGCCCAGGCTAGCTGAACTAACAACGTTTCTTCCCCAGGCATTAAGTATATTACCCTGTCCGGAGAGACAAAAGGAAGACTTAATGTTGGCCATAGCCGCCTGGACCACAAGGCTTTCAGGGGGAAGAATGTGTCGACAATAACAAAGGGCCAGATTGTGCTGGCCTATAGGTCTTTGCCAGATCATGGTAAATGATCAGGAACGAGGCCGATTTGGTCCACGGTTCCAAAACTGGACCATCCACCATCGGGTTAAAGAGTAGGAGGGCCTCCTTTGAGGTCAATTGTTCAAGAAATCTGTTAACTCGTACTTCACCTTGGGCCTAGAAGGGGACGTTCGTACCCACCACTTAGCCATCAAGTGCTGGAAAGTGGATAGAGGTTTTCCCGGGGTCAGAGCAGGGAGCATGTCCAAATTTGGAAAAGTGTCCAACCCACTTGAATCCTGCTGGTCAGCTGTGAGGTCTTGCAAGTTACCATCAACTCTGTAAAATTCATGAGGGAAGTCCCAGACCTCCTAGGGGCCAAAGGGTTCCATCACAAAGGGAATGGGGTCACCCTCAAGTCCTCCATTTACGACATAAAAGTCACCCTCATCATAAATGTCCTCCACATTCAGGACATAAAAGCACCCCCGTAGGCAGTGCGGCAGAAACCCGAGGAACCTCAGGTCGGCTGGCACCAGAGGTGCCATTGAGGAAAGATTTTGAGCCAGAAGCCTGACATCAGACTATGTAGCCCTGTGTGAAAGGTCCCCACCTGGCACATGGACTAGCTGACAGTCACTGGAATACCCTTGTCTAGTGCAGCTCTCCCTCTTTCTTTGGACACAATTTGAGGCCTTCCCTAAACTCTTGAGAAGGAAGCCAAGCATACAGGCGCGGTTGTCTCTATAGAAACACTGCTCCTAGATTCTTTTTAAGTTGCCAGAGTAGCTATGATTCCACTGTGATGAGTGCCCTTGCCATTCACACATGACAAGTTGGGAGTAACCGTGAAATCCTCTGACACTGCCCCAGGTCAGGCATGTTGTTGTGGCTGCACCGGGGCCCTTGCCGACCCCCAACATCTGCTAACACAATCAAGCAGGGACTTCTGTGACAAATGGAACAATCAATTTCAATGAAGAGTAAGCAGCATGTTTACATTATTCAAGGTTATGTTCTTTTCCGAGAGTAAACAGCTGATTAGGTTCAATTACTCATCATGACTTTGCATTTTATGTCATAATGTGTTACTGAAAATTAGCAGGTCATGGTTAGGCAGGAGACCTTTCCCTTAATCACGTAAAACAAACACATACCATTATTATTTGAAAAATAACAATTGTTAAATGAAGGTTGATGTTTAAATCAAGGCTGCATTATCACAAACTGTGGTTTTTGATTCAGTGAATATCAGGTTGTCAAATTAACAGTAGTGTCAAAGCAGTCGAGGTGTGGGTGTGTTTACCAACCAATATATTTAACGTGTCTATAGCCCAGCAGTAACATAGGTTGTTAGCAACTCATGTGCTATGCTCTGCATGATTATTGTTATATATATGGCAGTAGTCATTCAACCTTAGATTGTAACCCTTTTGCCCAACCCCCAGTCAGTCACTTACAAGAGCGTAGGGGTGGTGCTGGAATATGTGCCATTCAATGGCATTCTCCACTGCTCAGCTTCCCTTGACTAACAATAGAGGCACTGCGTGTCAAAATGACGAAAACATTTGGTGAATCATTGATCGCCCACAAAGTGGTGTGACATACCCACAGTACTACCACAATCACTGATAAGGTGTAGTGGTGTTGGAGTGGCAGCAGTGGGGACATGTCCCCACCGGTGAATGGTGCCAGTGGCTAAGGATGCAATGTTTGCAGAGGTGCTTGTGCAGGTTGAGAGGGCGGGAGACTGAGGGTTGTGTGAGGGGTCAGAAACGAGAGACCGGCACAAGGTTGTTGTATTCTTAAGTAAAGACATTTTTATTCAATAAAAGTGGGTTGGAAAAACACCTCTGTAGCCCTATTCTAAAGAGGATCTACCTAGAAACTAAAACTAAGGATCTGTCTGTGTCAGGATGTCAGTAACTGAACAAACAACAAAAGGTGCAAGGAAATGACTTTAACTTGATGTTAGAAAAAGTGTTCAAAACCAAAAGTGCAATAATTACTCAGACAAAAATGTTCTCCAAAGGTAAACACCCTTGGGTCCAGAAGGTGGTCCCCTTCCCATGGATTCTTAAACAGGATGGCCAAATGTCTCTTTAGCCAACAGGTCCTTGGCGTCTTCAAAGGACTCAAAGTTCCTGTTCAAGCAAAATGTTTTGTAATAGTCTTTCTGTAAAGGTTCTTGTATCTTGGCAGATTACCTGGTGTACACCCCTGCCAGGAATCTTTATACAATTATCAGCTGCCTGGTGTACTCACCTGCTAGTACTTCTCTCTAGGATTCTCAGATCACCTCGTGTACTCTCCTGCCAGGAATCTTTTTACCATTTCAACTGCCTGATATACTCGCCTGCCAGGACTTATGTTTTTACAGTTCCTTGTTATACTACAATAGCATATACCATGTGGTGTTTGGTACATCCATCTGTGGTAATATTTTACTCAAACATGCTTGCTCTGGGACTGTGGAGTGAAAGCTGACTATTGGGATAAGGTGGTCAAACGGGTAGTGCTCTCAAAAATATCATTGGCTCAAAAGATGGCCCATAATCAAAAATATATATAAACAATATGTTTAAACAAAGTCCCTATGTAAAGTTTTGAGCAAATGAAGCACAAACTCAAAAATGTGAAGCACTAGGAGGCATCCATTTTGTGAAATGGATGAGCCTCCTGTGATTCTGTTAAACTCTGCCCTTTCGGCACTAATGAAGCAAAAGCCAGCCAGCTGTAATAAACAAAAGCTACCACTGGGTGGCTTTTGCTTCATTGGTGCCGGAGACCAGAGAATGAAGGTAGGAAAGCTGCATCTAGGTAAGTGCTTATTTCTTTTTTTAAATAAGCACTGCAAATATAAAAGCTGCGGTTTTCTTTCTAAGTTTTCCGGGATGGAAGAGCCCGGAAAACTTAGAAAGAAAACCACAGCTTTTAAAACGTTGTATTTATGTTTACAGTGTCTTCAGCTTTGAGTACCCTGTGCTCCAAGCTGAAGCTACCGCAAACATAAATACAACAATGTTGTATTTAAAAACGCTTCAGTTTTCTTTCAAAGTTTCTCACGCTCCTCTGAGCCGCGGGAGCCCAGGAGACTCAAAGTGAAAGCCGCTGCAGGCAGAAACACAACACGGTTGTGTTTCGGAATGCCATGGTATTTCTCACTATGGCGGCTTTCGCTTGGAGTCTCCTGGGCTCCCCCAACCCTGAGGGAGCCCAGGAAACTCCAAGCGAAAGCCGCCTCAGGGAGAAATACAACGTTGTTGTATTTGTAAATGCTGCGGTATTTGCAAATACAACAATGCCGTTATTCTGACAGATTCCACGCGAAAGCCGCCGCTGTCAGAAATACAACGTTCTTGTATTTACAATTTCCGTGGTTTTCCAACCACAGCAATCACAAATACAACAACATTGTATTTGTAATTGCTGCACCTTTGCTTTTTGTCTTCATTTTACATTTTCTGTGCTTCCCTGGGCTTGGGGAGCACCGAAAACGTAAAATGAAAGTGAAGGCAGCCTCCTCAGCTCATGTTGAGTTCTGCTCTGGCTGCAGTAAGCAAAAGTTCCAGTAGGGGGCTTTTGCTGCTTGTTTAGTGCCGACAGGGCAGAGCTTAACATGAGCTGAGGAGGCTGCCTGAAATGGCAAAATGGATGCTCCCATGTAAACGCTTTGAGCCTCGTTTGCTCAAAAGTTTACATAGGAACTTTCATTCAAAATATGTTTAATGTATGTTTTGGATTATTGCCCATCTTTTAAAAGCAATAATATTTTTGAGCGCACTACTCCTTTAAAATAGAACAAATAGAACAAAGAGGAAAAAGAGAAAACACAGGGAGGTACAAAAAGAGTGTGGAAAAGTAATCAAGCTGGGGTAAAAAAATAAGAGTAAGAGAAAGTAAGAAAAAGGACAGATTTTGCAAAAGTTGTATAACGGAAAATAACAAGAGCGAGATGGTGTTGCCAGGGAGAGGGGATTCAGTAGAAGTCCCTGTGACAACAAATAGAAGGTCTATGAAACCAAAAAGCAAGCAGAAAGTGTAGAAAACTATTCAAGTTAGCAAAAGAAACCCTAAAAAGCTATTCTGACATAACACATACATTACTCACTGACAGTGCAAATAGTGGCCAATATGGATACAGGTAGAAAAGAAACAAATTATGTTAATAAAAAAGGAAAATAAATCCACTTTTCCATAATGAAAAAACATTTACCTCAGGAGCACGGTATGCGATGCACTGCAAAATCCAATCTATGGCTGGAGAGTACAGCGTGAGGTACAATGGAATCTCCACACACTGCACAACAAGCTGGTTCTGGACTGTGTCTCCATGAACCTGGACAGAAACAAGGTGCAATCATCACTGTATCACAGTATGATGGAAACAGGGTTTATTACATACTGATGTTCTTCGTGCTTTACAGTGCATTTGCTAAACAAAACTTTTTAAAGAAAGATTATGCAAACATTGCCCTCCCCTCTTTGAATGTCCCCACAACAACAAAAACATAGATCGATACCTATCATATAACACGTTATTACCTTTCCATGATTTTGGAATGCTGGCTGAGCAGGCAGCAGGCTGAGACAGGAGCTCCTGTCTCCCTGATGTCAGATAATATGTTGATACAATGAATTCAAAGAAAAAGATTGATTCACTTGAAAACCCTGCCTCTAAGAAGACCAAGACTGACATGGAAGACACTCCCAACATCCAAGACATCTACATGTTGTTGTTAAAGGTCTCCCAGGATGTTGAAGAGATGAAGGCTTCCTTTGCTGACATGAATGTTAAGGTGATCAACCTGGACAACAGGGTTGGGCAGCTAGAGAGAAATTCAGCAGGTTTACTGTTGAGATTTCTGGGAGCTATAGAGCATACAACGAGCTAAGAAAAGAGATGGAAGACTTAAAGGTTAAAAGTTTGATGCTGGACCTGAAATCTAGAAGCCAGAACCTTAGACCTATGGGCCTTTCAGAAGATGTAACTGCAGAGGGACAATTGGAGACCTCCCTAGTCAAAATATTGACAGAAATATATGCTCATGTTCCCTTTCACCAGGCAATTTGGATTATGCCTTCAGAGTGGGAAGGCTGGACAGCACTAGGCCAAGACAGATTTTAATGGTGTTCAGCAAGTCTATGCAAAGGAGAAAGTACTTAAAGCAGCAAGGGAAAGAGGCCAAGTATTCTACAAAAAATCTAGACTGGCAATATTTCCAGAGTATCCTAGGGAGCTGGTAGAGAAAAGTAAACTCTTTCAGGAAGTCAAGAGACTAGCTAAAGAAAAGGAGATAAAGCTTATCCTTGTCGCACCTGCAATTCTAAAATTATATTTTGCAACTCGTCTGAAAACCCAGAGGAGGCAAAGATCTGGATTATGGGCTATAAAATCCCTGTTATCAGCATTTAAGGGGTATTCAGATTAGGGTCATTGGTGTAAAGTTCCTTGAATTTATATATGAATAGACTTTTTCACAACACAATAGCTTTAACTTACATTACATTAGGCTGTTTTATCTTCTTATTTGGGTATAATTAGAATGATTTATAATTTAATTCATTTTTAGAAATGGGGCCCAGTAACGAATTAGAACGCACGTTAGTTTATTTTGAAACATGCATGTTTTCATTCGTATTGAAAGGAAGTTTATGGCATTTCCTCTAACCAGCGTAATGCTGTATTCGTGATGTATTGTATTCACATCTCCGGAATGGTTTCTGGTTCCGCGTGTTGTGTGGGGTGGAGCTTGTATTGCCTTGGGGGATAGCTATCTCAGTTCGTACCGACCATCGCTGGGGTTGCCGTCGCTATAGCAGCTCAAGGTACTACGTGTGAGGTCAGTTGTAAACATGTGCCGTGACAGATCTTTGTTGTTGTTATGTACGATTGCTCCATAACCCGTGAAATAAAAACGCTTTAATCTAGTTCTGCCAAGCAGAATGCTGATAGGTTTAATAAAATATTGGATATCGATTTTTCTGTCCACCCCTTCAGCCTGAACCCGTACTGGCCTTAACAGACAACATTATTGGGGTTGTGCGTGTGCTGCGCTACCTGTCCTGGATACTGAATGGGGGGGGCCGGATGGGTGTCCCTGAATACTATTTCCATCAAAATCTAAATGCAGTATTAGGCTGATGCCCTTCGTTAACCTTTCGGTGTGCACAGCGCTTCCGACCTTAACACCAATTCAGGCTGATTATTATTAACGTACTTTTTCAAAAAGAAAAAAAGCCTGCAAAGTATTATTATAGTACAAAAGGGTTGGGAGTAGCGCAGATGTGGCAGCACGCAACAACTATGGGGATAGATTCACGACCCCCGCTTCATCTCCTTGTTATTTAGTGTGCTTCACCCGTATATCATCAGCCGTGCCCCAGGGGGGTCCTCGAACATCTGCCGCCCAGAGGAGTCACCACAAAATGAAGTGCCTAGTGTTGCCCACACATGCTGCAGTAAGTGCTTGCCGCCCTGTCTTCAGCCTTGTTCAGTCTCTTTTCTTGACCTGTCTTTGCAAAGTGCTTTGTAGTAGCACTATAATTGACACATGGCCTCTACACTCTTTCTGTTTATAAACGTCAGTCCTTCGTTTCTTGGCATAATCTGATCTTTGCCCAATGGCACGTGTCAGTTCTCTAATTTTCCCCAATGACCATCATTGCTTAAAACATGTTTACTTCCCAATAGCAGTCTACATCTTGTGTTAATGTAGCTCCTACATTAAGGATCTGTTGTTACAACGCTGTTTAGGGAAATCTGCTGTTTAACCATAAAGTAAATTTAATAGACACAGGGACTTGAGGAAGGTGATTATTTCCCATACCTCGCATAGCTAAGAAGGGAAACACAAACCACCTTTTACTTTTCTACCCGATGGCTGAGGCTGCGGATTAGCGCCGTCTATCACTACTTAGTGAAAAGGTAGGGGGCATCAAAGGGGCTAAGCAATGCATTAATGAATCCTTCGTAAATGTTGTATACCCGTTCTGATGCGCAAAGGCAAATTTGGAAACAGGGAGCTTTTTTCCGGACATCAGAATCATGCAGCATCTCCTTGGGCGGGGGTCTGCAACCTGTAGCTTTCCGATTGTCTTGTACTCAGACCCCCAGGATTCCTCATCATTGACTATGCTAGCTAGGGCAGATGGAAATTCTAGTATAAGCCCATGTAATACGAGCTACAATATGCAGAATTTTGCCATCACACACTGAACCTTCAATCTTACACTGATGACACTGCGAGACATACACATTTCGTTGAGAACCGTGCAGAAGCAGTTGGTAGTGGGTGAAACCAGGATTAGCTCTCTTTGTTTTTGATTGAATAGTTTGCCAAACAATCTATTCATGTACTGGAATCTTATCATTTAGTCTAGTCAAAGCTGCATTTAAAATTGGTATTTAGTGTGTATATGTTTTACTGTAAACAATTGGGCGCCATGTCACAATTCAATTACTTTGCGGCACTTTGTGGAAACCGTAAAGAGAAATTCTAGTGAAATAGGCACATTGAGGAATGCACCATAACGCACTGATATTGCTGCACTCGAAGTGTTTTCTTGCATGAGATGGGGGTTATTGCTAGGAAAGCGTCATTAAGACCAATCCAGACATCTGACCCAAACAGCGTTGATGCGGTAGAGGCGGTGGGATAGGACGCCTATTGATATAAATAATAATTATGGTATTTGTATGCACTGGCTCCAAGCTCTCAATGGTTTTATATGGTTTTATATGGGTTTGTTTTTTTAAACAGGTATTTTGTTACACAATCTTTCGTTCAGTTGACGTCACCAGGTTATTATGGCTGGGGTTAGACTTCAGGTGGATATCAGTGACAACGACATTGGGGGAGCTAGCTACATTTATCCATTGGGGGTTGTCACGTAACATAATATCTAACCGACTTCTATCAAGATTTAGAACCCTAGTGGAGAAAATTATGCACAGCATACTGACCATATTAATAAGGCAAGTGATGTATTGGTTTACCAATTTACTCTGCTGGCATTTCTAGTACAAAAATGCTGATGGCTGAGAAAATGTCCGGTGTCATACAGTATAATCCAGGGCGATAAATTAAAGAGTTTTTACATGCGTGACATCGACGGGCCTTGGAAGAGGAATGTATACCAGATTAAGTTTCTTAAAACCCATTTACTAGGATTAGTAATCAGCCTTCTATACAGCATGTTTTCAGATATTTACTACTAGAGGTTTATATTCATTTATAACCTCGCGGCACAACCTTAGCTGAGGTTGACGGAAGCTCGCTAAGGAGATATATATATATATATATTCAAAGAAGGGGAGAGTGATTCCATCTCTCCCCAGGGGGATAGCATTGAAAGCAGTGGAGAAAAAAACGCCAGTAAAGATACTTTCCTTCAATCAAAAGGACCCAGACAAATAAGGCATAGACTCCTTATAGTATCCAGTTTTATTGGGCATCAGCCAACAGTTAAAAAAGCATGGTACAACTTGTTTCGCAGCTGTCTTGCTGCTTGATCACGTACAAACAAGTGCTTGGCAATTCATGTATATATACACAAGCATTTAGCCAGTCTCTATGGTTCATGGTACAAGTTGTCCTTTTTTTGCTTTCTTACACCCTCATATGTAGTGCATGGGTTGACAAATGGTAAAACACGGTGGCCATTTTGGAAGTTGCATTTATCCCACTATTACAATGTTTCTATTGGTTTTTTAGCAGTAAGATGATGACACATTCCTGCTACTTTATACGAGTAATGGATTTGGGGTTCTCTTTACATACTGGATAACCTTAATCATGTAGCAATTAATTGCCGTTGTTTTACATTACACACAGGTATATTCCAGTTAATCTACCTTCGACCCCAAATTCAGCTGGGATTGTGTTCATCTTAGTGATGTTCACCATTTTGTAAAATTTGCATTGTGGGATTCAGTGTTAAAAGGCAAACTGCAGCGGGCATGATGAAACAATGGCATAATCCATAGTAAATTAGTCCATGCTTCTAATATACAGTGCAAAATTGCTAGTTCTGACTATGGATATAGACCCAGGGACGGCCTAAAAAGATATGCTAGTAAACATTCTACATTTTATAAAGTGCATATTGCCAACTTTTGCCACAAGGTGCACAGTGCTTTAAAGTGCATAGAGCATTAAAGTGCATCTTTTGGTTTCAAATACCTAAAGTGCATAGTGCTAGAATGTTACTGCTTATTATATAAAAATGGCTTTGCCCGGGTTTCGTAATATCTGCACATAATTCCCCAAGTTGGAATACTGAATGCATCCACATATGCCAACTGCCACCGTTGTTCTGGATATTAAAAGAGGACAATCTTCACCATAAAAGTAACCATGCAACAATGTCTTACAACGGACAACCATGAAATAGAGACTGAACACGAAATCCTCACCCAAGTGAGTACAAAATATTACAATATGCATACACAAATAAAGTTAAAAAGACTTAATGTGACAACATTGCACGTCTTCACCCAAAAAGATGTATAAATATTTTTGGCTGACTACAAAGGGCATTGTCCATAGTAAATAGAAGTAAAATTAGAATTGTAATGTATATGGATCAATGCTCAATGTAGCAGCCAAACAGAGACCAGAGAGGAGCAACAGGCAATCATTTAACTTTTCATTCTGTTAACTCAAGTTCCTAGAAAGGTATGCAACTCCTCATCAAGATGATGTCCTCTTGGTTTCTTTGATTCGAAATCTAAAATAAGTTTTGTCTCCTTTTGGCACAGTTCCAATTCTCTGTTTCCTCCACGAGGGTTGGCTGTAATGTGGTGTAATCCCAACAATCTCAAACAGTCCAGTTTGCCCTGATGTACATCCTTAAAGTGAACTGCCATTGGGTAAGATGGATCAACGTTTTTCATGGCTCTCATGTGCTGTAGAATTCTAAATTTCAATTTCCCAATGGTACTACCAATGTACCAGAGGTTGCAGGAACATAAAAGTCCATAGACCACAAACTCTGTATTGCACGTGATATGACTCTGCAATTCCACCAAATGTCCTGTTACAGGATGTATATAATTCCTTCTGTTCAGGGCAAACTTGCAATGTTTGCATTTAGTACATTTAAAAAAAACCACTGATGTTTGTATTCAGCCAAGAACTGTTGTTTGAAAGTTTACATATGGGGGGCAAAAAACTGCTGACCAATGAATCTCTGATGGAGAGAGATTTCCTAAAGGTAATATTGACACGTTCCTTAAGGACTGGCGATAATACTTCATCTGATTGCAGTACATGCCAATGTCGATGCAATATTCTTCGAATGACTTTGGCATGAGTTCCATACGTAAGAATAAGCCTGGTTTCGTCATCTTGTTCTTTAGCCTCTAGTGCCCTATTCGTTGAAAGTAAGGTGGTTCGATTCAAATTGCGGGCTTTCAAATAGGCTCTCTCCAGAATGGCTTTCTTCTCTTTGTTTAACGAAATGAGTAGCTGTAAATTTACACTCTTGATTGAAAATTTCTATTCTGCTGCAATTTCGTCGAATTCTGACAAATTCGCCATAAGGAATACTCCATTTCAGCGATGTAGGGTGATTGCTGGTGGCGAATATTGGCATATTGGAACTTGTCAGTTTACGGTGCAATTCAGTGAGAATCTCGCTTTGATTTGACTTCACCAATACATCCAGGAAGATTATTTGTTTCCGGCTGTGTCTCTCTGTGAATTTTAGAATATTGTTCACATTTAATATTTTGACGAAATCAAGCCAGTCTTTTTCTTCACCATTCCATAGAATGAAAAAGTTGTCAATAAACCTTAACCATAGGATTACTTGATTGGTGTACTGGTTATTGTGTTCTGTCCATACCATGAACTTTTCCCACCACCCCATCGTCAAATTCGAGTAGGACGGGGCAAAACTTGTGCCCTTAACAGTTCCTCTCAGTTGGTTATAGAATTCATTATCTAACAAGAATACGTTGTTGGTGAGACAGGTTTCTACCATCTCCATTATCATTTCTCCATGAGAAAGATAATTAAGTGATCTACTGTTGAGGAAATATTTACAGGCTTTCTTTCCGTCTTCATGCTGAATGGAGGTATAAAGTAAAACAACGTCCAATGTGGCAAACATATAGTTTTCCTCCCACACTATCCCTTCAATCTTACTTAGGAAGTCTTTATTGTCCCACAAATACGATGGTAAGGTAAATACGAGCGGTAGGAGAGTTTGATTCACATATTTCGAAATGTTTTCTGGAGAGGCTCCATTTAAGGTGACAATGGGTCGACCAGGGGGATGGGTTGGGTGTTTGTGGACTTTGGGGAGAAAATAGATGGTAGGAATATTGGGAAATTTATTGAAAAGGAATCTGCAGTCATCTTCGTCCAGAAGTCCTAGATCAGACCATTTCTTCAGAAGGCACTCCACCTTTTGTTTTATTCTTTCTGTCGGGTTATTCTCCAGTTTTTCGTAACAGCTGGTGTCCAGTAGCTGCCTGTGTGCTTCCCTGATATAATCTGTCCGATTCTGAATGACAATGTTGGTACCCTTGTCTGATGCTTTTATTATGATGTTTATGACTCCTTGTAAATCTTTCAAAATGTGTCTTTCTTTAGATGAAAAATTAGGCTTTATTTTGGTAGGTTGTAATCTTGCCTTCTGTAGGTCATGAATGACCAAATCTTGGAAAGCTTCTATTTGGCCACCAGGCTGAAACAGAGGATTAAACCTTGACTTGGCTTTTAGCTTGCTTTTTATGGACCAATCCGTCTCTATGTTTAGTGTTTCTAAAAAGATATTGGGAGTAACTTCCTCTAGGCTTCCCATAGATTCAAGTTCAGCCAAGTCTAATAAGACATTAAGATCTTCAATGATTACCGCTGTTTTGCTTTGACAAGCTGGTTTGGATTTTTCTTTGGGTGGATTCAAAATAAAGAATTTTTTAAGCCTGATTTTGTGCATATATTTGAAGAAGTCAATCCTGGTTTCAGCATAATCATATGATGAAGTTGGGCAGAAATTGAACCCATACTGTAGGACTTTGATTTGATCCGTATTAAGAGTTTAATCCGACAGATTGATGATGCTATTATCAATATTAGTGATGTTATTCATTTTGGAGTTTTTTTGCCGAGTGCGTTCTTGGATTCCCATCTGACTCTGAACTGCTTGCTCCTTTGTCCCCTCCTTGTTTTCTTTTTCCTCCTTGTCCTTGCCTGCCCATTTTTGTGATGGTGTGTATATATATATATACACAAATATATATATTCGAATGCGATATTTCTGACACAAAAGTGCAGGAAAAAAAAGTTTATTTTTTTATTTTTTGGGGGCCCCCCCCCAAATCCCCATTTAAAAAAAAAAATAACTTCTTTTACAATACCAAAAAAAAAACTAATATAAAAAAAAAAAAACATTCTGCACTTTTGTGTCGAAACATTTGACATTCAAAACTATTGTTTTTCGAAACTTTGACTGGACACCATATATATATATATATATATATATATATATGTATGTATATATATATATATATATATATATATATATATATATATATATATATATATATATATATTTCAAAAGCGGGTTAGGCCAATATTGCAAAGTGCTGAAAGTCATCATACTTTTTGTCTGATTCATTAAATTGTTAACACATCTTGATGATCCTCAACTACACGTTTGCACTTTCAACCATATTAGTTAGGATATTCTTCCAGAATAGGGGTGTGTAGTATAGATCATTGGCTCAAGGATTATAGGGAGATGTAAGCTCACTGTAGGGGCGGTGAACACAGTTTGATTACTTGTTCTTATTCTCGGCGCAGCTCTGTGTTATGGTATGTTTTTAGGTTTGGTTTAGGTGTTTTGAGTTTTTCATTGGCCTTGTTTATTCAGTCTTTTTTGTTTGTTTTTTATTTTCTAATTCCCTCTTTGATTTCAGTAAGGTCTGTTCTCATAGGTCAAATATGGCAGTATATGGTAATCTGACAAAATACTTTGTGCGTGTGGTCTCTTGGAATATTACTGGATTAAATAACCCCATTAAAAGAAATAAAGTTCTATCGCACATAAGGCATCTCAAGGCATATATCATACTTCTACTAGAGACTATTTGACAAGCAACTAGGCCATTAAGTTTGAGAAATGTTGGGTGGGTCAAATGTTTAATTCAATTTACTGTTCCAGTTCGACCTTGGTTAAAAAATTATTTCAGGGCAAGATTATAAATTCCAAAACAGATAAGGAGGTTTGTTGGCTGATGATTACTTTTCAAATCTAAGACATGGAGTTCACCATTTGCAATATTTATGCTGCCGATATAAATAGTGGCTTGTTTTTTTAATGGTTTAGGCCGTTGCTTACTAGAGGGGGGTGGAAAGAATTTGATGATATGCGCAGACTTTAACCTGGTGGTTGACCAAACTTTGGAAAGGAGCAGCCGATTGGGCAGGGATGGCAGGAAAAAGGACAGGGAATCTCTGCATTTGCTAATACTAGATTTTGGTTTATCAGATGTGTGGAGATTACAACTTCCCACAGGGAGGGAATATACCTTTCATTTGGGCGCCCACAATATTTACTCTCGTATTGACAATGTGTTGACATCTGGTTTGGTAACTCAAAATAACTAAGTTGTGAAATTGAGGCTATCGTTATTTCTGACCATGCTCCCATTACATTAGATCTCTCTCAGCTATACATCGAATTAAACAAGGGTTTGGAGATTAAATACCATGATTTTGAAAGAGGATGACTTATAGAATATGTTGATAGATGATGTAGAGGAATATATTAAAACAAACTTGAATGGCGAGGTGGAAATTGACACTGCATGGGAAGCCTTCAAATGTGCGATGCGTGGTGCGACTATGAAATTGTCTGGTATTAAGAAGAAAAAAGGATATGAGGAAGCTAAAAAGTTAAAAATATGTATGAAAAATTTGGAAAAAGACAATGTGCGGATACGATGTGCAGAAATCTGCAAAACTGATGAAAATGAAATACGATTAGAACAAGATTCTTAGTGATAAGGCAGAGTTTGCACTGTTTAGGTCAAAATGTAAATATTATGAAGGGGGGGTAGAAGTTTAGTAGGTTACTGGCTCAGAAGCAAACAGGTCAATAAGTGGCATTAAAGGTGATCAAGGTGTAACCAGGGACCCAAATGGAATTAATAAAATCTTTCAACGTTTCTACGAGAACTTGTACAGTGATCCCGCTGAAATGGACTCAGAACGATTGGACCGTTTTTCAGATCCCTACAGATCAAACACTTGTCAAATATTGAAAGTTTTTCTAGACGCCTGGTGGGCATGGCCTCTGTTGTCGATAGAACATTAGTGCTCGCACATAGGGGGCGGTCTCAGGTCCTACATTTCATCAGTGGGTGAATTCTATGTCGATATGTGAACGGAGGGAGACGCAGTACAATCAAACACTCCCCCCCTAACAGCAGAACCAGGGACTATTGGCTGGACTTCAGGAGCTACATGTCTAGTGAACTGAACTGTGAGAGCTCCTCATTGCCGCAAGATACCATGGAGGATACTCCTGCAGCACATCAGGGGTCTCCGGCACCAAAGACTGGCTACAGACTTAATTTTGGTGTGGGTTTGTTTCTTTGGGGGCCTTACTCTTCATTGTGTTGGGACACTATGGATTGTGAATCTTCTGTCATGGTAAGGGTATATTGACGCGTTATTGTTGTATGAATGCATAACCTGTAAGGGGTGGGGTTAGGGGGTTGTTGTCCCTTAAGGGGGTATTGTTAAGTGTTTCTTTTTCTAATTGTTTTTTATTTTCCCACTGGGTCTTTTGTCCGGTTGGCATTGTAAAAGTTAATAAAAACAGTTTAAAAAAAAGAAAAGAAAGAGTTTTTCTAGACTCAGATATCTCTTGAAAAGGTGACGAAAGCGATTTAGAGTCTGTGCCTTGGGAAGTGCCCAGGTCCAGATGGTCTTCCAATTGCATTCTACTGTGTGATGCCAGAAAAATTATTACCACTAATGAGTGACATGTTCGTGAACAGTAAATCAAAAGCCATGGTACAATCTCTCTTCTGCATAAACAGGGTCGACCTGAACTCGATCCAGGTAGTTATAGACCGATCAGCTTAATAAATTGTGATAGTAAAATATTATCTAAGATCCTAGTCAACAGGCTAGAGAAAACACTCCCAAAGATAATTCATCCGAATCAGGCTGGTTTCATCAAAGGTAGAGTCTCGGCCTCGAACATGAGGTAGTCGCTGCTCACACCCTGGAGGAACGTTAGAAGCTAAAATTGGACTAAGTAGCCTTATCTCTTGATGCCGAAAAGGCATTTGACCATGTGAGATGGAGCTTCTTGTTGGATACTACGATGAGAATGAATTTTGGCCTTGAATTTTGGAGTTGGGTCAAAGTGCTCTACAAAGAACTAACTGCTGAGATCAACACAAAAGGAGTTCTATCAGGAAGGTTTGAATTACAACGGGGGACAAGGCAGGGTTGTCCTTTGTCTCCTTTACTCTTTGTGATCTCAATAGAGTCTCCGCTCTGGCAGAAGCTATACGATCAAATGAAAAGATTATTTGAATCAAGTACAATGGAATATGCCAAAGGCTATGGCTTTACACGGATGATTTGCTGTTGGTCATTCAGGAACTCGCTTCTTCCATCTCAGAGTTGATGAACTTGATCGAAGAATTCAGCCTAGTATCAAATTATAAAGTCAATTGGTCTAAATCAGAGGCTCTACCATGTTCACACTTGACAAATAGCATGTTGATGAGAGACCTGGGCTTCAGATGGTGCCCGACAAAAATTGAAATATCTAGGTATATGGATTACTGTGAAGTTGGAAGACATGCTGAGCCCGAATTTGGATATAGCGATACAAAGGATGAATTCGGAAGAGGATCGTTGGGATAAGCTCAACCTGTCCATTGGTGGTAAAGTAAATGCTATAAAAATGATATTAGCTCCAAAATTAAACTATGTTTTAAGTATGATTCCTCTGCCTGTTAGGAAACACATGTGGAAAAGGGTAGATAGAATATTACAAACCTTTTTATGGAATAATAAAACGCTCAGATTAAAACTTTGGACATTGCAATTACAATCGGACAGAGGAGGGTTGAATATTCCGAACAATATCATTAGGCATATTCTTTACGACGGTTTATAGTCATAATGTCGAAAAAAAAATGTCGACAAACAAAAATGTCGAAAATAATAATGTCGACATCCTATACTTATAATGTAAAAAGTCACTTTTTCGAAAAAAAAATGTCGACAAAAAATGTCACTTAAAACTATCAACACCTCACCCAACAACCCCCTGCAACCCCCCCTACACCCTCCACCACCACCCTCCCACCCCTCATACTCAACACATTCTAATTATATATTTATTTATTTATTTTTTCAATACATAAATAACCAAAAAGAGTATCATTTACTAATGGGGGGGTCCCCCCCAACCCACCCTCACCCAACACCCCCCTGCCACCCCCCAACCACCCTCCCACCCCTCATACTCAACACATTCTAATTATTTATTTATTTATTTTTTCAATAAATAAATAACCAAAAAGAGTATCATTTACTATTGGGGGGGGTCCCCCCCTCACCCAACACCCCCCTGCCACCCCCCCCACACCCCCACACCCCCCACCCCTCATACTCAACACATCTTAGTTATATATATATTTATTTATTCTTACAATAAATACAAAATTTCGAAAAAAATATCAAAAAAATGTCGACATTTTTGTTTGTCGACATTATTGTTTTTCGACATTTATTTGTCGACATTTTGACTGTCGACATTTTGACTGTCGACATTATGTCTGCCCACCCTTTACGACATATCATGCCATTCATAACTGATGTGGATGATGATGATTGGGCGAAGGCGAAGGCAAGGGGTGCAGGCCCCTTAGATACTTGGGCACTTCTTTCAACCACCACAACTGAGCGAGATGCCTATTCTGTCTTAAACCTTCTAAGGACCACTTGGAGAACATACGAAATAGCCGCAAATTTAACCCCTTGTAAGACTGACACTTCATCTATTTGGATGAACCCGGATATCAAAGTAGACAATAAAGTCTTATTCTGGCCCACATAGAATTCTGCTGGCATCAAAAAAATTGAGGACCTCTTTGTAGGAGCAAGATTGAACTGAAACTTGATTATAAGTTATCGGCCTGTACATATGGAGAGTACAGAAAATTGAAGGGAGCTGTGAACTTACCATCTCTAGTCAAATCTGAGTTATAGTCAGTTGTTAAGAAAATAGGCGACAATGATCACTCAGCATCCAAGATGTATAATTTGCTGAGCAGTTCTACAAAAGGGAATGAAAAGATCCTGAATGCCTGGTCTACTTGCCTGAAGGAGGAGGTGACACCAGATAGGTGGAGTGATCTCTGTGGGAATATCAAAAGAATATCTTTGAATGTAGGAGAAAGGTCCCGTCAAGTCATGATCATAAACAGAGTGTTTTGGACACCGGTCAGGATGAAGGAACGGAAATTAACAACATCAGACATCTGTTGGGGATGTGGTCACGTTCGCGGCACACTGGAACACATGTTATGGGAGTGCTATAAGGTGAGGAATTTCTGCAGTGAGATTGCCGCCACAATGAACAGAGTGCTCAAGGAAAATCTAGACTATGATTTTGAGACTTTAATCTTGGAGGAAACCACCCTACTGGAATCTTTGAATCAACATCAGACCACCTGGATTTTAAAAGGGGCCATGGTGGCAAAGAAGTTGGTCTTACGTAACTGGAAATCTGCTGGCTTTCAGACAAAAAACAATTGGTTGAAGGAGATATATGATAAATGCAATGTTTAAAGTGGGATTTACTCAATACAAAAAAGGGGCCTACATTTAATAAGATCTGGAATGCCTTCTTGGATTCAGTGTCGTTAAGGCCCATACAAAGATAAGTAGACACTTTTTGCTCATTTTAATGTTATGTCAGGAAACGTCCTACCGATATTGCGTCCCATGCACACAGCAAGACTTCTCGGCAAGGTGTATTCCTTACGGCACGGACCAGTTTGTTGGAGCGCATACGGTTGCCATGGAAACTAGCTCCTTCTACCCGGCACTTTGGTCACGTGCAACGTTATTCGGGATCACGTGACTTCAGGCTCAAAAGCCGCAAGGAGAAGCGGATCGGCGCTTCTAATTGAAGCAAGTCTCGTTCTTGGAACTTTCCAGCGTTTATTATTCTTGGTATCTTGACCCGCTTTTTTGCCCTTCGGATTGCTTTAGTCTTGACCCCTGGCTGTGTTTTTGTCCGCATGTTTCTGAATTCTGGTACGAATTTCTGGAATGCCTTTGGAATCCTCTGACTTTGTCTTGTTGCCTGCTGTTGCCGAACCTCCGTTTTGAATACTTGGATTGAGTGGATTTCCCTTATTTTGTCTTGTTGCTCGCAGTTGTCAACTATCTTGACATAAGGATTTTTGGTTTTTCCCTGAGCCACCTTTCCCCCTGTTACCATTATATTTTACACACTTCCTATTTTCGTACTGGGTCGCTGACTCGGTATTGGTATTTTTTCTTTGGAATTCCTGTTATACACCTGTTTACTTGAGGGATCAGAACATACCCCTGCATCTGTTTGATGACATTTTGGACCATCCTGCCTGCACTGCTGGAGAATACCTGCATCTTCCAGAACAACTACAAAGCACCTTCCTCATACCCTGGTCTAGGTCTACACTGTGTAGGCGTCCTCGTGCCGTCGGGTACGGTGGTATTATGGACTAGAGACTCACCACCTTAGTCTAGGCGTCCTCGTGACGTCGAGTCCGGTGACCCTGTGGACTAGAGACTGGTCACCTCAGGTTTCCGTCCTCGTGCCGTCGGGTTCACCCTTGACCAGTGTTGCTCTATTACTATTCATCGGTAAGCATACTTCGACTTACTTGGATTATAGTACTGGGTTTGTGATATCCTTTACATCTGGTGGTTGTCTTTTGTAGGAAACTCTGGTTCTGGTTCCTGGTCGCCTGGGTGTTTCTTATCCTTGTTTCTCGAACATCATCTAGTCGTGTTCCAGGTTAGTGTCATATTGCGGGTCTACATTCTATCTTGAAGTTTGTTGCCTAGTGTTAATCTTGAGATTTGCTCCCAGGTTGCCAGTTTTGTGGAGACCCTTTCACTCCGGTGCATCGCCAGAAAGTTCTGTTGGGAGGTGTTGTTCCATCGCCAGAAAGTTCTGTTGGGAGGGGTCGTTCCGGTGCAGACCCAGTCCTCTTCTGATCTCTTCTTCTGGACAATATCCTAGTTGGTGTTTTTGGTTTTGTGCCTCACACCAAGGGAATATTGCCTTTAGAAATTCTATGGTGTTAGGGAGAATTCTCTTATAAGGCTAATTTCCCAAACCTAGTGAGTGCCCCAGCAGCTTTGCTGGATTTTTGGGGTTTGTTTTTTTCTCCTGCTAAGAGTGAGACTCTTTTCCTCCAACTCTTAGGCATGATTTGAGGTATGTCTTTGACTTTGTATGTGCTTATAGTCCAAAATTGTGAACAGAACCAGTGCAAACCATCATATTGTGGAAGTACTGGAAGGCGTTAATTCGACTGCCCCTGGGTCTGTTTCCAAGGGGGCACTGTCCAGTCCCGCCTTGTCAAGTTTCTGGCTGGTGGCAGTGGTTACCACGCGAAATATTCCACCAGAATATTTCCTATGGGATGTTCCCATTGATTTTAAACACACCACTTTTTGGTGCAATGTTAAAGATACCGCCAGTTTATTTATTTAATATTAAATCCCCGGTTGGGTCTTTTTGCCAGAACTCTTTTCTAAAATGGCATTTGTGTCCGTCTCTGTAACTCTGACCAAGGTCGAGCCCCTTGTTCCACTATTTTGGCGGGCATCTCCACAGAAGCCCTCCAAATGGTGCCACTCTGTCTGGGTTCCACAGGAGGGGTGGAGGGGGGAATTGGCACCCTGGACTGCGTTGCCTCAGCAACCCAAGTCGCACTCTACTCTGATTGGCCCAGTGGTGAGCCGCCCGGCTCACCTCTTTGCATGTATGAGTGACAGCTAGGCTGTTGAATGGGGGTTTTTCTGCATAAAAGCAGGGCCTTTGGGACTGGAACTTCAGGAGTCGCCACAGGACCTAAGAATCCGAAGAGGGAAGAAGCTGAGCAATCTGCGACGACGACACCACCGGTGGAGCCCTGCTGCAACAACCTCACCACTTTCCCGACGACAAGAGAAGATCTTCTGCTGGACGAGTCTTCTTCCTCTGAGCTGGTGGGACCAACCAGTTTGGCCTTTTCGCCTTCCAAAGACGTCTCTTGGTCGAATCCCTGTGCCAAGCACCCCGGCGGCCGGATAGCCAAGCTTCACCACTTTGACCGCGAATAAAAGGAACACTCCTTTTATTGCCGAACTCCGCGGCTGGTTTCATCCCTGTGCAGTCAACGACTCCACGTTTCCTCCTCGACGAGATCCTCTCTTCCCCTGGTCGAAACAACAAACTGCAACCACTGCCAGGAACAACTGCCACCGCTGGAGCTTCCTCTCAGTTTCAGGTACTGTGTCCTGCCTGGCCTCCCTTTCTTCGGTTTGCCCAAGGTGACCCTTAAATCCTTGGCTTGCCAACTGGGCTGGCCCCAGACCTTCTAACTTTACCTTCTTGAATCGCCCCAACCTCTTTTGAACATTCTGCAAAGACTTTTAGTGCATTTTTAAACCGTGTGATCCTGGGCACATTTCGCTTTGCTCCCTTTTAAGTGGGCCTGGCCTATGAACTTTAGCTCTACAGTCTATTCTGCCTTTATTCCCTTGCTGAGAACTCCTAAAAGTGTTGGGACCTGTTTTATTTCTATGCTCTGCCGTTTTCTCTCCCTTTAACTGAACTATTGGAGTGCCATCAGGTTATGCGCTCACATCTGTTTAACAAATCGTGGTGTTTTAATTCTGACTTGTCTAATAGTTATTAAAGGAGATGTGTATACTTTACCTGACTGTGTTTTAACTTGCTTTTTATTTAGAGTGCTAGTATATTGCCTAAAGTGTTTTAAATAAATAATGATATACTTTTTATACAAAGCTCTGGTCAGTGTTTGTTTGCTCTACTGTGTTTTTAGCCCTATTGTGTATACTCTATATACTGCCCTACTCTTCTTGAGGGAGGTCTGACTGCTCAGCCACAGCTACCAGGTAAATCTGGGTGGTGCAGACTGCTGCCAATTGGGTTTACTGCTTACTCCTGTAGTCAATCTTTTTGCAGTGTTTCCCAAGGGAACTGCACAGGATTCTGCCTAACATACGGCTACACTACGTGAGCAACGCCATGTATATCCTAACATGTTACTATACATGTGTAATGATTTTTTATTATAGGATAGAATGTACCTTGTTGAAGGAATCTGCATTTCATCTGTTTGATTCGAGATGCCCTTTTCTACTTATTGTGACCTTGGTTGGTGTTATGTTTTTTTTTGTTTTGTTTTGTTTTTTCCTTCTTTTACATGGCAAGTGTATATATGTATAGAATGTTTTCTCTTTGATATGCTCATGTATTTTGTTAAATGTTAATAAATTGGTTAAAAAATAAATAAAAAGATATTACCTTTCCATGGGCGGATTCTCATTCTGCTGCAGCTGTGTGAAATGCTGAGAAAGTAGAGCAATGTGTCATGGTTTACTTTTGCAATGTGCACAACTTTCTGTTTTCTGTGAATGTGGCACACTTTTTTGCGCTGTATTTGTCAATGAGGTCACGGATTGCTCATAGATAAATAATCGCAAGGCAACCATATCAGCACTCTAAACAGCTGCTGCTTTTGTCTTTGTGGACATGTGATATAGGAGACAGCAGGGACCAAGAAGGACAACTAGAGCACTTTGTTTATCCAAAGGGTTTTAAGGATTTATGTACAGGGTTACCTAAAATGTAATGGGGAACTGTCGAAACAAAAGGACACAATCACAACAATAAAACAGTCAGGCTAGGCTTTACCTTGCAAAGGTTTTGGCCTGTCGGCTGCAGGTGGCAGGCTCCTTGGCAATGACGTCCAAGTTTAAGTCCTTAGAGCTCTGGGGATGTTGTGCCACCTCCCTCTGCTTTGCCTTGCAGGATTTCCAAGCACTTTACTCTCTTGGTCTCAAGGTGCAGGCTTTCCGGGCACCCTACACCAGGACGATTATAGTTTGCAAAATGTCTTGAGCAGCGAGTCATTGTCATAGGCAGTGAGAGCTAGAGAGGGGTCCTTTGAGAACCATGACCTATCCTGGGAGACCTTATCCTTTTCCTTCCTATAAGGACCAAAGCTCTCCCTCGCCTAGTGGCATTCCTCCTCCCACCATCTGGGCCTGCTGGAACCTGCCTATTATGGTTGGCTAATCTTTGATCTTTCACTCTTTTGTTTCTGCTCCTAAATCTCCTTCGTCTAACGTCATCTCCTCTGTACCACATTTCCCTGATATCACAATTGGTTCTGTCTAGCTCACAGACTCTGCTTGCCTCCTTCCTCTTCAGTTCTGTTTTAGTGCCTCTTTCTTCCTAACCTCAGTTGTCACCAACTCTTTCCGTTCCACTGCAGATTTTACCTACACCCCCCTTCTTTCCTCTGCTCTTATCACTTCCTTCCATACATTTCCACTTCAGGTTTTACTGCCTTTCATCTGCTGTTTGCCTACCTCCACTCTAGGTCTTACCTCTTCCCTTATTGCCTCTGCTGTTATCACCTCCTTCACTCCACACTTCAGGTTTCTATCTCCTCCTGCCTTTATGCTCTCACACCACCTCCTCGAGCTCTCTCCTGCTACCCTCTCTCCAGTCTCCTTAGCTCTAGCCACCTTCTGGTGTTCATCCTCCTTTCAGTGTTCATCCTCCTTCCAGTATACTTGCTTCACCAAACATGAGCCTCCTTCACCAGCAACCTTTCACCTGCAAGTTTTGAATACTCAAGGCATAGTAGGTTCGTCACTTTCCCCCCTCTGCTCTTAAATATTTCTGTAGTAATGTATTTCCCACCCTCGCTCCCTCCCTGCCCTGTGGGCGCTTTGAAACAGTAGTTTCTTATTGTATAAACGCCTAACAAGAAAACAATAAATAAATCCACGCTTAACAACTGGGGATGAATCAATTTATATTCTAGGTTCTTTCCTCACCCTGAGTGTCCCTTGCACTGAGGGTCTGCACCTGTGAGTGATGAATGATTGAGGGCTGGGATTATCCCTCAATCCTTCAGCTGTCCCACTCGGTCCCAGGTCCTCTAAACAGACCTGGGACTAACTTGGGCTCAAGGGGTGGGATCAAGCCTATATCTGGCCTGTCCCAACATTTTCAATATTAGATTTGTTCCTCTGACACTCTATCTAAGGCAGCCTCCAGCACGGAGCGAAGAGCTTCTGCTTTCCCCGCATGTGAATTAAATACTGGAAACAACAGACAGGGAAACCTTCCTAGACTCTTTGGTTCTCTGAATGATTTGATATGATCGTTTATTTATATAGCGCCTATACACAATGTGTTTCAAAGCGCTTCAAGGCAAGGGAGGGAACAAGGGAAAGTACAACCACATTCTTACAGGCAATGAACAGTAAGTATGTGAAATTAACTATCGTACTCGGCCTGACGACATTTCAGATAGTGCAAGAGCTAAGACATAGATAAGGAAGGGAGGGGGAGAGTGGAAAGGAAATGGAAACAGACAGGCGACTACCGTACTAGGCCTGACGACATTTCTGGTAGAGCCGGAGAAAAACAAAAGGTGAGGGAGAGGGGTGCCGAAAGGGAGGGGAGGAACAAAACAAGTGACTATCATACTAGGCCTGATGACATTTCAGATAGTGCTGAAGGGGTGGTGGCGAGGAAAAAAACAGTAATGGGAGGATGGAGGAGACAGAAGAGGTTGCTATCATATTAGGTCCAGGGACAATTGTGATAGAGTAAGTGCATAGAAGAAAGTAAGGGGAGGAGATAGGAAAAGTGAGAAGGGAAAGGAGGAGAGAAAAGAGAGTAAGCAGTCAAAAAGAGTGGAGAAGCAAGAGTGGAGAGCGAATACAATTGCAGAAGTCAGTAGTAACACATAATGTTGCAAGCCAGGATACAAGATGAAGATAGGAACAGCATGATTCAGGGCCACCATGAGTACAAGATGCAAAGGAAGTCCAGCATGAGAGTTGAGAAAGAGTGACGCACCATGAATGAATGAAGTCCATAAAAGTCAAATCCAGCATTGGCCACAAGACAGTGATGGTGAAGGAATGCACCAGGTGGGCGGGGCTTGCTAAGTGGTGAATAAGAGCAGCAGGCAGGAAGTTACCAGGTGGGCAGGGCTTAGATAAGGTGACCTAGATCCACTTGCACCTGCTCCCCATCTGCAAAGGAAAAGAAGCTGGAGGGCTCCTTAAGTAGGGAAACAGAGCGGCAATCAGGAAGGCACCAGGTGGGGGTGGCTTGCTAAGTGGTGAAAAAGAGCGGGAAGCAGGAAGGCGGTAGGTGGGCGCGGCTTGCTAAGTGGTGAAAAAGAGCAGCAAGCATAGCTGTGCGAGTTCAGCAAATGTGTGCAGCTAATCATATATAGCTATTTGAGAGGTCCAATAAAGTGACACACTCCTCTGCAGTGTAAAGGGGGCAGCCAGGCCCATTAGATACATCCTTCCTAGCCAGATTGGAACATTTAGAGTTTCAGAGGATGAGCCACCTGGCCATTGTATGTTGAGTAACAACCCTTCCTATTTAGAAACCAGTGTAACCTATAAAGAGCATGTCATCTTTCCTGATGTATCTCGTCTGAGAGACAGAGTAAATGAGGGCCTGAACAGTGTCCTGCTGATGGAATCTGTCATCCACCTTAGAGGAATGAGGCAGAGTGAAAAACACAGGAAAACGTGGTGTCTGAGGGAGAAGAATAAGTTACTTACCCTTGGTAATGTTCTTTCGGGTGGATGCTATTTCCAATATCAGCTTAACTGCTTCGGAAAAAATGTCTTCAGCGGGGAGCACTGTGCGTGGATGCCTGTTGACTTGATGTCCCTCGGAGGTCTCTGTTTCGATGACGACGTCACCGGAGGTATATATAGTGCATACAGCGCCCGTTGGCTTCAGTTCCGTTTTTACGAATTAAGGATTTATCCCATACATGACGCAGACTGTATTCGCAAGGGAAATTCTACTCTGGGGTAGTTTGGGAGGGGCAATAAGGAATACGTGGGAGGACCATCCAGTCAAAAGAACATTATCAGGGGTAAGTAACATGTTCTTGTTGGGTAAGATTTCCACAGAGCTGGTAAATCTTCCTTTCCTGGTTCAACCCCAGAACTTTTTGCTTTTCTAGTGGGATATTTTTCATTAATACCTCAGTGAGTGGGAACCTTTTTCCACACTCACCTAATCTTTAACTCTTTTTATGGGTGTCATTTTTAAGACTCTCCATAGTGTCTTTTTAAAGTTATCATGTCTAACAACTTATTGGCAATAAGGGCCTGTTGTTGCTGGGTTGCCCTAGGGGCTCCCCATTTAACTTCCTTGTGCTAACCTTGAGTGAACTACAGTTCCCAAGGGAAGAAAGGATCTTTGGATCCCTTTTACATTTTATTCTGTGAAACCAGCACACCCCACCTTGTGTGGAGTGCTGGGGAGATGCAATGTATCCCCTTTCACATTTAAACTGTAACAATTCTGTTACAGTGACAAGCTTACCTTTAATGGCTGGTGGCAGTGATACCTTTTACTAATTTGGTGCACCTTTAGCGCGGGCTGTAATCACAGCTGCAGTAAAGGCACCTAAGGGTGCCCATTTTACCAAAATGGCCCCTGTCTTCTTTTTCTGCCATTTTAGTGTTTCTTGTCGTTTCTTGTTCCTTCCCCTGACATCCAGGGCGGGAAATTCCTTTGTTTGAGTTTTGTCTTTGGCAGGAGTCCCCTGGACACCCCGCCCAGGCTCCAGTCAGTCTGTAAGCACAGGAAGTGGGGGAGTAGTCCAAAACTTCCCCCTCCTTTGTCTTAGGTCTTCCTTCAACTGGGCCAAATCCCAGTGGGGGGTTGGCTGTCCTGATTGGACAGCCAGACGCCCCTTTCTTGTAAAATGCGGGGAGAGAATGCAGAGGTTGTGTTGCAGTTCCTGATAAATACTAGAAACCTGGAAGCTGAAGTCATGTCGACCACTGGAACAGAAAACCGAAGAGGATGACGAAGGAAAAGCGGCGGGATGATTTGTAACCGGAGCCTGCTGCAGCCCTTCCTTACGATCGACCTGGGTTCTCCGAAAACGACGACCCGAACCCAGAGCCTGGTGAGACCCACTAGACTCAAGACGACCTGCATTTTGAGCAATCCCACGGGTTGCTGCGACCTTGCGTTCTTGCAATACCCCAATAGCCTTGGACCTCCACCCACTGTGCAGTGCACGGTCTTCCGAATTCCGAATCTCGCTGAAACTTCATGGGCATCCTGGTGTATCTCCAGAGACACAAATCGAGTCCAAATAGTCCCCTCACAAGAGTGTTGGACCTTTTAAACGACGAGAATTCAACTGCGATTTTCTGTCTTCTTCTGTGCTCCTTGAAAAGGCGCCAAAACCACAGAACCGCATTCAGCTGTGTTCAGTCTCCAGGATAAGGAATCCACTGACCGGGTATTTGGCTGGAGTCCCTGAAGTTCTCCTGCTGCAATCTCTTCTTCATTGCTGAGGTACTGTGTTGGCTTGGGTATATACTTACCTTAAGCCTGTTGGGATTTCTGTGTAGTCCTGGGGTGTTTTCTGTGATTGGGAGGTCCCTCGTCCAGTACACCCAGTCCCACTGCTAGAATCCTGCTGGGGTGTCTTCTGTGAAGCCCCTGAACCCTCTTCTAACCCTAGAAGTAAAGTACTCACTTGTTTGCCAGTTTTCCTAAGGAAACTCTGACTTTTGCTACTAAAGAACTTATTCTAACACTGCCTGTTGGTCACTAGTCCTAGTGACCCCCCTTCTGCCACTGAGAACACTCATGCTCTAAGGGAAAGACTTTGAAGGGATTGGGACTTCTGCCTAGAAAAGAAATCAAGTGCTTTACTTACTTGTAAAGAGTTGGTTGGTTGGTAACTGTAATTCTAAGAGTGAACAGTTACAAAAGTTCTTACTGATCTTGAAGGTGTAATGCACTATTCTTAAAAGTATGGTTAACATCTTTTCTTCCTTAACCACTGTTTTACCAGTCTAAAAGAAAGTAGATGTGAAGGTATTTTACTCTCCTGTGATTAGGTTGTGCCTCTTTACAAAAGTAATGTGTTGGTTTCACCAGACTATTCCTGTAGGGTAATTGTATGAGTGTCCTCCAACTGTTGGTATCACCAGGTTAGTCCTGCTAGGATAACGGTATGAGTGTCCCCCAACTGGGTCTTGCTTCCCCTGACTTGCTGCTAGTTTGTCCTTAATAAGTCTACATTAGGTTGTTGCCTACCTAGAATAATTATTCAGTAAAGTGTGACATTGGGTTTTACTTTCCCCTTCATTGTGAAGTTAAAGTAAGTGGGTTTTACTTACCTTGTGTTAGCTGTGTGCCATCCAAAACAAGTTACCAGAGTTATTGCTTACCTCAATCTTGGTTTCCCTGATTTCCAAAGCATCTGTAATTGTACATTACATCCTTAGGTTTTATTCACCTGGTATAACTGTGTGTTATGACAAAAGTAGTTATAGGTTTTTACTGCACATAGAATAAGTGTTTCACTATTCACCAAAAGTATATTGTCCAGTTGACTGTTTTTGTGATTTGTTCCAAGAGTCACTGTACAACTGGAAGGGCCTACTGTCCGTGTATTACCAAAAGTAATCTAAAAGTAACCATTGGTCTTTTACTCCCAAAGAATAGGCTTGACCTATACTAAATTTGTATAACAAGGTTTTGACTTCCCTAGAACTACTGTTAGGTGTTCCAAATAAGGTTTATACTTGGGCCTGTGTGCTTTCAAGTATAGTGTTGTGTTTTATATTGTGATTTCATATAATGTGTTAGTACTTACTTAACCCCTAGATTTATCTGGGCCTACCTGTATTTAAATAAATCCTTTATTTTTACAATACATGGTGTTTCAGTGTTTCTTTGGATCAATTGTATTACAATTTCACTTGTACTGTATCTACTGCCCTCTCTCCCTCCTAAGATAAGCCTGGCTGCTCTGTCTATGCTACCCCGAACTCAGGTGGTACAGCCTTATACTAAGAGCGGAGCCTTGTACTGCCTCAGTAGAATGGTTTTGCTAGGCCCTTAACTGGACTTCAGAAAAACTGTCCTAACAGTTCTTAGAATGGATTGTGTCCTCCCCAAGTATTCCTTATCTTTTGATACACTCCCAAAGCAGTTTCTAGTTTTACTGGAGGAGGGTGTCAGCAATTTACATGACAACTTAATAGCTTTCATGGGTGTGTGTGCATGGAATGCGACACTGCTTTACCAAATACAGTTTCCTGACCTGAGGAAGAGTCTAAAGTATAATGTTTGGTGAAAGTATGTACAGACTACCATGTGGCAGCCGCACACATTTCTTTTATTGGTACTCCCCTCTGTAATGCAGAGGAAGTTGTCATGCCTCTGGTCAAATGAGCCCGTAGGCCTTCTGGAGGATATTTTCCTGCCAATCTGTAGCATTCTGATATTGCCAATATAATCCATCTGGATAATGTGTTTGGTGATAGCCATACCCAATTTGCATAAAAAAAAGTTAGCTGGCGCTACTCTCCAGAAAGAACATGGCATGATAACCTGTTCTGGGAGGAGTGTTTGCAGCACACGCTTTTTGCTCACTGTACCTTTCACAGATGGGAAATACCCATTTGCATATCAGTCTTTGTCCCACCCACAAGGGAAGTCCAGCACCGAAATGCTATGGCAATTCCTCGCTGAACAAGAGTACCAACAGCAACCCCATACACGTGTTTCAGCCTTGTTGGGCCTCGTCAGTGAGGTGAAGCTGCGCCTCTCTGAGCACAGTGAGCAGGGAGTACACAAGTGGTTGCCCCCAGGTAACATAGGGTGACCAACCACAAGTTCCTTGCAAATATTTCAAAAAAAGGTAGCTGGCACTCCTCTACAGAAAGAACATGGCATGATAACCTGTTCTGAGATAAGAGTTTGCAGCACACGCTTTTTAGTCACTGTACCTTTCACAGATGGGAAATATCCATTTGCATATCAGTCTTTGTCCCACCCACATGGGCAGTCAATACCCAATTTGTGGCCTGAATAGCCGATGAATAATTGGTCATCCTGTCTTAACAACTTTGCCATTCTAGTGATATATAAGCTTAGTGCACGTTTAGGGTCACTCCTGTGAAGCCTCTCCTCTTCCTTCCCAGGGTGAAGAGAGGGCTAAATGATGGTAAAGGTATCTTATGAGTGAGATGAAATTCAGAGACAATTTTGGGTAAAAAGGTGCGTTTTACCTTCAGAATTACCTTATCCGTATAAAATATAGTGTAAGGAGGCTTGCAGGATAAAGCCTGAATCTCACTCACCCCCTTCGGGCAGATGTAATAGCTACTAAAAATATGGTTTTCAGGGTTAATCGCCTCAAACGACAGAAGTGTATAGGCTTGAAAGGAGCACACATTATGAACTTCAACACCAAGTTGAGATCCCAAACCGGGACATGAAAAGGGATTGGAGGGAAAACATTTGTCAATCCCTTTAGAAATTGGATTATTAGAGGTATTTTAAAGTAAGAAACTTCTTCTGAAGTGTGCTTAAAGATAGAAAGCGCCACCAGATATCCCTTAATGGTACCAATCTGGAGCCCCAGATTAGCTAGGTGTAACAAAAAGGATAACACCATAGGTGTATTACATGTAAATGGATCAACATTCTTATCTCTACAACAGCTTCAGAATTGGTTCCAAAGGCAGTGGTACAAATACTTAATTGCTGGATTTCTGGCCGAAAGCAAACACTCCATTACGTCATCCGGGAGGTCCCAATCCTTGCATCTAAGCCTCTCAGAAACCATGCGTGAAGACTGAAGACTGAGTGTCTTAATCTCTGGATGGAGGACCTGACCCTCCTCTCGCAAGAGAAGGTCCTCTCTTTGTGGAATACGTATTGGAGGGCAGATGGACATGTCCAGTAGGTCTGGGTACCACGTCCTCCTGGGCCAATCCGGAGGAAATAGGATCATGGATTTCCCAAATTTTTCAACCTCCTGATGACTTGAGGAATGATGGGGACTGGAGGAAACACGTACAGGAGTGGAAACTTCCAGTCCATCACAAATGCGTATCCTAGAGCTCCTTTAGGGGGAAATTCCCTGGAGCAGAACAGTTCACACTTCCGTTCGTGACCAGTTTCAACCGGATCCACTTGAGGGGTTCCCCAAAGGATGAAGATCTCTTGAAGGACTTCCTGAGCTAGTTCCCACTTGTGGTCAGAGCATCCGCTGCCGCATTCTCCACTCCTGCTAGATGAACTGTTGATAGAGAGATTCATTCTTGGATTGCCCAGAACCAAAGCTGCACTGCCTCTGCACAGTGGTAGTGACCCTACACCTCCTCTTTTGTTGAGGTAGTACATGGCCACTGTGTTGTCCGTTATTATCAGGACATTCGTTCCCCGTAAAGATGGCAGAAAAGCCTTCGGCGCTAGTCTGATTGCTGTTAGCTCCAAAGGGTTATGTGTAGTTTGGACTCCGATGGAGACCACCGACCGCTGAGTGTCAGATCGTTGGTGTGGGCTCCCCACCCTGTGAATGAGGCATCCATCACTACGGTTATCTCCACCTATGGTTGCCAATAAGGTTCTCCTTTCAAAATGTTCTTCTGGCAGGCCCACCACAGAAGGTCCTGTGAGACTCTGCTTGGAATCTGTAGGGGGTCTGACATCCTTCCTGAGAATTGGGACCACTGTGTCCTGAGAACCCATTGGAGAGATCTAATTCTCAGGCGAATCTCTGGCACCAGAAAAATGCAGTATGCCATGAGGCCGAGCAACCTCAGAAAATCGAGGGCCAGAAGATGCTGGGCACTCTGGAATTTGGTCACCACCTGCAGAATGTCTTCAGCCCTCACCTCTGGTGGCAAGGCGTTTCCCAGGGATGCATCCAGGACTGCTACAATGAACTGGAGCCTTTGAGTTGGTATCATGTGAGACTTCTTGAAGTTGCGGGAGAAGCCCAATCAGTGAAGGGAGTGACAGGTGGAGCTGAGATGTTCCAGGGCCTGTTCGGGGCAACTGGCTCTGATCAGCCAATCGTCCAAGTAGGGGTAAATGTGAACCCCCCCTCTCCTGAGACTCGCTGCCACCACCGCCATTAACTTGGTGAAAACCCTTGGGCAGAGGTTAGCCCAAATGGCAGAACCCGAAACTGCTAATGAGAACTGCCAACGGCAATCCTCGGGCACTGTCTGTGCTTGTGATGGATCGGCACATCAAAGTAGTCATCCTAAAGGTCCAATGATACCATCCAATCCTGAAGCTGGAGGGCCTGAAGTATCTGAGAAAGGGTTACCATCCTGAACATGTCCTGCCTGAGGAACTTGTTCAAGTTTCATAAGTCCAAGATGGGTCTCAATCCTCCATCCTTTTTTGGAATTAGAAAGTATGGGAAATACCAACCACTGTTCAATTTTGCTACAGGTACTGGTTCTATAGCACCCTTCTCTAGCAGGGTTAACATTTCCTGCATAAGGGGCGGATCTGGAACTTTGTAAGACCTGTTCCCCGGTGGATGACTCTGAGGCGTTTTTAGAAAGGGAAGGCAGTAACCCTGGGCAACTGTTTCCAATGCCCATGCATCTGAAGTAATAGCCTGCCATTCTGTCAGATGCTGCAACAGTCTAACTCCCACTGCAGTCTTGTGAACTAAGTCCTCAGAGAGGTTTTTTGGGCAGCAGACGCAGTGGCTGATGGTAAAGTAGCTGCTGCTGTTGCGGTCTTAGTACCTCTACCGCGTCCACCACGGGGGAATCTTCTTTGGCCTCTTTGAACTGGTTGTCCACCGCCTCTTTCCAATGTGGAGTAGTGACAAAAGGACCTACTCCTCCAGGGCGTACCTGTGGGGCGATTTGGAGATTGTTTGATCGCAGCACCAACTGATTTGGCTGCCTTTGAAGTTTGCAGAATAAATGAGTACCGTCAAAGGGCATGTTGAGCAGTCTGGATTGTACCGCTGGAGCAAATCCCGACTTTCTCAACCAGGCAAACCTGCACATAACTGTACTAGCCGCCATAGCTCTGCTGATACTGTCAGCAGAGTCGGGACCAGTCTGGAGGGTTTCACACATAGCATCTTTCCCATCCTTGACTATGTTTAAAAACCATTCTCGTTCTTCCCCTTCGAGGATATAGTCAGCCGCCATGGATATACACTCCCAAAGGGTGTGAGTGAATCTTGCCAACGTGCACGTGGCATTAGCCGATGTCCGGGCCAGACTACCAGCCGAAAAAACATTTTTGGCTAGGGCGTCATAATGCTTATCCCTATCCGGAGGGATTGTAGGGTAGGCATTTTGTCTCTTGATTGAGGTGGTAGCATGAACATCCAAGCTCTTTGGCATTGGATATTTTGATAAATAAAATGGATCACTGCTAGATACCCTGTATTTCGAAGTCAACTTTTTGTTGGCGGCCGGACTGAGCTCGGGCCCCTCCCAATTGGTAGCTACACACTTTTGCAAAGCTGCATGGAAAGGCAAAAATGGGGCTTCTTGAGGTCCCCTGTCCAAAATGTCGGTTAAGTGATCTTGTTCAAAGATTGGAGTTGGTCTAGTCCAACCCATATATTCCACTACTCTTGACATCAACTGTCTGTTAGAAAACTCTGCATGATCACCTGGATCCGACCTGCCAAACTCTACCTCTGTTGAGGTGTCTAGACCACTGGCATCATGCAGGCACTCTTGTAGGTCCTTTATTCTGGACTCTTCAGAAATTAAGGTTTCAGCGACTGATGGCGTACCATACTGGAGGCCAAAAGGCCTAGATTCGTCTGATGATGGCTCTGCATCTTCATAGATGGAGGAAAGTGTCTTGAAAAAGTCAGCCCTAGGCAAACGGGGATATATGTCTTCTCCATAGTGCCCGATGGGGTCATAATATTGGTTGACAAAGGAGCTGAAATCGTCAAAACTGTTGACAGTTGTGTTGACGGCTTCGACACCTGAGGCGTCAAGGAGCGCGACACTCAATGCGTTGGTGGCCTATCATGAGTTGTCGGCAGCAATGGCATTGATGAAGAGTTTCTGTGTGCCGATGGCGTCGACGACTCAGTCCTCAAAGGGACTTTTCCTCGACTCGGGGGATCTTTTGACCACTCTCGAGATTTGCCTGCCAGACCCGAAGACGCACAACTTTTATGCTCATCAGGTCTTTTGACCGCAGCATGGCTTTTGGGTGTAGTCGAGGGGGTCAAGGCTGTATTCTCGAACACCTTTAACATTTTAAGCCTAAACTCTTTCCATTGAGCTGGTGAAGCAGTCTTAGTTGGGCATGCAACCCATTTCTGAGAGGCGCTCAAAGACGAGGAAGATGGCGATCTATGGCGCCGTTTCTTTCCATGTGTAGACGATGACGAGTGGTGGGAACCACTACGCGATTGGGATCATTTATTTTTCTTACGGCGAGGATAAACAGTTCTCGACTCGTCCAAAGTTTGTTTTTTCAACAGAGTCGGAGGGGTTGTATGGGTCCTACCTGCTGCGAGCTTCCATCTGCGCTCTCTCAGGGCTTTCGACGTCATGGACAGGCAGTCCTCACACTCCGATGAAAGATGAGCGGATCCCAGACATCACAAACGTATTCTGTGGGGGTCTGTAATGGACATCTTCGAACCACAGTCACAGCATTTTTTTAAACTCAACTTGGGAGAGGAAGACGCCGGTGACAAAGCCATACTTTCTAATATTACTTGAAGATTTTCAACGATTTTTCGAATATTTCTCTTAACAAAGGACCGAAGCGTACCGTATACGAAGCGCTAGCGTGGAAAAACGAAACTGAAGCAAAAGGGCGCTGCGCGCACTATATATACCTTCGGTGACGTCGACATCAAGACAGAGGCCTCCTCCGAGAGACATCGAGTCGACATGCATCGACGCACAGCGCCCGTGCAGAAAAATATTTTTCTGAAGCAGCAAAGTTAGATATTGGAAATATCAAAAGATAAGGAATACGTGGGAGGACACAATCCCTTTGAAGGAACTCTGACAACCATGGGCAGGAAGGACAGTCTCACTGTCAAAGGCACCTTCTCCTTGGAGAACTCAAAGTATGGTGGTTTTACAGACAGAGCCTGGAGCTCATGCACCCTTTTTGTGGAGATGGTGGAAACCAAGAAAATCACATTAATTGTGCGCAAGAACGTAGGAGCTAAAACAGAGACCCGAGGAGTAAAGTCAACCATTAATTCAAATCCCAAGCAGGAACAACAAACTGGCATGGAGAAAACAGTATGTAGTGATTATATCGAATAGAAAACTAATGAAATGTTAACAAATGAAAAAACAAAGAAAACCAAAATAACTCATTTTGGGAAAAAATGAAAAATGGTGTTGGGAGTGGGATTAGTGATTTTGGGGTGGGGGAAACTTATTACAAAAAATAGGGGGGGCTTTTTAGGGGGAAGGAACCCCAAAAACAATGAAGAAGAAATGTGTTATTTTGGTTTTAGTTGTTTTTTATTCGTTGAAATTTCATTTGTTTTTTCATTCGATGAAATCCCATGTAACCGGAGAAAACCTGTTACACAAACCCTGGTAAAACTGCAGAACAGTGGGAATTGTGAAGAAAGAGCCCTGCTGAGGGGTCCTTTTAAAGACCAAAATGAGAGTCCAGTAACCCTTCACAGTGCCAATCTGCAGGCACACCAGGGCAAAATGTGCAGGAAATTAAGTACAGAAAAAGTTGAGCAGACCAAAGGGTCCAGACCTCTCCCCCAACACCGAGTCGAGAACCTACAAAACCCGCAGGCATAAACAGACTTGGTGGCAGTCCTCAGGGCAGAAAGGAGCACAACCTGGATGTTGTCCGACAAGTCCTACTCCTTATACCTTAGCCTCTCAGCAGCTAAGTATGAAGGTTAAGACTGCTGAGGTTGGATGGAAGACCCATCCTTCTTGGGAGGGGCGAGGTCGGACAGACCGACAAGTGCAGAAGCTCTGATTACCACATCTTCGAGGCCCAGCTCTGAGCATTCAAAATCACCTCTGCAGTCTCCTGAGAACTATCAGAATGATAGGGATGGGTAAGAACACGCAAAGGATTTAGAACTTCATTGTCAACCAATGTGCCCCCACCTCCTCCAAAGCCTTCTGCAGAGGAAATTCTGGCACTGGAAACAGAGCGATCCACTCAATGAGTCCCCATGAAGGCAAGGTTCTCCTCCAGAACTTCCCATTAGAGCTCTCATTCATGGGAAGCCGAAGTTTGTCTGCACAAAGCATCCGTTATACCTTCTCTGTCCCGGAAAGCTGGGCCATGGTCCGAGAAAAGGCGATCCCCAGAACCTAGAGCCAATTACATTACTTTCCTGCACAGAAGATGCAACCCCACACAGCTTATTTTGTTGAGGTAGAGCATGGCCACAGTGTTGTCCATAAAGACCAACTGTGAGAAACCAGAAGGTGTCTCCCTATCGAGTCCCCGGGATCTGTCACACAGGTGGCCAGGACATGGCTATCGCTTTTGGATCCAGTTCCTGGGGGTGGACCAGTGTGGTACGATCCTTGGGGAGTGGGACACTGACGGGTGAGATGCAGTATCCCTCTTCTTTCAACACCTTTTGGCCATGGTCAGAGAAAAGGCGATCTCCAGAACCTAGAGCCAATTACATTACTTTCCTGCACAGAAGCAACCCCACACAACTTCTTTTGTTGAGGTAGAGCATGGCCACAGTGTTGTCCATGAGAACCAACTGTGAGAAACCGGAAGGTGTTTCCCTATCTAGTCCCCAGGGATCTGTCATGCAGGTGGCCAGGACATGGCCATCGCTTTTGGATCCAGTTACTGGGGGCTGACCAGTGTGGAAGGATCCTTGAGCAGTGGGACACCGACGGTTGAAATGCGGTATCCCCCTTCTTTCAACACCTTTTCCCCCATCCTATCACATAGGATATTCCAAAACACTGCCCGCCCCCCCTTTTCCGACACAAACAACTTTTGCACAACACGAAAGACAACGGACTAACACCTGACATGTTCCAATACAAGGGTCAGGCAAAGTCAGGGAATTGACCTGAATCCCACAAACCTGACAGCCCTTTCCCTTCCCCACACAGATAAAAGGTGGAGCACGAGAGCACAGTGCGAGTAAGGCAGACCGCACGATGTGAAAGCTAACACAGTCTGGCAGTTCAAAAGGAGGAGAAGGACGGTGCAAGTCGAGAGGATACCAAGAGGAGAAGTGACCTTGGCCTTATCGACGGAGACCCGTGAAGCTTCAAGGGAAGGAATGGCAAGACCGCTAACAACAGGCAGCGTATGTTGCAGCAGATGTCAACGGTACCCGTGTGCATCCTCCGGCGACAGCCAAGGAGAGGCGCATGGCCCAATGGTACTAGCCTTGACTCTACAGACAAGAAAGCAAAATAGTTCATGACAGCCGTTGAGTCGAGGGGAGATCCGATAAAGAAACCGAACTGTGTTGAACAAAAATAGCAATCGGCTAATTGAACTTTGAATAAACAAAGATCTATTGATATAAGAAAAAGGGAAATCCAGCAGAGCAGAATTAAACACTATGTGGGCGTTCACTTGAGAAACTAAAGTTACCAGAAGGTCTTAGGAGAAAGGCGGAAGGCGGTGAAAAGTGGTCATACAGGGGTCTTATGGGGGGCGTGGCCTGGTGCTCATGGAGTGAGGAGGCTGAAATCCCGAGCTCTGGCCGAGCCCGTAATCTGATCCTGAATAGTGAGTCCTATTATCAGCAGCACCGAAAATTAAGCTGACCCAGCCGAAGCTGGGACGAATCCCCCTCCTTTGCAGCTTTGTCCGACGAAAATCTGAGATCGGGGACCGAGCACGAAGCCCGGCCCGGCGTCCCCCCCGACCTCGGGCGAGACGCGCAAGATGGCGGCCGCGACGGCCTAACATCGGGGACCCGAGCAGCGAAGGCAGAGCAGCAACAGCAGCAGCGGCCGGCTGCGACCCTTCTTCGGCCGCTGCCTGGAGGAGCTCGGCGGAGCGAAAAAAGTGAGACCCAGCGTGGACCTCTCGGAGCCCCCGTCGGCGGCCGCCTGAGGACCGCGGCGCCGAGCACTGCGTGCCCGCTGGAGACCGGGGTGAGGCAGCGGCCTACATCTGGGCGGCCTCGGGGGAGAGGCCCCTAACGCCGCCAGCATCTTGCAGCCCGGGCCATCCAGGTCGCGCAACAGCGGGCGGGAGCCCTTTTGCGGAGCCTGTGGCGGAAGTCACCCGGAGAAGCGGAGGAGACCTGGGGCCTGTAGGACGCACTGAAGGAGGAGCCGCCAGGGGTGGCCTTGGTCGGCGGCAGCCTTTGCGGATCTTCTCCCGACTAGACACGGTGAGACGCAACCCTGAGATGGTGACAATTTGCCGAACCGCGGGCCCCCCTGGGGCTGGCCTGACCTGCTGGGCCCAGACAGCCTGGAGCTGGGCCACTGCCTCCTCCACCCTGAGGGCCCACGACCGACTGGCACACTGGGGCACAGGCGCCGAGCGCCCTCCACCATCAGCCTCTACAACCAACAAGGGTGGCCCCGAGCGCGGTGTCCTGCCTGCCTGGCCTTACTGGGACACCACCCCCAGCCCATCACGAATGTGGGCCCTCCACCTCCGAGGCGGATAAGTCCCTGGGACTGCACACTTGTCAGGGGCCTCCCCCGGCTACTTGAGCGAGGCAATCCAAGGCGAGGCCTTCCTAGGGGCGCAACACGCTCCACAAACCTGGGCAGGACACGGCCCTGTCTCTGGCGCCATCGAGTTCCGAACGGCAAGGACCTCGAGGCAGCATGCACCCGCTAGACCCGGAGGTGCACCCCAGGGGAGCCATATCCTCCTAAACGCTGAGGCAAGCAATATCCTAGTAACTCGCCTCTTGGACCGGACCACTGAAGTTGCTAAGGCGGCCTCTAGATAGTAGACCGCCGGCGGTGTCGGGCCAGGCACGGCGCACACCGCAAACACTCCCCAACACGATAACATGGAGCATTGCAGGTGGGGTCACTGGCGAAACAGACCGGAGATAGACTGGAGGGGCCCACGCAGCAACCCAGCTTAAAGAGGCGTAATAGTCGCCCGCACCAAGCAAATAACATTACAATGTCCACCCTGAGAAATAAGCCCAAAAACGCTATGATGGACCCCTTCCTCATGACCAAGGCCCACCCAGTCGCCCAATGTACCCCAAAGGGGGCGGCGCTACAGGACACCCAGGGAGAGAGCCCTAAAGACAGTCAAGTACTGGAAGCAATAGCGGCCCTAAGGGAGTTCATAGACACTAAGATAGGAGAGGTAAAGGCCAACATCCAGCTCATCCGTCAAGACGCCCGCAACCTGACAGAGCGTGTCACTAATAAAGAATCCACCAAGAAGGAAACGATGGAAGACACGAAAGACCTTAAAGCCGAGGTGGCAGATCTCAGGAGGAAGGTGGGCATCCTGGAGGCAAGGTCGGAAGAGGCGGAAGGACGCGCCAGGTGCAACAACATCAGGATCCTTGGTGTCCCTGAAGGGGACAGAGACTTCCGACCCGACTGCATATGTGGAATCCTTAATCCAGCAGGAGATTGGGGCGGAGAAGCTGTCACAGGGCTTTGCTATAGAGAGAGCCCACAGATCGCTCCAGAAGAAGCCTCCCCCAGGCTCCTATCCCCGACCCATCATAGCGAAGGTCCTCAACCTCCGAGACAGGGAAGTGATCCTGAGATTCTCGAGGGAGGGTGGGGTGATTGACAGAAACAACTCCAAAATCACCATCTACCCAGACTATACACAATCGGTACAGAGAACAAGGAACTCCTTTGTCCCGATTAAGGCCAGACTAAGGCAGTTAAACTTGAAGTACATGCTGCTGTATCCATCCAGACTAAAAGTGATCCACAAAGGGAGAGCGATATTCCTTGAAACCCCGGATGCGGCCGCCATGTGGATGGAACATAATAATCTGGCCGAGGTCCCTGAAGAGCCCACCACTGAAAACTGCGTTGCAGCCCGCAAAGCACGATAGCCTGGCGCCAGAGCCTCTTTCTCCTGATGCGCACATTGGACTTCACTCTAGAATGATACAACGAGCACGCTGGAACACCAGTATGATACGAGATAGCAACATGATTACGGGGCCCGCCAGGCCTCCCACACATGAGCACGCAACAACAACCCCCGAAAGATGAGTGCAGGCCCGTTGCCAGCACGACCTCGCTCGCGCCGGAAACCCTGATGGGGCCAGATAGAACGAGAGCACCTGAGCACTGCACTTCACCGGCAGGAGCTGGGTGCACCAGTTACAATTATTTCTTATGTGTTACCGTTGAGACCGTCCCGCTACCTGGAACCACCCAAGTAACCAATGAGTATCTGACACCGAGAGATGCATCTGGCCGACCCGCAGAATCAGAGCAAGAAGCGACGCCTATTAACACAAGATCATTCGGTGGAGAGACGAGGGGCCGCCCACGACAGCAACTGCATTCAAGCGATGGCGCCACAACTTAGCATAATTACATGGAATGTCAGGGGGATGGGATCCTACGTAAGGAGGAACCGTGTTCATTCATACCTGAGGCGCAAGAAGGTGTCGATTGCACTCCTCCAGGAGACACACCTCCTGGCAGACACCACACACAAACTGGCAGACTACTGGGGGGGGGGGGCAGGGCAGCGGCGCATCTTACTCCAAATATGCATGGGGTGTCTATACATGGGTGAGCCCAGACACACCATTTCACCAAATGGGAACAGAAGTGGATAAGGACGGAAGATATGTAGTGGTGTGGGGCATGATAGAGAACACACGGATATGTATTGTAAACTCATACTTTCCCCAGTATGGTGTACCTTCCCACTTGAAACAACTATGCGCTAGAATTGTGCACCACAGAGATGATACCTTCCTATGGGGGGGGGGAGACTTCAATTTTGTTATGAATGAGGAGATGGACAGGTCTAGGATGCCACAAACCACCAACAACTCTGTCTCAAGGGCACTTCGCAAAGCAGTGGAAGACTTGGAGCTGGTCGACATCTGGAGAGACCTTCATCCAGCCGACAGATCCTACTCATTCTTCTCATCTCCACATGGCCTCCACACCAGGATAGACTACTTTTTCATCAATGGCGAACGCTTCCCACAGGTGCACTCCGTGGACTACTTGGGCAGGTCGATCTCGGACCACTCTCCTCTGCTCATGCAACTAAGTTTGAAAGGCCCCAGGCCCCCCATCCCGATGTGGCGTATGCCTACGGAGACCCTGGTGGATCCTTCCTTTAGGGACACCCTAGGAGAAAAGTTGGAAGAATACGTAAGAATCAACATGGGGTCAGTCGAGAAGTGGAGCACACTTTGGGAGGCAATGAAGGTAGTGACCAGAGGCGAGGTGATAGCAGAAGCTGGCGGAATTAGGAAGCAACTGAAAAGGGAACTTGAGACTAAGGAAGAGGAGATTAGGCAACTGGAAAACAGTCCGACTCTACCCAGTGAGAGGGAATCCAACCTGGCAGAAATCAGGGACGACTGCCGACTCGCCTGGGGATAGGCTATCCAAATTTGACTTTTCCACACGCACTGCTAAGGCACACAAGGAGGCGGACAAACCGGGCAGGATACTGGCCTGGCTGTGCAGGAAAAAGCACCCAAGACAGGCTCTCAAGGAAATTAAGGACGAACACGGAACAACCCAGAGGACACAACAGGCAATTAACGATGTCTTTTCAAACTTCTACGCCAAGCTCTATGCTCACGATGAACAGGTCCCAATAGAAGACATTCGGGACACCCTGGCTGAAGTGGGTCTCCCCAAACTGAGCTCGGCGCAGCGAGAGATGTTGGGAGAAGCTATCACGACGGAGGACATCTCGGAGGCAATTAGGTCCCTCTCTACATGCAAAACTCCTGGAACCGACGGCCTAACACCAGAATTTTATAAAGCCTATGAGGAGATCTTAGCTCCGATGCTACACGGAGTATATGAAGAGGCATATGAGACCGGCATATTACCTGGCAGCATGAGAGAGACGCTTATAATACCAATGCTTAAACCTGGTAAGCCCATCGACGAGTGCGACTCATACCGCCCCTTGGCAATGTTGAATTATGATAGCAAAATCCTAACAACCATACTGGCAAAAAGGCTGTCTAGGGTGATGGGGTCTATAATACACAAGGACCAAAACGGCTTTGTCCCGGGACGTAACACCACAGCCAATCTGAGAAGGCTCCAGCACGTTATAGCTCAAACCGCAGGGAGCAAGGTAGATCTGGCGGTGTTTTCACTGGACGCCATAAAGGCGTTTGACTCAATATTTTGGGAATGGCTGATTGAGACTCTGAGGGAGTTCGGACTCGGCGAGCATTTCATCCGGTGGATCAAGGTGCTCTACAACACCCCAGTTGCAAGGGTAAAGACAGGGGGCGTGGTGTCAAAATCCTGGGATATCCGAAGAGGAACAAGGCAGGGATGCCCACTGTCGCCAATGTTGTACGTCATTGGCCTGGAACCAGTAGCGATCTACTTCAGGAAGCAGCTTTTCGACGCAGGGATCAGAACGGGTGAGACGGATAACATTATCTCGCTGTACGCAGACGATGTCCTCTTGTATCTGCGCAACCCCCGAATGAATGCACCGACAGCATTAGACATCCTCGACAACTTTGCGAAATACTCCGGGATAAAGTTCAGCAGGCAGAAATCATGCTCCTTCCTTCTGGCCGGGCTTCGAGGGAAGGAAACAGAAGAGCTACCCGAGATTGGGATTCAGTGGCAGACGGAAGCGTTCCGCTATCTTGGACTCACCATTACGCACACGCCTGCTTCTACACACGAAAGCAACACGGAGGCAGCAATGCGAGGGGTGCGCAAATCCACCAAATTTTGGTCCCGACTTCCACTCTCTGTGATGGGCAGAGCTGGTATCACTAAAATGATAATACTACCGAGATTCTTGTATTATTTTACCAACATAACGTACTATATACCTCCCCCCTTCTTCAGAAAATTGGAATCCCTCCTTAGAGACTTCCTGTGGGGCCCGGCCAGACAAAGACTTTCACTGCACACCCTCACCCTCCCATACAAAGAGGGTGGAATTCAGCTGCCCGAATTCCAGAAATACTACCTCGCAGCACAATTGACACACGTTGTTAAGTGGTTGTCCGACGAACCAACAGCTGAGACAGGCCTCCTTCGACAACTGATAGCACCAATGCATCCCAAAGAAGTAATATGGAACTCACAAGTCGGGCCTTCCGATCCGCCCATGCTGGTGAGGCTGGGGAGACAAGTCTGGAACAAGGTATGCTCATCGCTCGGCCCGAGCCAACCATACATGCCCGAAATCCCCTTGCTCGCTGGTGTCTGCAAGACATCCACCGATTTACCTGCAATGAGGAAATGGGAGAATTCCGGCCTCTACACGTGGGGGGACATGTTCGAGGATGGAAGTTTCAGGGACTTTGACTCACTACAGATGAAAGAAGGGCTTGCTGCTGGTCAATTTTTATGGTACCAAAGGGTGAAGCATGTTGCTAAGAAGACCTGGAGCAAATGGCCTGAGGAACCGGAAACCCACCCCCTTGTGCAGGAGATGCACAACTTAAGCGATAGTTGGAAACCCACGTCGAGACTGTACACCCAACCAAATGACAGACGCAACCCGAGGAGTGAGCTCCTGAAAGAAAGGTGGGAGGCAGACCTGGAGACTAACATCACGGAGAGTGAGTGGGACAGGGCCCTGATGTACCCGAAGGAAGTGTCCCGTAACGCCAGGTTCAGGCTCACCCAGCTGAATGTCCTCTACAGGACTTACATGACCCCACACAGGGTATCCACATTCAGTGAAAAAACCCTACCAGTGTGCCCGTGGTGCACCAGCGAGCACGCAGACCTAATCCACATGTTTTGGACCTGCCCCAAAACCAAGAAACTCTGGTCCGCTGTCGAAAGGACTTGCAGGGGGGCCGGATTGGAAAGGTTTGAGTGGACGCCTAAGGAGTGCCTCCTGGGCACATATCCCAGACTGAGTAAAATTAAGCACATAGTGAAATTAATGGACATGGCGTCCATCCTAAAGAAGAGAACGATAGCAATGGCCTGGAAATCTCCTGGAGGCCCCAGATATGAACCTTGGATCAGGGAAATGGAGAGATGGACCAGTGCTGAAAAAAGCCTGGGAGGAGGGGAACAACCAGGGAGGCGAAGATGTGAGTGCAACACTGGAATCCTGGAAGGCCCTCCTGAGAGATACGATCTTTTCGACGGACTTCAAGCCCCCTTGAGCGCATCCCTTGTCATGGACTGTTGACACGAAACGGATTCAAAAACTACACCCACAACAACCCTGACACTGTGACTCTAAGGGACATCTAGATGGTGTCTGGAGCGAGGCCTGAAGTGGGGCCAGCAAGTACCCGCATGATGGTGGGAGGCGGGACGGTCAAGTTACTGTTTGTTTCCTGTTATTGTTTTCCACTGTTTATTAGGCAACTTCGTGACACTCCGGATGTTGTTATGCATCCATGTTCAACTGCTCTCTGTCAATACAAAATGCCAATAAAAACATTTAAAAATAAATACAGGGGTCTTATCAAATCCTCCACACAGTCGAAAGTCTTTGACCGACAGATGATTGTGAAGTGAAGGGAAACGAATCCTGCATGTTTGAAAGGACTTGTGAGTGCAAGAGTCTAAAGTTCAATGAACAGTGTGTTGACAGGAGTGTACCCGGCGGAGGGATGTTCACAGTGAGAAAGAACTGAAAGACAAGCCAGTGTGAATCCGAAGGAGGGCGGCTGGAAATTGAAAAGGGGTCCGAACCAGAGAGTGGGAGATCCAAGGGTGGAAAGTCACCACCCAATGCTCATTTAGAAAGGAACTGCTTAATTGAGTTGTCGAGTACGACTGGGATGGGTCTGCGCCCGGAAGAGGGGGACCCAGGGGTGAAGCCGTCACCCAAAGCCATACGTGAAACAGAACTTTGTGTTTGTTTTTGAAAATATCAGGCCCTCGAAGGCAAGAGACTTTTTATTGAAAATAAACATACCCGTCGAAGAACCTGGTAGCTGGAGCTGAACTGTCGGCTCATGCTGGGGAAGCTTGAGTTTGTACTGTGCTCAGGAGACCCACCTTGTACAGTGTTGAAAACATGGGGAAGGGAGACCACTGGCAATCACATCCTGACTTACTATTTGTGAACACTTCTTTCTTTATTGAAACCCCTATCCCACACTCTTTCTATAATTAGTTGTAAGGATTTGGCAATAGTTGTTTTTTAGAATAGGCCTTTTACTTTGACAAGAACCTACAAAGACTGCCTTATTTTTCATTTGATGGTCGAAGCTTGCTACCATCTTAGATGCAGGTTTAGGTTAGACATTTTTCCACCCTGCATTTACAGTTTAATAAACACCCTTGAATTATGATCACTTGTGTCTGTCTTTACTGTAGCCACCATGAATTCCTTACACAACACAAACTAGCCTCACACAGACAGGAGGAAGGAAACTAGCGCCAGCCTGATATCCTGCAACTCTAGTAATTTATTTGCTCCCAAATTTCTGTCAGGGATTAGAGAGTGCTCACCATAAGATTGTGCAGCTGAGCTCCATAGCCCTTCAAGGAGGCATCTGTGGCCACCGTCGGTTTGAGGACAGGCTTGCTGAAGTAACACCCTTCTCAGCATGTTGTCTCACACAGTTCACCACAGGAAAGCGAGATGCAACATCCATGAGCTACAACAAGTGTAACATGTCACCCTGGAACTGAGTACCAAATTCAAAATAGCCTCTGAAGTGACTACTGGGCACTGTGAAGGCAAGACAGAGACAATGGATTCACAGGTCAACATAAAATGGTTTATTAAATCAAATGTCAGGATGGCTGAAGGCCTAACTTGCCCTATACTAAGGTGGGATTTCCCTACCTGTGCAAAACTAAGGAAAGTCTGAGTCAGAAAGTTCAACTTAAAAGTCTATCTGTGTCCACAGCCTATTATTGCCCTCACAACTAAAGCTAAACAATGTGTAAAGATGTCAATAATACAAGAAATAGTGATCAATACAAAGTTCTGAGCTTCTTCCAGCTCCCAGCTTCGTTTTCAGCTCCCCAAGTTCAAACAGTTCCACATATCCTTGGGGTTCCCTCGCCCAAGTTCGAGGCAACATAGTTCCACACAAAGGGGTCTTGAGGGCTCCGTCCTCAAGACAAAATCGCAGTTCATCAAGCCCCGGGGTTCCCTTCCCCAAGACTTTAACATAGCAACTTATACTTTGTTTCATTCTTTCAATGTTCAACACAACTCCAGGGCAACTTGACCCTCCTTCTTGATTACATTAACAGTTCACTTAAAGTGTTCTTTCTTGGTTTGTTTTACAATGTGTTTGGCGTTCACAGTTGAGGGTTCCTTGGTCTAAGCGCAGTTGTCAGACTACACAGTCCACCCATCAGAGGTCGTGCAACCAGGAACCCTGGCTCTTCAACCCACACAGGTTCTTCTGTATTTCCCATGTGTACAGATTCACATTCACTTAGCTTCTCCTTGTCGGCCTCTTGGCTTTATGTGTAGTTTCACACTCTCCTGGCTGCTCCTGCTTGGCCTCTTGACTTTGCCACAATGTGTCACACATCCTATGCCAGTCTTTGGCCTTGCTCCATAGTATTTATTCACAAAGTTCACTTTGTGGTGTTCTTAATATTCCCAACCTTTCCGTCATGCTCTTTCACACTTGCGCTTTTATTTCGTATGTTGCTTTCAAATGTGCACTTTCACATTTAACTTTCATCAGCTCGTAGCTTTGCTCACATAGTTCTCATTCAGCTCGGTATTCAATATTTGTGATTTGACCTCGCGGCTTAATTCTTTTTCAGCCTGTGGCTTCGGGTTTACTTCATTGTGAACGTGTCATTTCATTCAGCATTCTATTTTGTTCATACAGCATATCTCAGTTATGCGTAGCTCCAAGGAGAGCCCCGGCTTCGTGTGACATTCCTCTGCACTCACTGCTCCTCTACGTTCCTTTTCGGGGCTGCTTAGCTCCACTTCTGCTTCGCCGGCTGGCTTGCCGGTAACTGCGAGCCCCACTCACACTTTGGGTGCTTCTCTGTACACGCCGGCAGCTCCACTTTCCTTCCGCAGATGCCGATTGCTCCTTTTCTTTTTTTCTGGTCCGCAGCTCGCAGCTGCTCTTTCCCAACAATGGCGGTTCTCACAAATGAGCAGTTCTTGCAGCCCAACTTGCACTGGGTTCCATAGGTCTTTTGGGTCATCTGACGGCGTCCTGGCTTCCTTTCAGCACCCACCATGGCTGCCCCCTCGCAGAAAGGTGTTACGCTCACTTGGTCTCTGCGGAGGCGTTGCGGCACGGTTGCCCCCTTCAGGCCTCTCCCGCAGTAGAAAAGCTGTGAGCGGTGGTACGTAGTGATACTGCTCCTGTGAATTATAGAAGATAAGCTCTCCGTCCTGCTACTTCTGGCAGGGGCACGTCGAATGGGATCTAGTTCCTTTACTGATTCCCGATAAGGATTAGTCCAGTCCAGCTGCGACTATGCTTCTCCTTATGATTGGTAAGCATTTCTTGAGCTCTTGTGATGCTGTTCGTTCTGTTTAATGTCTTTATATGTTGCTTCTATTTATGCCTGCAATAATGTTTCTCTTCTGTTTTATTCCCTTAAATGGAAATGCAGCCTCAATGCAGCTGTGAGACGCAAGACGCGGCCGGATGGAAGATGGATGCTACCAAAATGTTCGCCAGCAGGTAAGTGATGGTTTAAGAAAAACGCAAAGTATGGCGAAGCACAACCTTAAACTGACAGTTTTTTCGATGTCTAACCTTGTCTTCTGTTTTTCCTTGCAGGCGCTGCTGTCGACGATGGAGCGTGTCGTGCTGCGGTGCCAAGATGAAAATCTCAGGATTCCGGAAAGTGTAAAGATGAATACTTGGTTCACCGAAGAGATGTACAGGTAAGAACAGCTTCCCCCAGCTGGTAAGTATGCTGGCAGGAAGCAGGATTTCCAGGAAGCAGGATCTTCAAAAGTAAGTCTGACTTCAGGCAACAGTGAGCATTATGCTGCTTACAAGTGCAGAATAACGCGAAGCGTCTGTTTTGAGGATTGGGCCAGCTTATAAAGCTGAGATCGTGGGCATGCCCATTAGGGCCAGCTTACCAACCACACCCTGCCATTCCTAGAGAGTGAGCATGTGCAAGGGCAATCCATTAGCAGCCACACCCAAGAACAAACTTGGGGCTGCTTAATGGATGGAATGTTCAAGGTTAATGCATCCTGCATAATGGATGGAATGTTCAAGGTTAATGCATCTGAAGTGCTATGTCCATAATAAAAGCGTTTTGGTGTTAAATGGATGTTCTTGTTTACTTTTGTTCATGAGCCTGGTGCCAAAGGCGCCTGGACAGTGTCCACCCAGGTCTCCTGTGCATGCGATCCCTGCATGCCTGTGCCCCTGACTTTATGACCATGACAAAAGGTCTCCCTGCTGGCCTCTTCCACACAAGCCTCCCTGTTGGTCGTCCGCCCATTGCTCTTTTCCTCTCCTCTTATACACCTGCAATTACTTGACAGGTTAAAGGTGTGAGCTCTGAATTGGACTTGCCTGACTGTAGTTAGAGGGTCACGTCTGATCTTCACAGTATTCTGCAGGCATCTTCCTCATCCCACTATACTAGAGTGGTGAAATGAGCTACTAGTGTTCACTACTCCTAGTTGCCACTGCCACATCCCAGTACTCTCATAGGTAAAGTGTAAGAAAATGAGGGGAGATGTTTTACAATAGCTCATAAGGGCCGGGGGAGGGATAGGTTGGTTTTCAGAAGGGAAAGCAGGATACCATCTCTCACGTGTCGGTACCACACTCCCAATCCCTAAGGACACTCCACTGAGGTGATCCTCCCTCACTTCTCCACCCCTGAGGTCAGGATACAAAAGTGAGGGCCTTTCCCTGGCCACCTGAGAAGAGGATACAGGGGGAGTAGGAGTGAGGATACCCTCAGGTTTCTGACAGCACACTCCTCAAAGATCCCAATATGGCCATCCACCAATACCCAGACGATACTCAGTTGTACATGAGAGTAAAAAGCCCACAGGACATCATGCGCCTCTAAGATTGCCTAGCCAACAATCAGTCCTGGATGTCGACTGCCTACCGGAGAGTTTACCCATCTATGATAAAATTGGTCATCAATGCCCTCCCACTAAACAACAAATTGTCCAACAGTGGCTTAATGATATATGCCCAGCGGATTTGATCCACAACTCTCAGATTGAGCAAAATCCTTAGGCTTCACCATTGACAGCAGCCTGTCATTTAAGAAACACATAGCCAATTAGTCTCCAAATGTCCACCCTGTGCACAATCAAACCCTCATCCTGCCGCAGGACTTCCAAACCGTAGTATAGGCCTCTGTGGTCTCGCACAATGATGCAGGAAATTCCCCTCCTGACAGGACTCTCAGACGCTCACTTGGCTCCCCTAAAAGCAGTTCACCATGCTGCAGCACATCTCATTACAGGTGCACAGAAATTTGACTGAAGCACTCACGTCCTATGCAAACTACATTGGCTTCCTTTCCAGGCCACATTACTATTCAAGACTGCTTGTATCATCTTCAAAGCAGTCATGAGCAGCACACCAGCTAAGTTCCACATATCTGGCGGCACACGCTCCTTGTGTCACTCACCGGACGGATGACAGGTTCAAGGTAGGAATATCGGTCCTAGGTTGATTGAAGAGCTTGGATTGGGCCAATAACCCGAGCCTCCTCTCTATTGAGGGAAATAAATCTTTTCTATGATGTGTTCCTTTACTGACCAGAACAGAGACAGGCAAAGGGACCTATCACCTAAAAGACCGGGGAGCACACACCGCCACGGGACCAGCTGCAATGGAAAAACAAAGGTTTTAGAACCTGTGTGAAATTGTTTGTAACTAGGAGAGCCCTGTATTGGAGGTATACCTGCTCTATGGACACCCCTTCTCTCTAGCAGCTTCAAGGTTCCCTAGATAAGAGAGTGACATGGTATAACTATTGGTGGACAGGACGGCAGCACATCAATATCTTGAGTGTAATTGCAAGCACTCTTACCGTTCTGTCACTGAAGGGATGGTGAAGTGAAAGGACAGGATGAACAACGACAAAAGGGATCAAATAAAAAATAGGAACGTTAGTATGGGAGATATACCCGCGCAGCACGAGGAGCGCACTAGTGTCGGGAGGTGCATGTATACTGCAAGGCATTCGATGTGCACTTAAGTATCCAATATAAGTATGTGGTTTGCAATTCGAGCTGAATAGCCATAGTTCGGTACACAGGAGATCAAACCTATACAAGGGCAGGTTCAAGGCAATCTGTTTTGGCAGGCAGTGGTTTGGTACACAGGAGTTCAAAATGTACAAGGGCAGGTTCAAGGCAATCCGTTTTGGCAGGCAGTGATTTGGTACACAGGAGATCAATATAGGAGGCAAAGCGCAGGACAGAACGCAGGACAGAAGCAGTCCATGTTCAAAGCATGGATAGTAACTGAGGAGTCAGATAAATGCAGGAGGGCAAAGCACAAGGTCAGCAACATGAGCAAGGAAGTCAGAACAACAAAAGGGAATACCAGACGGAGTACGGGTGGAGAGCAGGATTCGTTACACAGAAGCCGGAATGTACGCGTTGCAGGAAACATTGAAGACAGAACTTCAAAGTGCAAGTAACAACGCTAATCAGAAGCGGCGTTCGGCAGATTTCCGGCATTCTTGTAGTGCTGGAAACAAGGCTCTCTGCATCCATTGCTTGACGCAACCGTGTGACCCAGGAATGATGGGAACTGTGGTCCGTATCTTGTGTAGACAGCGGCCGCGGCAGACCGTTTCCATGGCAATCTCCAATGCCGTAGGAAACGGGCTGCGAAGCGCCGCAGGCCTTGTCGATGAAGGGAATGTAATCTTTTGTACCCCCCATCTAATGGCAGTGTGCCTGCCTGCACATACTCTAGGAATATGCCTCCTGGCATCGGCTCAGATTCATGACACCTTGCACAGCAAATCAACCAACCGCCTCAAATCACAACTTACCCGCAAAAGAGAGGACCTGCAAACAATCCTTCTCTTGTCACACAACCACCCTTTGGAACTCTATCCCGGGATCTTTTTAGAATGCCCCCACAATTCTTCAATTTTGCAAATCTCTCAAAAGGTGGCTTTTTCAACAACACCTGACCAAGGACTAACCCCAATGGATGTATAGACCTATGCAGACCATAACTCACATTACTGCACTATTGTTAAAAGATTCCAGTCCATAAGCTGGCTACCCACATCCTGTGCAGCGCCCTGCTGCTCTCAAGCTAGATCTGTGCTATAAACACCAAAATAAAATGTACTTTAAAAACATTGACCTCACTAGTATCCGGGACTCCAGCACCAGCAGAATACACAAGGTCATGAGGCAAAGAAGAAACAAAAAGATGGAGGCTGGACCCGGCCCCTGGAACTGAAAGAAATGCACCATCTGACGAATGTTCACTATCCAATCTTTAGGAGGGAAACCGCAAGCAAGGCGAGTGTCGATGACTTCGCCGATGAAATAGAGGAACTGTGATTGCATAATGTGGGATTTCTTGAAGTTCAAGGAGAAGTCCAAACTGTACAAGAGGCTACACGTGCGGTACAAATGTGCCAGCACCAGGTCCGGGGTTGCATGCTTGAATGAGCCACTCATCCAGGTAGGGTGAAGACATGAATACTCTCCCTCCTGAGATGAGCTGCCGCCACCACCAAAAAGTATTTGAAGACCCTGATTGCTCAGGAAAGACCAAATGGCAGAACTCTGAACTGAGAGTGGGTGTTTCTAAACACAAGTCTCTGGTATTTCCTGTGTTTCAGATAACTCAGCAAATGGAAGTAGGCATCCTGCAGGACCAGCGACCCAACCAGTCCTGAAGTGTGAAGAGCTGAAGGATCTGTTTCTACGCAGCCTTTTTGGACTTGCCCCTGGCACAAGTTCAAAAGCCTTGCATCAATGATGGGACACAGACCCCATCTTTCTTCAGAACCAGAAAGTAAAGAGAATTCCAACTCTTACCTTGCGCCAAACGGGCACCAACTGGATGGCCTGCCTGCCAGAGAGTGCTTAACTCTGCAATGGTGGGCAAAAGAAGCTAAGGGCCGAAAAGCACAACCCCTCAGAGTAGATGGAGAAGGCTAGTGAGCAGTAAGGCCTAAGGACTGGACAGTGGACATGGAGGTGAAAATTCTGCAGGGAATCATCAGTTTTTGCTCCAAACAGGTTGTCATAATTAAAGGGCATATCCAGAGGTTTTGATTGGACATCAGTAGCAAATCCTGAGGTTCTCATCCAAGAGTGCCGCCGCAAGACCGACTCAGTTCCCATCGAATGTGCCACACAATCAACTCTGACAAGTCTTAACTATAAAATGTGGTGGGACTTGCTCTTTATGATCACACACTAAAGTGGTGAAACAAACATTATTCATTGACTGCCATAAAAGTGCACCATAATACATACAAACTATACATTTCAAGCAACAATCCGGTAGTAAAATCATAAATTGGATAAAAAGATTACTCATACTTAGGTTAAATCCCCATCCAAGCACAGGAAGGTTAAAATGCTAGGGCCGTTTCTTATCTATATAAGGTAATTACACATGAGACTTAGAAAACAAAGTAATCAAATAATGTAATGACCATGCAAAACAATGTTACAGTGCCTTCAACCTATTCATTCTAATCGTTATAGCAGTTTTTAAATACGTGAGCCAAGTCCATACTATTAGAGGGGAATTTGCCATAAAAATGTAACACAGCGCCGTTGATAGTTTGTTTCCCAAGTTTTGCAAATGTAGGACAGAAAAATATAAAATGCAATAGATCCTCAATATCCCCATTGCACAGGACACTATTTGAATCGGTAGTCCATGAGGTTGTGGTCAAAAGAGGCACCTCTGATGGCTTAACTAAGCACTGTGGGTCCTGAGGTAGTCACTGTGGCTGAAGCCGCTGGCCCCAGGGCCTTGGCAATAATGTCAAGCATCAGTTGCCGGAATGTAAACCACTCCTCCAGAGGAGGGAATTGAGTGGGCAACAGTACATGCATCATAAGTGGCGATTTCACAGAGTTATCCCTGAAATGGGTGTGATGACTCTGCTTCTTGGAGGAACAAGAATAGTGCTTGAAAGGGTCCCTACGAGAACGGGACATCTTCCTATGCTTTTTCTTTTTGTCTTTCTAAATCAGAAAATGTTTCTCCACTGGCTCTTCTACGATGGTCTTCTTGGCCTCCAAACTTTGGAATTTTGAAGGAATTCTTTAATCACTGTTTTAGTAATAGGTGAAGAGCAATGTGTTACTTTTTCTGAGGAACTTTGAATACATATATTGGCAGGAACCGCAATCCTCTGTTTTGTGGTCCTCCTGAAGGCAGTAGAGGCCCAACCTTCTGGGATCCAATATGAACATTTGCCTCCTGCACGTCCATCCAGGTCTTGAAGCTCAAGGTCTTCTGAGGGTTAGACATGATGCAGAAAAGTGTGGTGTTCCAGACACATGCTGAGTGCGCGGAAAAAAGTGACTAAGATCTTGGGGTGCAGAGACTCAATATATACTGTTCCTGACGTCAAGTGGCTGAAAAAGTCAGCTGGCGTTGTTTAAAGATGAGGAATCTGTGGGAGAAAGGAATGCATTAAAAGGAAAGTTATTTACCAGTAATGTTCTTTCTATGGATTCTCCTCCCATATTTTCCTCATTTAGATGGATATCCTCAATCTCCAGCTGTTCTCGGAAAACTTCACCAGGCAGTGTAGGTCAGCGGCCATCATCCATTCAGGACTCCATAGCTGCATAAATGTGTGCCTTAAAACACTTGTGTATGGGCGCGATATAAATAAAATATCATATATCATAAATAGAGCCACAATGAGGTAGATGTTGTTCTCCAGGGCCCATTCGAACATGCTGACTGCCAGTCTGCACAGTGCAGGGGATCTGGTCCCTCCCAGCTTGTTGACATAGAACATGCTGGTCGAGTTGTCTGTCTGAATGAGGACGACCTTGCCCCCAATAACCCGAAGGAAGGCTCCGAGCGCTAGCCAGATGGCCTTTAGTTTCAGCCAATTGATATGGTACTCCTGCTCCTGCCGGGTCCAGGTTCCATGGACGCTGTGGTTGTCCAGAGTGGCCCCCAAGCACTCGAGAGAGGAGTCCTTAGTGATGGTGACCAGCTGGGTAGGCTGCCGGAAGGGCTTGCCCGTCCGCAGGTTGCAGTCCCTGGGCCACCACGTGAGGTCCGGGTGAAAAGAAGGAGGAACGTTGATTATCTCCGCCTGAGAGCCCCGCTCCTGGTTCCATGATGCTGCAAAGTGCAGCTGTATCCTCTTGAGTCTTGTGTGGGGGACGGCTAATAGGACCGCTGCCATGAGACCCAGTAGGTGTTGGTACCACCAGGCCGATGTCACTTCTCTGCTGAGGAAGTGAGCAGTGGCCCTCCTGATGGCAGTGATCTTGTCCTCTGAGGGGAAAACTCTCTTGGAGCATGTGTCCCAGATGAGCCCCAGGAAGGTCCAGTCTCTGCGTAGGCTGCAGCTGGGACTTCTTGAGATTGAGCGAAAAGCCCAGATCGTGGAGTGTGTTCGTAAGTGCGTGGGAAGAGTGGTGCACCGCTTCCAGAGATGTCGCCCTGACGAGCCAGTCGTCAAGGTACAGTTAGATGTGGTGGCTCTGGGCCCTGAGGAGGGCCGCCACTGTATTCATCAGTCTGGTAAAGACCCTGGGGGCCGAGTTGAGGCCGAAGGGAAGCACCTTGTATTGGAAATGGTAGCCCATGATTCAGAATCGTAGAAAAGAATGATGAGGCTGCCAAATCGTCTCGCTTGCACAATGTCTCCGCTATGAGCGCTGGCGTAATCATCTTGAATTTGTGTAGAGGTAGGGAGAGATTGAGGGTGGATAGGTCCAAAACCACTCTCAGGCCAGCCTGGTTCTTTTTCTGAATGGTGAAAATCCTGGAGTAGAAGGCCAAGCCTCGCTGGGAGGGTGGGACTTCCTCCAACGCCTGACTCTCGACGATCGACCGGATCTCTGCCAAAAGAGTTGCTGTCCCAATCGGTGGGAGTGGAGAGGAGGGGGGAAGGAGAGGCAGGGATAGGTAGGCAGTACCATGTGGATACTACAAAGAGGATCCAGGGGTCTGCGAAATTCTGACACCAGAACTGTGCACGGAGAGCAAGCCTGCCCCCCACTGGAGACAGGTGGATCTGGAGGGGCGTGTCATGCCTGCTTTCCCTTTGAGGCTGTTGCGGAGGAGGGGGACTGAAAAAAGCCCTTACCCCCACCCCCGTTTTGTTGTTTGCGCTGATGTTGAGTCGGCGAACGGTCTGGCTGCCTGGACCTCCGCTCTTGGAAGCCGCGGAACCCTCCGTATGTACGCCCCTTGTCTGAGCACTGCTTTGACTGGGTGTACGTTTTGGCCGTGGTCTTTGTGAGGATGCATAAAGAGCTGTTTTTCTTTTTATCCAGCTCCTCGTCCGTGGTGGAGTGAAGGAGGTCACCCCTCCCAAATGGCAGGTCCAAAATGTGTTCCTGGACATCCGGTTTAAATTTAGTAGCACAGTGCCAGGCCGGTCTTCTCATGTCTGTGGTAATGCAAATGGCCCGGCCAGAGGTGTCTATGTGGGCCACAGTGGCCTCCATGATGTCTTGTGCCACCATCTTGGCCTCTGCCAGCGACGCCTTGAAACGTGACTGGCTCTGTGTGCCCGAAGCCCTAAGAGGAAGTCCGCTATTTACCACTAAAGCTTCTGGTTAACGCCTGCCAGCATGACATCCTTGTTGGCCTGACGAAGATGCAGTGAAGCGCTGAATAAAGCTTCTTCCCGTACGCCTCCAAGATCTTCTCCTCCTTGCCTAGCAGTGCTGCTGATGAGGAGGCAGAGGACGACTGAGGCTTGGAGTAGAGTGATGCCACAGCAATCATCGAGGAGTGTGGCTGAGGATGGGCCGATTGCAAGAGTGTATCCCCCATCCATTTGCCTTAACTTGGCGTCGATTGGCCGGCTGGAGCAAGTGGGACTTGAGCCACCTCTTTTTGGCCAAGACGACAACGTCCTTCTGCATCGGGATCCCCGTTCTAGTCGCGGGGAATAGCGTGAGGACCTCAGTGAGCATGCCCTCCTCTGGTTGCTCGACCTAGGGTTGAGGAAGGCCCAAGTAGTCTGCCAGCCCTGCAAGACATTCGTGGAAGGCCTTGGCTGATGATGGAGTGTTGGGGTCCTCTTCCTCGTCTGTGTCCACCTGGGTGTCCAGTTGGTCCGGCACTGGTGGAGGAGAGCTGGGAGCTGAAGGCTGAGGTGGGGAGACCGGAGCCGGAGGCTATGGCGGAGGCTGGTAGGGAACCGCCTGCGCTATCGGCTGGGGGGCCGGAGCAGGCAGTGTAAGCTGCACTGGGGCCTGTGGCGCTGGAGCCATGGGCGTAAGGGCTGGAGGTAGCACGTCCCTGATGGCGTCCCTGAGGATGGCCCCCATCCGAGGAGGTCTTATGAGCCCGAGTAACCTTTCAAAGAACCTGTCCTGACAGGCCGGAGGGGTGATAGGTGATATTGACAGGGTAGCGGGCAGCTGCTGAGGCCTTTGCATGCCCCGACTATATGGACGCAGCGGGAACCTGCACTGTGCAAATGAAGGATAGGCTGTAGGTCACATACCTGGTTGACACGAGTCCCACCTTGACACTCGTTCCTCCACCTGCTACCTTCCTTGGTGTGGTATCGGACAGGTGCCCATATTGTCTGCCGCGACAACCATCTTGTCGAGCTGCCTTTGACGTGCCGATGTCGTGTTGCTTGGCTCACTGGGCCCAGCCTCGTCCAGGAATCTTGAGTGTGGATCATGAGTCCTACCCTGCGTTTCAGGTCGAGACCTAGTAGGCGTTTTGCCATCGGCAGAGTTGCCGGTAGTGTTGTGTACAAGGGTTTGGCCCCTCAGATGAGCACCCGATAAAAGGACCTTTCAGTCCCGCAGCACTGTCACCGGGAGGATCTGCTGACCTGAGCGGTTCCTGCCACTTGGGCGAGTCCTTGCGAAGGAGTCTCCCTTGCGGGGTGCACTGGAAAAGAGGGGCCCTACCTTGGGCCTTGATCAATGTTTGGCGAAATCCTTCAGGTCCTCTTGAGGCGACATCTGGAAGAGCTCCCTCCACCTAGCCAGTCTGTTCTTCAGAGCCCTCAAAGAAAGCACGTTGCACGCCGTACAAGCTTGCCAGGTGTGATCGGGGCGGAGGCAGAGGGCGTGGGGGTCTGATGTAGGAAAGAGCCCTTTGCAGGCTGGACAGCTGCTGAACCCTGTTGAAATCGACATGCACCGGAGAGGAGTGTGACACCTGAGGACAGAGTACCTGAATGAAAAAAGACAAAAGAAGAAGTATCCACGCGTGGAATTACATGGCCAAAGCCAAACCCAGAAGCGCTGGTGAATTTGGGCCGTTTGTTACGCTCACCTGGCTCCCACAGAGGCGTCGATCGGAACTGGACAGCTGCGGTCTCCACCAATGTGACGCGTAGGGCCGAGATGACGGACTGGACTGGCCAACCTAGCTTCGTTTGCTTGGCCCATAGGAATATTCTTCTGCAAATGGAGAAAGGGAATTAACCACCCGTGGAGTTGAGCGTAAATCCCCCCCCCCGCTGTTCTCCCCACAGATCGCCTTTGATGTCCCCGCTTATAGTCTCACCTGATGGTTTGAAAAGATGAGCTCTCCATCCTGCATTGAGCGCAGGGGCGCGTTGATAACCAGTTGCTTCACTGGCTCGAAGGAATTGGTGAGTTCCAGAACAATATTGACTCCGAGATTCCCGGCAAGACGCCGTAAGTATAAAGTTCGTAAGAGTTGAAATGCCTGACTTTCACTCTTGTCCGATTCCTTGCAGGTTGCAGCTTGACCCTAATGAAGAGTTCCTTGTGGCAACCAGAAGTATTCTGGTAACGATTTGTATTTTCCAACACAGTTCGATAAAATAATGTCAATATGTAACCTGTTGCTTTCTCCCTTATTCAGGCGCTGAGAGAAAGTATGAAGTCTTGGGGAATAATACCTCCGGCGGTAAAATCAGGTAAGTCTATTGTGGTGAGGAGGGTTCCCCTTGTTAGTCCCTTTGTTTCACCTTGCTGTCCTTTTGTTTCCCCTTAGGGGGTGGGGTTCGGCGAAGATGCAGTGGAAGCTGCGCCGACCCGTGAAGAGGAACAGTACCCCCGGTGGTAAAATCAGATAAGTCTATGGGGGGGGGGGGGTAACTAATATTCCTCTGTGTATTCCCTTGGCTCACCTTGCTGTTCTTGTCTTCTACTTAGGTGCCGGAGTGCGGCGGGAAGATGCAGGAGGACACGTGGAATGTGAAGATGCTGCGAAGGCCGGTGAGTTCAGCGCGGCGCTGCAGCAGGCGAGGCGACGCGCATAAAATAACTTCTTCCTTCCAGCTCGAAGGCGCGATGGATCGGGAATTCAGGTAAGGATTAAAGGTATTGCTCTTGTTCTAACCTTTTCTCCTTCTTTCTCCCTTTTTCTAGGAGCTCCAAACTCGAGGCGGGCGTGGCAGAAGGCTGGATGCAGACTTGCAGGCATGGTGAGCGTTACGCTGCTGGATGCAGAATAACGCAAAGCGTGTGCTGCTCTTCGGGCGTGGTTTAAATAGCCTCCAAAGTAGTCCCAGGTAAGTATTCCTCCCCAGCCCCGCCAGAGTAAAAAATAGTCCCCAAGTAAAGTAGTCCCTTCCAAGCCTCTTTTGGCTTGGAGCTCTTGCAGCATGGTCTGCATCAGGTAAGTTTGCAGCATGGTCTGCATCAGGTAAGTTTTAATCTATGAGCCTGGCGCTATAGGTGCCAGGACTGGACCCAAATAGCCCCTAGCAGGGGTTGTTGGGCTTGCTTAGGATAACTTGATGCCTGCTTCCGGGGTTGCTGGACGTGGTCTGGGTCCCCGGGGGTAGGCATCATGACACTGTTCCCGTCGACGCGGAAAAGGGGACTGAGGTGTGGCGCCGGAGGGCTGAGTCAGGGCAGCGCATGCCCCGCGTGCCTCTACATTTAAAGGAGAAGGTGGTTTTTCATGGTGAAAAAGGTTCCATATCCCGTCCCGAGTAAGGGACGCCCATTCACTATGTAGGAAAGGGGACGGGACATAAGAGTACATAACTGGTAAGTCATTTTCCCTTCAATCAATTGCATCCACCCACTGTTTTGATTCCTTAACTAGACAGACTCCCAAAGAAGTACCTCAAGGATGGAAAAGGGCTCAAAGGGAGTGTTGAGCAAAAGATGATGCATAACCACTGGTGCAGTGAAGACCAATGCTAAGATGGATTTTGAAAAGCAGCACAGGGGGGGGGGGTTTGTGAGGCCACTCTATTATGGTGCACAGGGAGGACACATAGTTTAGCCAAACACAATCAAGGTAAAGTAGCAGAGCAGCAAGGCTTAGTCTCATGAAGGGAGTGAGAGTGGTCTAGGGCTGAAATGAGTCTACAAAGAGCAAAACCAGTAATTCTAGTTAGAGATGAATGTATATAAATATACATTCGTTTATTAAACCTTTAAAATAAAAACTAAGCAAAAACCTTTCTCAAATATTGTTGCACAAACAATATAAATTCACCATCAGGGATATATAAATTCACCATCAGGAGATAGAGAGTAGCATGTAATTAAATGACCAGTGAAACTTCAGTCAAATACTCGGATACATTACAAATAGAAAGAACACTTCAGGATAATCATAGAACAGCTTCTCTAGCTCTTATAAAGTCCAATCCAAAGACGGTTTGGGGTCTAGTGCCCAAAGACCACCAGTTCCAAAGTATATACTTCACAGAGATTGGTGATGCCCGTGGTTATGATTAAAAAAAGAGTCAAAGAGTTAGATAAAGTTCAGGAAAGTAAACTCTCTCAATCCCAGTTGTTAGGATAGTCCTAGGAAGTGGTCATTGGCCACACCCCCAACAACCAAAGTCAGGAAAGATTCATTTAGGGACTGGTTTTTATGCCTATGTAACTCTATGGAGGGCAGGGAGAGGGACAGAAACTGGAAAGTTAACTTACCCCCACTGATTCCAATTTCTTCGGAGACCACTGCTGGTGTTCCGGAATCCGGTGTGGATACACTCCTCTGTGCTTGGTCCCATCGAGACAGCCCAGAGAGTCACGGTGCAGAGGTCACTTTCGGACACGTGATTTAGTTTAAGTCAGTTGCAGTGCTTAGGAAACGGACCTCGACAGCCTCCGGTAGAACACCCAAACGAGGAAAGATGAAGACTTCTGCTGGGCAGATGCCTCTGGACCCCCCCCGGGGATCGAATAAGGAGTGCTGCAACAGAAGTCACCAAGGTCAGGCGGTGGGTGACAAGTGATCTTCAACAGACAAACAAAGAAGCAGGCCCTGCAGAGCTTCCACTGGTGAAAGAAGGCTGTATATGCTGGAGCAGGCATCTTGTTACACAAGTTGAAGATCTTCCAAGTTTATGGGATCCATTTGAAACGGCTGCAGCGAGGCAGCTGAGCAGAAAATTGGTCAGTCCACCAGTTGTCCCAAGGACAATTCGGAAGTCTCTGAAGTCACAGATCCTCAAGCAGGGTTCGAGACCACTTGTTCCCACTGGTCAAAGGGTTGAAGCACCGATGAGGGTCTTCTTGAGATCAGGACAGAGGAGCAGGGCTTCACCGCAAGATTAATGGAGTCAATGCTTGTCAGCTTTAGGGGTCATCCTCGGGTCATCAATGGGCTGCACTTCTTCGTAGAGGTCTTGGCTCCAACGATGATCTGTGGAATAGCTGCATAAGCCCTCCTTTTATTCAAGATTTGGGTTGGGAGCAAGCCGACTTATGGTAATGGCCTACACCAGTCAAACAGCCAGTGGCTAGCCAATCATGGATAACCACTGGTCATCACATCTGAGCAGCAACTGGCCTTCATGCACCAAAGATGTGGTTTGGGACTAGACCATCCCAGCCTCCTTCTCTGGTCTGTTTATACACTGTGAGGAGTCAGAAATAAGAGGCGGACAACTTTGTAGAGAGTTTTCAAAATTAGCAAATATTTTAAATAAAAAGGTTGGATAAATGCCTCACTATCCTTACCCTGACGAGGATTTCCCTGCCTAAAATAAACTAAAGGAAACACTAACAAAAGGATATCTGTCCCCCACACTTGGACATTCAATTAAGCAAAAACGGAATACATGGCAATTCAATTCAACACATATATATATAACACAGTCAGATTCACAATATGATCATTGTCTCTTCTCATAACCTGGGTGAATTCCCCTTCCCCAGATCTGAGCAAACAGTTTGCTCCACGGTTGCAAAAGAAATAAGGAAATCCTTGTTTTGCCACAAGGTTCCAACACAGTTCTTTGGGATTTAAACTGGATAACAAAAAAAGTTCCATTGTCTCAACAATGTACCAAAATAAATAGTATGTTCCAACTCCTCCTGGAGTAAAAACACGTTTCACATTTGACTTCTTTGAATAAACAACAATTATCTTTGTCGGGAAGATTTACCACACATTTTGTTTATTTGCGTAAACAACAATTGCCTTTGTCAGGAACATTTGCCACAAACTTTGATTACTGAAAATGTGTCTCCTCCACAGCAGGTTTAATAAGTTGTCTTTGTTAGAACCACAGATCAGCACTTTGATCAACTACTACCTGGTTGCACCCTTGCCAGGCCTTCTACATCAGAAACTTGCTCTAGGGATATACTCTCCTATCCATTCACTATTTCACAAAAGAACGAAGTGTGCTTCAGTGGTAACTTCCGCTTTAGAACAACTACTTCATAGAGTTTTGTTGGCATCAAACTTTAAAGGACCTTGGGGAAAAAAGGAATCACATTAGTGCTCTTTAGGACTTGTCTGCAACTATGTTCCTGTACCTCTGTTTGTTTGTTTGTTTAGTTTGGATAGTTTTCCCTGGAAGGCCAGCCTGTATGCCACCTTTCTTTCTCCTCTACACCAACAACCAAATAGTGACCAGGATATGGTCTTACTCGGTTTCTGTCTTGGCTTTGGCAATGTATGTTTATATTATCTGATGATCTGTATTTCACAAAACATGAACAGCAAGTCATACAACTCTTGGGTTTCCCAATATTCCGCTCTCGCCTTGAGCAATGTTTGTTGTGTTGGCATTGCTGAGATTTTTAAATACTCTTAGCTTGGCTATTGCTTGTAGGTTTTGGCGCTCACTAAAGCTTCCCCAGGGGATTTTTGAGCCCTCCACCAACTCGCACACTTGCTTTCACAGTCACTTTGGTTCAGAAAATGCAACTTTTGTGGGTTTTCTCTCGAATTGTTATTCAAAATTAGTATTATTGCTTCTTTTACTCACCCGCTAGTGAAACAGCCTGCTGGGAATATGCGGACAGCGTCGGAGCGCTCCGGAGTCACTTCCGAGCTGTGAATTCCCTGGGTAAGTCACTCGTGCTCTGCTTGGTGTTCGCAGGTCTTCTGTTGTTGTGGCTCCTTGTGATCAGGCGAACAGCTCCTTTGGCCCACCCTTGATCACACCACTCGAAAATGGAGCTTCCTCTGTTCCGGAGAGGCTCGGGTGTGACCAGGCCACCTAAAGCCTCTAAAGAGGGCACACTTCCCTCGCTGCTTCTGCTTCCCGCTGCGCGAACTCTGAATAATGAGCCTTCAACGGGCAAGCATCCTTTTCTCACGCTTCCCGCTGTGTTTCCTCTGCAACAAGGGTATCTCAAAGCAAAGACCCTCTCAGGACCCGCCACTGTGTTTGGCATTTTAGTGGTCCTGGCGCATTCACTCGTCTCCAGCTTCACTTTCCTCTGCATACACGACCCCCACTGCTTTCGACTCTCCTGCTGCTCTGCTGCCTGCACCTGAGGGTGCTTTTTTAAGCCTATCAGTCTACCTCAGGTGTAGGTCATTTACACTAATTAGCTGACCACTCCCTACATCAGTATTCCTCTGCGTCCCTATTCCACGACTCAGTACTGAAGGAATTATGGAACTAAGTCCCTGCCAAAAAATGTGTTTCAATGGATTGTCTTTCTCCCGCAGATTCCTCATCAGATAGATAGATATCCCCATCCAGCTTTAGCTGCTCAGAAAAACCTTCGACAGGGGGCGTAGTGGACCTCGATTCAGCCGCCGATCTGTCTTCACTTGGTGCTTGATCGTCGTCGTATATTTATTGCGTCACTACGTCCTGTACCTCGGTTCCTTTTTTCTGCACGCTCAGCACGCTGCTATTGAGGAACGCTGGCCAATTTTTCACCGGCAATCAACCTTTTTTTGTCAAATTTTGCCTCCACGAGCTGCCATGTCTGTGCCTCGGATTTTGGGGTTCAAATGCTGCTCCGATTGCAGCTCCAAGACGTCGGTGACCGACTCGCATGACATCTGCGTGTGGTGCCTCAGCATGGGTCACAACACTGCGGGGTGCGGATCCTGTGGCAAAATGAAGCCGATCTCTCTTCGGGAGCGGGCAGCCAAGCTTGCTGTGGTCCGACCGCCATCTAAGTCTCTGGCGTGGTCGACCGTTTGGTCTTCGGAGGCCGAAACCGAGGGGCACACACCTGAGAAAGAGATAAGTCACCGGGGCAAGGCGAAGAAAAGATGCCACTCGCAGAGCCACTCATCTTAGTCGTCCTCTCACTGACGCGATTCTGAGTCATCTCCGGCATGGGGTAAGTCATCGACAGGGCTGGCATCCAGGCAGGAGTGGGAGGACTTTTAGTCACAAATATTGGCTATGTTCCAGAAGGCAGCTGTGGGTGCGGGTAAACCCCTGAAACAGCAGGCCCCGGTAGCTCCAGTGGCGCCCGGTGATTCCTGCCCCAACATAGCACCGTTATCGAAACCAACAACATCATGGGAGCCTTCGGGCTCAGCGCCGAGCAGGCCTTCGATGCTGGGACCTTCCAGCAAACTTCAGGATCCGATTATTTTCGAAGTACCGTCGGCACCGAGAATTCTGCCAACTCTGACAGCCATTCCCTCGACATCCAAGGACAAGCCTTCAACGTCAACCATCTGTGATCGACCCTTCGCACCACTTTCCTGATCCGATTTCTTCAGGTCGATAGTACAGATTTACAGTGCCAATGAAAAGGAAGACCAGGGCGGCATCGACCGCATGTATTCGGGGGCTGGCAGGGTGGACTACTTTGCTGATCAGGCAGGCCTCATGGCTTTGGCAGAGGGACTGCATGACGCCAGTGGGTTGGATACATCTCCGGATGTTGAATGACAAAAAACTCATCCATATGCCCACAGTCATGCCAAATTCAGGTCCCTTGTGGACAGAGTAGTTGCCACTTTGGGGCTGAATACTTCTGTACCTGTCCAGGGCTACAAGCTCATGAATATTTTCAATGAGGGTCCCACCAACGAGAGGAATATGCCACTCAACCCGGCTATCGCCGACCCAGTCGCCTCCATGTGGAAACGGCCTGGTCCATTCCCCCGGTTAATTCCAACCTCAACAGCAAGTACATGCCGGCAAGAGGGGATCCATCTTTTCTTTCCTCTCACCCTACACCAGAGGGGTTGGTTTTTCAGGTGGCCACCGATCCACCAGGGCAGCTTCGTTCACTTCCAATATGCAACCTGACAGAAAGGGCAAGAAAGTGGACGCCATTGTGAAAAAGATCTTCTCCTCCGAGAGCACGGCCTTGAAGGCTGGTAATGTTTCATGCGGCTTCGCAAAATATTCTTTTGGCCTATGGAAGGCTGTTGAGCATGTAGCCCAATACATCCCTGAAGGGGAATTACGTGACGGGTTCATGCAGCTAGTGGATGACGGAAAGAAGGTGGTCAGGCAGTCCTTGCAAACAGGCCTGGACGTGGCGGACGGTCATAGTATTTAGGAGGCAGGCTTACCTGCGCTCCTCAGGGTTTTCTCCTAATGTCAAGAGTATGTTGCTGTACATACTATCTGATGGAGAATACCTCTGAGGCCCGAAGGCTGATGACTCCTTGGAGAAATTCCAAGTTTGGTGCAAAGTCACTAGGCCTACCTGGGCAGCAGCTGGCCAAGCCAACCTTCAGCTTCGCTTTTAGGGATAACGGCTACAGGCTCTACGACCCCTACGGCAGGAAGGCGCAACTCCTCCAGACCAGACAGGTGCAGAGGGATTTCCTGCGCTCCAGAAGTGGCAGGTGGGCCTCCAGAGGCCAGTAGGCTGCGGCTGGCGTGGCTCTGTCCTCAAAGCAGCTTTAATTTTCCCCTTCCACAACTCACCGGTTGGAGGACAGCTGTCTGAGCATTAGTCCTGATGGCTGGAGATTACCTCTGATGCCTGGGCCCTGGAGCTTGTGCGAGGGGATTTTGTCTGCCCTTACTATGAAAACCTCTGAGCAGTACCCCACCACTTCCTTTTCCAGCCAGAACAGGAGCTCCAGGAAGAACTGCAAGCCCTGTTGTTTAAGGGTGCTGTGGAAGAGGTACCACCCGAGCAGAGAGGGTCGGGCTGGCATTCCCGGTATTTCCTGGTACCCAAAAAGGGGGGAGGTCTCCGTCTCATCTTGGACCTCAGAGCCTTTAACAAGTTCCTGAGGACAGACAAATTCAAGATGGGGACGTTGCAAGAGATTCTCCACACTCTCGGGTTACAGGACTGGCTGGTGTCCATAGATCTTCAGAATGCTTACTTCCATGTGCCAATACACCCAAAGCACAGGAGGTTTATGAGGTTCCTCATAGAGGGCACGCACTATTAGTCAAGGTGCTTCCCTTTGGCTTAACCTCCGCACTGAGGGCTTCACCAAGCTCATGGCAGTAGTCGCGGCTCTCTTCAGGAGATGCAGGGTTAACGTATTCCCGTACTTGGACGACTGGCTGATTCGATGGAAGACGATGGAGCATGTTTTGTCTCATCTCGGGGACGCCTGCTCAAACGGTAACAGTTAAGAGGCTTCCTGGACACTCGGGCAGGGAATGCCTCCCCCCCACCACCAGAGGAGAGAGTAGTCAGCATTGTGCATTTGGTGCGACTGTTCCAGAACCACATCACCTTACCAGCGGCTTCCTTCCTCCACCTCTTAGGCCTCCTGTAATTTTTTAGGCTGCAGTGACCTCCGTGGCCTCAGGTTTGAGTGGTCATGGATACATCCTTAAAAGGTTGGGGTGCTCATCTGCGAGGACTTGCAGGTTGGTGGCCTTTGGTCAGAAATGGAATCCCAGGTGGCACATCAACAGGCGGAAATTGCAAGCCATCAGGTTAGCCCTGAAGGTGTTTGCTCCGTCTCTGAAGGTGAAGCATTTCTATGTCTTAACGGAAAATACAGTGGCCATGCACTACCTGAACAGGCGGGGGGCAGAGGGGATGCAGAGAGGCGATGCAGCTTTGGTTCTGGCTGTTTGAAGAACTTGATCGCGTCTAGGCAGTTCATCTGGCGGGGACAGAGAACAGTTTGGCGGATGCTCTGAGCAGGCAGAGTATGGACTCACACGAGTGGGAAGTCTGCCAGGAAGTCCTAGAGGAGGTCTTCTCTCTCTGGGCTACCCTGGCAGGGGACCTGTTTCCTATGCAGTCCAACAGGAAGTGCAAGCAGTTTTGCTTGATGGAATTCTCAGCAAACGGCGCGCTAGGGGATGCTTTTCTGGTGGATTGGACTTTCCCTCTACACTACGCTTTCCCTCTGACTCCCATCATCCTGTTGGTTCTCAGGAGGTGGAGGACGTTTCGAGCAACCCTGATCTTGATCACCCTGGATTGGGCGAGAAGATGGTACTGGGATCTTCTAGACTTTACCATATGCCCACCTCTCTGGTTGCCTTGACGCCCAGATCTCCTGACCCAGTCCGAAGGTCGGTGCTCCCACCCGAACCCAGAACCCCTCAACCTACGTACGTAGCTCTTGAGAGGATGAGATATGACTGGGACCTCTCTGAGGAGGTACTCGAGGTGCTGCTGGCTGCACACAGACCAGCTACAAGGTCTTCGTAGGCATGCAGGTGGAGACAATTTATGTTGTGGTGCAGGGAACGAGAGATCGACCCCATCTCTGGCCCCACCACTGTAGTGATGGCGTTTCTTCTGTCACTGGCCTCTTCGGCCTTCAGATCACCACAGTCAAAGGATACACTTCGCGGCTTTGTCTGTGTTCAAAAGGTCTGCGGATCAAGGCCCTTTCTTCACAATCCCGGTTATGGCCCAATTCCTGAAGGGCCTTGTGAATAAGTTCACACCTGTTCCTTTTGTTGTCCCAGACTGGGATTTGAAACTGGTTTTCACAGTCCTGATGGCAGCTCCCTTTGAGCCTTTGCATTCTTGTTCCTTGTGGCTGCTTATGTTAAAAACAGCCTTTTTGGTCACCATCAAATCAGCCAGGCAGGTCAGCGAGTTGAAGGCTCTTTCTGCAAACCTCCATTTCTCTGCTTTTCACTTAAGTTGAGACTGGGATTCTTGCCCCAAAAGGGTGTTAAGTTTTTATGTGACAAGGACGGCAGAATACAGGAAATCAGGCCAGTTGTTTGTGGCCTACTCCATGTCAAGAAGAGGCCTAGCGGTAACCAAACGGACAATTTTGCGATGAATCGCAGAATGCTACCACTCTGCAGGCAAAGAATTGCCCCCTGGCATCAAAGCCCACTCTACCAGAGGGGTCTCTGCCTCTACAGCTCTGCAAAGGGGGGTTCTGGTTAGGGACTTCTGCCGGCGGCAACCTGGTCCTCTCTCCAAACTTACAAAGCACTGTACCGTGCACCAAATCAAGACTGATTGATGGCTGACTCCCCCCGAGCCACCTATGGCCCACGAAAGCCACAGCATTCCCCAGGAAAGAGATTTCCATATAAGGCATTTCCTGACTTAAGACAAGAAAAAGGCGAAATAACAATAGGGCTAAAGAACAAGCAAAATACCAAATAGCACGGCCATCGTCGGAAAGGGAGGATAACTCATGGACAACGCGTTCATCTTGGAAGCAAGACAACGCAGAGCAACACAGATTCAAATCCTGATCCTGCGGATAGATACCACTTATTGGTATTAAGCGTGTTGTAAAATAACAATTATAATTGTCGGTGCTAGCCACCTTCAGTAGATGTTAAGATGGATTTCTTAAATCAGGGAGATTTTAGGAGGCAACCCTATTCTGCTAAACAAGGAAGACACAGATTGGTTAGTCAAAACCCAGTTAAGGTAGACTGGAAGAGAAGTCAAGGCTTAGTCTCAGGAAAAGTGTGAGAGTGATCTAGGGCTACAATGAGTCCACACAGAACACCACTAATAATTCATGTTAGTCAGTAAATAAATAAATACACACATTCACCCTTAGAAATAAGATTGCATATGCATTAAATACCAGTATTCAAAAGGTGAGTAATCAGATGCAGGAAAAATAGTTAGAATAGTTAGAATACACACAAACCCAGTTCCCTCTGTCCAAGAAGACCAGCCCTAAGAGTTAAAGGTGCCTTTAGCCCAAAAAGTCACACGGTCCAACCATGGGTTCTCAGGGACAGTACTTCAGAACTGATGCAGTGGGCAGAAGATTATGTCCCCAGCGAATTCTGGAATACCTGTAGTTTTACCTGGAAAACTCACTTCGAGAGTTGGATTGTTTTTGGTGCTTTTTGTGTGCCTTAGGGCACCCTTCCTTTTCACTGGAAGGGTCTTTCTATGGTGTCAGAAGCTCCGACAACCTACCCTCCACTGACAAGTAGCTTCTGGAGGAGGTTTCTTATGATTTTGGAGGCAGCCTACTGAAAGTTTGGTTGCTCGTTCTTGGAGTGCATTCTGGTTCATTGACCGACCGTAGCCGCAGTCCGAGACGTTGTGCCCCGTCCCCAGAGACCATACACAAATAGTATGGGATTCTGTGATGGGAATTTTCAAGCTGCAGTATCTGCAGTGCTTCGATCCTGAAACCTTTGAGCCCATTATGTCACAGTAGAAATCTCCCTGAGGGAAAGTGTTCCGAAGCAGCGTGCTGAGTGTCAGAAAAAAGCAACTGACGTCACAGCTTGTCATGCCTCCTTTTTGTACTAGTGGCGTCATCAATTCCGGAGTCAAGAAGCGGACCTGTTGATGTATTTGTGCTGATATAGCTCTTTATGCCAAAGCGCTTAATGTTGAAAGATAACAAGAGGCAAAGTCAGGCAACAGTATAAATAATGAAAAATTGTGACATCATTACATTGAGGAAATAAGATGAGATTTCAAGTGAGAGTAAAATAGTGGGAACTAATCATGAGAACGAATAAATAGATGCAAAGAGATCCAGAATTTAGGGGCCAGTAAGGAAAAAGAACAAAAACGTGATTGTGCACAGTGAGGACAGGGAACTGAGATGGGATGAGGAAAAGGGGTTGGGAGCGAAGAAAGCTTGGTACCAGGATATAAGAGAAGAGAGATAGACAGGAGGCATTCCATAAAGACACTTAAATACAATAGAGAGAAATGGAATTGAAGACGATGGTCAAAGGATAGCCAGTGCAGAGAGTTATGAGCAGTAGAAATGGAACTACGATAGGGAAGAGAACAAATAAGATGGGCAGATGAGTGGTAGACAGACCGAAAATGGGGCAAAAGAGGAAGCAGGAAGGCTGTGAAATAAAGGCCAGTAATCCAGTCGAGCTAAAATGAAACTAGAGACAAGAAGTTTGGATGCCTTTAAGGTTAAAAAGGGGTGAGCTTTATGTATATTGAAAAGATGGAAACGGCAAGCCTGGGCAGTGGCAAGGATGTGTAAGGAACTCATGGTGGCAACAGTAAAGACAGACAAGTGATAACAGTTAAAGGGTGTTTATGAAACTGTATAGGTAGGTTGGAAAAATGTCTAATCTAAACCTAAATCTAAAATGGGAACAAACTTCGACCATCAACCAATAATAAGGCAGTCCGAGTTGCGTCTTGTCAAATAGAAGGGCCTATACTAAAAAACCTGTTGCCAATCCTTATGCTAAATACAAAAAGAAGTGTGGCATAGTGTTCATAAGAAAGAAGTAAGTGTTCACAAATAATAAGTCAGGGTGCGGTAATCAGCGTCTTCCTTCTCCACGTTTTAAGCACGGGACAAGGTAGGGTTCTGGAGCACAGCACACGCTCAAGCTTTCCCAGCACGAGTCAACAGTTCCGTTCTCAGCAATCAGGGACTTCAGTGGTTAAGTCTCTTTTCTACAAAAAGTTTCTTGCCCTCCAGGACCTGATGTGTTTCAAAATAATAAACAAAAGTTCCTTTCTGCTTGTACGATGGGTGATGTCTTTTCACCCCTGGGTCCCCCTCTTCCGGGCTCAGAACCTTCTCAATTGTTAGCCTCCCTCCGCCGGGTTCACTATGGCTTTCAACACAATCTTCTTTGTGTCATTCACAAATCTTAATATCTTTTTAAACAGCTCACTGTGAACATCCCTCTACCCAGTTCCCTCTTGTCAACACACTGTATATCAGGACTTTAGACTTCGCCCGCTGTTTAATCGGCATCCCTCCTTTGGGTTCACTCTTGAAAACTTTGTCAATCGCACATTTTCTCAATCAGTTCTGACGATGCAGGATCCCCTTCCCTTAGCTTCACAATCATCTGTCGGTCATAGACTTTCGACTGTACAAAGGATTTTATTAGACCCCTGTACAACCACTTTGATCCCTTTCTCGCCTTTCCCAAGGCCTTCTGGCAATGATAGTTTCAACAATCGGGTAATCGGGCAGTTTCCTGAGTTAGCACCCACATGGTGGCTGACTCCTCTGTTGCTGGTTTTCTCCCTTATCGTATCAACAGTTCTTTGTACTTTCACAGTTCAATTAGCTGTTTGCTACTTTCGTTCAACACAGTTCGGTTTCTTATTGGCTCTCCCCTTGACTCACTGACAGTGATGAACCGCTTGGCTTTTCTTCTTTCTGGAGTCCAGGTTGGTACTACAGAGATCAGAGTCTCTCCCCGGGTAGATAATCAGTGTAGGAGGGCCATGTGTACAAACTATTGTTTGCAGTGTTAGATTCCTTCTGCTGAGGTTTAATGGGCCTTGGTCGGAAAGGGCGAGGTTGCTTCTCTCCTTCTCACCCTCTCGGTTCGCGCCGTTTTTCTCCTCCTCTTGAACTACCATGCTAAGTTAGCTCTCTTGTCGCGCAGTCTTCCTTGCTCGTATTGTGCTCTCGTGCTCCACCTTTTATCCCTGTGAGGAAGGGAAAGGGCCATCAGGTGTGTGCGGTCCTGGTCAATTGCCTGACTTCGCCTGACCTTTTTGTTGGGACATGTTAGTTAAATGGCTCGGGTGTTAGTCGAAAAGGGGGGGGTAGAGTGTTTGAGTATCCCACGTGGTAGGTTGGGGAAAAGGTGTTAGAAGGGGAATACCGCATGTCTCACCCGTCGGTGTCCCACTTCCACTCGCCGAGGACCCCCATCGAGGAGATCCTCCCTCACTAGTCCACCCTCAAGAACTGAATCCAATAACGATGGCCGTGTCCTGGCCACTTGGATGACAGACCCCTGGGGACTAGTCAGGGAGACACCTTCAGGTTTCTCACAGATCTGAGAGGAGAAGGACAAAGAAGGGTCATTTTTGATAGACTCTCATAGCAGTTTCATAGAAGGAGGTGGAGCCAGTGGATTTTTCTTACTGGTTTATATTATGCAAAACAGCTTTCCCAAACCTAGCGTCCTGACCCAACAAGGTGTCCAGACAGTAATGTTTTAAAAAGGTGTGTATGGACGACCAAGTTGCAGCATTACAGATGTACTGCAGTGGTCCACTTCTTTGCAGAGCAGAATTGGTTGCCACTCCTCTGTTGTAATGTGCCCTAGATTCCAGGGACATCTTTCCCAGCTCTAGAATAACATTCTGAAATACACAGAATGATCCAACGTGACAAGTTTTGTTTTGTCACGGTCTGTCCTAGTCTCTGTCCAGTATGACAACAAAGCGTTGATCATCTTACATGGCATCTGTCAATCTGGAAACACAAAAAGTTCGAGCTCCCTTTTAAGGTCTAGTCTGCGCAACCTCTCTTCCTCCTTGGCTTGATGGACAGATGTTTAGGAGGCCACCCTTGTTATGGTGAAGAGGGAGCCACTTCTGGTCTGGGAGTATAGCCAAAACAATCAATGTAGCATGGAGACAGGCCAAGGTTTAAATCTCAGGAGAGGTGAGTGGGGTAAGGAGTCCACAAAGTGAAACACCAAGGATTACACTTAGACAGTTATAAAAACAATACATTTATTATAGGCACACAGAACTCATGAAAAATGACTAATGGCAAGTAATATCAGACAATACTACACACTATAAAACATACATACAGCCACTGTAGATGGTGCAAGATAAAGCAACCCCACCCCCACAATACCTGTAAAGAAAGGCATGTGATTACGGTTAGCACCAACTGTCCACAGGAATTGCAATCCTAACTTTAGAAGTCCAACCCTAAGTTGTATGGCACCTTTTGCCCAAAGGTTCACAAAGTGTTCCAATATATTAGGAGTTGGAGAAAAATTAGGAAAGGGATCCTGGGGACATGAAGATGGGTCCAAAAGTCAGATGAGGGCATATTTTAATGAATAAGACTTTTCAGAGCTTTCGGAGGGCTTTCAGCAACATGTTTTGCCCAACAATGGTAAATGTTTTAAAGTTATTCAAACTTTCCAAGGTGGCGATGGGGGGCAGGTAAGTATTGCTACAACGTACCACCCATACTACGGTTTAGCTTCAGACTTGGCAGGTTGACAGAGGGTCGCCTGATGTATGTGTTCCCACCTTTGGTTTCGGTCGCTGGTGCCCAGGAGCTGCTGGTGGATGAAGAGTTCCCGTCAGATACAGAAGCCTGTTGCAACCGATTCTCAACGATCAATGCAAGAAACACTGATGCAGGCCTCTTCTAGGCACTCGATCAGATGCAGGAAAGCGGGTTTCAGGGACGGTCACCGCTTTACGGGGACAGAAGGCATCACACTTGTTGCGGTTCAGTAAAGTGTCCTATCTCAGGAACCATGAATGGCAGGGAGCTAAAACCTGTCGGATGAGCTGAAGACCCCTGGAGTTCCGGCACAAAACTCAGAATGGCGGCCTTCTATCGCAGTAGCCCAATCTGGAGCTGGTCAGTCAACAAGGTGGTCAACGAACACTTCAGAGGGCTCCAACTTGCTTGGGTACCAGAAGACGCCGGGACTAGTTGCTCGTACCGGTCCAGAAGGTTGAAGCACAAACAAGGGTCTTCAGAGATCATTAGCCAGACAGGGCGCCACCGGGACTGCAGCAAGATTCGGTTGCCAGGTCTCTTCAAGGATTGTCTACGGGACTTCTACAGTCTTCTAAGGTACAACAGGATACCTGGCTCCTCTTCAGATCGGCTGGAATGGCTGCAGGAAACCACTTATCTCAAATTCAGGTGAGTGATCACACTCAGCCCTCCAATGACAAGATCTGCCCCACACATGCACACAAAAAGTGGTCCAATCAGGGACCACTGTGTGTTTCACTCAAGCATGCACATTAGACTCTCAGGCACCAGTATGTGGATTGAGACCAGACAGTCCCATTCCACTTCCTGGGACACCCACACACGTGGTATGCACTAGCCTTCAAAAAGCAAGCCTTTCCAGGGCAAGTGCATGACCATAAAAGGAAATTCCTGGCCTGCCTGAGCAGGAGGATGGCCAAGGGACAAGATGGCCAAGGAACAAATGAAAAACCTTGTGGCACGGCCATGTTGGTACACTAGCCACTGTTAGTAGCCATGTGCGGTAAACGCGCTAAGGTTAAAGAAAATACAGTAACTAGTATGAAAAAGTAACGGCTGCCACCAGTTTGTCCTTAAGCACATCTTAAGGTAACCAAAAAATCCCTTCGAGTGTAGTCTACGGTCATACAAAGGAAACCCCATTACACTGCATTAAAAGATGCATTGTGCAATGTTAAAAAGTTACCCAAAAAGGCAACAAAGTCAAAAGACTAAGGGAAACATAGTGTTGCAGTGCTGACAGCCTGAAGGACTAGTCAGTTTCCCCATAACATGTGAGCAAAGGCATAGCAAGGCTTCACTTCACTGTAAAAAGTCAGGACATGGTGAAAAACAAAAGCAAAATGTTTGGGGGTCCATATAATATGTAGGGAAAGTTGCTAAAAAGAGAAAACGCCCACCAACTTCATCTGCAAGCTAGGTCACTGAACCTTGGCTAATCTGGCACTGAGTTGTCTTTAATGCCAAGTGGTCCTGCTGAAGAGACTTCAACACAATCCCATGGGGTTTGACATGTTCTTCCCAAGTAGGGCTGAAAACTGCAATATCATTCAGAAATGCCATGCAGAAATCACCGAATCCATTCAGGACATGGTTAACCAACTTTTGGAAAGCGGCAGGCGTATTCTTTAAGCCAAAGTACTTTACCCTGAATTGGTAAAGTCCCTCAGGTGTTGAGAATGAAGTCTTCTCCTTGGCATTTTCTGTCCAGTATATTTGCTAATATGCTGCAGTAAGGGCAAAAGTACTGATATACTTGGCATAACCCAGTTTGTCCACTAACTCATCAGTTCATGGAAGGGGGTGAGCATCTGTCTTGGTGACACAAAGAGTTCTATAGTCCATGCAGAACCTCAAATCTGTGGTGCCTGCCTTTGGTACGAGAACCACTGGACTGGTATATGGTCTATGGACTGTTAGATGGCCCCATCACCACTAGATCCAACGTTTTAGTGACCTCAGACTTGATGTGCAAACTCACCTTGTCTGAAATTTTCTACCTCTAACCTTTGGTAGACACAATATCTGCAGTGTCTATGTCATGCAGACTCCAAGATGTCAGGCCTGGAGTTAATGAAATCAACTGGGCAAATTGCATAAGCAAAGTTTACACCTCATCTTGTTGTTGCAGAGTCAGTTGAGGGGACAACTGCACACCTGCAATGGAGCCATCTGAAGGGCTGCCTTGGAACAGATCAGGGAGAAGTTCAGATGCCTCTTCCTCCATATCTGAATGCAGAAGTAGGGCTTCCATTTCAACTCCTGGGATCAAAGCCTTCAAACCATTTACATGTAACACCTTGGGAGACTGGTTAGGCCTTTCAACGGCCACCAAATAGTTAACCTCGGCAAGTCTTCAGATACCCCGTAAGGACCTGTACATTTATCCTGTAAAGCTCTAAGCCTTACAGGGTACATGATCAGGATTTCTTGGCCTTGGGTAAAATGAACAAGAGAAGCCTTCTGGTCATACCACTGTCTCACCAGTGCATGACTAGTCTTCCCGTTGTCATTGGCCTGAGCCATCAGAAGGGCCATCCTCTTTTTCAGTCCTACCACCGAGTTCACCACATTCAAGGCAAGGTTACAGAAAGAGTGGGGGCTTCCCACCCTTCCTTCATAATGACTAAGGGTGCCCTGACATGGTGACTAAAATAATTTCAATGGGGCAAAGCCAACACCTTCTGGGGCACCTCTCTGTAGGAAAATATCAAGCATGGTAGCAGACGGTCCCACTTGCTGCCTTCAAGAGTTCCAATAACTCTTTTGAGAGTTTGATTGAATCTCTCTACTAGACCATTGGTGTGTGGATGTAGGCAGATGAAAATGTATATGACACGTCACACTCCTTCCACATGGCCTGCATATTGTTCGACAAAGTTGCTGCCTCTGTCAGACACAACTTCTTTAGGGAAGCTAACCCTAGTAAAGACCCTAACTGCTGTTTTGAGTGGGATGGTTTCATTATATTGGGATATCTGGTGGCATGATCAACAACCTCCAGGATAAACCTACTGCCAAAGATACTGAAGGAGCAAGAGGGCCAAACATATTAATTCCTACCATCTTAAATGGTACACCCTCCACAGGGAGTGGTACCAGTGGAGCCTGGACCTTTGATCAAATCTTGACAGACAACTGACAAGTAGTAAAACTCTTGCAGTAACCTTCTATTTGGACCCCCATGTTGGGCAGGTACAAATGCATGGATTACTCCTCTTGATTCCAAGGTGAACTGCAGGGGGGACTTCATGCACCAACTGCTGGAGGAAGGGTCTTGCATACAGAGGAACCACCAACTTCCTATGATTGCCTACTGTAGACTATGGGTTCCCTATACACCAACCTTTCCAGTAGATAGATCCCATGTTTCCCAGTGAATTCACCCTCCAACTGGGAACAGGAATATCGCCTAAGGCAGATGAACAAGTTATTTTCTTACCTGGTAACGTTCTTTCGATGGGATGGTCCGACGACGTATTCCATATCTATGACATGTAATCACCACAGCTGTGCTGCTTCGGAAACTTTTTCCGGCGTCTGCGTCCTGCGTCGATGACGTCGACGTGCCGTCGTCGAGGACCTCCTCCGACATCATCCGATGTGATAAGTAGGACGCACGACGCCCGTAGCCTCAGTTGTAGTTTTTTCCCCCAGAAAGTGTGACATTAGTCAACTGCCAGTCAGACACAAAGCCTTGTGGAACGTAAGCTGCAATCGCAAAAGAAATTCTGCAGCGGGGAAGGCAGGGCGGGAGCGATATGGAATACGTCGTCGGACCATCCCATCGAAAGAACGTTACCAGGTAAGAAAGTAACTTGTTCTTCGAGGGGATTGGGTCCTCCGACATATTCCATATCTATGACAGACTCCCAAAGCAGTACCAGAGCAAGCAGGAGGGAAAGAATTTAGAATCAAAATTTAGATTAGCCAATCAAATAGCAGAGCAAAGGACCGCCTTGCCAAAGGCCAGATCCTGTCCTCGGATGGAATCGAGGGAATAGTGGCGTACAAGTTTATGTACTGAAGCCCAGGTGGCTGCATCACAGATGTTGCGAAAAGGAACACCCCTCTGCAGGGCAGTAGATGCAGCCATACCCCTGGTAGAATGGGCCCGCAAGCCAGCCGGTGGGTCCTTACCCGCCAAGCGGTAACACTCCGAGATGGCCAAATTAATCCAGCGCGACAAAGTCTGTTTCTTCACAGCTTGCCCCAAACGCTTTCCAGCATAACCAATAAAGAGTTGATCGTCCACTCTGACCCGGGACATGCGTGAAACATAAAAGCTTAAAGCTCTCCTAGGATCAAGCCTATGGAGCCTCTCCTCTTCCTTACCAGGATGCGGAGGACGATAGAATGCCGGAAGAACAACCTTCTGGGCCAAATGAAATTCCGTCACTACCTTCGGAAGAAAAGAAGGACGAACTCTAAGGACAACCCTGTCCTTGTGAAATACAGTGAAGGGTGGCTTAACTGAAAGTGCCTGCAACTCACTCACTCTGCGAGCGGAAGTAACCGCAACTAAAAACACAGTTTTCAGAGTTAACAGCCTCAAAGGGCAAGAATGTAAAGGCTCAAACGGAGCACCCATAAGAAACTTAAGAACAAGGTTTAAATCCCAACCGGGCACCAGGAAAGGTGACGGAGGGAACACATTAGTGAGCCCTTTCAGAAACTGTGAAATTAAAGGGATTTTAAAGTAAGAACACTCTTCAGACGAGCGCTTAAAGATGGACAGCGCCGCCAGGTAACCTTTAATGGTACCCACTTGCAAGCCCCTGTGGGCCAAAGAAAGTAAAAAGGACAGAACCATGGGGATGTCACATGCAAAAGGATCCACATTCTGAACTCTGCACCAGTCGCAGAACTTAAGCCAACGGCAACGGTACAGAGACTTTGTTGCTGGCCTTCGGGCCGAAAGCAACACCTCCATCACGTCTTCAGGGAGGTCCCAATCCTTATACCTCAACCTTTCAGAAGCCAAGCGTGTGTTACTCACCGATATGGAGAGTGCGTAAACAGGCCGGACCTCTATTGCTGGGGAGTTGCTTGAAGGAGCTAGGGTTGGAGCCTCCTACCCAAGCCTCCTCTCTGTGAGGGAATGAGCACTTTAAACCGATATGACCACTTGCTGAACTGTACAGACAAGGGGACCGATCGATCAAAAAAGCGGGGAGAAAAGACCGTCTCAAACCCAGGCTGTAAAGGAAAGGATAACAAGTTAATAATCTGCCAATAATGAAACTGGTTTATTCCCAAGACTATTCCCCTTTAGTAGTACCTGGTTTAATCTCCCCTTAAGCCAAAGGAACCGGAGTAACCTAAAAAGTAGAGAGGTCTTAGTATATGGCTAACGTATAATTCTGCAGTATGGAAAAACCAAGAAAAACTATACTTTACCCCTGATGGGTTTAGGATTGAAGTAAGAGTCCTGGAAAACAACGAAAGTATAAAATAAAAAATAGGGAGGTTAGTAAGGTAGCTATCCCCGAACGGAACGAGGGTCGCACTGGTTTCGGGATGGTGCACCACAGCAAAGTGTTCAAAAGATGCACTTAGGAATGAAGTCGAATTCCACAGAAAATGGTGTTCCAAATAGAGCTTTTCTTACCAGAGTGGTTACTGTCTCAGAGTCCAGGAAGCAGGCAAGGGGTCTGGTACACGGGTGGTCAGAAAACAGGTCCATCGGGGATTCAGAATAAGGAGTCCGTGTGCAGGCAGGGTGGTACACGGGAAAACAAGGACTTTACAATTCAAGATACCGGGAGGGCACTTTGGAAAGTATGCCGGTTGTAACTTTAAACAGAAGCAGCGTTCTGTATGCCGCTGTGGAATAAATAACAAGAGGCGTATCGTTTGAAAATGAGGCTCCCCTCTCAACGCCGAGACTTACAACGTAACAGGTTTTCTGGATACTGTAGTTCGTGTAGAAATTTGCCATGGCAGCTGCCAGCGCGATAAGAAGGGCGCGTGCCGGCGCCGTAACCCTTTATGAAGGGCGATCACTTTCCTGTCCCTTATTTTGGTTTTAACCGGAATTCCCCTATTGTTCTTGCTCATACGAGAGCAACGAGGCAGAACCCGGGAAACGCGGCACGGCCGAGGACGAGGTGTAACAGCGTGAAGGTTGAGGGATCTGACCTCTGGATGGAGAACCTGACCCCCCTCCCGTGAGAGCAGATCGTCTCGGTAGGGAAGACGACGTGGAGGGCAGATGGACAAGTCGAGAAGGTCCTGGTACCACGTCCTCCGAGCCCACGCCGGGGCAATGAGGATCATCCGGGAACCGAACTTCCGTAACCTCCGCAGCACTTGCGGGATGACGGGGACTGGAGGAAACGCGTACAGCAGCGGGAATGACCACTCCACCACGAACGCGTCTCCTAAGGCTCCTTTTGGAGGAAATTCCTGCGAGCAAAACCTTTCGCACTTCCGGTTGACACTGGAGGCGAAGAGATCCACTTGAGGGGTCCCCCAAAGGGCGAAGATCTCCAGGAGAATCTCCTGAGCCAACACCCACTCGTGAGAGATCGCGCTCTGCCTGCTCAGAGCGTCCGCCGTCACGTTTTCGTCTCCGGCCAGATGAACTGCCGAGATCGAAACTTCCTGCTGGATGGCCCAGAACTCGAGCTGCATCGCCTCCCTGCACAGAGGAAGTGACCCTGCCCCCCCCCTTTTTGTTGAGGTAGTGCATGGCCACTGTGTTGTCCGTCAGGATCAGGACACTCTTTCCTCGCAAAGTCGGCAGAAAAGCCTTCAGGGCTAGCCTGACGGCCCTCAGCTCCAACAGATTGATATGGAGTCTGGACTCCGACGGAGACCAACGACCGCTGACTGTCAGCCCGTTGGCATAAGCTCCCCATCCCATGAGGGATGCATCCGTCACGATCGTCACCTCCGGCCAGGGAAGCCAAAATGGAGCCCCCTTCATCAAGTTGCCTTCGACGGGCCACCACAGAAGGTCCCTGGCGACCGAGGGCGGCACCGGGTCCGACATCCTGCCGGAGGACTGCGACCATTGCGTCTTGAGTGCCCACTGCAATGATCTCATCCGCAGGCGAGCCTCTGGCACCAGAAGAATGCAGGATGCCATGAGGCCGAGCAACCTCAAGAACTCGAACGCTGGGAGCGTCTGGGCATGCTGAAACTTGTGCACCATCTGCTGAATGTGAAGAGCCCTCACCTGGGGAGGAAAACACTGCCCCAGGGAAGTGTCGAGCACTGCTCCGATGTACTGGAGCCGCTGTATTGGCGTCAAATGGGACTTCTTTAAATTGAGGGAGAAGCCCAGCCTGTGAAGGGAGTGGCAGGTGACGGACAGATGATCCAGGACTTGCTCGGGAGAGCTCCCCCTGATCAACCAATCATCCAGGTAGGGGTAGACGTGAATCCCCCCCTTGCCTGAGATGCGCTGCCACCACCACCATGAGCTTGGTGAAAACCCTCGAGGCGGAGGTCAATCCGAACGGCAGGACCCGAAACTGAAAGTGCGAGTCGCCAACCGCGAACCTCAGGTACTTCTTGTGCTTGGGATGGATCGGCACATGGAAGTAAGCATCCTTGAGGTCGAGTGACACCAACCAGTCCTGAAGCTGAAGGGCCTGGAGGACTAGAGAGAGAGTAACCATCTTGAACTTGTCCTTCCTGAGGAGTTTGTTCAAACCGCGCAAGTCCATGATGGGTCTCAATCCCCCGTCTTTCTTCGAAATCAAAAAATAAGGGGAATACCATCCCTTGTTCCTCTCCGCTACAGGCACCAGTTCTATGGCGCCCTTCTCCAGCAGGGCTTGAATTTCCTGCGCAAGGAGCGGATCTGGACTCTGCAAAGAGAGGTTCCCCGGTGGATTGTCGCGAGGCCTGTGCCGAAAGGGAAGACAGTAGCCGTGGGTTATGATCTCCAGAACCCACACATCTGAAGTAATGGCTTGCCACTCTACAAGACGCTGCGCCAGCCTTCCCCCAACTGGCGAACCATGGGACATGGCCCCATGACTGAGTGGGAGCGGCTGCGGCGTTACCTGAGGGCAAAGAGGCAACTGCCCGAGCGGCCTTGGCACCACGGGTACCCTGTCGTCCACCTCTGGTACCCCTGCGTTGGCCTCTTTGACTGCCAGCTCCTCTCGCTTTACTGAAGGACGAGTAATAGCGAAAGGAACCACCCCTCCACTGCTGTCCCCTAGGACGAAAAGGCAGAGGTTGGCGGACTGCAGCGCCCAACGACTTCGCTGCAGCTTTTGAGGTCTGCAACCTCTCAAGGCTCTCGTCAGCCTTGCTGCCAAAAAGGTGTTCACCGTCAAAGGGCATGTTGAGGAGCCGGGACTGCACATCAGGAGCAAACCCCTACTTCCGCAACCACGCAAACCTGCGTATCACGGTGCTTGCCGCCATGGACCTACTGACGCATTCAGCTAAGTCCAAACCCGACTGAACGGACTCACACATGGCATCCTTATCATCCTGGACCATAGCAAGGAAACCATCCCGTTCGTCCCCTTCGGGAATATGTTCAGCCGCTAACGCAACACAGTTCCACAGAGTGTGTGTGAAACTAGACAAGGCACAAATGGAGTTGGCCGCCTGAAGCGCCATACCACCAGAAGAAAACACTTTCTTAGCCCAGCCATCAAAACGTTTGTCGTCCCTATCAGGAGGGATGGTAGGGTACGACGCCTGCTTTGCCGGGGCCGTGGCCGCCTGCACCACCAAACTCTCCGGAGTGGGGTGCCTGGTCAAGTAGCAGGGGTCGCTACTGGCTGGACGGTATTTTCGCGACAAGGATCTGCCCACCGCCGGGAGACTCTCCGGAGCAGTCCAAGCCGCCGCCATCCTTCTCTGTAAAGCCATATGGAACGGCAGTACCGGGTCAGATGGGGGACCAACATCAAGGATGTCCGTCAGATCATCCTGCACAAACTCCCCTGGGGGAGCAGACCATCCCAAGTACTCAGAAACCCTAGCCATAAGGCGTCGGTACGAGGAATCGGCATGAGAGCCGGGCTCAGGCCTACAAAAACTCCACCTCCGGACTGCCTCAAATCGTCAAACTGACTATGGCCCGAGACAATTTCATCTGGAACCTGACTAGGAACCAGGCCATCAGAATCCTCATCCGCCTCTGAAATATATTCCAGGTGGCGGAAAGAAGGCACCCGAGAGTGCTTGCTCTTAATCAGAGCCTTCCTAGGGGGTTCCACGGGGTACCTCCGACACGAAAGGCGTCGATGGCGTCGAGCGAATCGGCGCCGACGTCGAGAGAACAGGCATCGGCGCCAAGAGGATCGGCGTTGACGTCGAGGAAATCGGCATCGACGTCAGATGCAGCGCCGCCAGCATCGGCGGCGTCAACACAGCCCTCGAAGCCGGACGACCTGAGCGTCGACGGCTTCGACGACTTCCTCGGAGCCTCGAGAAAGCCTGTCGACGCCCTCGACGCCCCAGGCGTCGATGTCTTCCTCGAAGACCTCACAGGTGCACACGGTCTCGAACGCGTCGAGGACCGGGACCTCGAACGGGTACGTCGAGAACGAGTCTCCTTGTCCGAACGGGACTTCTCCCGTGACTCGTGCCGACCACTCTTGCGAGCAGTGTCTCTCGACCTCTCACGACCGACCCCACTCGGGGGCGCGGACGGCTTAGTACCCTGCAACTCAAGAATTGCCAGCATTTTCTTCCCGAAGGAAGCCCATTCCTCCGGCGTCGCACAGCTGGTGGGGTAAGTGACGTGCCGGGCAGAGTCCTCCGAAGAGGACCTGGAAGACGACCGGTGTCGGCGCTTCCGAGAATGCTTCGAAGAGGCTGAGGAGTGGCGAGACCGACTCCTAGAAGGAGACCCACGAGACTTCTGACGATGACTCGGAGAGTCACCCCTCGAATCATCCGTCGAAAGCCCCGCAGACTTCGACTTCCGGGGCTTGGACACCCGACCTACCGACAACTTCTTCTTACGTTCGCGTAAGGCTTTGGACATGAGCGACTGGCAGTCGATACAGTCATCCGTGTCGTGGGCCTCCCCGAGGCACCAGAGGCAGGCGTTGTGCGAGTCCGTCACCGACATCTTGGACCCACACTCCCCGCACTTCTTGAAACCCGGACGCGGGGTCGAAGACGAAGTAGAAGACATCTTCACACGAAGGATTTGCACAAAACGAACAGGTTCCAAGAACCGAGAAGAACAGAACTCCAAAGAGTCGAGGCGTTAACCGAGATTCACGAAGCAACACGTTCGCGGAAAAAATGGAACTGAGGCTACGGGCGTTGTGCGTCCTACTTATCACATCGGATGACGTCGGACGTCGGAGGAGGTCCTCGACGACGGCGCGTCGACGTCATCGACGCAGGACGCAGAAAAAAGTTTCCGAAGCAGCACAGCTGTGGTGATTACATGTCATAGATATGGAATACGTCGGAGGACCCAATCCCCTCGAAATGGACAATCTCTCTGACCCTGAATACATTCTTCCCTAGAGGGTCCCCCTTCTGCAAGTAAGGTTTGCAGTTCTAGGTGATCATTGGGATTAAATACTTCAGACAATCCTACTTATTGAGCAGGTTCAAGGGTTTGGTCAGGTACCTCAACCTCAGTTGTAAGTAGTTCAGGGGAGGAACTCCTCCTTTTTAGGGAACCTTTGACTCCTTAGCCTTGGGTTTCCCCCTAGGGTGTAGGCTTCCCCTTAGGTTTGGTTAAGAAAGCCTTCTTTGTCTGACACTTTGCACATTGTCCTTCTACTGTATCAACCACAAATCCCAAGACCTTGAGAACATTTCCCAGCAGAACTCTACCTGCGACTTTCCTCTGAAGACTTACAGGAATCCTAATCACTCCTCCATTTACTGCCATGGTGACAGGCATTACTGGAAATCTAAGGGGCTTGGGGGGGAGGGGGGTTGAGAAACCAGAGGGTGTCTCACCAGCTAGTCCCCGGGATCTCTCTCTCAGGTGGCCAGGGCACGGCCATCACCTTTGGATCCAGATGCTAGGGGTGGACCACTGCGGGAGGATCACTTGGGTGAGGGGTCTTCGGGGAGTGAGGGTGAGATAGCCGACGGCAAGACTTGGTATTGACCCTTATTTTGTTTATCAAACCCATCCTATGTTTGAGGATGCTCCGAGAGCCCAACCCCTCTTTTTAAACAAACAAGGGGCTGAGGAAGAGGATGACTGAGAATAACAACACTGCGTTGCATGCATCGTACTGGTCATGTCCCGCTTATCGGGTCAGGCACTTAATCTAAGTGCATTCACCTGAAACCAATTAGCTCTCCTCACACGAATAAAAGGCAGGAACCAAAGACACACTCTGAGCAAGGGGAACATCAAACAAGCAGAACTTCCAAGAGGAAGGCACACCTACTGGAGCAGAGCAACAGACCAAGGGACTAGAGCAGCCGGCCGAAACCCCCAAGGCTTCCCTATTGGAGGTCATTGCCTCTGACAAGCCACGAAAGACACGTGGAGAAGGCCAGATCCCACAAGTGAAGGTTGCATTGCGTTTCAGGGACGCCAGCAACCCTCCCGGGTAAATGGCAGAGTTGGGGGAGGCGAGGTCAAGCCTGTGGTACTAACCTTTACCTGAAAATCAGAAATACGCCGAACAAGAAAGAAACACACACAGCCGGTGAGTTGAAAAGTGACCTGAGAGACTGGTGTGTGTTAAAGAGAAGGAAGTAGAGACATCATACCACAAGTGAAGGCTGCACACATGTAGAGGAGACACGAAGAAAGGCAGACCTATGAATACATTTTAATGTTAATGTTAAAGGACATTTGTACCGTGAACTATCACCACCGGAGTGGTCCTCTAGCGCTCTGAAAAAAGGGAGGGAGGGCGGGTTAGTGGGAGGAGGCTGGACAAATGCAACAGTGCAGTGATGTGCTGTTGGCGGCCTCAGCCCGGTGGGTCCGTTGGCTGGGCCTGGGGTGTTTGCGTCCGGTAGTCGTCGTGTACTGTTGCGCGAGTCTTTGGGCCTCATTACACGTAGTGCGGTAAGGGTTTACCGGTACCGGTAAGGGCACCGGTACCGGTAAACCCTTACTGCCTTACTACGAGGTCCCTTTGCGGGTTGGTACTTTAACGCCTGCTGTTTAGCAGACCCACGGGTCTGCTTTAGGTTTCGGTAATCCGGGCCACTGGCCAGGACGAGGCACGCGGTTAACGCCCTAGTATGCTTGTATCTCGCAAAGGCGGCCTTCACCCATGCCTCTGAGTCTCCCCCCCATGGTTGTAGACATACCCAGCACTGCAAGCCATTCTTTAACGTGAGTGAACCAGCAAATCTTGTACCAGCCCCCCAGTGACATTACATGTTTCAGGGCCTCTCAGCATTTCCCCAGCTCCTGTCTTCCCCACACCCTGAGCCAATAATATACCAGTTTAATCCCAGCCTCTTCTCCGACAGGATGTAAATCGCACTCCATGCGAACTGCGTCGCTAGGTGTACTTTGGGGCAACAACAGGAATATTTCCGTTACAGTCAAGGATGTGGTGTCTGTGTTACCCTGGATTTCAGCCCCAAACATTGCTGTCACCTTTGCCTGAGCTAGGTATAATCTGAGAGCAGGTCCGATAGCTCCCCTGCCGTGTCTTGCATAAAAACTCCTCAGCGCACCAGTGTTTTTCTGCAATGTAATGTTTGCCTTAAGAAGCTGGCTATCCCAGGTTCCCCTACTTGAAAAACGGATTCCCAAGTCGTCATACCAGTCCACCTGTTCCAGTTTAGAGCCACCCACCTCCAGGTTCATGACTTTGCACCTTACAGTTTACGGTCATTTCATCTAAAACCATTGCATCTAATACCATTCCATCGAAATGTTTCAATCTAAAAAATGTCCATCTAATGCATTTCTTTTCCTTTTTTTTGGGCACGCCCCCACAAACCCCCATTTTGATGATTATGGTGTAATAATCAAAATATTATGCAAATCGGAAAACCGAAGCATCTTGTTCCTCTAAGGAACTGTTTATAGTGGCAAAAGAACCGTCATTAAGTCCATCTAAAAGGCAGGGCTAACTAAGCCAGATGCGCAACTGTAATGTAATGTAATTAGCACATTTTTCTGTGACAACATTCGAGATATCCGCCAAGCTATTACAAACAGTCAAGCTGAGGGGTGGTGGATCGGCTCCAGGAGCTGCCTGTGGGAGAACCAACCATTACTACTTTGGCAAATACTTTCTGTCTAGAGCCTATAGATGACACAGTTATATTAAAGGCCCTGCATGGCCTGAAATCGGCCTCAACCTTTGATGCTGTACCACTTTGTATCTTGAAAGCCCTTCCACAGAGGGCCATTTGCATGTTGACAGCGTCCAAACAGCACTATTTAACTGTAGGTGAAAATTAACTGTTGGAATCCACCAACGAGGGACAGACAAACAGTTGATTGGTTTGAGGGTTTTGACTCGGAAGCGGCCCCTTGTTGACACGCTGAGATTTCCTGTTCCCGTTTTGTCTTGGGGGTGCAGCTTGAGTCAGTGTACTGCAGCAGTGCAGCAGCACGGACGGGCGCTGTGGTGATCCGCGTTTTTCTTTTTTTTCATTGGGAGCTCCTTTTGGAATCCGAGACACAGAGACACGGAGACAGGGGGACTTAAGCCTGCAATGCCTGTGAGGAACCCCGGAGGAGGAAGAGCCCCGGAGGAGCCCCCTGGATTCCCGGAGAGTACTTCAGACACTGCAGACCGCAGATACTGTGGGAGCAAGCCGCTGGAGCCGCACAAGCCGTTAAAGTAAAACGGTTCACAACGGCTGGGCTTCCGGTAAAGTGTACACGGGCGCAGGCAGTAGTTTTCGTCCAGCGCAGTGCTGCAATTGATTGCTGGGTTCGCTTACAAGCTGTAAGCTTTTGTACCAGCATAGAGGAGTGACTGAGGATTATGGTTATAAGGAATGCCTCTCAATAATCGTTTCATGTATTCTGACTCAGTGTGACGTATGCCTTGATTTCTTTTTAATTTTTTTTCATTTTTTTCTTTTTCCAGCTGACGCCCCTCATTGTGTTAAACAACTGAAGGAGTAATATGTTCTGTGTGTGTGTGCTAGGGCGACTGTGGGTGAAATACCTTTGATCCCGGAGCGACACTGCACTATTCATTTAGAGGGAAGTCTCAGTGGAATTATAAACACACGTGACTGACTGTGAACTTTATGTCAGTCAGTTCTCTTGTTTAAAACTGTGTGTTCTTTGTTAATTGCTAAAACCTGTAAAACGGTGACCTTGAGTGTAAACTCAATTTTTTTGGGGGGACTGTGGGCCACTGAGCCTTTGACCCAAAGGTAGTGCGCAGGTGCCAATCTAATATCTGTGAGATGGCTGCTATGTATAATTTGCGGAGCTCCGCCAACCCAGATGATATCCACCTGAAAAAGATCATTATAGAAGGTGTTGATAAGGAACAAGGTGTGAGTGTGCAAAATACGCAAAGTAGCTCCTTTCTGAAGCGCTATAAGACAGGTGGGGGCATATTGCGCCCTCTGCCCAGTTTGTTCTCTTTGGACAATCAAATTCCCTCAACCTCTGCCTTCTTGCATACATCTGTAGACCCTTGATCATTGCAAGGTCAGGAAGTGGGCAGTCAATCATCTTATTCGTGATTCACTGTTCTCTAACCTATACTACACTGTGAGGACGACCACAATGAAAAATGCGATATTATCCCATTTCTTGCAAGGTCCACAACAAACAATTATTTGCTCCGGAGTGAGTCCGTCATTGAAGGAGGTAAATGTACCAGTGCTTACAACTGTGATGGACCCTTGTGATGAAGTTTTATTGGAATTAGAAATGCCAATATCAACTAATGTATCCTATGAATTGAATAAAATACCAGAAGAACAAAAAGAGAATAGGGGAAAGGAGGCATCTTCGCATGAGCCAAGTAGGTTGGTGGACTCGTCTATAAATATCCAGCAAGAAGGCCAAATTGATTTAAATCCCCCTCTAATTACTCCAACAATTACTGCTTTGAATTTTGTGCTAAGTTCATTAGTGAAAGTTTTTGTGTCAATTAAATTGGAGGTACAGCAACATTCAGGGATTTTGCTGGAAATATCAAAGGACTTGGAATTGAATGATATAATGGTAACGGCTTTGAAAACAGCTGTCAATGAAGGTATGGGAGCTATCCAAAAAGAATTTCGAGAAATGTCAAGAGTGCAAGCGACAAAATTGGAACAACTCTCGGTCCAATATTATCTGATGAAAATAGATTTAGGTAATCTGGTGAGGAACTCGAAGTCACCTTTAAAGTCGAATGACGAGTGTGGCAACTGTGAGCAAACACTTATAATTCCCGAGCCTTTGCTAGATGATTCACCATCGTCAGAATCAGTGATGGAGGAATTTCTCCGAATGGCACAGGTGATAGATTTAGATGTAACATCTAAAACGCCTGCTCTGGAGTCCCCTGGAAAGGTAATTATAAATCTGGAGGAACAGAGAGTAGAGGGAAAAAAGAAGAATCAGTCAGGCAAAGTGAAAAATAAAAAGAAGAAAAAAATGGCAATGGAAGATGTGTCAAAATTATCAGAGGAGGTGAAAGGGAAGTGTAAAAAAAAAAAAGGAAACATCTGACAACTGATACTAATCGTTTTATGAAGCTTCTTAAGGCAAAGGCTGGAGAGGTGGAAATAGCAGAAAAAAGGAATGTGCCAGAAAGAGGAAAAGGAAAAAAATCAGAAAAAAAATATTAAAGAAAAGGAAAAGAACCAAATAAAAGAAATCATGGAGGCGGACCGAAAGAAAACGACAGTGGGCATTCAAACAGACATAGTGGAACCCCCAAAGCGTATTGCCCCAATTTTTTTTCTGCGAAGAAAAAAACGAAGATGGATCCAGCTATAAAGATAGCCCCAATTTTTCTAAAAATGAAACCGCAAGAGATGGGCCCGGAGGGAGTGAGTCTAACTCCGGTAGCAAGTGGCGCGATACATAAAATAGGGACAAATGTAGGCTCACAATCTACATCCTTGGTGAATCCGGTATTTGGAGGTTGTAAAGAAGTCTTCCAAAGCCCTCTTTGTGTTGATAAGGGCGCTGAGCTAGAAAATAAACATGCTAAATCAGCCTCAGAGGGAGCCCAAACCAATTATGCGTGACAAAGTCTCAAATCACATATATCAGCATAAAGATCTCAGAGTATATATATCAAGAATGACTCCAAACCCCCAAGTGAGGGATCCGCTGAATCGCTCCAGGATTCTATTAGAAATTAAATATATTCCGGATCTGAAATATTTTTCCTCAGATGATATTGATGCAGTAAAATTCCCCTTCTCTGCCGATACAAACATTGTTGAACTACTATTAAAATCAAATTTGGGTTTGGAATCCATTCTGGCGGAGAAGGAAGCCTGGGAGTTAAGGGGTTTCAAAGTCTCTAAGGTATGCCCGATGTCGATAACCCCCTCTGCAAAATGGAAAGGAAACTACCAGGGTAATCAAACTCAAAACAATAGTAACAGCATGGGTATAGCACCAACGGCAGCATGGGAAATGGTTCCTGAGATAATTACACAAGTCCTCCTTAGAATGGGTGTTCAACAGAAGAGCCTCTAGCAAAAGATAATTTGAAGGTATTATCATGAAATTCTAGAGGCTATAACTCATTTGTTTTAGAACCGAGAAAATCCTACATCTTTGGTTCCTTTGATTTGATATTTCTTCAAGAAACCTGGTTGACTTGTGAAATTGGAATAGATGAATTTACCACGTACCATCAATTAGCAGCAATTAGCAGCAATGTCAGAAGGAGTGAGACCCTCTGGGAGTCTGATGACAAGCTGTAAAAATAATGCTCACTATGAAACCAGAGTATTCTCAAATGTGAAACAGGGCATTTTGATACTGAGACTGGAACTGAAACCCTTAAATATGGGTCAGAATTGGATTTTGGTAAATTTATATTGGAACCCTAGTTAGGTTGATCTCTTGGATTTTTTATCACAACTCTCTTGGTTGATATATTATCTCTCTTTCCCATGGACGAAATATTAATAGCTGGAGATCTGAATTCTCAATGTCTAACAACAAAAGATCGAGCCACAGGAAAAATTCATCATCAAATGCATAATGGAATAATGTGGGTAAATTTTATGAAGGGCTGGGATCTTTGGATGCTCGATGGAAACATTAGGGGAGATATCCCTAGTAATCCAACTTGGCATAGGGGATCAGCTTTCTCTACAATTGATTACTTTTTTGCCTCTGAAAATATCTATGAAAACTGTGCTACTTTACTAGTAGAAGAAGGAAATGTTGATGATCATGCTATGCTTAAATTAATAATAGATGTCAACTTGTCCACAACTGTCTCTACATATACAGATAAATTGACTGTGAATTTGGCTGGTAACTGTATTAGAAAATTTGATAGAGGTGGGAAAAGCTTGACCAACAAATTGCAAAATATGGTGGATAATGTTTCTGACCTGCGAATGTATGACACATGTAGTCCATTTAATTTTCATTTGTTTTTAATGAATTTGGATTCTCAGAAACAAAATAACCAAACACACAAATTGTTTCATAAGCATGCCTTTAACTACCAGATAATGCAACAGAAGAGATCTATAAGATCAAAAAAGCTGAGCTAACAAGAGCGAATCTTGATAGGAAATCATTTGAGATTGCGTTAATCTCCATTAATAATGAATATAGACATTGGAAAAGATAATTTAAGTCTATTATCTTCCAGCAAAATGGCGAAGCTATGTTAAGGTTAATGAGTCAGAGAAACTCGAGAAATGTTTGGGCTATTTTAGGGGCTAAGCAAGATCAGCAGATGGGAAACCAATCTTCTGTAATACAAGAACAGTCATGGGTGGACCATTTTTCAGTGGTATATGGGTCTGCAGGCTCTGATATAGATATCAATTGGGAAACTGTTTACTGGTCACTCTTGTACACTAAAACTGATATAGAGTTTTTAATAAGGAGCTCTTCTACATCGAGAGCGGCTGGGCCAAATGGGCTGAGTAATTGGACATTGAAAATGAATACATCACTGTGGGCCCATCTGCTTAAATTACTTTTTGATCAAATTATTAGAACAAAACGGCTCCCAGAGTCATGGAAAAATTCAATCACAATTCCAATCTTCAAAAAAGGTCATACACTCCTAGCAGTGAATTATAGGCCAATTTTGTTATTAGATGCTGATAGTAAAATCTTTGTCGGCTTAATTCTAAGGGAGTTAGAAGAGTGGGCCAAATTAAATGGCATAACTCCGAAACAACAAACCGGCTTCAGAAAGGGACTATCCACCTCTTTGAATGGTCTGATTCTTAGTTGTTTGAATGGAGATGTGGGAAAAAAACATGGCAAACCCCTCTTTGGAGCTTGGATTGATCTTACCCAAGCCTTTAATAGGGTCAATCGGTCGCTTATGTGGAAGAAACTGCATGCTTGGGGAGTTCCATCACACTTGCTCTCTATCCTAGTTGAACTCCATCAAAACACTAGAATGAGAGTAAGAATCTCTAAAAGTGGACAATTAACAGCCCCAATACGGGTAGAGAGAGGGGTGCGCCAGGGTTGCTCGATAGCGCCTCTCTTGTTTATTCTCTTTATGGCTGATTTAGGATTGGACTTGAAAGATAGTGGGCTAATACCACCACGGATCGGCTCAACTAAAATTAATTGGTTGGCATATGCCGATGACGTGGTGGTACTGGACCACTCACAGGTCGGCCTTCAGAGATTGCACCATACACTCGATTTATATGCCCAAAAGAACGATTTTAAGATTAATCCGGAGAAATCGAGGAACCTTATATTTAAACATCCGAAGAAAACAGTCAAGAAATATTCTTGGGAACTGGACCATAGAAAAATTGAGATGTCTCTGAGCTAACTTATCTGGGAGCCATAATTAAATCATACCCGACTAAAATCCATCTGTTAGAAATGATTAATTAAAAAACTCTTAAGTTGGGGGCTCAGATGAAAAGGATAAAAATGAAATTTTGTAAATTTTCTATACTTCCGCTGATAAAATTCTATATAGGAAAGGTGGTCCCGATCATTCTGTATAGTATGGATACAAATTTACTCGCATTGGATGTGAATTGGGACTTGATTGAATCAAAACTCTGGAAAACAACATTATCTCTTCCAAATTGTGTTCCAATTGTCTCTGTGAGGTTTGAATTGTCCTCTTTAAGATCGTGGCTGGAGTGGAAATGGATTTCCTTGTATAGGTCCCTTTTGGTTCCTATAAAGGATTCTCTATACGAGGACATGTCCATCCTGCTCCAGGATAATACAAACTCATTTCTTGAAAAACTAAGGCTGAAATGTCGAGATCTACTAGACAATTTAGACTGTACAGCAGATTTGCTGATCCAAAACCCAATGAAAGTGAAAGATAGCTTGAAAAGGTGGGATTGGGTGACCACGGGAGAGAGGATGAGGATGACAAAACTATCACAATCCTTTACCGGTATGGGTAGAAAAAGGACAAGTCTTCCCCCATACTTGGAAACATATCCGGATCCATGCTCCAGGGACATCTTTTTGAGGTTCAGACTTAATTTACTATCTCCTCTGGAAATTTAATCAGCCAGAGATTTAATTCAATCTGGGAACTGTTGTACGAAATGTGATGCCAATGAATGTCAAACACTAAAACATCTGGTAATTAAGTGCACGGGTACAAGGGAGATGAGAATTTTGAGACTGAGAAGATTTGTACATGATATCAGCTGGCTAGATACGGACGAATTTTGGTCCAAAGCTTCCCCTGGGGCAAAACATTTTTAACCCCTGAAATGGTAAGACTACTGAGAGATTTAAAGCTTGACAATTATAAAAGGGAACTTAGATGAGAGTTGTAATTTTATTAATATGTTAGTTTTATTTTTCTTTTTTTCTTTGATATATGTTCAAATGTATTTAGATGAAATATGTATTGTCCTTTTTCAATTCTCTGTCGTTAAATGTTTTGTATGTAAAAAAAAAAGTGTAAAAAGTCATTTACTTTGGCTAATGCACAAATTAAAAAAAAAAAACTGTAGGTGAAATTTCTGTCGCTCTGAAGCATGCAGTGGTAACACCCCTTTAAAAAAAAAAATCCAATCTGGATCTGCGTGTCGTGGCCAATTATAGGCCCATCTCTCTTCTTCCGGCCATTATGAAACTGATGGAAGCCGTGATCACTGCACAAATTTCTAAATTCTTGGGAGAAAAAAAAAATCAGTGCCTGCATCCATTTCAATCTGGTTTTCCTCCTACAATGGGTACAGAATCAGTTCTGATCTCGCTGCTGGATGATTTAGCTGTGCTCCAGGACTGCGGAGAGGCCGGAGTGATAATTCTCCTGGACCTCTAAGTGGCATTTGATACTGTGGAACATGACATCCTATTGACCCGCTTGGAGCAAGCGGGCGTTGCCGGGACCCTATGGCATGGTTTGAGTCATTTCTTGAAGGGCGAGCCCAGACTTTGTTTTCAGGCCTGTCACTCTTCTACTACTGGTCTGACTTCTATGTTCCACAAGGGTCAGCCTTGTCTCCTCTTTCTAATCTATATGTGCGCGTATTGGCTGATATAATTGCCGACTCAAGAGTCCTTTTTTACACCTATGCCGATGACACACAGATAGTGTTTCGGCTGGACTCCCCTCAAACGGAACACCCAGGAAAACTTTGTGACGGCTTGGATAAAATAGGGAACTGGATGTCGAATAATGTGTTAAAGCTGAATGGAAATAAAACAGAGGTTCTGGTGTTTGGGTCCCAAACAGCGGGAAACTTCTGGAATTCTCAATATTGGCCTGACTCATTGGGCCCTTGCCCACGAGCCGCACAGATTTCGGCAATCTGTAGTGTGGGGTTTGGGAAACAAAGACTTGTGGAAAATTCTACCTGTGTTACTCCCAGCCAGCCGAAATATGTTGGTAACATCTACCATAATGTGGTCACTGGACTACTGCAACAGGATATATTTGGTACAACCCAAATATCAGATCCAACGTATGTAGGTTCTCCAGAATTCAGCAGCAAGACTGGTATTTATGGCGCCTCGTTTGACCCCGACTGCACCGCCTTCATTGGCTCCCAGTGGCGGCATGGATTGAGTTTAAGGTACTCTGTGTCATCCATCGGGCTGTGCATAATATAGGCACAGAGTACTTGAAGAACACGATAGTTCGCTACTGTGCTACCAGACAGTTGTGCTCCACCTCACAGTTACTCCTTAAAAATACTGAGGTATTAGCGTGAACGTCTGGGAGGTTGTTCATTCTCAGTTATGGCCCCCAGGCTGTGGAATTCACCTCCATTATTATTAAGAGTCATAGATGAGTACTTCTCCTTTTGTGGGGCACTTGTCGACACCAGCGCCTACACACTCTTGGGCTTTAGTATACGCTCTATAAATTCTGAAACAAATAAATAAAACCAGCTCGCTGCATTTCTTCACAAAAATAGACAGTGCAAGGCGCAATCTCATTTGGGTCGAAGATAAAAGAACCTCGTAATCAGCGAAGAACAGGGCAGGCAACTGATCAGCCGTGCCCTCTTCCTTGGGGGATACGTTTTATCAAGGAGCTGATCGATGCTGGAGTTTATGTATATATGCAAAATAGAACGGGAGTCAGGACACATCCCTGGCGAACCCCTCCATTTACTTGGAAGGGTGCTGTGTCTTCTTCCCCCAAAACCCAGCAGACCACTGCAGTATTTTTGTGATACAGGAGTTGGATGGGTGTAAAAGCTCCTCAGGTATATTTTTACCACACAATGCTGCCTATTAGTTTGTCTCTCGGCACGCGATCAAATGCAGTTTTTAAAACGATAAATACCCTGTATAAGTTGGTGTTGGTAATTGTGAGATCCTTTTGAATTATCAGATGGAACCTGAAACTCTGATCTACTGTACTCATTCCCGCCCAAAACCCGGCCTGCAAGTGGCTTAGCTGATTGATATCCTCCACCCAGGTCAGCAAGTGATGCAACAGAGCCTTGGCAAAGATTTTTCCCGCTGCATCCAATAAGGAGATAGGGCGGTAGTTGCCAAGCTCCACCCTATCCGCCATTTTGAAAATCCGCCTGGTTTGACTGCAAAGTGGCATTGAAAACTGATGTTAGTACAGGGGACCACATGGCAATCTCGCTCTTGTAGAGATCCACCAGAACCCTGTCTGGCCAAGGCACTTTCACCCCTTTCTGTGCCCTATTAGCTCCTTTTACATCTCCCACAATAAGTACTAAAGGGGAGGCCCTGTTACTCTCAGCTTCTGTGCCAACCCCTGGGCCTATGACCGCGCTAGACCTCCCTCCCAATCCAAAGGCCTATATAAGGCTTCAAAGTGATCACGCCACCTGGTCGGGGCAATGCATTCATGAAAACTTCCATCACCTTTCCGATCTGTATCTGTAATCAGCATCCAAAATCTGACATTGCTACCATCCTTTACATGGTCCGTCATTGTGGCCCACTTCTCGGTCATATAATGGTCTGTTTTTATGACTGTAATCTTTTTGTAGGAGTGCCTCAGGAATCCCTGTAAATCTGACCTGTTCCCTTCAAATATAACGAAGGGCTACGCTTGGCTTCCCTGCAATCCATATCAAAGCACGCTCCCAGTTTTCTCACCCCCTTCTTAATTCCAGTTACTGCAACAGTTACCATTGGTTTGATCCATTTTGTGGTTCTATCAAAACTCTCCAGTATATCCTGGGCCCGTTTGGTCTCATCGAAATATAACTTCATTGTGCTTCAAGGTTTTGCCATATAAGGTATGACCAAAGTCAATCTGGATCACAGTTGCCCATTTCACTGTGAGCCGCATGTGCCCCTGGACCACTACGTCCACAGCGCGGCTACCGGGCCTATCCGTAGGAAGAGCAAATCTCTTAACAAGGAGCATTACTACCCTGTGATCCCTTTGAGCACGTTCCAACACCTCAAACCCTACCACTCTGTGCCAGTCCCAGACCAATACCAGGGCGTAATCAATCCTAGATCTGACATTCGGGCCATAATATATGTCACTTGCTTGTTGGTCAGCTAGGAAGCGCCCATTGCAGGCACTCAACCTGGAATTATACAGTTTCATCACAATCTCAATTGCTTTTGCATAAGTTCTCACTGATGAACTAACAATCACTTGCGGGATTCCCCAAGCATCATCCTAGTCCTCCTAGAGGCCTTCCCATTATTTGGGCAGCTCTAATTGGGTATTAGAATCCCCAGGACAATGACATCTTGAGGCACCCTGCCAGCCTCTCCCCCTATTATCAATATTTTTGCTGAGAGCTGCCACTGCGTTCAACAGTCTGCTATAGACAAATAACAGAAAACTGTGGCGACTGGGGGCGATGACTTCTAGTTGCAGCAGGTCTAATGACCCTGTGATTACCTGTTTAATTTCCCAATTACGTGCTGCCTTCATGCAGACTACCAGCCCCGCCCGATGGCCTCCCCCCCTCGCACTGTATCCTCCAGGGCCCACATTTCTTGAAAAGCCATAACATCATACTCCTCCATAGCTCTGACCCACTCACTATCATTAGGATGCTTGCTGAGGCCTGCTATATCTCAGGATAACAATTTTAATGGCGGCTGCATTGCAGTTGATTGGGGTGCGGCGATCTGTGGTGGTCACTCAAAGCCCTCTAAATCGGCTGCCTTCTCCCCAGTAGCGACCATTGTGCATATGGCAGCTGTTTCCCGTTGTTGTCTCAATCTGTTGGTGCCCCAGGATTCACCTCCAGCTTGTCTGCCCTCTCCTGTGAATGAATTTAAGCACGCTACCCAGGGCAGCAAGGCTTTTAGCGAGATGTTACATTCGTCAGAGGGCGGGGGGTTTCGAAATTCAATTCCAAGTAGCACCTGCACCAAGCACTCTTCCTTCAAAAATACCTGGATGCAATCATCCCTACCATGGGCTGAACCTATTCGATTACAAGTGGCAATGTCGTTGTCGCAGATCACTGTGGTACAACCTCTCTTATGGTGCATCCAATGAAATACTTTGTTGACCAGCGCCTCTTGGTTCTCATGTCCACCCTCCGCTAGCCTTGGGACATTCACCATGACTACAAAGTGCTTCTGAGGGGCATAATTACCATACCCGTATTAAAATCTACAGGTGGTACCCAGCTTGTTTTCTTTCTGGGGGGGATGAAGGGGGGGAAGTGGGAGCCCTACTCTTAGAATTTGTCTGGCCAAATGTTGACCACACTATTGAGTGGGGTTTCCGATTACTTACATTGCCCCAGAGTGGTTGGCTGGCTTTTCCAGCCTGTTTCTGTATAACTTCCATTCATGGGGTTGCCAAATTAAGACCCCTGTTCCCTTGTCTCTGGGTGTGGAGCTGTGCACCATCCCGAAACAAGTTGGGTGCATCCACAGCCTGTTCCTGGCCCCTATTGGGCAGCAAGCGGTTTAGTGGCTTGGGGGTGTTGTCATTCATCCCTTTGTGATTTATACATGAGCAGTTGTTGCAGACCTGCAGCTAACCAATCAGTAATGACATTCTTTTCATCATAAACATTCAATAGATCTTTTGCAAACTGTGCATGAGAGGAGGACCCACAACCTTTCCCAGACCCTCTGTAGGAAACTGTATACCCATTCAGCCTGGACAACTTATGATGGAATTGCCCTGTTCCTCTTTCTCAATCTTATCTGAATCAATCTTTGCCATCACATATTTATATTCCATTTCTTTGGGCCTCCGCTCCTCCTTTCTCAAATCAAAAATAGCTTCAGCATCGGAAGTGGCAATATAAGATTGAGAAGCTCTCTTGAGATTTACTAGTGCCTTCTGTGGTTTCAAGAATAACAAAACCATTACTACTGCTAGGCCCCAGCATCAATGACACCACTAGCAATAGGTAAAGCATTTTTCCTTGATTCCCAATGATCTAACAGTTTCTGCACTAAGTCACTTTTGTTACCAGAGGTAGGCAACACCTTCTCTGCACACAACGTTTTCAAATATTCAACTCTGTGCATAGCAAGACTACTACTAGTGTATGTTTCCATACTGTAATATTGGTGAAGTAATTTTTACAGGCCTACACCCTTTAAAGCTTAAAGTAATGTGTACCAAGAACTATGGGATCACTCCAGCGAAACTACACTGAGTACCAAAGACCTTATTCTACTGGTGAGCACTCATTTGTTAAGATGTATTTTCAAAATCCACCCTGGGGATGGATTATGGGACGCCAACGTATTCTGGTGAACAGGGAGACACTGCTCTAGGGCTACAATGAGTCCACACAGAACACCACTAATAATTGCAGTTAGACAGGTAAGTACACAAATATACAGTGATTTTAGGACTTGGAAATGCATACTAAGCTAATTAAACCTTGAGGCAAATATTGTCACACACTTACTATAAAACAGGTATTTGCATTAACCCTTAGGAGAAGATAGAAAACATTTATTTCAATAATCAGTCTAAAACAGGTAAGTACTCGGATGCATAAAGTTCAATACTAAAACTTTACAGTAACCATGAAACACCTCCCTAAGTCCAGCCCAAAAATGGTTTGGGGCATTGTGCCCTAAAGTCACCAGTTCCAAAGTTATATGTTTCGGGTACGTGTTTTTATGTGATTGGACAATGCCAGTGGTTATGATACAAAATTCAAAAAGATAAGTAGACTCGTTCAATCCCACACACTAGGATAGACCTAGGAAAGTATCATTGACCAGACCTCTTCTGACCAAAATTAGGAAAGAGTTAGGGTCAGGGCTGTATGCTCAATGTAACCCAAGAAACCGACATATTAACTTACCCCTACCACCACCCCAAAACCCCTCCCCCTTCCTCCCCCCACGTACTCAGATTTCTCCAGTGACCACTGTTGAGGTTCTGAAATCCGTTCGAGATACAATCTACTGTTCTTGGTAGATTGTATCTTCCTGTCCAGGAAGGCCCAGGGACCACAGAGGCAGATGTCACTATCGGACACAGGACTTCATTTTGCTCAGTCGCAGTGCTTAGATCTCGGTTCCACACACCGTCCAGCTGAACACCTTTGGAAAGAAAAGATCAAGACTTCTGTGGAGCAGGCGACATCAGGACACCTCTAGGAAGTGGGAGGAACCTGAGGGCGTCCTCACTTCTTTTTCCCTGGCATCCTCTGCTCAGGTGGCCAGGGAAAGGCCATCGCTTTTGGATCCTGACCCTGGGGGTGGATATGCGAGGGTGGGGATCACATGGGTGGAGGGAACTTGTGGAATGGGAAGAGGATGTCCTTGGGTGAGAGATGGTATCCCCCATTCCCTTTTCATGACACTTCTGTCCAAACAGCCTTTGTAGGTTACTATCAACCTTTTCCCTTTTCTTCCTTTTTAAATGGCCCTCCAAAATGCCATTTGTATACTGGGACGAGGAAGAGACCAACCAGGAGGACACATCCTCATTTGGGCAGGGTCAACACATATTAGCCTCCTCTTGTTAATACAGACAAATATCAGTTCAATAGCACAATGAGAAAGAAACAACTGCGAGTTATGCACCCCTTTGTTCATTCGAACTTCCCTATACTCCACTTTGGTACTCAGAAGAGGAAGAGGGCCTTGGAGGAGTTCAGTTGTAATAGCCAGGCTTGTCCCGCTAATAGGCTTCATCATGGTCAGGCAATCAAAGTTAAAGACTCACACCTGCAATCATTTGCCAAGTCCCAGGTGTTTTAAAAGGGTGACCGCCCAGTACTCCCTGACTGGTCATCACAGCAGGAGTTGGGGAGCACAGACACCTCCCAATCGTTGGAAGTCTTCCAGAGAGCGAGTGGCGCTCTCGGAAGCTTCCAGTGGGGAAGAGCGGAGTTAAGCACTACAACATTCCAGGACGGCAAACGCTGCTCATTTTAGCTCCCGTGAAAGGCAGGCAGAGCGAAACGAAGCTGGAAAGCGAAGCCGGAAGACCCGAAGGAGCCGCCGCACAATATCAGAAAGTGACAAGAAGGAAACACTCATACCGGGGCGCTCCAGGGACTGGAACTGAGCATGTGTGAATACTGAGCAAGTTAAGAACTGTTATAAGTACGGTGGAAGGCCAAAGCCAGTATATCCGAATATCGAACAAGCTGCAAGCTATATCAGTGCTTTTGAAAGTTGAAACACGTACCATTGAACAACAAAGTGACTGAAAGACAAAGTATATTTGTTTACCGTATAGAACAAAAGCAAGTAATGAACATTTATGAAGGAAATAGAATCAAGGTGGTACCAATGGGAATTACCACGGAATGAGAGATGTGGTGGCAAAGCCAGAAAACTATTAAGAAGGATCTGAAATGAAAGTGGAAGCCACAAGTGGTGGCCAAGTTAAGAGATTGCTACGAAGGGGGGCGCTGTTGCGCACAACCAAGATGGCAGCCTGAAGTGAGAGCTCCGGCCCGACAGAAATCCAAATTATATTTGAATCCTGTTTCGGAGCCACCAGCGGATAGCGGAGTCGAGCAGAGGGTGAACCTTGACCCAGTCCACACCCGACTGAAATCCTGAGAGCGGCGGACTAAAGCTCACCGAGATATCGGCTTTGGCGGGGTGAGCGGGAGAAGGCCCGGGAGTGAGCCGCGAGGGACGTCCGGCTGATCTACGCCCCTGACGCTCTGGCCAGAGAGGCATAGAGAGGAGGAGCTGATGTGCCAAGGTCGCTGAGCTGGACCTGTGGGCACTGCGGATCGACACAGGTGGGCCCCCCCTGGGTCCCGTACACGTGGCTGTGCGGGCGAGTGTTGCTGGCTCGTGGGCCCTGCTCCGGACCGGCGGCGAGGTGTGACCGGGGGAGCCCGGTGGGGCTCTGCCTTCGCAGTTATTGAGGCGGTCCTGTTGGGCGAGAGCTGGAGCACCCTGCCGCAGAGCGGCGGGTGCTGAGACGCGGGCCGTCGTCGGACGGCGTGATATCCCCCCCCCTGACCTGAGCCGTGACCGAAGGAGCGACTCCATTTTCTGGCCTGTGGCCGGGACACGCCACGCATGCTATATTTTCTGCAAGTTGGTGGTAGAGACGGCACGGGGCTCGGTGCCGCTGAGACGGTGAGTTGTGCGGCATTCAGCGGTTGGGGGACAGGGTTCCTGAGGCTTTCCCCCGCGCTATAGAGCCGGACTGGATCTGGGAGCGCCACGCCGGGGCCCTGATTCGGATTCGAACATTACCTGGGATAATCGGCTCCTTTCTACGTGGGAGGACACAGTCCATTGTAAGTGGGTGAATTAACAAGTGACCACTGGCGCCTGGACATTGATGGCTCCATGAAACACTATTTTTGTGGTACCCCGGCCTGACAAGCCCACTCGACAAATAATATCCTACGCGGCACGGGCGGCCTGCCCCAGCGGTATAGTCCCACAGGATCCATAACCACCGTCGGGCTGTGGTGGTCGCCCGGCTGGTGTGGCGGACATGGGTAACACGAGGAAACTGGAAAAAGCGGCAGAGGGGGCGACCGGGAAAAAGAAAGGCCCGATGGACTCATTCACCAGTAGCCAGGCAGTCGGCCATGAACCAGATCTGTCGACAACATCAACAGCTGAACCTGGCGTGGACAGCGGCGACAGGGTTGATCGTCTTACCACGATAGTGCAGAATGGCTTCCAATCCCTAAATGTGAAGCTAGATGACATTGTCAACACTATAGGAGCACTGAAAACTAGAGTCGACAAGGAGAGCCTCAGAATCGCTGAAGCTGAAGACAGAATTGGTACAAACGAAGACACCACTGCGCAACACGATCGTGAAATAGCGCCGCTTAAAGCAGGCATGAACGCGTTGCAAAGTAAATGCGAGGACCTAGAATCCAGATCCCGAAGGAACAACATTCGGAATGTGGGGGTTTCTGAAAAGTTTGGGAAAGGCGCAATGGAACAGCAAGTGGAAAACCTTCTTAAGACTCTTTTTGGGACAGAATCCTTTTCGAGCCAATTCCTGGTTGAGCGAGCACATCGCACTCTGGCCCCCGTGCCGAAACCGGGGCCCGCCGCGCACCATCATTGCCAGACTGTTGAATTACAGAGACAGAGATACAATACTTAGAAAGGCAAGAGAAATTGGGACACTACAATATGAGGTGAACCGCATACATGTTTATCCGGACTTTGCTGCGGGAGTACAGGCTAGCAGGCGATCATATGAGCCGGTCAAGCGGCTACTGAGGGCACGTCAGGTCCCATATGCGCTGATATTCCCGGCCAAAATGCGAATCCAGTATGGAGGTAGAGCACACTTTTTCAAGACCCTGGCCGCCGCTCTGGCGTATGTGGAAGCAACTATACCCCTACCACCTAGAGGCCGTGGGCCGGACCAGAACGGAAGATCACCTCCGGGAGGGGGAGACCGGGGCCCTGTTGACTGAACCTGGTTGCGCACATATCCTTTGTTGCTGCTTTGTTGATGTGTAACGGAATTCTGCGCCCGCTGGGGGGCTCTGAGTAACGTTCGAAGCAGGTCGTGAGCCCGCTCTGGTGGCCTTGTGACGACAACGTGGCACCCACAGGAAAGTTCCTAAAAGGTTTAAGGGTATATTGTCAAGTTGGGGCAGATGATGTGGGTGGAGGGTGGGGTTGGGGAAATCGGGAGGTTAAAGAATGTTATTGCTACCAGGGCATGTTAGGGACCTGGGGTGTGGATTGGTTTAATTTCAGTTCCAGGTTGGTTGAAATCAGGTCTGGCGGGTGCACGATGGGACCCACATCAGGTAAACTCAAGGTATGGTGGAAGCAATGGCACGGCTTGGATTCTATGTATGGGGGAACGGGTGACGGGGTGAAGATAACCTTATTGTCTTGGAATGTCCTGGGGCTAAACAACCCGATGGAAGCCAGGAAGGTAGGGAACTATGTCACCAGGCACGGTCCTCAGATCCTAATGCTCCAGGAGACGCACGCTCAGGGAGCGCTTAACCAAAGCATAATGGCTAAATGGGGCAAGCTATGTTATTATACAGAATATTCCTCACAATCCAGGGGGTCATAACACTCATACATCCTGCATTAGGATTCCGTACTAAGGGACACGAGGCAGATCCAATGGGAAGATATGTGTTGGTGTGGGGGGAAATGGCCGGTAGACAAATAACCCTGGTTAACACCTATGGCCCTAACATAGATGACCCAGATTTCTATCTGAAAATACTCGACACTCTGAACAAGCACGACACAACAACTATTATATGGGGCGGCGATTTTAATGTTGCACTCGACCCCATGTTGGATAGGTCAACTAATGTGGTGAGGGCGCCCACGAAGACGGCGGTAACCCTGAAGCAACTCCTTCCGCAGTTGTCACTGATAGACGCTTGGCGGGTGGTGCACCCGGATAATAGGCAATATACATACTACTCATCCGTGCATGACAGTGAATCGCGTATAGACTACTGGTTCATATCCTCAGACATCGCGAATACGCTGCCACTCTGCACGATCCTCCCCCGCACGCTGTCCGATCACTCTCCGGTCTTACTGAGCCTCGTGTTCCAGGATGTTCCCAGACAGGCTAGAAGGTGGAGAATGCCGGGGGGATTGCTGGGAGATGCAAACGTGGCCGAGACACTACATGAGGAGATAACCAACTTCTTTGTAGACAACCTGGGGACGGTAGATCGGATATCCACGGTTTGGGAAACATTCAAGGTTTGGGATAGACGGATCCTTATGTACAAATCAACGGGACTCTTGAAGGGGGTGCGACGGGACCTCAAGGTGGTGGAACGGGAACTGAAAGAACTGGAGGAGGTATACAGCCGCACTAATGATAGGGACAGCCTTGCTGGAATTCATAAACTCCTTAGGAACTTTGACAATTTAGCCACGAGGGAGGTACGATACATCGTGGCCCCCATGCGGGCGCGTCGCTACGGAGAGGGGAATAAGGCGGGAAAGATGCTGGCCAACTTGATTAGGAATGAAACAAATAACGCCCCGATACCCGCCATTGAAACAGCTCCAACTGTAATGGTCACAAGCGATAAAGGTATTAATGATGAATTTGTTGAATTCTACAAAGCACTGTATGCGAATAGAGACCGGAAAACCCCCACTGAGATAAAAGAATACCTGGCCTCACTGGGTTTTCCGACGCTCCCAGACGAAAATAGATTGGCTTTGGAGCTACCTGTCACAATAGAAGAAATCGCTGAAGCGATCAAGGATCTCACATCGGGTAAAGCCCCGGGTTCTGATGGACTGGGGGCTGAATTCTATAAGGAGTTCCATGAGGAACTGGCCCCTATTCAACTCAGAACGTGGGATGAGGCCCTCCAACAGCACATATTGCCCCCTACAATGAGGGAAGCTATTATTACGGTGCTTCCCAAGCCCAGATGCCCGCCCCAGAATATGTCCTCTTACAGACCCCTCTCGCTCATAAATACCGATGCAAAAATGTTCGCGAAGGTCATGGCCAATCGTATGCTACCCATGGTTCCAGCACTGGTCCACCCGGACCAAAACGGGTTTATTCCCCAGAGGTCTACTGCGTTGAACCTCCGCAGGCTGTTTGGGATCATGGCACAAATTGACCCGGGCAGGCAGGCGGTCGCGGTGTCCCTCGACGCTGAGAAGGCATTTGACTCGGTCTCATGGGAGTACCTCTTCTCGGTGTTGGAGGCGTTCAGGGTGGGACCCATTTTTATCAGATATGTCCGTCTGCTCTATACAAAGCCCGGGGCTAGAGTCTGTACTAACAGAACCATGTTTGACATGTTCGAACTGGGGAGGGGCACAAGACAGGGGTGCCCGTTTTCGCCAGTCCAATTTGCTCTAACAATAGAGCCCATAGCTGCTGCAGTTAGATTGCGACACAAAGATAAAGGTATAGTCATGAAAGGCTCCAATCAGCTGATCTCACTTTATGAGGATGACACGCTGTTATATATCCGTGAACCCGACAAAAACCTTGCACCCATAATGGCAGATATACACGAATTTGCTGATTACTCCGGTTACACCGTGAACAATACTAAATCAGAAATTTTCCCACTCACCCCTTGCACTAAATGCCCGGAAATGACAGATGGCCTTAAATGGTCGGAGGGATATATTAGATATTTAGGCGTTCTGGTCTCCAGGAGCAAACAATCTTTATTTACTGACAACTACGAAGGGGCGCTAAAGTCAATTAATGCGAAACTAGCGATATGGAGGCACCTCCCTATCTCACTGCATGGCAGGATAGCAGTACTAAAAATGACCGTCCTTCCTAAGCTACTATATCTGTTTGTGAATATCCCGATATGGCCAGGCAGGGAATTCTTCTCCAGGCTGCGATCAATGGTGACCACATTTCTCTGGAACGGGAAGACTGCTAGAATGGGATGGGAGAAAATGGTGGAACCATATAGTTCTGGAGGCATAGCTGCCCCGGACTTTGAACTCTATTATCTAGTTGCACAGGTGCAATTCGCGAGATATTGGTATGAGACGGCAGAAGATGCATCCCACGCATGGGTAGAGACACACACAGTTGCACCCTCTGATGTGAGATCAATTATTTTCGACCCACGACATAGAGACATGTGTGTGAATATGATCCGGCGAGCTGCACTGTCCGGTCTTGGGGGGGCAATATGTCGGAGACTTAAAATTGAAAAACCTTATAACCCGCAAATTCCCTTGTGGAACTTTCCCAGCATTCCTCCCACGTTTGATACGGACATGCAGGAAGCATGGGACCCTAACGGGGAAATGGTGGTAGGGGACATGTTCATAGAGGGGAAATTTGTTAGCTTAATAGATATTTTAAGGGCCTTGGGGAGAGGACCGCTTCGGACACTCCAGTATTACCGAATGAGATCAGCATTCCAGGCTAGATGGCCCCTATTTCCTGATGAGCCACTTTCACACCCATGTTTACAATTGATCACAACTCAGGGGGGTCTGTGAGTCTCCAAATTATATGCATCGGTGCAGGCCCACACCCCCACAACCAACAATGTGAAAGTAAAATGGGAAACATATTTGCAGATGCCCATACCTGACAAGAGAAATGGGTGAAGTATTGTTCACGCACTAAAAAGGTTTCGCTCAATGCAGGACTACGCCAGATACAATTTAAAATTCTTAATAGGCTGCACTATACGCCGGCCACAGTGGCGAGGTTTTTGCCGGACTCCTCGAGCAAATGCCCTAAGTGCGGCACCCCACAAGCAGGGTCCTTCCACATGTATTGGGACTGCCCTGAGCTGCAGCGGTTCTGGGGGAGGGTGGCTGAGTTGCTGGCGGAAATCACACAAATATCCCCATTCCTGTCTCCACAAAAATACCTGTTTGGTGATATTGGGAAGTGCTTTGAGAGAACTAGAAGACTCTTTAATGTTTCTTGCGCAGTTGCTAAAAAATGTATCCTCCAGGCTTGGAAAAGCCCTACACCTCTGAGCATGAACACCATTCTACGAGAATTGACATATGTGAATGAGAATGAGGAACAATATGTACTGACTCAGTCGAGAATGAGCCGACCGAAGGACATCTGGGGCCCGTTCAGGACATACTTATGTGAACTGCTGTCGGACAATGTGAATATGTATCACCTGTGAAAATGCAAAATGTGCCACTGTATGATATTCTTGTTATGTTGTTGGAGCGAGTTGTGTACCTGCCACTTACTCAATAATAAGATGTTAAAAAAAAAATTAAATATTGCTACGAAGGATATGAGATGTGAAACTGAGCACTGGTTGAATATAAATGAATTCATGGAACTGCAGGTTAAGAGAGTAGAAACCTGTGTTGGCAAAAGCTAGAGGAGTACAAGAAGCATACTGAAGTGCACAGGGGTATCAGTTGCATGACCTGTGATGGGTGGACCATGTTGTCCGACAACTGCGCCTAGACCCTGTGAACCCCTACTTGGGAAAAGCCAAGGAAAGCAAAGATAAAGAAGTTCATGATTTGCAACAATCAAATGCACAGGGGTATTGGTTGCGTGACCTGTAATGGGTGGACCGTGTGGCCCAATAACTGCGCCTAGAGGGAAGATCCCACTAGGAAAGAGTCTAGGAAAGCAAATGTCAAGATGTTTGTGTTGGGGGAACAGTTGTTGAAATGAATTAAAAAGGAAGAAGTGCCCTCTATGTGAACTATTGAAAGCTGGAAGATTTTAATTGGTATGGTTTTGAAAGTTGGAAGAGTTGAACTCTTGGGGAAGGGAACCCCGAGATGTGGTTAACTGGAGCAAACTCCTAGAGAAGGAAACCACAAGACTATGTGAACTGTGTTGAACTCCTGGAGAAGGGAACACTGATGTTTCTTTGTGGAACTATTGTGAACTTGGGGAAGGGGCAGCCGAGTTTAAGGCAAGAGCTGGAAGAAGCTCAGAACTTTATTTTTGAACACTATTCCTTTTTGCTGCTGACATCCCTACACATTATATACAGTTAGTTGTGAAGGCAAGTATAGGTTTTGGACTTAGAATGGGGACGGTTGCAGTATGGTAGCCTAAGAGAGAGCTGGTCAATATAACAGTTGGTCCAGGGACATTTCTGAAGGCTCAGATCCTTGAGCAGGGGTCGAGGCCGGTTGTTCACACCGGTCCAGAGATCAAACCACGCAAACAGGTCTTCCTGAGAGACAGAGACAGAGGAGCAGGTCTTCACCGGGACTTCACTGGAGATGGTGCTGGTCAGCTGCATGAGTCATTCTCTTGTTGTCAGCAGCCAGCACGTCTTTATAGGGGTCTTGGCTCCAATGATGATTTATTGAATGGTGTCAGGAGTCTTCCTTTTATCCAAAATCTGGACTGGAAGCTTACCCAGGTTCACCAATGATAAGCATCTGCACCATTCAAACTGGCAGTGGCTATCCAATCCTTGATAGCCACTTGCAACAACATCTATCCTGCAACAGACATTCAGGCATCAGGATATGTACTTGTACCAGAAAGTCCCAGCCCCCACATTTGGGCATACACACAAACTGCCTCTTTGCCCCGAAAAGCAGTAGCTTTCCCTGGGCAAGGGCTTCTGATGTATGGCAATTCCAGACACAAGAGGGCAGGATGAAGTCCAGAGAAAATACGGCTAAAGGACAGGCAGAAACCTTGTGGCACAGTGATCTTAGGGAACTAGTCAATGTGGCGGGTCGGTAGGAGTCGGACACGTTAAGGACAAGTTACTTTTCTTTAATGAAATTATAGGTAAAAAGGCCCAACTTTCCCAATCACTAAAGGGATCACCCTACCCATCTAAATCAACTATAGGTGCTTGTCTGCCTTCAGGAAGTCAAAATGTAACGGTCATCCATCTCAAACCTAACTCTACCTGACCCGAACACAAACCTGAATAACTCAAAACAGGCCAAAAATATTGTTCCTCTTCTCTTGGTCGTTTCTCTTCTTGCCTTCCTTCCAACGGCTTTCTCTTTCAATCAGTATCGTATATCCTGGGGTTATTGATGCTCAAATATCTCGGTTGAGAATATGCGCTTTAATGAGTTATCTTTCCTAATGATCTCTTGAGACTTACCTCATGAACTCCTGTATCTCTTCCCATATACTTGTGTGTTTTGCAGTTTCTTTAATGCCAACTTAACAATTTTCCTTGGAATGCTTTCTCACCCTTGTGTCTTTAATCTTCTAGTGTTTATATTCTTGAAGGTTAATCTTCCCTGGGTTTTGTATGACTTTATGCGAACTATGGTTTCCCCTCTGCTGGGTTGTTAGTACTAGATTGTCTCTTTTCCGATTCTGTTCCCTTAACAGTCTCTTTTCACAACACTTCTTACACTGATTCGGGGTGGGCTCTTTCCTTTCCTTAAGGCTTTTTTTTTAAATGTGTATTTGGTTTATTCAAAACCTTTACAAAAATACATCTCACATAACGAATACATTAAAATCACATGAATTACAATCAGGATTCATAAGTACAAACCAGTTAATTTATATTTTTGCATTTACATGATACATAATTCAATTCTTAAAATGTACTTTGATCAACAAACTTATTGTAGTTGTACATTAATTATGGCTAAAAAGCGAGTAAGAGCAATGATTAGTGCTTGGTTTTCACCCCACATGAGATGTAACCAAAATAATTTCTCAAAAATTTAGATACACCTAAATTATCTAGCCCAAAGATACCAAGCCTGGTGGATTCGAGGTAGGGATAACTAGTTACAAGGCGTTTCATTGTTTCCAGAGAATCAGAACCATTGCACATTCGACAGCACAAGTTGTCCTCTTGACCTTTGGTATGGTCCAATATGGTTTGCGCTCTCTAGTTGCAAAATGATTAAATTTAAAGCGCATGTACAGTGCTTGTGCGCGAGTACAAGGAAAACGCAAGAGATATGGATTCAAATGTTCTCTTTTGTGGGTAAAATTTGCATACTCTTTAAGAAGCCTATAGCCACTTAACAATTTGATGGTTATTAGACCAGTCAGAGTTAAAACGTTCTCTTTTCACACTACCTGGACGATTATTAAGTTCTTCTTCCGTTGAGGCTTCTTCCTTAAGGCTCTGTACCTGGGGGTTTCTCCCTTTCTCCCAGGGTATTATCTTCCAATTTTTAGAAGTTTCCAATACAGCGTTATTCCTCACGGAATTGTACGATCGGACCGAAAACAAAAGGTCTGACCGTACAAAAAGTCAGAAAAATTGCTACCACCAAATGTTCGAACACCAAAAGTTCGAACCTTTGGTGGTAACATTGTAGGTAATTATAATAGAAAAATAAAGACTGCGGGTGTTGCGGGGGTGTCCCCCGCAACACCCCGCTCACTATACTTTACAGTACAGTGAGCGGGGTTGCGGGGGAAACCCTGCAGCTCCCGAAAAAAAAAAAGAAAAGGACCCTGCGGCGCCAGTTACAGATCACGGAAGTGAAAGGGAACTGGCGCTGCAGGGACACAGCGCGATGCAATGACAGGTAAGTGGGGTGTGGGTATGTTGGGGGTGTGGGTGGGGGTGAGTGAGGGCAGAGGGGGGTTGCAGGTATGTAGGGGTTTTGAACGTGTGCTCGCAAGGGAAATGTACAAACCTTTTATGGTTCCTACATTTCACATGCGATTTCGGCCGTGACAAAAATCAGCCGCGGTCGGATCACGTAGATCCTTCCTCACACATGGTTATTGACCTCACATAACTCAAATTCTGCTAATTTAATGTTCGACTTTCAGACTTGTGATTGTGCAAAGTTTCTCTTTTTCTCATACATTTCCCCTGTGGCCTCCCGCCTTTCCCGTTCTCCCGGGTACCTCTTCTGACACAGGGCACCTCGGGGGGGATCAGCGTGCAGTAGAGTTTTCAGTTTCCCGATTCCTCTTCTCTGTGTCTGGTCTCTTCGGCGTCTCATTCTTAGCTCCTTGGCAGCGGGATGCTGTCTATGGAACAGGGTCGCAGGGAGCTCGTAGCACTTCCTCCTCAGGCGGTCTTGGTGTCATTAACTGGATCCTGCGTCCACCACAATGCAGCACTCGATGCAGGACTTTGGTTCCCGTTTGGGCAACGGTTCTCCCGTTGTAGGTTGCAGGATACTGCGACTCTCTGGTGTCTCAATCTGGCGTTCCTCGACTGTCCAAAAGTCAGGGGATTCGCGACCTCGTTCTGCTCCGCCTTGCCAAGGCGTAATGGCATCAGAGGGCTGCCCCTGCTTACCATGCTCTCTCCCTTCCCAAGAGCTACTTGTTCCAGTTATGTACATGTCTTTGTAAAGAGACATTTCCTTTTTCTTTGTGTATGGCTGGTTTGTTCCCACTTTGCTTGAAGCGAAATATAAGGATGACAGATCAGTCTTCTTAGCTGGCAGTCACATATAGGTAGATATGGTATTGGACCTAGGGGTTTCCTCATCGGAACGGGGGTCCTTGTCTCCTAAGGGGGAGTCACTCCCATTGAGGTCCCAATTGGCCATGCCCCTAGGGAGGGTCTTGCGGGCCTGGCTAGTGTGACGAATCAGAGGATGTCATCCCTTCTCCCCTAGGGGGAGACCTTTCACATGGGGCCAGGGCGGTGCATCCACAGTACAATAAGCCCCTGGGGGTGGTGTACCGGGGGAGGATCGCATGGGAGAGGAAGACCCTTATGGGATTAGAGACAGCCATCCCCTGAGAAAGGGGTATACCTCCGCTTTCGTAACCTCCCCTCTGTGCCAAAGCTAAACCCTTCTCGCATAATTTCCTTCAGTGCTAATATCTTTTGTTCTAAAGTCAGCCAACCTAATATGTTAGACCTGACTAAAAATACTATTTGCTTTCCATACACTTCCAATGCAAGTACTGTGAAGATCACTCCAGAGAACAAGAGTGAACGGTCTAGTCTCTCACGGCACTTGATTGATCAAAGGCAATACAAAATAGCAGAGGGAAGTCAACATATAGCGAGACATCCTCTGAGGAGGAAACCCGGGAGACACCGTCCTGATCAGCAGGAAGAAGAATCGCAAAACGCTGTGCACAGAGGCAAATGGGAGCACAAAAGTAGTCCAAGACGAAGGTATTACGCCGACCGCTGCCAAAGAAACCCTCTGGGCGTCCCAAAGTCTGTGGAGCTGCCGGAGAGCAAAATCGCAGCTTGAGAATGAAGCAGTGACCTGCGAAGCAACCACCAACGAGAGGAGATAACCTGACCGCTGCTGGAAGCCAAATCCGCAGTCCGAGAAGGAAGCAGTAACCGGCGGAACCACCACCGTCCCGAAAAGGCAGTCAAACGCTACCGTAGCCTATGAGCAGGAAGACACTAAACACGCAAACCGGTGCCCCTACAGACCAAGAGGTGATAGCGGTCCGGGAGGTATCGGGGATCAACAACAGAGCATAAAATAAGGGTCTGGGACCCTGAGAATAACAAAAAGAAACAGGTGTATGCTTGGCAGAAGAGTAAACCAAGCAGGCAAGAGACACTATTGCAAATTTTGGACCTGCACCGATATATGAGCCAGAGAAACCGGGACCCTGAGAGAAACCGAGACAGACATGAAAAACACCTATGCTTGGCAGGAACACCAAGATGGAATAATACCACAGTGAGAGAGTCTGGGACCCGCACCCATTTGAAAGGCTAAGAATAAGGTGAAATTCAGTCAAGAAAAACAAAAAAGCAGAGAACTTTTATTCACCTTTGGGAAAGCTCGGAAAGCCCTGGGAAGGGAGACCAGTCCCCTGGCTGAGTGAACACTGTTTACTTTTGGAGTTGTTTTTCCTCATACAAGAAACCACATAAGGAGGGTTCCATGTGAATGTCCCAGCAAAAATGTCACCTGGCAAAAAAGTTGCCAGAAAATTGCAGTTTTTTGCAGGGACATCATCACATTGAACATGCAGGGGGTGGGGGAAGGTTTAAAGGGGAGCGGGAGACACACCTGCAAACCCCCGCTCCACTTGACCCCATATATATAGTCACCATATATAATGTCGCCACAACCTTCTACCAGTGACATTATGTATGGAGACCATATATATGGGGATAATATTATCGTATACCATAGGAGGAGACGAGATCACACCTTGTGAAAGGAAACAAGAAGGAATCCAGGGGAAAGGAGCTAATGCCTGGATATTCAAATACGACTGTGAAAAAGGAACACCTGCTTTTTTTATTTGGCAACCCGAGACATTAGGAACTTTCTGTTGACAAGAACTATCAGTATCACTTTTGTTGTGAATATAGTATCCTTTCACATTAGGCTCAAGTTATTAGTGTTTGGGTAAGAAGCAGGGTTTTTCGACATAACAGTGAGGGACTATTTATTTCACATCCTGATGTTTACATTAGAGTCCTTTGAGGAAGGGTAACCCCTTTTAGCTTTAGGGACAAAGAGGTAGTTTTTCCAACCCTTTAATTGGTTAATAAAAGTTTATAACCAAAACTATGTCAGCTTTGTGTCCGAGCCTTACATCTGTTCCCTTACACCAGCCTCAAAGGGGGTGGCTCCCCTTGGGTAGAAGGGATAAATACTGGTAATTTGTCACGACACCTTTAGTAGCCATCCGAGGTAAATCCACAGGTGCAGGAGTAAAAATTAAAAAACATGGTAGGAAAATATCCGCTGCCACCAGTCCATCCTATAAATCTGCTGGTCTGGAAATAACGTGCCAGTAATTCCATTTTCCAGCATGTTTCAGACCGACAGAGTACAGGCTTGCCGGTGGGGTAGCCTGATTTACCTCCAGCCAAGAGTTGGAGGTAAATCAGACACCCCACCAGCAAAAAACAGCTGGTAATACTGGCAATCCCCCCATGGAGTACAATAGACTCCATAGAATGGGGATTTACCTACCGTTGTCTGCACCTGTAATTATGTCGGTAATTCCTGCCGGTAATGGTAGGTCTGTAATTCTGGCGGGATACCGGCAAATTTATAATGAGGGCCATTGTAATATAATCAAAAAACAGTACAGAAAAAAGTTATAAGGCTACAAAGTATCCTTCCTACCCACACTTCACTTTAGAGTGAGGTGTGCAATTCTAACATTACAAGAAATTCACCAAGAGAGACATATTTCTCAGTACTGTTAGACTTATGGACTGTCAGTTTCCTTCCTAAGAATAATCCACAAAACAGGTGAAGTAAAGCAGAAGGATTTACATACTTCCAAAATGTCAGGCCAGGAGTCAAAACAAAGCAAAACGAAAGGGCGGTGTTGGGAAGAATTCTCATTTCTGTGCCAATTCCATTCACCCTTAGAGACCCCCAGCACTTTTGCTGGAATTTAGAACTAACTTTTTAATTTTAACCCTGGAGTGAGTGAGACCTTTTTCTCACTCTCCCATGTGTTTTGACCTGATTTGGATTATGTGTTTCTGCTGTTTTTGGAGTATGACAAACTCCATAGGCATCTACTTTTTGTATGATAACACACAGCACCTTCAGTGAAGTGTCACAGAGAAATCCTTGTAGATTTCTCACAAGGTTTAAATACCTTTTCTGGTGTGAACTACTGTTCCTAAGAATAGTAAAGTGAAATTGACTTTACTTACCTTTTCTCTTTGGTGGGTTACCTAGCAGCCCCTTACCCTACATTCTCATGTAACATTCTTATGTTACCCTCACTACTTTAAATGGCTGGTGGCAGTGGTTTAATTGTCCTACCATTGTGCTTTAGTACCGTAGGCTGAACCCTCAGGTGCAGTACAGCACCCCTGGGTGACCATTTTGACAAAATGGCCACTGACTTCTTTTTTCTCCATTTTTTGTTTGGGAGGTCATTCTGGGGTTTTACTCTGTGCGTCGGGGCAGATTAGAGCCCTTTGTTCATTTTGCCTTTGGCGGGCTTCAGCCCTGAACCCCGCCTCTGGCTCCAGTATGTCAGGAAGGACAGGATGTGATGGAGGGTCCCGAAACTCCCCTGTCCTTTGTCTCTAGGAATGCCTTAATGCAACCAGTTCCGATTGGCTGACTGGCTGTAATTACAGACGAGCCATCCGGCTGTGTGACTGACAGCCTAGGCTTTGCATGAATGGGAGAAACCTGCTTAAAAGACAAGGGTTCTGGGACTAGAGAAAGAGTCAACCACTGGGAGAAACACCCGACAAAGAAACTGTGAACGAAGTTTGCTGCATCCTCCTGGACCTTTAAATTGTCATGTAAAGCCCTTCCTGTTGCTGTGCTGAAACTCCTTTATATTCAACAAAGAAGCTCCGGAAGGGACAACTTCTTCCCTTGGGTTAGTGGGACCAACTAACCCCGAGACGAACTCCACTGGACCATCTTCCCCGACTGCCTGTACTTCTTTTCTGCTCCAAGAACCAAATACCTGCCAGGGGTCGAGAAATCCGTAGTCAAGTGCAACGTCCGAAATCTAACTAGACGCTCCAGAAGTCTCCTAAGGACCCTCCAGAAGTAGGACGACAAGAGCTTGAGTACCCTCACCAGAGTGCAGGGCTCAAGGAAAGAAGGAAGCCAAACCGGTATCCAACATCTGCAACAGTTCTGTTTGCCAAGCTCTGAAACCGGCAAGTGCTGCTGAACCGAAAAGAGCCCGTAGCTACCAACGACCTCCCAAGTACCGCTGCATGAGCCCTCCAGATGTCCTCCCTCTTGTCCCCACGACTGAGGCTCAGGAACACGGGATCTGAACGGCTGTATCAAGACAGACTCCAGCGGGACCACTGTTCTTCAAACCAGATGTACTGTTTAGACTTGGGGCACTTACCTCATTGTTTTTTAGCTGTGCTCTTCTCAGTTGGGAATTACAGTGGCTTACTTTTAGAGTTGATTTGAACTCTGTTAGTGAACTCTGTTAGTGATTCTTCTACAAACTCTCTAACTTTGTGCAAAACTTTTATCTAAGAATTGTCTCAGCTCCAAAGACTGTTTCAAATTGACTTTGGCTGCCCTGGCTCCCTGCAGACTCTTCTAGGCCATCAACATTGATATTGTTTGTCCCTCAAAGGTGGTAACTTGTTTTTGGACTGTTACTGCTGGGAAAAGCTTGTCTAGATTTCACTGGAAGATTTAAGTGTCTTCAAATATACTGAGAACCTGTGTAACCTTTTCCTCCCTTAAACCTCAGAATCTGCAAAGTATAACTAGCGGGATATATAAATGTCATTACTGTCCTTGTGATTGAAGTCACCTCAGGATGTAGGAATTGTGTATGAAGCATATCCAAATATTATCCACCAATTTGTTCTGATTCTGAAAAGTAAATCTACATTGTCACATGAATTGCATTTTTAAAGAAGGATCTTTTAAAAATGTATGTTAAATAAATAACTATTTATAAAATAAACCTTGAGTGTAAGTGTTACTTGTATTTACACATTTCATTGGTAGAGCTCTACAGCTCACATTTACCCCTCTTGAGATAGGCCTGGCTGCTCAGTCACACTACCAACTTGTGTAGTACAGATCTATACCAAAGGGTGGGTTTCCTAATACCAAGCAGATAAGTGCTGTGTAGTCTCACACAGTGTGACTACACCAACTCTTACCTAAAAGGTCTCCTATAGAGGTCTATGGGAGGAAAGCAAAAAAGAAAGCCTCTTTCCTAACATCTGTGCCATCTCTTGATAGGAGTTTAGCCTTTTCCCCCCAGGAAAGGCAAAGAAATGGCAGAATGTGAGGGTACAATCTTAGTCACTCGCTGGAAACACAGCCCTCCCTTTCCAATTAGGAAGATTTCCATATGGGCAGCAGGTGGGAGGGCGATGAGGAATCTGTCCGAAGAATTAACGTATCCAGCAGTAAGAACGTTACCGAAGGTAAATCATTTCTTCTTCTAATGGACACAGTCCTCCTACAGATGCCTCATCTTGTGACTCCGTAAACTATACTATAGAAGGCGCTGGTTGTGGGGTTGGAACAAGTACTCGGAGGAGGACATTTTGAAGGACTGATTTTGTAACTGAGCGTCATTTGTAATCAGGGAATCTAGTAAATAGTGTTTAGAAAAGAATGTAATGATGCCCAAGTCACTGCTCGACCATTGTCTGTGACTGCTACACCTCTTTGAAGAGTGGAAGTCGCCATTGTGAGATTGTTCTCTTTGAAATAGTCTTAATTTCTCTGTGGCCAGAATAACCTATGAATAACGAACAGTCTGAAATATTTTGTGTTGGATAGGTAGAATTTGAATGCTCAATGGGGTCCAGTCTGTCGAGTCTTTCCGCTGCTTTAGAAGTGCTAGGCAGCAGAGAAAAGACTGGCAAATGTATCTTCTGTGACAAATGAAACTCGTCACTCACCTTAACTAAAAATGACAGTGTGACTGCGAGAGTCACATTGCTGTTTCAAACTTTTACAAATTCCTGTGAACTAGATAGGGCCTACAGCTCAAATTCGCCCGAGGTCAATGCTGCTATAAAGTTTACCTCGAAAGAGAAGAGCCTTAATGGGCATCTATGCAAGGGCTCAAATGGGGCAATCATCAAAAAGGTCAGAACTAAATTTAGGGATCATTCTTTGAGCTCAAAGGGTTGCAGGAAGGGAATTAAGGAGTCCTGTTCAAAATTGAAAGACCATGAGCATCGCATAATAGGATCTCTGCTCAGGAGTCTTCTTGAAAACTGAAAGTGCTGTTAAGTAACCTTTAACCTGTTTTAACATTCAGGCCTGAATTAGCCATAGAAAGTAAAAACTCGAACACTGTGCCAGTAGAGCATGACAAAGGGGCTAGATCTCTGTCCCGGCATCAATTTACAAAATTCTGCCAGTGAAAAGCATACACGAACTTGGTTGATGGTCGCCTAACAGAAAGCATCACACCAAAAACCTCCCCTGAAAGATCCCAATCCTTGCACCATAAAATCCACGAGTGAAGGCAGAGATTCCCAGCATTGCGGTGAAGCAACCTGTTTGATTAGGTTTGTAGATCTTTCCTGCATGACCAGTGTGTCAAAGTGCCTGGTTCTCCGATTTAATGGAGGGTGGGGCCGCAAAACGGGCACTGCGTCCTAGGATAGCAGTCCATACTTCAGCCCCTTTAAGAGAACCGAGGAGCAGCATTCCTGCTGGTCCAGCAGCACTGACACACTCTTGAAGGACAAGAGGGAGTTAGGAACGCCAGTATGGCAGATGTATTGTCAATGTTGCAGTCAGATCCACCCAGGCCCAGAGAACTACGATTCCCAAGTTCCCCAGGAAAAACTGCCACAAGCGATCCAGAGAGGGTGGAAGGACGGGCCAAAGCACTATAAAACCTGAAGGGCTCAGTTATTGGGTGGTGGTGGTGGTACGAGGAATAGCTCCTTCAGTGCTAGATTGAGAGAGGAAGAAAATAAACTGTGGAAGGAGTTGAAAGCAGAAGACTGGAGGAGAGCGCCTAAAGCCAGGGGAAAGCAGGAGTCAGAAGTCTGTCGGAGAGACCCAATACGTTGGTGTAAGGAGCCTGCCGTGAAGACCTAGGAGGGCAGGTAAAGGCAGAGCGAAGGGCGGGGTGTTAAGAGACCCAGTGGTCTGGAGGATCCTGGAGGCTGGGGAAAGGGAAGGTCCAGAATGTGACAGAGATGGGGGAGAAGTGGAGAAGAGTTGTGCTTCTGATGAAATACAAAGGGGTGAAGAAGGTACGAGAGTAAGGAGTGAATTGGGGAAGCAAAACTGAACTAATAGAAGTCCCAAAAAGGCTGAAGATGACGCTAAAAGGATTGAAGAACTTGGGAGAGTTGAAAGAGACTTGGAATATCTTAAGTGGTGTGAGAGAGGGATCCAAAGGAATGCAGAAGTAAAGGAGAATAAACAGCTATGGAAAGAAACTATTGATGAGGGAAAGGCGAGAACAGGAGTTACAGGAAAGAAAAGCACAGGGGAGGAAGTAGTTGAAGGAAGTAAAGGAGCGGAGAAACCTCATGAAGGTGTAAGAGGAGATAGAAAGAAGTGAAGGGAAATATGTTGGATATCCTCCAGGATGGGGGGGGGGACTGTAGGAAACACTGAGGAGGTAGGGGGAGGACCATTAAAGAACTAGGAGAGGGGGTATAAGAGCAAAGCGAAGGTGGTCGTTAGGAAAGATTTCTCTTTTGGCAACTTTCTCTCCATAGTTTGTATGGCCCTGCAATCTCTTTGCTTTGTTTTTAAACCTGTTCTGACTTCAGGGAAATTTCAGACCATCAGTACTGGGAAACTATGCTTACCTTTTGCCTTTTGTGTCTTTTTTAAAATTGCACACAACATCCTTCAATGCAGTGAAATGGGGATAACTTTGTATCACTCTGGCTTTTTTACACTTGAGATTTTTGGTTATTTCTATATGTGCTGTAAGGGTAAGACTGACACGAAGGGCTCATAGTGTTTGCTATAAACTTTTATTCAAAAGGTAAAAAGGAAAAGAAAACCCTATCTCAACCTAAGAGGGGTTTCCCTGCCTCAACTGAAATTACTAGTGTCAGAATGTCCAAATCAAAAGTCCCAAATGCCCAGTGTCAAAATCCTATCTCTGTCCCTTACACGCTAAGATAACTAAATCAAAGGAGGTGTTTTCTTGATCCAGAGGAACTCCTCTCTTCCCCTGGACAAAGGCAGTTCTTGTCTTAGTAAGATTTTGCCATGTGATTTCAGCCACTCCTTCGCTGTTAGAGGGCCGGGGGAGGAAGGGATGTCTCCCTTCCAGAGCTTTCCCCAGGCTTACAATGTAGTTCCTTGGGGTCCCAGGCCCTGGTTGGCAGCTCTGGCTTTCCCTCGCTGTATACTGCACTGAAGAGGAACAGCCTGGATGCACTCCCCAAGCTGTAGTGGGTCCCGGACCTTGGTGGGCAGACCCTGTTCCCTCTCACTGGGAACTGCGCTCAAGAAGAATAGCCTGGACACACTTCCCAAGCTGTAGTGGGTCCCTGACCCTGGCTGGAAGACCTGGTTCCCTCTAACCAGGTACTACAACGAAAAAGAGTAGCCTGGATGCACTCTCTAGGCTTTAGAGGCTCCCTGACCTAGGTGGGCAGACCCGGTTCCTTCTCACCAAGTACTGCAACGAAGAAGAGTAGCCTGGATGCACTTCCCAGACTGTACTGGGTAATACAGACTTGGTTCACTAACCTGCCAAGTACTGTATGACCTGTCCATCAAATTCCAGTTGTTTCCTCCTGGACCGGCCCCAGACTGTCTCCTCGTTCTTGACGTCCCGGTCAGCACCCGCTTGCACATCGGGTTCCTCATAGCTCTCGCGGTTCCTCCAGGGAGTGCTTGACAACGTGTCATGACCCTATTCAGTTTTTATCTTGTTTCTTCCAATCAATTGTCACAAACCACTAGACTGGTAAAAGTGGTTCCAATGGCTATTCGGTATTGCTCCGCACTTCCTCGTCTCAGTACTAAGTGAGTGCTGGTGTGGTAACTCACTGAAAATCCTTATCTCAGTACTCTCTACTTGGACTGCTTCAGTAAAGTACATAGGGTATGAGGGTAGGATTAATGAGGTGAAGGGAGTCTTGGGTCATGCGATTGGTTGGAATACTGCGCTCTCCTGATGTGGTTGTCACTGGTCTCAAAGGGGTTGTTCCCCTCCCCTGAGATCCACCTGCTGAGTACCAACCCCAGGGGGCCTATGGGGCAGCGGCCTCAACACCCTGGCCTGATGGGAAGGGGCTCTCCCTTCAGAAGCAGGGACGACATCTCCCCCCATCCCCCCCGGGAAAGGGTGGTACTGTCTGGTCGCATTCCACATCTGTTGTGCCAGAGAGTCTAGGTGGGGGGCATGAGCGAAACTAGTAGATTTTCCTTGGTTTTCTGTGTTTGAATGGTGCAGATCCTTACCATTGGTGGGCTTGGACTTTCTTCCAGGCTGGATTTTGGATAAGAAGAGGACTCCTGCAGCCATTTCTTCAGATCAGCATTGGAGCCAAGATTCCCTCGTAGACTAACAGCAAAGTGAAAATCTGAAGAAGACTCTTGCAGATGCCTGCATCCCTTCCTACGTCTGGCCTGGTGAAGCCCTGCTGGACTATCTGATCTCTTGAAGATCCTGAGCAGTGTTTCAGCCCTTGGACTAGTGGGCCAAACTAGTCTCGATGCCTTCTAGAGGATCCAACTGTCCTGAGCCTTCGGAAGTGTCCCTGGACTACACAGTGGACTGACCAGCTCTCTCGTGGTTTACCTTGACAGAAGGGTTGCCGTTCCGTGGTTGCACCAGGAACTTTGGTGGTTGCCAATTTATGGTACAAGTCTCCTTCCCTTAGAATATCAGCGTCACAGCAGCAAGAGATCCCCTCCTAGAGAAGCTTCTTCAACTGAGAAGGATCACCTGCTGTCATCTGTGTGAGGTGTCCATCGCTGAAACTCACCTTACCCCGTCCTGTGAAGTGTCCTGAAGAGGCCTGCATCAGTGAAACTCGCATACCTTTAACACCAGAGGTTGCATCTTGCATTGGGACCTGACAAGGAGAATCCTTGCACCCGCAGCTCATCGGCACGTCTCACTGGCACCAATGGTGCTAAGTCCAACCTCCAGTGAACCCCAGTCGAACCCTCCAGTCATCTGGGAAAATCAGAGTCAGGGTGGTAAGTAAATGCAAAAAATGTGTGACGCCCTGTCCTCCATAGGATAACATTGGGAATAAGTCCCTTTGGTCCTGATTCACATAAGCGTTTTAGAATGGCAAAACCCCACTGGAAAACGCTCTGTGAATTAGGCCCTTTGCTTCCTAAGCCTTCCATTCCATTGCCTTTTCATAGATGAACCTGGGTAGTTTTTTTCTGAAAGATAAGAACACAATTACTTACCTTAGTAACCCTGTTGAATATCTTCTTTAAACTATTACCAACACAAGTAAATTAGAACTTACCTTCAGAGACTCCATTTTGGGTGGAAGTATTGTAGCGCGAAGACCCCATTCTTCTTAAGGACTGGACTGCTTAAGATAGGAAATGCACTTGTAAACTGGTTCCATCATTTACTGCATTATTTTATTTACCTCTTTTTGTTGAATACATCATTTGAATGCATTTATGAACCTACGGTGAATGTATATGGCATACATTACTTTCCATGATCGTATTTCTGGTGCTTGTATCTGTTTAGATTCACATGCTTTTCGCATAGGTAGAAATCTAAATGTAGGTGCAGATTATGGCACATGTTTTTCGAAATTTGAAAAGGGACGTCGGTTGGGCGTGTTAGTAATATTATCCGAGCTAGACAAGAGCAGTGTATAGAGGAAGCCCGCGGGATCTAAGGGCGCGGGTGCTGTGTTATTGTTTTGCTGACTTGCCATTGGCCCAGGAGGGCCTCCATATCAGCGCTGAGGCCACACTCACTGCCTCGACAAACCCTGCAGCCCAGCCTGCTAGGGTTGAAGCCCACGGGATCTAAGAGTGCGGGTGTTGCGCTCCCACAAGGGGTTCAGCGCCTGCAGAGGGGGGGCGCCTGTCACAAACAGTCAATCTCTTTGTCATCCACCTGGAAGGTGATTTATTCTTGGAAAGGCAAGGACACCACATCCTGTGTTACCGTGTTTAATGTTTTACGACCTGCTCCCCCTGGGGAATAAGGGTGTGCTTCAGGATGTCTGAGCCCCGCAGTTGATGGTGTCTGCATGGGCTACAGTATTGTATTCATGGAAAACCTTTTGTGGTCAGAATAAGTGACCTAATCCTCTGGTCTTTGCTGCTGTGCAATGACTGCAACTGACTGCTTTTGTCCATTGGCCTTCTTTTGTCAATAAATCGCCTCCAACTAGCGTTTCTATCTATCAGGGATCCTGATACCAGAGTACCGGTGCAGCACTGTTTCATCATCAGGGTGATTTGCTTTTTTGGATTCTTCTCTGCTTTGAGATGGCGGCAGCTTATCTCCGGCAACCATAATGGTTAAAATGTAAAATCTCACAGTAGTTTAGGCCCATTAAAGATCTGAGATAAAGGGTCTGTTGTCAGATATTGACGAAATTGAGATAGGGGGACAACCCGAATTATCAGAGAGAACATTCGAAGGGAGCAACCAGCAAGCCTCCAGCGAGCTGCCAATAGCCTCCAAATCCAACTGTGTGGTCCTGGATGATGTTGTGTACTTGATATCCTTCTGTAACATTTAATCTGTAGCAACTAAATCTTGCAATGACACTGGAATTCAAATTTCGAAGGAGGATCATTTGGCTCTGTTTGAAATTGCTAAAAAACCTGGCCAAATAGGAGGGAAACAATGTTTCCTTGCAGCCTCCAGCATTAGGTTGGAAAGGGGGTCTTCTGGCACCAATATCATTGAATTCCAATCACAAGATAAGGGGCAGAATGTTGTTGTCACCTTGGCAGATGACAGTCATCATTGTGGCCTCCCCTCTGCAGCCTATTTTGCTTAGCCCTCCCCCTGTTGGAATTAGTGAGGGGATAACACAAGCTAAGGCTGTTATCCCCAATCATACTCCTTCACTACCACTTAACCGCTTTGGGCCCCTTTAGAGACACAGTTAGCGTGCTGTTTGGTAGAACCCCCGGCTGAGTCCTGTTGGAAAATTGTGACCCGTAAGAAAAAAGGGGCAATTCGGATAGGGCACAGCCATTGGGGAGGAGCAACCAGGGGAAGGCACAGTTTAGAAGTACAGAGATGTGTGTTCCCAGACCAGTTTTAATGATATTGGTACAAATGTTAATACGGATTGTAGCATGTCTAATTTGAAAGTTAAGGAAATTCTTAGTGGCTTGAAAGAATCATTGTTTACAGTATTGAGAAATGGTTGAGGTAACTGATGGGTAAAATCAAGAGGATCAAGGAAAAGGTGGAGATATTAGGTGCTTGGCCCTCAATGTCCTGGGTTCTTGGTCCTGGTTCTGTGGAGTCTGCGAGACCGGCACGGTATCAAGAGAGAGGACACAGGCAACAGAACTCAGTTTCAACAAACTTTATTAAAATGTCAGGATGGTGAAAGGCCTAACTTGCCTTATAACTAAGATAGGGATTTCTCTACCTAAACGAAACCTAAGGAAAGTCTGAGTCTGTAAGTCTAAATCAAAGTTCTGTCTCTGTCCAAAACCTATGCTTGCCCTTCATCCAGAAATAAACAAAGTGTGGGAATCTTCTCGTATCGAAATAGTATTAAAAAATAAAGCCTTAGCTGCTCTCAGCTTAAGTTCTTCTTGTGCCTTCTGTTTCAGGCACAATACAGTTACAATAGCTGTTGGTCTAACCAATGTTCTGCCAAATCTTGAGGTTCCCTTCTCTAAATTCAATTTAGCAAAGTTCACAAAAAGGGGTCCTTGAGGTTCCCTTCCCCAAGACAGCATTTCTAAGTTCTTTAAGTTCTCAGGATTCCCTTCCCCAAGATTGCACTTCAGTACTCGTATGACTTGCTACAAAGTCTTGTGCTTGTCACCATCTAGTGTCCGCTGGTCTAGGCACAGTTGTCAGACCACGCGCTCCATCCATCACATGTCACGCAACTAGGAGCCCTATGCTTCTCCTTAACTTGATTTGCACCGTGGGTGAACGTCACAATGGGGAACTCTCAGGTATAGGCACAGTTGTCACACTGCACGGTCCACCCATCACAGGTCACGCAACCATGCGTTTCCCCCTTGGCTTTTGTTGCAACACACTTGCTCATTAGTCTTTTTCAAGTCTTCTCCACATTGGTTTGTCAACCTACTTGATTTAGTACTGTTCACAATGCTGCTTTCACGCAGTCCGACATTCCTTGTCAGTTTATTTCCCAATGTTTGTTTAGTGTTTAATGTGCTGGTATTTAATATGCCTTGGTTTTAACTCAAACAATACTTTCCATTCTGCTTGGCATTTAATATTGCATATATTAATTCACACTGTGCTTCTCATTCAGTTTTGTATTCAGGATTGTGTCATTTCATTCAAGCAGTACTTTTCATTTACTACTGTATTGTGAGAAACCTGAAGGTGTCTCACCCGCTAGTCCCCGCGATCTGTCATCCAGGTGGCCAGGACATGGCCATCGCTATTGGATCCAGTTCCTGGGGGTGGACCAGTGCGGGAGGATCAACTGGATGGGGGGTCTTCGGGGAGTGGAAGTGGGACACTGAAGTGTGAGACGCAGTATCCCCTTCCTTATGACACCTTTTATCCATCCTGCCCAGTAGGATACTTAGAAAATCTACCCCCCCCCCCTTTTCCAACACGAACCCTTTCTCACACCATGAGCGACAATGGACTAATACCAGAGCCGTTTACTTGACATGTCTCAATACAAGGGTCAGGCAGAGTCAGGCAATTGCCGACAACTACATACACCTGACTGCCCCATCCCTTTCTAATAGGGATAAAAGGCGGAACACGGGAGCAGTGCGAGCAAGGCCGAAAGCATGAGGAAGCAGTTCAAACGGAAGAGAAAGGCGGCGAGACCTGAAAGGACCTCGAGGAGGGAGTTGCCCTTTCCAACCCAGACCTGTGAAGCCTTCGACAAAAGAAACATAAGACCAGAAATCGCAGCTGGCGAATGGTGTGACGGAAGTCAGCAGGACATGGAACCCTTGCGCACGGATAGCCAGGGTGGGGAGACAGGGTTGCCATCGTGGCACCGTCCTTGACTTCAGCAGCAAAAGAAACGCCAACGAGTTTATCATAGCCGGTGAGTCGGAAGAACCCGATAGTGGACAGGACTGTGTCAGGCTCAAGGTTGCAGTGGCAACATTAAGAAGAATAATAGACAGAGGTCTTTTTGTGAACGAACTTGGCACCAGAGATAGAGTGGTCCATTCGAAGGTCTCTAGCTGGTACCCCTCTCCTGAACAAAGATAATGTGGAATTATAAAGATATTGAAACTACAAGTACCAAGAGGCCATAGGGAAGGCCGGCGTGAGATGTCAAGGTGGTCATACAAGGGTCAAGCCAAACCCCTTCTACAATCGAAAGTGCTTGACAGGTTGCAGAAGTTTTGACGTTTGTGAAATTGTGAACCCGATTGAGGGATTTGTGAAACCGGCGTTTGCACCCGGCTGAGGGGAACGGCGTGCGTACTGTGATTTTGTGAAGCCCGCATAGTCTAACAGAGTGACCCAGCGAGACGAGATCGCCCTTCGGAAGTCTCTGTTTAAATTGGCAAGTGCTTTGGGAGGCTGAAGCTGAAAGAAGGATCGGAGTAATGGCCCGATGTGAAGGTTAGCAGAAGGAACTTTTGTTTTGTTGTTTTGGCAAATCAGGCACTCTGAAGAAAGAGACTTTTCACGAGAAGAGACTTGGGCACAGAAGGCCCTGTTATAGAGAAAAGGAACTGTAAACTCATGCCAGAAAAGGCCAGCAGTGTGCTGTGCTCAAGAGTCCAGTCTTGCCCCCTACTAAAAACGTGGGAAGGGAGAGCCCGGCCACAACATCCTGACTTATCATTTTGTGAACACTTCTTTCTTTTCTTGTGAACATTATCCACACTATTGTATAGCATTGCGGTAAAGATTGGCAACAGGTATTTTAGTATAGGCCCTTTTGATTTGACTAGACTGCACTAGGACTGTATTATTATTGGATGGTCGTAGCTTGCTCCCATCTTAGATTAGGTTTAGATTAGGTGTTTTTCTCACCCGTTTTACAGTTTAATAAACACCCTTGTATCTCTCTTGCTTTGATACCATGCCTTCCTTACAGTATTCAACAGTGAGTAATTGCATTCAAGCCGTGTTTTTCATTCAGTTTTGTATTCAAGAAAGTTCTTATTTACTCAGTTCCATGAACCGCTACTTGCCTGCGGTTCCCTGGGAGCGCTCAGGTACTTCTGAGTCCTCTTACCCTCACTGACTCGTCGCGTCTCCAATGCAGCGGTCCCTGCTGTAACTGCTCACCTTCTTGCCAGCCGGGATGCAGCCCGCCTTGACTTTGCCTCCTCACTGTGCACTTCTCTGCACACGCCAGAGATCGGAGCGACTGCGGCTTGCAGCTGCTCTGCTTTTCAGTTCTTTGACAGCTCCAGCTGTCCTCCTTTATTTTCCAGGTTCCTGGTCCTGTACCCACCACGCAACTCGTTCGCTCAGGTCCTAGTGGGGCTTACAGAATCATTGTCTGTCTCCCAACCTCCTAGTCTCCTTCCACCAAGGCAGCTCTTTCGCTTTATACACCTGAGCCTTGATAATGTGTCTGGGGTGTGTTTTGTTAGCTGGTATTGCCTGAACATAACAAATTCAATTACTGGGAAATGCCTGACCTTCAGTAGTGGATGACTGCATAATCTTCTTCGCCCCAGTACTACAGCAGTGTTTCACATAGGAAATGTGTATTACTCCTACTTCCCCTCTTCTTCATCTCAGTACTAGCTAGGTACAGGTGAATGGGACATTATGGGTTGGGATTGTATATAACCCAGTAATGCTGAGCAAGGGTTAGATAGGTCAGTTTCAGGAAAGGGGGGATACCATGTCTCGTCCTCACACCCTCTCCCCAATCCCCAAGGACCCTCCACCCAGGTGGTCCCCCCTGGCTTGCCCACCCCCAGGGTCAGGATCCAAAAGCGGTGTCCCTTCCCTGGGCACATGAACAAAAGATCCCTGGGGAGTAGATGTGAAAGTACCCTCTGGTTTCTCACAAGTTTCACTTGGATATTGACTCCAAATTCCCCTGAGGTGATCTCCCATAGACTATCTAAGAGCCTAGTGTCAACTACAGGAGGGAGCCATTCAAAACCCATGACGATCAGCTCTTTGTCCCCTGGGGAGGTCTTATACTCGGGAGTGTTCGCTCCACTGGCGACCAAATGTTCCCCTTGATGGGTGCCAATGCATTAGAATTGGGTGGTTCTACTCTCCCTATCAGGCTCAGAATAAGGAACAAGTTACTTACCTGTAACTGTTGTTCTCCAGCATGGGTCTGGCATGGATTCACATGCTCATGAATATTCCCCGTCGTCAGGCTGGGAATCCTCGGTAAAGAAAAAACCAGTATCAGTTTCGTTTCTGATCTGTCTTTCGTAGTAATAACCAATCACTGGTCTCTGCATCATACTGACCACAGCCAATGACTGCCCTCTACCTAAGCACCGCCTCTGGCAGCCATCTTCAGATTTGGAAGCACGTGAAGTGGCAGTATGACCAAGTGAAGAGCCGCAGAGGGGTAGGCGGGAGGGTTTGCATGTGAATCCATGCCAGACCCATGCTGGAGAACAACAGTTACAGGTAAGTAACTTGTTCCTTCTCCAGCATGGGGTCTGGCATGGATTCACATGCTCATGAATAAAGAATACATAGCAGTACACACATGCACAACCACGGGAGGTGGCAACGGCTCAACATTAAGTAGTACATCAAACTCAACATTAAGCATCTTACCTCCTCACCAGGCTCACCTCAGGCGAACAGGTTGCGCAGCACTGCTTGGCCGACCCTGGACTCCTCCCTGGAATCCCGATCGACGCAGTAGAATTTCGTGAAGGTGTGCGTCGACCTCCACGTAGCAGCCCTGCATATGTCCAGCAGGGGCACACCAGAAAGGAACGCCGTGGTAGCTGCGATCGCTCTGGTGGAATGGGCTCTCGGACGGCCAGGCAGCGGTCGGTTTGCCAACCGATGACAGTACATGATACAGCCGGAGAGCCATCTGGAAATGGAAGCCTTCGAGAGAGCCTTCCCCTGATTGACAGGTCCAAAGTTCACAAAGAGTTGTGACGTCTTCCGAAAACACTTCGTGCGGTCCACGTAGAACTTCAGCGCTCTAGCCACATCCAGCGAGTGCAAAGTCCTCTCAGCCGGCGACGAAGGCGACGGGAAGAACACAGGCAACACCAAGGGTTCGTTGAGATGGAAGTCCGACGGTACCTTGGGCATGAAGGAGGGGTGCGTCCTGAGCACTACCCTCGTGTCGTGAAAAGTCAAGTACGGGGCCTTGCATGAAAGGGCCTGGATCTCTCCCACCCGTCGTGCGGAGGTGATGGCCACAAGAAACGCTGTTTTCCACGACAGAAACTTCAACGGGGCCGAGTGCAGAGGCTCGAACGGAGGTCCCATGAGCTTGGTCAGCACCACGTTGAGCTCCCACGCCGGGGCCGGAGCCTTCACCGACGGGAACGATCTGAACAGTCCCTTCATGAACTCTTTCACCAGACGATGAGACCACAAGGACGTCCGGCCCATGGTTCTGGTGTATCGGGAGATCGCAGCAAGATGAATCTTGATGGACGCGTGTGCCAGTCCAGCTTTGGCCAGCGTCAGCAGGTACGGCAGTACCTGGGGAGCCGTAATCCGTAGAGGGTTAATCTTCTGTGCGTGGCACCAGACAGAGAACCTCTTCCATTTGTGTCCGTAGCATTTAAGAGTCGAGGACGCCCTGGCCTTTGCAAGAACCTCTCTGCAGTCGGCCGGTATGTCGTATCCTCCAAACTCTAGCGCTGCAGGAGCCAGGCCTGCAAGTTCAGCGATTTCGGGTCGTGGTGGAGGATGGCGCCTCCTTCCCTGGAGAGTAGATCCGCGTCCACCGGCAGCTTGATTGGCGGGGACGCTGACAAGTCCAGAAGGTCCGGGAACCATATCTGCCTCGGCCACGCAGGTGCGACGCGAATCATCCTGCACCGTGACCTCTTGAGCTGGTTGACGAGCCAGATTAGCAGTGGCAAAGGAGGGAACGCGTAGAGGAACAGGCCCTCCCAGGGGAACGAGAAGGCATCGCCCATGCTCCTCGCCTAGGGAAACCTGCTGGCGAACCTCCGGCACTTGGAGTTCGTCGCCGTCGCGAACAGGTCGATCTGGGGTGTGCCCCACCGTCGGAAGAGGCGATCCACTAGATCCTGCCGTAGTTCCCACTCGTGGCACGAGCGCAGCTCCCTGCTGAGTGAGTCGGCGATGGTGTTTTTTATCCCTGCCAGATGAAACGGCACCAGAAACATCCTTTGGGCGACGGCCCAATGCCACAGGTCCTGCGCCTCCTTGGACAGCGCTGGGGACCTGGTTCCGCCCTGTTTCCTGATGTAAAACATGGTGGTGGTGTTGTCGGTGAAGATCCTCACCACCTTGCCCTTGAGGGACGGAAGGAAGGACCTGAGGGCCCAGAACACTGCACGGAGCTACAGGACGTTGATATGGAGGGACTTCTCCGTCGGGAGCCAAAGGCCTCTCGCGTGCAGATTTTCGGTGTGCGCTCCCCACCCTTCCAGGGAGGCATCGGTGGTCACCGTCTCCTGGTGGTCTGGGGTCTGGAAGTCCATGCCCGCTGTCAGATGCGTGCGGTTGCCCCACCACCGGACCGCTCGGCGGAAACTCTCGTCGAGTGTGATCCTCTCCTCGAAGCTGCCCGTCGTTTGGATCCAGCGCGCGTCCAGGAACTCCTGCAACGGGCGCATCCGGAGCCTGCACATGGGAATGAGGTAGATGCAGGAAGACATCATTCCGAGGAGGGACTTGATGGACCTCACCTTGGCCGCGTCGGAAACCAACATCCGCTGTACCTTGCCCAGGATGGACCTGGTCCTTTCCTCCGACGGGGAGGCCAGAAGAGACACTGTGTCGAGCTTCGCTCCCAGAAACAGTGCGTTTTGCGCGGGTACCAGGTGAGGCGTAGTTCACGGAGAATCCCAGGTCCGTGAGAAGTCGGACGGTCCTTGCCGTGTGATCCACGGCGAGCTCCCTCGTCTTGGCTCGGATGAGCCAGTCGTCCAGGTAGGGGTAGACGTGGATCCCCTCGCGGCGCAGCTGCGCCGCCACCGGTGCAAGGCACTTGGTGAATACCCTGGGTGCCGACCGTAGTCCGAAGGGGAGGGCTTTGAACTGGTAGTGACGCCCTTGGACCACAAACCTGAGGAATTTTCGGTGCCCCTTTAGGATGGGAATATGGAAGTAGGCATCCTCCAAATCCAACGACGACAGGAAGTCTCCTTCCTCCAGCTGACCCAGGACGTGCTGGAGGGTGACCATCCGGAACTTTTGCGCCTTGATTAACTTGTTCAGACGTCGCAGGTCCAGGATGGGGCGCCATCCCCCCGTCTTCTTCTTCACGAGGAAGTATCTCGAGTAAACTCCGGAGCCCCGAAGCCTCTTTGGGACGAGTTCGATGGCGCCCTTCCTGAGCATCGCCTTTACCTCCAGGAGAAGTTGAGGGACGTGAAGTTCTTTCCTGGCCACGGGGGGGACGCGCGGACACCTTCTTTGAAACTCGAGCGCGTGGCCCCGGGCCAAGGCGTCCAGCACCCAACGGTCGGTGGAGATGGACTCCCACACGCTGACGAAGCTCGCCAGCCGGCCTCCCACCGGGGTGCTTCGGTGGGGGCCCGACCCCACGGTCGGTTCAATCCTGCTTCGACGAGGCTTTGCCGCTTTGACCTCCTTGGCGACGACGGCGGGGTCCGCCAGACTTGCCTCGTCCTCTGTAGGCCTCCTGAGCCGACGAGCGGGCCGCTTGACGGTAGGTGGAGAAACCGCCGCCGGAACTTTTGGAGGCGCCCTTGCCTCCGCTGCTCCGAAAGGGCGTCCGTCGTTGTTGCAGAACTCCAAGGGCCCGGGCCGTCTCGGTGTCCGCTTCAATGGCCTGAAGGGAATCGTCCACTGTTTTCCCAAACAGGTTGTTCCCATCGAAGGGCATGTCCAGGACTCTGGTCTGAACGTCTTGACGGAAGTCCGTAGCCTTTAGCCATCCAGGCCGCCTAAGGCATTGGCCGCTTTAATCGTCGTCGCCGCAGACGAGATGACTCTGCGTCCCATAGCGTCCAATTTCTTTCCCTCGCCATCCGGTGGGGAAGTCGATGTGGAGGCCGCACCCCCCCGCTTTTTTCCTGGCCGCCGCGGAGACGACGGAGTCCGGGGTAGGCTGCGCCCGGAGGCACAGGGGGGCCGTGTCCGGGACCCGGTACTTCTTCTCGTACCGGTCTCTTCTAGCTGGCGTCGTGGAAGGGTTCTTGAGGAGGGTGAGGCCCTCATCCCAAATGTCGTCCAATAGAGGCACTGAGAGGACCGTCTTCCTCTTGGCCTCGCGCCGCTGATAGAGGAAACCTTCCTTCTTCTTCTCCTCAGGGCAGAGTTGGAAAAGCTCGGATGCCCTGGTGATCATGGAGTGGAACGATCCAATCTCGTCGGGCGGAGAAGCCCTGGTGGGAGGCGACGACGGTACATCCTCGTCGTATACCTCGTCGTCCGTACCCGTCGCTGCCGTGTCAGTCCCCGTATCATCCCCTCGGGTGGACGGGGAGGAGGGCTGGAAGGGGCGCGACGGCTGAAAAGGAGGCGGAGGGTGGATCCTTCTTTTCTTGGTAGGGGGAACACCAGAAGGTACCGGTTCTGGGTCCCCCGACGGGAGAGGGTCCGTCGGCAATGGTAGTCTCGTCCTTATCTCTGAGCATAAGGACTGTATAGCCAACAAAATGGCCGCCGAGTTGTCTCGCGGCGCTGGCAGAGGGGAATCCGACGGGCGATCAGGGGCCCCGCCGGTACCCTCGACGATGTCGTCGTCACCTGCGTCGGGATCCATCCCGACGGGCCGGTCTTCTTCCTGGCTTAAGACTTCGACCAGCTCCTCCTACGAGGTTGAGGCCGAATCTACGACGACGCCCTGCCCCCCCTTTTTCTTCCCCACGGGGGATTTCACGGGGGTCCTATCGATGGGCACAAAAGAGGACTCCTTCTGAGGTGGCAGGGAGACTCTGAGCCCCGAGGTCGCCACCACTGGTGTAGCCTCCACAGGCTGAGCCAGGGCCGCCGCGACAGTTTCGATAGAGGGCTTGGCCGGATGGATTAAGGCCTTCACCACCCTAGGTGCGCTCACCGCCTTATCCTTGAGGGGGGGACACTGCCTCGCTCCCCCTCCGCCTTCGAGCTCGACCGGGGCCTCTCCAGGAGCTTCGCCGGGTGCTCGGCCTTCCTCTTACCCGACCCAGAGCGTTGGCTCGTGGTTGATGGTGCCGGGGAGGGTGCGCCCTGCCTGGCGCCCGTAGAGCCTGACCGTTCGGCGCTCCCGGTGCCAGCGGACTCGCGGTGCTTGGCCTTATGTTGGACCCCCGTCGCCGGGGCGTCCTCAAAGGTCTTAGAAGACCGCTCGGCTTTCTTCCTCTTCTTCTCGCCGGACGGGCTCTTCCCTTCCAGCCAGTTGGCGAGACGTTGATGGCGGTCCTTCATGGTCCGCTCCGACATGTTGCCGCAACACGCACAGTCCTTCTCCACGTGCGTCTTGTCCTCATGTAGGCAGTAAAGACAAAAAGAGTGTTCGTCCTCCTTGAAGACGTTCTGCAGCTGACATCCAAGGCAGACCCTGAACAGCTTTCCGGGCGTCGAGCTCCCCTTCTCCTGGGCCATGACCGGGCCTGAGAAACTTCTGGAGTCCTCCAAAAGCGTAGCTCGACGAAATCTTCACCCTTGAGGGGCGCAGGCGAATCCGACACGGGTCCCCGTTGATCGGATGGAGAATCGGTGGAGCTTGAGGCTCTTCTGACCGAAAAAACGAAGTTTTTAAGAAAAAACGTGAAAAAATAGCACTAACGCTCGAGAGCAATAGCACGAGGATCCCAACACATGAACGTGCGGTAAAAATCTGAAGATGGCTGCCAGAGGCAGTGCTTAGGTAGAGGGCAGTCATTGGCTGTGGTCAGTATGACGCAGAGACCAGTGATTGGTTATTACTACGAAAGACAGATCAGAAACGAAACTGATACTGGTTTTTTCTTTACCGAGGATTCCCAGCCTGACGACGGGGAATATTCATGAGCATGTGAATCCATGCCAGACCCCATGCTGAAGAAACCCCAATATCGTTGTGAGAGACTCTGGCCCTCAGTAGTTATGGTAGATGTGCCCAAGTTAACTTCCCATTCTTTTGCGGACCCCGAGTTGCTTAAAAACAAATCTATCCATTGGATCCGTCATTCTAAGGGATGTCTTTCTACAATAAAATAAATAATAATTGTTTATTCAAGAAACCTTCTGTGTAAGAGTTTATTTGAATACTTGTCACTGTGAATCTCTGTGGAACTCCCCTACAGCTCACATTGACCCCTATTGAGATAAGCCTGGTTTCTCAACACGCTACCAACCTGTGTAGTACAAGCTTATACCAATGGTTGGGTTCCTATTGTCAGGAGTTCAGGGTTGTTGTAGTGCAACCAAAGGGTACTGCATACAATCTTGCCTAACAGTTTATGACGCTACAATTCAGATATATTTTTAGAAATGTCTGAATAGTTAGTTTGAGCTATTATTGAATTAGATTTGTATCAGATTCTCTTTAGCATATTTATATCCTTGTTTGTATGGACTTTTGTTTTTTATATATGGTATATCATATCCCCATCAGCCGAAATAAAGCTGAAATGATGATATAGAGGAAATGGAAATATGCATTCTCTAGGAAAGATAATCAGTCCCTCCACTGCTCCTACTGCACGGCCGAAGCCTGCTGATGGCTGAAGCATGTCACCAAATCATGTCACCAAATCGGAGGACTCGTTAAATTCGGCAGTCGGAAGGTCTTCAGGATTTTCACCGAAATGTGCAAACTGCGACCATCGAAAGAGGTTAAAATATATAATGAATAACTCTGAAAAGTAGCTGCGCTACAGACTCTGCGGAACACGTGCAACCAAATGTTGGAAAAAAAAACAATCTGGATCTCGACACGTGGGGGATCATGGACACAGCAGACGTCACACTAGGGGTGATATTACAAACACACCCAGTCGAAGTCCCTTTTCGAACTTCAAAAACATGTGCAATACTCTGCACCAACCACCCACTAGATGTCAGCCTAAGCAAAAAATGTGATTCTAAGCAGATCCCCAAGCCTCAGAAATATTTATTATTCAGTATTGTACAATATCTTCTTACTAGTTTTATTTTTCAGTGTGTGTAGAATGCCTAGATTAAATATTTTATTTGTATACATTCCTGTCTGAATTGAATTATTATGTATTATATTGTGTAGACTCACTGAGGGCCTCTAACCCCACTCACACTCTCCTGAGAATAGCCTTGACTGCTCTCCACGTTTACCTTGATTGGGTTTTGGCAAATGTCTCAGAGTTCCCTGTTCATTACAACTAGGGTGGCCTCCTACAATCTATCAACCAGTCCAGATTATTGAGGCCATTCCAGAGGGAATCACCTGCAGAGGAAAGAGATCTACCCCCCACGCTCTGCCTGGAGAAGCGTCTGACCCTCAGAGAGTTAGAAGTACCTGAGCGAAGGGCTCAAGAAGGAAGGTATTTTGGAAGAGAGAGTTGGATGTAGTGTGGGCCCTGGCCCCAGAAAGCCTTATGGATGATGCAGAGGGTATTGAAATTGATCCTTACAGCCACCGGGAGCCAGTGGAGAGATTTCAGGGCTGGAGAGATACGGTTCTCTGGGCTTGAGGCCAAACAGTGGTTGAAAGTGTACACACAAGAAGACAAATAACAAAGGGCAAGTATTTGTGGGGGCAAAACTTGAGGAGATACATTGGAGTGGAGAGAGGGACTGGAGCAGGTGGCTCGAATAGCAGAACCCTGACAGAAAGGGAGAAAGTGCGGTCTGTAGTGAGAACCTTGTCCCGGTGTCAAGGCAGCTGCCTTTCATCCTCTGGCTAAAATCTGTCCTAGAAGGCTCACCTCTCACTTAGTGTCACGCACAGGTGAACCCTCCCGAAACTCCTCCTCACCTGGGTCTTCAGACACACTACTGTGGGTTTCAGAACGCTTCTTTCTTCAAAGCTTCTTAGAATCTGCTTCCTTTCCTTCCTTTGACTTCTCCTTCTTGTCGTGCAAATAGGGACAAGCTTCCCCCAGATGCCACCTTGACCTGATACAAAGCCCAGGTCTAAGGGAACTCTGAGGAGCAAGTCCCCTAATACAGGGAAAAAGCCTCTGGGCCCAAGAAACCCTGTTGGTGTTGGAAACCCAAAGACTTTTGTGAGTCAAATGTATAACTGGAAGGAAATCCAATATTATAGTCCTTGAAGGATGAAACAATGAATTAGAAGCCAAGAACATCCAAAGGAAAGGATCAAGATGCAGAAAAGTAGACCGGCAATTCGCCACACAAAAGCCGGGTAGGAGTGCTGGGTGTGGAGGAGATAACGAACAGGCAAGTAGCAAGCAAAGTAGGAGGGAGGAACAGAACAGGGTCGGTGCAACCTGACAATGTAATACAGAAATACGGAGGCAATACGAATGGGGAAACAACTGTTAAGAGTAACAGCAGCGAAATCCTAGGTAGACACATAAAACGCACCGTGCCTATGACACGGCAAGTTGATATAGTTGCGGCGCCCATCTTGGATGAGGGCTTGACCGCTCACTGCACTTGCATGATGCTGTGTAATGGTCCGTGCTGTAAACCTCCAATGCTGCCAGCACTTCCAGGGTCGCATCATGACATTTATGGAATCCACTCACATGCTCCATATATGGTGTTAAGAATCAAGGAGAAAAAAAAACAAAGACTGTTGGAAACAGGGTGGAAGAACCCTTTAACCAGAGACCAAGAGCCCAAGAGAAAAGACCACCCAGAACTGAAAAATAGGGTGAAGTAACCCCTTAAAACCTGGGACTGTGAGCTTACAAGCATTGTATGGATTTTGCAGGGGCACATCTAGCCCCTGGACTTACAGAGTACTTACAGAACATTTTGGAACACTTTTTTCAAAAGACATTTCATTTGCATAAGGTTTGAACAGAGCACTGCCCAACTGAGAAGAACCATGCTGACCACCTTTAGTTAATTCAGACACTATTTGTTTATATTAGTCAATCCTGTACACATTTAGTAACAAAATACTTTGTCAACTTGATTCTCTGGTCTGGCCTATTTGTTGATCGATGTCTACTCTGTGTACCGGTCCTCTGTGCAAAGTCCAGTGCGATAAAGATCATGGTTATCCCTGCTCCACTTTAACTTCCTCAGCATCAAAGGAGTCAGCAGGAATGGGGGTTGGGAGGACATGTATACCAGGTCGAACCCCAGGGTATCACTAGTGCATTCCCAGAAAGCTCTGTTGCAGAAACTCCTTGGTGCAGAAGATGTTGCACTTCTTGTTCCAGCTGGTTGCAAACAAGTCGACTTGGGGTTTTCCCATGTGGAGAAGATCTCCGGTGCAATCTCTCTGTTTAGCTGCCACTTGTATGACACCCCCATGAGCCGACTCAATGTCTTAGTGTTCAGACTGCCGGCAAAGTGTGACACAATCACCCATATCGCATGGGTCGGCCAATACTACAGGAGCATGAGATCCTTGAGCAACCCCACACTGTCTATCGTGTTGATGTAGAGCCTGCATCTGTGTTGTCCGTGAGAACCTAGCCAGTCGAATCTCTGAGGGATGGCAAGAAGGATTGCAATGCCAGACAAACTGCCCTAAGTTTAAATACGTTGAGGTGCAAAGACATATCCGGCCCTTCCCACAGACAGTTCATGGAAAGATCCTGCATACGAGTTCGCCATTCCCTCAAGAATGCATTTGTGATTATGGTCAATGTCAGCCACAGCTGTTGAAATGGGGCCCGAAGGAGGCTAGTTGTGGATGCCCACCAAAGCATGTCATGAGAGACCTGAGGGAGGACCTATATAATGCCCCTGTTGAGCTGGGACCACTGGCTTTTCAGGGAGCACTGTGGAGATTACATTCGAAGATGCAGGATGCCATAAAACATAACATCCTAGAGAAATCTGCTGCTGGGAGTCTTCCTTGCGCTGAATCTTCACCACACTCTGAAGGTGGAAAGGCTTTACCTCACTATGTATACAGAACTGGCCATATAAACTATAAACATTATTCAGAAAGGACATTGATAGGTTTATGAAGAAACCTAAGCTGTGACAAACGGTGCATCTCTTCCACAAGTTCTGCAAGACCTCCTCTTCTCTATCTGGCCTAAGGGGAAAGGCATGTACCTACTTCTTATGTAGATGGACTACCACAACTGCCATGAATGACATTCATAAAAACTCTTGGGGGCCGAAGTGAGGCTGAATGGAAGTACTGCAAACTGGTATGCATACATCCCACTAAAAAGGTACTTCTGATGTTTGGATTGGACAGTAACATGGTACACATCCTGCTGATCCAAAGATACCAGCATGTCGACGTTCTAATGCTTAAGGGATCTGTCCCTAGGTAGACCATCTTTAATCTGTCAGAATCTTGTTGAGGAGTCTCAGGTCTAAGATGGGTCAAAGTCCTCCATCCTTCTTTAGAATCAAGAAGTAAAGGGAATGCCAACCTTTGCAGACTTCCTCTGCTGGAACATGCTCCACCGCTCCCTTTACCAGAAGCAGAGTTAGTTCTTCTAAGAAGAGCAGTTCCGGAGGAGGCAAAGGTAAAATACGTGGGGTTGAGGAGGGTTTTTCCAAGAAAGTGAAAGTCCGGCAATAGCCTTGGTGTTCTACCTTTAGTACCCATCTGTCCATCGCGATTTGCTGCCACGCCCCTGTGAACCGTCCTGCCCCCAATAGGAGACTTGTGGTGTAAGAAGAGGAACAATTTGAAGCGGTTTTTGTGTTTGCGGTACTAATGGGACTGCTGCAGATGCTTTTTGTTTGGAGACACCACTGCCTCTGGAGGGTCTGTAGAAACCCCTTTTCTGCTGTGGCTACAGGCGTTAGGTGGTCCACTGACATTTAGGAGGGAAGAAGTAAGGTATAAATCTCCCTCAACCAAAAGCAGTAGTAGGGGTGGGAATGGAAAGCCCCAGCAACCACAAAGCCCAATGGTACTCCTTAAATCTCCAAAAGGCTTTCATCTGCTTTTGTCATGAACAAATCAGAACCATAAAATGGCATGTCTAGTCATTTGCTTTGTACATTCTGGTTAAAGCCATTCGATTTGACCCAGAAGTGCCTACCAATTGCCACTGCGTACCCATGGATCTACCAACACAGTCCAGACCCACTTCCAGCATGTTCCTTGCCGTGTCTGCCTATGCAAAGGTAGCTGCTTCCCAAACCCATTGGCTCACACATGGCTCACAAATGTGTTTATCTTGTCATGGTGCAAGAGGCAAGGACTATCAAAGCCAAGCTCACAAAGGCAAAAAGTATTTGTCCCAAAGCAGAGTTTCTTTGATTCAGTATCTGGCGGTACCGGAAGAAAAGCTGTAGCCTTGGAGCCGGTGGATGCCAATTGAATAACTAGACTGTGAGCCAACGCATGAAGTGTTAGAAATTGTGGGTCCCTTGAACTTGCTTTGTGTTTTTGCACCATATCCTTTGTCTATGGTAGGTGCAGATGCAGGTTTTTCTCAGAAGGGTTAGAGTTAATTAGAACCCCATCAAAGGGCAAAACTGGTATTTATGGCGTGAATATATTAGTAATACTGTGGAAAAGAACTTCCTCTGAAGATAAAACCAGGTTCAGACATATCCGTGGACACCACCGCCCTATAAGAGGCATTTTGGACCCACAGTTTAAATAAGGTCAAGGCAAATCCTTGACTCTGGGGGAAGTGTCTGCGCCACTTGCCTCCTGATGGCTCTTTTTTAACTGTAATTAGGAGTCAAATGACTGAGTATCTTATAAAGCCTCTGGGGAAGATCCTCTCGCGATGTCTGAAGAAAATTGACGCCCTGGAGGTGCTACCGCTTGTTCCTCCACCTTGAAACATGTCTTCAAATCTTTTAATTTGCACTGTTCTCCGCAGAGGCTTGTATGAGGAGTCAGCCGGCGCCTACGGATCTGATACAGGTGTTACTGCAAACAAGCATCAGCAAACCAGAGGCCCTGATGAACCCGGCTCCTACAACAATATTGTCAAGACCTTAGGGATAGCAGCTGTAGCTTTTTCTTTACTCAGTAGAAGACTTCTTTCCCTTTATCACAGCAGCCGAGCCCCGAGGCATACAGGTGTGGTGTGGGCTCTCCTCTTTCCTTTCTCCTATAGGGAGAGATGTTCTCATCCCTTCCAGAGGCTGCTCAAAGATTTTTAGCATGACATTTCTAAAAGCCTCCCATTCTTCTGGGGTGGAAGAAGAGACGGGAAAAGCAGGCTTCTTACCCGACACCTAGCTCAATCTTGAGCGGTTTTGGATATGTTTTTTCAAAGAGGACAAAGAATGCACTCTTCTCATTCTTCGGACCTCCAAAGATGATCCAAAGAAAGAGAGTAGACCCATGTTCTTTTTCAAGGTATCACCGTTGGATATTTCCAGGGTGGACTTGGAGGCAGCCACAAATAGTCTGGCAGCCCATTCTCTAACGGCTGTGGGTGTCATGGTCTGACAGGATCCTCACTCCTCTGTGTCATGACATTTTCAGAGACAGAAAAGACATGAGGCATGCAGAGCAGTCACAGTCATCGAAAGATGGCAGATTTCACAGACCGTAAAGCCTGATTAGGTGGAGACATTTTGAAAATCGGAAGGTTCCTGAGTTTTGTCGTTGAAGAAGCTACTGTCAGAAAATGGTGCAAACTGCTTCGAACATACAAACCTGATCTCATCCCACCACAAGAATGCACTGATGAGAGGAAGCAGCTGAGATCGGAGCTACACGGCGCCACCTGGTGACCATGAAAACGTTTTCCAGAGATGACTGTGTCGAAGGGTACATTACAGAAGATGAGAAATCTGTGGGAGGAATGTGCCCATATAAACAATTAACCAGTACCTCAAGAGACACAGCAGCTGCTCGGGAAACGCCAGTACCTACCAGAGAGAAGCAAACAAGTATGCAGATTACGCAAGTGGTGCTGGAGGTCAAGGGGAGAAAGGGTGTGATGGCAGAAGCCGGACCAAGAGGGTCTGGGACTACAGGAATGAAGTACGAGTCTGGGACCCACACCCATATGCGAAACTGAAACAAAGCCAGACAGAATACTGCGAGTCTGGGACCTGCACCCAAATAAGAAGTTCATAAAAAGATAACTGCTTGGCATAAGAGTGAACCAAGCAGTTATATTGCGGGTTTAGGACATAGGCTTGGCAAGAAAGAAACCAAGCCATTCGGAATACTGCGAGTCTGGTATAGTCTAGTGAAGAATACATTGTGCAAACAAATCCTACGCTTGGCAAAAGGAGTGTGCCAAGTTGGTTGGCTAAACGGGAGAAGTATAAGGAGCATATTCTTGTGAACTGCCTTTTGACACTTGTACAAGCAAGTACAGGCCCGAGAGGTACTAAAGGATAAAATGGAATCTAGGGAAAATGACCAAGATCCTAACCCTGGAATCCAACAGTTTTGAACATTTCTTTATGTTTGGCACTTGTGATTGCCCAAGAGACTGATAACTTTTCTGTTGGTTAGATCTACAAAGAACACTGCAAAAAAAGAATCTAGGTGAAATAATTACAAGGCTAATCTTGGGAGTCCTACATTTGGGAATTTTGCTTTATTAGCATCCATTTTGACTGTCCCAGAGACTGGGAACTTTTCTGTTGGTTGGAGCTACAAAGAACACTTCACTTTAGGAAGAGATCATCCTTGGACAGTTGGTTTAGGTTAGTAGTGTGAGGGACAAAAGTAGGCTTTCTGAAACACAACAGTGACAGACTTTCTTAGAGGTAGGTAAGCCCCTCTTAGTTTTAGGGACAGAGAGGCATTTTTCCAACCGTCTTTCATTGAATAAATGTTTCTACCCCAAAACATTCCACCATTGTGTCTGAGCCTTACCTCTGCACCCTCACAGGGGATAAATGTCTGTCTATGAATTAAAGAAATAGGAATACTATAACCAGTGCTCCTTCATGTGATCATGCTCATATGGCATAGGATTTTAGCTCATGTTCTTCATGGTGCAGTGTGAGGGGTCCGAAATGAAAGCCAGACACAAAGTTGTGATATTTTTGGTTATAGACTTATTTAAATGAAAATGGGTTGGGGACATGCCTCTATTACCCTGTGCTAAAGAGGAGTTTCCGTACCTAAAAACCAAAAACTAAAGATCAGTCTGTGTCAGGATGTCAATAACTGAAAAGCCGTCCTTGTGTCCGAAACGTCCTAACAAAGGGCGAAAGGAAATGTCTTCAACCCGATATCGTCAAAAAAGTGTTCACAACTGAAGATTAGAATAACTCCAAAAAAAATGTTCTCCAAGGTGGAAGACCTTGGACCCAGAGGGTGGTTTCCTTTTGTGTCTCTCCTGGATTCACAATGTTCCTGTTAGGCAACCAGTCTGCAACAGTCTTTCTTTAACACAAGTATCTCTCTTGTCTAACAAACACTGTCCTTTTAGTATTTCTTGTAGCTTTGCAACTCTCTTTGTATACTCCCCTGCCAGGGTTTGTTGTGCAATTCCAAATGCCTGGTGTACTGAACATCTCTTGCGATTTCACTTGCCTGGTATCCTTCTCTTGCCAGAACTTCTTATGTGTTTCAAATGCCTGGTATCTTTTCCTTGCCAGGATTTCTTATGTGTTTCAATAACTTGGTATCTGTTCCTTGCCAGGACTTCTTATGCGTTTCACAGTTCCTCTGTATCACCAAAACTGCATATACCGCTTTTGGCTCAGTATGTCTTTCTGCAGTAATGTTTGTTCAAACTTTGCTCCACAGTTGCATCCATATCTCACTGGGGTTCGAATCTTTACTTTGCCTTTTCTGCATTCAAAGAAACTTCTTGTATTTTCTTTATTAGTAATCTCATAACATTCAAATTGTCGTTGGCACGGTCGCCGGTCCACCCCGGTTCTCTCCAGCATCTCCGGTCCTGCTCGCGCTTCAGCGGGGAGGCTCTGTCGCTCGCTTGCTTGCCACTCTGGATCGTGTGGACGTTTTTACAGCCGCCTGTGTGGCTCCGCGGTCACACGCCTGCTTCCCTCCAGGTTCCAGTCTGAAGAATGCTGCCTCTTTGAGCTGCTGCATGCCCAGTAACTCTCTTGCGGCTCCTGGTGTCTCCACAGCGCTTCATGCTTGCACACTGCATTTCTCCTTCTGCCTCGACAGAATCCTCTTCAGCGCCACACTGGTATGTGTCTCTCGCGCTCAGGAGCCTCTGCATAGGAACTGACATCTTCTCCTGCATTGCCAACCTCGGCAATGTGGTTGCCATCTTTAAATGCAGGAGCGCACAGGTATCGGTAAAACAACTATTCTGCACATTGAGCTTTGATCTCCTACTTACTTGAACCAACTCCTTTATCTTCCTCGTCTCAGTACTGCAATGATTATGGGAGTTGGAGTCCATGGATGTCATTGGACATATAAGCATTTTGCTAGTTTTTCTCAGTGGTTTTACAGGAGATAACACATTCACATAAAAGGTATATCAGAAGCAAAAAGGGTTTTGTTGGAGCTGTGTGCATTTGGTTCATGAATGGGGTTTTGACCTAAATAATATAGGGAAGAGGTTTCCTTACTTCCTCTACAAGAGGCAACAAACAGTTGACAATAGACCATTAAGGTTTTGGGCATTAGAGGGTCTTCCTCATGGGAATGAGGGGGATACCAGATCTCGTCCAATGAATTCATGATATCGCCCCGGTAGTTGTCTCCTTCCATGTGATCCTCATATAGCAGCCTCCAGGGTCAGGATCAGGTAGCGGCTGTCGCCCCCTGGCCAGATGGGAGGAGGTCACCGCCGGGGAATCCGTGATGACTCCATTAGATTCATCATTGTAGTCACATGAATCAAACAGCTTCTGAACACAGGTACCATTGTGAGATCCTGAGCAAATCACAATGTCCTTTTCACCCCAGTTCCCGTCCTATCTGCAAATAAGCTAGGGTGCTTGGATAAAAGCAAAATAATAATAAAGTACAATGTACATTCAATATAAATAAAAGTAATTCTTACTGACCACATTGAGATAAGTGTCCCCTTTAGGGACATATGAGAACAAGGTGAAGAGATAAACCACAAAAGAAATGATACATCTGCAAAGTGAATCACATTACAGAAAAAAAGGAGAAATTACTTACCAGTAATGTTCTTTCTATGGATTATTCTGCAACAGATTCCTCATCTTGATAGATAGCTATCCAGTGTCAGCTGCTCATAAAGGTTCTTGATTGGGGTTATAGGGCCGCACAATATCATCATCAACGACTTCCTAATATGTGGCCGCACTGTTGTATAAAAGGACGCACTATGCCCCCATAGCTCAGTTACCCACTCTCCTCTTTCCCTGACGGGCTCAGCCTGCGAGAGGAAATATGCAATAATGGGGCAAGGCAAACAAACAAACAACAACAGAAAACCACAACTGTTTGCTTACCTTGTTCTTCCATATCTCAACACTGGGGACGAAAGCAAAAGAAGTAGGGAAGTCTAGCCAGCCACCTGCTGCTGCCCAAAACGTAGCACTCTGCTCCACTTGTCATCACACAAAGAAATTGCGACAGCAGAATGGGATTAGGACTATATCCTACAGACTTCTAAGCGGGGTAGGCTGGGAGGGCAATGAGGAATATGTGGGAGAGAGGAATATGTGGGAGAAGACTCCATAGAAAGAACAATACCGGTAATTTCTCCTTCAATGGATTTCTTTCTCCCACAGATTGCTCATCTTGATAGACTCCCAAAGCAGTAGCCATGCTGGAGGAGAGTTGAAAGTTAAACCACGAAGCTAAGAAGGACCGCCCTACCAAAGCATGCATCCTCCCCGCGGGCCAAGTCCAAGCTGTAATGCCTGGCTAGCATGTGTAGGGAGAACCACGTTGCTGGATGACTAATGTCTCTGACTGGCACTCCCCTCTGAAGAGCAGAGGAAGCTGCAACACCTCTCGTACAGTGTTAGGGAGAATTCTCTCTTTAGGCTGAATTTCCTAACCTAGTGAGTCCCCCAGCAGCTTTGCTGGATTTCTGGGGTTTGTTTTTTTCCTCCTGCCAAGAGTGAGACTCTTTTCCTCCCACTCTTGGACATGATTAATGGTATTCCATTGACTGGTAATGTGTTTTATGGGCTATGGGGTCCTTTACTCCATAGGGTCTCATGTGTTTTTCCTATGTGTGTTACACAGCACACTCCGTGCAGTAACACAGGGGTGTCATAGTGACACCCCACCATAGACTCCATACCCTGGGACTGACTACTGTCTCCCAGGGCATGTAAAGTCACCATTGGCTTTACTAGTCCCAAATTATTAACAGAAACCAGTACAAACCATCATATTGTGGACGTACTGGTCGGGGCAATTCGATTGCCCCGGGGTCTGTTAGTCGAGGGGGCACGTCTCTGTCCCCCCTGATCGAGTTTTGGCTGGTGGCAGTGGAAACTACTTTTTATATTCGACAGCGAATATTTTCCTATGGGATTTTCCCATTGTTCGAGGCTACCAACTTTAATTATTTAATTCTCATAGCCTCGAACATACCGCCGGTTTATTTAATTAATATTAATTTTCCGGTTGGTATTTTTTGCCAAGACTCGATTCTAAAATGGCGTTTGTGTTCTCTTCTGTGACTCCAACCCAAGTCGAGCCTTTTGTTCCACCTTTTGGCGGGCTTCTCCACAGAAGCCTCCAAAAGTGGTGCCACTCTGTCTGGATACCACAGGGGGTCTGGGAGGGGGTTTAGGCACCCTGGACCGAGTTACCTTGGTAACTCAGGTCGCACTCTTGTGTGATTGGCCCAAGTGGTGAGCCGGCCGGCTCACCACTTAGCATGTTTGAGTGACAGCTAGGCTGAATGAATGGGGGTTTTCTGCATAAAAGCAGGACTTTGGGGACTGGAACTTCAGAAGTCGCCACAGGACCTGAGAATCCAACGAGGGAGAAGCTGAGCCGACCTACCACGACGACAACACCGGTGGAGCCCTGCAGAACCGACTCACCACTTCCCGACGACAGAGAAGATCTCCCGGCTGGAGAGGCTTCTTCCCCTGACTGGTGGGCACAACCAGTTTTCCTTTCTTTCTTCGCACCCCAGCCCGGTTTGTGCTCGAACTGCCCGTGCCAAGCACCCCGGAGGCCGAATAGCCACTCACCACTGAACCGCGAATCACCGGACCGCTCCTTGTACCTGAGAAACTCCGCGGCTGGTTTCTTCCCTGGCAGTGCAACGACTCCCGTCTTCCTCCACGACGAGATCCACTCTTCCCCCGGAAAGAAGCACCGACTTGCACCTGCAGCCACAAGGTAATAATAACTCCTTAACCTTCTGAACTGGGCTGGCCGCGAGGACCCTCTAACTGGTCCCTTTCTTTGGTCCAACTCCTTTTTGAACCTTTTCAAGACTTTTGTGCACTGCAACCGTGTGACCTTGGACACATTTCGTTTCAATCTTCTTAAAGCGGATCCAGCCTACTGACTCTGAATTCACGGTTTTACTTTGCCTCTTCTCTTGTTATGTTCTCGTAAAAGCGTTGGGATCTGTTTCAACTTGTTCTCTGCTTTTCTCTCCCTTTTTAAAACGAACTATTAGAGTGCCATCTACGTTGGGCGCTCACCGCTGTCTGAAAATAAGTGGGGCTTTACTTAAGACTTGTCTAATATTCTTTTAAGGGAGTGTATATCTTTTAGTGACCGTGTTTTTGAATTGCTTACTATTAGTGCCTTTGTGTTTTTCTAGATGTGGTTTTAAATAAATAATTATATCTCTTTTACACCAAGCTCTGGTCAGTGTTTACTTGCTCTATTGTGTGCTCTTGACCTATTATGAATACTCTGTATACTGCCTAACTCTTCTTGAGGGAAGACTGCTCTGCCACAGCTAGCAAGTGAATCTGTGTGCTACAGACTGCTACTAAGTGGGTTTACTGCCAAACACCTGTAGTCCTAAATCTTTTGCAGTGGTCCCAGAGGGAACTGCACAGGTTTCTGCCTAACATACAGTGGGCCCTGAGCCCTGCTAGAAGGTCCTTCCCCGCAGACTGATAACATTAAAAAAATGCACAGAACTATCCACCATGGTTTGCTTAGTGACTGCTCGCCCCAACCTGGATTGTGAGAAGGCAACAAACAACTTGTCATCCTTCCTGAAGGAGCCTGTGCGGGCCAGGTAAAAATTCAGCACCCTCTTGGGATGAGACCTGTGGAGACTCTCTTACTCCTTAGAACAGATGGCGGGTAAAACGTTGGGAAGATCTATACCCTGGTGCAGATGTATTTCAGACACCACCTTCGGCAAAAATGTAAGTCTCACATTCAAATAGAGCTTCTCCCTAAAAAACTTGAGAAGGGGGCTTTACTAGACCGTGCCTGCAACTTGCTGATGCTTTTAGCGGATGTGATTGCCACTAAAAAGAGTGTTTTGTTTCAATGTGACAAGTTTGATGGGAGTTGAATGCAAAGGCTCATATGGAGCCGCCATCAGACAAGTTAGCACTAGATTCAGATCCCAGTCCTGGGCTACAAAATGTGAAGCAGGAAGCAATTCACAAGACCCTTCAAAAATGGTGCCAACAAAGGAACAGTAAAGAAGGAGCCCTGCTCTGTCCTCCTCCTAAAAATGGACAAAGCCACTAGATACCACTTCACCGTCACCACTTTCAGACCAGATTTCTCTAGGGCCGACAAAAACTCCATCACTGATGAAGTGACATGGGGTCCACCCCTCTCACCTTGAACAGTACACCAGGCCATAAACATTCATCATCTGCCGCCATACAGGGATAGTGTAAGTTCTGCATGCAGCCAACAGCACCTCTCTAGCACCTTGTCAAGTTCCAGTCTCCGTACCTCAGCTTCTCAGTCGCCAAGCATGCAGGTTGAGAGGGTCCGGGTGAAGTACATTGCCTCCTGACTGTTACAAGAGGTCCAGCCCCTGAGGAAGCCGCAGAGGTGGGCCTACGACCATTCCAGGAGATCTGGGTACCATGTTCGCCTCTATCAGTCTGGGGCGATCTGAATCAAGTGAGACCTAAATCTCTGTACTCTCCTGAGAACCCAAGGAATGACTGGTATCGGCGGGAATGTATAATGGAGGTTGAAGACCAACTCCACTCAGAATGCGTCCTCCTTTGTGTTGTCCACCATCACAAACAGACCCACTGTCGAGGTGCCTGACTGGGTGAAGATCTCGGCAGTTTCCGGGCACAGCTCCCACTCGTGGTAGACAGCGCCCTGCCTGCTCAGAGTGTCTGCCAGCCATTTTCCATCCCTGCCAGATAAGCTGGCAGAGGCTCAGATGTTGTTCTCTAGCACCCAGACCATTCTCTAGCATCCAGACCATAACGGCATGCCCTCTCTGCACAGGGGTAGTAATGCCATGCCTCCCTGCTTGTTGAGGTAGTGCATGGTCAACGTGTTGTCCCTTAACACCAGGACATGTTTTCCCAGTCGGGCAGGTGCAAAAGCTGTCAGCGCCTGTCTGACTGCTCACAGTTCCAACAGATTGATGTGGCAATGTTTCTGCTCCTAAGACTAATGGCTGCTGACCTGGAGAGGGTACAGCCCTTCAGCGGGTGTCTGTGACCACCTGTTCTTCAGGCCATGGTGCACAGAAAGATTCTCCCACTGACATGTATTGTCGCTTCACCAGGTCAGGTCGTCTGCTACCGACTTGGATCACATCTGACATCCGACCATAGCACTGCGACCACTGGCTCCTGAGAAGCCACTGAAGGGATTTCATCCGGCGTCTCGCCTGTGGCACCAGGAAAATGCAGGATGCCGTGAGGCCCACTAGGCACAAGAGACCCCATGCTGTTAGACATCTGTGCCATGTTGGTGACTCTCTTGTCGGGAGGAAAGGCCTTCCCTTTCCGGGTGTCCAAGACTGCTGCGATGAACTGGAGCTCTGCAATGGTGATGTCTGAGATATCTTTAAGTTCAAGGAGAAACCCAAGTCGTGCAGCAGTGAACAGGTGAGTTTGTAGAAAATAATCACTGTTGGGCCACAAGCTGGGAGGCTTGTGAAAAGCAAAGATGCAAGCCACTCTGCAAAGGGCAGCAAATGCAAGTCTCCAGTGAGAGCAAGCAAGCTACACACAACAAGAGGTAAGTACTATGCACTCGTTCCTGGTGTTCCTGTCCCCGGGCACTCAGCAGCAGCGAAGAAGTACAGCCAGCAGGGAGAGGGGTTCCATTGAAGTTCGTCTTGGTGTCAGTTGGTCCCACCAACCCAAGGGAAGAAGCCATCGGTTCTGGGCTTCCCTAGTCGATACGAAAATTGGAGCTTCAGCGGTCGAACGCTTCAGCAGGGTGCAGCAAGCCTTTCTTCCAGGTTTTCTTCGGTTGCTTCTTCCAGTGGTCGAATCTGCCTTCCTTGCAAAAGATCTCACCTTTTATGCAAGTTTCTCCCATTCATATGCAGTCTAGTCACTCACACAGCAGGGTGGCTGTTCTCAAAGGACAGCCAGCCAGCCAATCACCTTTGGGTGGATTCCTGTTACCGAGGAGACTAAGTACAGGGAGTTTCGGGAACCTCCCTCACTTCCTGCCCTGAGCCAGAGGCAGGCTTCACCCGTGAATCTCGCCAAAGACAATACGAACAACGGGACAAAACCTGGTTTGACACGCAGAATAAATCTCAAGAAGGACCTCACAAACAAGAAATGGCGAAAAAAAAGACCGGGGGCATTTTGACAAAATGGGCACCCATGGGTGCAATACTGCAGCTGAGGATTCAGCCTGCGGTAAAAACGCACAATGGTAGGAAAATTAAACCACTGCCACCAGCCATTCATTGTAGTGAGTGTAACATACAATTGTTACATGAGAAAGTAGACTAAGTAACCCCCAAATACTCCACATAAGATGGTTTGTGCCGGGTGTACAAAGAGAAAAAGATAAGTAAAGTCAATTTCACTTTACTACTCTTAGAAAAAGTAGTCAGTAGTAGTCTTAACAGAAATCCAAAGGACTTCTCTGTGACACTGCACTGAAGGTGCTGTGTGTCGCAATACAAAAAGATGATGCCTGTGGTGTTTGTCAGACTCCAAAACCAAAAGAAACACAGAGTCCAAATCAGAGAAAAATACTTGAGTGAGAAAAAAGGTCTCACTCACTACAGGATAGAAGGGAATTAGCACAGAAATGAGAATTTTCCCTAAAATAAGCCAATCATCCAAGTATGGGAGCACAAAGACGCCGGCTCTTCTGAGGTGGGCCACAACTACTGCCATCAGCTTGGTAAAAAACCTGGGAGCGGACGTCAAGCCAAACAGGAACACCTTGAACTGGAACCGCCTTTGCTTCCTGTGGATTGGCACATGAAAATAGACATCCTGAAGGCCTAGCGACACCAGCCAGTCCTGGAATTGCAGAGCCTGAAGAATTTCCTGCAACGTCACCATCCTGAATTTGCACTTCCTCCGGAACATCTTCCACTCTCTGAAAGCCTTGGGGACCAGGAAGAATTGCGAGTACTAGCACAAGCCTATCTCGTTGGCTGGAACTGTCTCCACTGTCCTTCAAAAGAAGGGCCTGGAGCAGTTCTTCCAGTAGCTCACTAGAGGAAGTGGGGGGGGGGGTTAAGGTATTCTCACAAATGGGAGGCAGTAGCCCCACTCGATCAGTTGGCGGTTCTGGGCGTCGGATGTTATCTCACACCGTTTGCCCAAGAATCCGAAGATTCTTCCTCAAAAGGGTGAAATATGATGGGAGACCTCAAAGAGGTTTCTGAGGCGCTCTGGATGTCGGCGCTACTGCAGCCGTCGACTGTCTTGCCTCTCTTCTACTTCTACCAAGCCGTTGGAACTTGCGTTGACTTCATGTTGCCTGGGCTCTTGCGCCTTTCTGCGGAAGGTGGAATACCTCCTGCAACCCCAGCCTCTGGACCCAAAGGCAAAATTCTGCCACGGAGCCTGCTGCTGCCCCACCAATGCCAATGACTTGTCCGTGAGCTTAGAGTTCTTAAACTTTTCCAGGGACTCGTCGGCCTAGGGGCCGAAAAGATGCTCCCCATCGGAGGCCACGTCGAGCAATTTTGCTTTAACATTTGGGGGAAACCCTGAGCCCCCTCAGGTACTCCGACCTGCGCAAGACCGTGGAGGTGCCCATGGCACGACCCATGCTGTCAGCCCCATCCAACCCTGCTTGGAGCGCTTGGGAGGCCATTTCCTTGCCATCAGCTACTATGTCCAAGAAAACCAGCTCAGACTTCCCTCTCTCGGAGGTAGTCAGCTGCCTCTGAGTTGGTACTTCAGAGGATGTGGGAAAACTTGCAGAGGGCACACAAGGCCTTTTCCGCCTTAAGGGCCATACTCCCTGAGGTCGAAGACATTTTTTGTCAAGGCATGTACCTTCTCTGATCCCATGTAGGTGAGGAAATTCTATGTCGACCTCCTGGACGACACAGTCGCGGCCTGTACTACTAACCTCTCCCGGCGGTTTGTCAAGAACAGCATGTCAGCTTCACGCCGGCTTATACTTTTTTGTAAGTTACGTGTCGACTGCCAGTGTCGAGCACAGTCACTGCCACAAGGCGATGACTAGATCGGCTATAGCTGCATTGAACAGTAAAGCCTGTTCTGTTGGCGGCCCTCGGCCAAGGATGTCGATCAGGTCGTACTGCGACACTGGGTTCGACAGAGCGCCGAACCCCAAGTCCACAACGACCTTCTCAACCACCCTGCGGTATTGTGAATTCATGTGTGCATATTGGTTGAGCTGTTTAAATTCCACATCCGGAGATGTGTCTAGCCCACTGGCATCATGGAGACTCTCTGCCAGTTGAAGCAACCCTACCTGGTCCACCATAAAATCAGGCAACGGATCTAAAGCTGCACCCCCCATCAGCTGGAGCCCGAATGCAATCAAGTCGCCCTCCTCATCAAATAGCGACAGCACTGAATCGAACAATATGGAATGGGAGCGCGGTACAAAGCTCTGATCTTGCAGGGCTGCTCGAGGAGCCTCTTGGCCCGAGGGGGCAGGCAACTGCTTCAACGCTGGGGGAGGTTTTTTCAGTCGGGTCTCACTTGAGGGCATTCAACCCTTCTTGGCTTCCTTTGTGCCAGATAGACCAGGTGCAGTTGGAGCTGAATTGACCTAGTGGGCAAGGGGGAAGCCGTATCAGCCGAGGTCTTCTCGAAAACTGAACATATGAGTCTTAAAATCCTCCCACTCCTCCCTAGACGCACCCTTTGTAGGATACGACCTACCCCTACTGTCTGACAAGCCGGAATACAGGCTGCTCTTTTTCGTGAGCAACGATGATGAGTGGGTCAATTCGCCAAGAGAGTGTGAACGCTTCTTTGATTTTTTTATGGTGACGTCCCTCTCAATGTTTTTGGGGCATCAGATCCTTGGTATCATGCTCCAGTGAGCGCAGGAGCGATTTCACAAGCGATTTAGACGCGACCTGCCAAGCGCCAGCTTTGCTCAGGGTTCCCTCGCCGCTTTTGGGTTCATCAAAAGGCAGGAAACACATTGCTCCGTGCCCTGCCCTACTCCAAGACACCACACACATTAGTGTGTGCAGGTCAGTGAGGGACATTTTGGAGTTGCAGTCCTTGCAATGTTTGTACCCAGATGGTTTAGGCCCCGACATACTGACGCAGCTATTGGATGAGATCGAAAACTAGTGTAATCCAAATAGCAGGCAGAAAAAAGGAACTGAGGTAAGGGGTCATAGTACGTCCTTTTATATGACGCCCAATGTCGCGTCCAATCAAGAAATGCCATGGCCGTATATGAGGAGTCATTGATGATGATATCGAGTGGCACCACGCTCCCGTCGAAACAATTTCTGGGAATCTGATGCTGGATAGCTATCCATCAAGATGAGAAATCTGTGGGAGAATGCAATCCATACACACCTTTTTGTACAAAGTATGCAGTATTTTGCATTGGACTTTATTCCATAGATCTTGAAGGGACATTTTGACACTAACTTTTTAATGCAATTGTCACATGCTGATAAGGTTACATTTTTCCTTCGCACAATAAGCAGGAAAGTGTGCTAGAAAGTATTCCGTCAGAAGGACTAAAGTTGCAGGATAAAGCATAGCCAAGCAGCAAACATATTTTATTTTAGTAATAAGGAGATTGGTTCATGGGAATGCAAGTATACCTCCTTGCGCTACCCTTATAAATTCTCTGCTTCCCCCCCAATTCATTCTTGGAGCCAGTTACAGTGAGTCTTATACAAATGCTGCCTAACGCATGTTTCAAATAAATATATAAGTGAAGCTGACCCTTGTTTACCAGCTGCTTTCAAGGATGACTTGGTGAGACCTTTTACAGACAACATGCTTGACTTCCACTGGGTCAGTTAAATGTGAATAATATTTTAAGCAATGTGAATGATCCTGGTCCGGAGTACTAAATTCCAAATTTCCCTGCTTTACCTAATCCCTCGACCCCTTAATTCAGCAGAATCTATATCCTCCACATCCCAAGCAAGGAAGTTACAGACAGAATCAGCACCTTCTCCTTTCTTGAAGCCAAACTGTGGAACTTTCTCCAAACCATTCTTGGCCTCAATACTACTTTGCTCAAATTCAGAAAAGGACTTAAGGCACAGCATTTCAGAGCAAATATCTTTACACTGTGACTACGACCCCTCTCTCCTTTCCTACCTGGAAATGTGTATGTGCACTTCAAAGACTTGTGTGGCATTAAGCATGCTACATGAATGAAAACTAAATAAGGAACAAGTTACTTACCTGTAACTGCTGTTCTCCAGCATGGGTCTGGCATGGATTCACATGCTCATGAATATTCCCCGTCGTCAGGCCAGGAATCCTCGGTAAAGAAAAAATCAGCATCAGTTTTGTTTCTGATCTGTCTTTCTCAGTAATAACCAATCACTGGTCTCTGGGTCATACTGCCCCCAGCCAATGACTGCCCTCTCTGTAAGCCCTGCCTCTGGCAGCCATCCTCAGATTTGGTAGCACGTGAAGTGGCAGTATGACCAAGTGAAGAGCCACAGAGGGGTAGGAGGGAGTGTTCGCATGTGAATCCATGCCAGACCCATGCTGGAGAACAACAGTTACAGGTAAGTAACTTGTTCCTTCTCCAGCATGGGGTCTGGCATGGATTCACATGCTCATGAATATAAGAATACATAGCAGTACACACATGCACAACCACGGGAGGTGGCAAAGGCTCAACATTAAGCATTAAATCAAAACTCAACATTAAGCATTTCTTACCTCCTCACCAGGCTCACCTTAGGCGAACAGGTTGCGCAGCACTGCTTGGCCGACCCTGGACTCCTCCCTGGAATCCCGGTCGACGCAGTAGAATCTCGTGAAGGTGTGCGTCGACCTCCACGTAGCAGCCCTGCAGAAGTCCAGCAGGGGAACACTAGACAAGAACGCCGTGGTAGCAGCGATAGCTCTGGCCGAATGGGCTCTCGGACGGCCGGGCAACGGTCGGTTTGCCAACTGATGATAGTGCATGATGCAGCCGTAGAGCCATCTGGAAATGGAAGCCTCTGAGAGAGCCTTCCCTTGGTTCACAGATCCCAAGTTCACAAACAGCTGTGATGTCCTCCGAAAACTCTGTTCGGTCCACGTAGAACTTCAGCGGTCTACCTACATCCAGCGAGTACAAAGTCCTGTCGGCCGGCGACGAAGGCGACGGGAAAAAAAACTGGTAACACCAAGGGCTCGTTGAGATGGAAGTCCGACGGCACCTTGGGCATGAAGGAGGGGGTGCGTCCTCAGCACTACCCTCGTATCATGAAAGGTCAGGTATGGAGGCTTGCAGGATAGCGCCTGGATCTCTCCCACGCGTCGTGCGGAGGGGATGGCCACCAGGAACGCCGTTTTCCACGACAGAAACTTCAACGGGGCCGAATGCAACGGCTCGAATGGCAGACCCATGAGCCTGGTCAGCACCACGTTGAGCTCCCATGCCGGGGCTGGAGCCTTCACCGGCGGGAATGATCGAAACAGTCCTTTCATAAATTCCTTAACCAGGCGATGACCACAGGGATGACCGCCCTGTAGTCCTGGTGTATCGGGAAATCGCTGCCAGGTGTATCTTGATTGAAGCGTGAGATAGTGCAGCTTTGGCTAGCGACAGTAGGTACGGCAATACTTGAGGGGCCGTAATCCGCAGAGGGTTAATCTTCTGTGCCCGGTACCAGATGAAGAACCTCTTCCACTTATGTCCGTAGCACTTGAGAGTTGAGGACGCCCTGGCCTTCGCAAGAACCTCTCTGCAGTCGGCCGGGATATCGTACCCTCCAAACTCTAGTGCTGCAGGAGCCAGGCCTGGAAGTTCAGCGACTCTGGGTCGTGATGAAGAATGGCGCCTCCTGCTCTGGAGAGAAGATCTGCGTCCGCCGACAGCTTGACTGGTGGGGACGCTGACAAGTCCAGAAGGTCCAGGAACCAGATCTGTCTCGGCCACGCCGGTGCGACGAGGATCATCCTGCACCAGGACTTCTTGAGCTGGTTGACGAGTCGGAGCAGGAACGGCAACAGAGGGAACGCATATAGGAACAGGCCATCCCAGGGGAAAGAGAAAGCATCGCCCATGCTCCTCGGTTGGGGAAACCTGCTGGCGAACCTCTCACACTTGGAGTTCGGCGCCGTCGCGAACAGGTCGATCTGGGGTTTGCCCCATTGCTGAAAGAGTCGGTCCACTTGGTCCTGGCGTAGTTCCCACTCGTGGCACGAGCGCAGCTCTCTGCTGAGTGAGTCGGCAATGGTGTTTTTTATCCCTGCCAGATGAAACGGCACCAGAAACATCCCTTGAGCAACGGCCCAATGCCACAGATCCTGGGCTTCCTTGGATAGGGCTGGGGACCTGGTTACGCCCTGCTTCCGGATGTAAAACATTGTGGTGGTGTTGTCGGTGAGGATCCTCACAACCTTGCCCTTGAGGGACGGGAAAAAGGACCTGAGGGCCCAGAACACTGCCCGGAGCTCCAGGGTGTTGATGTGGAGCGGCTTCTCCTCCGGGAACCAGAGGCCTCTCGTTTGAAGATCTCCGGTGTGCGCTCCCCATCCTTCAAGGGAGGCATCCATCATCACCGTCACCTGATGGGGCGGGGGTCTGAAAATCTGTTCCTGCCGCCAGATGAGTGCGGGTGCCCCACCATCGGATCGCTCGACGGAAGGTCTCGTTGAGAGGGATCCTGTCTTCGAAACTGCCCGTTGCTTGTATGCAGCGGGAGTCGAGGAACTCCTGTAGAGGGCGCATCCGAAGCCTGCACAGGCGCACAAGATATATGCAAGAGGACATCATCCCGAGGAGGGACTTGATGGACCTCACCTTGGCCACGTCCGTGGCCAGCAGACGCTGCACTTTGCCCAGGATGGTCTTTGTCCTTTCCTCCGACTGTGAGGCCAGACGCGCCGCTGTGTCGAGCTTGGCTCCCAGAAACAGTGCGACTTGTGAGGGGACCAGGTGGGACTTGGGGAAGTTGATGGAGAACCCCAGGTCTGTGAGTAGCTGGACGGTGTTCGCTGTGTTCCACGGCGAGCTCCCTTGTCCTTGCGCGGATGAGCCAATCGTCCAGGTAGGGGTAGACGTGGATCCCCTGTAGGCGCAGCCGCGCCACCACTGGAGCGAGGCACTTGGTGAAAACCCTGGGTGCCGATTTCAGTCCGAACGGGAGAGCCTTGAACTGGTAGTGCCGCCCTTGGAACACGAACCTGAGGAACTTTCGGTGTCCTTTTAAAATGGGGATGTGAAAGTATGCACTCCCCAAATCCAACGACGACAGGAAATCGCCCTCCTCCAGCTGTCCCAGCACGTGCTGGAGGGTGACCATCCAGAACTTCTGTGCATTGATGTACTTGTTCAGTCGTCGCAGGTCCAGGATGGGTCGCCATCCTCCTGTCGTCTTTTTCACGAGGAAGTACCTTGAGTATACTCCGGAGCCCCAGAGCCTCTTCGGGTCGAGCTCGATGGCACCTTCGAGCATCGCCCTTACCTCCAATAGCAGTTGAGGGACGTGATTTTCCTTCCTGGCCACGGGTGGAATGCGGGGGCACTTTTTTAGAAATTCGAAGGCGTGCCCCTGGGCCAGGGCATCCAGCACCCAACGGTCGGTGGAGATGGACTCCCACACGCTGACGAACTTCGCCAGCTGGCCTCCCACCGGGGTGGTTCGGTGGGGGCCCGACACCACGGTCGGTTCAATCTTGCTTGGAGGATGCCTTGCCGCCTTGGCCTCCCTGGCGACAGCGGCGGGGTCCACCCGACTTGCCTCGTCCTCTGTAGGCTTCCTGCGACGAGTGGCGGGCCGCTTGGCGGTACGTAGAGGAGCCACCGCTGAATCCCTTGGAGGCATCCTGCTTGCCTCCGGTGCTCCGAAAGGACGGCCTTCGTTGCCGGAGGACGCCTAGGGCCTTAGCTGTCTCTGTGTCCGCCTTGATGGCTTGGAGGGACTCATCCACTGTTTTCCCAAACAGATTGTTCCAGTCGAACGGCATGTCCAAAACCTTGGCTTGTACGTCCTGGCGGAAATCCATCGCCTTGAGCCACCCTCGTCGTCTAAGGCAAACGCTGTTGCCTAGCTGGCAGAAATCGGTGTCGGCAATGTCCGTTGCCACCGTAATGGCGTGGTCCGACGCCACTTTGCCTTCTTGCAAGATCTCCAGGGCCTCGGCCCTCTTGTCGTCCGGTAGTAAGTCCAACGGGGGGCGATATTGTACCATAACTCCCTGTCGTAGCAGGCCAAGATCGCGAGGGCGTTGGCCACCTTAATCGTTGTTGACGCCGACGAGATAACTTGTCCCATTGCGTCCAGCTTCTTTCCTTCGCCGTCCGGAGGGGAAGTTGACGTTGAGGCCGATGCCCCCCCACCCCCGCTTTCTTCTTGGCCGCCGCTGAGACGACCGAGTCAGGGGTCGGTTGTGCCCTAAGGCACAAAGGGGCCGCGTCGGGGACCCGGTACTTCTTCTCGTACCGATCCCTCTTGGCAGGCGTCGTAGACGGGTTCTTGAGGAGGGTGAGACCCTCGTCCCAGATGTCATCCAGCAGAGGCACGGCGAGGACTGTTTTCCTCTTGGCCTCGCGCCGTTGGTAAAGGAAACCTTCCTTCTTCTCTTCGGGGCAGAGCGGAAAAAGCTTGGATGCCCTGGCGATCATCGCTTGGAAAGATCTGATCTCGTCGGGCGGGGAGGCCCGGGCTGAGGGCGATGGGAGCTCCGTCCCGTCGTCACCGCCGCCGTCGGTACCCGTCGTGGCCGTGTCCGTTCCCGTGTCATCCCTAGGGACGGGGGACGTGGGCAAAGGTTGAGTAGGCCGCGAGGGCTGAAAAGGCGGGGCTGGATGGATCCGTCTTCTCTTGTTTGGGGGGCTTCCCGCCGGGCCTGGTTCCGGTTCCTCCGTCGGTGGAAAGGGCAATCTCGTCCTCATCTCCAAACATAAGGATTGTATTGCCAACAAAATGGCTGCCGAGTTGTCCTGCGGCTCCGGAAGCGACGGATGACTAGGACCCTCGCCGGTGCCGCCGTCGCTCTCGTCGTCACCTTTGTCGGGATCCCTCCCATGAGAACGGGCCTCTTCGACGCCCTCGTCGAGGTCCTCTAGGACTTCTACCAGCTCCTCCTCCGATGCTGTGTCCGTGTCCACAATGGCCACTGCCCCCCCGCACTCATTTTCCGCCGTGGTCTTCACGGGGGTCTTTTCGATGGGTCTGAAAGAGGCTTCCCTCCAAAGAGGCAGGGAGACTCTGGGCCCCGAGGTCGCCTCCACTGGTGTAGCCTCCACAGGCTGCGCCAGGGCCGCCACGACTTCCTCGATAGAGTCCTTGGCCGAGTGAATCAAGGCCTTTACCACCTTATGTGGGCCTGTGGCCTTCACCTTGGGGGGAGGGTCACCGCCTCGCTCCCCCTCGGCCGGATCCTTCGAGCTCGACCGGGGCCTCTCCAGAAGCTTCGCCAGGTTCTCGGCCTTCCTCTTCCCTGAGCCAGAGCGTTGGCTCGTGGTTGATGGCGCTGGAGAGGATGCGCCCTGCCTGGCAGCCGAGGAGCCCGACCGTTTGGCGCTCCCGGTGCCCGCGGACTCGCAGTGCTTTGCCTTCTGTTGGGCCCCCGTCGCTGGGGCGCCCTCACAGGACTTAGAAGACCGCTCAGACTTTTTCTTCTTCTTCTCACCTGACGGGCTCTTTCCTTCCAGCCAGTTGGAGAGACAAAAGTGTCAGTCCCTGATGGTCCATTCCGACGTGTTCCTGCAAAACGCACAGTCCTCCTCCACATGCGTTTTGTCCTCATGAAGGCAGTAGAGACATTTTGAGTGCTCGTCCTCCTTGAACACATTCTGCAGCTGGCATCTAGGGCAAACCCTGAACAGCTTTCCGGGCGTCGAGCTTCCTTTCTCCTGGGCCATGTTTGGGTAGGCTGCAGAAACTCCTGGACTCCTCCAAGAAGCGTAACACGACGAAATCTTCACCCTTGAGGGGCGTAGAAAAATCTGACACGGATCCCCGTTAATCGGATGTAGAGACGGTGGAGCTTGAGGCTTTATTTGAACGAAAAATGAGAAATTCTTCTTTAAAAAAAAGCACGAAAACGCAGCAAAAGCTCGAGCGCTAAACACAAGGACTCCCAACACTTGAGCGTGCGGTAAAAATCTGAGGATGGCTGCCAGAGGCGGGGCTTAGGGAGAGGGCAGTCATTGGCTGGAGGCAGTATGACCCAGAGACCAGTAATTGGTTACTACTGAGAAAGACAGATCAGAAACAAAACTGATACTGATTTTTTCTTTACCGAGGATTCCCGGCCTGACGACGGGGAATATTCATGAGAATGTGAATCCATGCCAGACCCCATGCTGGAGAAAGGCTTACAACTCTGTAGTTCCAACAAACCTGGGGTAAACCATATTGAGATGGTATGTCCCAGTGGAAAAGTTGATTTAAACAAGAGGTTACATTATTTTCCACTTTTGCTCACGATACCTATACACAATTTAGAAGCAAAAAAGCCATTTGTGCCACTTACAACATAAAAATGTCTCTGATAGGCCGCCTTCACCGAACAGCGGCCTGTCGGGGAAACTGAGCATACGTGATAAACAGACCAGGAAGTGTCAGCTGACGGGGGGTCGTAAGGAGGGCGATAGGGGTGGGTGTGTGGTAGGTGTATATAATTCTGTGTGTGTGTGTGTGTGGTGCATGTGTGTGTGCATGTATTATATATGAGAACGGGGGGCGGGCCTGCAGTTCAGGGTGAGCAGGGCATGGGAGGTGGAAGGTGGGAGAGAGAATGGGTGTTGCTGGGGTGTCCCCCGCATTGGGAGAGGGCAGGGAAGTGGGCGCTCTGAGAAAATATTTCCCTGCAGTGCTGAAACCAGGCCTGGGGGGAAACACAGCTTTGGTGTAAATCGCGGGCAGGGAAATGTCATAGGTCCAAAAAAGCATGAAAAACACAGACTCAAATCAGACTAAAAATGCCAGTTCAGGAAGTACAGAGCTTGGGGTGAAAGCAATTTCAAGAGAGGTGCACAATAACAGACCATCGGTACACATCGATAGCACAACTTACTTGCATGAAGGTCAAGAGAAAGTCAAAAAAGTTCTTGTTCAGACTTTCCTTCAGCTGAGGAGCTACCGCCATACCAACCTGCATATAAAGGTAAAAGAAGCACTGTGAGAGTTCTGCTCGCACCTGTATTAAACTTTCCAATGGGCATCAGTTACAAATACATGGCTGTGCGAGCATGTCTCAGTTGGAATTTTGTCAATCACTACTCCTATAAGATGCTCAGGGTTTGCTGCATATGGGATGTCAAGGGGCAAAGGAGGACTAGGAGTACCTACACGTGGAATAAATATGCACGTTAATAATTTAACCTTTCAGTAGTGAGCAATGCACTCTGAATAGCAGCCCACTCTGATGGGGCACAATGAAACTTGCTTATGCATCACTTAAAATATGGATCACAGTGGACATCTCTGCTTGAGCTAAATCTGAATAGCAAGCTATTTATGTGCTCCAAGAGTCTTAATGTGGAGTCATTAAGATATATGGGGCTAAGTTGGGGACAAAGAACAAGGGAAACAAACTATTACTGAACCAAAGTAAGAAAGGAGAGCAGAACTGCTTTTTAATTAAGGAAGTTACAGTTGGTATATGTAACGCAAGCCTCATGGGAATGATGAATTGGTGCATTTAGGTTTTAAAAACAATAGAAACACATTATAGCAATACAAAGTTATAAAACCATACAGCACACGTTAGATCCAAAGTCACGTACAGATAAATGTAACAGAGTTTAAACTAGCTTTTCAACAATTCATAGGCACATTGCTAAGGTAGAACTTCAGTTTTTACTCTGTATGGTCTTTTCTGGGTCACCTTAATATTTTCCTTTTTTACCTTTCTCTTTTTGATCACTGTTAGGATAGACTTCCAAAATCAACCCTTGGGGTTGATTTGGGGAGGCTAATCTATTATGGTGAGCAAGAAGGACACTGAATTGTAGCCAAACTCAATCAAGGTAGGTAGCAGAGCGGTAAGGCTTACACTCAGGAGGGGTGCAAGAGTGGTCTAGGGTTGCAATGAGACAAACACAGAGCACTCCAATAATTCAGTTGGACAGGTAATTACAAAGATTAACAATGAGTTATTAGGCCTTTAAAATGCACACTAAGTAATGAAACCTCTAACTAGTATTGTTACACAACTACTGTACAATACATTTATACTTGAACTCTTGTGAAAAGATAGGAAATCAAAATGAGGAATCTGCTAGAGAATACAATCCATAGAAGGAGAAAAGACTTACCAATAATGTTCTTTCTATGTATTCTTCTCCCGGAGATTCCTCATCTAGATAGATATCCCCATCCAGCATCAGCTGCTTGGATAATTTCAACAAGGGGATTAGTGCGGATCGGCGTCGTCTGTCGACCTCCGCATGCCTTGACCATGCCATTCCTCGAGTTCCGGCATGACTTCAGCGGTAGATATATCATGTCACAACGCCTCCAAATCTCAGTTCCACGCCTTTCTTCCCCCCGTGCTCAGTAGCCGCGGGCAAAGATCCAACGGAATTCAACAATGAAAAAGCCAAAAAATCCAAATTTTCTTTTTGGGAGAACAGTCAATACTGCGGGACTAAAGGTCGACAGTAACACAATCTATGCAACAAAACAGTTTTTTGTGTTTTTTATTTTAACGTAAAGTGTCACCAACCTTTCAATAGTCGCCCCACAAAAAAAGGGATACATGAGAGTTAGGACTAGAAGACTTTCATAGCAAGGCAGGCTACGAGGGCGATGAGGAATCTGCGGGAGAAGGAGCCATAGAAAGAACATTATGCCTAAGTAATTTTGTCTTCAATCGATTGCATTCTCCAGCAGATTCAACATCTTCATAAGACTCTCAAAGGAGTACAGCACTCGGAGGGCATGAAAGTCTAAACCAGAAAGCTTTGCAGCACCCCTCTACCAAGCCACATCCAGGTTTTAGTGCTTTGTGAATGTGTGAAGTGATGACCAACTCGTTGCTTAGCAGATCTCCCTCACTGGTACTCCCCTTTGCAGAGGAGAGGAGGTTAGCACGCCCCTAGTGCAGTGCTCTCTGAAGCATGAAGGAAGTTACTTCCCTGCCTTTTGATAGCACTCAACGATGTTGAGGGCTATTGTGATGAATCCAATGACTCTTGCCCTTGTATGTTAAAAAATGATTCATGTTGTGTTAAGGGAAAATGTTTATTTATAATCTGTTGTTTTGGATGGGGGGTAAAATGGAAATGTATGTGTCTGAATAATAATGTAAATGATATGTATGATTTTGATACATTTTATGTTGTTTAATTGGTGTTTTGTTAAGGGTAGGCCTATGTCTGGCCTCTTAATTGCAGTCAAAACTAATCAGGGCCTTTACTTCGAAACGTGGGCCACCCCAAAAATGTTAATTCAACTAGTCAAAATTAGAACTCCCTCTGAAATGTTGGCCCTCATTAATCTTTATTGGAACCACTCCAGTATTGATCCAGAGTCCTTTCTCCAAGATAAGGGGCTCACTCTAGATCTCATCTTTGATGACTGTTCGATAAGTCATGTGATTCTGGTGGGCGACTTCCATCTTCATCTTCTAACCATGAGGCAACATCTATCTGTTGATCTTGTGCAGCGCTGGCTGACACTGATGGAGGAGAGACAGTTCTTAATGCTTAACTGAGCCATCAAGGAAGACATTCCACCTCAGAGCACTTGGAGGAGAGGGTGCCATACAGCCATTATTGACTACACATTCACAGATAGAAATATGTTTGCAAGTATTGAACGCTTTGAAATTGTTCCTCAAAAATTCAGGGATCATGAACTGCTCTCAATCGCTTTGCAATGGTCCTATCCCTCTACCTCCAACCCAATTCTACAAACCTGCTCTAATACTCCGTGGCAGCAGACTTAGATTCAAATGGTCCCCAGAATCACTAACTCTTTTACCCTTACAAGGTTAACTCTTGCAAGGTCATAACAAATCAGTAGATCCTGAAATAGTCAAATCTGTCGGCCTGTATGTGGCTGTGTTACATATCTTCAAGAAGCAACCGTCTATTCTCGCTAAACCAACCTATGGGCACAAGCCCACTTATGATCGTGAATTGCACAGCAGAAAGACCCAACTGCGCTACTCTCGAAGACATTTAGTCAATCTGTCTTTTGAATCCAGAATTCTAAAAGCCAGAAATCTCAGGACACACTATAAAAACTGGCTTAAATCCTGCAGAACCTTAAGCATGCAGCAAGATGCAGAACAGATGCTTCATGCTCTAGCCTAAAAAAACACAGCGTCTATCTTGAGTCCGCTAAATCGTGCCACCCATGACACCAAAGTCCCAATATCAAACATTTTACATTATATGCTCCTCCGCCCAACATCTAACAAACAGCAACGCAGGCAGCATCAGATAACAATTCTATTCAATTTGACAGAGATGATATCATTCACCAAATTTCAAAACTGAGCGCCTCAAGAGCTCCTGGACCGGATGGGTTATCCAATTTAATGCTGAAAGCCCGTCCTGATGCCTGGGCCTCAATACTTTTAAACATCTTTGCCAATGTGATTTTCGAAAAACGAATTCCAGTGTCATGGAAAAAACCATCATTATCCCCATATTAAAAAAAGGCGATCAGGGGCTCCCCGAGAACTATCGGCCCATAGCACTGCTCGATGCCCCAGGGAAGCTCTTTGCTTGCCTGGTAATGAGGGACTTCAACCACTGGATGACTACCCAGCAGCTACATGGCAGATTCCAAACATGCTTTGTCCCAGGGATAGGCACTGCTATTAATCTGCTATCTATGAATGCAATAAAGGTGCATGAGCAACAAGCCAAACAACCCTTGTATATGGCTTTTGTGGATTTTAAAACCGTGTTCAACTCTGTATCTCCAGAATTATTGATAGACAAATTGACAAGAGCAGCCTGTCCGAACTATGTTCAGGCCTTGATTTTGCAGCTACACAAGACATTGGTCAAAATATGCTTATCCATAGATGGAAGACTATCCAGATCAATTCCCACATATAGAGGCCTCAAACAGGGCTGTATTCTGGCATCTGCATTGTTTAACCTTTTTATTTCTGATATGGGTCACCACCATTTGAATGTTGTATCTGATTCCCCCAAACTTGGCTATTGTGTAATACCTTGGCTTCTGTATGCAGATGACCTAGTCCTCTGTCTAAGACTCCCAAAGGCCTTCAACATCTTCTAACAGCTTTAGAGCGCTATGTCATTGCAAACCATTTGAATATAAATTTGGCTAAGATGAAGGTCATGATCTGCGCAACTCACCATCAGATCAGCAAATGTTCCTATTCGCGGCACTTACAAGAATCTCCTCTGGAAGTAGTCAGTGAATACTGATACTTGGGCCTCAACACTAATAATCATCCCTCTGACTTGCCATATAGTCTAGATCTAAGGTGCAAAATCCAAACAGCTGTTGCACAAGCCATAATTATTCCTAAGAAGTTTGGCAAATGTTCTACTATACCCGTAATCAAATACTATAAACAGAAGGTGTTACCCATTCTCACTTATGGTGCAGAGACTAGAGCCTGGAAGGAACAGACCTTCTGGTTAACGCTGGAGGGCTTATTTTGGAAGCATGTGCTTTGTGTGCCCGCCAGTCAACCTATAAGTGTAATTAGACACGAGTTGGGATTGTCATGAATTGGAATTTCTTATCTCTGGAAATTATGTACCTTGTATAGGAAATGCTTATTAGCCGATGAACCTCAATCCTTGCTATTTATCTATTCTCCTATATGAATTCCACCAAGGATGACTTCATAACAATTTGGAAACAGCAAGTTGTTACAATCAGGGAAGCCACAGACATTTCATTCTTGCTACTTAAAACTAACCCGGATCGTGCAAAGAAAAAATGATGGCTCTATGATTGGATCCAAAGCCTACAACAATGCATGACCTACGAACATTTCAAGCATGGAGACTTCAGGGTCAAGAGTCTTCATGATATTGAGCCCTACCTGATGAAATTCCCCTATCCAGTTCACAGGAACATATTTCTCCGACTTCGTCTAAACTTGTGGCCAACCAGAGAAGTCTCCTTAAACCGTAAGATAATTGCCAGAGCGGACAGTTCATGCAGATTTTGTCACAACTCAAACGAGTCTGAGACTCTCAAGCACTTGCTCATACTCTGTCCATCTTTGTCCTCAAAGACAATATCCTTTCTGTAACCCCTGTTTGAAGGCCACTCTAACTTAAATTGCGATTTCTAATGGTTCAAAATGTTGAATGGAGAGCGTGTAAGTGTTAGTATTGCTGCTGTGAAATGTTTGCTGCCTCGTTATTAAACCAGTCACTTGCTTTTGCATTGTTACTCATTCTTTCACTCACCTTATTTGGATTTAGTCACAAGTTATTTATAGTTCATGATGCGCTGATAGCTGGTAAACTCCTGTTGCAAATATGAGGAATATTGCACACTACCTTCCCTTCTTGAATCACTTTTAGACTCTATGATCTAATGTAATTTTACGATTGGAAATTATGCACGGATATGTATTGTAATAAAGTTTTAATTTGCTTGTATTCATTTCATGAGTTGTACATGCTTCTATCTGTTATTCCCATCTTAATCTTCTTTCCTCAAAGTCTTTCTTCCATTTTTACTTTTTTTTACTTTTATTTTATTTTTTGGCAATCTGTGATTTTAATTGAAATTGTAATAAATCAAAAGGTTGATTTTTTATTTTAACCATAACAATACAAGAAAAATAAAAAATAAGGGGGTTTGTGCTTTGAATTGTTGCACCGGGCAATGCCATCCTAAAATGGGAAACAACCTAAGCCACAGAATGCTAACACAGTACTTTTACATGCTCTTGACATCTCTTTTCTGAATAATGAGGCAGATGATGACTCTAAAAGTAAACTGGAAACCACACTGAGGTAGAGGACGTTTTTTATACTATTGATTTGCAAACCATCCAAACCCATTTGTGGCGGGGAAGCTCTGCTAGGATCTGTGGATTGCAGAGCCTCTGAAGCACCTCCTCCTTTCATTTCGCCTTCCTTCACCAGGATAGAGGAGACTGCACAACACTCACGAATAAAGAGGACAGTCAAGCAGCCAAAATTGTAGAAAAGCAGATAAAGCAGATAAAACTGATATCAGCTGCAAGCGGCAGTGAAACTGGCAAGTGGGTTCAGTACACAAAGAAGGAAAAGGTGACTGGTAAGGCTGAAAGTTCTAAACTGCGACTCTGCAGAAGCATGTTCTTTTTTGCATTTTCCTTGACTGGTGAGTCAACTTTTCCCTGACGAGTACTGACTGGTGAGTCAACTTTTCCCTGACGATTACTAGTTTGGTGCTTCATCAGGGATGCAAATAATGTTGAAAGGCCCTCATCATCAAGGAACATGTTTTGTCCTGTATGAGTGCTCTTACTCTGATGGCTAAGAACTCCCTACTGGTTGGAGATGGGATACTCAATTGTAGTTGTGATAAAACCATGTTAAAATGCAGTATCATCTACTATAGCCAGAGCTAGATGCCTGCACGTGGGTGATAGAAAAGTAAACAGTGACATGCAAGGGGTGGGGCTTTCCTCACCTGACCCAATTGTTGCCATTTAGGGAAAGAAATCAGTAATGCATGGACAAAATGGGGTTCACAGATGTAGAATTACCTGGGTATTTCCTGTCGTGATGATGCACCAGTGTGGAATCTGCCTGGATGATATTGATGTGAAAAGGTGGTCTGTTTCTATGACTGGGAATACACATTCCATACAAATGCCCAGAACAAGACTAGCAAAGTCTCAAATCTCCCATGAAGAGAGATGATCTGTACCATTTTTGTCTCTGAAGCATGAAGTGAACGCCTCCACCAAAGGAAGACTGTACAGATGCTCAGCTGGACTTGCATCCCATTCCTTAAGGTGAAGCTGAGATGAGGTCTGTAGATTTCAGAGCCTCAGAACTACAGATTCTGCAGTAGTGCCCCTTAACTCGAGGGGACCAACCCAGTCACCTGGCCCACCAACACCATGACATTCAAATAAAAAGCAGTGTTTCTTCCTGTGTGATGTGATAGGGTCAGGGTCATGACTCTGTCAGGGGTTATAGGGACCCCTCCCGAACTGGGGTGGGTGTCCTACCAAGGCGCATGCCAGAGCTGATCCTACCTGGAGGCAGAGTGGGGGACGTAAGGGTGCCCTGTCTCTTCCCCCACTGAGTGTGCATTGTAAATGTCTGCTGGTACCACTGCCTTTTCCACAATGCCTGTTAGCTTCTTTTCTGGCAGGAGTTCTTTTATGCTTTTTTCAGGAGAGAAACTGCCAAAATGCACCTGGGCACTGTTAGGGAGATTTATCATGTGTATGCTTCATTCCCTCTCCTAGCAAAACCCTCAGCACTTTTTGCTGGACTTCTGGCCATTTTTCTTTCTATCCTGAATGAGGGGAGCCTTTTTCTCCTCACTCATTCTTATTTGCTTTGACTTTTGGAACTCTGTTCTGTGTGTTCTACTTTTACTATGGAGCTTTCCGCCATATCTCTTTAAAGGCATCTGTGTTTAACTTTTGCAGCACATAGCACCTTATGTGCAGTGTTGCTGGTAACTATTTGGGTTCTCGTTTGAGATTCTTTCCTTATCCTTACTAACTACAGCTCTTAAGGATAAAGGGATACTTTGCTTCCTAAAACTGTATACCATGAGAGATTAGCACACACCCCTCTCTGCAGCTCTCCACTGCTCGCCGCAATGGTCGCCCACATCAAACCCGGAGCAATCCCAAGCCAGGAGACCCGAAGACCGAAGGTAAGCCGCTGGCAATTGCAAATGTGCCTGGCAATAACATTTAATGTCGCCCTGTTACTGGCCCCTGCAGTTCCACGCAATCTAGCACTAGTGTCTCATCCAAATGCCTGTCACCCACGGTGTGCATCCCTGATCGAACAGCAACAGAATGCTCACTAACACTAAGCGCCTCCCTAGCCTCCACACACCAGGCAAGGACCCCACCACCAATGCACACAGCCAACCACACAATCGCCCATGTCCCCCATCAATGCTGATCAGTCTGTCTCCACAGGCTCCTACGCAACGCTGTTTCACTCCTGCCCGAACTTAGCCCTAAGTGCCAACTACCACCCCCTGCTCTGCCCAGCCACTACACATTCCCCCCCACCTTCCTCCTGCCTCTCATCCTCGACAGCCTGACTACTAGCCTGCGCGAGCCACCATCCCCTACACCATTCCTCCCTGCCTTAGAAGCATTTAATCCGAAATCACTACTGCCCAACATGCTCATGGCCAAACACAAACACCACCCAAATGTGCTCAGCCAAAAAAAAACACTGTACAGCTTTACTGCCCCGCTACCATCCTGCCCCACAGTCCAACTGTGAAGCCAAAACGCACATCACTCCCAAACCAACATGCCATGACTCTCGTCAATCTAGAATCAATGTTCAAAACACTTAATTACAACTTCGAACCAACTCCATATCGATAGCTCTACACTCACTCCGGCCTACCACAAGTGTCCGGAATGCCAACTTGCAACTTAGAACCACCACTCCATGCATAGTCTGTCCCCCAGTCTCACCACCTCACGCAACTAATGCTGAATCCCCACATATCCCCATGGACACCCACCTACCACGCACAACACACTCTGCCAACCACACATCCATCCCACAAACCTCATCCCTGCAGTGAGCCCTCCTCAACACTCGATCCATCACAGCACACCCCCATGAAATCCTTGACCTCATCATAACCAACAATCTCGATATCCTCGATCTCACTGAGACCCGGCTATCCCCCTCATCGGGCCCAACCTTGTCCATTGCCCTCCCCGCAGGATATGCCATCATCCATAGCGGCAGACAAGATAGAAAAGGTGGAGTAGCCTTCATCTACAAAGAATCCCTAACGCTATATGCCACGTCCACTACACCTATTCCCAACTGTGAATCCCTATCAGCTAAATTTAGATGTTCACATAACAACACTATTGCTATACATCTCATATACCTAACCCTCCCCCACCCGCAGACCCATCGCTTCTTTCGAGGACAACCTTTACCAACTCATCGCCACAAACCTTAAACCCACCGCCCAAACCCTACTTTTAGGAGATCTCAACATGGGTTACAATGATACAAATTACGCGGATGCATCCGTCATGGCCTCCTCGCTAGCTGCCTTCGGATTCACCCAAGTTATCATAGGACCCACTCCCACGGGCGCACCCTTGACTGACTGCTAGACCACCACTGTAACATGATGGTCTTGTCCAACCATCCCTGCCCATGGTCAGACCACCACACTAATTCCTTCACCATCTCAGCCATTTTCAAACCTGCCAAACCAGCCCTGCAAATAGCATCACCATGGCCCGTTGTTCTCACAACCTCACAAGCCCCAACATCATTCCCCTCCTCAACTCACCATTCCCAGCCACACATGACCCTTCAGCCCTAGTCGACCATTACAATTCTTTGCTCCTAAAGCTGTCAATGAGTTGGCATCCTTCAAAGCCATGAGACCCAAAAATCCAAAACACCACAACTCTTGGTTCACTCAGGAACTGCGCGTCGCAAGAGCAGCAAAGCGATCAGCAGAAACCACTTGGCTCAAAACTCCCTCCCCTACTAACAAGAGCCTGCTAACATTACATTCACAGAAGTACAAAGATCTGATCCTCACAACCAAAGCCTCTATATACAATGAAAGAATTTCCAACGCAGCTTCAAGCTCACGGGAACTCTTCACCATTCTCTGTGAACTCAAGACTCCATATTCCCCCTGATGCCGTCAGACAATGCATGGTGCAATAAGATTCAAGACACCCACACAGGAAAAATCAAAACTCCAAACCAAAATACACACCAAACAAGCCACATTGCCCACCACCCACACCAGAACTGGAGAAAGATGATATCTCACTTTTCAAATTCCAACCTACTACCGTTGCTAACCTCTCCAACATTATTTCGGGTCTTAAACCCTCAAGGTGCAAGGGTGACGTACTCTAAGCCTCCCTAGTCAAAGACTGTGCTGAGCCCCTACTCCCGCTTATAGCTGCGGCCCCCTTTCAGGTGAGAGGGAGTGCTAGGCCCACTTGAACTGTATTTGGAAATTAGGCCCTTCTGAAATTAAATTCTATAGCGCATCTTGCGCTTGTACTCCCGTTATCCTCTCTGTACCCAAGCCCGGCCCTGGTCCCTCCTTCCTTCCACCCCCTTCCCTTATTGGCTCTCCTCCTGTGAAGGCCTAAGGCCCACGCGGTCCCTGGCAGTGCTTCTGCGGTCCCCTTTCAGGTGAGAGAGAGTGCAAGGCCCACTTGAACTGTATTTGTAAATTAGGCCCTTATTAAATGTAATTCTATAGCGCATCCTGCGCTTGTACTCCAGTTCCCCACTCTGTGCCCAATCCCGGCCCTGGTCCCCCCCTCCCTCCCGCACCCTCCCCTGATTGGCTCGCCTCCCTTTTAACACTACCTCCCAGGGCAGCCCTCTGCCCATGTAGCCCTGCGGCTAAGGGCCCAAGGCAAAGGGTAGCTCCTGAAGAAGCGGCTCCAGTCAGTGTCTGCAGGTGTCAGCAGGGGAGGCCAGGTGCCAGCCACTAACATACACCAAACCCTAACCGCTACTTTCCCCCTACTCCAGTGGCACTTCCACGTAATCAGCATGCCCTCCCACCAGCTAGCCCTACGCCCTAAGCCCAAGAGAAACCTACTACGCCCACAATTACAGCCAACAAGCAGTGGCTGCAAAGTCACCCAACCAGACCAGCAGTTGCAACAGGCCCCAGTGCCCTGACATAACTTACGACAAACAGGATGCCGTCAACGGACAAGGTAGGAACAATTTTCTATCTGCAATATATACAGACACCATCATGAGACCTGGATACCTCCCCCCACTACACAGGACTCTCAAGTCTCAGTGTGTTCTCCTGTACCAAACTACATATGAAACTGCATTTTGAAACGTAGGCCTCTCTCCTACTATACAGGACTCTCAAATCTCAGTGTGTTCTCCTGCACCAAACTGCATTGTGAAACTTAGGCCTCTCTCCCACTACAGGTGTACTCCCCTGTATTCTGGAACTGCATTTTGAAACGTAGGCCTCTCTCCCACTATACAGAACTCTGAATCTCAGTGTTTCTACTGTACTGAACTGCATTGTAAAAATATATCAGACCTCTCTCCCACTGTACAGGACCCTTCTAAGTGTGCTCCCCTGTATTTGAAACTGCATTTTGAAATTGTATTTGAAATGTAGGCCTCTCTCCCACTACACAGGAAACTCAAATCCCAGTGTGTTTCTCCTGTACTGAACTGCATTGTGAAACTTAAGCGTCTCTCCCACTGTATGGGGCCCCAATTCTAGGTGTGTTTCGCCTGTACCAAACCTGTACTGTAAAGCTCAGGGCTCTCTCCCACTATACAAGTCTCTCAAATCTCGGTGTGTTCTCCTGTACCAAACTGCACTGTGAAGCCTAGGCCTCTCCACCTCGATTCAGGATTCCCAGGTCCAGGTTTACTCTCCTTCGTAGGCACCTTCATAGAAGCAATCACCAACCTAGCTATCGAGCATAACCATCTGATTATCCTCTGACACTTCAACATCTAGTTAGATGAAGAAAACACAACCTCACAAAAAATCTCTCACCAGCCAACTAAGAATGAAACTACATAAGCTAGTCAAAGGAGCAACACACACGGCAGGACATACACTGGATGCAATCTTTGGCAACAGAAGAACAAGTTACTTCTTACCTTGTAACGTTCTTTCGACGGGATGTTCCTCCGACGTATCCCTTATCTTTGATAATACGTTTCCAGCTTGCTGGCCTCGGAAATGTTTTCTGTAGAGGGTGCAGCGCGTCGACGTCCGCCGAGTCGATGTCCCTCGACGGCCACCGTATCGGCGCCGACGTCACCATGCCCATAAATAGCCATGCGCTGCGTCCGTTGCTCAGTTCCGTTTTGTAGCATAAGAAAAGTCATGCCTGAATTGGTTATTGACCTTGAAGGAGCGTAAACTGTAACAACAAGGGAAGTAGAACTGTGGGGATGGATGGGAGGGTCGATGAGGAATACGTCGGAGGAACATCCCGTCGAAAGAACGTTACAAGGTAAGAAGTAACTTGTTCTTCGAAGGGATTGTGTCCTCCGACGTATTCCTCATCTTAGATAGGCTCCCATAGCAGTATTCTATTATCGGAGGAGGGAGTACTGACTTCACGCTGTCTTCTATTGATGAATAGAATGCAGTACAGCCCTTCCAAACCTAGTCTCTTGACTGGAGGAGGAATCCAGATTGTAAAACCGTGTAAAGGTATGGACAGACGACTATGTAGCGGCCGCACATATGTCTTTAACCGGCACGCCTCTTTTGAGGGCCTATGAAGCTGCAATACCTCTGGTCGAGTGAGCCCTAAGGTTTTAAGGGGGCTCCTTCCCTGCCAGTTTATAACATTCCAGAATGGCTAGAATGATCCATCTGGAAATGGTCTGCTTAGTTATTGGTAACCCCAGCTTGTGACCTGTGTAACCTACAAACAGCTGGTCTGCCTGTCTTATCCTGGCTAGTCTACTAATGTAAAAACTTAAAGCCCTCCTAGGGTCTAGCCTGTGTAACCTCTCTTCCTCTTTCCCCAGGTGAGGAGGAGGAGGATAGAAAGATGGTAGGGTAATCTTCTGAGTGATATGGAATTCAGAAACCACCTTTGGGAGGAAATTAGGCTTCACTTGCAGGACAACTTTGTCTTTGTGAAATATAGTATGAGGGGGTTTACAAGAAAGAGCTTGTAATTCGCTCACCCTTCTAGCAGATGTAAGTGCTATTAATAAAACAGTTTTAAGGGTAAGGAATCTTAACAAACAAGAATGGAGAGGTTCGAAAGGTGTACCCATCAGGAAAGTTAGTACTAAGTTTAAATCCCATAGGGGAACTTGGAATGGTCTTGGGGGATAAACATTGGTTAACCCCTTTAGAAACTGTATTACCAAGGGTAATTTGAAATAGGATGGTTCTTCCGCAGTACGCTTAAAGATGGATAGCGCTGCGAGATAGCCCTTAATGGTGCCAACTTGAAGGCCTGAATTTGCCAAATATAGTAGGAAGGACAAAACCATTGGTGTACCACATGAAAAAGGGTCGATATTCTGTTCTCTACACCAGCTGCAAAATCTGTTCCAACGGCAGCGGTATAAAGACTTTGTTGCTGGCCTCCTTGCCGAAAGCAACACCTCCATAACATCATCAGGGAGGTCCCAATCCTTGTACCTCAGCCTTTCAGAAGCCAAGCGTGAAGGTTGAGGGTTTTGATGTCTGGATGGAGAACCTGACCTCCCTTCTGTGAGAGTAGGTTCTCTCTGATTGGAAGTCGAATTGGAGGGCAGATGGACAAGTCTAGAAGGTCCGGGTACCACGTTCTCCTGGCCCAATCCGGGGCAATTAGGATCATGGTACGCCGGAATCTTCTCAACCTCGTGATCATTTGAGGAATGACAGGGACCGGTGGGAACGCGTACAGAAGCGGAAACTCCCAGTCCACTATGAACGCGTCTCCCAGAGCTCCTCTCGGGGGAAATTCCCTTGAGCAGAACAGGTCGCATTTCCTGTTTAGGCTGGTGGCGAACAGATCTACCTGAGGGGTTCCCCAAAGGGCGAAGGACTTCCTGAGCTAGCTCCCACTCGTGGGAGACTGTGTTCTGCCTGCTCAGAGCGTCCGCTGTCAAGTTCTTCTCTCCGGCTAGGTGAACTGCCGATAGAGAGATTCCTTCTTGGATTGCCCAAAACCAGAGCTGCATCGCCTCTCTGCACAGGGGTAGTGATCCTACGCCTCCTCTTTTGTTGAGGTAATGCATGGCCACCGTGTTGTCCGTCATTATCAGGACGTTCTTCCCTTGTACAGCTGGCAGGAACGCCTTCAGCGCAAGTCTGATGGCTCTCAGCTCTAACAGGTTGATGTGTAGTCTGGACTCCGATGGAGACCAACGACCGCTGATGGTCAAGTCGTTGGAGTGGGCTCCCCACCCCGTGAGTGAGGCATCCGTGACTACTGTTATCTCCAGCCAGGGTTGCCAAAACTGTTCTCCTTTCAGAATGTTCTCCTGACAGGCCCACCACTGAAGGTCTCGAGCCACCCTGCCGGGAACCTGAAGAAGATCTGTCATTCTCCCTGAGAATTGTGACCACTGAGTCCTCAGTGCCCACTGGAGGGATCTCATTCCCAGGCGAGCCTCTGGCACTAGGAAAATGCAGGATGCCATGAGGCCTAGCAACCTCAAAAAGTCAAAGGCTGGGAGACGTTGGGCATGCTGGAACTTGGTAACCATCTGTAGAATATCTTGAGCCCTCACCTCTGGTGGCGAAGCTTTTCCCAGGGAAGTATCCAGGATCGCTCCTATGAACTGGAGTCTCTGCGATGGTATAATTTGTGACTTCTTTAAATTGAGGGAGAAGCCCAGTCTGTGAAGGAAGTGGCACACGTGATTTAGCTGGATCTGAGCTTGTTCCAGAGAAACAGCCCTGATCAACCAATCGTCCAGGTAGGGGTAGACGTGAATCCCTTCCCTCCTTAGACTTGCAGCCACTACAGACATTAACTTGGTGAAGACCCTCGGGCGGAGGTCAGCCCAAATGGCAGCACTCGAAATTGATAGTGAGAGTTGCCAATTGCGAACCTCAGGTATTTCCTGTGTTTGAGATGGATAGGCACATGGAAATAAGCGTCCTGAAGGTCCAGAGATACCAACCAGTCCTGGAACTGAAGGGCCTGGAGGATCTGAGAAAGAGTGACCATCTTGAATTTGTCTTTTCTTTTTTTTTTTCCTCATGTAAAGAATCATGAAGATCCTTTAATCTGCGCTCTTCAGAGGAAAATTCCTCTCTAACGGGGGTTACAGGTCCCTGTAACTCAAATGTGTCTTCCTGTTCAGACAAATCACCCTCTTCTAAAATTGAGGATATAGTTCTCAATTGTTCTGAACTCATAAAGGGAGTAAATCCCATTTCCAAGGCAGAGGGTGCCGAACTTGTCATTATTGGCCTCGAAAACGTCGATGTCGTCGACGCCGAAGGCTTCGAGCGTGGCGTCGAAAACAGAGGCGGAGGCCTCGAAGACCTCGACAGAATTGGAATTCTACTCGACAATATCGAAGCCATCGACGTCGAGGGCCTGGGGATAGTCACTGGATGTGTGGTAACCGTGACTTTTCTTGGCGTCGACGCCGGTGTCGAAGCCGGCGTCGAGTCGACCGACCCGTGTGTCGAAGGTCCCTTCGACAACGGCGTCGAAGACATCGACCTCGACGTCGACGGAACCTTCGTCGACGGCGTCGACGGAACCTTCGAGGAAGGTTTGGAGGTCATAGTCCTGCTCGAGGGTTCGAGACGCGCTCGAGAGGTTTCTTTCGCCGGGTACTGCGACTCGTGGCGTTTTTGACCTTCGGGTCTTTCGACCAGAGCATCGCTCTCGGCAGTCTTCGAGGGGGTTGAGGCCGCTTTCTCGAAGACGCTCATCATATTTTTTCGGAATTCCTCCCATTCAGCCCAGGAACTATGTTTCGTGGGGCAAGGGATTCTTTTTGGCGAAACAGAGGAAGAGGAAGACGGAGAAGGGGATCTTCGACGTCTCTTCTTCGAGTGCTTCGATCTCGAGGAGTGATGAGACCCACTCCGAGACCTGGAGCGCGAATGGTGACGAGGAGACGAATGTCTCGACTTCGTCGACGAAGAACAAGCTTTAAAAGTCTTACCTTTCTCCAGCTTCCCCCTACGCTCCTTCAGGGCCTTAGCTGTCATGGACATACAGTCCTCGCACTCCGAACAATGGTGTTCAGCTCCCAAACACCACAGACAAATTCTGTGAGGATCGGTCAACGACATCTTTTTCCCACAATCTCGACATTTCTTGAAGCCGGATCGAGGAGTTGTCGGTTCCGACGAGGAAGCCATCGAGTACGGATCGAATAACTCGAGGTAAATAGGATTAATCTGACTAAGAACTGAGCAACAGTATTCCGAGGCACTGAGTAAGCGCGGAAAAACGGAACTGAGCAACGGACGCTGCGCGCGGCCTTTATAGGCACGATGACGTCGACGTCGATACGGCGGCTGTCGAAGGACATCGACTCGGAGGACGTCGACGCGCAGCGCCCTCTAGAGAAAATTTTTTCCGAGGCCAGCAGAGCTGGAAGGAGATATCTAAGATGAGGAATACGTCGGAGGACACAATCCCTTCGAAGCCCAGTTTGTGAAGGAAGTGACAGACATAAACTAGCTGGACCTGGGCCTGTTTCGAAGATACAGCCCTGATCAGCCAATCGTCCAGGTAGGGGTAGACGTGGATCCCTTCCCTCCTTAGACTCGCCGCCACTACTGACATTAGCTTGGTGAAGACCCTTGGGGTGGAGGTCAGCCCAAATGGCAGAACTCGAAATTGATAATGAGAGTTGCCAATTGCGAACCTCAGGTATTTCCTGTGTTTGAGATGGATTGGCACATGGAAATAAGCATCCTGAAGGTCCAGAGATACCAGCCAGTCCTGGAGCTGGAGGGCCTGAAGGATCTGAGAAAGAGTTACCATCTTGAACTTATCCTTCCTGAGGAACTTGTTCAATTCCCTTAAGTCCACGATGGGTCTCAGTCCTCCTCCTTTCTTTGGTATGAGAAAGTAGGGGGAGTACCAGCCCTTGTTCCTGTCCGCTACAGGTACCGGTTCTATGGCACCTTTCTCTAGCAGGTCTATGATCTCCTGCAAGAGGAGCGGATCTGGAACTTTTAGAGAGCTGTGCCCCGGTGGATGACTCTGAGGGATGTGTAGAAAGGGTAGGCAGTAACCCTGGGCAACTGTCTCCAATGCCCAAGCATCTGACGTTATAGCCTGCCATTCCGTCAGATGGTGAGTTAACCTGCCCCCTACAGGTGTTTTGTGTGGAGAGACCTCAGAATGGTTTGGGGGCGGCTGATGCAGATGGCGAGGGTAAAGAGGCACCTGCTGCTGCTGCGGCTTTAGTACTTTTGACCCGTCCACCTCGGGTAGGTCTCCTTTGGCCTCTTTGAGCCGGCTATCCTCTGCCTTTCCCGAATGCGGAATAATAGCGAAAGGACTTTCCTCTTCCAGAGGTTCCTGAGGGGCGAAAAGGAGTTTGGCGGATTGCAGCTCCTGACAATTTTGCTGCTGCTTTAGATGTCTGCAACCTTTCCAGACTGTCATCAGCCTTCTTTCCGAATAACGACGAGCCGTCAAAGGGCATACTCAAAAGTCTGGCCTGTACATCTGGAGCAAAGCCAGACTTTCGCAACCACACATGCCTGCGGATTGTTGTACTTGCCGCCATGGCCCTGCTGATACTGTCAGCGTAATCAATGCCAGTTTGAAGTGATTCGCACATGGCATCTTTGCCATCTTTAATAATGTTAAGGAAGGCTTCCTTTTCCTCTCCTTCGGGTATGCAGTCAGCCGCTGATGAAGCACACTCCCACAGTGTGTGACTGAACCTGGCGAGCGTACAGGTGGCGTTGATGGACTTCAACGCCATACTACAAGCAGAGAAGACGTTCTTCGCCATAGAATCGTACCTCTTGTCATCTCTATCCTGTGGGACAGTAGGGTAAGCGGTCCTACTGCTAGATGAAGTTGCCGCTTGGACCACCAGGCTCTCTGGAGTCGGGTGTTTTGATAAGTATTCAGGATCAGCAGCCGCTACCCTATACTTGGCTGACAATCTTTTACTGACCGCAGGGATAACTTCAGGAGTTTCCCAATTAGATGTAATTTTCCTTTGTAAGGCTGCATGGAAAGGGACCACAGGGTCCTCCTGTGGACCTTTATCTAATATGTCTGTCAGGTCATCCTGTTGAAAAACAGGCGAAGGCGCAGACCAACCCATAAATTCAATAATTCTTGCCATAAGGGTTCTATAGGGTGTTTCGGCATGATCCCCTGGGTCTGGCTTAACAAATTCCACTTCTGGGGAAGTGTCCAGCCCACTTGCCTCATGTAGTGACTCCTGTAGGTCCTTCAACCTTCTTTTCTCAGAGGTGAAATCCTCTGAAATAGGCAGTGTGGTCCTCTGCAACCCAAATGTTTCCTGGTCAGAATCTTCCCCCTCTTCATAAATTGAAGATAGTCCAGGGTACTCTGACCTCTGAAATGGTGTAAAACCCATCTCTAAGGCAGAAGGAGCCAAACTCGTCATTATTGGGCGAGAAAACATCGATGTCGTCGACGCCGATGTGACAGGCTTCGAAGGCGCCGAGAACGGCGTCGAGAAAACTGGAAGAGGTCTCGAAGAACTCGAGAGGATCGGGATCCTACTCAAGGATGTAGACGACGGTCTCGGCGTCGTGCCGGAGGCCCTTGGAATCACCGTTGGCTGTGGAGTAGCCTTGGTCTTCTCTTTCATCGGCGTCGATGTTGGCGTTGAGTCGATCGACCGATGCGTCGAAGAACCCTTCGACAACGGCGTCGATGGCGCCGATCCATGCGTCGAAGGAATCTTCGACGACGGCGTCGAAGATGGTGCCTTCTTACCTGATGGCTCGTGGCGCTCTTGGGTGGAATGTTTCGCCGGGTGCAGCGACTCGCGGCGTTTTGATTTTTTGTGTTTTTCACCCGGGGTATCACCCTCAGCTGGGTTCGAGGGGGTCGAGGCCGCTTTCTCGAAGACGCTTAACATTTTCTTTCTGAATTCCTCCCACTCAGCCTGAGAGCTGTGTTTAGTGGGACAGGAAACCCTTTCTGGGGAAACAGAAGACGACGAGGAAGGGGATCTTCGACGTCTCTTTTTAGAGTGTCTTGATCTCGACGAATGGTGGGAGCTACTTCGAGATCTAGAATGGGAATTTTTTCGACGGCAAGGAGACGAATGCCTCGACTCAGCCGAAGAAACCTTCGAGGAGGTTTTGACTTACTTACCTCTCTCGAGCTTCCTCTTGCGCTCCTTCAAGGCTTTTGCCGTCATGGACATGCAGTCCTCACACTCCGAACAATGGTGCTCGGCTCCCAAGCACCACAAGCAGATCCTGTGTGGATCCGTTATCGACATTTTTTTACCGCAGTCTCGACATTTCTTGAAGCCAGAACGCGGCGTTGTCGGTTCCGATGAAGATGCCATCGAGAACTAGTTGGTATTTATTCGAGTAGATATAGAGGGTTATCCTGACTGAACTGAGCAACGATGTTCCGAGGCCCCACGAAGCGCGGAAAAACGGAACTGAGCAACGGACGCAGCACGTGGCTATTTATGGGCATGGTGACGTCGGCGCCGATAAAGTGGCCGTCGAGGGACATCGACTCGGCGGACGTCGACACGCAGCGCCCTCTACAGAAAAAATTTCCGAGGCCAGCAAGCTGGAAACGTATTATCAAAGATAAGGAATACGTCGGAGGACACAATCCCTTCGAAAATGCATTACCACAGCGCCACCGATTCAGATCCGCTGGAGCGACTACCTCATCAGCCCCTTTGTAATCACCATGTCCTCTCAATAACCGAGAAACAGGGAAAGCTAACGTTCGTCATGAAAAGAAACTGGAAAACCATAAAAAAACTTCAACTTGTTGGGACAAAGCACGGTCACAGAGAGGTATCCCATTGGGACTGGGTCCACTATCCCCCATCACCCAAAACCCAGCTTTCACTCCAGGGCTTGTGGCCGCAGCATACCGGGCTTGGAGTCAAGACGAGCCATTGCAGTTAAGGGACTTATATGTTAATCAGGAGCCCATGACCTTTCAAGAATGTAAAGAAAAATGTGGTCTCCCAGAGACAGAACGCTTCCGATATATACAATTGCGACATTGGCTTACTAATAGAGGCACTCGTCAGGCGGCTGGGAGGGCTCCACTGGGGATAGAACTTAAAATACTTGAGGGTCAGCAATCACATAGAATATCTCTGTGTTACCAGCTACTGGAGAAAGCCTCCATAGAAGAGAAACTCCCATACATGAAAGCTTGGGAAAGGGAATTAGGACTGGAAATTTCAGAAGACTCCTGGCAGCGGATTTGGCAAAGAGCTCAGATCAGTTCTCGTTGCACGCTCGTGAAAGAAAGCGCCATCAAAATCTGTTTTAGATGGTACTTTCCTCCAAGCAGATTCCACTCAATCAACCCAGAATACCCGGACACGTGTTGGCATGGGTGTGGGGAACGCGGGGACATGGCTCATATATGGTGGCATTGTCTGGTTATCCAAACATTTTGGCTGGAGGTCAGGTCAAGAATTAAAGACATCACAGGCTCTCTGCTCCCTATGGACCCGAGAGTGTTTTTTGCTGGGGGATGCATCGGAAAATGGGACCTTCCCTATGTCGGGGCATAAAGCAGTTTTGATCTCACATTTGCTCGCTGCTGCCCACATCACTAGAGCTTGATTTTGGAAATCGATTGAGGGCCCACAGACAGCCTATTGGTGGCTCAAAGTATGGGAGCTGTTAGGCCTGGAAAAACTTACGGCCATATTGGAAGGAAAGCTCTCGAGGTTCCAGAAAACCTGGTGCCCTTTTTTAGATTATGTTTCCGATAGAGAGCATATGTTCTTCCAGCTGCAACTTCTGAAGCACTTTATGAACTCTTAATATGGTTGCTGTCCTACTGGACTTACTTTTATGAGCCTTTATGTGGTGCTGATCCAATGAAGTCATGTTTATGAACTTTTGACATGAGATATCACTGTAATGAATTTGTGTTTATGTACTCTTAGTGCAGGAGGCTGACCCAATGAATTTAACTTTGTAAATCCCCTTTTTTTTCCTTTCTTCTCTTCCTCTTTCTACGTCCTTCTTTTCTCTTTCTTTCTTCTTTTCTCTCCTTCCCCACTACACCTTGTTAACTAATTGAAGACATATAATGAATTTAACGGTTTTAATGGTTTGAATTAAGTACTGTCGCTTAAAGGCAATATATGTTGCAATACTGATGAATTGTTGGGGATGGGTGAGGAAAGATTTAAATGTCAAGAAAAATCAACTGTTTGTTACCGTTAATGATGCATTTGCTAGTTGAAAACCAATAAAAATACTTTGAGAAAAAAAAAACGTCAACTTAACGGAACTACTGGAGATCACCAAACCACAAACGAAAACTATGGACAAAGCTGACCTGGACACTAAAATAGATATACTTCGCAACTGGATCACAACAATTGACAAGATCGCCAAACAAAAACCTTTCAGTCCATCCTGCAAAAAAGCAACAGCAAAATGGTTCACTGCACTACTAGGCGCCACGAAAAGGAAAAAACAAGAACTAGAATGGACGATCAATAAAGACTGCGGAAAAAACTTCAAACTTCAACAGCATACCTGTTCATATAAAAAGGAAATACAAAAAGCGAAAAAGAAATACTACGACAACAGAATCCTCAAGGCACCCAACACCCAAAATCATAAATGAAATAAAAAACCCACCCGGCTGCAACAACCCTCCAATACCATCGAAGAAACTATGCAGTGACCTCGCAGACCATTTAAAAAACAAAATCATGACCATCCAACAGACCATACAAAACAGACCATGCGACCACAACACTTAAGCCATCCACTTATACGAGGAACGCTGGAACAAACTCCGAAACTTCCCGCACATATCAGTGGAGACATACGCCAAATTGTTAAATCAAAGCAACAAACCCGGCTCCCCCGCGGATCGCTGCCCCCCTGACATTTACAAAGCAATCCTCTTACAAGGAACACCAATGGAATATTACAGGAACGTCCTCAACCAATCGATCTCAACAGGGAAAGTGCCACAATACTTCAAATCAACATACATCAAACCACTCCTCAAGGATACAGCAGGAAACGTAGAAGACCTCTCCAATTACAGACCCATCTTCAACATCCCCTACCAAGCTAAACTCCTGGAAACACACATATATAGAACAACCCAAGGATTCATAGAAGAACACCGCCTATTAAACCATGCCCAAGTAGGCTTCAGACCGACGAGGAACGGAAACCGCACTTCTTTCAATCTGGGATGATCTAAAGGCAAACACAGACTCAAACAACAGCACAGCTCTGATACCTTCCCCCAGAAGCTCACTGTCTCCCGAGCCCTGGTTCTCTCGAAGCTGGATTACTGTAACAGCCTCTATCTTAATCTGCCTGCCTCCACTCTCCGCCCTCTGCAACTCATCCAGAACAGAACTGCGAGACTTGTCCTTGGCCTCAAGCCCAGGGATCGTATCTCTCCAGGACTGAAATCTCTACACTGGCTCCCAGTGGCTGCGAGGATAAAGTTCAAAACCCTCTGCATTGTCCACAAGGCCTTCTGGGGCCTGGGTCCTAAATACCTTCAACTCTCTCTTCCCAAATATCTTCCTTCCCGAGCCCTTCGCTCATCTGCCTCCAACTCCCTCAGGGTCAGCCGCTTCTCGAAGCAACGAGCTGGGGGTAGATCTCTCTCCGTGGCAGGGGCCTCCCTCTGGAACAGCCTTCCTGCCTCCCTGAAACTCGAGGAGAACCATCTCCGGTTCCGGAAGCACCTCAAAACCTTCCTCTTTGCTTCTGCTTTCTCTCTCCCTCTCCCTTGCTGAACAGCTTATATTCTTCACTGAAACTGCACTGATCCTGCAACTGGACCTCTCTAAACGGCCTCCGCCCTGGGCCCAGCCACTCTCCACTTGCACTGATGCCCTGGAACCCCTCTGCACTGCGGGACTGTCTCTGTATCCCTACAGCCCCCCCTTCCCCAGCACTTGTTCTGCACTTACCTTGCACTTGCCACCAGCTGGCCCTATTTATCTATTACTTTACGCCACTTACCTTGTACTGCACATCCCCCCCTCCCCTTCCCCTTGCACTTTTCCCCCTCCCCCACCCCTGCACTTGCGTGATCTGAATGACACCTGGCCTAGTAGGATCGTTGTCTGTCTCCCCTTGTTCCTCCCCTCCCTGCCTCGTCGCGCCTTGAAACACCTGTGTATAGGCGCGTTACAAATATCATATATCATATCATGTCATACTTCTAGACCTCTCTACGGCATTCGATACAGTTAACCATGACATTCTCATCATGAGACTGGAAGAATTCGGAATCACTGACAACGCCTTACTATGGATCAAATCCTTCCTAACAAACAGAACAGAAATGATATAGATGAAACCTTTCAAATCAAACCCAAGAGAATCGTCATGCGGAGTCCCACAAGGATCATCCTTCTCCCCACTACTATTCAACATCTACCTGTCTCAACTAATTAAAATCATCAAAAGACATGGTCTCTCCTGTTACAACTACACTGACGACAAACAAATAGTCTATAAACTACAAGACTCACAAAAAGGAAACTCACTAGATAACTGCCTTCGTGAAATATACAACTGGATGAACTCAAACCACCTCAAACTCAACCCAGGCAAAAGAGAAATAATGATCATCACAAAAAACGGAGAAGACCAACAGAACTTGGTAAAATCCCAGCCCCATCATCGATTGTAAAAAAAACCTGGGAGTGAGGGGCGTAGGAGACACAAAATCCGGGGGGGGAGGGAGGAGTGGGACAGGGGACACCTTGGGGACTTTGCATGGTAAGATGACATGATCCATCAGGCCAGGCCAGTAGCCGGACAGTCCATGTTGTGCGCCCTGCTGTGTGCTACCCTACTGCTATACAAGTTGTTAACATGCGTCTCCAACCCATTACATTACATAACAACCGGGTTCAGGAAGTTGTCTCGGGTCTCCCCATGCCTGTAGAAGCCGCAATTCCCTAGGGAATGTTTTGACAGGGGGTGCCTGCTCCCTGACGGCAGATGGAGCGGATAAAATATGGCCCTGTGTGTTGCATGTGTGTAAATGGGCTGGGAACTAACGATTCTTCCCAAGGGTGTCAAAGTACTGTCCAAGTGGTGTGTTGGCCCAAAAAGAAACAAAAGTGGTTTTAATGAGCCTGTATGTTCCACCTGTGCATTGTTGCAATGGCAACTGGGAGCGCTGAGATTCTGCAACAAGAGGAGCCTGCGTATGACAGCATGACCAGGGCAATCCAACCGCATTAGACCAGAGGGCATGGCACAGTAAAGAGTAGGCTGAGCTGCCCACCCCCCTTGAATGGGGCAAGTAAAGTGAGAGGCAGTGGTAGTGGGTTGTTACGCTCACCTGGTCTCTGCGGAGGCGTTGGGGCATGGTTGCAGCCCTCCCTGAACTTGAATCACCCACTTCAGGCCTCTCCCTCAGTAGAAATGCTGCGAGCAGTGGTACGTGGCGATACTGCTCCTGTGAATTATGGAAGATAAGCCCTCCGTCCTGCTACTTCTGGCAGGGGTGCGTCGAATGGTATCTAGTTCCTTCACTGATCCCTGATAAGGATTAGTTCAGTCCAGCTGCGACTATGCTTCTCCTTATGATTGGTATGTCTTTCTTGAGCTCTTGTGATGCTGTTCGTTCTGTTTACTGTCTTTATATGTTGCTCCTTTGTATGCCCGCAATAATGTCTCTCTTCTGTTTTCTTCCCTTAGATGGAAATGCAGCCTCAATGCAGCTATGAGACGTGAAATGCGGCCAGATGGAAGATGGATGCTACCACAATGTTCGACAGCAGGTAAGTGATGGTTTAAGGAAAAGCGCGACGTATGGCGAAGCGCAATCTTAAACTGACTGTTTTTTTCGATGTCTAACCTTGTCTTCTGTTTTTCCTTGCAGGCGCTGCTGTCGACGATGGAGCGTGTCGTGCTGCGGTGCCAAGATGAAGATATCGGCGTTCCGGAAAGTGTAAAGATGAATACTTGGTTCGCCAAAGAGATGTACAGTTAAGAACAGCTTCCCCCAGTTGGTAAGTATGCTGGCAGGAAGCAGGATGTCCAGGAAGCAGGATCTTCAAAGGTAAGTCTGACCTCAGGCGACGGGGAGTGTTACGCTGCTTGCAAGTGCAGAATAACGCGAAGCGTCTGTCTTGAGGATCGGGGCAGCTTATATAGCTGAGATGGTGGGCACGCCCATTAAGGCCGGTTGACCAGCCACACCCTGACACTCCTAGAGAGTGAACACGTGCGAAGGCAATCCATTAGCAGCCACACCCAAGAATGCACTTGGGGCTGCTTAATGGATGGAATGTTCAAGGTTAATGCATCTGAAGTGCTATGTCCATAATAAAAGCTTTTTGGTGTTAAATGGATGTTCTTGTTTACTTTTGTTCATGAGCCTGGCACCAAAGGCGCCCGAACAGTGTCCACCCAGGTCTCCTGTGCATGCGACCCCTGCATGTCTGTGCCCCTGACTTCATGACCATGACATGGGTCAAGGAAGAAGACTGGAGTAATTTGGGTTAAACGCAGGCAGTGTGAAATGTCTTGAGGGGGAATGGTGCCGGTAAAAGCGCAGAGATCATACAGCCCAAGAGCTTGGTGATGTGAAAGAGAACGGTTCAGGCAGAGTGTGAGGGAAGAGGGCAGATGAGAGAATGAGAGCTGAATGCAAGGATTGAAGAGGAGTTGGGATCCAGGATTCTGTAATTGGAGGGGACAAACAGAATAAACAGTCACAGAGGGAATGGAACTAACATTGGAGAAAGCCGTCCATGAAAGGATAATTCTGGGCAACAAACAGCTAATAATGGCCAGAATTCCACAACACTGATTGGGTGGGCAACCATAAACATTCTGGAAAGGGTCCTAAAATATATTTGTACCTATGCTGATTCAACTCTATGTTCCAGCTCATATTTCCGTTTGTATTGTTCAACTGAGGCAGAACGTGGTGGCATAATAAAGCCTGAGTAGCCAGTGTGTCCCAACCAGTAATGGCCCACCACCTGAATTAAGGCGCAAATACATTGAGGGCTTTTGGCAGGTGCTGCACAGAGCTCTTTATTGCCAGCATGGCCTTTCAAAGCATGCTTTATCACCACTATCACCCAATTTGTTTGTGGCACATAGATGCAAGCTGGAAGTGCAAACTTGTTTTTCAAACACAAATACAACTACAAAAAGGCGGCTGTCTTGGAGAATCCAATGGAAACTTTATAAATATCCCCCTTTCCGTTTCAATGGCAGTCACAGTGCTTGAGTTAATGTGGGTCGGGAGCAAGGGTGGAGTAAGCACGCAGACATATGCATTTTGATTCATTTAGTTCCATTAATTCCAGATCTATAAGGAAATGGAAAAACAGGGGAGATGGATAGTGAGCAAATGCTGTTAGCCAACTAAGAAAGTGGTCTGGTTAAAATGGATAAAGCCCATGTCCAAGCACAATCTTTGGCTGTAGCATCTATTGATAGTGCTAATGAATGATAACACATGAGTCTGCAGGTGAACTAATGTATTCATTGGACAGGAATACATATTTCTCATGAGTGTGTGTGAACAACCAACCATTGTGATGGCTTCCAAAACCAAGCAATGGGAGATCGGAGGGATAACCCCCCCCCCCCCCACCACCCTTAGATTTAATATTTTTAACTAAACGATTACAACTGTGCATTTTATGGCAGAGCTTTTTTGAAACAGTGGGTAAATATATATGAAGCATACAATTGGTTGTGTGGGGTACCACATGAACACAATACAAAAATTGGATGCTAAATTACCAACAGTAGACAAAGGTATTGTTCAGTGCATTTCTGGATCCGTCTGCACACAATATATCCCACTATTCTGCTAGTGTCAAAAGACATTTTCAATCTCCATGTTACAATATACGCCAGTATTACAAAAATAAGAACACACTCATGTCGGTATTGCCAGTAATGCCACTGTAAGAAGAAAAGTTCACACTGGCCGGACTCATATATGGCAGTATTCCCAAATATGTTAGTACTCCCATGTAAGAAAACGTATGATGGATTGGCCCATAATGTTGTTGCCACATCTTAGTTGTGTTAATTAAGGGCAATATCCTTATCTAATAAAACTCAAAATGCCTTTTCACATAATACCTCAATACTGCCATGTTACTAGATAAAAACGCATGAATGTTGGCTGTGGCAATATTGGCCAGTATCTCCATGGAAGAACCCTCATGATGCCTTTGTCAATAATGCCAGTAATATTACCATGCCATTATAAACATGTCCATGCAGGTTATGCCAATATAGGCCATTGTCCCTCCTAAGAACACTCACATTGTCTTTGCCAAAAATGCCAGTATTATTGTCATGACACATGAAGAAAGTATGCCCATACTGCCACTGTAAACATGTCCATGCAGGCTGTGTAACATTTACTCATATAGGAACACTCATTTTGGCTTTGCCCATAATGCCAGTAACATTGCAATGACACAGCCATAAAAAACATGCCCATGCAGGTTGTGCCAACACAGATAAGTACCTACATGTAAGCAAACTCATGTTGGCTTGGCCCATAATGCCAGCCACATTGCCAGGCTATTGTATAAAAATATGTTCATGCAAGCTATACCAACATAGGCGATAACACCCTTAAGAACAGTCATGCTGCCATTTCCCATAATGCCAATAATATTGCCATGTCACATTAAAAAAATGATCAATGCTTGTCCACGTTTACCAATCACCATCCTCTTGCAAAGTGACCATGCACCAGCTCCTTCCATCACAGCCCACAACCCCGTATCTCTTTTTAGCACATCACAAAAACAACATCCCCACGCAGACTAAATCTCACTCGAGAATTCATAACCACACAAGCTCACTGTTAGGGAAAATTCTCAAAGATGTGCTAATTCCCTTCACTTTAGAGAACCCCAGCAACTTTTCTGAATTTTGAGGACTTGATTTTTTTTTTACCTGGAGAGAGTGTGAGCCTTTTTCCTACTTTCTCATGTGTTTTGAAATGTGTTTTACTCTTGAGTTGTCTTTGGTTATGGAGTCTAACCAACTCCATAGGCATCATCTTTTCATTTGTGTCACACAGCACTCTTAGTGCAGTAGCACAGGGAAACCTTTTCAGGCTTTCCCAAGGTTTGAATACCTTCTCTGGGATAAACTACTGTTTCCCAGTGTAAGTAAAGTTAAATTGACTTTGCTAGTCTTTTTAAATTCCTAGGCCCAGCACACCCTATCTTACAGAGTGCTGGAGGGGTTACTTCTATCCCCCTGTGTCTAGCTACTCATGTAGCAATCAAATGCTACCCTTTCCTCTCAGAATGGCTGGTGGCAGTGGTTTTACAAGGAACTACCATGACTTTACCCGACCGCGAACACCGGTAGCGTTAAATCGCGGGAGCCATGTTTTTCAAGATGGTGTCTGAGCCTCCTTTGTTTAAACAGGTCCGGTCTTCTTTTTTCGCCATTTCTTTTTGGAAAGTTCCCCAAACTAGGTTTGGTCCCTTTGTTTCTTCGCCTTTGGCGGGCTTCAGGAATGAAGACTGCCTCTGGTGCCCGAGTGTCTGGGGTGGGCAGGAAGTGAAGGACGTGCTCGAAACTCCCTGTGCTTTGTCTCCTAGGAGACCCAATGCACTTTGTGGTGATTGGCTGGCTGACTGTCCGGCAAGGACAGCCACCCTGCTGGGTGAGTGACAGCTAAGCTGGAATGAATGGGAGAGGACTGAATAAAAGGCGAATCTCTTGGCTTGGAAGATAGAGTTGACCACTGGAACAAAAGAACCGAAGACGAGCTTGACGAGGACGGCTGGTGCAACTCCTGGACCGTTGGTTTGCCCTGCTGCAGGTCTCAATCGCCAAGTTCATCTCGACAGAGAAGACCTGCAAGGACGACTTCTCCCTTTGAGTTGGTGGGCCCAATCAACTCGACACTAAGCCACCTGCATACCAATCTTGGAGCCGGTTGTAGTTTCCTCAGAGTGCTGCAGGAAAACCGAATAATAAGGGAGAGGGACACCAGTTTGTGTGCTTTACTTACAGCAAGCGGAATCGAAGTTTGCCAGTTGCGAGCTGTTGACTGTTCAAGTGTAGTGCAGGAGTCCCCTGACATCCTCCCTCTTGTCCCCACGACTGAGGCTCAGGAACAGTGAGATCTGCAGGAACTGCCAGGAATAGAAGTCATCAGCTGCCTCTTTTTCTTCATTTTGTAAGGTACTGTAAAACCAGACAGAGTACTTACCTCTTGCGGTGAAAAAGCTTGAAACTTTCCCAACTCACAGGCATAATCAGCTTGTGACTCAACATATGATTCTTCTTGCTACAAACTATTCCTAAGACCTTTTGCAGAGACTTTTTCGTTTAACTACCAGAACTGCTTTATCCTACCCAAGACTTTAGCCCATTGCTTTTGGCCTAGCGTACTGAATTGAATTAACTCTAAATATTTGCAATGTCTAAGAATAATTGTAAACTTTCATGTTCTAATAATCATTGCCTTTACTCCTCTTGAAAAGTATTTCTGAAATAGTGTTGAATTGTATTTGAGTATGATTTATAATTGCTTCCTTCTTATGAATGTTTTATAACTGACAGATAAATACATTAATAAGTATTTATCAAAGAAACCTTGAGTGTAAGAGTTTATTTGAACACTTGTGATTGTAGTCCTCTGTGTAACATAATTACTGCTCACATTCCCCTTTTGAGATAAGCCTGGCTGCTCAGCTCTGCTACCAAATCTGTGAAGTACAGACTTATACCAACGGTTGGTTTTGCTTACACCTGTAGTCCTAGTTGTGTGTAGTGGTCCCAAAGGGTACTGCATACAAACTTTGCCTGACACTTGCACACAAATACTCTAACACAAACTCACACACATATGCTCACACCCAGGCCTGGACCAGCCTATCGGGCAATAGGCCCATGGCCGAACCAAAAATATAAAATGCTGGTGTGGGCCAGTTGTTGGTCAAAATGGGCCACTTCTCTGGCCAGTTTGGGCCAGTAGATGAGTTTATTCATTCTGCAGATAGTTTTGGCCAGTGTTGCTGAATAAATATTCTGTAAAATGCACAATTTGCATCACACGTTATCAAAAAACTCCTCCTGGAGTGTCCGATTATTCAGGTCTATTGGGCGGAGCTGCTTAGCTGGATTAAGAGCATCCTGGGACGTGCCCCTCCCTACACCCCATGGAATTCCTTCTGGGTGCCCCCAAACGAGGGTGAGATGTTGCCCTTCTCTAAAGTGACGGAGCTATGTTGAGAGCGGATAGAATGGCCCTGGCACAGAAATGGAAAAGTCCTCATGCTCCAACGAAGACAGAATGGCTTAATAAACTTTTGGCAATCTTTACGTATGAGAAACTTGCGGCGATAGCCAATGATAACATGTCCTCTTTCTTACAGGAATGGAGGATTGTGTTGTTAAATGCGGAATATGAAGCCCTAAGGCTCTAATCTTCTCGAGCTGGGAATTGGGTTTGAGGATGGGAGAGGGTGGGCGGTATCTAAATGTGCCTCGTGCAGTTGGGTGTTTGCCTGGGACCTTACCGATGGGGACGGGCTGTAGAAAAGCCTTACCTTGTTCAATACCTCTGCTCTAACCTTCGTGCACGTTTTGTTTATTGCTCATTGAATCCTGTGTAGCTCTCTGTTTGGGGGAGGGGGTCTTGGGGTGGTGGGTGGTAGGGGAGGGGGAATAGGGAATACAGTGTTTTATTTGTTGGGAATGTTTGGTGAATGTTGAAATTTGAAATGCTTAATAAATACAAAGTGGAAGAAAAAAAACCTCCTCCTTGGTTAATATTCAAACTGTGTCGCAAAAGCAAAGAATAGCCAATTGCAACTGTGGGACACTTTTTCATTGGTGCCGGAGACAATTTTATGGCCCAGTTCGACCCTGCTCACATCGCACATTCATACACCATTATAGCACATGCAGATAAACAGTATCGCTTTCTCTCTCACAGAGACAGGCACACACACATTTGCCTTTGCACTTACCTTCAGGCCGCAGTAGCAATTGCTTCATCAAAGGGCTTTGAGTATGCATGCACTGTACACACAGGTGAGGGGTCAGGTGCCTCCCTTCAGTTCTCCATCTTATTACTCTGAATCAGACTGGGGGGAGGGGAGGTCAGCAGGGAAAGGGAGAGGGGTGGGTGAAGACATTTGGTTTCAGCCATGGACAGGATTTCCAGTGGCCATTCTGGGAAATATGTGTTCTGCGAGTAGAAAAACTTTTATTCTGCAGACAGTCTGCAGAACCTGTACTTTTGCACGCTGACGTCTGCAGCCTGCAGACGTATTTTTACATGCTGCATGATGTGACTGCAGACAGTTCAGAGACGCAGTGCAGTGCACTGTGCACAACACTTACATATTCGGGGGGGGGGAATGCCATTATATCCCCCTCACTTAAAATTATGGGGGGTGGATTTGTCCCCCCGATGTCCTACGCCCTTGCTGGGAGTCCTGATAGACAGCATCACAAAAGGCTTCTTTCTCCTGCGAGCGGCTAAAAAGATCCTACCATTTCCGTCATTCACCAACAAAACAACTACCGTCATCGCTCTCATCATGTCCAGATTAGACTACAATAGCTTATATCTAGGCATGCCTGAACATCTTCTAAAAAAATTCCAACGCATACAAAATGCAGCGGCCAGACGGCTCCTTAAATTACCTCAAAGATAACACATCACACCAGCGCTGAAAATTCTACACTGGCTACGCATCAAACAGCGAATCAAGTTCAAATCAATGTGCACAACGCACAGAGCAATTCCTTAGAAGAAAAATAGACGTACATCACGCAACAAGGCCACTCAGATCCAGTAGCAACACCCGTTTGGAACCCAAACCATACATCAAAAATAAATCCTCATTCTCTCACCTTGCACCAAAAACCTGGAACGAAATACAAAAAACATGCGGAACACAAGAGATCACCTACAATTCAGAAAACTCCTAAAATCCTGGCTCTTCACCCCATAACTAGAAAGAATGCCCACAGGGGCATACAGAGCGGAGCTATGCTGAGAGAGGAAACCTATCCCCTACTCCGTAAGCCTCTGACCCTTAATAGAAGTAAAGGATATACCAATCTACAACATATCTACAACATATCCACTTACTAATGGAAAGATAGATCACCTAGAGTCATACCATAGAATGACCACAGATCAATCGGGAAGGAAGGCAAGGATGACCTAGCAATAACACATTGGTCCACATTGTAATCACAGGCAGCAATGGGCCACTGACAGTAAATAAATAGGAAGGACCGGGGGAATGATAATATAACACCACTATCTAAGTAGGGGATAAAGCGCGCCCAACCGGGTATACTAAGCTACAAAAACAATCATGCCCCTAACTCCACCACATTCTAGGTGCCCACCAGTCAGGCTTCCGCCCCAAACACGAGACTGAAACAGACCTCTTCGACCTAAAAAAACAGCTCAACATCACCATGGACAAAGGTTCCCGATCCCTGCTTCTTCTCCTCAACCTAGGCAGCTTTCGACCTTGTGGACCACAACCTCATCTGTCAAGCCCTAACCTCAGCTGCCCACTTTTCCACTGACACCACCAAATGGATTGCGCCTTTCTTAGCTAACAGATCCTCCAGAGTATTTGCAGGCGAGGCCAATGCCACTCCAACGCCCAACTCGTGTGGGGTTCCCCAAGGATCCTGCGTCTCACCCACCTTGTACAACGTCTACACCAGGCTCCTATTTGACCGCCTTGACGCTTTGGGTATCTCATGCACCAACTACGCCGACGATACCCAAATCCTTATCCCCCTGACTGGAGACCACATGAAAGACACACTCAAAATCAACCAAATCTACGAAACCATCCAAGCCTGGATGGTCGAACACAGTCTCTGTCTCAATGATGAGAAAACAGAACTCTTGCTTATTGGAACCCCGGGCCATCTGAAGAGTCTTACCCAGGAATACACCTGCTTTGTTATCGACGGCCACAAGATTCTTGTTGCACCCCATGTCAAGACCCTCAGAGCCATTCCAGAGCTGCAGACCACAAATACCAGGAGACCTTCGACCCATTTGCAGTGCAACGTCTTTGTGATGCTGAATCCATTCAGAACTTTGGTGGGTTCCAGTTGGACCTCCAGAGACACGATCCGACTCAGCTCAGTCTACTTACCAGAGTACAGAATCAAAGAAGATCGAACGGGTGAATACCATCCTTTGTTGTTGCTGAGAAAAAGGCGCCAAAAACGCAGACCGGCCAAGGAGACTGAAGAAATCCTTGCCTGGGGTACTCTCTCGAGACTGCTGCTGAGACATCCCATTCAAAGTACTTTCTTTCGTCACCAGATCGAGGAATCCGGAGACCGGGTCTGTCGCTGTTACAGCTACGAGCATTTCTTCTAACATAAGCTACAGTGGGGTGAAAGATATAACTTACATTGAACCGAAAAGTCGCTCCAGAGTGACTGGAGTGCGTGAAGAGGTGTCAAAGGTGTCCACTCTACCTCTGACCCAAGCTTGCCAGCTTGTGTCCCTTTTGGGAGTCCTTTTGCAGGATCCCTCTCGCTGTGTTTTATTGCCAAGTAACTTATCCAAGAGAATAAAAGTATCACTTGTGTATATGCATGTTATAAATTACTTATAATATCCTATTCTGAGGAACATTTTCTGTTCTGCTACTTCGTAAAACTTTGGATCCACTCCTACACTGACTTTTTCGTATAGAGATTGGACTTTTAAAGCGTTAGTTTGTCCGAAAAGTGGCTCTAGAACATTAAGCTCTGCTGCTGTGTGATTAACCAACCTTTTTCCTTCCTAAAGGACTTTAACTTATGTGGTTTTGCTAACAAAATACAATTACCGTATAGCTTTAAAGTAACGCTAGTGTGCGGTAGTACCGATAATATATTAGAACTGTCATTAGTGTCAAACTCTGTAACAATTGTATCGCAAGCAAATACCACTGAAGCAATGTCCTTTGAAAGGTATTAAGAATTCCTATGTGTGTTGTTTAAGTGAATTTAGTGTTTATCTACCTTCCTTGTGGAAATATAATAAATGCATATTTTAATATAACATTTTATGTGTTAGGGTTTCTTTGGACTATTATAATCACTGGGTTCAGTGTACTTACCTACAGCTCACATCTTCCTCCTACGATAAGCCTGGCTGCTCAGCCATTCTACCAAGATCCTTTGGGTACTACAGAATTAGACTAAGAGTTGGCAACCTGTGAGCCAAGGAATAGCTTTATGAAATCTTAACTCAAGTGGACTTTAGGAAAACTCCCCTAACAGGCGGAACCAAGAACACCCAGACCGTAATCAGAGGAATGGAATCGAGAACAGAATTGGAATGAGACACCCAACACATCAACCCCAGAGAGACACCAGACAAGGGCACAGAAAATAAACTGAGTGTGAGAATCTGCTGCAGACGAGCAGGCGAGACACAGAAATACCCCCTAAACAGAAATGGAAGAAAACTCACTCACATGAAGCAACCCACAACGAAAACAAGTAGTGGGATCATGGCTAGTACCCTGCTAATAGAGACTGAACGGGGGTGGGGCTGAAAGCCTTTTTGAAGTCTTCAGGGATAGCCGAGCCAGAGATTGGCCAAGAGGTGCACGTGACCATGGCAATCAATAGGAGGTCAGGAGGAGATTTGGAAAAGAAAAAGGCTTGGGTCTAAAAGCCCAGACAGCACAGAGGAGATTGAAAGATGTTCGGGTGAGATCAGGTGCAGCAGTGGTGGATGAAGAGACCAGGCGGAGTGGGGTGCTGAGGAGATTGTTGCAGTCTTCTGAGAGTGAAGGCAATGTATTGTATGTAAAAGGGAGAGCGGGAGAAGTGGGGTTATTAGAGAGAGATTGAGAGTGATAAAGAATGTGAATGGTAGAAGTGTGAGGACAGAGTGCAAGACAGTGAGTAGTGGTGAGTGCAGAATGAAGCAGGATGGCAAGGGAGTTGGAAGAGCTAGGCGGAGAGAGTGTAGCAAGATTAGGAAACAGAGGCATAGATCGGGGATTCAAAGTAAAGAGAAGGAGAGTGGGGACCATAGAGCGAGAGAGGAGAGGAGGTTGGGAGAGGAGCGAAGGCAGATAGAGAGAGAGGAATAAGAGGAGAGATGTGTAGGTTGTGCGAGGGTGGCAGAAGAGACGAGAGGATAAGGAAAGCGGAACAGATAGGAGAACAGGAAGGGAGAGAAATGAGAAGAAAAGGAAAGGGTACGGCGAGGGAGAGAGAGCGAGAGGGTGTGGGGGGTTGAAAATGAAACCCTGGTGACAACTGGCAGCCTAACAGACCAGAAATGTACCTGATTTAGTCCCTGAGGGAGACAGACAGAAAAGGCTACATCCTTTAGTTTCCCTGTGAATATTAGTAAGGCTTAGATGGTAGGGGCTACCATGCTTCAGAACAGGGTCTGCAACCTGTGGCTCTCCAGAAGCTTTAGACTAGGACTCGCATGATGCCTCACACTCGAATACATTGGGTAGGACTGTTGGGATTGTAGTCCAAAAGATCTGGAGAGCCAAAGGTTGCAGACACCTGTTCTGTATTTTGGGGAGATTTTGGGAGTACCTAGGCGTGGGTTGAGGGAGCCCATGGGAGGTTGAGAGACCCTTTGGGAACCCCATAGTTTCGAACATCCCAGTCGTCCTAGACCTTTTTCTTAAAACCTTTATAAAACAACTTAAATATACTATATTTGTCTGTGGATTATTGAGGCAAGTAGTCACAGAGAAATAATAGGCAGTTAGGTGAGGACACTGAAATAAGAGCAAAGGTAACTGGACAGACCAATAGGTTTTGGCTTACTATGCTGTGGGTTACAAAATTGATAAGAACTGTGCTACAAAAAACATTGCTACCTTGGAAAGGTACATCTGCATACCTTATGCTATCTCTGACTCACTGTTAAAATACATTTCTAGAATCTGGCCTGGTGGACAGATTTTAGGAGGCCACCTTAGTTACAGTAAGCAGACGTTAGCCAAAACCTAATCAAGGTAGGAATGGAGAACAGTCAAGGCTATTCTCAGGAGTATGTGAGTGGGGTCTGGGACCCTCAATGAGTCCACACAATATGATACACAATGGGCCTCATCACGAGTTGGGCGGTAACGCCGGCGCTGATAGTGCTGGCGCTAATGGCCCTACCGCCAAACCCCCCGGCGCTATTAGCGCCGGATCACGGGTTTGGCGGAATGGGTATTGCCCATTCCCCATTGGGCCCAAAGGGGAAAATTTGCGTTATTACTGCTGGCGGATTTCCCGCCGGCGGCAAACACGCCGTAAATCGGCAAATTTGCTGCGGATTTCCCCCCAGCTTAAAGCTGGGGGTGAAATCCGTTAAAAGCCATGATCTGACGGACCCTTAAATGCGGCGGTAATAGCGCTACCGCCACCGCCGCATTTAAGGGTTACCGTCAAACTCGTGATGAAGCCCAATAATTCAATTTGGACAGTTAAGTATGCAAATACAGTTATTTATTCTAGGTCTTCTACACAAACTGAAAAATAAAAAAACAGGTGTCAGGATTTAGCATGCAAACGGCGGGCGTTGGTGCTATTTCACTCCAGCGAGGGACTAGCGGCTTCCATGGTGTTGGATGCTGCGGGCTTAGCGCCCGCGGCCCACTGTTGTGCTCTCACCGGTATCACCCACACAACACTGTCCAGTGGGCCGCTCTGCATCAACGGTTGACCCTCACATTTCCTCCTGCATCATTCATACTACACTTCCAAGCAGGCAGTGCAGCACTAAACGTGATGTCGGCACACACTCCGCACACCATGTTACCCAGAAGTGGCTGCATAAAAGGAACCTGCAATGAAGAGTCCACGCTCCTCAATTGTTTCCCTTCAGTGAGTGGCATTCCAGTTCATTTCGTTCATTGTTGTACTGTATTCCCTGTCATCAGCTCCGCTTCTACTGGACTGGCTTGGATTTCCCTACTGTTTTGGTGCTTGATGATGCCTGGTTTCATCAAGGACCTGCCTCATGTTTATGGATCTGTTTTTGGTTCTGTCTGGTTATTTAGTCGCATCGGAATGATTTGCGATTTGCTCAAATTGGATTTTGACCCCGATTTGTTTTATGACTTGGATTGTATATGGATTACTCTGAACTGTGGTGCCTTCATTGGATGACTCTGCTCTTTGGTCCTTGGGAAATAGTCCATTCGATGCTTCCTGGATTCAGCTCTCTTCTCCCTTAGTTTCCATCCATGTGCCGTCTGGGTCAGGCCCCTGCATTTATCTCAGGACTTGGGCGTCCGCTGGCATCCACGTCGGGCGGGCACCCCTGGCCTATGAACTTGTAGCTCCTGGTAGAAATACACATAGGTGCATCAACTGCTCAGTAACCTGAATCAGGTAGGAGTGGTACGAGAGGGAGGTGGAAGTTTGTGGCCATAAATTGGGTTTGCTTGTGTCCATAACTGTGTTTTTTCTGCTTTTCTTCCCCTGTAAGCACGCCTGCTGCTTCCTTGTGTATTTCTGCCTTTTCACCTGAGCCTGTGGCCCCGCAGTTACTTTCAGGTTCTGCGGGCAGAGCTCTCAGGAGGAAAGTCTCCCCGGATTGGAAACCGCTGCCCTCCATACATTTTACAGAAGGGCAGCGGTGTTCGCGGAATAATCACAGGCCACATCAAAAGGTACCATTATTACACAATCATTTTATGATATAAATATGTACATTCACCACAGGTACACACATGCATTAAAATAATGTATTAAGCAAGCATGTAAGTAAATTAAATTCAATCAATGATGGAACCATATAACAATGTAATTACCTATTTTAAGCAGTCCAAATCATAAGTAAAATGGGGCCTTGTGCTCAATAGTCACAGAAGCTGAATAAAGAGAACAATGGGTGTATCCGGACCTCTTACCTCTTGGGACCGGTAACAGTGGGTGAATGGTTGTGGGACCCCAAGAGGAAGGTCCCTAACAGAATCCGTGCACACGGCATACTGGGGGTACATTGGGAAATCTGGAGTAAACAACCTGCAATGAGGAGGATCACAACACGGTGCTCACTGCTGAGCCATTTATGGGCCCCCCGATCCGTGACGACCTCCCAGACCACCTCGATTTCAAGAATGGTTTGAGGCAGGACTGGAACAGGTCGGTCAATTGTGGGTTAATGGAAAATGAATTTCCATCCAGGAACTGGAAACCTAGTTACATATAGGGAAACTCCTTGTGTTCCCATATTTACATATGAAGGATGATGCAACAGCTGATAAATGGAGGTCTGAGATTCAATAAGACGTTACACTGACAGAGAACATTTTAGACATGCATGTGGACACGAAAGGGCTAATATCTGGTTTATATGCTACTTTGGTGCTAGCAAGGGGAAGAGTACGGAGGGACTTAAAGCCAAATGGGAAATAGACTTGGGTAGGAAACTGGATGGATTTATATGGAAGAAATTGTCTATAGGGGCCAAAAAGTCTTCGATCGCCTGCCAGTATAAACTCCATGGGTTAACATTTTTTGCACAGATGGCAATATGACTCAGTCAGGTTGTCAAAAATGTTCCCGTCAACAAGTCCATATTATTGGCATAAATGTGGGGAACGGCCAACATATTTACACATATGGTGGTTTTGTGGAAAGGTGGGTGCGTACTGGAAGGAGGTTCTAGGTTGGATAAGGGGGGAGACTGTTTTGAAAGAAGGCTTCATCACATATTGATTTTATTTGGGTTGGAGGAGGAAGAGAGTTTGGAAATATTTTCGACATAGGCCCCACTTCCTGTTGCTGGTGATCCACTGGAAGAGGAAGCATTTACTATCCGAAAGGGAATGGGCCCTATAAGGCAGACAACCAGACAAGAAAAAAAACACTCCCTTGTGAAAAATGCTTGGTGCACCTCTTTACAAGGAAAACAAGATTTATTTTGTTTTCAAAAAGGAAAAACTTGACAGAAGGTCCCATAGAACTGAACTGCAATGGAGCTCTCTGTTAGTTCAAAGCAAATACACGGTTTTAAGAGAGGACAGCTTCACTTGGGTGTATACCTAGACTCCACACTATCGCTAACTTGACAGGTCAAGGCTATCGCATCAGCAGCAGCACACACTGCAAAACTGATTAATGCCTACAGGCCATTCCTGTCCACGAACAGCTGCATCGCATTCACTAGAGCCCTCATATTATCCAGGATCGACTATTGCAACTCCCTCTTCACAGGTACCAATGTCCGCAAAGTAAATAAACTCCACTCGTTCAAAATTACACTGTAAGAGCAACTCTAAACATCTCTAAAAAAGACCACATTTTCACAGCCAGACGAAACATCCAATGGCTCGTGGTCCAAGAAAGCATCATGTTCAAATCGCTAGCATTGACTCACAAATGCATCTCCGAGACTGCCACACCTACCTGTCCAGAAAAATCTCCAAGGCACAATCCTCCAGACCTACCCGATCTGCATACTCGCATTTACAAGACATCCCGAAATACAGGTGCCAGAAAGCGGGAGGAAGCAGCTTCCCAGTGATCGCAGCCAAACTCTGGAACGCCCTCCCTTGAGTGCTAAGATCTGACGAATCGAATCCTTCTGGTCTTTCCGCAAAGGCTTCAAAACTTATTCTCACAAGATCCCAAATTTAGCTGAACACACCAAACCCACCGCCAACTCCACATTGTTAGATTACTAGCTTCATATAACTGGTAATTATGTTCTCAACCACTGTAACCATTGCCTGTATCCAATTGCCTGTAACTAATGTGTTTCCTAGGACTGTAACCTCCTGTAACCTAGGGCAACCAGTGCCCCCATGTAAGCCAGCGGCCAGATGCCCCCGGGTTCAGTGCGATATGCAAATATAAAAATAGATAAATACAGTGTTAACTCCACAACCTCATTGGCTACCATCTACATACATACTACCAATCCCCTATAGTCCCTTGACCGATTGGCCACATCTTAATCTACCCCTACCCTCTAACACATGGTGCCCTACTCAGTCATCTTGATTCTCTGGTACCCGATTGGCGAGGTACCTGGAATGTTACCCTCTCAACTGGCTTAGTCACGTGGTGTGCACCGGTTCATTAACATGAGTTCAGTGGATAACTGATAATGTATAAACGTTGTGACCAAGAATTTGGGGGTTATAGAAACAACTTTCCACTGCCTGGGACATAGACACTATTTAAGTGTGGAAAAGTAAGGTTGCGTCTCTAGATTTCTGACCAACAAGAAAGATATCTGATAAAAGATCCAACGGATTTCAACAATGGATAAGTACACTCTCTGGCATTACAAAATGTACTTTAATAATTGCAAAAAAACATTTATAATAAAATCATAAGACCACAGGCACTTGTGTGAAAAAAATGTATGACATTCATACCTTGTCCAAGACAAAATAATCAAAACAGTTATTCTTGGAACATCATACACATTTTAAATCAAACAAATTTGTATCAATCTTTGTACAAAACACAGCCCAAGATGTTTCTGTCCTTATGATGTAACCTAATACAGGACATTCCTCAGGGGCTGAGCAATAAAGAATGTTGATATAGTCCTTAGTGTTTATCGCACTGCCATATATTTTTTTAGTTAACACCACAAACTAGAGAGACATAATCTTAGTCCAACAATTTAAAGGTTTTCCACAAAGATTCACCTTGAATCTAGAGCATACCACAGAAAGGACTACAACATAGTCAGTACCTGATGACTAATCCATGGTACAAAAACGGCGACATAATTTCACCCAATCTTCACTGCCAGTGTGGAAGTTGCAATACGTTGGATCTTTTATCAGAGATCTTTCTCATTTTCAGTGGATAACTCCAAGGTCAAATTACCTTCTTAGAATAACAGTGAGCTTTTCTTGATATCAGACATGCGGGCACCACCTTCACCATCCCTCCCAGTCGTTGAACTACATGTATTGGCATCACCACCTGCTCCTCGTATCACAAATCACAAGGTGTTTCACTCCTAGCTTCCCCCCTTATTAGTTACCCTACCTGGGGCTTCGCCTGGGCCTTTCAAGGACCACACTAATCAGCCAAATTCGGATGGATTTAGGTAGGCTTTTTTATGGAAATCTGGCATTTTATATAGGATGGCCATTCTCCCGGGGAGCACCAGTGCCCTCAATCTAGATTAGAAATGTCGGCAGATAAATACCTCTTCCCCAGCTTCCATGGGTCTGTCCTTCACGCTGGGCGCAGCCCTGCCTGTGCTCTGCCATTTACATTCCTTTCCGGTTTTGCAGGCCTGAAGCTCGATGCAATTATATGTTTATATGTTCGGACGGAAGGTCCCATTGTATGGTGTCACTGCTGGGGCTTGGGATGGGAAGGTGATTCAAACTCTCTATCGCACTGTGTTGCCACTTGCAACAAGGCCTGCAAAATACTACACCTCACTTCCAATAGGGCGGTGCTTCAGTATTTCTCACGTCTGGAACCAGTGCCTACATCACCATCATACACTATATTTTAACTACTGTACTTCAATAGCACTCGTGCCCTACAGCTGGGCCTACCTATATTCCCATGACTGTTAGAAAACAACTATGTTTATTATTCCCGATTTGCACGATCAACCCCCAGACCCCTGCTGCTGCACACACTCACATTTGTGTGTGCGCTAAAAGATTTACCTGAGCCTAAACCGTTTGGGCGGCCATGGGAGCTGGACGTGCATCCCAACAGCCTCCAAGAGCAAAGAATTGCATCTCATGGAGGATAACTGGTGGGGCTCCACTCTGGAGGGAGAATGGTCTCCCTTCCTATGGAAATATGTCCAGAATTAGGGCCCTAACCCACGCCAGGTTTACATGAAGCGGACTGGAGGTAAACCTGGACATGGTTAGAAATTGAGGGCGCCATGTTCCGCCGGTGCTCAGAAGTCCTGGGTCCTCTTATACTGCTGGTATGATGTTTAACCCTTCAATGGGCTTTTGATGGATATATTGGATTGTAAAGTTGCATGAGGTTTGATTTTAGGGGATTAGCCCCAACCTGGGGTAGCTAAGTTACAATTTGCGTATGTTGGTGATGGATCAAAAGACTCTTCTACAGTTTTACTAAGGCAAGTAAAAGTTCTTTTGTATTTCAGGAGTTACTGAGAGAAAAGGATGTTTCCCAGTATTATCCTATAAAGGGCAGGGTGGTCAAATATACTGTGTTTACTTACCGCCCTGACTCCAATGTTCCCAGATTACTTGGTGGATCATCTGGGTGTTGCTGGAGGTTGGATTTCCCACTGTTGGTTCCAGTGAGAGGTACAGAGGAGCTGCGGGTGTAAGTATTTTTCTGGTTGGGTACAGATGCTGGATGCGACCCTTGGCGATAAAGAAATGCAAGAAACACCAATGCAGACCTCTTTGGGACACTTCACAGGATGGAAGAAGGCAAGTTCCAGTTCCAACTGTACCCGCACATAGGCGATGACAGGCGTCCTTCCAGCCGCAGTAATAGAAGATTCTCTAGGAAAGGATCCCTTAATGCTGGCAGGCTGCAATTCGGAGAGAAGGCGAATTGTAGCAGAAACTGCTGACTACCAAAGTTCCGGGTGCAACCTCGGAACAGCAATGGTTTTGGTGAGGTTACTCACTGGAGAGTTGGTCAGTCCACCGTGTGGTCCAGGGAAACTGCGGAAGGCTCAGGGCGGCTGGATACTCTAGCGTCATGACAAATTGGTCCCACTGGTCCCAGGGCTGAAGCACTGCTAAGGTTTTTAGAGATAAGGTGGACCAACAGGCTTCACCGGACCAGACATAGGAAAGGATGCCAGGCCTCTTCAGGGGTCTTCTTCAGATCAGTCGGCTGTTCTTATGAGAGGGATTCTTGTCTCCAACGCTAATCTGAAGAAATGGCTGCAGGAGTTCTCTTCTTATCCAAAACCCAGGCTGGAAGCAAGTCCAAGCCCACCAATGGTAAGGATACGGACCATTCAAACAGCCAGTAGTTGTCTAGTCAGGGACAACTACTGGTTTCACTGTTGCCCCACACCAAGACTCTCTGGCACCAGGGATGTGGAGTGGGACCAGACAGTCCCACCGCCTCCCAGGGCCACATACACACAAAGGCATCACTAGCCCACGGAGGCAGCAGCTTTCTCGGGCAAGTGCATGAACCTATCTGGGATTTCCTGACCTGGAAGGGCAGGAAGAAGACCAAACTACAATATGGTCAAAGAACAAGCAAACATCTTGTGGCACGGCCATTTTAGGGCACTAGCCACGTTGAATAGCCTTACACGGTAACGCGAATGTGCACACTAAAAGAATTGCAAACATTCTAAAAATGTATCTACTGCCACGAGCTTGTCTTTAGGCCCATATTAAAGTAACCGAAAATCACAAGTGTAAAAGGCTAGTGTGATATGAAAGTGTCCCCACTGCATTGACACAAAGCCTAGTAAGATTGTTTTGTCCTCCCTCTGTCTCCCCTACCTTGTCTTGTCGCACCTAGAGCACTTGTGTACAGGCGCCTTATAAATAACATATATTTCATATCATAGCACTGCACTGTAGGATGCTGTGTGCAGTATTAAAAAGTCACAGAATGCAAAAGGGAAACATAGTTGCCCAGTACTGTTAGTCTGAAGGACTGATCAGTTTCCCCATAACAAATGGACAAAAGGCAAGGGAAGTGAAGCTGAATGCTTTACTTCCTTCAAAAAGTAAAGGTTCAACAGTCATTGGTAAACCAACCATTTGGGCTTTTGTATTGGCATGGGCAAGACACTTGCCAGGCACAGCCATATTAGTATTAACTGGCCATTGATGGTAGCAGGTGCAAAAAGGTGTAAGTACCTGTGCATCGCATATCAGTGCCTGGCAAATGCCTAACACTTATACACAAGCCATAACCCCTGGCTTTGCCAATGCTTGTTTTAGCAGGACTTCAGTGAAGGACACAAATAGTCCAGTCCACACTTATAAATCCATTGGCTGAAGGTTAATTCATTTCTATTACACCAGTAGCGGGCTTACCACTCCAATTAAGTCATTAACTCAGAAGACTACTTTGAAAAAACACTGGCAGGCACTCAGAGTGCAATCTTTGATGGTAAGGCTTGATTAAAGTGAGCTCAAAGAGTTCCCATGAGGAGATGCGTTGGTGGGAGGAGCAGGAACTGGTTGGGAATGGCCAAATGGATTAGCATGGCCATCGGCAGTCAAAGGGTGGGCAAATAACCAAACACCACCTACAAGCTGTGTGGGTCCCTCTTCATATACCATTTCTCCCCATCTGTACTCTAAGGCAACACTTTTGACTTATAGGTGTCGCATGTGTCACCTAATAGCCCAAACTAAGAACAGAGCAAAAAGAAAGAGCGTCGAAAGAAACTGTGGAGGGAAAGTTGCAAAAAGAGAAATGTCTCCTAACACCAATGTTCAACCTCACCAGCAGGACTTGCTCCTCCGTTACCAGACCCGTCCCAATGCTCCCCAGTCGCAGAAAATTCCTTTTCTTCATTTCAGTGGCCCTACAGTTTCCTGTAGCATCTGGGACCCTGCTAATCACTTTATCTGGTATCCCTACAAAATATCCCCACCAAAAATATCGGCGTACATATGGCTGTTTGTCTCACCATAGGCAATATTTTTGGGGGGGATAATTTGTGGGAGCAGGAGTTGTGGGGGTGTCCTCTGCACATTTTAAAATAATGCAGGGGTTGCGGGGGTGTCCCCCACAGGGTCCATGGGTCAATATCGCCGCAAACATATCACAATATTTTTGCGGGGATATTAGCACATGGAACCCTTTATCTGCCATGAGAATCCTAGGTACAAAAAGCAGTCACTCTTCGGTAACTACAGAACCTTGGAGGGCCACAAACTGACAGAACTGTGTGGAAACTGACAGAGCCATAGACTAACATATGTTCAACCACAGCCTTAAGACCAGTATGCAAACCAATAATCTGAGTTACACTTTATTCCCAGTGAGAAAGAACAGTCTCATCCTGAGACTTGCATAGAGCCAACAAGGTAGATATTCGGGCTATAGGGATAATCTAAGTCAGAAACTAGTGACACTGCAAATACTAGAGACTGCTCAGTTGACCTGCTACAAGTACACAAAGGTTCTTGCTTACTTGCAACGGTTGATAAAGCATATATACAGCCTTTAACTTGTGTGGGCATTCCTTTAATTGAATCAATAGTTCATTGTAATGTATTCTGTTGCCACACTCATACCTAGACAGTGCACCACAGTTGCTTAGCCATAACTGTCCTTGGTGAGCTAAGGACTCTTGAAAATAGTGCAGCATAGCTTAAATAAGGGTGATGACCATGGGGCTTGAACACAGGCCTCATTAGATTCCTTCAGACAAATTGAAGGCTGTTAGAGCAAAAACAGAGAATGTGTAGTTGCTCTGCAAGCAGAGGGAAACATACAAAAAGACAATGCTGGCGTTCAACGCTCTATTCACACCTAACACCACATAGAGACAAATTGGTGAGTGAATTATTGTAACGTTTTTCTCCTGGGTACAAAAGAGAGAGATCTGTATGCCTGCAAATGTTCAATATGTGGGGTTAGAAAAGTTGTATGCCAACAAATAACCTTCTAGTTGAGTTGAGGTCTACAAGAAAAACCACATAATGTAAGACTAACAGCAAGCATGCCCCAAATGATTTAGGCTTTATGTCCACATGTGCTTTTCACTCCCGTTTACAAGTGTGTGAATTGGCCTTGTGTCGCATATTCATAGTTTAAACACCACATCTTTCCTCCCACCCCACTAACCAGCATGCCAAAGAACAAAACCTACAATGAAATATAAAGTTCACAAAAGAGTTATGTAATATGACTTACCCGACACAGGTATGCTCTTGCATAGATTGCAACCAACGGGTCGCCAATGCCTCTAATCATTGATGTTAGACGCTGTAGGCACTCTGCGAATCCCCTAACAAAATTAAGAGCAAGATTAACATACCTCTAAATCACTTGTGCTAACAATGATTAATGATAAAAATTAAAAGCATTCCACATCTGCTAAAACGTATTTTACAAAAAGAGCAGTTATTGACAGTACAAACATTTTACACTGAGCAAGTGTATTCAAATAGAACGATTTTGTTTATGCATGAAGAAGTTCTTTAATGCCAAATATTACAATAATTCAAATGAGGCAAATGAGACATTAATAAAACACCAACGGTGCTGGTACAACTAATTGGCTGTTAAGAGTTAAATCTTGTGTTTTAGTAATGTCTGTAATCATAGCGATCACGCATAGCTCCAATAATAGCATGGAGAGTGGTCAAGGCTTAGTCTCAGGAGAGGTGAGTGGGGTCAGGGGTCCACAATGAGTGCACACAGTGAGGCAATCAAGGATTACACTTAGACGGGTAAGACAGGTAAGTATATACAATCTTTTTTATTATTGGCCAAAGGGCACACTAAAAAAATGAACAGAGCAGGTAATACTATCACACAATACTACTAATGAACAAGTTAATTACCCCTGGTAACGTTCTTTCGACTGGATGTTCCTCCCACGTATTGCTGATCAGTGATATCTCCTATATCCAACTTCAGCTGCTTCGGAAACAATTTTTGTCAGAGGGTGCTGTGCGTCGATGTGGTCGACGCGTTGTCCCTTGAGGGCCTCCGTCTCGAGGATAACGTCATCGAAGGTATATATGGAACGTCCAGCACCCATTGGTTTCAGTTCTGTTTTTTCTTACAGTAGAACTACCAGCATTAATGTGGTTTAGATCATACCAGACTCAGAAGGAGCGTAAATTGTAAATCACAGAAATTCTACTGCGGGGTAGGCTGGGAGAGGCGATGAGGAATATGTGGGCGGACGATCCAGTTGAAAGAACGTTACCAGGGGTAAGTAACTGGATCTTCGAATGGATTGTGTCCTCCCATGCATTTCTCATCAATGATAGACTACAAAAGCAGTATTAGTTTTGGCAGAGGGAGCACAAATTTTGCAATCAAGAATTGGTATGAACCGATTGAAGGACTGCTTTCCCAAAGCTTCCATCCTGACTTAAGGTGGAATCAAGGCACTAATGCTTTGTAAAAGTGTGAATGGTAGACCAAATAGCCGCTTCACAAATATCTTTTATTGAAACCCCTCTTTGAAGAGCAGAAGTAGTAGCCATGCCCCTAGTGGAATGGGCTCTCAAGCCTTCTGGGGGATCTTTCCCAGCAAGTCTGTAGCATTCAGTAATAGCCAATAAAATCCATCTGGTATAGGTTTGTTTAGTTACAGCCTGTCTCAGTCTATGACCAGTATATTCTATAAATAGTTAGTCATCTAAACAAAACTTTGACATTATTGAAACTCAGAGACCTTCTTGGGTCAAGTCTGTGTAACCTTTCCTCTTCCTTGCCAGGATGAGGTGGTGGGTAAAAAGTAGGTAATACTAACTTTTGTCCCAGATGAAAATGTTATATAATCTTTGGTAGGAATTAAGGCTTGATCTTAAGTCCTTATAAAAAACCATAAAAGGTGGTTTAGAAGATAGTGCCTGCAACTCTAAATATGGGATACATTACTCACCGTAATCGTATTTCTGATGCTTGTATCTGCTTAGATTCACATGCTGTGCATAGGCCGACATCTAGTGGAAGCTGCGGAGTATTACAGTTTGTTTTTCGAAAGTCGAAAATGGGCGTCGACACAGGCGTGCCAGTAATACTATCCCTAGTGTGACGTCCACTGTACCCAAGATCCCTCACGCGTGTAGGATCCTCAGATTGTATTTTTTCTGACATGAGGAAGCATGAGGAGTAGCGTGAGTACAGATAATCCAAGCAGATAGACAGAAAGGTAAGACTACAAGCAATCATGCGCCTTCTCTCGGAGGGGAGGAAGGGTGGGTCGCATGTGAATCTAAGCAGATACAAGCATCAGAAATACGATTACGGTGAGTAATGTATCCCTTCTGAGGCTTGTGGAATCTGCTTAGATCACATGCTGTGCATAGATTAGCGAGCAGTACCAGAAGAAGGAGGTGGGATGTGAGAAGGGTCATGAGCAAACAGGTGTCTTAGAACCGCTTGTCCCACTTGTGTATCTGTCTTGGAATGAGTGTCAATGCAGTAATGCTGAGTAAAAGTGTGAATAGAGCTCCAAGTAGCCGCTTTGCAAATGGTGTCGAGGGGAACATTTGCAATGAAAGCCAGAGTGGCACCAATGCCTCTAGTAGAGTGGGCCCTTGGCGTAAAAGGCAGAGTCTTTTCAGAAAGAGAGTAACACAGCTGTATACAGTTGATAATCCACTTCGAGATAGCGCCCTTAGAGACGCGATCCCCCTCTCTGCCTGTAGCTACGGAGACAAACAGTTGATCTGTTTTCCTTAGCGGTCTGGTTTTATTTACATAGTATAGGACCGCCCTACGCACATCTAGGGTGTGTAGTTTCACCTCAGCCGAGCTTTGCGGGTTCTGGAAGAAAGTCGGAAGCTCGATGGACTGGTTTACATGGAACTTGGATATGAATTTAGGTGAGAACCTAGGGTGTGTGCGTAAAACCAGTTTGTCCTTGTGGATAGTAAAGAAAGGATCCTGCACTGACAGAGCCTGAATTTCACTGACCCTTCTTATGGAGGTAATGGCTACTAAGAAGGCCGTTTTATAAGTCAGGTGTGTGAGACTACTTTTATGCATGGGTTCGAATGGGGGTCCCATGAGCTTAGCTAGCACCACGTTGAGGTCTCATCCTGGCGGTGGGTTCGAAATAGGAGGGTGAAGTCTCTTTACTCCTTCCATGAAGGCTTTAACCACTGGTACTTTCCACCACGAGACCTTGTTATGGGATGTGGTGTAAGCCGAGAGGGCTGCCAGGTGTACTTTCAGCGAGTTAAAAACCAACCCTGCATCCAGCAGGTGGAGCATGTATGTCACAACGTTGGAAGGAGTGCAATCAACCGGGTTGATTTGTTTATTCTGGCACCAGATAACGAATCTTTTCCACTTATCAAAGTAACAGTGCCTTGTATTTGGTTTCCTGGACTCCTTTAGAATGTCCATACACCTCTGTGGTAATTTGAGATGTCCAAACTCTATGACTTCAGGAGCCATGCTGCTAGGTTCATAGAGTTGGGTTCCTGATGCACTGTTTGACCCTGTTGCTGGGACAGTAGGTTGTACCAGGCTGGGAGTCTGATGGGTTCGCACACCGCCATCCTGCGTAGGTGTGGAAACCATGGTTGTCTCGCCCACATGGGAGCAACTAGGATGAGCGTCATCGATTCCTTGTTCATCTTGTACACCACCTTCCTGATGAGAGGAGTTGGTGGAAAAGCGTACGCAAACATCCTTGACCAGTTCATCCATAGGGCATTCCCTTGGGAGTCCGGCTGGGGGAACCTGGATGCAAATCCTGGGCATTGTTTGTTTTCGCGTGTGGCGAATAGGTCTATAGTGGGGAAACCCCACTGAGAGAAGAGATCTTCTACTACGTCTCTGTGAAGGACCCATTCGTGTTCTTCTGGGAGGGAGTCTCTGCTTAGAGCATCCGCTAGGGAATTGAGCTCCCCTGGAACATGTTGCGATGACAGGAAGATGTTCCGTCTGAGTGCCCATATCCATATTTTCTGGGCAAGCTTGGACAGATTTGGCGAACGAGTCCCCCCTTGCTTGTTCAGATAGAACATGGCTGTCGTGCTGTCCGTCCTGATCTGCACCGACAAGTTCAGTAGATGGGGCTCGAACGCCCTTAGCGCTCGGAATACTGCCAGAAGCTCTAGCATATTGATGTGGTTCTTGGCTACTGAGTGAGACCAGAGACCCTGAGCTGTGTGGTGGAGATGGTGAGCTCCCCACCCAGTCAGGCATGCATCTGTAGTCACCACGGCTTGTACTTCGGGATCGTAAAAGGGTTTCCCCTTTGCGAGATTCTCTCTTGTCCACCAGTGTAGGCTCTGTACGAGTGTTGGCGAAACGACCACTAGATCGTCCCAATGACCACTTGCCTGAGACCACTGTTTCGCCAACCATTCCTGCATGGGACGCATGCGCAGACGCGCGTGGGGGACCAGGTAAATGCATGACGCCATCATGCCCAGTAACCGCATAGCTTTGCGTACTGTTATCTGTTGACCTGACTGATAATGCGGAATTTGCAGAAGTATATTCCGAATTCTCTCTTCCGAAGGGAAGGTCAATCCTTTCTGAGTATCTAGGATACCTCCTAGAAACTGTTTTGAGGTGCTTGGCACCAGACTTGACTTTTTCTCGTTGATGGAGAAGCCTAATTCGTGGAGGAGGTCGATAGTCCTTTGAATGTTTGACCTGCAAATTCCTGGGGTTTCCATCGTTATGAGCCAGTCGTCCAGATAAGGGTACACCGGGATTGCTTCCCTGCGTAGGTGTGCAGCCGCCACCGCCAGTACCTTGGTGAATACCCTTGGTGCTGAAGCTATCCCGAAGGGCAGTACCTTGAATTGGTAGTGGCGACTGTCCACCTTGAAGCGCAAGTACTTTCTGTGCGCTGGGAGCATGGAACTATGAAAATAAGCATCTTTCATATCCAAGGTTGCCATGTAATCCCCCTTTTTTAGGAGGGGGATTACCTCTTGTAGCGTGGTCATACGGAATTTTTGGGGCTTGACATACTTGTTGGCAGGCCGTAAGTCCAATACTGGGCGCATTGTCAAATCTTTCTTTGGCACAAGGAAGTAAGTTGAATAGATACCCTTGTTTACCTGGTGTCCTGGGATGAGTTCTATCGCGTCCTTTTCTAGCAGAATGGCGATCTCCTCGAGAAGGATCTTTTGATGCTCTAGGGAGTGCACTCTTTGTCGTGGAGGATGATTCCGGGGACGCTGCAGTAGTTCTATACAATATCCTGCGGATACTGTTGACAGCACCCATCTGTCTGAGGTGATCCCTTCCCAAGCCTGGGTGAAGGTGGAAATGCGTCCCCCTACTGGGGTTGCGTGGCAAGGGACCCTGAACTGAGCGTCACTGTTTTGGTGGAGGCGTGCCACCTCCCTTGTTGGGGCTGCCTCTGCCTCTTCCACGACCTCTCTTGTTACCCCTGCCGTAACTCTGGGTAGACTGCGGGTTGTTATTCCATTGTGTACCTTGTCCCTGGGCATAGTTGCCTCTTTGTGAATTTTGGCCGCGTGGGCGACGAAAATTATTGTTCCCCCTCTGGTTAGGGGGTTTGTTGGTAAGCTGGCCAAGGGATTTGAGAGTCTCATATTCATCTTTGGCATTTTTAAGTGCGTCTTCGACCGCTTTCCCAAACAATAGGTCGGGTTCCACTGGCTTGTCTATTAAAGAAGCCTGGGTTTCTGTCTTGAATCCCGACTGCCGTAACCACGCATGTCTCTTGATAACAGTACCTTCTGCTATCAATCTCCCTGCGTTGTCAGCGGCGTCGAAAGTCGCTTTTAAAATGCAACCAGACACGGCTCTCCCCTCTGCTGAGATCCGAGCCAGCTGGCCCTTTAACGGTTCTGGAGCAGAGGCAATGAGCGCCGCGACTTCTTCCCATTGATGGCAATTGTAACTAGCCAACAGGGTGGTGGAATTCGCAATCCTTGCTTGGTAGGCGGACGTTGAGGCTACCTTTCTGCCAAACCCGTAAAGTTTTTTGCTCTCCTTATCGGGAGGAGCTTCTGATGAAGATAAGGGCGTGCCAGCCCTTTTTCTAGTGTTGGTCACCACTAGGGAATCTGGTTTAAGATGTCCCCTTATATACAGAGGGTCAGACTGGGCTGCCCGGAAAATCTTTTCAATTCTGGGGTTGACAGCTCTGGTGAGGTTAGGATTCACCAGGGAAGGATCTATTCTTCGTTGGATGGATTTGAGGATAGGGATGGTCTGAGCGACCGGTCTTCTCTCTCCTACAAACTCCTCCGCGAAGTCCCTTTCCTCCTGTACACCGTGGGTGTCGATGTGGAAGTGTTCCGCTGCTCGAGCGAGAACCTCGTTGAGGAGGGGCTGGTTATCAACTGGAGAGTCAGTAACTGGGGCTTCGCTTTGTACTGGGGAATCTACTCTGTAAATTTCCTGCTCATCTTCTCCCTCCTCCAGGTCCTCATCCTCTGCATAGTAATCTGTGCCGGTTTGTTCTTCCATAATTTCAAACTCCTGGTCCTCTTCAGGGAAAACTTGTCCCTGGTAACTGGGGAGTGGAGTAGAATATGGAGTGGAGTAAGGCTGAACCTCGAAGGGTTCAGGTCTTTCGACCCGGGGCTTTTTACTTAGCGGGATAGGATCGGAGGAGCCTGAGGGTGTGGCCCCTTGAGGGTTATATGAAAGAAAGTGTTCTGGGTTCTTATCATAAAAATCAGCCAAGGAAGACATCCTAGACATAACCCTGTCTATGTCTTCACTGGACCATTCCCTGGAACAGGGTATTACTTTAGCAGGAGATGATTTATGGGACTTTTCAAGGGTAGACTTGTGTTTACTTGTCTGCCTAGGGTGAGAGGATGGCTTTACAGGGGTGGAAGGCTGTGCTTTCCGCTGTTTCCCCCCCTCCCCGTGCGTGGAAAAATGTTTTCCCTGTCCCTTGGAGGCCCCAGAGATTTTCGACGCCTGGCGCCGAGGGTCTGGAGAGGTATCTGTGTGCTTCGGGCGTGGGGCCTCACTGGTGTTAACCGCGGTCTCGGTATCTTGGAGCGCGGCCTGGGGGTGGAAGTCGTCTTCGTCTCCCGACGATCGAACTTCCGTTAATGTGTGTAGCGAGGCACTCTTGGCAAGAGTGGATGATTGCCTTGCGTCGTGAGGTGATCTCGATCGAGAGCGCCCAGAGGACACCGAGTCGGACCGTTCTTTTTGTGCCTCTTTCCGGGAAGTCGACGTCGTCGAGGTCCGGTTGGTCTTAGTGTGTTTAGTGTGTGTTAGGTGTGTAGCGCTTGCGTCGCCGGGGGTCTTCCCCATAGCCGCCCTGCCGGACGACCTTCCGAGGTCGGGGACCTGCGCTCGCCGGCTGTCTTTCGACGCCATAATGCCCTCGCCGTCCGAAAGTACGGCGTCGCTGCCATCGCTGAAGGCGCCCTCCGCTGCCATGGCCTCCTGCCTGGCGTGGTGGGCCCAACGCTTTGTCGAACGGTCCTTAAGTGTCTTAGGTTTAAACCTACTACACGCTCTGCAGTTCGCTTCGGGGTGATCCCTCGGCAAGCAGAGATTGCACGTGGCGTGCCTGTCGACCCAAGGGTATTTGCGATTGCACTTGGGGCAGAATTGAAAAGGGGTACCCTCCATACGCACCTTAAGGCAGCGGGCTGCTAAGTGTAGGAATATATAAAATGTAACTATATATCAAGAGTGAAGAGTATGTACCACCCCCCACTCTCCCTACTTGTAAGGGCCGAGGCCAGCGGCCTACTAGGCCCGGGCAGAGGCCAGCGGCCTTCCGAGGCCCAGATCCGTCGTGCAGCAGTCGACGGTCGATGACTTCTCCAGCCGTCGTCGAGGTTGAGGGTCGACGTTGGGGTGGGGAAGGGAATGAATAAGAATTATAATTATAATAACAGCAAAAGTATGGCTAAGGCCAGGGAACTCCGCAAGATGCTTCCGACCAGTATGGCGGAAAAAAACAATCTGAGGATCCTACACGCGTGAGGGATCTTGGGTACAGTGGACGTCACACTAGGGATAGTATTACTGGCACGCCTGTGTCGACGCCCATTTTCGACTTTCGAAAAACAAACTGTAATACTCCGCAGCTTCCACTAGATGTCGGCCTATGCACAGCATGTGATCTAAGCAGATTCCACAAGCCTCAGAAATATATATATAGTTTGATATAAACATAGTAACTTACAGACTTGCTCTCACACACCCCAAATCCCCCCACCTCTTCCCCGGCCTATGTCATACACAATGGTTACCTACCTCACAACTCTATTCCTGAACGACCACATTGGCAGCTGTCTTTTCCTGTATGGGTGTGTTCTCCACGTCTATAGCGCCCCGGTCAGAAGTGGCCAAATCCGCTTTCAATTGCCTCCAAACATCCACCACCCCATCACCTTGTTCCGTGTCCCGACTCACTGCTTCTTGCCATACCATGGGCTGTGCGTTTGCCCATTTTAGCAGGTCCGTCCACCATACCTGCACTACTGGCCTCGTATGTGCCTTCCATCCCATCGCTATCTTGCATTTCACAAGTATAGATGCCAGATCCATAAGCTTACTCACATGTCCTGCTGTTTGGGCCTTGTGAAGCCCCCCAGCAAACAAGCTAGGGGGGATTCAATGCCCAGGGTAATATCAGCCCATGCCAAGGCTTAGGCTACCTCCCGCCAGAATCCTCTGATTTCTGTGCAGGCCCAGAACATATGCACCAGATCTGCATTGATCTCTCCACACATTGGGCATGATTGTCGTGCTGCTGTCTGGCTGAACTTAGCTATTCTGTTCGGGGTCAGATATACTCTATGGGTCACGTATAATTGGATCAATTGTAAACACGCATTTCGAGAAACCTTTTTATGATACGCCACAGCTCTAGTCTACATTGCCTCGGACATTGGTTCCTGAAAATCCGCCTCCCAACCTCGCCTGCGCTAGCACATCCCCCACCTTGGACATCAGTAGCTCATATTTCCTTGAGACCTCATGACCTCCTTCTGATACATCATAATTGTAATTGTTTATTCATTTATAGTGTGCGCCGGGCCGGTGGGCATCTGGGCGCAGAGCAGGTTACAGTGTTACATAAGATATATGCAAAAATTGCAGCAAAAGCAAAAAATTACAGGGTATATATACAATGTGCAGAAATATACAGGTGAGGGAATAAATGTACATATATACAATAGATATAATAGTTAGTGTCTTAGTTTCTTAGTCATAGAATGTCTCTATCGCCTCGTCTAACTGCAAAGGTGCCTCGGCCTCTGGCCATCTGCGTCTGAGATTCCTTAGAAGGCAGGAATACGTGAGGTGTTGCCCCCGGTTCACTCCAGTGTCCTCTGCTAGTTCCCCAAGCTCCCTGGGTAACCCTTCCTTTAGCACATATCCCACTGTCGCCACTCCCCTTGGTTACCAGTACCTTCCTCACATTTATCAGTTGCTTGTCCACCCCTTGCAGCATAACTAGCAGGATCTGAGGGGAATATAGCGTGGTGTTCCCCAGCAACTGGCAGGCCCTACGCCACATTACACACCCCAGCTTCAGCAACAAGGACGTTCGAGTTGCACCAGGGACTTTTATCCATATCACTTTTTTCAAAAAGAATGGAGCGCTGACTGCCCGCAGCAACCGCGATTCTAGTGTTTGCTCATCACACAGCCATTTGGCCACAAATTGCAACTGGCTAGCAACAAAATATATTTAAAAATTAGGCACCTTTATTCCCCCCCAGTTCCTACGTGTTCTGAAGCTTCCATAATGCCACCCTGCACCTCGAATTATGCCATATGAAGCTCCTACATATAGCATTCAGCCTCTTGAAAAATGTTTTTGGTACTGCTAACGAGACATTTGCAAAATAATGGAGGAGTCTCGGTAGCACCACCATCTTCAGCAATGCCGCCCGCCCCACCATGGACAACGGTAATCTAGCCCAAAACGACATGGAGTTCTCCATTTTGTCTAGTGCCCTGACCGTATTCTGTGCGTGTTCTGCCTTAGGATCATGATAAATGTCCACAACCAGGTACCTAAATGTGTCTGCTTCCCATTTAATTGGTAGCACCGGAAAGGTGTGCACAGGCTTGCCAGCGTAACCCCCCAAAGGGAAGAGACTTGACTTCTGTGGGTTGATTGTTATGCCTGACAAGGCCGCATAGCGCTCCAACACATCTAGGGTGTATTGCAAATTTGTCTCGGGGTGCTGCAAATACAGAAGCATATCATCCGCATACAATGAAATCAGATGCCGCCCCCCCCCCCCCCCCCCCCGGTGTGACTATGCCAGCCTCCCCATATTCTTCCAGTAAATAGACCACTAATGGCTCCAACGCTAAAATGAAAAGCATTGGGGACCACAGACATTCCTGCCTCGTGCCCTTGCTTAACTGCCATTGCTCTGAGATGATCGTGTCTGTTTTAACCCCCGCTATCTGTTCATTGTACAGCAATCGCACCCACCTGATGTACGTGGGTCCAATACCGAACCTCTATAGTACCACTAATAGCCAAGACCATCTGACTGAGTCAAACGCCTTGACTGTATCCAGTGACATTACTGCCAACTGTTGCAATCCATTATGTGGTGTAATCTTCTCAGGTTATTGGTAATATTTCTGTGTGTGGGGGACATATCCCATTTGTTCTGAATATATAAGCTTGGCGATGGCCGGCTTAAGCCTGTTTGCCATAAAGCTGTAAGAATCTTCCCCTCTTGATTCAGTAATGAAAGGGGCCTATATGAGCCACAGTCTGTGACCGGCTTGTTTAGTTTAAGCAGGGGAACAATTATCTACTCTCTCAAAGACCATCGGCAACGTGCCCATATTCAGTGCTTCGTTCATCATTGCTAGCAGTGGAGCCAGGACTTCCGCCCTATATTGTTTATAGAATTCACTGGGAAGGCCATCCGCGCCTGGGACTCAACCTGTCGGTAGTTTCTTTATCACATAATCTAGTTCTTCTATGGTGATAGGGCTTTCTAGGCTGTCTTTCTCATCCATGTTTAGCCTGGGGAGTCTAATCTCTGACATGTTACACTCCAAGGCTTCCTCATACAATGGTTTATAATAATCATAAAAACATTTGTTCACCCCATCCTGCGTTTCGCACAATACACCGTCACTTCTCACAATCTCTCTAATGGTCTCCCGTTTACTCTCATTTCAACAAAGCCAAGCTAACAGGCGCCCGGCTTGTCCCCTTCTGCATGCTGTCTCTCCACATATTTATTGTATCTCAATTTACTTAGCCTGTTCCAGTGTTCTCAACATTCTTGCTGCAGGTGAGACATCTCCTTAGCCTCCTCTAGGGACTGATCTCCTGCTTGCTCTATGGCTTCTAGTCTGTCTTCTGCTTTCTGTAGATCCTGTGTAATGACATATTGCATCCCTTTTGATTTTGCCATAGCCGCCCCTCTCACCACTACTTTAAAGGCCTGCCACAGTGTACCTGCAGAGTCCACACTGCCTGTATTATGCTCGAAATATTCCTTCACCTCCTTCCTCAGGTGTTCCCGAAACACTGCATCCTTAAGTGCCTCGCCCCTCAGTCTTCATGCCGGCATCCTAACTCGAGGGGAAAGAACTGCACGTAACCAAAAGAAGGGCATGGTCTGAGAGGACTTAATATTAAGCCCTTATGAACTCTCCCAAAGCTTCTTTTCCCGCAAACACTTAATCTAATCTCCTGTAGAGGGTCTTGAGAGCCGTTTAATGAGAGTAAACTCTGCCCAGCGGGCACAGCATCCTCCATACGTCGGCTAACTGAAATGCATGTAATAGCGTGTTTAGAGCTTTTGCTGAGGAGGCCGGATGAGTGAATTTGCCATCTGATCTAGCCATTGTAGGGTCCAGCATAGGAGTTAAAATTACCCCCCATATTAACACACTATCCCTGTACAAACCTATCTTGGGTTATAGGGATCTAAAATAGGTTGCTGTGTCATGATTTGGAGGATACATATTAATAAGACATTTTTTCTTGTTTTCCACCATTCCCCGTAACACTATCATCCTGCCATCCGTGTCCAGGAAGGTCTGAAAGACCTTGAATGGGACTGTCGGTGCCACCCATATTAGGATCCCTTTGGCATATGCTGAATAGGTTGAGCCCAAGGTCACCCCCCCCGCTTCCTTGTCAAAGTATCTTGCCTTTCATTAGAAAGATGAGTTTCTTGCAAGAGAGCTATATGTATTTGTTCGCTTTTCAAATATGCCATTACCCTGTTTCTCTTAATGTAGCTGTTCAGGCCCCTGATATTCCAGGTTGCTAATTTAAGTTCCCCCATCCCGTCGAATGGCTCCCTTTCTCACCTCCCACCCGTTGCAATCTCTAGTCCACTTGTGTGCGTATCCGTAGGCCAACTCCCCTCCAACTACCCCAACTCCCGTCCCTCCTCCCTTCCCAACAATTGCCCACCTCTGCATTAGGTGCTCAGGCTTCCCTGTATCTCACCCCGACCCCAGGTACCAGTACCAGAGATCAGGGTGCAGAAGGAGGATACGTAATTGCTAGTATCCCAACTAATCTAGTATGGGGTATAGGCTGATTCCTCCTTGTGCAGTCCTCGTAAGGTCCAACACTCGTGGTTCCTGCTTGTTAAACATTCCTGTAACAGCATTTACCTCTTTCCATTTTACAACTGTACACAATAATGTCTTGTGGACGAGTGACCGCATAATTACCCATTAGTTAGGCGTTAACCTCCTGTTCATCAATCTTGCCACTCGGCTGATCACCCGCCTCGTCCATCAGGTTCACTTCATCCATCAATTTACTCGCCTCTTCTGGAGTTTCGAAGAAGATAGCTCTGCCTTTGTATAGGATTCAATTTGACTGGGTACAGTAGCATGTATCTAATATTCGCACCACGCAACCTCCTCTTGACTGCCGTATAGCTCATCCTCTGCTTTTGGACCAAGAGCGTATAGTCTGGGTATGCCGTGATGTCGGCCGAGGCTCTTCTGATCGTGCCGCCCTTGCGAAAATGTTCAAGGATCTTCTCTCTAGCTTTATAGTTCAGTATCCGGGCTATTATCGACCGAGGTTGAGCTCCGGGTGGGCGGCCTTATCAGAGCTCAGTGTGCTCGCTCCACCGTGAAGCCATGCGTGAGGGCACCCAGGCTTATTTCCGGCAGCAGGATAGTCTCAATGAAGTCAGATGGTTTTGCACCTTGCTCTCCTTCCGGGAGCCCAATAATGTGCACATTGTTCCTCCTGGCTCATCCCTCTGCTTCCTCTGCCCTGTTTTCCAGGTTCCGTATTTGTTGTTGCAACACAGAAATTTCCTTGGTATTTTCCATGCAGTCTTTCTAATTTATTTACACCTCCCTTTCCAAAGTGCTTGTGCATTCTGCCAACAAACGTACATCCTGTCTCAGGAGGTTTACAACGATACTGATCGCGTCTATCTTGAATTCCCATGACGATTTTAAGGCTGCTATGGCATTCAAGATTTGCTGATCTCTGCTCACGGGGGCTTCTGCTCCCTGGATTACTCGAGCCGTTGTCTTCATGGTGTCCGATGCTTGAGCCGGCTTCGCAAGCATGTCTACGGAGGATTGTCTCCCTTTGTTTTTGTTGGCTTTGGATGACATGACTGCCTCAAACAGTGTCACTGCGTTCCTCGACTTCTCAGTGGGCCTGAGCGCTATTGCACCCTCGGGGGCATGTGGAGTGGGTCTTCTCTGTGCTTTCCTGGGGTTTTGTACCTGCGCCTCCGACTTCCAATCTGTGTTTATCCATCCGCATGCTCCCCCCACCTGGGCCCTTCGTAAGCACAATCTCAGTGTCCCCTATCCCAAAATTAACCTTAGAGTGCTCTTTCGTCTTGTACAGTGCTTCTTGTGGTGTCACCACCCAATTGCGCAGCCGAAAATACCAGTGTGTGTCTCCTCCAGCTCGGGGCCAAGTTCTTCAGGGGAAGGTTATTTCCCTCAGCTGCTCTTGCTCACAACACTTCTCCCGCAGGTCCACGTGTCTACCACTGAGACCCTACCTGCTACCATCAGTTTGTACCCCACAATGGACAACACATGTTCAGTATCTGCACTCCTGGCCCACTATCCGTACACATTCGTCTGTTTGCTCCTCTGACTGGGCCCTGCGCAGGTTTAGTTAGGTTGTCTCCAACAATCCTCCTATGTGCCATGGGGTGCACCACCTTTTGTTTAAAGCCCTCCTTTGATGTCTCCACTTGGAATCAGCTCCATCAGACACTATGCATGTCTCCACAGGTTACGGGTTACCAGTTCTTGTAGGAGGGCTTGTTACTACCCGCTGTGCACTCTGCTACACTTGTTTCCAGAGCGCACGTGTCCCCTTTAGGGTCCCTGCACCCTCCTAATCCCTTTGAGGACTTACTGCACCTCTCCCCATTTGTCTGCTCTGCCGACTTCTGGCTTATGTGTTTAGTCCGTTGGTTACAATGCTCTGATCTTGTGCAATTCTGTTTAGGTCGATCTCAGAGAGGCTACGATTTGCTATGCTGTGCTGTCCGTAAGACCTCTTTCTTACATCTGGTAACGGCCATAGGCAGGTCAGTGCAGTCGCCATCGGCTCTCCGTTGGTACCGTTCACTTATCTTGAAGCCTTACAGTACGCTCCGCCTCTCCCCCACACTCGTTCGATTACTTCATTGGGTCTGTCTATGTTGAAACCCACACACCTTTCAAAATTAGCTTGCACTGTGCCATCCAATCCCCCTCTCAGGCTGCGGTGGAAGCTGCTCGGCGCATGGTGTTCAACACCAATGTGTGGTTTTCTAACTCTCCGGATCTTGCTCTGTGCGCCTCTCGCATGGGCTCTACAGCGAGGGCCCAGTTCCTTGTCTGTTCAGTGACACGTCCTCGTCTGTAACCGCAACTCATCCCCTTCAATTAATCTTGCTGCTGGAGTGAAAGAGCATTACGATGGCTTGTCTGCTCTTTGCAAGCTTTCGATCCGCTACCGCCCGCTGCCTCGCATAATATATTTCTGTGTCAGCTCTCTTCTCCCTTCTTCCCCATCTGCTGTTACTATGTATCCATTGTCAGGTAGACGTTTCGCATTGTCTGCCTACAGCAGCGGATGGCTTGAGTATGCACAGTGCTCTCCGGTCACTCGCCGAGGCTTGCAGGCTTCCGGATAAGAGCTGTTGCCCCGTCTATTCCAGTCCATATGACGTACAGCCCCCTCTGTTTGCCAGTGCCTCTGTATCATCTTTGCCAATTCCGAAAATGGAGATTGCTTCCGTCTTTCGCTCTAACGTCTGTGACCGTCCTTGTCCCTGCGGGGGGATCTTGCACCCGCTGGCTATGTTCCACTCTGCTGGTCCTCAGCTAGCCCAGTGGGGCTCATCTATATTGCCAGCCGTCCGCTGACCTGGCTTTACCCAACACTCGTTCATTGCACTACGTTCATCTGGTCCTTTGTTCGGATGCATCCGCCATTTTCTTTAGTTCGCAGTCCGCAGCACCAGCACTTCTCCTGCTCGCATTCAGTGTCCCGTGCTCTGGCAGCCTCCCATGTATTTCATCAGGATCTTTCTGGATCAGCAGGATCCCATGAAATCTCATCCTATCGCATGGCACTGTAGCCACGCCCCCTGCCCTACGGGCTGATGTTAACGCTAACAAGATGGTTTTGAATGTTAGTAGCCTTACAATGCATGAATGGAGTGGTTCAAATGGTGCACATATGAGAAATTTCAAAACAAGATTAAGGTCCCAAATAGGAACTTGAAAAGGGGATGGAGGGAGCACGTTTGTGAGTCCCTTTAGAAATTGTACTACAAAAGGTATTTTAAAATATGACGTTTCCTTAGGCGAGCACTTGAAGATGGAAAGCGCCGCCAAATAACCTTTAATGGTTCCAACCTGGAGCCCCAGATTGGCGAAATGCAGCAAATAACATCTGCAGTGTTTTGCATAGAAAAGAATCCACATTCTGATCCCTGCACCAGCTGCAGAATTTGTTCCAACGGCAGCAGTACAAAGACTTAATTGCTGGCCTTCTGTCCAAAAGCAAGATCTCCATTACATCCTCTGGGAAGTCCCAATCCTTGTATCTCAACCTCTCAGAAACCATGCGCGAAGGTTGAGCATGTTGACCTCTGGGTGGAGAACCTGACCCTCCTCTCGCAAGAGAAGGTCCTCACTTTGTGGAAGACGTTTTGGAGGGCAGATGGACATGTCCAGAAGGTCTGGGTACCACATCCTCCTGGCCCAATCTGGGGGAATTAGGATCATGGATTTGCCAAACTTTCTCAACCTCATGATCACATGAGGAATGACGGGGACTGAAGGAAACACGTACAGAAGTCTAAACTCCCAGTCCACTACGAACCTGTCCCCTAGAGTGCCTCTTAGGGGAAATTCCCTGGAGCAGAACAGTTCGCACTTTCGGTTGATACTGGTCGCGAACAGATCCATTTGACGGGTAGCCCAAAGTGTGAAGATCTCTTTAAGAACTTCCTGAGCTAGTTCCACTCATGGGAGACTGTGCTTTGCTTTCTCAGAGTGTTCGCCGCTGCGTTCTCCTCTTCGGCTAGGTGAACTGCTGATAGGGAGATTCCTTCTTGAATTGCCCAGAACCAGAGCTGCATTGCCTCTCTGCACAGTGGTAGTGACCCTACACCACCTCTCTTGTTGAGGTAGTACATGGCCAATGTGTTGTCCGTCATTATAAGGACAGTCTTTCAACATACAAAGGGCAGAAAGGCCTTCAGCGCTAGTCTGATTGCCCTCATCTCCAAAAAGTTGATGTGTAGTTTGGACTCCAATGGAGAGCAACGACCGCTGATTGTCAGATTGTTGGCGTGGGTTCCCGACCCCGTGAGTGAGGCATCCGTCACCACTGTTATCTACGGCCATGGCTGCCAAAAAGGTTCTCCCTTCAGAATGTTGTCCTCGCAGGCCCACCACAGGAGATCCTGCACGACCTTGTTTGGAACCTGAAGAAGGTCTGAGATGGTGCCCGAGAATTGGGACCATTGTGTCCTAAGAGCCCATTGAAGGGATCTCATTCTCAGGCGAGCCTCTGGCAGCAGGAAAATGCAGGATGCCATGAGGCTGAGCAACCTCAAGAAGTCCAAGGCTGGGAGACACTGGGCACTCTGAAATTTGGGGACCATCTGTAGAATGTGTTGAGCCTGCACCTCAGTTGGCGAGGTTTATCCCAAGGATGTATCCAGTATAGTCCTGATGAATTGGAGCTTTTGAGATGGTATCATGTGGGACTTCTTGTAATTGAGTGAGAAGCCCAGTTTGTGGAGACAGTGGCAGGTTACACTAAGATGATCCAGGACTTGTTCAGGAGAACGTGCCCTGATCAGTCAATCGTCCAAGTAGGGGTAGGCGTGAATCCTCCCCTCTCCTGAGACTCGCTGCCACCACTGCCATCAGTTTGGCGAATAACCTCGGACTGAGGTCAGTCCGAATGGCAGAACTCAAAACTGATAATGAGAACCGCCAACGGCGAACCTCGGGTACTTTCTGTGGTTGAGATGGATTGGCACATGAAAATAAGCATCCTGAGGGTCCAATGACACCATCCAATCCTGGAGCTCGAGGGTCTGAAGGATATGAGAAAGTGTGTCCATCTTGAACTTGTCCTTCCTGAGGAACTTGTTCAACTATCTCAAGTCCAAGATGGGTCTCAGTCCTCCGTCCTTCTTGGGGATTAGGAAATATGGAGAATACGATCTTTTGTTCCTCTCCATTACAGGTACTGGCTCTATAGCACTTTTCTCTAGCAGACTCAAACTTTCCTGCAAAAGGTACGGATCTGGAATCTTTAACAAATGGTTTCCTCATGGGATGATTCCGAGGTCTCTGAATGAAGGGAAGGCAGTAAACCTGGGCTATGGTTTTTAATGTCCAAGCATCCAAAGTAATGCCTCGCCATTCTTTCAGATGCTGAGACAGTCTGCCTCCCACTGGGGTGTCGTGATTCAAGACCTCAGAGAGGTTTTCAGGCAGCTGAAGCAGCAGCTGATGGTAACGATGCGCTGTTTGGGAGGGCTTTGCACCTCTCCCACCACGAGGGAATCTTCTTTGGCCTCTTTGACCAGCCATTCCTCTCGCTCTTCCAACTGAGGAGTAGAAGCAAAAGGTTCTACCCCTCCAAGAAGGTCCAGTGGTGTGAAAAGGCTTAGGCTGCCGCCTTCAAGGTCTGCAGCTTCTCAAGGCTTTCGTCAGCCTTGCTGGCAAAAAGATGAGACCTGTCAAAGGGCATATTAAGGAGTCTAGACTGAACGTCCGGTGCAAATCCAGACTTCCTTAACCATGCAAACCTGCGTATCACGGTGCTTCGCGCCATGGCTCTACTGATACCATCAGCAAAATCCAAACCTGACTGTAGAAACACACATGGCCTCTTCCCCATCTTTCACAATGACCTGTCATGGTCATCGGGCCGAGAACGCAAACATTAAAGGGCCACAAACACAGGGGCCCGGATGGACACAGTTCTGGCGCCTTTGGAGCCAGTTTTATGAATAACAGTAAGCAACAACATTTATTTGGGACAAGAATACATTTATTATGGACATAGCACCTCATTTTGGGTGCAAAGTGCATTTACCATGGGGAATTCCATCACTAATGCAGCCCCACGTGTACTCTTAGGTGTGCCTGCTGCTATTGGGTTGCCTTGCACGTGCTGACTCTCTAGGAGTGGCAGGGTGTGGCAGGCAAGCCAGGCCTAGTGGGCTTACCCACGATCGCAGCTATATAAGCTCCTCAGATCCCCGAGGCAGATGCTTCGTGTTATTCTGCACTTCCATGCAGCATAACGCTCACCGCCGCCTGGGATTAAATTTACCCTTGGAAATCCTGCTTCCTGCTTCATACTTACCACCTGGGGAATCTGCTCTTACCTATGCGCGTCTTCATTGATCCTGACATTCTTCTTCAAATCTTCCGGAACGCTGACATTTTCATCTTGGCACCGCAGCTCATCTTCAAATCTTCTGGGACGCTGAAATCTTTATCTTGGCATCGCAGCACAAAGCGCTCCGTCCACAACAGCAGCACCTGCAAGTAAAAACGGAAGGCAAGGTTAGACACTTAAAAGACACACAGTTTAAGGTTGCGCTACCATCGAACCTCATGCTTTTCCTTAAACCATCACTCACCTGTTGTCAGACATTGCGGTTTCATCCATCTTCCGCCCGGCCGCGTTCCGCGCTTCAGAGCTGCATTTCCACCTATTGGGAAGAAAACAGAAGAGAAAAACGTTACTCAGGAATTAACAACAATATTGAGAGCAATAACACCAAGACAGAAAATGAGAAGGGGAGAAGAGAAAACAGAAAGGGAAAGACATGAGACATTGAGAGACACTACCAACCAGAAGAAGCATAGTGGCAGCTGGACTGGATTATTACTTACCGGGGATCAGTGAAGGAACTAGGTCCCATCGACAAGCGGCCCTTTCAGAAGTAGCAGGATGGAGAGCTTATTTTCAATAATTAACAGGTGAGCCTTATGGCCGGTACATGCCCACACAAATCGCACCTTGGGTAGAAGGCTTTGAGAGGTACAATAGTCATCCATCAGCGCACTCACGTTTTCTCATATCCACGCAGAAGCAGTGTCATCAATTGCCGCCGCTCACAGCTTATCCGCAGAGGGAAAGACCTGACGGGGGTGATCAAAATCCTGGGAGGTTTGCAACCATGCCCCAACGCCTCCGCAGAGACCAGGTGAGCGTAACATGGCCCGGAAGCTATTTCTTTCTTCCCCTGCGGGAATATTTTCAGCCGTTATGGATATACAGTCACATAGGCTGAAGGTAAATTTTGCAAGTGCACATGTAGAGCTGGCTGACTTGAGAGCCATGCTCCCAGCAGAAAAGACTTTCTTTGACCAGGCTTTATAGTCTTTCCATCGAAAATTAACCATCACAAATTAAATTTATCGAAATAAATGCATCAAAAATAAATTAATCGAAATGCTATCTTTTCAATTACATGTACTTATCCATCGAAACCTGTCCATCGAGAATGCCAATATATTCGATGGAAATAGCAGATGTAAGAGTAAAGCACCCTATGTTATGAGGTGAGGCAAAGTGACAGTTCATACCGTTGCATTATCCATTTTATGCTGAGAAAGTCGAACTGATTACCGAAGCAAAGTCAGAGTACATCGTTAATTCACAGTATTGGTAAGCATTTTAATCTCTATAATAAGGTACAGCTAACGAAAAAAGACACCATAGTGATACAATATTAATGTTGGTTTCTTTGGTTTTACAGTCGATAAAAATCTCAGAAAGTATGGAATGTATTACCTCAAATATGGGGAAAAAGCAACTGGCTTATTTAGGATTCACACACAACCAAGAGAAACAGCTTAATGAATTTATATATTAGAAATGTACGGAATATTACAAAAGTAAATGCAAAGGACGTGCTATCAGTCACGAGGAAAGGGTAATTCAGCAAACTGATCACAATCATTTGCCAGATAGCACGCTGCTGCGATCTATGTGTGATCTGCAGATCGCAGGTTCAAATCCCAGCAAGGCCAACTCAGCCTTTCATCCTTCCAAGGTCGATAAATGAGTACCAACTTCGGTTGGGATGATATATGCATGTAAACATGTTCTCTGTAAAGCGCTTTGGCTTAAGGCGCTATATAAATAACACATCATTATCATTAACAAAAAAGAGCTAATGAACACAGAGAAGAGGCAAGCGGATCCGTCATAAAGCACGTGTGCACCATACTGCTGTTTCACGTGGCGGGACAGATGCCACAAATAAAAACAATTCAGAGACAAATAAACAAATAGAGGCAAAAAACAGACAAGTTTCCCAAAGTGCCAGAAATATTTAACAAAATTGAGATTCCAGTTGAGTTACAGATAATTGAGAAAAATGACAACTTCATGCTGTTCACTAAAGAAGTAAATGAACAAAAATTGCTGATGTTCGGTACAGCTAGAAACATGGAGTACCTAAAATATTCAAAAATCTGGCATGGGGGTGCAACTTTTAAAATATGCCCAAAACCATTCGGACAATTCTATAGCATCCATGGCATGGTAGAAGACACTCTTGTGCCATTAATCTATGTGCTGATGCCCAATAAAACAAAATACATGTATAAACATATTTTCAGGCTCATTTGAGACAATATTACTCCTAATTCACCATAAATCATAGTACTTGATTATGAAGTTCAGCAAATGAAAGCATTTTCAGAGACGTTTCAATCATGTCAAATCCAAACAATGAGACCTTTCAAATACCATTAAAAAAAATCATAAGGAAACAGGAACTGTGAGAGGAACACCCAACTCGCGAAAAAGAACTTCTAAAATGGCGATCACGTCATACGTATGACGTAAATATCAAAGAAATAGATGAAAATGCATTTATTCAAGTCACGAAAAGTTAACAAACCACGACATCTAGTGGACAAAAAAGAAAACGATTGGAAGAAAACTTTAAATGCTATAACAGTTACTTATTTAATATAAATGTGTAATATAAAAATTAGTTATTACAGTTGTAACAGTTATTCTTTAAAAGTTTGAATGTGTATAATTTAAATAAATCTAACCCAATGTTAAAAATAAAAATCGTTTCTATTTAAATCAAAATCCAACGAAATGTATTCAATGAAAGAGCATTTCGATGGAAAAGGCTTTCAATGAATACATTTAGTTGGATTTTAATTAGATTAAAGCATTTTCGATGGGTAGACTGGATACCGCATATAAACGCTTATCATCCGGATCAGCTGGAAAGGTCGAATAGGCAGCTTGTTTGGAGGTAGAGGGTGCTGCTTGTACCACCAGGCTTTCTGGGGTAGGGTGTTTAGACAAATAGTTTGGGTTACTACTTGACGGCCTATATTTTTTAGTCACATTTTTATTTACTGCCGTACTTGATTCTGGTGCTTCCCAGTTCGCACTTGCTCATTTTTGTAGAGCAACATGAAATGACAGGATTGGATCCCTTTGAGCACCTTTGTCCAGGATCTCAGTGAGGTCATCCTGTTCGAATGGGAAGGCAGGCCTGCTCCATCCAGGATAATCAATTACCTTGGTCATGAATTGCCTGTAAGAGGCATCTGCGTGATCTGCTGGGTCTGGCATGCCAAATTCCAATTGTGGAGCGGTGTGCACCCCACTGGCTGTTTGTAAATTATCACAGAGGTCCTGCATCCTAAATTCCTCCTATATAAAACTATCAGGAACATTAGGTGTGCCATATCGTAACCCAAAAGGAGTATTATTGTCATCTGATGGCTCATAGTCTTCATAAAATGACCTGCGAGATTTCAAAAAATCCTTTCTTGGCAATGTTTTAAAGGATTTTTGAATGTCCGCTGGAGGAGTCTATGGCTTCGATGGTTTGAGCCAGATACCGATGGAGTCGTCAACAAATTTGGTTTTGACGTCGATGAAGGTGGTGTCTTGAAAGCAGATGGTGTCGATGGTTTTGACTTTTCTGTGGACTTTGTACATGATGGACTTCGATGACGCGACACAGTCTTTGATGATTTTTCATCGACCCGAGGCCTCAACGGCTTTCGATGAATATCTGGCCTTCATCCCAGGATCAAGGGCATGCAAGATTTGTCTCTAGCCCTTTCCTTACCGGCTTCAGAAGGCACGGTAGGAGCATGGCCTACTTGCTTCAAGAGAGCTTGTTTCTCGAAAAATGTGATCGTTTCCTGTCTGAATGATTCCCATTCAGCCAGAGTCGAGGCCTTTGTAGGGCAAAGCTGGAGAGAGAGAGCACACTATGAGCACGGCAGACAGCACGACGAGGCGGCTGCCCAAGGACGACAGTTCAAGAGAAAGAGAAAGGCGGCGGGAAGCGAGAGGGTGGTGAGGAGAGAAGTGACCTTGCCCTTTTAATCCCAGACCAGCAGAATCTTAGTGGGGGAGAACCTAAGACTGCAGACAATAGCACAAGTGTGCAGCAGATGTCAACGGTAAAAGGAGCGTGTTGACGCTGATAAGCAGAAAGCCAAGCAGTTCATCACAGCCTTGAGGAGGACCGATAAAAGCCGGGCTGTGTTGAATGAGGAACGCAAAGTGGCAAGTTTGAACTACATTGAACTACGAAAGAACTGTAAAAGTGTTATGGGGAGACCAGCTGCAGAGGGAACCGGCATCAGGTGGGTGTCGCTCCGAAAGACTCTGTTCGATCCCTGTTTGAGGAAAACTACAGAAACCAGAAGGCCATAGGAGAGCCGCCAGAAGAGGTCAAAGTGGTTATACTTGAGGTCTAGTAAACTCCTCATACAATCGAAAGACTTTGATCCACAAACTTGAGAAACATGGAAGTGAATCCTGCATGGTGAAAGTAAAAGGGGAAGTGAATCCTGTAAACATTACCAGTGAAAGTGAATGTGAAGTTGGCAAGAGAAGGGGGCAAAGTCTAAAGACCTGAGAAACAGTGCGTCGACAAAGCAAGGAATGTCCACTTAACTGTTTGAAAAGATGTTGAGACGCTAAGGAGAAGTACACTGTCCCGCTGGTCATTTTGGAATCTGAGCACGACAGAAGCAGAAACCAAGAGACACTATAAGACAGGAGAAGTACAATGTCCTGCTTGTCAAGTAAGGGTCAGCCCCAGAAGAGGGGGCCCCAGAGGTGAGTAGTTATCACCCCGATCAAGTGAACACGAGAAAGGAAGTTAACAGCGAACTGTTGAACAGACTTTTGTGAGAACCATAGTAGGAAGACCTGCTGAAAGCCATAAGGAACCCGTTGGAGGGAGGCCAACAGTCGAGATGGGTCCGAGCCCGATTGAGGGAGATCCAGGGGTGAACTCATCACCCAAAACCCATTAAAAAGAGGAACTGTTTTTGAAGGGTCAGCCCCAGAAGAGGGGGGCCCAAGCGTGAAATCTTCACCCAACGTGAACTGCAAGAAAAGCTTTTGTGATTGTTTTGTAAATAACTCAGGCCCTCCAAGGCAAGAGACTTTCAAGAAGAAACAAGACTTGGCCATAGACGGTCCTGATTGCTGCCATTGGAACTGGTAATTCGTGCTGGGAAAGCTCGAGTGTTTGCTGTGCTCCAAGCTCCCATCTTACCCGTGCTTCAAACTTGGGGAAGGGAATTCCAAGTTACCGCATCCTGACATATTATTTACGAAAACTTCTTTCTTTTCTTAAAAACTATCCCACACCCTTTTTGTATTCGTTGTGAGGTTTGGCAATAGGTTTCGTAGTATAGGCCTTTATTATTTGAAACGACGCTACAGGACTGTCTTATTTTTCATTTGATGGTCAACGCTTGTTCCCATCTTAGATTCAGGTTTAGAGTAGGCGTTTTTCCACCCTCCATACAGTTAAATAAACACCCTTGAACTATGATCACTTGTATCTGTTTTACTGTTATCACCATGAGTTCTGCACAAGCTACACAGGATACTTGGTGCACCTGTTTGGATCTAGCGAACTGGCAAAACGGCTGCAGGACTCCTCTTCTTATCCTAAAGTCCAGGTGAGCACATAAACTCAGCCCAACAATAGAAGATTTGCTCCACACACACTTACCCCAGCAGTGGTCTAATCAGGGACCACTGTTGGTAAAAGTCATGACACACTGAAACCCGTTTGTGTATTGAGACCAGACAGTCCCAACCCACTTCCTGGCTTCCAAGCATGGCCTGCACCAGCCTGCAAAAAGCAGACTATAAAAGGAATTTCCTGACTTGGCACAGCAGTAAGAAGCAAATTGACAATTTGCATATTTAAGTAACTTTGGGTCTCACCCTAATTTACCAGGGGATTCCAGACGTGGACCCCTTGCTCACTATTCTTAGAGAGGCACAGCTCCTCCCTACTGATGAGGTCCAACCAGACCGAAACACGTGTCTGGGGATGCTGTTGCTACTCTTGTTCCGAGGAGAATTGCCTAGCATTTCGGTGCTGGACTGCCCGAGGGCAGGACAAAGACTGATATGTTTGGGATATTTCTTCTCTGTGAAAGATAGTGAGCTAAAGACTCTGGGTAAGTCTCTCGTAACCAGGATTAATGTCTGGCAGAGAGACTCCCAGGACCCCCCTTGTCAATTTGCATATTTAAGTAACTTTGGGTCTCACCCTAAGTTACCAGGGGAATCCAGACGTGGACCCCTTGCTCACTATTCTTAGAGAGGCACAGCTCCTCCCTACTGATGAGGTCCAACCAGACCAAAACACGTGTCTGGGGATGCTGTTGGTACTCTTGTTCAGAGGAGAATTGCCTAGCATTTCGGTGTTAGACTGCCCCAGGGCAGGACAAAGACTGATATGTTTGGGATATTTCTTCTCTGTGAAAGATAGTGAGCTAAAGACTCTGGGTAAGTCTCTCGTAACCAGGACTAATGTCTGGCAGAGAGACTCCCAGGACCCCCCTTGTCAAAAACAGCAGTAAGAAGGCCAAAGAACAAAATGGCCAAAGAATAATCGGAAAACCTTGTGGCATGGCCATGTTAGGAAACTAGCCAAAGTTATTAGCCAAATGTGTGATAGCTAACTAGCAATACAGTAAACATGGTAAAAATGTAACTGCTGCCACCAACTTGTCCGTAGGCACATTTAAAAGTAACCAAAAATCCTTTGAATGTATGTCTATAGTGATACAGAAGTATCGCCATTGCACTGCATTGGAAGATGCATTATGCAATATGAGATAGTGTTGCCCAAAATAGATAACATGGAAAAAGGAAAGGGAAACATAATTTCCTGGTAATTACAGTCTGAAGGACTAGTCAGTTTCCAGATAACAAATGAGAAAAAGGCCAGTGGAGTGTATCTGAATGCTTCACTTCACTGTAAAAAGTCAGGCAAAGATGTAAAAACAAAAGCAAAAAGTTTGGGGGTCCATAGAATATGGAGTAAAGGTTGCTCCAAGAGAAAACTTTCCTAACACCAATGAACCCAAAACGACATTGCGAAAGGTACCTTAGTGGTCCCTGGAAGCACATCACATAAGGTGTCCGGTGAAGGGGGTGCGGCCATGGAAAAGCAAGGAAGACAAAACAAAGGGGAGAGGACTCCCCACAGTGGAACCATGTGAAAAGGGCCCAGTGACTAGAAGAGAATGCAGGAGATGAGTGAGATAAAGTATCACTCACCTTTAAAGTGAATGAAAACAATTCCAGTGGGCGGAGACTCAAGACAGAGGATAAGATTTGGAAAAGGAAATGTCCCCCTAACAGGGGTTCTGTTAGAGGGCCCTGTCCCTGTTGTTCACCTCCATACATCACCATTCAGATTGGTTTCTTGCCCTTTTAGATGCACTGGTCGATGAACTCATAACTTTAGAACGCTAAGTGTTAAGGCCGTTTCCGTGCCACTCTCTCCTGATGGAGCTGCAAAGACCAACCCTAATGGGGTTCTAACACCCACGACAAGTAAGGGAAGCCAAACCTCTCAAGGTGTAGGTAACGAACTCAGAGCAACAAGCTTTTGGCTTTCAGGTGGGGTAAACACAGTCACAATTAGACAACACCCTTATCTCTAGCACTATACTGAAAAATATAGACTTTAATAAAGTCACAAATAAACAACTGCCATTAAAAATACGTACTTGGGTAATAACATGCAGTATTAAAGACATACTAAGCATATTATAAAAACATTGATGTCTACAACAGCATTTTCCTATCCCCAATCTCTATATATGGCCGACTATCAGAGGAAAGCACCAAACATAATATAACGGGATGGTGGGGAGAATAGGAAACCATAAACCGAAGCACGTAGGTAAGCCCCCTATGGGCAAAACTGTGTAAAGTGTCCTAAAGACATTACACAACACTAGTATATCAACAATGGCCAGCACCCGCACACATGGTAACCAGCCAAAAGAAATATATCAAAAATCCCAGTATCCTATGATCTACAATCATTTGGACCCCCCAAAAACATAAAATTAAAATTAATGCACATGTACAGCTGATTTTTTAAAAACAAAGCCTTAGGGGGTAGGACATTTTTCTTAAAGCACAGCTAAATGATTTCAATAATTATTTTAACATTTTAAAAACTGTAACCTTGTTCCTACAGTTCAGGGCCAAATTAATACAGAGCATTAAGTTTAGTGATGAGGTTAAAAAGCAGTTCAATTGCAGAAACATACACCATGACATTCAAAAGCAGAGGTACGTTTTCAAAATAATGTAAGTCTTGGTCAGATGCTCACTAGACCCCTAAGATACCCAGCAAAAAAATGTCTAGGGGCATGCAAGCACCCCAGAGTCAATTCTGCAGATTTCCAAAACGGAATCAAGGCTCCATGAGAATGAATGGGAGAAATTAAAGGGCCATCTGCTTTAGTGGTGCCAAGTCTGTTCTACCCCACAAGTGCGTATTCCTCAATGATCAAGTCCAGGAAAGTCTAGAGGAGACGATGATGATCTTTTTTTTCGAGAGGTCGGAAGATGGCCCAAGAAGAAGATGCTGTGAAATAGGACGACACCCCAATAGACTGCAGTGGGAATTGCGGTAAGGATTTGACTACAAGGAATCTCTACCCGGACCAGATAGCCATCTGAGGGCAAGTATCTTGAATAATCGCCCACTCCAGGAGCCAAAGGTAAGTACTCACATAGTTATACTGTGAATAACAGATTCTGTGCATGCATATGTATTGTACTTGTCACCACCACTCCTGGGGCTCACATTGCCTATCTCCATTCCTGCTCTGCAAGCTTTGCCCCATTCACCTTTTTCACTATTTGGCATTGAGGACATAAAACACACACACGAACCTATATAAAGTAGACAAGTGCTTCTTCAATATATGAATCTAATATGTTGAATTTAATTGGGGAACTCACAGGAATATCACAGAAACCTACAAATAGACTAGCCAGGGCACGCCAGAGTGGAAGGTATATACAAGTCTAAATTGGTCATCCCAAAATCCCTCTATAGATTCTGCAAACTCGTTAAAGCAACCAGCCACATATGCCAGTTTACTAAAGGTCTTTCCCCAAACCCCATAACTACTCAATTTACTAATTTCATTCAGCATTTTACCTTTCGATAAACAAGGTTCCAATGTAATTTTCCTTATAATGCTCAAGTTACCTTGGATATATCGAGGTCTCCATTTTCTCAGTAGCCTATCAATTTCATCACTTGTGACCGGTTTGGAAAGTTTTTCTTTTTGCCATACTTTTTGAAGGCAAGTAAAGCCTATTTGCTTTCTTTTCTTTGCTTAGCCCATCTGTTTGTGGGGCAATTGTCAGTCCCTACAGCTACCTGTGAAGGAGGGCCCTGTAGTAGGACATCTGTGCTTCTTTGTGGTGCCCTTGGATCCTGACTGGTAATTATAACTCACCTCTAGAATTCTATATGCATTGTGCCTACCACTCGGTATGGTGTTTACATTTTAGGGTAAAGAGTGAGTTGAGCCCTAACTGGCCATTTTCTCTATTGTACTTACACTATGGTCTGCCATGTGTTCTGTATATAATGGGTACTTATTGTTCCTCATCATAAATATTTTTTGTGTGACCTTAGCGATAAAGTGTACATATTTTCTGTATAGCAGTGTGCTGTTTTCATTTGTGGTGTCTCTTGGGAAATTGTGCCTCCCTATTAACCCTCCTCCCTGCAGTTAAGCCTGACAGCTCTGCTATAGCTACCATTGGAGAGTCTTGTGTGGTGGACCAGAAGAAAGACTCAGACTAGAGGACATAATTTCAAGGGTTTTATTCAACTTAAAAGAAAAATGTCTATCTAACCCTATTGCTAAGAGGGATTTCTCTTCCTGTCAACTAAGTAGCCCTCAGTCCAAAACCAATTAGTTAACTGGCCCTACCACTTTACAAAAAACAAAAAGAAAACGTATGCCCTCATCTCAGACTACTTTCGTCCAGTCCCACTCGAGGTCTCAGGGCTTCTTCCTGATTTTGTATCACACTCCCAATCTTTGTTCTCTGCAGTTTATCAAACATTTTTCCCAAAGTCTTTCCTTAGACTACTAAAAAAAGTAAGTCTTTAAAGAAATAAACAGTCTTAATTTCCTTAAATGGATGGATGCTTCCCTAATACGTCTCCACCAGGTGGATTGCTCTCTTTCTACTCAATTTATACACTGGATATCTCCAAGTTCTCCTAGTCTCAGTTTTTTGGCTGACTGATTGGACCCTCCAGGTCCGGTCTAATTTCTAGGTTGTAAAGTTTTACTGGTCTCAATCGGGCTCTCCAAAAACTGCTGATCCTGTGGCTTTCTTAGCTCTTGGGTCTGTCTCATTGGTGTTTGCCAATGTGCAATGTTCGGGTTACTAGGGCTCCTGTAACCCTCTTTGATATGCTCGCTCTCGGGTATGACTGACAAGTATGAGGTTTTATGCCACTTGTTTCTCTTTCTCCTTTCCTGCCCTTGTCATTTCGCCTCCCTCCACCATTGGCAACCTATTACTTTTATAAGGACACACTGTCGATTACTCACAGTTGCAGTCTTGAACAGGCGATGGCAGTAGTTGACAGGTAGTAATTGGAATACATCCCCCAGAGTGTCCAGAGGCCAGTAATTGGGCTCTGTGCACCTCAGGGGCCGCTTCCTTGGGAAACCCTCGTGGGGAAGAAAACCCAATCCAGTAGACGTTCCAAGTTCTGTGGAATAGGAATGAAGTGTTCCCGTTGGATGTAATGAAGGCTGCAGCAATCGTAGAAGAGGAGAAGGCGGCGGGAGCCACAGAAGCGGAGGCCGTCAATAAACTGCAGGCAAGCTGAAGGTGAGCGGCACGGAGTTGAGTCAAGGTTCCCAGGTGGCATGGAACAAGCCGGCAGGGAAATGAGCGAAGGCTCCCAAGGCTGAAAAGGATTCCCGGGGAAGGAAGGTAAGTAGGCTGACAAGTATAGCGGGAAGGGAGCCTAAAAATGGCAGAATAATCCCACGGAAGGATAAAAGAAAAAATAAGAGTCGGAAGGAAGACTGGAGGAAAGAAGAGAAAAGACAGCGTAAAAGGAAAGATCAAGAAGAAGAAGGTTCCGCAAGAGACACAGTAAAGAAGTTAGAATGAACGGAACGTAGAAGAAGGAGAGAGTCACGGGAAGGTACCGCAAGGGGCGCAGTAAAGAAGTTAGAATGAATGGAGCGTAGGAAAAGGAGAGTGTCAAGGGAAGGCGCTAACGAAGTAGCAGAATATTGTAGTGCAGAGGCACAGAGCTTAGACACCACGGAGCGATAAAGAAGCAACGCACCTACCCGTTCGTTGTGATTAAAGATATAGAACGGGTAGTGTGCATGTCGCCATCTTGAAAAAGACTAGAGCGCTGCAAGGGAATAGCTGAAACGGAAGCGAGGAGACGCCATCTTGCCTTCCATTGTCTATAACGTGAATGGCGCTTCCTCCAATTCCTCCACAAGGATCCCGATGGAATCCTAACAGTATGCCCTCTCCGTGGGGTCGTTGGTCCGGGTTTCCAAGGATGGTTCCTATGAAATCTTTTTATCAATCTGGGGGCATGAACTGATGTAGCAGGTTCCCATGTTCGATCCGAAGGGCTATATCCTTTCCAGTCTATAAGGTACTGTAAAGAACCACGGTGGTATCTGGAATCACAGATGGCAGCTACCTCGTATTGCGGACCATCCGGAGTGTCAATCGGAGGGGGTAGTAGAGGATGGGTTCCTATTGTATCTGTCTAACACATGTGGTTTAAGCTGAGAAACATGAAAAACATTGTGAATACGACGCCAAGAAGGGGGAAGATGTAATCTATAGGCCACTTTTCCTATGGCTTCAATGATGGAAAAAGGACCAGCATATTTTGGAGATAATTTAGATGGTATCAGCCACCTAGGCAGATGTTTAGAAGAGAGCCATACCAAATCTTTGGTTGTATAGATGGGTTCTTGTAGGCGTTTCTTGTCCGCTTGTCTTTTGGCTTTGCTTCTGGCCTCAGCATGGGCTGTGAGAGCTGTAGAATGACCTGTTTGTATATCTGACACAAGAGTGTCAACCGCAGGTACCTTGGTGGGTTCTGGAGTTTAAGTTGGGAAACTAAAAGGATGGAATCCGTATGTACAATAAAATGGTGACATCTGTATGGCTGAATGAATGGAAATGTTATATGCAAATTCAGCATAGGGTAACAGTGCACAGCAATTGTCCTGTGATGCAGAAACAAAACAATGAAGGTATTGTTCCAATGATTGATTTAGTCTTTCTGTCTGGCCATTGGATTGCGGATGATAGCCTGATGTTAAGTTACATTGTATAGCCAATGATTTGCATAGATCAGACCTTCCAGGATTTTGCGGCATGAAATGGCAAATTGTGTGGCATGAAATGGCAAATTTTGCGGCACAAACCTTTATTTATTGCAGCATTTTTTATTAACTGGAGGGTGTAAGATTGCCACATTGCAGGAAATAGGCAGAGTGCAAGGCTACAAGAGAGCCAGGATATCATTATTATGTATCTTTTGTATTCATTTAATAGGAAGAGTCCCAGATGTCTCTGGCTTGGCAGAACAGTGTTTGATTTTGCTACATTTTTGGTTTAATGTTCATGCTTTTTCCCAATCTGCAGCTCACTGCCTCTTTCCGGCCAACCTCTTTCTCTCTGCTTTCTGGCTCACCGGCCACACGCTCCCTCTACTTTCTGTACCTCCGCTCGCTCTCAGATTTCAGCCCACTGCTTCCTCTGCTCTCTTGTGCACCGTTTCCTCCTCTGACCCACTGCTCTCCCTCTGCTTTCTTGCCTATCACTTCACAGCTCACCCATCACTCTCCCTCTCTCTCTCTCCTTTCCCCCTCATAGTGTAACCATTTTTTTATTTTTTTAAAATGTAGATTTTGATCCAGATCCTCAAAAAATGGGGCACTTCAAAATAGAGCCAAGGATATGATATTTTTAGACAACCCATTTTTGGAAATGAGCAGGTCACCTTATTCTCAAAAGGTGACCGGCGCATTTCCACAGGCTTGAGCTGTAGAGCAAATTGTGCGCTGGCCAGCTGCCTTGAATGGTGTTCTGGGTTGTTTGACCGAAGTGTAATTATTTGCGGTGGAATTGACCGTAGTCCATTTCACCGCAAATTGATTTGCACTTCAGCCAAACAACCCAAAATGTACCTTTCACCACCGCCCCCTCCCCTACTTAACTGCTTGGTCACTGCCGCTTCTCCTGCAACCCTACGTTGTCAGATCCATCCCTCTAACGTGGGTCGGATCTGACTTCGCAGGGTCCTTTTTTAGTTATTTTCTTTTTTTTCTGTCCTCGCCTCCAATTTTGAGGAAGTGGGGAACACCCCTGCAGCCCCCTAGCCCAAATAATACTGAACTTGGGGAGCGGGTGACATCCCTGCAACACATGTTCGGTATTTATAAAAATCAATCGAATAGTACTGGACGAAATAGGTCAAATTGTACCATTCTACCGATTTTTGTCATCAAAATGGGTAGTACCTTGAATAGAATCGCTCTCCCGACAGTGTTCTGCAAGCTACCGCGCCTTTCACAGGGATAGGCCCTTCAGGGGCCTGCCACTGTAAAATGCAACCCAAAAAATGCATTTTTATCCTGTTGAGGAATAGAAATGCAAGCGACACAGCAGCGGTTCATACCTTAAAAGAAATGCATGATCGGGTCAGGAAAGACCCTGTCATGCAGTGGCACCCCCATATCCCGTGCGCGTAGTGTTGCCTACAATTTCTGCACATTTAAAAGTGCATCTTGCTTGGAAATGAGTGATGCGATTTTAAATTGGCAGAAAAGCCACTTTATTTAATCAAGGAGGTGAAAAAGGGCGCACATATAAAATGGCCCATTCATGTGTCCCTTGTGGATTGGGCTGCTCTTTTTTTGGGCGCAAGTGATGAGATGTGTTGGCGCATTTCATTTCTTGCGAGAAAAAAAAAAGTTGATAACCTGGCACCCCGAGTATTTTTTTTAAACACTAATTTTGGCAGATTAATTAAAAAATATATATTTTTTTTAAAGGTGCTGTTTTTGCACAAAACGGCCATTTTTGCAGCATTTTGTGCAAAACGGCTGTTTTCGCAGCATTTTCCGGGATCGCAAAATCGCTATAAACTGGAGAGTCCGATAGATGCTTCCAAAAGGTGGAAATGTATTATGATCCTCTGTCAGATGTAATACTGTTGGGTAGTCCATGGAGACGAAATATTGTTTGAAGAAAACATGACGGTATTTGAGCTGCTGAAGGTAGTCTGGTCATGGGGATAAAATGGGCTAGTTTGGTCATATAGTCTACAGTTACCATTATTGTGGTATGGTGAGAGGAAGGTAGCAGCTCCACAATAAAGTCTGTAGAAATGCTTTGCCATGGACGGGTAGGCAGAGTTGGTTGAACCAATTTACCAGTAGGTAATTGTCGAGGTACCTTTGATTGAAGACAGACAGTACATGAGGCTATATTAGTCCTTAACATCCTTTTGTACCTCAGGCCACCAGAAGTGCCTGTTGATCAGTTCCAAAGTGGTAGCGACACCTCTATGGCCGGCTCGTTTATGGTCGTGACGCATGTGAAGTACCTGTTGTCTAGAATTTCCCACAGGTAAGTACAGTTGATCTACATGGAAATAGAGTTCTCCTTTTCTTAGAAGGTGCTTGTTTACTTCCATCAGAGATAGCTTTTGGCTTTGCGTTTGTATGTCCTGCAAAAAAGACGAAACCTAGTAGATGAAGGTGGCATGAGGCATCATCTTTTCAGGGGTAAAAGGCAGTGGATTGTAGGTGCTTCGGGAGAGAGCATCTGCAATTTGATTATTGGTTCCTGGAATGTAGGTAAGAACAAAGTCATAGGACGAAAATAAAATATGCCCATCGTGCTTGGCGACTGTTTTGGCTTTCCAGGTTTTGTAGAACTCTCAGGTTTCTATGGTCTGTTCGAATCTGTACTGGATGTTGAGCCCCTAAAAGTAGATGTCTCCATTCTTGGCAAGCTCTTTTAATAGCTGGAAGCTCTTTTTCAAGGACCGTATAGTTACGTTCAGAACATGTCAGAGACTTGGACATGTAAGCTATAGGATGTTCTATTCCTTCCTTAGACACCTGTTTAAGAACTCCACCTATAGCAGACTCAGATGCATCCGTTTCCAGTATGAAGGGTTTGGTTTGATCGGGTAATCTCAACACAGGTGCCGTGGAAAAGGCGATCTTCAATTTCTCGAAGGCTTGTTGAGCTGTTTGATTCCAGCAGAATGTTTTTCCTTTTTAAGAAGATCCGTGAAAGGCTTGATGATTCGTGAAAAATGTGGAATTAATTTTTGATAAAAATTGGTGAATCCCAAGAATCTTTGTATTTCCTTCAGATTCTGGGGTGGTTGCCATTGATGTATGGCCTTGACCTTTCTTGGATCCATTGCCGCTCCTTCTGCAGACAGAATAATTCCTAAGTAAGGTATGCTGGACATGTGGAAGGAACATTTCACTATTTTAGCAAATAGATGATATTTCCGTGACCTTCTTAACACCTCAGTAATATGATGAACGTGTTCTTGTAAGTTGTTGGAAAAGATCAGGATGTCGTCCAAGTAGACGATGAGGGTATGTAAGAGTAAGTACGCAAAGATGTGGTCAACAAAACGCTGAAATACTGCAGGCGCGTTAGCAAGCCCGAAAGGCATTACCCGGTATTCGTAATGTCCAAACGGCGTGCAAAAGGCCGTTTTCCACTCATCCCCTTTTTTTAGTCTGATTAGATGATATGCTCCTCTAAGATTAAGCTTTGTAAACATGGAAGCACCTCTTACTGCCTCTAAGATGTCTTGTATGAGGGGTAAGGAGTATCGATCCTTGAGGGCAACCTTATTTAGGCCTTTATAATCTATGCAATGCCTTCATTCTTTACAGTCCTTTTTTGGAATGAAGAAAAGAGAAGCTCCAACCAAGCTTTTGGATTCTGTTATTAGGCCATGGCATAAATTAGTTTGTATATATTCCTTCAAGGCTTCTTTCTCCAGACTCGATAAGAGTATACATCCTGCAAAATGGCACTTGGGTCTCTGGTAGGAGATCAATGGAACAGTCGTCTTCTCGATGCAGTGGCAATTCTTTGAATTCTTCATTTGAAAAGACTGATTGGTAATCCCGATAACATTCCGGTAGTAGGACTAAGTTAGAAATGGTTGGATTCTCATGGATAGGATCTTGTTGGGTCGATGTAGAAAACAGCCCTACCGCTCCTTCAGGTAAGCAGGATTTTACGCATTGTTCTGAGCCCAAAAACAAGGTCCCTGCAGACCAATTTATGTAAGGGTTGTGTTTGACAAGCCACGGCAGTCCTAGTATCAGAGGATAGTGGGCCGCTTTTATGAGTCTTTTTGCTTTTACTCCCCTTCTGTGCCCGAAAGAAGCCTACACACATTGGATGCGCGCAGAGCAGTCATGTTCTACTGGAAAAGACTACACCACTGAGAAAGACTAGCCAGTTTTTTGTTTCAGTGGCAGCTGGTAGAAAAGGGGATCCTGTCTCTAAATTAGGCATCTCACGGTGGATTGTCAAATGCATCACACTATGTTACACTCTTGCTAAGAGAGAACTGCCCTTCAAGCCTAGAGCACATTCTACTTGAGGCACTGGGGCTTCCATAGCTTTCATTCAAATATTCCCCTAGCGTCCATTTACAAGGCGGCAACCTGGAGTTCTGTACACACCTTTACAAAACACTATTGCCTAGAACTCATTGTAGGTCTGATTCTCAAGTGGTACAAGCAGTACTAAGACATCTTTTCACTACTGTTCCTTCTCACATCACACCTCCAACTCCGGGTACTGCTCGCTAGTCTATGCACAGCATGTGATTCTAAGCACCAAGCATCAGAAGACATGCATTACTCACCGTAATAGCATTTCTGATGATTGTATCTGCTTAGATTCACATGCGCCCACCATTCCTCCCTGGGTCGAAGGAACATAGACGTCTTCCTACTTTCTCTCTTTTATGTACTCACGATAGTCATAAGGCTTCCTTGTTGAAGAAAAAATACAATTCCAGGGACTACGACGCGTGAGGCATGTCAACGTCCCCTTTCGATCCTCGAAAGACAAGATGCAATAATCTGCGACCACTGGATGTCGGACTATATGCACAGCATGTGATTCTAAGCAGATTAACAAGTATCAGAAACATTTTTACTGTCATAGGGCAGGCTGGTTGCAGTGGATATTTTTCTACTGTGCTTTTAATTGTTCTTGAGTGCACATTTGCATTTGACCATATACTGAAAATGTCTGTGACATGGATTTTCTGCCCAATGCTTTGGCCATCTTGCACTTTGGTGGTCTTCCTGTCCTCCCAGGACAGCAAATGCCATGTATGCCAAGCCCTTTCCTGGGCAAAGCATTGGGCCGAATGTGGTGGCTGGGACTATCTAGTACCAATCCACACTGTGGCCAAGGGTATGTCTGTTGCTGTGCAGATGTGGGGCAGGAGGCTGTCCATGAATGTACAACCCTTGCCAGTTTGAATGGTGCAGTTCCTTTCCAATACTGAGCAGGGGGTGACCCTGGCTCAAAATTAGGATAAAAGGAGTCTTGCAGCCATTCCTCACATCCTTGTCAGGGGCCAATGCCCATACAAAGATTTACAGTCAGCTGAAGACCTGAGGATGACTGCTGAAGATATTCAGCATGCCTCCAGCCAAGTCCCTGTGAAGCCCATCCTATCTGGATCGATCTCCTGAAGACCGAAGTTGGTGCTTCCACCCATGGACTGGTAGGACCAAGCAGTCCAGACCCCTGCACGCCGACCCTGGCCCCTGGAGCTTATGGAAGACTCACAGACCCAACCTCTGGGCTGTACAGCTATGTCCAGGGCATTGGCTAGGCATGAGTCCCAGTTCTAAGTTGCGATTTGGAACTTTATAGGTCACCGGCCTGTGGTCTAATAACAGGCCTCCTGAAGTTGCAGCACTCCATCTGGAAGAGTGGCCTTTTTGAAGCAGTTTGTCGTTGCCACATGAGTTACCAGTCTCCCTACAAAAGGTATCTTCTTGGGGCTTTTAAAGGGCACTGTGCCTAGTTTCTATAGCAGGGAAGGACTTTGTATTAGAGGCCTTATTTTAAAGGCAGGGTACCATTATTTCAATTGCCTATACATTATTCTTGCGTGGATTTCTCCGAATTTAAATTGCTTTTGCATTTCTTACCCATTTTTACTTTAGTAGAACCAGTTCCTTACCAACTGGTAACTTTCTTTCGACAGGATGTTCCTCCAACGTATTCCACATCTTTGACATATAATGTCCACAGATGTGCACTTCAGAAACTTTTTCGCCATAGGGCGTCCTGCGTCGATGGCGTTGGGTTGAGGTCCCGTAAAGGCCTCCGTCGAGGGCGACGTCACCAGATGTTATAAATAGGACGCACGGCGCCCGTACCCTCAGTTTACGTTTTTTTCCCTCAGAACGTGTGGCACCAGTCTCATGCCTGCTTGACTGCACTTAGCCTTGCGGAAACGGAAGCTGCAATCGCATAGGAAATTCTCCAGTGGCGCAGGCTGGGAGGGCGATGTGGAATACGTTGGAGGAACATCCAGTCGAAAGAACGTTACCAGTTGGTAAGTAACTTGTTCTTCGAAATGGATCGTGTCCTCCAACGTATTCCACATCTTTGACAGACTCCCAAAGCAGTACCAGTAAATGGAGGAGGGAAACAAATTTAGAGTACCCAATTAGATTGCGGAATCATGAACCGCCTTCCCAAAGTCCATATCCTGACCATGGATTGTATCTAGGGAATAATGATTAACAAAGGTGTGAATTGAAGCCCATGTAGCAGCATCACAAATATTCCTAATAGGAACACCCCGCTGGAGAGCGGTGGAAGTAGCCACGCACCTAGTGGAATGATCTCGCAATCGTTCAGGAGGGTCCTTACCCGCCAATCGGTAACACTCCGTAATGGTAAGGATAATCCACCTGGACAAGGTCTGTTTGGTAACAGCCTGGCCCAATCGGTGTCCAGAATATCCTACAAAGAGTTGATTGTCCACTCTGACCCTGAACATCCTAGACATGTGAAAGCTCAGAGCTCTCCTAGGATCCAACCGATGGAGTCTCTCCTCTTCCTTACCAGGATGAGGAGGAGGGTAGAAAGATCGAAGAACCACCTTTTGACTCAAATGATATTCAGATACTACCTTAGGTAGAAAAGAGGGACATACTCGCAGTACAACCCTGTCCTTGTGAAACACTGTAAAGCAGAGGTCTTCAAACTGTGGGGCGCCCAGCATGAAATGTGTAAAAAGAAAAAGAAAAAAAAAAAATTACATTTTTTTTTCTTTTTAGATTGGAGGAAATGGGCACGGGCAGCTCACATGGTGAGACTGGACCATAAAGCGGCCTTAGGCACCAATGAAAAAGTGGCCAGCAGTTGCAAATGGATATTCAGTCCTTTAGTCACTGACTGTTTGAATAGTACCCAAGGGGTGTTTTTTGTTCAAATGTAAACAAATTGTGATATTTAAAGAATGTTTATTCAGCAATAATGGTCAAACTACTAGCTGCATAGTGAAGTAACTCCTCAAACTGGCCCACATTGGCCAAAAATGTGGCCCATTTTGACTGGCCTATACTAGCATTTTGCATTTTTGGTACGGTTATCGCCCTATTGCCCTATAGGCCAGTCCAAGTCTGGCGGCTCATCCATAATGGGTGAGGGGGCGTCCACCCACTGGCCCCCTCACCCATTATGGAGGAGCCAGCCCAGTGAAACACTGAGCACTCCCTCAGCTGCTTTTTCCAGCTGAGGGAGTGCTTCTGGGCTGGCTGAACTGTCAAAGAGAAACACTGTTTGTGTTTGAAAGTTCTGTTCCCCAGCCGCACATGATCACTGAGCCATGCAACGCTGGGGGCGTTTTGCTTCGCCAGCCTTGCATAGCTCATTGGAAATGTTGGCTGGGGCACTGCATGTATGTATGTGCGAGAGGGTGCTCCTGCGCCTCCTCGCACATACGGGCAGAGCAAGCTGGAGCGGGGCATTTTAGCAACCACAGGCAGGCCACTGCAGAAGGTACGTTAATGGTGATTTAATTTTTTATTTAAATATGTGTATGGATGCGTGTATGATTGTGTTATGGGACTGTGGTGGGAGCAGGATGGGCGGGAGCACTGGGATAGTGGTGGGAGCAGGGAGGGGAGAGGCCAGGGTCTGTACTAGGAGTAGGGTGCGGTGACGGCGCGCAAACGTTTATCTGGCACATTTGGGGGGGGGGGGCCTGGCATGCCCAAATTTTGCTCAGGGGGGGGCCCAAGCCAAAAAATTTGAAGACCACTGCACTTTCATCTTAGATGGTGGCTAAGATGAAAGTGCCTGCAATTCACTCACTCTGCGAGCGGAAGTAACCGCAACCAAGAACACAGTCTTGAAGGACAGTAATCTCAAAGGACAAGAGTGCAAAGGTTCAAACAGAGCTCCCATGAGAAATTTCAAAACCAAATTTAAATCCCAAACCGGCACCTGGAAAGGAGACGGCGGGAATACATTAGTCAGTCCTTTAAGAAACTGAGAAATCAAAGGAATCTTAAAGTAAGACCATTCTTCAGACGAGCGCTAAAGATAGACTGCGCCATCAGGTAACCCTTAATGGTACCCACTTGAAGGCCGCCTGGCCGAAACATTGTGATCTCTGCACCAGTCGCAGAATTTACGCCAACGGGAAGGGTACAGGGATTTTTTTGCAGGCCGCCTGGCCGAAAGCAACACCTCCATCACGTCATCCGGGAGGTCCCACTCCTTATACCTCAACCTTTCAGATACCAATCGTGAAGGTTGAGAGTCTTGACCTCTGGATGGAGGACCTGAACAAACCCCCGCCCCCCCCCCACCCCTTGCGCGAGAGCAGATCCTCTCGGTAGGGAAGACGGCGCGGAGGGCAGGTGGATGTTTCTAGAAGGTCCGGGTACCAAGCTCTCCTGGCCCAATTCGGAGCAATGAGGATCATGTGGGAACCGAACCTCTGCAACACTTGAGAAATGACGGGGACTGGATGAAATGCGTACAGCAGTGGGAATGACCAATCCACCAGGAACGCGTCTCCTAATTCCTGGGGGAGGAAAGGGTTCATTTTCCCACTAATTCCCTTGAGCAGAAACTCTCGCACTTTCGGTTGACACTGGTGGCAAAGAGATCCACTTGCGGGGGTTCCCCAAAGGGCGAAGATTTCATGAAGGACTTGCTGAGCCAACTCCCACTCGTGAGAGATCGTGCTCTGCCTGCTCAGAGCGTCTGCCGCCGCATTTTCATCTCCGGCCAGATAAACTGCCAAGATCGTAATTGTAACGCTCACCTGACTCCCACGGGGGCGCTGGCCTGGTTCGCGCTGCTGTGACCTCGTCTAAGGTGATGCGCAGGGTTCGAAAGACGGACTGGACCGGGCCCCAGATCTGGCTTGTCTGACTCGCAGAAGTATCCTTCTTAGGGTCTGGAAGGACGAGCTCTCCATCCTGCTTCTGATGCAGGGGCGCGTTGGTATCCAGTTACGTCACTGGATTTTCGGATGGGTGAGAACCAAACTTGCTTGGCTTCCAGGTAAGTTTTCTATAAGTGGTTCCCCTTGTGTCCCTGCATTAATGTTCTAATGCTAGTGTCTTTTTCCCCATAGGGGCTGGGGTACGGAATGCCGGGGAACAGGCACCGACCCGAGGTGAGCGGTGAAATCCTTGTGGAAATCAGGTAAGTCTTTAAAGAGTGTTTTGGTAATGTCTTTTCATTCACTCATTAACGCTGATGTCTTTTTCCCCTTAGGGGCCGGGGTCCGAAAATGCCTGGATGCGGCGCGGACCCGAAATGAAAAGGGAATGACCTAACAGGTAAGTCTTGACATGGAGTTTTAGCTTCCCTTTTCCCTTCTTTCTCTCACCTTTGTTCTTGTCTTTTTCTCCCTAGGCGCGGGGGCGCGACTGCAAATTCGGATGGTCGCTGCTGAACATGGAGGCGCCCTGTAAAGGTGAGTAGAATGCAGCGCTGCAGCGATCGATGCAATGTGCTTTTAAAAATAAATGTCTTCCTTTTCAGGATTGTCGGCGAAATGTCTCTGGGATGCAGATTTAGCAGGTGAGGCCTTTTCCTTCTTCTGTTCTCTTGTTCCCTTCCTTTGCAGGTGATTCAGGATGCTGGCAGGTGTGGCAGAAGTCAAGATGCAGGAGCAGACACAGTGAGCGTCCAGCTGCTAGGTGCAGAACAACGCGAAGCACGTGTGGCTGATCGGGTGTGGTTTAAATAGCCTTGGAAGAAGTTCCTAGAATGTGTCCTTCCTCCAATCAGGTATGTATCCTTCCCCGACCACGCCCTGGTGGTAAATGAGTCCCACAGGTAAAGTAGTTCCTTTCAGGCCTCAAGGAGGCCGGGTTTCTGCAGCATGGTCTGCATCAGGTAAGTGCATCCAAACACTTTCATAATGAGCCTGGCTCCTATGGCGCCAGGACTGACGTTTTCTATGAGCCTGGCGCCATAGGCGCCAGGATGCTGTCCAAAGGGCCCCTATAAGGGGTTGCTGGGACCTTCCCCGGGGACTTGATGTCCGCTTTCGGGGACGCAGGGCCTGGGCCGGCTCCCCGGGAGCGGGCATCGTGACAGCACTCCCCCCCAAGGCCCCTCCCAAGGTTGTTCCCTCCGGGGGTTTTGGTTTGTTTGGGAAGAGTCTGTTGAATTTCCTGACTAATCGAGGTGCATGCATATGGTCACTGGGTTCCCACGACCTCTCCTGAGGTCCGTACCCCTTCCAATCAATTAGGTAGAAAAGCTTTGACCTAAACATTTTTGAATCTAAAATGTTCTTCACTTCGAATTCGGGTTCCCCATCTATTTGAATAGGGTCTGGAGGTTTGAGTAGTCGGGTTCCGGGGACCACTGCTTTCAGAAGTGACACATGAAAAACAGGGTGAATTCGCATATTAGCTGGTAAATCAAGTTTAACCGCTACTGGGTTAATTATTGCCGTAATAGAATAAGGTCCCAGATATTTTGGGTTAAAAGTTCGAGGCCCTTTGAGCGGTAAATGTCTGGTAGCTAACCACACTTGATCCCCAATCTGATACGGAGGTGCTTCACTCCGATGTAGGTCAGCATTCTCCTTGTATTTTCTCTTGGCTTGTTGTAAATGCGTGGTTGCCTCTTTGAAGGCTCGGGTAATGGTAGAATGCAGATGTTCTACTGCGGGCACTCCGAGGTTCTGAGGTGAGTCGAGGTTTGAGGTTCGAGGGTGATGTCCAAACAAGGTATAAAAAGGACTATGGCCAGTTCCAGAGTGTACCGAATTATTATATGCGTATTCGGCTATCCAAAGAATGTCTTTCCAGTTGCTTTCAGATTGCTGTAACATACACCGTAAGTACTGCTCAAGGGTCTGATTTGTCCTCTCGGTCTGACCATCGGTCTGAGGGTGGTGACTGGTCGATAATCTTACGTTGATTTGTGCCACTTGACAACATTTGCGCCAGAAGTGGGAAATGAATTGGCTTCCCCGGTCAGAGATTAGTATAGATGGGAATCCATGTAGCCGAACAATATTTTCGAGGAATTCTTTGGCTAGGACAGAAGCTGAAGGTAAACCTTTCAAAGGAATGAAGTGGGTCATTTTGGAAAACAAATCCACAATTACCAGAATGGTATTGTATCCCGAACAAGGAGGCAAGTCCGTAATAAAATCCATTGATAGGGTGTGCCAGGGTGCTGGCGGTATGTCTAGAGGTTGAAGGAGACCAGCTGGTCTTTTCTTTTGACCTTTATTTTGGGCGCAAACACCACAGGACATCACAAAAGATTTAACGTCTTTTCGCCAAGAGGGCCACCAGAATTGTCGTTTCACCTTTTCCATTGTCTTGGCAATACCGGGGTGTCCCTCTATTAATGTATCATGATAACCTGAAGTAACTAGTTCGTGTAAATCCTTGTGCGGCAGGAATAAGCGTCCTTGGTAATAAGGTAAACCATTATCTATGGTAACGTCTGATCCCTTTTGTATCCAATCCTGTAGGACTGTAGGGTCCAGGAGTTGTTTCACTCTGACTTGAATGTCTTCAAGCGTCTGTAACGAAGTCATGCCTAGAATTCTCTGTTCGGGAATTATTGGTACTGGTTCTGAGTTTGTATCAGATTCTCCCATTCCAATTCGGGATGAGGCGTCTGCTTTGCCGTTCTTGCAGCCAGGTCGATAGGTAATCACGAAATCAAATTCAGCGAAAAACAAAGCCCATCGGAGCTGCCGTGATGACTGAGCCTTGGCGGTTTTCAAATACTGTAAATTCCGGTGATCAGTGATCACCGTGATGGTATGTCGAGCGCCAAGCAGGTAATGCCGCCAGGCTTTAAAAGCGGACTTTATGGCTAACAGTTCTTTGTCAGTGATTGTGTAATTAATCTCTGGTGCCGAGAATTTTCTGGACCAAAATGCTACGGGATGCAGTTGGTTGGTTTCAGGATCTCTTTGAGACAGAACTGCTCCCATGGCTAGGCTGGATGCGTCAGTTTCGACGACATACGGGAGATCTGGACGTGGGTGTTTCAATATAGGTGCAGAGGTAAACTTAGCTTTTAAATCCTGGAAGGCCTGCTCGGCTTCTTCAGACCATTCAAAACGTTTATTTTTCCTCAAGAGTACAGTAATGGGTTGTACTATGCGTGAAAATTCCGGGATAAACCTGCGATAGAAATTGGCAAAGCCGAGCATGCTTTGAACCCCTTTTACAGAGCTAGGTGATGGCCATTTGAGGATGGCATCCACTTTTCTTGAGTCCATTCGGACTCCTTTGGGTGTCAGGATGAAACCGAGAAACTCAACTTCTGTGGTATGGAAAACACATTTCTCCAGTTTAGCAAATAGTTTGTGTTGGCGCAGTTTTTCCAGAACTGCCCTAACGTGTTTTCTGTGATCAGATTCCGAAGAGGAGTACACTAGAATGTCATCGATATAGACGACAACACAAACATCGATGAGTTCCCGAAGGACATCATTCATGAAGAATTGGAAGGCAGCAGGCGCATTGCACAACCCGAAAGGCATTACCTGGTATTCGAATAATCCATATTTTGTACGGAAGGCTGTTTTCCATTCGTCGCCTTCTTTTACTCGCACCAGATGATATGCCCCCCGGAGATCTAACTTGGTGTATATGCAAGCGTCCTTCACCTGGTCAAGGAGTTCAGGAATCAGAGGCAGAGGATAACGTTTTTTAACCGTTATCTGGTTCAATGCGCGGTAATCGATACAAGTTCTAAGGTCGCCTTCTTTTTTAGGCACGAAGAACAAAGCCGAGGATGCCGGGGACTTTGACAGGCGAATAAAACCATTGGCGAGGTATTGATCCAAATATTGTCTCAAATGCAGGTTCTCAGGTTCGGTAAGGGCATAAATCCTGCTACAAGGGGGTTGTGCACCGGGCACCAGATCGATTTGGCAATCGTACGATCGGTGAGGAGGTAACGTGTTGGCCTGTTCCTTTTGGAAGACGTCCTGAAAGTTCTGGTATTCCGGAGGTAATTGCATGGAGGCAGAGGTTACAGATGCTAGATTAATCTTCAGGTTTTCTGGGTAGCATGTTTGTGCACAATCCGAGAAGGTTAGTCTCTTAGCTCGCCAATCAATTCGAGGATTATGTGTCTCTAACCAAGGAATTCCAAGAATAACCTGAAACTGTGGAGCCTTGATTACATCAAACACAACTGCCTCCCGATGGCCGTCAGGACCAATAAGAGTCACCCCAGTAGTGGAATGTGTTACCGGTCCAGAGGCAATTTCAGTTCCATCGACTGTGGTGATGACATCTTTGCTGGTTTTAGGACGGAGAGGGAGGTTAATCCTAGAGGCCAATTCACGATCCACATAGTTTCCAATAGCCCCACTATCGATGTATGCCTTTATTGCATGCAATCGCTTAGGCTTTTCTGGATCTACGAGAACCATTGGCACAATGAAATGCGAGGTCTGAGAGTTAGTTTTCAAGCTCGGCAAGCGGACCCCTGCGCTTGTCGGGCTGAGTCGTTTCCCGAAACAGAGTCTTCATGGTTTTTATCAGCGGCTCCTACCGCTTTTCGGGGCGGTTTTGCCGGGCAATCTCGTAGAAAGTTTCCAGAGTTCCCACAATAAAGACATAATTTTAACTGCCGCCTCCTTTCACGTTCCTTTTGAGTTAAGGATTCTTTAACCCCTCCAATTTGCATAGGCTCAGAGACATCAACTCCCTTGGGGTTAGCATGGGTCTTGACCAACACCCGGGTCTCAAACCTGGACCGATCTGTTTTTCTGTTTTGAAGTCTGTGATCCAATTGGACCACTAAGTCTATATATTCTGTGCATTCTTGGGGCGGATTTACAACTTAGGCCAAGACATCTTTAAGTTCTCCGCGTAGACCTCGATAAAATAACGTGACTCTTTTATCCTCTGGCCATCCCGTTTCCACAATTAGTCTATTAAAGGTTGCAATATAGGATAGGCGGTCCTGATTGCCCTGTCGCAGGGATAGACGTTTGTCATCCAGAGCCTGCCCCTGAGAGTGTCGAGCAAATAACCTTTCCATGCTTGCTTGAAATCCTTGAAAATCACGGAGAATCGGGTCATCTTGAGTAACCAGTGGAACTGACCAATCGGCAGCGCAGCCGCTGAGATATGACAATACAAAGGCTACTTTGGTCTGATCATTAGGGAAGGCCCCAGGTCTGCATAGGAAGTGCAAACAACACTGATTCATGAATACAGCGAATCGTTTGGGGTCCCCAGCAAAGCGTTCAGGTGGGGCCAGCGGCATGTTTCCAGGTAGATTAATCTGCACAGGGTTACTGGGAACCACAGGAGCGGGGTTCCCTCCGGAACAGGGTAGAGGAGTTTGTCCAGCTTGACCTTGCAAAAGCTGTCTGGCCAGGTCATCAGTTCTTTCCTTTGATATTATTAATTCCCTCTTGAGGGCATTAGTCTCTTGACGAGCGGCATGTACTTCGGCCCGTAATTCCCCCAGTAATTGGGCCAACTGATCAGTCTCAGATGTTTCCATAGCGCCTGGGTGGGAATTTGTAGTATGGCTTCGCGTTCTGTAACGCTCACCTGACTCCCACGGGGGCGCTGGCCTGGTTCGCGCTGCTGTGACCTCGTCTAAGGTGATGCGCAGGGTTCGGAAGACGGACTGGAGCGGGCCCCAGATCTGGCTTGTCTGACTCGCAGAAGTATCCTTCTTAGGGTCTGGAAGGACGAGCTCTCCATCCTGCTTCTGATGCAGGGGCGAGTTGGTATCCAGTTACGTCACTGGATTTTCGGATGGGTGAGAACCAAACTTGCTTGGCTTCCAAGTAAGTTTTCTATAAGTGGTTCTCCTTGTGTCCATGCATTAATGTTCTAATGCTAGTGTCTTTTTCCCCATAGGGGCCGGGGTACGGAATGCCGGGGAACAGGCACCGACCCGAGGTGAGCGGTGAAATCCTTGTGGAAATCAGGTAAGTCTTTAATGAGTGTTTTGGTAATGTCTTTTCATTCACTCATTAACGCTGATGTCTTTTTCCCCTTAGGGGCCGGGGTCCGAAAATGCCTGGATGCGGTGCGGACCCGAAATGAAAAGGGAATGACCCAACAGGTAAGTCTTGACATGGAGTTTTAGCTTCCCTTTTCCCTTCTTTCTCTCACCTTTGTTCTTGTCTTTTTCTCCCTAGGCGCGACGGCGCCACTGCGAATCCGGATGGTCGCTGCTGAACATGGAGGCGCCCTGTAAAGGTGAGTAGAATGCGGCGCTGCAGCGATCGATGCAATGTGCTTTTAAAAATAAATGTCTTCCTTTTCAGGATTGTCGGCGAAATGTCTCTGGGGTGCAGATTTAGCAGGTGAGGCCTTTTCCTTCTTCTGTTCTCTTGTTCCCTTCCTTTGCAGGTGATTCAGGATGCTGGCAGGTGTGGCAGAAGTCAAGATGCAGGAGCAGACACGGTGAGCGTCCAGCTGCTAGATGCAGAACAACGCGAAGCACGTGTGGCTGATCGGGTGTGGTTTAAATAGCCTTAGAAGAAGTTCCTAGAATGTGTCCTTCCTCCAATCAGGTATGTATCCTTCCCCGACCACGCCCGGGTGGTAAATGAGTCCCACAGGTAAAGTAGTTCCTTTCAGGCCTCAAGGAGGCTGGGGTTCTGCAGCATGGTCTGCATCAGGTAAGTGCATCCAAACACTTTCATAATGAGCCTGGCGCCTATGGCGCCAGGACTGACGTTTTCTATGAGCCTGGCGCCATAGGCGCCAGGATGCTGTCCAAAGGGCCCCTATAAGGGGTTGCTGGGACCTTCCCCGGGGACTTGATGTCCGCTTTCGGGGACGCAGGGCCTGAGCCGGCTCCCCGGGAGCGGGCATCGTGACAGTAATTTCCTGCTGGATGGCCCAGAACCAGAGCTGCATTGCCTCTCTGCACAACGGAAGTGACCCTACCCCCACTTTTCTGTTGAGGTAATGCATGGCCGCTGTGTTGGCCGCCATGATTAGGCCACTCTTCCCCCATATAGTGGGCAGAAAAGCTTTCAGGGCTAGCCTGATGGCCCTTAGCTCTAACAGACTGATGTGGAGTCTGGACTCCGACGGAGACAAACGACCAATGGCAGTCAAGTCGTTGGCATGAGCGCCCCATCCTGTGAGGGAAGCATCCATCACTACAGTCACTTCTGGCCAAGGTTGCCAAAACGGTTCCCCTCTCATCAGGTTCCCTTTGTTGGCCCACCACAGAAGATCCTGGGAGACCGAGAGTGGAATCTGAACGGGATCCGTCATTTTACCGGAGAACTGCAATGTCATGATGCCTACCCCCGGAGCACCAGGCCAGGCCCAGCACCCCCGGGAGCAGGCATCACGCCCCCGGGTAAAAGCCCAGCGGCCCTTTGTAGGGGCTCTTTGGACTCTGTCCTGGCGCCATTTGCGCCAGGCTCATGTTGGGCATCAGTCCTGGCGCCATAGGCGCCAGGCTCATAAGGGGAAGTGTTTGGTGCACTTACCTGAAGCAGACCATGCTGCATGAAGAACCAAGCCAAATGAGGCTTAGGAGGGACTTTTTTTCTGAAGGAACTATTTTGTTACTTGGGTGGGGCTGTGGAAGAATACTCACCTGGAACTTCTTCCAAGGCTATTTAAGCCACGCCCGGACAGCCACACGTGCTTCGCGTTGTTCTGCATCCCAGCAGCTGAACGCTCACCATGTCTGCTCCTGCACCTGGACTCCAGCCACGCCCGCCTCGAACCTGGAACACCTGTAAGGAAAGAAGAGAAGAGAAAGGTGAAAACCAAGAACTTATTCAACCTTCTTACCTGCATCCGGAATCTTCACGCCAGCATTCCTTTAGGAAGACTTCCATTTAAAAGCACCGCGTTGCTCACTGCAGCGCCGCGCTTCACTCACCTGTTCCCGAGACGCCGCTCGGCTCCATCGCGGCTCTCAGCACCGGTCGCCACATCTCTGCACCTAGGGGAGAGAAGAAGAGACAAAAAGGTGAGCAAGGGAACACAAGAGAAAAGCCGAATTTTCAGCCATATTACTTACCGGCTTTTCTTGGTGAACCATTCCACATCTCGGGTCGGCGCCGCATCTTTGGCAGGTACCGCACCCCGGCCCCTATGGGGAAAGGACAAAAGACATTACTGGGGAATTATAAAGACATTTAGAGGGGTCGCCCTCATCACTAACTCACCTGATTTTACCACCGGCAATGTAACCCCGCAACGCATCGCCTTTGTTCTGCACCTGAAATAAAGGACAGATCACAGGTTAGGAAAAAACAACATAAAAGGAGGCTCACACTTGAACTTTTGCATCTTCATACTTACGGCGTATCGCTCAGAAAAGTCAAGTGGATTTGCCAGCGCCATTCTGAAAACCAGTGAAGTAACTGGACAAACGCGCGCCCCTGCACCAGAAGCAGGATGGAGAGTTCATCCTTCCAAACCATAAGGTGAGCTTAAACCGGGGGTTTTGGAGGAAGTCAGAGAAAAAACGAAGGGGGAAGCAAGCACACTATTCAGCAGACAGTTAATCCCCTTTCTCATCTGCAGAAGGATATTCCTACGGGCCAGACAAGCAAGATTTGGGGGTCCTGTTCAATCGGTGGTCCGAATTCTGCGCATCACGCTTGAAGAGGCCACAGCAACCCAGACCAGACCAGCGCCTCCGTGGGAGCCAGGTGAGCGTTACAGAACGCGAAGCCTACCTACAAATTCCCACCAGGCGCTATGGAAACTTCTGAGACTGACCAGTTGGCCCAACTACTGGGGGAATTACGGGCCGAAGTACACGCCGCTCGTCAAGAGACTAATGCTCTCAGGAGGGAAGTGATTGTAACAAAGGAAAGAGCTGATGACCTGGCTAGACAGCTTTTGCAAGGTCAAGCTGGACAAACTCCTTTACCCGGTTCCGGAGGGAACCCCGCTCCTGTGCTTTCCAGTAACCCGGTGCAGATTAATCTACCTGGAAACATGCCGCTGGCCCCACCCGAACGCTTTGCTGGGGACCCCAAACGATTCGCCGTATTCATGAATCAGTGTCGTTTGCATTTCCTGTGCAGACCTGGGGCCTTCACTAATGACCAGACCAAGGTAGCCTTTGTATTGTCATATCTCAGCGGCAGTGCTGCCGATTGGTCAGTTCCACTGGTAACTCAAGATGACCCGATTCTTCGTGATTTTCAAGGATTTCAAGCAAGCATGGAAAGGTTATTTGCTCGTCACTCCCAGGGGCAGGCTTTAGATGACGAACTTCTATCTCTGCGACAGGGCAATCAAGACCTCCTTTCCTACATTGCAACCTTTAATAGACTAATTGTGGAAACTGGGTGGCCAGAGGATAAAAGAATCACGTTATTTTATCGAGGTCTACGCGGAGAACTTAAAGATGTCCTGGCCCAAGTTGTAAATCCGCCCCAAGAATGCTCAGAATATATAGACTTAGTGGTCCAATTGGATCACAGTCTGCAAAACAGAAAAGCAGATCGGTCCAAGTTTGAGACCCGGGTGTTAGTCAAGACCCACGCTAACCTCAAGGGGGCTGAAGCCTCTGAGCCAATGCAAATCGGAGGAGTTAATGGACCTTTAACTCAAAAGGAACGTGAAAGAAGACGGCAGATGCACTTATGTCTTTATTGTGGTTCCTCTGGACACTTTCTACGAGATTGCCCGGCAAGGCCGCACAGGAAGGTGGTAGGAGCCGCTGATAAAATCCATGAAACCTCTGTATCGGGAAACGACCCCGCCCGACAAGCGTAGGGGTCCGCTTGCCGAGCTTGAAAACGAACTCTCAGACCTCGCATTTCATTGTGCCAATGGTCCTCGTAGATCCGGAACAGCCTAAGCGGTTGCATGCAATAAAGGCATACATCGATAGTGGGGCTATAGGAAACTACGTGGATCGTGAATTGGTCTCCAGGATTAACCTCCCTCTGCGTCCTAAAACCAGCAAAGATGTCATCACCACAGTTGATGGAACCGAAATTGCCTCGGGACCGGTAACACATTCCACAGCTGAGGTGACACTTGTAGGTCCGGACGGCCATCGGGAGGCAGTTGTGTTTGATGTAATCAAGGCTCCACAGTTTCAGGTTATTCTCGGAATCCCTTGATTAGAGACACATAATCCTCTAATTGATTGGCGAGCGAAGAGAATAACCTTTCCGGAGTGTGCACGAACCTGCTACCCAGAAAATCTGAAGATCAGTCTAGCATCAGTAACCTCTGTCTCCATGCAACTACCTCCGGAATACCAAGACTTTCAGGACGTCTTCCAAAAGGAACAGGCCAACACGTTACCTCCTCACAGATCGTACGATTGCCAAATCGATCTGGTGCCCGGTGCACAACCCCCTTGTAGCAGGATTTATGCCCTTACTGAGCCGGAGAATCTGCATTTGAGACAATATTTAGATCAATACCTAGCCAATGGTTTCATTCGCCCGTCAAAGTCTCCGGCATCCTCGGCTTTGTTCTTCGTGCCTAAAAAAGAAGGCGACCTTAGAACGTGTATCGATTACCGCGCATTGAACCAGATAACCGTTAAAAATCGTTACCCTCTGCCTTTGATCCCTGAACTCATTGACCAGGTGAAGGACGCTTGCACATACACCAAGTTAGATCTCCGGGGGGCTTATCATCTGGTACGAGTAAAAGAAGGCGACGAATGGAAAACGGCCTTCCGTACAAAATATGGACTATTCGAATACCAGGTGATGCCTTTCGGGTTGTGCAACGCGCCTGCTGCCTTCCAATTCTTCATGAACGATGTCCTTTGGGAACTCATCGATGGCTGTGTTGTCGTGTATATCGATGACATTCTGGTGTACTCCTCTTCGGAATCAGATCACAGAAAACATGTCAGGGCCGTCCTTGAGAAATTGCGCCAGCACAAACTGTTTGCAAAGCTGGAAAAATGCATTTTCCATACCACCGAGGTTGAGTTTCTTGGATTCATCCTGACACCTAAAGGGGTCCGAATGGACTCACGGAAAGTGGATGCCATCCTCAAATGGCCATCACCTAGTTCGGTGAAAGGTGTCCAAAGCATGCTTGGTTTCGCCAATTTTTATCGCAGGTTTCTCCCGGAATATTCATGGGTGGTGCAACCCATCACTGCACTCTTGCGGAAGAATAAACGTTTTGAATGGACCGAGGAAGCTGAACAGGCCTTTCAGGAATTAAAAGCTAAATTTACGTCCGCACCTATTTTGAAACACCCGCGTCCTGATCTCCCATATATAGTCGAAACCGACGCATCCAGCTTAGCCATGGGAGCTGTCCTGTCTCAGAGAGACCCCGAAACCAACAAACTGCACCCCGTAGCATTTTGGTCCAGAAAGTTCTCGCCGCCGGAGATAAATTATGCAATCACCGATAAGGAATTATTAGCCATTAAGTCCGCCTTTAAGGCTTGGCGGCATTATCTTCTTGGCGCCAGGCATACCATCACCGTGATCACTGATCACCGAAATTTACAATATTTAAAAACTGCCAAGGCTCAGTCTTCACGACAGCTCTGATGGGCTTTATTCTTTGCTGAGTTCGATTTTGTAATCACTTACCGTCCCGGCTGTAAGAATGGCAAAGCAGACGCGCTATCTCGAATTGGAATGGGAGAAATGGACACAAACTCAGAACCTGTGCCGATAATTCCCGAACAAAGAATCTTGGGGATAACCACTTTACAAACCCTTGAAGACATTCAAGCACGGGTAAAACTATTCCTGGACTCTTCAGCCTTGCAGGATTGGATCAAAAGGGGGTCTGACTTTTCAATCAACGATGGCTTACCTTACTTCCAAGGAGGTTTATTTTTGCCAGAAAAGGAATTGCAAGAACTGGTTATTTCCCGTCATCACGATACTCTGATGGAAGGACATCCTGGCATTGCCAAAACAGAGGAAAAAATTAAACGACAATTCTGGTGGCCGTCCTGGCGAAAGGATATTAAATCTTTCGTGATGTCCTGTGGAGTTTGCGCCCAAAACAAAGGTCAAAAAACAAAACCCGCCGGTCTTCTTCAACCCTTAGACATTCCACCAGCACCTTGGCACACCTTGTCACTAGATTTTATCACGGACCTGCCCTCTTGTAATGGATACAATACTATTCTGGTTGTGGTGGATTTATTTTCCAAGATGGCCCATTTTATTCCGTTGAAAGGATTACCTTCAGCTTTTGTTCTTGCCAAGGAATTCCTCGAAATTATCATCCGTCTGCATGGATTCCCGTCCATACTAATCTCCGATCGGGGAAGCCAGTTTATTTCTCATTTTTGGAAAAAGTGTTGTCAACTGGCACAAATCGACGTAAGACTCTCAACCAGCCACCACCCACAGACCGATGGTCAGACGGAGAGAACGAACCAGACCCCTGAACAATATCTACGATGTATGTTGCACCAATCGGAGGGTAATTGGAAGGATATTTTATGGGTGGCTGAATATGCATACAATAACTCTATACACTCTGGAACTGGTCAGAGCCCCTTTTATACCCTATATGGACATCACCCTCATACTTCAGACTTGGACACACCTTTGAGCCTCGAAATGCCCGCAGTGGACCATTTGCATTCTACGATTACTCAAGCCTTCAAGGATGCTACTGCACACTTACAACATGCGAAAGGGAAATACAAAAAGAATGCGGATCTGCATCGAAAGGAGGCGCCTCCATACCAAATAGGGGATCAAGTATGGTTGGCTACCAAACACTTATCGCTCAAGGGACCTCGGACTTTTAATCCAAGGTATTTAGGCCCTTACTCGATCAAAGCTATAATTAACCCAGTGGCAGTCAAGCTAGATCTACCAGCTAACATGCGGATTCACCCCGTTTTTCATGTGTCGCTTTTGAAACCAGTGCAACCAGGAACCAGATTAATAAAGCCACCAGAACCAATCCAGATAGATGGGGAGCCTGAATTCGAGGTGAAGAACATTTTGGACTCTAAGATCTCAAAATAAAAACTTTTCTATCTAATTGATTGGAAGGGGTACGGGCCTCAGGAAAGATCTTGGGAACCCAGCGACCACGTACATGCACCTCGGCTAGTAAAAAGGTTCCATCGGAATTTCCCGAACAAACCGAAACCTCCTGAGGGAACGACCTTGGGAGGGGCATTGGGGGGGGTGGGGGGGAGTGCTGTCGAGATGCCTACCCCCGGAGCACCAGGCCAGGCCCAGCACCCCCGGGAGCAGGCATCACGCCCCCAGGTAAAAGCCCAGCGAACCTTTATAGGGGCTCTTTGGACTCTGTCCTGGCGCCGTTGGCGCCAGGCTCATGTTGGGCATCAGTCCTGGCGCCATAGGCACCAGGCTCATAAGGGGAAGTGTTTGGTGCAATTACCTGAAGCAGACCATGCTGCACACTCACCTGATGCAGACCATGCTGCATGAAGAACCAAGCCAAATGAGGCTTAAGAGGGACTATTTTTCTGAAGGAACTATTTTGTTACTTGTGTGGGGCTGTGGAAGAATACTCACCTGGAACTTCTTCCAAGGCTATTCAAGCCACGCCCGGAGAGCCACACGTGCTTCGCGTAGTTCTGCATCCCAGCAGCTGAACGCTCACCGTGTCTGCTCCTGCACCTGGACTCCAGCCACGCCCGCCTCGAACCTGGAACACCTGTAAGGAAAGAAGAGAAGAGAAAGGTGAAAACCAAGAACTTATTCAACCTTCTTACCTGCATCCGGAATCTTCACGCCAGCATTCCTGAAGGAAGACTTCCATTTAAAAGCACTGCGTTGCTCGCTGCAGCGCAGCGCTTCACTCACCTGTTCCCGAGACGCCGCCCGGCTCCATCGCGGCTCTCAGCACCAGTCGCCACATCTCTGCACCTAGGGGAGAGAAGAAGAGAGAAAAAGGTGAGCAAGGGAACACAAGAGGAAAGACGAATTTTCAGCCATATTACTTACCGGCTTTCCTTGGTGAACCATTCCACATCTCGGGTCGGCGCCGCATCTTTGGCAGGTACCGCACCCCGGCCCCTATGGGGAAAGGACAAAAGACATTACTGGGGAATTATAAAGACATTTAGAGGGGTCGCCCTCATCACTAACTCACCTGATTTTACCACCGGTAATTTAACCCCTCAACGCATCGCCTTTGTTCTGCACCTGAAATAAAAGACAGATCACAGGTTAGGAAAAAACAACATAAAAGGAGGCTCACACTTGAACTTTTGCATCTTCATACTTACGGCGTATCGCTCAGAAAAGTCAAGTGGATTTGCCAGGGCCATTCTGAAAACCAGTGAAGTAACTGGACGAACGCGCACCCCTGCACCAGAAGCAGGATGGAGAGTTCATCCTTCCAAACCATAAGGTGAGCTTAAACCGGGGGTTTTGGAGGAAGTCAGAGAAAAAACGAAGGGGTAAAGGGGGAAGCAAACACACTATTCAGCAGATAGTTAATCCCCTTTCTCATCTGCAGAAGGATATTCCTACGGGCCAGACAAGCAAGATTTGGGGGTCCTGTTCAATCGGTGGTCCGAATTCTGCGCATCACGCTTGAAGAGGCCACAGCAACCCAGACCAGACCAGCGCCTCCGTGGGAGCCAGGTGAGCTTTACATGCGACCACAGCGTCTTGAGAACCCATTGCAGGGATCTCATCCGCAGCCTGGCCTCTGGTACCAGAAAAATGCAAGATGCCATGAGGCCAAGCAACCTTAAGAATTCAAAAGCCGGGAGACTCTGGGCATGTTGAAAGTTGTCCACCATCTGTACAATGTGATGAGCCCTCACACCTTGGGAGGCGAGTACTTCCCCCAAGGACGTGTCTAACACAGCCCTGATGTACTGAAGCTGTTGGGAAGGTGTCAAATGTGACTTGTTGAAATTCAGGGAGAAGCCCAGCCTGTGGAGGGTGTGGCAGGTGAGACTGAGGTGATCCAACGCTTGCTCGGGAGAGCGCGCCAGGATCAACCAGTTGTCCAGGTAGGGGTAGACGTGAATCCCCCCCCTCGCCTGAGATACACTGCCACCACCACCATTAGCTTGGTGAAGACCTCAGGGCGGAGTTTAATCCGAATGGCAGGACCCAAAACTGAAAGTGCGAGTCGCCAGCCGGAAACCTCAGGTACTTTCTGTGCTTGTGATGAATTGGCACATGAAAGTAAGCATCCTGTAGGGCCAGAGACACCAACCAAACCTGAAGTTGAAGGGCTTGGAGGACTTGAGAAAGAGTAACAATCTGGAACTTGTCCTTCATGAGAAGTTTGTTCAACCAACGCAAGTCCATGATGGGTCTCAATCCACAGTCTTTCTTTGGGATCAAAAATAAGGGGAATACCATCCCTTGCCCCTCTCCGCTACAGGCACCAGTTCTATAGTGCCTTTCTCCAGCAGGGTTAGGATTTCCTGTGCAAGGAGCGGATCCGGAAGCTTCAAAAGAGTTGCCCTGGTGGATTAGGCCGCTGAAGGAAGGGAAGGCAGTAGGTGTGGGCAATGGTATCCAGCACCCACGCATCCGAAGTAATGGCTCGCCATTCTTCGAGATGCTGAGACAGTCTGCCCCAACCAGCGAACCATGGGACATGTCCTCATGACTGTTTGGAAGCGGCTACAGCAGTGCCTGAAGGCAAAGTAGCAGCTGCCTGAGCGGCTCTGATACCACGATTTCCCCGACCACTACGGGTACTTTTTTGCTGGCCCTTTTGACTGGCAGCCCCTCTCGTTCTACCAAAGGAGTAGTAGTAACAAAAAGAACCTCCCCTCCATTGCTGTCCCTTAGGACGAAAAAGCAGAGGTTGACGCACAGCTGCGTTCAAAGATTTAGCCACAGCTTTCGAGGTCTGCAACCTCTCAAGGCTCTCGTTAGACTTGCTGTCAAACACATGTGTGCCATCAAAAGGCATGTTGAGAAGACGGGCGTGAACATCCGGAGCAAAACCTGACTTCCGCAACCACGCAAATCTGCATATAACGGTGCTCGCAGCCATGGATCGGCTAACACTGTCGGCCTTATCCAAACCCGACTGAAGGGATTCGCACATGACATCCTTGCCGTCCTGCACGAGAGCAAGGAACCCATCCCTTTCTTCCCCCTCGGGAATATGCTCAGCCGCTAAAGAAACACAGTTCCACAGAGTGTGTGAGAACCTTGCCAAGGAACAAGTCGAGTTAGCCAATTTCACCGGACGGGTGTATATGAACACTTTCCTATAGACCAAAGTAAGCAGCTTCAACATCCTGCAATGTTGAAGCTGCTCACTTTGGTCTATAGGAAAGTGTTCATCTGTGTTCTCGGCAGCATTTTTGTAAAATAACGAATATGTCGTTATTTTACAAAAATGCTGCTGAGATTGGATTGCGCCCGTTAGAACTAAAACGTAAAACAGGCACAATCCACACAGATCACTGTCGTGCTCTACAGGGACACCCAGGCCCACTTGAGAATAGTAGTGGAGCCTGGGCGTCCTCTTTTGGCGCAGTGAATCATGCTGTTTAGCACCTTCACTGTGCAAAGTTGAGAATAGGGCCCATAGTGTTTCGTGTTTCTTTTGACCATGTGTATCACAATTTCATTTGTACTGATTCTACAGCCCTCTCTCCCTCCCTAGACAAGTCTGGCTGCTCTGTCTGCGCTACCATGTACTCAGGTGGTAAAGCCTTATACTAAGAGTGGATTCTTGTACTGCCTCAGTTGCATGGTTTTACGAAGCTCTTAGATGGACTTCAGAAAAACTTTCCGAACAAGCCACTACTCTGCTACTACCTCCTCCATACTATATCCTACTTCCGCCTACCAATTACTACTCCATCCACCCCTACTACTACTCCCTCTCTTATGCTACGACTACTACTACTCGACACATTCCTCGACTCAAACACCCTCTGTTCATTTACACAAGAACTTCACATTCACTACCTACACTCCCTGTTCTACGCACATTCGCTATTCTTTCATTCACACTCACAATGCAGTGCGTCTTGCGCTCACTAACTAATGTCTCACCTGCTCCAAAAATCACCTCCACACTCCACTCCAATGCCTGTCCCAGACTCTTTGAATGCCAGCTCCTCGTCCTCTGACCTCACCCGAACAACCTTCTTGCTTCATGGGATCTCTTAACCTCCTCCCTATCAGTTGGTCAGTCTGCTGTCGTAGGGCAATCTGACCCTGGCATCACAGCCCAGGCAGTGCTCCATACTACAAAACGTTCACATAGTGCATTAGGCCCAGCACCTTTTCTCTTCATGAGCCAATCACGGAATAATGGCGGTTGGTGTATTATGTTTGTTTTTAGTGTGTAGGGGATTCTGGCCTGCCAGTGTGCTGTTTTGTCTTGTCCCAGGTGGTCGAGGGATGCAGCCGCAGTCTCGCCACTGGGCGGGTGAGGCTGGAATGCGGTGCACACCGCCTGCAGCAGCGAAGGAGGAGTTGAAACTCCTTGTTCTGTTGCTTGTTTGCCACCAGCAGTGTCTGTATGCCACTTGGGTCTCCAGTCCGCTCAACGCTCACTCTTCTTCTACGGTGTGCCGTGGCAAGTCATGTGCGTGGGCCACTGTTGATTTTATGTCTTGTGGGTGACGTTTACAGCCGTTCTCTGGGGGGAAAAAAGAGAAATGTGGTCAGCACTTGGGTTTTGAGGCATGGGATGAAGCCTCCCATCCCAGTCGGAGATGGATTCCCACCCCTGAGCTCCCCTTGACAAGGTCAGCGTACTGACCTTGACACAGAGCACATACATATATAATTGCTTTGTAGGTGACTGATCCACCTTCTTGGAAAGGGTTCAAGTAGTTCCAATCGGATACTCTGTATCCTATTGTGGCGGCCATGACAGGTGCAGAATTTCTGCCCTTTGCTTTGGAAACAATGAAGGACCTCACTTGAGCCTACATTTCCAAACCTTGGCACAGCAAGCTTGTAGGATAGCTCAGTGTGAGGCCAGTAAGCTAGCCCAGTGGATTGAGTGCGCACTGCTGCGATCTGTGTGTGATCTGCAGGTCACAGGTTCGAATCCTGGCAAGGCCAACTCAGCCTTTCAGCCCTCTGAGGTTGATAAATGAGTATCAACTTCGGTTTGTTGATAATTTTATGTAAATATAATATATGTACAGTGCTTTGGTGAAAGCACTATATAAATACCAAATCATTTGTCCAGCCGAGGAGACAAACCAAGGACATTGCTATAGTGGGGGTGACAGAGTGGATCACAAACATATCAACCCTTGCCGTATGTGGCGAGCATATACCTGGAGGATGTACAGGATATCCCCTTTACCTCAGACAAAGGTCTGGTGAGGGCGCTGGTAGGGACAGTTTCGTAACCCTAGATGACTTATACACCAGGGATCTTTGTCCCAGCCTAGAGAATAAGGGCAATTGCATCTGCCGCACTTACAGAGGCATTAGAGGAGAAATGGCACATGTGTTCCCGACATTTCCCCGTGCCCCAGCGGTTAGTACCCTGATGGCATACATAGCTGGGCCGGGACCCTATATGTGGAAGGTCTCCACAATGTATAAAATAGTTACAGAATGGAGATCGGACGAGGGCGTGAGGGCCCGGAGGCGGTGGGAGGTTGACCTGGGGAGGGTACTGAAAATATGGAATGGAGAGAGGTGTGCATCCAGACAAGACGTATCACACTAAACCCTAAATACGTGCTCATTCACTTCAAATATCTACATCAGCTGTACTGCACCCCTGTGAAAATGAGTACGTTTGGCCGCACTGCTTCTGGCAGCTGTCCCAAATGCACGATGGGAGAGGCAGATTTTTGGTATATAGTATGGGGATGTCCTGTAGTATGAAAATTCTGGCACGATGTTACTATTCAACTAATCAACATCGCTGCAAGGGACATCCCGCTTGGCCGGTTACATGTCACTTGGGGTCCGCCTGCAGATTGGGCAGTCCCTGAACAGAATGACAAACCTGGCACTTCTACTGGCCTGAAAACAAGGTGCCCTGGCTTGGATGCACCCCTTCCTCCAAAGCTGAAGGCATAGTTTGGTGAACTGCTACGCGCTAATAACAGCGAAGAGACATGCAGTTATGATACCTGTGGGACTACATACTAGGAATATTTAGTCAGCATTTAAGGCCTACCACCAGAACACTGTCACAAGTCATTTCGGGGTCTCCCCATCTCCCTCCCGCCTCCAAGGATCAAAATACAGATATGGTACGCAAAACGTAATAATCAAGCCTAGCGCCTCCAATCCCCCATAACCTCCCCCACCTCTGAAGTCTGTGTTTGGTTATGGAGCTAGTGGGTGTCACGTTTGTATAAGATGTTGTAATACCTGATGGCCATGATGATACAGTTATGATTGTGCTATTGAAAGGGGCCTGTACTTGTATTGCCTTGCTGAAATATAATAAAAAATAAAATCATTGTCATCATTAGTATCACTCGGACAAACATTCTGCAGAGTGCCAACGTTAGTAGCACCAAAAATACTCACAGACCATCTACTGTTGCTAACACAGCAGCGGCTCAACAGGGAGCATGAAGCAGATACAGCCTGGATGAGCAGTGATAGTATGCTGCTAGAAAGTGCAGAAACGTTTTCAAGTCCGCGTTTTCAAGGGTGATAATGAAAGAAACAAGAGAACAAATGAGAGGCATTGATCCCTGAAGTGGGTTCCCAGAACGATTTATACACCTGTAGAATCTCGAACACACCAGGAGAAACAAACGAGACGGTACCAATGGTACCAGGAGTCACAAATGTCCATTTCAAACCTGGGACCCTTTTCTGCCAATAACGGAGGAGGTGGCACATTAGTTCCACTTAGAAACAAGACAGTTAAAATGGTTTCATGCAAGGCACATGAAAAAACAGGGTGGATGCGTACTCATTATTTAGGCAACTATAGTTTGTATGAACGAAGATTTCTGATGTAGTTGACCGGGAAAGACTAACGTATTTTGAAGTCAGTTTAGATGCTGCCAGAGACGTGTGTAAGGAAGGCATGGTATCAATAGTAAGACAGACACAAGTGACCACAGTTCAAGGGTGTTTATTGAACTTTAAACGGGTATGATTAACACCTATCTAATCCTAAATCTACAGATGGGAGCAAGCTACGAGCATCAAAAAATAATAATGCAGTCCTAGTGGAGTCTTGTCAAAATAAAAGGGCCTATACTAAAAAAAAAAACTATTGCCAATCCTCATCTTCTAAATACAAATGGTAGTGTTCATGAAAAATAAAGAAGTTCCAAAATGATATGTCAGGATGATCAGGCCGTTGGCCTCCCTTCCCCATGTTTCAAACACAGAACAAGGTAGTTCACTCGAGCAAAGCACACACGCTGGCTTCTTCAGCACAGGGATACAGTTCCATTACCAGGATCAGGGCCTTCTGTGGCCAAGTCTCTTTACTTATCAAAGTCTCTTGATTCAGAGGGCCTGATGTATAAAAAACAAAAGAGTTATTTTCCATTCGCAAGTATTTAATTCAGATGATTCACTCTTCACCCTGGTTCCCCCTCAGCCGGGCTCAGATCCCTTTTTACAATGCTCGTTAGTTTGGATACCCCTCTTCTGGGCACAGATAGATCCCCCTTTACAATGTTCAGAGAACATTCTTTTTAGGGTGACTCCCGGTTCACCCCGGACGCCACATTTCCGGGCTCAGATCACAGATCCCCCTCAGTCGGGGTCAGATCCAATTAGTATCCCTCAGGCGGGTTCTGACCAATTTCAGTTCATAATAACTATGGAAGATTTTAGAATGTGCACAGGGTTTAGCTTGACTCGTTTGTTAGGGAGAATTCTCTGTAAAGGCTAATTTCCCGAACCTAGTGAGTCCCCCAGCAGCTTTGCTGGATTTTTGGGGTTTATTTTTTTCTCCTGCTAAGAGTGAGACTCTTTTTCTCCCACTCTTAGACATGAATTGAGATATCCTTTGACTTTGTAATGTGTTTTATGGGCTATGAGGTCTTTTTCCCCATAGGGCTTCATGTGTTTTTGGTATGTGGGTTAACTAGCATCCTCCGTGCAGTAACCCGGGGGTGTCGTAGCGACCCCCCCAACATAGACTCCATACCCTGGGACTGACTACTGTCTCCCAGGGCATGTAAAGTCACCATTGGCTTTACTAGTCTCAAATTGTGAACAGAACCAGTACAAACCATCATATTGTGGACGTACTAGTCGGGGCAATTCGATTGCCCCGAGATCTGTTGTTCGAAGGGGCACTGTCCAGTTCCCGCCGACCGAGTTTTGGCTGGTGGCAGTGGATACTACTTTTTATATTCGACCGCGAATATATTCCTATGGGATTTTCCCATTGTTCGAGGCTACCACTTTTTAACATAGCCTCGAACATACCGCCGGTTTATTAAATTAATATAAATTCACCAGTTTGTATTTCTTGCCGAAACTTTGTTCCAAAATGGCGTTTGTGTTCGCTTCTGTGACTCCAACCCAAGTCGAGCCCTTTGTTCCACATTTTGGCGGGCTTCTCCACAGAAGCCTCCAAAAGTGGTGCCACTCTGTCTGGGTACCACAGGGGGTGTGGGAGGGGGTTTAGGCAACTCAAGTAGCACTCTTGTGTGATTGGCCCAAGTGGTGAGCTGCCCGGCTCACCACTTAGCATGTTTGAGTGACAGCTAGGCTGAATGAATGGGTGTTTTCTGCATAAAAGCAGGGCTTTGGGGAATGGAACTTCAGAAGTCGCCACAGGACCTAAAGAATCCGAGGAGGGAGAAGCCGAGCCGACCTGCAACAACGACACCACCGGTGGAGCCCTGCTGAACCGTCTCACCACTTTTCCCGACGACAGAGGAGATCTCCAGCCCGGAGAGTCTTCTTCCTTTGACTGGTGGGGATAACCAGTTTGCCCGTCTTTTCGCCTTCCTGGACCATCTCGTGGCCGCCTTGCCCGTGCCAAGCACCCCGGCAACCGGAATACCACGGTTTACCACTACCGCGAAGAAAAGGGTGGTACCTGGTAACCGGGAAACTCTGCGGCTGGTTTCTTCCCTGGCAGTGCAACGACCTCCAGCTTTCCTCCACGTCGAGACCTCCTCTTCCTCTGGACGAAACACTGACTTGCACCCGCTGCCAGGAACAACTGCCCCCGCTGGAGCGTTCTTCCTATTTTCAGGTACTGTGTCCCACCTGGCTTCCCTTGCGACAGATCGTTCGGGGTGACAGTAAATCCTCGACTTTCTAACCTGGGTTAGCCTGGGACCTGTTAACTAACTTTTCCTGACTTGATCTCAAACTTTTGTGAACTATCTACAAAGAATCTTTGGGCATAACCCCACTGTGTGATCCTGGACACCTTTCGCTTGCTCTCTCTAAGAGTGGGCCTGGCATTTGAACTTCCTTGCTCTCCAGTAGACTTTGCCTAACCTGCCTCACTGTGGTTCTTTTAAAAGTATTAAAATTGTGTGCTTTCATAACTCTGCCTTTTCCCTCCCTTTTTATATAATTTATTAGAGTGCCATCTTAGGTTAAGCGCTCACCTCTGTCTGAAAATAAGTGGTGTTTCTCGCTAAGACTTGTCTAATAAGTAATCAGGGTTGTATATATATAATAGTGACTGTGTTGAATTTACTTACCTCTTTTTGTGCTAGTGTAATTTACAAGTGTGTCTTTAAATAAATAATTATATACTTTTACACCAAAGCTCTGGTCAGTGTTTGCTTGTGCTGCTGTGTCTCTGTACCTATTGTGCATACTCTATATACTGCCTAACTCATCTTGAGAGAAGTCTGACTGCTCAGCCACAGCAACGGTAAATCTGGGTGGTACAGAGTGCTACCAATTGGGTTTACTGCCAACCACCTGTAGTCCTAAATCTTTTGCAGTGGTCCCTAAGGGAACTGTACAGGTTTCTGCCTAACATCGTTGCAGGACCACTTCGATCTCACAATTGCTTTTCCACATTTGCCAACCAGTTGGACACCTAACAGAGACCTTCGAATGAGCACTCACGTGTGGCACCGCCACTTTTTTCCTACACCGCCATACTCGTAATAAGCCCCATTCTATGTTGCCCTTTTTGCTGCCTTCGCAGGTCAGAAAATGCCTTATATGAAAATCAAATTCCTGGTGAAAGCTTTGTGTGGTGTGTGGGGTGTTGTCATGATGCCTACCCCCGGGCATCAGGACCAAGCCCATCAGCTCCGGGAGCAGGCATCCAGATACTTATTAAAACCCCAACAGCCCCGGCTGGGGGCTGTTTGGGTTCAGTCCTGGCGCCTTAGGTGCCAGGCTCATCATAGAAATCATTCCCAGCGCCATAGCCGCCAGGCTCATAGACTTTACTTACCTGATGCAGACCATGGTGCAAGTGAGTCCAAGCCAACGTGAGGCCTGGATGGGACTATTTTATTACAGGGACTATTTTTTAATCGGGCGTGGTTCTGGGGAACTTCTTACCTGGAACTACTTTGGAGGCTATTTAAACCACGCCCGAACAGCAGCACATGCTTTGCGTTATTCTGCATCCAGCAACGTAACGCTCACCGTGCCTGCAGTCAGCATCCAGTCTCCTGCCACGCCCGCCTCGAATCTGGAGCTCCTAAAACAAATAGGAAAGAAAAGGACAAGGTTAGAAAACTAACTATTTTCGAATTCCTCACCTGATTCCGGATCCATCTCGCCTCCGGACCTGGAAAGAATATCATTTCAGTACGCGTCGCATTTCCAGCTGCAGCGCCATACTCACCAGTCCTCACAGCATCTTTCGATTCGGCACTGCCTCCATCATTTCTTCGCCGAACTCCGCCACCTGAGGGACAAAAGAAACCAACTAGGTGAGCCAGGAAAACAAACAAATATAACTCTTATCAGCATAGACTTACCTGATTTACCACCGGAGGCATTATTCTATAACTCTCCACATCTTCATGTGCTGCACCTGCAAAGAGAGAGAAAACAACACGTTAAACACGTGCAACATTTACCGGACAGCGTCGGGTAATACAGACTCTAACCTGAGCGCCATCAGCTACCACAAGAGCATCTTCTCACGAACTCAGCTGCAAGACAAGGAAGGAAGGGGGGGAAACAAGAGTGAACATCGGACATATTGAACTCTATGAACTTGATACTTACTGGTCCTCGCCAGGAACCTCAGAGTCAATACTCTCCGGAACTCTCCCACGCCTTCAAACCAGTGAAGTAACTGGCATCAACGCGCCCCTGTAATCCATGCAGGATGGAGAGCTCATCTTTCAAGGGTATAAGGTGAGATTGCTGAGAGGGCACTTCGGAGGTGATTAGTGGGGAGGACTGTGGGGGGTGCCATCACTTGAATCCACGGGTGGCTAAATACATCTCTCCACTTGCAGGAGAATACTTCTACGGGTCAAGCAGACAAGATTAGGAGGGCCAGTCCAGTCAGTCATCTCTGCACTATGCATCACGTTGGTGGAGTCCGCAGCCGTCCGGGTCCGACCGACTCCCCTGTGGGAGCCAGGTGAGCGTAACAGGTGTGGGTGTGTGTCCCCAGAGGAAAGGGCAGGGACCGTCTAGTCGGAATCCATATCTCTGGTGCTTGAATGTCTGTTGATGGGTTGATAGTTTGGCCAGTGGCTATCTGTAATTGGATAACCAATGCTTGTTTGAATGATGCAGAACCTTCCATATGGTGGACCTGGGGGTGGATCTGGGAGAGCATCCAGTCTAGATCTTCAATAAAAGGAGGGCTTCTGCAACTCATTGTTTTGAGCCAAGACCTCTACGAAGAAGTGCAGCCCGCAGATGACCCAAGGACGAATCATGAAGCAGATCAGCAACGACTCCAGTGTTGTCCTGTTGAAGCCCTGCTCCTAAGTCTGATCTCAAGAAGACCCACGTTGGTGCGTTGACCCCTAAACCTGTGAGAAGGAGAAATTACTTACTGTAATGATCTTTCTATGTATTCTTCTCTGGCAGATTCCTCATCTTGATAGATATCCTTGTCCAGCTCTGCTGCTTGGAAACATTTTCGACAGGGGGCGTAGTGGACCTCGACTCAGCCGTCAATCCATCTTGCTTGGTGCTCGATCGTCGGCTACGGACGTGACATCAGGCGTCGTATATATAGCACATCACTACGCCCCATACTTCAGTTCCGCACATCACTACCCCCCATACTTCAATTCCTCCCTTTTCCCCTCCGTGCCCGAATGCTGCAGAGGAAAAACAACGGGAGGGAAGGCTAACAAGCCTATAAAAACCTAACAATGGGAAACATTCCCGGGGACGGGGGAGACCCCAATCAATTAGAAATTGGAATAATACATTTTTGTTGGTGTGTGTGAAAAACAAGTGTTTAGCCAATAGAAGTGGTCACCTTGGAGCCATTACAGTGATCTTTCGCTTAGGCAGAAAAGTTAAACCATAAGAGCTTTCTAAGCGGGGATGGATGGGAGGGGCGATGGAGAATCTGCAGGAGAAGAATCCATAGAAATATCATTGCATTATGTAATTTCTCCTTCAATGGATTATATTTCTCCCGCAGATTCTCATCTTGTTAGACTCCACAAGCAGTTAGGATAACGGAGGAGAGCAGAAAGTATTAAACAAGCATATTTTGCAGAAATGCTCTACCAAACCATGCCTCAGCCCCACGTGTAATATCCAAAGAATAATGCTTGGTAAATGTGTGCACGACATACGTCCCTAACAGGAACACCCCTCAGTAGAGCTGTAGAAGCTGAGACCCCTCTGGTTGAATGTGCCCTGATGCAGTGAGGAAGCTGCCTGCCTGTCGACTGGTAACATTCGGATATAGACAAAATAATCCAACGCAACAGGGTTTGCTTAGTTATGGAGAGACCCTTATGGGATAATGAATGGCCTGCAAACAACTGGTCAGTCTTCCGAAACTCAGATGTATGAGAGATGTATGAACTCATGGTGGCAACAGTAAAGTTAGACACAAGCGATCACAGTTCAAGGGTGGTTATTAAAATGTATAGGTAGGTTGGAAAAATGCCTAATCTAAACCTACATCTAAAATGGGAGCCAGCTTCAACCATCAAACAATAATAAGGCAGTCCGAGTGGCGTCTTGTCAAATAAATGGGCCTATATTATGAAAAAACTATTTCCAATAATTAAGCTAAATATAAAAGAAGTGTGGGATAATGTTCATAAGAAAGAAGGAAGTGTTCACAAATAATAATCCAGGTTGCGGTAGTCGGGGACTCCCTTCCTCACTTTTTCAGCACGGGAAAAGGTAGGTTTCTGGAGCACAGCCCAAGCTGAAGCTTTCCCAGCACGAGCCAACAGTTCCGCTCTCAGCAAGCAGGGCCTTCGGTGGTTAAGTCTCTTTTCTACAAAACGTCTCTTGCTTCCGAGAGCCTGACCTGTTTCAAAATAATAAATACATTTTCCTTTCCATATGCATGTTGGGTGATGCTTTTCACCCCTCGATCCCCCTCTTTCGGGCTCAGATCCACCAAAAGTTCTTCAGCGATATAAGGACCTTGTATAGCTAGCTTTCTTACTTTCGAGGGTCTGACAGAATCAAAATAAAGAAAAGATTAACAAAAAATTCTAAAGTTCTTCTCTGGTTGTACTTGGGTGATAGCTCTTTATTTATTTATTTATTGTGTTATAGTTTAAATTTTTATAAACTTTACACAAGAAAGAAAATAAAATTAACAATAAATAGCATATGAACAGAATAGTAAAATACATATATACTTTTTTGCATGCACCTCTAAAGGGTTAAGCCCAATCTTATTTCCACTTGTAGCCAGATAGTATATAGGGCTGTCAATACACGTAAGCTATTCGAATTAAGGCAATGATGCCAGAACAAGGCGTCCCCAATATGCATTATTTCATGTACATGGCTACCAAGGAGGGGTGAGTATATGCTGGCCATCATCGAGCATTCCGTCAACACATGTTTTGCCGTCTCCAACTGCTTTTGTTTTTTACATAGACGGCAGCTGCGGTCCTCTACGGCAATCCTGTCTTTTCTCCCCGTATTGCTAAGAGTGGGGAGTTGTTCAAGCCTAAGTAGCAATATGAACCGTCTGAGTCTTACAGATGGACAAATATTTAGGTATCTCTGGGGTTTCCTAAAATCAAATAATCTATATTGCACGAATTGAAAGCTGCTCAGACTTTTAAGATGTTTAAAGTTCTCCAGCCAGTCCCAGAGATCGACACGTTTACACAGTGCTCTATTTACCTTCTCCGAGTATTTGCCATCTCTGGGACGCCAGCCTATTTCGGAGAACAAGTCATTCATCTGGTCAGTGATTGAACAGGTCAGCCCTTCCTTCTCAATTTCTTGATTAACCGCTGTTAATAGTCCATTAGTTGTATCTCGGGTCATTCTGAGATATAACGAGGCCCTTTTCTTGAGTACTGAAGCCTTTAAGGAGGTTAGTCCCAGTTCTAATCTGATAATGGCCATAGGAACCGAGGGAGGCAGTCCAAGCACACGTCGCCAAAATTTGCCCTCTAGTATCTGCAGCCATTTTAGATCAGACTCTAATAGAGCTTCCAGGCCGTATATTATCGCCGGAGCGAAGACCTGAATATAGAGTTGTCGTGTCCCCCATAGTGAGAATCCGCCTTGTCTGACCGTAAATCTGTGGAACAGCGCGGTCAACTGTGCAGCTTTAATGCGACGTGTTTGTTTACATGTCATGTAATCCCCATTATTTTCAAAGTCTATTCCTAAGTAACAATAATGAGGGACATATACTATATTTACAGCCCCTACTGTTAGTTGGACTCGCGTGACCTTTTTTTTGTATATCTCATGATCTTGGTTTTGCCTAAATTAATGCTCAGACCGTTCTTTTCAGCATATTCCCATATTGCAACCGCAGATCTTCTCATCCCGCTAATGGTGTGATCAAATATCACTAGGTCGTCTGCGTATGCTAATACTGGGCAGCTTGCTTTCCCCATCTTTGGCGGGCAATTGCTAACCTTATTCAATGCATCTGGGATGTCGTACACATATAAATTATATATTAAAGGTGCAGTTACGCATCCTTGCTTAACCCCTCTATTTTGTATGACACTTTGCGTTGTATGGCCTTCTTGGTCTAATTTCAATTTAACTGTGTTATTTAAATGCAGAAGTTTTAGATAATAAATAAGGCCATATGGACAACCCATAGAATGCAATTTATTCCACAATCGACTACGAGGTATCGAATCAAATGCCGCCGTGAAATCTATATATAATGCATAGAGCGGAGCCGATCCACTTCTCAGCGCTCTGGTTCGTAACATGTCCATTATCAAGATATTATGGGCCGTGGAGTATCCTTGTCTGAACCCACTTTGGAATCGAGACAATATTCCCTTATTTTCTGCCCATGATTGTAGCTCATTGAGCAGAAGCGATGCAAATATCTTTCCAGTCGCATCTAGCATAGAAAGCAATCTATAGTTGCTAGGGTCGGATCTATTGCCCTTTTTGTAGACTGGAATTAATATTGCAGTCTGCCAGGAATAGGGTATATTGCCCATCTTTAATACTTTCTGGAATAGGATGTTTAGTAAGTTTGCCCAGAACTCAGGGTACGCTTTCATGGTAATATTTGCCAGCCCGTTGGGTCCCGGTGCTCTTGATGATTTTATCTCTTTGATTTTATTCAAGATAAGTTCATATGTTATGGGAAATGGGGCCTCACTGGGAGGGCTGCCCAGCATTGGTACTTTCTCACCCTCCATATTTCTATCTTCCAGAAATTTGACCCACACTCTTTCTTCGATAGGGTTAACTAGCGCCCCCTTCTGTATACCTTGAGCCTCGCTCAGGAGGGACCAGATGTTACGGGTTTTCCCTTCACAGATTGTCTTCACCAATTTCTGTGATGAGAGGACCTTATCCCCCCTATTTTTCTTCTTAATGGTCGCTCTGTATTTATTTTTAATTGCTCTGATTGTTCGATAGTATTGCTCTCCCGGGAACATTGTTCTCTTGGCCTTACGTAGATCAGATCTAAGATTACGTTTGAGGTCTCTGATTATTTTATCGTAAGGTAACTTATTTCCCCTACAACTCATCATGTGACCCATAGGGGCTGCCGCATGTTTGCCTGAGAAAGCACTAATCCAGTCCTCTATGGAGTTGATGGTCATAGTATTAAATTTATGGAGCTCACAAGGCTCTACCACTCTCAGGGTTTCCACCGCAAGTGCAATATTCCTCTCTGACCACGAAATCCTAGTGCCTGCATTATTAACTTTTACAATTCCCGTATTGCTAGATGGGGGTTGACTTCGAATAATACTCATCGTGCATTTTAAGGCAGCATGATCACTCCAGTCATTGGGCAGGACGATCAGATCTTCAATCTGTTCTTGTAGCCCCGGGCAAATAAATACGTAGTCCAACGTACTACACGAGGCACCGTTTGACCAGGTATGTTGTCCAGGGTGATCACTTGCCGTTCTGCCATTCAGCATTATCATGTCCCAGGAGTCAAACAGATATTCCCATGCATTGCCCTCCCGATCTTGTTTTTTATTATGAGACATAGCTCCTTTTTCTTTCAATTTAGTGTTCTGTGTTTTGCACACCCGACCGTTCATGTGGCAGTTGAAGTCACCCATGACCATTATTCCAGAATTGGTAGTAGCAGGTGACCAGTTTGCCAGCAGATCCTGCAAGGCATCTTGTAGTTGTTCACTCAGCGTTCCTCCTGGCGGACTGTATATATTTACCAGCAGAAGAGAACCTATAGGATCTTTGCCATCGAATAGCACTTCAACTGCAAGTAAGTTGTTTCCCCAGTTGCAATCAATCTGCCTGGACCCCCAAGTGTTAATCACTCCAATAGCCAGGCCACCAAAAGGCCTGCCTTTCTCTCCTCTTTTGGCTGCTGCATGATACATCGTAAAACCATCTAGTACCAAAGGGTCAAGGGCCCAGGTCTCTTGTAGGGAAAAACAGCAGCATTTATCGAGCATCTCCGTGGAACCCTCAGACGAGAGTAGATGGGAGAAACCCCGACAGTTCCACGATACAACAGAGAGGTATCACGGTTTCCTTAGGATCTCGGGAAGAGCATCAGCCAGCCATTTCAGTGCTCGTCGTACCTCAGACGCTTCCATTTTCTTATCAGTCTCCATGTTAGAGCAAGATGTTGTATTTGTAGTAACAGTGATCTCTTCCTCTCTACAGCTGAGGTCTATTTCATTTATGTCGACATCCACTTCCACGACTACTGATTTTAATTCCTCTTTATACTTTCTTAGCAGCTCCGCGGTAGCCACGAATTTACAATGAAGGGCGGAAACATTAGGGTTAGGACCTTTCAGAGGTTCTACAAATTGAAAGTCGTCAGAGATTAGCACCCGCAGTTGAGGGACCGAGTATAGTCTTATCAAGAGCTCTGATCGTGATAACCATTTGTTAACCTTACTCTGATAAAGGTTCTTACTCGGGCATATACGGCTGCCTTTCTTCTCACTTTTATCAGCCAGCGTGGCTATTGCTTCAGAAAGTGGATCTTCATTTACTGTCAGATTACTTGTAGGCATAGCTATATCTACTATGGATTCATGACTTACTTCCGCATCTTCCACGGGGTCAGCTCTTTCTTCGCATTCCACTGCGAGCCCCTGTTCGGAGAGTAACCAACTGGTCAGGTATCCATCTCGGGTGGCCTTTCTCTTCCTGCTCTTTTTAGTAGTAATTTCCCTCTCGTTCTTCTCTGTCCTTGCTGGTTGTATGGCACTATCCCTTTTGCCCTTGTTTGTTTTCTTTGCCAGTCTCTTCTGTTTTTTAGAAAAGTATGGATCGGGTCTGTCTCTCTCCTCCTCCGATTCAGATTTTTGTCGCTCTTCAATATCACTTGCTATATGGATTGCCTCGGATAGATTTGCCTCCGCTTCTTCAGCAGAGTTCGTTCTCTCCTTGTTACCCCCGATGAGAATATCCATATTGGTCAAAATTCGCCCCGACATTTTCAACAAGATCCTGAGTGCAAATTGAAGTGAGGCTACCGAAGCCTGTATCTCGGCGATTCCGGCGGCCCCTGTACATGTTTTGTCATTACAGTCAATTGCTTCATCCGGATCGTCTTCCATTGAGGCAAATACCAAGTTAGGTGATGTAGAGAGTCTCTCAATACCTACTCCCGCCATAGGGGTCCCTGGCTGTAAGGTTCTTGAATTATCTATTGATAGTCCGCTATTATTATCCGATCTTGCTGCGGGTAATGGCGTCATATTTCTCTGGATACTTAGACATAATTCTAATAGGGAATTATTGTCAATGTCTTCAACATTTGAGCTACTCAATAGGGGGTTTTCAGGTTGATCGGGAATTTCTTCTTCAACTATAGTTGAATTTGTTTCTCGAGGGGGGAAAAATGAGGTGATCGCACCTTGCTTGATTGTAGGATTTTTTTTCGCTTTTGCTTTAGCTGGCAGCTTTTCCATATCAACCTTTGAATTAGCAGGGCCCCTAACCGCTGTTCTTGACTTGGTTTGCCTTAGATTGTATGTAGAGTGACTCGGATTCTGGTCAGGTTGCATTAAGAGTGCTACGCGTAGCTTCGCTGCAGCTGCCCAATCCGCTTGTTACGGCAGCTTTCAGTTTACCGAGTTCACGCCTCAGTTTTTCAATGCTACACACTGTGAGTGTACTATACCTGGATCAAAGGCCTCGGCCCGCAGTCTCCAAGTAATGACCACTTAGATTAAGGTTAAATTGTACAGTGGCATAATGAAAGTCAACCATGCGGTGGGCCAGATCACGTTTTGTGGTTCCGACCGTACACCAACGGCCTCAGGACTCAAGGTTAGCCCCTGTCCTAAGGTGCTCCTACGCCAATTTCTGATGTCCGCGTTGAGGGACTAGACCGCACAGTCTAAGGCTCTCATATTTTCGAACCTTTAGGCGGCTACTGACAATAATACCACATTTAGGGGTGGGCCGGGGAATTAATGACACAGTGTTTGAGGTTACCGTAGTCCAGACCCAGCAGGGAGCGCAATCCCGAGCCCTTGCACCCGCTTTCAGTAGGTCAATCCAGTCTCACACACTGGCTCCACGGACCACTGAAGCCCCCGCCCGGGCCCCCAACCGCCGGACTGGATCTGGCCCAGAGCCTAGAGTGTGTTCACCCACAGGGTCCCTGTGTTCTCACCAGCATTGCACTTCTCCGTGTTGCACTTCTTAGGTAGTCCAGGCAAACCAGGCAGCGCCGCGCAGGACCCAGTGCCCGATGCCCGACTGCCTCGTTTTGTCCGTCCGGCGACTCTCATGGCTCTCACGGCTCGCTCGCTGGCTCTCTCCTCGCTCCTCTGTTCCGCCGATACTCCGCCGACGCTAGAGGAAAGGACCCAAAGAAACACTTGCAACGTGTCAAGCCGCACCCCTCGCTCTCCGTAGTCCGACAGAGGCCGCTTCCGACACACTAGCTTCCGACACGCTAGCTCTTCACCCCTGGGTCCCCCTCTTCCGGGCTCAGACCCTTCTCGATTGTTGGCCTACCTTCCGTCGGGTTCACTATGGTTTTTGACAAAATCTCCTCTGTGAGATTCACAACCCAATGTATTTTTAAACAGTTCACTGTGGACATCCTCTGACGGGTTCACTCTTGCCAACTTTGTCAATCGTACACTTTTTCAACCAGTTCCTATGATGCAGGATTCACTTCCCTTAGCTTCACAATCATCTGGTGGTCAAAGACTTTCGACTGTACAGAGGATTTTACTGGCCCCGCGTAGGACCACTTTGACCCCCTCTGCAAAGGCATTCTGGTTACGGTATTTTTGACAATCGGGCAATCGCCCAGAGTTTCCTGTGTGAGCACCCACTTGGTGCCTGACTGCTCTGTTTCTGGTTTTCCCCCTTCTGTTATGCACAGTTCTTTGCACTCTTTCACAATTCAATTAGCCGTTTGCTACTTTCATTCCACACAGTTCTGTTTCTTATCGGCTCTCGGCTCTCCTCTCGACTTACAGGCTGTGATGAACCGCTTGGCTTTTCTTCTCTCTGAAGTCAAGGTTGGTAACACAGAGACAAGCGTCTCTCCCCGGTTTGGTTATCAGCAGAGGATGGCCCTGTGTACCGTTGACATCTGCTGTAACACACGCTGGCTATTGTTTGCGGTTTTAATATTCCTTCTGCGGGCCACGGTCGGAAAAAGCAAGGTTTCTTCTCCCCTTGTCACCCTCTCGGTCTGTGCCGTCTTTCTCCTCCTCTTGAACTGCTGTGCTGAGTTAGCTCTCTCGTTGTGCGGTCTGCCTTGCTTGTATTGTGCCCTCGTACTCCACCTTTTATCCCTGTGGGGAACAGAAAGGGCCGTCAGGTGTATGCGATTCTGGTCAATTGCCCGACTTTGCCTGACCCTTGTGTTAGGACACGTCAGGTAATTGGTTTGGGTGTTAGTCCGTCGTCCTTTGTGATACGCGAAAGTGTTCGCAACAGAAAATGTGGGGTTGTCACAGAAAATTATACTTTTCGTCCTAGCGGTGTTGGTAAAGTGAGAAGGGTGAAATTGGTGGGGTTTGCTAAACAAATGGAAATGACCGGGATTATTAAAGTGGACAATAGAAAAAATGAGGATTCTCAGATTTGGGTCCGAGAAATTCACGGTGAGGAAGGGAGATAGATGTCATATAGCCTACAAAGTCATCAGGGTTCTCCTCCTCCTCTCCCTCTGTATAATACCGTGTCTCACCTGGGGCCTTTCTCCGAGCACAACCCCGAGTCCACCCGTCCAGTTGATCCTTTCTCTTCCGTCCACCCCTGGGGTAGGGGACTGAGAGCATCGGCCCTTTCCAGGCCACCTGAAGAAGGGATTCTCGAGGCTGGCTTGGGAGAATACCCTCAGGTTTCTCACAGAGACATAAAAGCTTAAGGCACTTTTGGGGTGAAGACGTTGGAACTGCTCTTCCTCCTTCAAGGGATGTGGTGAAAGGTAAAAGACTATGGAAGATTATGGCAAATCAATAGATTAAGAGAAGTGAAACTCCCAAACTACTTTAGGAAGGAAGCCAGGCCGGACTTTGTGAGGAACTTTCTCTTGAAAATATTGTGGAAACAGAGGTTTGAAGCACAAAGCTTGCAATTCACTAACCGTGATTGCAACCAAGAAGCTGCTTTAAGAGTCAACAGCCTAAGAACAGGAGTGCATGGGCTCGAATGGAGCCGCCATCAAATAGGTCAAAAGCAGATTAGGATCCCAATCTGGGACAACAAAGGGAATTTACGGAAATGTATTGAGAAGGCCCTTCAGGAATTGGGCCAGGACCGGAATAGTACAGAAAAACCCTTGATCCGGGGACCTTTTGAACAAAGACAAAGCTGCCAAATATCAGTTGACTGTGGTAACCTGAAGGCCCACTGAGGCCAGTGACAGAAACAACTCAATCACTGTAGTGGTGAGACAAGAGATGGGGTAAATCTCGCATTCCCTGCACCATGCCTCAAATCCTCTCCACCTGCGCGCATACAAAGATCTTGTAGAAGATCTGCAGTCATCAAACCTCATCCTCTCAAGAGCCACGCATGTAGGTTGAAAGAATCCGGGGTCGGCTGAAGCACTCAACCTTCCGACTGGGTCATGAGATCCGGACGCTGAGGCAGCCGGTGAGGTGGACAGATGGCCAGATTCAAGAGATGGGAGTACCACATTCTCCTCGCCCAGTCCAGGATGATCAAGATCATGGTCGCTCGAAATATCTTCAACCTCCTGAGAACCCAAGGAATGACAGGAATCGAGGTGAATACGTAATGAAGAGGGAAAGTCCAGTCCACCGGAAACACATCGCCCAGTGCGCCGTCAGCTGGGAATTCCCTTGAGCAAAACTGTTTGCACTTCCTGTTGGACTCCGTGGCAAACAGATTCACTGCTGGGGTACCCCAGAGAGAAGAGACCTCTTCCAGGACTTCCTGGCACACTCCCCACTCATGTGAGACAGACTTTGCCTGCTCAGAGCATCTGCCAAACTGTTCTCTGTCCGTGCCATATGTACTGCAGAGACCAAAATCTGGTTCTCCAGTAACCAGAACCACAGCTGCATCACCTTTGTGCAGAGGGTACGGGAGCGCAAGTCACATTGTTTGTTCAGGTAGTGCATGGGCACTGTGTTGTCTGTTAGAATCAGGACATGCTTCACCTTAAGAGACGGGGCTAAGGCCCTCAGGGCTAGCCTGATGGCTCGCAACTCCAGCCTGTTGATGTGCCATCTGCCTTCCGTCAATGACCAAAAGCCGCTCACCTGAAAGTCCTTGCAGCGAGCACCCCAACCCATCAGAGATGCATCTGTGACCACTCAGGTCTGAGGCCAAGGAGCCCAGAAGGGTTCCCCCGCGATAAGATTGCTGTGGCTGTCCCACCAGTCGAGGTAGAGGACCACTTTGTTGGACACTTTGAGAGGATCCATGAGGGCTCCCAGCTACTGAGACCACTGGTCCCTTAAGAATCACTGAAAGGATCTCATGCGCAGCCTTGCCTATGGCACTACAAAAATACAGGAGGCAACGACACCTAAGAGGTGGAGGAAGGAAGCCGCTGGTAAAGTGACGTGGTTCCGGAATAAATTACCATCTGTGCTATGCTGTTGGATCTCTCCTCGGGAGGGAAAGCCTTCCCTAAACAAGTGTCTTCTTCAGGTTCAGGGAGAAGCACAGCCTGTGCAGTAGTAGGGAGGTGTGTTCTAGATGAGACAAAACCTGCCACGCTGACTTCCCTCAGATCAGCCAGTCGTCCAGGTTTTTTTCCAACAAAATACATGGACCCCGGATCTCCTGAGGTGAGTCGCGACTACCGCCATAAGCTTGGTGAAGACCCTTGGAGCGGAGGTCAACCCAAAGGGAAGCACTTTGAACTAACAGACTTTGAACTAACAGTGCTTGTCCCCTATGAAAAACCTTAGGAACCTCCTGTCCTTTTGATGTATCGGCACATGGAAATAAGAGTCCTGTAGGTCTATTGACACCAGCCAGTCCTGAAGTTCGAGAACATGGAGAATTTCTCTCAACGTCACCATCCTGAATGTGTCTTTCCTCAGAAACTTGTTTAGAGCCCCGAGGACCAGAATGGGACGGAGATCTCCTCCTTTCTTGAGTCCTAGGAAATACCGGGAATACCAGCCTGACCCTCTCTGATCAGGAGGTACCTCTTCCATGGCACCCTTCGACAACAGAGCTCTCAATTTTTCCTGGAACTCTTGCCCCGGTTAGATTGGAGGCGGTTGGGGGGTCTGTCTGGTGGCTTTTTAAAAAAAAGGCTGATAATAACCCCACCGAGGGCCCAGGCATCGGAGGTAATCTCCTGCCACAGGTGTCAATGTCCTGCCAAACGTCCACCAACTGGTAAGTCATCGGAGGAGAAATCAAAGTGGCTCAGAGGGCGGAGCCGCCCCCGCTGCTGCTTGCTGGCCTCTAGAAGCCCCTGTGCCCCTTCTGTGACGCGAGAAACGCCTCTGCCCCTGCCTTGCCTGCTGCAGCTGCGCCTTCCTGGCATACGGTACATACCGTCTGTAGCCTCTGCCTCTTGAGGCAAAGCTGAAGGCAGACTTGGCTGGCTGCGCAGCTAGGCCCGGCGATTTAGTGGCAAATTTAGACTCTTTAAATTTGTCCAAAGTCTCATCAGCATTTTGGCCAAAAAGCAAATCTCCCTCAAAAGGCATGTCCAGTAACCTGTTCTGAACACTTGGGGAGAAGCCAGAGGTTTTTAGATAGGCATGTCTCCTCATCTCATCACTACTGCTGACCCCATTAACCGGCCAACAAAGTCCACCACATCCAGGCACGTCAAACAACTTCTTGACTAACTCCTTCCCATCCTCAACCAGCTGTAAAAATCCATCGCGCATTGCACCTTCGGGATTGTACTAAGCCGCATGCTCCACAGATTTCCACAAGCCAATGGAGAATTTTGCAAATCTGCTATATTGGTGGCTTTGAGCACCATGCTGCCAGAAGTAAAAACATTCATGGCCATTGCGTCCAATCTTTTTCCGTCCCTATCCATGGGCAGATTGGATGTGGATGCCGCAGGTCTGAGGGCAATTACGCCAGCTTGCATGACAAGCCCTTCTGTGGAAGGGTGCGTAGCGAGGAAAGAAGTGTCTCCTCTTGCCGGCCTATACTTTCCTGTGAAATTGGAGTTTACTGGAGGATTGTGCAAGGATGTTGCCATAAGGAGGCTAAGGGGTCTGCTGTTGCCGAGTTAAATGGCATGTTATGCTCAACTGCAGGACCTTCGTCTAGAATGTCTGATAGTTCGTATCGTTGGAGGAGTGCAGCAGAAGATTTTAACCAAGGGTGTCTACCATCCTTTCAACAAGGGCCCTACATTTTGCATGAGTATGCATGTAGGGCTAAGCCTGCTGGAGCTCAAGGTCTGGAGCCATATCCAGGCCACTGGCATCTTGTAACCCCTGGGCAAGAGCCAACAAATTGGCTTGGACGTCGAGGAAATCGACACAGCCTGTACCAGAATAGATAGGATAAAGGTCTTCTTAGTTGGGCTGATCGACGCCGAAGATAGACTGGATGGAGTCCAAGAATCCCAACCTTGACAGTGGTAAAAAGGAACCACCTCCAACAGTCGGCGCAGAGAGTTCCGCAGGGAAGCCGATGGGATGGTTGTCTACGCCATTGGGGTGGCTGTCAATGCCAATTGAAGGGTTTTATGCGCCAAGGAAGGCTTCGATGACAAATGGACGTGGTGAACGTCAGCCTTATGATGTACAGCCAATGGTGTTTTACGCGCATTTGTCGGCGTCAAGCCTGAAGGCGGTGTCAATGGCATAGATGGAATGGGGTCAGGAGCACCGGGCGTCACTTTTGCTGCCAAAGCTTGCTCATCGGAGGCAGCGAGGGATCTTCTTTCGCGAGGAAGATGAAGAAGAAAGGCTTCTTGAGGGTGACCGCTTCTTTGTTTTTCAATGATGCTTCACCTTTTCGGGGATGGGCTCCTCCATCTTTGCCTCGGAAGACCGAACGAGGGACTGTGCCACCGATTTAGAGGGCAGTCAGCCCGAAGAAAGTTTTGCAGGTCTCTCATGTAGGGATTTAGACTTCATTTTCGAGCACGACGAATAGGCTTCAAGCACAGCAGACAAATGTGGTAGGGGTCGGTCACCAACATTTTGGACTGGCAATCAGTGGATCTTTTGAAGCCTGAAATACTGTGAGTAGACCTCGTGGTCGAGGTTTTCTGAGAAAATAGAATTTTTTCCTGATGCTGCACAGAAAAAAAAGGAACTGAAGCATGGTGCATAGCAGCGTGCTATATTTACGACGCCGGACGTCACGTTCGGATCGAGCACCGAGCTAGACGGATCGACAGCCGAGTCGTGGTCCTCTATGCCCCCTGTTGAAAAAGCTTATGAGCAGCAGCGCTGGATGAGAGTATCTATCAAGATGAGCAATCTGTGGGAGAAAAGCAATCCATTAAACCACCAGTCTTGACCCATGCTCGATTATACACACCTTCTGAGCCTTCTGAAGTGTACCTGAACCAACCAGTGGACTGACCAGCACTCTCCTGGGCTACATTGATGCAGCCACCACCATTCAGAGTACACCCTTGAAACTTGGAGGATATTCAACTTGTGTAACAAGAAGTCTGCTTCTGCATTTACAACCTTCTGGCATCAATGGTAGCTGTTCTGGGCCTGCTCCCTTGTTCATCCACTGAAGATCGCCAGTCGCCGCCTTACTGTGGTGACTCCCATTGAAACACTCCTGTGAGGAGCCCTGAGGTTGTCTGTCCTGCAGAATCTTCATCTTTCCTGGATTGGGTGTTCTACTGGAAGCTGTTTGGAATGGATTCCTATTTTCCGCAACCAATCAAAACTAAATTGTAACGCAAAAAGTGACATCTGCACCCTGGGCCTTCCTTTTCAAGAGCAAGCACAGAATATTGTGCTCCAAAGAAGATTCCGGAACAGCAGCATTAGTCTCTGGAGAAATCGCTGTCAGGAGGTGAACATTTCAAATCCAACCCAAGAGAATCCTCATGCAGAGTACCACAAGGATCATCCTTCTCCCTGTTATTATTCAACATTTACCTGGCTCAACTAATCAAGATCATTAAAAGCCACGGTGTCAGGAAACGTAAAGGGATCGTGTTTCCGGGTCAGTCCGGAGCTGGTTGCCAAGTAGCGAGACCTGTTACATCTGCTGTTTCCACACGTATCCGCCTCAAACGTCATGGAGTTAAAGCATTTCCCTACAGTGGCCGTACCCGTAATCATCTGGTACGCTATAAATCTTTCCGAAAATGCTGGAGGTTGCCATGGCAACGCGGATGCTCTGCGTTGCTGGGATCATGTGTCTTCACGTTGAGCCAGTTGTGGTGGATTACGTGACAGGTGTTCTGTGTATTAATGGCCCGTTCAAACTTAGCGCTTCGCTTCTGAATCTGTATTCTATTGCCATTGCTTTTGTGCTTCTTGATCCTTGATTTCTCGTTTTCTCGGCTTGCTTATTAGATTCCCTTTGGATTGCCCTTTTGTTTTCTGGCTTTCGGACATTTTGACCTCGGACCGCTTATCAACCTTGCTCTGCTTCGTGATTCTGATTCCTGTTTGTTACTAGGTTCTGACCCTCAGATTACTCTTCGACCTGCTGCTGCCTAATCCTTGTCTCAGCCTTACCTGCATTGTTGCTGACACGGACCGCTTCCTCGACCTTCCGTGGATCTATGACCATTCATTTGGACTTCGGAACCCTGCTTACCGTGGACTGCTTCTACGCTCTCTTCCAAGAGACGCGTCGTGCTGTTGATTAGGAGTCCTCGTGCCGGCGGTGGGTAGGTGGATCACTCAACTCTTTTCTTTTCTGCACGGACACTGGAATTGAGACTGTTAGGTGTCCTCGAGCCGGCAGTTGTTAGGGTCTTCCAGACTCACCTTTGATTACCGGATTCCTCTTCTTCACCAACTTGCAAGAAACATACAGATGGTAAGAGCATTCTATGTTGACTCTTCATTCAATAACCTAGTTATATCCTTGATTAGTGTCTAATAGTCTTGGTGTTCTTCTAGGTTAGACGTCCCGTGGTTCCACTTATTACTACTTCTAGACTTGCAGGTATTACCTTGCTGTGAATTCCGATATTGGGTGTTTACTGTCATTTGGCTGCTATTAATTGTGACTTCCTATGCTGGCTGGCGGTTCCTGTGGCGTCCATTCATCTTTTGGTTAATAGATCCTTCAGGGGGTATTTCTGAGTCCCTCTGAAGGGTATATTGGCAGAAAGAACTTGTCGGCTACACGACGGGTTCAACTGCCAAGATTAACCTACGCTTATTTGACAAGAATATCAAGCCTGTGCTAACATATTCAGAAGCCTCATAATGGACGCTACTAGTGACCCCTTGACCACACTCGCCCAACTTGTGGCTTATTTACGAGCCGATGTAACGGCATCCTATGAGGCCACCCAACGAAATATCCTTGAGATACAGGCTGGCATGAAGTCCACTGGGTCGAGTGTCTCTGGCAGTACTCCAGATGCAACGGCCTCATCTAGGGCGTCTTCTGCTAGACAGGAGAACACTCCTGTGGTTCTCGTGGCTCAGTTCCCATTGGCTCCGCCAGAGCGCTTTCATGGTGACCCTAAAACATACAGAACATTCATCAACCAATGTCGTTTGCATTTCTTGTGTCGTCCTTCATTTCCGGATTCGATGACGAAAGCGGCTTTTGTATTGTCCTATTTGGGTGGAACTGAAGCCGTTTGGGCTAACCTGTTATTAGAGCAAGGAAGTAACCTCCTTCATGATAGTGACGCATTGATCGAGGCTATGATACCAGGTACAAGACTCAGGCCACTCACTTGGAACCTTTGTCCCTGCAACAAGGGGATACCTCTTTATTGAGTTATTTGGCCATGTTTAACCAGTTGGTGGCCGAGACAGGATGGCCTGATGAGAAAAAGGCTGCCCTGTTCTATAAAGGTCTGTCTGACACCCTGAAAGATGTGCTGGCTACCGTAGCAGTGGTACCATCCACGTTCCCTGAACTGCAGGACCCGATTTTGAAAATTGACCCACAGAGAGCCGAAAGAAAAGGGGAAAAACAAGGCACTGTTCCGGTTTCAGTCACAAACCATGTGCCTGTTCCAAGCAGTGAAGAACCTATGCAAATAGGGGCAGTTCGGGGTCCCTTGTCCTCTGAAGAAAGGGAGCACCGTAGGAAAAACAATCTGTGTTTTTATTGCGGGTCTTTGGAGCATTTCTTAAGGCAATGCCCCAAGAAACCTCAGAAGGTGGGAAAAGCCAGAGCTTGGCAATAGAGGGAGCCCCGTTGCCGAACAGTTCAATTCAGGCGTCCTGCTGTCCTGTTCCTTTTGTTTTACAAACCTTGTTGGCTTACCCGTCCAGTGAGCCATGGCTTGTTCATGCAGTCCTAGATTCAGGTGCCACCGGGAACTACATTGACATACAATATCTGCATCAGTGGAAAATCCCTGTTATTGCTAAAGAGCACCCGGAGGTGGTCAATGCGGTAGATGGCACCACCTTAATGTCAGGATTGGTCACCGAACGTACCATTGATCTTACCATGACTATGAGTTCTGGACATACTGAAGTCATACATTTTACCATGGTTGGTAAAACACAATCCTCTTGTGGATTGGCAAACTGGTTCAGTTACGTTTTCCTCAGAATGTTGTAAAACCAATTGCCTATCTGTACAGGAAGAGCCCTCCACTCCTTGTTCCTCCTTATTGGACACCGCTGCAGTAATCAGGGCTGTCACTTCGTCTTTACCTAAGGAATACAACTCTTTCAGAGACGTATTCGACAAAGTAGGGGCCGAGGCACTTCTACTGCACTGCCCATACAATTGTCCTATCAATTTGGTAGACGGGGCTAGAATACCCTCAGGATGTGTCTACTCCCTTACCCAAAGAAAAAACATTGTTTTGAGGGACTACATCGACAAGGCCTTAGAGAACGGCTTTATTCGCCCGTCTCGCTCCCCAGCCGTGTCTCCACTTTTCTTTGTGCCTAAGAAGGAGGGGGACCTGCATCCTTGTATCGATTACTGCGAATTAAACATGGTCGCCATACGTAATCAATACCCAATTCTGCTTATCTCAGTGCTTTTGGATCAGTTGGGTACCTCGGAGTACTTTACCAAGCTTGACCTACGTGGGGCGTATAACTTGGTGAGGATGAGGAAGGGCGACAAGTGGAAAACGGCAATCAAAACCAAATACAGACTTTTTGAGTACCTTGTTATGCCCTTCGAATTGTGTAACGCTCCTGCTACATTCCAACAATTCATTAATGATGTTTTGAGTGACACGTTGGATCGCTATGTTGTTGTTTATTTGGAAGATATACTGGTGTATTCATCTTCTTATGAAGAGCACGTGAAGCATGTATCCGCTGTCCTTCAACGTTTAAGGGAGAATCTACTATATGCAAAATTGGAAAAGTGTTCATTTCACATTCAGGAAGTGGAATTTCTTGGGTATGACATAACCAATGCTGGCATCAAGATGAGCAATGCCAAGGTTAATGCTGGGTTGGACTGGCCTGTTCCCACCACCGTCAAGTCCTTACAATCATTCCTTGGTTTTGTTAACTTTTACCATCAATTTATCCGCTCTTTCTCAGAGACAGTTGCTCCTTTGACTGCCCTGACTAGCAACAAGCGGCCTTTCATCTGGAGTCCGGAGGCCCAATGGGCTTTTGATGCTTTGAAACAAGCCTTCACCACAGCACCAGTGTTACAACATCAAGATCCCGAACAACCATATTTCGTAGAGGCTGACGCCTCTGAGGTGGCTGTAGGGGCTATTTTGTCAAAGTTATGTAAAGACACTGGATTGCTGCATCCTGTAGCCTATCATTCACGAAAACGTACTCCCTATGAACATAACTATACTGTTACGGAGCGGGAGTTGTTGGCCGTCAGAGATGCATTCATGGTGTGAAGACACCACTTGTTGGGCACTGCATCTCCAGTGCAAGTATACACTGATCATAGGAACTTGTCAGCGCTACAGTCTTTACAATGTACTACTGTTCGTCATGCCAGATGGCATGAATTCTTCTCTATGTACAATTGCAAGCTTACCTATCATCCTGGTCCTATGAATTCGAGAGCTGATGCCCTTTCGAGATTACACAGTGTGTCGTCTCATTCTTGAGGAGGTACTATCCTTCACGGTAATCAAGTGGTCTGCGCTTGTACATTACAACCCTCATTGGTGTCTTCTATTCAGGAATGGGTAGCGAAGGGACCCAACAAAATACCAGAATATAACATGGATGTTATTCGTTCTTTGCCTTATGTACAGGGTCACCTATCTGCCTGATGTTGCCACTCGGCGCACTGCCATGCAGTGGTGTCATGACTCTCTTTTAGCTGCCCATCCAGGCAGGAAAAAGACTTTGGAGTTGTTGAGACACTGGTGTTGGTGGCCTGCCATGGCTCGGGATGTGTCTTCTTATGTTGATTCATGCTCAATATGTGGCCAATGTAAAGGCTCTACTTCGAAACCTTTGGGCCTTTTACACCTATTACCAGTACCTGCTCGTCCTTGGTCAATGGTTTCCATGGACTTCATTGTAGAGCTACCTCCTGTGAAGGGTTTCGATACCATCTGGGTGGTTGTGGACTACTTTTCCAAACTAGCCTGGTTCATTCCTTGTCAGGGCTTGCCCACAGCACCTGCTCTTGCAGAGTTGTTCCTACACACTGTGTTTCGCTTTTTTGGTCATCCCGATATCATTGTGTTAGACCGGGGTGCCCAATTTATCTCCAGATTCTGGAAACATCTCACGAGTTCTATAAGCATTGACGACCGTTATTCCAGCGCATACTATCCGCAGACAGACGGAACGACTGAACGCCTTAACGCCACGCTTGAGCAATATCTGCACTATCTTACCTTACAATATCAAGAGTCCTGGTTTTCTGTTCTCATACACACAGAAATTGCTTACAACAAATATATCCATGCATCCACTGGTACCACCCCATTCTACGCCTTATACGGCCAGAACCCTCGTACCCTGCCTTTGGACACTGCTTTAGATACTATGAACCCTGCAGTGCAGGGTTGTCTACGAGATCTCTCATCCATTCACAAGGATGTCGTGCTCCATTTGACTGTTGCAAAAGAGCAGGCCAAGCGGTTTTCCGACCGACATCGGAGTGAAGTCCTGCAGTATCAACCAGGTACCACGGTGTGGTTATCCACAAAAAACCTACGTATGCCTGGACATAGGTGTCTCCTGTCACGTTGTGTTGGTCCTTTCATAGTCCAGGCTCTGGTCAATCCAGTGGCTGTTCGTTTCGAATTGCCATTATCTTGGAGAATGCATCCTGTGTTCCATGTCTCATTGTTGAAACCTTGTAATCAAGGTCCCAGATTACCTGCCCATCCTCCGCCTCTCATGATCCATGGTTCTGAAGAATATGAGGTCAATGCTATTCTTGATACTAAGACTGTTAGGGGTAAGAGGTATTTTCTGGTGGACTGGAAAGGTTGCGGTCCAGTGGATCGGACTTGGGAGCCGGCCTCCAATATACACGCTCCTTCTCTTGTCACATTTTTAGGCTTCCAGGATGGGGGGGGGGGTCTTTCATTGGAGGAGCATACTGTCAGGAAACGTAAAGGGATCGGGTATCCGGGTCAGTCCGGAGCCCGGTGCCAAGTAGTGAGACCTGTTACATCCGATGTTTCCACACGTATCCGCCTCGAACGTCATGAAGTTAAAGCATTTCCCTACAGCGGTCGTACCCGTAATCATCTGGTACGCTATAAATCTTTCCAAAAACGCTGGGATTTGCCATGGCAACGCTGACGGTCTGCAATGCTGGGATCACGCGTCTTTTCACGTTGAGCCAGTTGTGGTGGATCACGTGACTGGCGTTCTGTGTATTAATGACCCGTTCAAACTTGGCGCTTCGCTTCTGGATCTGTATTCTATTGCCATTGCTTTTGTGCTTCTTGACCCATGATTTCTCGTGACCTCGGCTTGCTTATTGGATTCCCTTTGGATTGCCCTTTTGTTTTCTGGCTTTCAGACATATTGACCTCGGACCGCTTATCGACCTTGCTCTGCTTCGTGATTCTGATTCCTGTTCGTTACTAGGTTCTGACCCTCGGATTACTCTTTGACCTGCTGCTGCCTAATCCTTCTCTATGCCTTACCTGCATTGTTGCCGACCCGGACTTCTTCCTCGACCTTCCGTGGATCTGTGACCATTCATTTGGACTTCGGAACCCTGCTTACCGAGGACTGCTTCTACGCTCACTTCCTCCCGGCATATTGAACTAGAGACACTTCGTGCTGTTGATTATGCGTCCTCGTGCAGGCAGTGGGTAGGTGGATCAATGAACTCTTTTCTTTTCTACACGGACACAGGGATTGAGACTATCAAGCGTCCTCATGCCGGCAGGTGTTAGGGTCTTCCAGGCTGACCTTGGATTACCGGATTCCTCTTCTTCACGACCCTGCAAGAAACATACAGATGGTAAGAGCGTTCTATGTTGACTCTTCATTCAGTAACCTGGTTATATCCTTGATTAGTGCCTAATAGTCTTGGTGTTCTTCTAGGTTAGACGTCCCGTGGTTCCACGTATTACTACTTCTAGTCTTGCAGGTATTACCTTGTTGTGAATTCCTATATTGGGTGTTTACTGTCATTTGGCTGCTATTAATTGTGACTTCCTTTGCAGGCTGGCGGTTCCTGTGGCGTCCATCCATCTTTTGGTTAATAGATTCTTCAGGGGGTATTTCTGAGTCCCTCTGAAGGGTATATTGGCAGAAAGAACCCGTCGGCTACACGATGGGTTCAACTGCCATGATTAACCTACGCTTATTTGGCAGGAATATCAAGCCTGTGCTAACATACTGCCTCACTTGCTACAACTACGCTGACGACACACAAATAGTCTACAAAATAAAAGACAGATAAGAAGAAAACACAACATTAGAGAGCTGCCTTCATGAAATCTACAGCTTGGTGAACTTGGAATACCTCAAACTCAACCCACGTAAAACAGAAATAAGGATCATCTCTAAAAATGGAGAAACCAATCACTACATCCCCTGGCCAACAGAACTTGGTACAACCTCAGCCCCATCAACGATTGTAAAAAGCCTGGGAGCCCTGATGGACAACAAACTAACTCTCGAGCCAAAAGTAAACTCTCAAATCAAGAAATGCTTCTTTCTCCTTCGAGCAGTAAAAAGGATCCTACGATTGCACTCATTCGCCAACAAAACACTCACTGTCATTGCTCTCATCATGTCCAGAGTAGACTACGCAAACAGCCTATATCCAGGCATGCAAGAACGACTTCTAAAAAAATTCCAATGCATACAAAATGCTGCGGCCAAAGTGCTCTTCAAACTGCCGCAAAGATATAAGGCTACACTGGATACCAATAAAACAGCGAATAAAATTCAACTCAATGTGCATAATGTACAGAGCATTTCACGGCCAAGGCGCAGAGTTCCTAAGAGAGAAAATAAACATCTATCACCCAACAAGACAACTCAGATCTAGCAGCGACATCCGTTTGGAACCAAAACATACAACAAAAGAAAATTCGTAGGACCCTCTTTCTCTCACCTTGCCCCAAAAACCTGCAACGAGCTACCAAAGAACATACGTAACACAAGAGATCACGTTCTATTCAGAAAACGACTCAAATCTTGGCTCTTCTCCTCATAACTAGAAGGAATGCCTATGGGGGCACATACGCAGCTGAAACATTACTCAGAGAGGGAACTGATCCTCCCTATCTCCCTAAGCTAGCTTCCATAAACAGATGGAGGGGAATAACTATCTTCGGCATGTCACTCTACCAATTGAAAGATAGATAAGTTAGAATCATAGTAAACGCTTATGGCGAGATTAGGAGGGAAGTGTAAGGATGACATGTCAACAACACACTAGCCGACAAAGCAAACATAAGCAGCAATGGATCACCGACAGGGAAACAGATTGGAAGGGAGCGGATGATTGTAAAATATACAGCACCAATACCAGAGCAGCGGACAATGTGTGCCTCAACCTGGTACACAAGGGTCAGAAATAGCATAGATGGAAACTTGCCATCCCATCACACCTAACAAATGCCACCTCCATAGGACAATCAGATACATAGAACAAGAAATACAAAGACTAAGAGACATAAAACACACTAACCCAAAAGCTCAAATTTCCGCATACATATCTCACGCAAAAACCCACACAACCACCTCTTCACACAGCAAAACCGCACGCACTTCACCACACCAACAAACAACACATAACTCACACCAACACCACATGAGGACTCACATCGATCAGATATTCACACCCAAGCTCAGCGCACAGTGAAAAACGATCTGAAGCTGCCAAAAGGACACCACCTTTATCACTTTCCTACTCCATCTTCACCCTAAAAAAACACACCCATCCTCCTTGTATGCAGATCCGCCAGAGTGCCTGGGGACCAATTCCATTGGTGACGGTGCACGATACAAATACCTTTAATATTAACATACCTGTTTCTATCCCCCTCCCAGTTCAACATAGGGTTACATGGGCGTAAAGTTCTGTCCCTAAATCACTCTTTCCAGACTTTGGTCTGTGGAGGCCTGGTCAAGGATCCCTTCCTAGGGCCATCATACTGACTATGATTGAGTGATCCTACTTACCTAAGCTTTAGCCAAATTCTTGAATGTATTAATCATAACCACTGGCATCAGCAATCTCTTCATAAACGTAAAAAGTGCCTACTTTGCAAATGGTGACTTTTGGGCACGAGGCCGAAACCATCATAGGGTTGGACTTTATAGGAGCTGCGGAATCTGTCCAATGATTATCCTGAATTGTTTGTTCTATTTCTAAAGCATAGGCGTATTTACCTGTGTTTCATGGGTCATTGAATCAAATGCGTTTCTATGTCTCCTAATGGTGAATGTATATATCTGTTTATAAGGATTTGTGTGACAATATTTGACTAAAGGTTTGTGTATTTTTAAGGGCTTAGAAATTATTGTACATTTTCATAACTTGCCGGTCTAACTGGAATTATTTGTGTAGCCCTAGACCACTCTCACACCCTTCCTAAGAGTAAGTCTTGCTACTCTGCTATCTTACCTTGAATGGGTTTGGCTAACCTCTTAGCGTCTTCCCTTTTCACCATAATAGGATGGCCTCCCAAAATCCTACCCCCTGGGCTGATTTTGGAAATCCATCTCAACAGCCACGAAGAGCGAGCACAGGACTTTTTAGCTGTTGCTGCTAAGACATTGGAGAACAATTGCAGAACCACTGGCGGAGGCCCATGAACCAGCAACAACCATCTCGCATAGTTCACGCACACACCCTGGAGAGTTAATACACCAAAGCCATGAAAAACCTGCAGATTAAATATACCTGGACAAGAGTCCATATGAACAACATTAATGTTAAAGGACATTTGTACTGCGCACTATCACCAACGGAGTGGTGCTCTGACGGCTCTGAAAGAGGATGGGAGGAGGGGGGGGGTTAGTGGGAGGAAGCTGGAAAAGTGCAAGAAAGCAGTGATGTGCTGTTGGCGGCCTCAGCCCGGTGGGTACGTTGGCTGGGCCTGAGGTGTTTGCGGCCGGTAGTCGTCGTGTACTGATGTGCGAGTCTATGTATGTTTTTGTTTTGTTGTTTCAATGTAGTGAAGTATGTGAGGTTTGTTGTGCTGTAGGTTTGTGGTTGTGTTTGGTTTGGAGTCTGAGAGGTGCATGCAGAGGGGGAAATTGTTAGTGCAATTGGTTAGTTGGCATCTCTTATCCTGAATCTAGGCGCTGGGCTTGTGTAATCTCCCCAGTTGTTACGCTCACCTGGATCCCACGGGGGCGTCGATCTGAACTGGCCAGCTGTTGTTTCCACAAGTGAGACGCGTAGTGCCGAGATGATGGACTGGACTGGCCCACCCAGCTTCGTTTGTTTGACTCGTAGGAATATCCTTCTGTAATGGAGAAAGGGAATTAACCACCTGTGGAGTTCGAGCGCTAACCCCACCTTCCCCTCTCCCGTAGTTCTTCCCACAGGCCACTTTTGGATTCCCTCTATGCTCTCACCTGATGGTTTGGAAAGATGAGCTCTCCATCCTGCTTCGAGCGCAGGGGCGCGTAGATGACCAGTTTCTTCACTGGCGTAGAGGAGTTGGGGAGTTCCAGAACGGTATTGACTCAAAGAATACCGGCGAGACGCCGTAAGTCTGTAGTTCGTAAGAGTTCAAAACACGTCTGACCTTCACTCTGTCAAATTCCTTTTAGGTTGCTGTATTGCCCTTATGAAGAGTTCCACGTGGCAACCGGTAAAATGCAGATAAGGGTTTATATTATCCGGCTCAGTTCGATAAAATGGTGTCAATGTATAACCTGTGGCTTTTCCCCCATTCAGGCGCTGATGTGGTATGAGGTCTTGGGGATTGATGCCTCCAGCGGTAAAACCAGGTAAGTCTATTGGGAGAAAATCAGTTTCCCCTTATTGCGCCTTGCTGCTCTGTTTCCCCATAGGGGCCGGGGCACGGCGGAGATGCAGCGGAGGCTGCTCCGACCCGAAATGAGGTAAGTACCCCCTGTGGTAAATCAGGTAAGTCTTGGGGGTAGCTTGTACAGTCTTAGAGTATCCCCTTGGCTCACCTTGCTGTTTTTGTCTCCTTAGGTGTCGGAGAGCGGCCGCGAGATGGAGAAGAGCGTGATGGAATGCTGAAGTGCTGCAAGGCAGGTGAGAATAGCGCTGCAGGATGCGAAGTAAGGCGTTTTTGAAAGACTTCTTCTCCAGCTCCGTGGCGTGATGGATCAGGATTCAGGTAAGGATTAAAGGTAAAACTCCTGTTCTGACCTTTCCTCCTTCTTTCTTCTTGTTTCCAGGAGCTCCGGACTAGAGGCGGGCATGGCTGAAGACTGGAAGCTGCTGCAGGCACGGTGAGCGTTACGCTGCTGGATGCAGAATAACGCGAAGCGTGTGCTGCTGTCCGGGCGTGGTTTAAATAGCCTTGTAGGTAGTCCCAGGTAAGTATTCTTCCACAGCCCCACCCGAGTAAAAAGTAGTCCCTTAGGTAAAATAGTCCCTCAAGCCTCATTTGGCTTGTGGCTTCTTGCAGCATGGTCTGCATCAGGTAAGTTTGCAGCATGGTCTGCATCAGGTAGGTTTTCTACTATGAGCCTGGCGCCCATGGCGCCAGGACTGACTCTATTCTTATGAGCCTGGCGCCATAGGCGCCAGGACTGCACCCAAACAGCCCCTAGCTGGGGTTTTTGGGCTTGCTCCAAATGGCATGATGCCTGCTTCTGGGGTTGCTGGGCCTGGTCTGGTTTCCTGGGGGCAGGCATCATGACACCAGTTGGGGTTCGGGAGCACCCCTGCGCATCTGTCCTGATCTGGGTCCGTCCGGCCTTCAAGGTCCCTTTCACATGTGGCCCCCTCCTCCACCGGCCTCCCTCACAGCCCTACTGGTCTTCCCTTCCCACTCATACGGCCAGTGCACCTGCCAATGTTCACAGCTCAGCTAGTGTGGTGATTGCCAATATCCCGACAATTCCACTACACTGTGGTACCTGGTGGCAACTAAGGGGCAAGAGCGGGTGATGGGTGGGATTAGGTGGGGCTGTTGATTCCGTCTCCATGGGTGTCGCCTGTGTTCCATTCTGCCCGGCGTCACCCATCCAGGTGCCATGGGAGCTTCCCAGTCGTTTCTGGGAGCTGTCCATGCTCACTCCAGTTTAGACATCCCTTTCCTTTCTATTGTTTCGGTTTTCAGTTTGAGTCTGTGGTGTTGAAGAGCCAGGTTTTAAGTAATTTCCTAAATTTTGGGTGATCTTTGGTGTTTCTTATTTCTTTTGGGATGTTGTTCCAGGTTTTTGTGGCTAAGGGGTAGAAGGAGGTGCCTCCAAGTTTTTTCTTAAGGTATGGTTTTGGTTCCAGGCGGATTTCGTTGCTTGACCTGAGGCGTCTTGTTGGCTTGTAGATTGTTATTTTCTTTTGTACGAATTCTGCTCCTTGTCCATTGATTGCCCTGTGCGTCAATGAAATCAAGAATGTAGGAAACAACTTATGACAGCACAGACAAGCAGCAGCTATAGTAGGAGACTGTAGAATGACACTGAAGCATAATATAATAGTAGTAAAACCATTCGTACATTACAGCATATTGTGCTTCAACTGCATATTGTGCTGAAATGTGCCTTCTCCAGGGGAAACCTCTCTACTCCTTTGCCCCGCTTAACACAATTTTCAACTGTGCAACTGTTCCAGATAGCTTAATAAACCCTCAGACTCCAAGGTGTGGTTCCAGGGCTTTAATTGAAAATAAGAGAAGATATTCAGACTTATAATGGATTAGGCTGGGGTTGGGGCACACTAGTGAGGAGGTCTCTCCCTAGGCTTTCCGTAGTCTTCTACTTCCCTAGCCCAGGCATCCCTAAACCCCAGAGTGGCAACTACTAGATAACCCTTACTATCTAAAATCTTGCTAGTGTGAGGGCTTAAAAGTCGTAGTCCTCTCTATCTGGCTCACACCAGGGTCATTCTAAAGGGTTTCCTATCCTAACACCCCCCTCGTCAGATTATAGAACGCTGCCCTCTCAGTAGTGTGCCTTTGCAAGCTCCTTTGTCTTTCTCTACCCGCTCTATCAATGTCCTTTCCCTGATGTTCCTACTCTCCACTCTGCTCTACTCTTGCACTTTTCCCTCTTTTTCTAGTCTGCCTTTTCCGATCCCCACCAGATACGCTAATATGCCCTCTGATATTCAAGCTATCTCCTCTCTCCTTTCCTTTTTTTCTCCCCACTCCACTCTCCCCTTTCTCCGATACCATTGTTTCTCACTACCACCATCTTACTGGTCTTTCCTTGGCAGGTCTTTTACACTACTCCCTTCCTGTTACGGTCCACCCCACCCCTCCATTGGTCCAATGGTACTGCGCCTCTTCTGACCCTAGGCATCAATCGGTCTGCTCTTCCCCCTGGGGGGAAAAAGGGGGTTCACACTGCAAGTCTTTGTAAGTCCATTTAGGCATGCCTCCTTTTCTCAGCGATATTCGAATATGGCTCCGGGTAATTCGGTGCTTGCTCTGCTCTGCTCTGCCTTGTTAAAACGCTGCAGTGATTATAGTTGCTTCTGTAAGGCATGCAGATGCTTGGATTTGTGTGCTTTGGAGATGTTGTTGCCCCCAACCCCCCTCTGCCCTCTCCCCCCCCCCCCCCCCCCGGTCGTTTCAGGTCACTGCAGCCTCCTGTGTTGAATGGGCATGCTGGTATTAGTAGTTCTGAAATGAGACGAGAAAAACTCGGGACAGCATCAAATCAGTAAGGTATGGAGTGATTGACGGTGGCACCATATTAATTCAATACTGCACATTCAGGGGGACAAAGAATAGTGCCCTCCCACCTCCCTTGCCCCTTCTGGGGCAGGACTAGCTCAGGCAAAAACCCTGGTAGGCCTCCTGCCCCAGGCTGGGAGTCGTCGCTGTTCCTCCCTGATGGGGTCAACCCCCTGACCCTGTCACATCAACACACAACCTGTATATCCTACTCTGCCACATTAGCCCACCAACCCCATGCCGGTAGGCTCTACATGTATGATATAATGTATTATATGTAGGTACAATGGTCGCTTTTTAAATTCCTTTTACTAGTTTTGGAATCTATTCACTGTCCTGCCTTCGGTCCCTGTCCACTAACTCTCCAGTTAGTGTACTCTCCAGTTAATCCTCACCTCGTACCCTGTGCTCCAGTGCCTTCTTTCTCCTTGTTGTTTCAGACACCCTGTGCCCCCTCATGTCCGATCTTTTTCTCATCACATCATTAGAATTTCCTCCCCCAGAGTTAACAAAAATATAACCACTATCCCAGATTTCAACTCTGCCATAAACAATGTCTCCTCTCAGTGAAAGGGGGCCCTAGTAACCATATTTATTTATGTATTTAGTAAAGGGTTCTGATAATGCACACCTTTACCTATAGGCATAAGGCCGCTGCACAAAGTAAAAACACCACAAACGTATTTAACATAGCCAAAGCAAGTAAAAATACAATTCCAAAAAACAAAAAAAGGTTAAATAATATAAATATACTAATAAACCTCGAGAACCATACAACGCAAAATCGGAAAGTTGAATAACCCAATAAGGGACTGTGATCTTCTACAACTAAGTTCACAGCAATTTGCAAAATTCCAACAGCAAAGTAGTGAAGTACACATACCGAGACACATTAGAAAAGAGTTCCACAACCGCGGGACTGCCGCAGAGCCGGCTTCTCTAAATAATAAGGCTTGAGTAAATGTCCCAATATCCAGGCACCCGAAAGGTTTGCTGCGGGTGGTTTTACTTTACTGACACCTACTAGGACCAATTTCACAGCCAAATATACTTGTGTACTCTGACGAATCAAGAAAATGAGCCTCATTACAAGTTTGGCGGTAGCCTTGCCGGTAAAACCGGCAGGCTGCCGCAGAACTTGCACATTTTTCCGGAGCCTGGCAATGGGGAAATACAGGGCCATTAAAGCCCTGGCAGACCCTTATTTCCCCATGGCCAGGCGCCGGAATCATTTACTCCCCATTCCTATTTGGGTCCCATAGGACGCAATGTGAATGGGGAGGACGGTAGCACCGGCAACATTCAGAATGGTGCCGGTGCTACTGTCAGTGTCTGCTTGCGGGTGCCAGTATGACTGCCAGGTCAGACCTGGCGGGCGGGAAGGCACCCGCGAGCAGAACTTGTAGTTTGCCAGTCCGGTAACAACGGTACCAGCAAGCTTACCGGTACCGTTGTTACCGGATTGGCAAACTTGTAATGAGGCCCAATGTATCCCTTTTCCCCACAAGGGAGATCCACCTTTGTGAGGCTAGGGAGGTGAGCCAGCTCCGCCACACACTCCCTGGGGGACAAGGACTCTCATTCCTGTGAGGAACTCCCCAAGTCATACCTCATGGTGCATACATGGGAATATCAGATGCACAGAGCAGTATACAAATAAACATCCAAATAGAAATGTTTACATCGTGTCCGCGTCGTCCTTCTCACCCTCCACAGCACCCATGACAAGTGCCTTGAAAGCCAGGCAGCCTACCTTTAACTGAAATCTGAAAATCTAAGGTTAACCAGAGAAGTTGAAACACAATAGAAGCCACATGATCGAATTCACCTGCACCACTCCTGCTGCCGTGTGCAAACACATACGTAGCGCTATTGAATAATCGGGGTCATCGGGAAACTGGTTGTAACAAGCCTGTGCTAATGAGAGAAGAATCTAACATAAAACCTACATAAGGAACTGAAGACGCAAGAATTGAGATGCACAAGTAACATACCTATTGTAATCAAAGTTGCACATTTGACACCAAAGGTAAAGAGTGAATCAAGAAATCTCCAGAGGCAGTGGAGATCTGCCAAAAACAACAATGTTAGATATAATTATCTTTGCAAAAGAAGCTACTAGAAGGGGGCATCAAATTGCCCCCACATAACCCTATATCTCCTCTCCATATTTTGATATGAGCCTAGGTATAATGTCCATTATTTATATTGCCAGTCTGTGTGGTCCTAGTAATTGCATGTGGGAACCGCATCCGTTTACATTTCCATCGATCCTGTCCCCTCTGTGCATTTTTTTTATAGTTTCTAATAAGCGTGGACAAATTAGACCTGGGTTTACTTGTTCACCTTTTTTAGAAAATATTCGGAAAGGCCTTGCACCAGGTACTGGTCCTGCTTGGATGGATGCGTTTGCATGTATTCCTATGAAATCCGACAGCTTTTAGCTGCTGGCGGAATCCATAGGCATCGGATGCTTTTTTGGCAGCAGCAAAATCAGATGATGATGGAAAAGCATTCTGTTTTGCGTGGCAGCATGGAGGAGGGTGTTGGAATCTGTTATTAATAGCTGGGACCCTGCTTCACAATACAAAACACTGCATGCATTATAGAAAAAACATGCAGAAAACGTTTACACGTGTTTTTTTACGCATGTGTTTCATGTCCCAGCTCACTGAAAAGGAGCCCCTCAATGTATTCAACAATATTTTTGCCCCCTCCAATACTTGGATTATTACCGGCCCACAGACCAGTACTTATCCTGTACAGGGCCGTCTGCATGAAGTGCTCAGCTTCCTGTTGAATGAAGGCAAAAAATAAATACAATACGTGCATGTCTATATATGTGTGTATGTTTCGCACACTCTAAAAAAACCGACAATGACAATCAGGTTGAAAATAATCTGTATATGTGACAAAAATCTTACACGGTGGAGAGAAATTTGTTGCATTTCAAGATTGCTGCTTCTACGTAACTGAGGAGGAAAACAGAGTTAAGGAATAATGCATATCAAAGATTAGAAACTCAAGCACACAAAAAATACAACAGATTTAATAGTTTTCCAATCAAAAAAATGAAAGCGTACACGAATTAGAGTAGTTGCAGCTGTAGGTTTTCAATTCTCTCACAGTAAAAACTCAACTTACACGCCACATATTTAGTCGCACACTTAATTTATCACATCCATAGCGTAGTTGTGGGACAAAAGAAGACATTGTTCCCTTCAAAACATACGAAGCGCTACTTTGGTTGCTGTATGGCATTTTAAAAAACCTGGAGAAATCCTGTACACACTTGGTGCAGGGTATCCTAAATCGTCCTGCTGCACCCCAAATTTTCAACATTGATCAGTTTTTTTAAATAAAAAGTAACTGTAAAAAATGCTGCTGCCAAACAAATGCCACGGTCTCCAACCGTTTTGTATTCTACAAGAGATTTCCTAGACCAACTACAGCAAAAGAACATGTAGTTATCCTAGACGTCGTTACATACGACTTACAGCACAGACATTGGGACTAGCCGATTCCCCACTCTGCCCAACCCAAGACGACCCAAGACGACATACATGCATGAAGCAGTAATTAACATCTTGCCCATGCACCCTTGCATACTGGAATGAAACCGACAACCAGTGCACCCAGTTGCAAGGCTGGTTGCAGCAATGTGGGTAGCAGTCCATTGTGAATTGGAGGGAGATAATCAACTTTTTTTAAATCGCAGACTAAAACATACAACCCAAACAGTCATGGTGTTCAGCCTGTGCTGAATCTGTAGCTGAGAAGTTCTACCGACTGCGGTTTAAGCAAATTCCACTGCAGGCAAAGGTCTTGCAGGACTGTTAGATGAAGAGAGGCGAACCTAGGACTACTGAAAGCCGTGTTTATAAGGAAGTGCCACCAGCGAGGGATCACGAAAAGCAAGTCGAAATTCTTTCTTAGACATTCAAAACTAGTTGAGCAATCAATTAAAAGAATGGAGATCCTACTTACAAACCTAGCAGTATGAGGCATGGGGAGAACAAATCCTACAACCTCAGATGTGCCATGAAATAACAAGCACTAGCAATGTCAACAGTGTTGGCTTTTGTGTAGGCATGGAAAAGGCATTTACCAGGCACTGTCTTATTGGTATTTACTGCCCATCGATGGTAGCAGCTGCAAAATGGTCCTAGTGCCTGGGCATATAATAGAAGTGCCTGGCAAAAGTTGAATACTTATAGACAAGCCAAAACTGTTGTTTTTGCCAGTGCTTGTTTTTAACAGGACCTCAGTTAAGGACACGCATAGTGCCTATAAATCCAGTGGCTGAAGGCAGAACTGTTTAAGACATTTTTATTTCAGAAATAGCGGGCATGCCGCTCCAATGAAGTCATTACCTATCAGAAGATTGCTTTGAACAAACACTGGCAAGCACTTAAAAGTAAACAGTTTGACGTTAAGGCTTGATACCGATAACTCAAAGAGATTCCAGGACGATGGTTTTTGGGCGGAGTAGAGGCAGGAAGTAGATGGGAATGGCCTTAGGGATTATCATGGCTATGGGCATTCAATGGGTGAGTAAATAACCAAAACACACCTACAAGATTTGTGCCCCTTCTCATATTCCATTTCTCTTTAGCTGTATTCTAATTCAATAGATTCGGCTTATAGGTGGCACTTTAGCACCACCCAATAGCAAAAACGGCCCAATTATCTCATAACTTCGAAGGCTGTGCTTCAAAGCCATTGGAGTCAATACAATAAACATGGTATGCAGTGATATTATTGAACAGAAAACAACAAATGCGTGTTTAAAGGAACCCAAAACATTGGGAAAAAATAACGAATTAAAAAAAATATATACATATGTGGTTGGGAATGGGAATAGTAGTTTTTGGGTGTGGGAAAAGTATACAAAAGAGGGTGTTTGGAGGCAGCAACCCCCTCTCCTGACCCCCCAAACAACGAAAAACTATTTTTCTATAGATGTTTTGTGTTCGTTCAAAATTCATTCTTTGTTTTATAGTTCGATATAATCACATGTAACCAATAAAGAATCTCTGTTGTTTCTGCTCTCAAAACAAATGCTGAACGAAATCGTGACTTGCTGCCGGCCCTGGTCAACTAACCTTATGATCTTGTATCAGAAAGCAAGTGTAGCGTGAGTAGCTGAACTTACAGTGACAGGTGCCAATCCAAGCCCTACTTTATCAACATGCTCTAGCAAAGAACCTGCATTAATTATTTTCTGTCACAAAGTTTCAGTGTTGACCAGTAAACTCTTAGATTTGTATCTCAAAGTTATGTTATTGTACATTTGTATAGCGGCTTATATAAACATTGGCATGATCTCAAAGCAAAGGGATACAATCTCGGAACCAGCTCCCTTATTGAAGCAATCTTAAAGAACCAGTTCAAGCAGGTCTCCTTGGCAGTGTCGTTCACGTTCTCCAGCGTGAAATTATCTGCAATACACAAGAATATTTAAAAAAGATCTGTGAAATGCTTACCAAAAGTTTGAGGGCATCGTTATTAATGCTTTATTTTGTAAAAGGACACATCTTGCACCAGTATTTCAAGTTTGACATATTTCGAAACAAATGAATTTGTAGCAAACAAGGTAAAACTTCCACTCAGTTGAGCAACATTCCTTTTCTGTACAATACACGTATACACGTCAGGTATTTGCCACGTATGACATTACAAAGAACAAATGTAACAGATTACACTGACCACCAGAGGAGTGGATCTGGATGCCCGGCTGAGGTCACAGGGATTCTCGGTAGTGACAGCAGATCAGATATCCTGCATGGTGACCCCTTGGCTCAAAGATCACGATTCAGCAGAATGAGAGCGTGTTTTTTCAGAAAATGCCAATAAAATGATGAACAAAGAGAAGATGGAGGTTTTTTGTCTTGCATGAGCTAGGAACAAATGGTTTGCAGTTCTGAATTCGCAATTTTCCAAGCGTTCAGGTTGAATGGAAACAAATTTTTTTTTAAAATAGGCCTACCATCAATTTTGTGACAAGTAGGCAATGTTTCCCTTTTTTTTGTTAATAGGACATGCTTGAACGGAATGGAAGAGGAGGGTAGGAAAGCCCAATGGGAACACAGAAATGCTGCCGCTGGACTAGGGGATGGTCGACCCACATGGGAGACAGCCAAGTCCAGCAGCAGTCCCAGTGTGCCTTGGCAGGGTGCCCATCCCTCCCCGGTGGGAAAAGCTGTAACGCAGCCCAGCCAGAGCTTCACAACGGCCGGGGGTGCTGTCCCCCGGCCTTGGGCGCCTGTCTCCCATGTGAGTCGACTGTCCCCAAGCCCAGCGGCGCTCATGGTGCGCCCTGGCGGGGACCAGTCCCTTCCCGGAGGGAAAAGATGTAACGCATCATGGCTCGTGCTCTAGGGCGGCCAGGGGTGTTGCCCCTGGGCTTGGGCGCTGTGTCCCATGTGGGTCGACCATCCCGAGCCCAGCGTCAGTCCAAGGGAGCCCCCAGCAGGGTTGCCATCCTTCCGTGGCCTGGCCAGAGATCCAGGGCGGCTAGCGGTGCTTCGAATGGCACTGGCCAAACAGCCTCCCACCCCAAAAATCCTTTCCCCAGTGGCTTAGTGCTCCTTTCTGCTTCCCAGGGGTGGCCACATGGGGCCAGCGACTCAAATTGTGCCCCCCTCCCATGGAAGCAGAGAGGATCGTCCCCTCTGGGGGGATTCCTGTGAGGGCTGGCCCCCAGAGCCAGCCCACTAATGCCCCCAAAATTGCCACTCGACATGAAGTGTAATGTTTTGCTTTCCTTGGGGGCAAATCGGTGCAAAACACCACACATTTGCCCCCAAAGAAGGCAAAACAACATTATGCCATCTTGTTGGCATTTTTGGAGGCGGGGGGCTGTTTGGCCCGAGGAGAGTGGTCCCACCCTTTGGCCCGGTGTGGGTGCCCCTAACTCCCAAAATCATTTCCCTGGTGGTCTAGTGGTGATTGGAATGTTGTTTTGCCTACCTTCGGGGCAAATTGGTGTAAAACCGCACCAATTCGCCACCAAAGAAGGCAAAACAACAGTTTCCACTCTTGGTGCAATTTGTGGGGGTGGGGGGACCATTTGGCCCGCAGTGGGTTACCCACCCCCAAAATCAATACCCTGGTGGTCCAGTGGGGATTGCTAGTTGAGGATTGAACGATCCTCGACCAGCAATCTGCTTGTGTGAGGGCTCGATGGAAAGGGGAGAGTCTCCCCTTTATAATGAGCCCTTGTATAGCCAGATCGAGAAAATAATGGCCTTACAGGACGGAAATGCATCTCTGCTTAATTTACATGCAGAAGCCTTTTGGCTTCAGCATGTACATTTCATTTCCGTATGACGTCGGCGCACGTAGCGCATACCGACTGTCATCATAGCAACCCCTCCAACCTTCAGGCATGGATGGGAAAGTCCTAAAGTCCTCCCCTTCACGGTCGGGGAGAGCAGCGCAGCAGCAGGGGGGAGCGATCCACCCCCCACCCCAGTGGTGAGTAGTGCGAAGGACGAGCTATCTCATCCTCTGCACTGTGAACATAGTGTGGAGGACAAGGTAGCTCGTCTTCCAAACTTAAGGGGTAAAGTAGTCTGAATAAGTGTCAGTTTGTAAGGATTGTAGAAGTGAAGAACAAGAGAGGTAAAGTTATTAGAAGATCCACTTCCAATTCCAACACCTTAGGGCAATCCCAGGGGCTGAGGGTACTTGACCAGAACTACACTGATCACGGTAAGGCCATAGAGAGGTATGGTAAGGACTTTATGCCCATTAAAACCTATGGTGTTGGGTAGGGTTTGGGGAAGAAAAAGGTATGTTAACTCACCCTCTGGACTCCCATTCGTTCAGGGACCCCTTCAGAGACTCTTGAATTCGCTGAGCTCCTGTGCTACGTGTCTTTGTTCCGTTGGAGGGGGTCTAGGAGTCACTCGTACAGAGGTCACTTTTGACATCAGGATTTAGGTCCAGCTAGTCAGCTGTTCTGCGCTCTGGCGATATGGTTCCTGGCATGATGAATAAAGGACCACTACATTTCTGATGCCCTCAGAGGAACGTAGGAAATAATTCAGGTGGAAATCAACAACAGCCACCACAATCAAACGGCAGAGATCGACCTGTGTGGCGGAAACAAAGAAGCTGGTCTTGTAAAGCGCCTCTGTCAAGCTGAAGAGCTGAAATCTCAAGGGGAGGCCTCTTCTTTCACATGTCAGAGGGTCTGCAGAGTCTCAAGTCTGAACTAGGGACAACAACTGATGCAGCGAGGTAGCCCAAGTGAAAGTTGGTCAGCTCACAGGATGGTACAGGGACAATTCTGAAGGCTTTCATGGGCAGGATCCTCAAGCAGAGGCCGAAGCACCAATGAAGGGCATCTGGAGATCAGCAAAGGAGCAGGGCTTCACAGGGATGGTTGAAGAAGACATGCTGGATGGCTGCAACAAGAAGCTCCGGATATTCAGACGGATGTTCCTCTTCGAAGGGGTCTTCGCCGCAATGACGATCTGAAGAATGGCAGCAGCAGTCCTCCTTTTATGCTAAATTTAAGGTAAGTCCTCCCCCAAACTCACCAATGGTAAAGATCTGCACCATTCAAACTAAAAAGAGTCTGTCCAATCATGGACATCCTCCGGCCACCACATCTGCCCAGCAATAGGCAGCAATAGGCACACTTCGCCAGGGATGTGGACCGGGACCATATATTCCCACCCCTCAATCAGGCTACAAACACTTTTGCCGCTTTGCTCAGAAAAGCTGAGGCTTTGCCCAGAAACAGCTTACCATTCATGGCAAATCCGGCCCAAGGGGTCAGGAAAAAGGCAAAAGACAAGATGGTCAAAGGACAAGGTGCAATGTTGTGGCACTGTCATTTTAGAGTATTTATGTACTCTAAAAGGCATAACGTGCACCTGAGAATGTGAAAAAGCATGGTAATAAAACATCATCTGTTAACAGCCCATCCTGGACACATCTTGCAAGTAACCATGAAGTTACTGTGACAAACCTCGTAACCCAGCCTTGTCACGAGAAGATGGTAACCTGTGTCAGCCGGGGGTGGAAGGCCTACCAGGGTGCCAGCCAGAGTCACCTCCGACCCCAGAGATGGACAGTGGCAGCAGAGAGAGCTCCAATCCCTGCCCCCCCCCCCCCCAACTGTGACAAAATGCTTGTATGGAGACTTATCTCTTAGCATGCCTCTTGACAAAGATGCTCACCAGTGTTTCTCTTATTCTTGCAGATTTAAAGAGATGCCGGATTGCCTGCCTGCCCACCACAAAAGAGCCAAAGAAATACCCAGATAGCCACCACACACATCAGAAACCATCCAGCACTACGAATCAACTTCCACACCAAGAAGCGTCAGCAGTACAGAGTCACCCAGAGAACATGCAGTCTCAAGCATATACAGCAGTCACGAGACAGCGCAGTCCCACCAGGACACACCAGTGGGGGTCTGGACTTTCAACATGATCCACTAAACCAGCAGGGACACTGGTGAAAACATACCGACACAGTCAAGGAGACTGGATCCCGAAACACAAACTATTACCGGGTGAGGTCAGAGGGAGGAGGCGCGTGAAAGATGAAAAAGAGACCAGCAGGATGAAGTAAAGGGAAGCAGCTTGTGGAGGAGATTGTTGGAACAGGTGAGGTATTGATTTCGGCTTGATAGTGGTTCTGCAGATTTAGTGTACATAGTGTGCAATGGAAAGTGAATAGAAGAAGTTAGTGCAAGGAGTGAATGTGAAGTGAAAGATACTGGATGAAAGGTGAGTTATTGTGTAGTAAAGAGGGAGGAAGAGTGTAGTAGTGGGAGTAGGGGAAATTGTGGGTGGGGGAGTAATAGTGGGTAGAGGAGTATAGTAGTGAGCGGACGAGGGTAGTAGTGGGAGAAGCAGTGTGGATGCAAGAAAAAGAGCGTAGTAGTGGGAAAAGGAGTGCAGCAATAGATGGAGGACTGTAGTAGTGAGCAAACACGTTTAGCAGTGAGCATAGGGGTGTAGTAGTAGGCAGAGGAGTGCAGTAGTGGCCGAGAAGTGTAGTAGAAGGGCAGTAGTAGACAGATCAGTGGAGAGTGGAAGGAGTGTTTACATTAAAAGGAGTAGGCAGCAAGAAACATAAGAGGGATGAATAATTGGAGAAGAGTAGTGGAATAGAGGTGATTGGGCGTGAGTGATCTAGCCTGAGTTGAACCAAGCAGGTGCAAAGCATTTTCCAACCTCCTGGTAGAACACAAACCTGTGGTTAAGTGGGGAAAGATATGAAGTCCCAGAGGGAGATAAGACATCCTGCATTTTGGGAAGTCATATTTAGTAGAAGTGAAGATCTTAGACAGTAGAGGTGAACAATCACTGCCCGTGGGCTACGGACGCCTGAGCTAGGAAGCCGTTATTGAGAGAATATCAAAAGATGGCAGAAGAGTTTGAATAGAGGTTGGAGAACATTGAGGAGAAGTAGGAAAAACACTTGTAGACAGATCAGGTGGACCCTGTTGACCCTAGGAAGGTGTTACATGTCATATGAAGAACAAGCATGCATCAAAGTTGTTACACAAGGATCATAGAGGCGTACGTAGGGGCTGCAGACCCTCAATGGAAGGCACAAGCATGTCTAGGGAGCTCAGCATCGAGGGAGTAATAGAACAGCACCTGTGTGGCTTTATCTAGCTTTGGTAGGTCAGCTTCTGGAAGAATCCGAGACATCCATTTAAGTCAAAGAGAAGTCAACCCCAATAGGCCCAGCATACCATAGAACAAACATTCCAGCTCTACCTCACACTCCTTGAGGAGAGCCAACAAAGTACACAAGTGTGGGGTGGATACATCTAGAGACACCGAAGAGAAGGGTGCAGGAAACCCTCAAGACCAGAGGCACTCAGTAGAAGCGTTCAGGAAAACCTTGAGTCTAGAGACATTAGAAAAAAGGGTGTGTGAAACCATAAAGAACCATGGAAGAAGAGTGTAGGAATCCCTTTAATCCGAGTGTCTAGCTTTCTGTTTTTCTAGTTAACTTATAAGCGAAGGTCCTGCTCAGATTCACTAAGAACCACAAGCACTTTATATTAATGATCACAACAATTTTAGTTGGTGAGTTGGTGCAACACCATCCCACTTATTATTTTGGCCATCTTATATTAAATTAATAATGGTTGTGTTGAGCTATCCCTTGATAGTGCGCCGAAAAATAATGGAATGGCAAGTAGTGATGATTAATCAATTCCTGTTTATTTTTGTGATGTTAGAGCCTTTGTGGATGACACGTGTTTCGGCAGAGCTGCCTTTATCGAATCCAGGCTATATAGATAGCTCATAAGTCACTGCATAATGCATAAAGGTGCTGAAGTTCACAGGGATGAATCCCTCCTGATACAAAGAAGTCCTCCGTGGACTTCTTTGTATCAGGAGGGATTCATCCCTGTGAACTTCAGCACCTTTATGCATTATGCAGTGACTTATGAGCTATCTATATAGCCTGGATTCGATAAAGGCAGCTCTGCCGAAACACGTGTCATCCACAAAGGCTCTAACATCACAAAAATAAACAGGAATTGATTAATCATCACTACTTGCCATTCCATTATTTTTCGGCGCACTATCAAGGGATAGCTCAACACAACCATTATATATTGTCACAAACGGAGTGGAGGGACTCTAAGTCTCCGTAGTAGCTAAACCTGGTGCGACGCAAGATCTTTAACATCACCTCAACTCTCATGGACAAACCCTTTTAATTTAACGGGGCGCGTAGGTACTGCAGCAGGTGTCATCACAAACAGTCCCTCACCAAGAATGTTATATTAAATTAACTCTATAAAATGTCTAATATGTTTTTGGTCTTACTGGTCAGTTGATCCCTCTCACCTACATGAAAGTCCCCAAAACCTTTTCTGGTTTCATGTTTTTTTCCAAATATTTTTAATCGACTAGCGGAACATCTAATGAAGTTTCCCAGTCATTGCAACCCTTTTTTTGATATGCTACCTTTTGTAGCGCACATGGTTACTAGAGCAAGAGTGCTTTTGAAGGACCCCATTTTGGTCCGAAGGTGATACAATCACCCTGAAAACTTGTTGTGGAGCATGTCAGTGGTCGTTGTACTTTTATTTCGACTGTAACAGGTATATTGCCATGTTTACTGCAACAGTAGTAGCCACATGCGCCTATACGGTAACCATCAGTTACCAAAGTATCTTTTTATTTTTAGGTCAGACCCTCTGCCATTTTGTTCTTTGGCATTTCTTTGTCTAAGAGAACCAAGGGCAAGGCCAAAATGGTTGATTTGCTAACAAAGGCAGCCTCAATTTAGTTTTAGACAAGTGCAAATTGGTTCAAAGTCCCCCCCAGCCATCCCAATCTGCATCCTTTTACGGAGTGCCAGGGTGTTTTATGTTTTTTCTGACCAGCTTAGATTGGTTAGCCATTACAAGCCTTTGTGTGCAGTATACTGTGTGGCTGGTGGGCTGGTTAAGGCTATCCTCTGAGTGAATGTGTTTTTATCACCCAGAGACACTGCATTCCCCAGATCCATTCCTGCACTAACCTGAAGACTGCTGAGGAGATGTAGCAGCTGCTGAATATCCTGTTGGCATTACTATGTCCTGGTCCTTTGTCCTTGCATTACTGATCTCCTTAGCTGGTGACACTTCCTGCATGGCTTTTTTTTTGTTAGTTTTTTTTTTTTTTTTTTTACTTCTTACAAACTTCTTTTCTGGATTCACTGGCTGTTCTTCCGGGATTAATCACCCGCAGGTGCTGTACCACTGATAAGAGAAGTCGGTGGAAAGTGGATTGCAGTCTCAGTGCTTCCGCTCCTTGCTGCTGACCTCTGAAAAAACAAAGACTTTTTTTTCTATCTACTTTTGCATTTGAAGGCCTGTCCCCAGTCATCCCACGAAGCGGGCGCATAGTGGCTGGAAAGTGGATTGCAGTCTGCAGTCCGCGAGACGAGGGGCTTGGTGAGGGCTGCCTTCTCTGTAGTCTATGGCAGCATAACATAGTGAGTATCATTCTGGCTACATTTTATTAAGCCTCATATGCCCCATAAATTGTATTGCCAAGATGCGTCTGTATTTCAACAGAGTTACTGTGAAACAGATTTTGTGCGCTCTAAGCCCTTGACTCATAGTGATGCATAGTAGCGTCTGTGAAGCTGTACCTGGAAGCTTGAGCCGTGTAGTCCAAGGAAGGCTCCTGCCTCTTACCCACTTAAATGAACTGTGTCCTGGACTTTGATCAGACGAGACACTCTGGAGACTGTTTAGGATCCCCTGCTCTAGGTGTGATGGAACCGCACCCAACAAACACTTGTGCAGTGAACACACAGAGCACTGTAAGCCTGCAACAAGCTGGCACTCCTCTACCTCAGATACCACACAAAAGTATGAATATTGAAAGTAGACTTAAAAGTACAATCCCTCCCCAAACAATGCCTATGAACGCACAAGTTAATGTTGAGGCACATCTAGAAGAAGAGCACACGCCCAATGGTGCAGTTCAACCAGCAGCATCGGCCCCTTTGAGTTCTGCTGCATTGTCATTTACCGACTAGGTTTTTCCTAGTTCCAATAACTCTAATCATTTAACTGGTCCTGTGATAAACTCCCCTACAAAGGACCAAACGTTACCACAACAGCTTATCCCATGTCAGGATCAGAATGGGACTGTTAAAAACAACACAACACCACAAAAACGCAACAAACATCCTCCAAACTGACCCAAGCATCAACTAACAACAAAAATGTCAGAAGCGCTCTTGGACACCTACAGAAGTCATTACTAACAAAAAGAAGCAAGTCAACATCTAACTTGCCAAGTATAAGATGGCATTTTAAGCAGGCAAAATCTTTGACAGGGAATGCCCCACATCAAACCCAAGACTTGGGGAAAAAGTGAGCAAGCCTGCGCCGTTTCTCAAATTGATTCACCCAATCGGGGCGCAAGGTTCCCATTGTGGAATCAATTGTCTGACGCTGAATTACTATCCTATGGCGACACCGCCTCACATAATTTGGAAGGAAATAAATTGATACATACACATATGGATCAGAGAGAGAGACCAGTCAAACCACATGCGAATCTTGGCCCGACACACTCGTCTGGGCATCCTAATAAAGGTCCAATAAAATATACTCCAACGACTATAAAAACTAACTTGAACTAAGTGGACCCAAACCTTAACAATCAAACAAAGGACAACCATGCACTAATGTTAGAAGCTGAGGGGCCACAAGCAGAACGGGAACCACTGTACAAGGAATCCCTGCTCTCCAACCCTCAAAGCAACCTGACCGATAGCCTCGTATCGGCTGCCATGACTAAAGGTCTATCGGCCTCAGCTGTCAATCCTGAGAGCGATGCTCAAAACACTGGAAATACTCCAGACATGTCACAAGTGACAACCCTCGAAGAACTTGAACTGAGGAAAGAAGACCTCCTCTGAGACGAATCTGGTTACAGAGATCAGGTCCCAGTCGCATCCCAACTGCGACTACCCCAGTGACCAACAGGAACCATGGGCAAAACATCAACGTGATCCCTTCTACAACAGAAACAAGAAGCTTTAATATAGACACAGACTCTATAGACACAGACTCTGACCTTGACACACGAAGAGGAGCAAAAGGGGACAAGAAGACGAAACACGAAAGCTCGTCTGAAACAAATAAATTCATCATCAATTAAGAAAAAAGAAGAGGCAAGCTCTATACAGATTGTGCACCTTCAGGCAAACAACATTTCAGCAGTCACCATTACACTGGCCCCTTATTTGAAATTATATGAGAGCCTACTAGAGATGCAGACAACCAGACGACCCCGACTGCCTTAATGAACTCTTAAGTTGATTCAGTTAGAATCCTTCATAGAAGCAGTCAGAGAAAGACGAATCAAAGATAAACAACTGGATGGAGCAATGTTAAAATCATTAATCAAAATTGTTGAAAAGGTGAGAATGGACAAACAGGCGCCTAAAGGCAGAAGGCAAGACACAGTAACCGAGCCTACACAAACTGATGCCCCATGCAGTTCTCCGTCCCTACTCGAGGAAAGGGAACAAGTCCTCGAGGCGTCTAACAGAGTTCCCTAGTCAATCAAGTCAACCTGACGCCTTGAGCCGCATACAACGCGGCTTCAAAGAAGAGATTCCAAAAGTGAAGTGTCCTCAAGGGACCTTGACCAGGTAGACATTGGGCCTCATTACGAGTCTGGCGGTAACCGAGGTGGTAAAACCGCCTCGTTACTGCCGGACTCGTATTACCATTCCGCCTCCGTGTCTCCCGGAAATACCAGGGCATTATGACCCTGGTGTCCCGTGAATTCTGGTGGCGGAATTCGGTAAATCCCCATTCCCACAATGGGAATGGAGAAGTGGAAACACTGGCACCATCTCGTGATGGTGCTGGTGTTTCCACGTCCGCCTGCAGACGGGCGGTGTTAAACCCGCCAGGTCAGACCTGGCGGGAACAGCACCTCCCACCTGCAGGACTCAGGATCCGGCGGTCCGGAATTAACAGTGGCGGCGGGTTTACCACCACTGTTATTTCCAGATTGCCCGACCTGTAATGAGGCCCATTGGCTCAACCTATCCCATATTTACCGCCAAACAACAAGATCCTGTGGAAAGAAAGCAGTTAAATGTCTACCCCACAAGAAAAAAAAAATCTAAAAACGTACCACTCCCCAGGAATTATAATAGGACGACATGTACAAGAAGCTTTGTGAAGCAACAGGACCTGGAGTTGCAAGAAGTTCCAGGAACATCTGGAAGAGATAAAAACTGCTAAACACATCATACCACCGAAGCAACACTCTGAGAAAACAGTTTAGAATGAACTGGTCACTAGTGACAACGAACACCTTGATCATATTCTGATGGAAATGTCCACGTATGAAGAAGATCAAGCCGATGTACCCAACAACTGTGATCTCTACGAAGTAGCAACATCCTAGGTAGAAGAACACGATGTTGACTTATCTTCATTATCCTCGCCGTTCTTAACGTTAGAACAAAAACGGAACCATAATAACAGCAGGGTGAATAAGCTGACGTTGTTGAACAATCTGCTTGCCAAGATGATCAGAAACTCTGCATCCGGCAGACATAACAAAAGAGTCCACTTTGAAACCCATAATTTGAAAGATAATGGGAGGCACATCACAAGTAAGCCAACTTCAAGAACTCATGTGTCACCACCTTCGATAGCAAATGTAGTGATCCTAGAATGTGTCTTGTGAGCGGAGGATAGCCTCATCCTTAACCGACATAACATCATGTGTCTGATACATCATATCGCAAAGCTGAGAATCATCCAATCTAGCGGCATCAAAATCATCGCCTTCTTCAACGAACAAGAAAACAATAGGGTGATGCTTCACATGGCCTCTGCCGTTTTGCCTACATTAATAATGGAAACCTGTGATGATCTTCGATCACTTGGTTTTGATGCTAAATAGCACGAACAAAACAATCGAGAGAGAGGCAGATGCCGACCGAGCCATTACTCAAACACAAGCAACCTACAGAGATTGGTTCCTGGATCGTGCAAGGCTTCCAACATCTTAAACAAGGCCTACCATCTTTTCTAACTTCGGTAAAAATTCTATGCCTGCAAGAATCATGACTGGTGGAAACCCCCCTTTTGGATGGCTTCACAACGTACCATGATAAAGCCCTGAAGGGCTCTGCAGGAAGACCATCAGCAGGATTAAGTATTTTTGTGGAAAATCCCCCAAATGAACAAGTTACTTCTTACCTTGTAACGTTCTTTCGATGGGATGTTCCTCCGACGTATTCCTTATCTTAGATATCTCTTTCCAGCTTTCCTGGCATCGGAAATGTCTTCTCTCTAGAGGGCGCTGCGCGTCGACGTCCGCCGAGTCGATGTCCCTCGACAGCCGCCGTGTCGAAGTCATCCTGCCTATAAAGGCCGCGCGCAGCGTCCGTTGCTCAGTTCCGTTTTGTAGCCCACAATAATTCTTTCTGGACTAGACTAATCACCCTGAAGGAACGTAAGCTGCAACAACAAGGTAAGTAGTAATTCTGCGGGGATGGATGGGAGGGTCGATAAGGAATACGTCAGAGGAACATCCCATCGAAAGAACGTTACAAGGTAAGAAGTAACTTGTTCTTCGAAGGGATTGTGTCCTCCGACGTATTCCTCATCTTAGATAGGCTCCCATAGCAGTATTCTGTTATTGGAGGTGGGAGTACTGACTTCATGCTTCCTCTTATTGATGAAAAGAGTGCAATACTGCCCTTCCAAACCTAGTCTCTTGACTGGAGGAGGAATCCAAGTTGTAAAACCGTGTAAAGGTATGGACGGACGACCATGTGGCAGCCGCACATATGTCTCTAACCGGCACTCCTCTTTTGAGGGCCGATGAAGCTGCGATACCTCTGGTCGAATGAGCCCTAAGATTTTGAGGGGGCTCTTTTCCTGCCAGTTTATAACATTCCAAAATGGCTAAAATGATCCATCTGGAAATGGTCTGCTTAGTTATCGGTAACCCCAGCTTGTGACCTGCGTAGCCTACAAACAGCTGGTCTGCTTGTCTTATCCTAGCAAGTCTACTAATGTAAAAACTTAAAGCCCTTCTTGGGTCCAGCCTGTGTAACCTCTCTTCCTCTTTCCCCGGATGGGGAGGAGGATAGAAAGATGGAAGGATAGTCTTCTGAGTGATATGAAATTCAGAAACCACCTTTGGGAGGAAATTAGGCTTCACTTGCAGAACAACTTTGTCTTTGTGAAAGATTATATGAGGGGGTTTACAAGAAAGAGCTTGTAACTCGCTCACCCTTCTAGCAGATGTAAGTGCTACTAATAAAACAGTCTTAAGGGTAAGAAATCTTAACGAACAAGAGTGGAGTGGTTCGAAAGGTGTGCCCATCAGGAAAGTTAGGACTAAGTTTAAATCCCATAGGGGAACCTGGAATGGTCTTGGGGGATAAACGTTAGTTAACCCCTTTAGAAACTGTATTACCAAGGGTAACTTGAAATACTTGAACTTGAAATAGGATGGTTCTTCCGCCGTGCGCTTAAAGATGGATAGCGCTGCGAGATAGCCCTTGATGGTGCCAACTCGCTAAATAAAGTAGGAATGACAAAACCATTGGTGTACCACATGAAAAGGGATCGATATTCTTTTCTCTACACCAGCTGCAAAATCTGTTCCAACGGCAGCGGTATAAAGATTTTGTTGCTGTCCTTCTTGCCGAAAGCAACACCTCCATAACATCATCAGGGAGGTCCCAATCCTTGTACCTCAGCCTTTCAGAAGCCAAGCGTGAAGGTTGAGGGTTTTGATGTCTGGATGGAGAACCTGACCTCCCTTCTGTGAGAGCAGATTCTCTCTGAGTGGAAGTCGAATTGGAGGGCAGATGGACAAGTCTAGAAGGTCCGGGTACCACGTTCTCCTGGCCCAATCCGGGGCAATTAGGATCATGGTTTTCCAGAATCTTCTCAACCTCCTGATTATTTGAGGAATGACAGGGACCGGTGGAAACGCGTACAGAAGCGGAAACTCCCAGTCCACTATGAACGCATCTCCCAGAGCTCCTCTCGGGGGAAATTCCCTTGAACAGAACAGATCGCACTTCCTGTTGACACTGGTGGCGAACAGATCCACCTGAGGGGTTCCCCAAAGGGTGAAGATCTCTTGAAGGACTTCCTGAGCTAGTTCCCACTCGTGGGAGACTGCTCTGCCTGCTCAGAGCGTCCGCTGTCAAGTTCTTCTCTCCGGCTAGGTGAACTGGCGATAGAGAGATTCCTTCTTGGATTGCCCAAAACCAGAGCTGCATCGCCTCTCTGCACAGAGGTAGTGATCCTACGCCTCCTCTTTTGTTGAGGTAATGCATGGCCACTGTGAAGTGTCTTTATCAGGACATTCTTTCCTTGTACAGATGGCAGAAAAGCCTTCAGCGCAAGTCTGATGGCCCTCAGCTCTAACAGGTTGATATGTAGTCTGGACTCCGATGGAGACCAACAACCGCTGATGGTCAAGTCGTTGGCGTGGGCTCCCCACCCCATGAGTGAGGCATCCGTGACTACTGTTATCTCCGGCCAGGGTTGCCAAAACTGCTCTCCTTTCAGAATGTTCTCCTGACAGGCCCACCACTGAAGGTCTCGAGCCACCCTGTCGGGAACCTGAAGAAGATCTGTCATTCTCCCTGAGAATTGTGACCACTGAGTTCTCAGTGCTCACTGGAGGGATCTCATTCTCAGGCGAGCCTCTGGCACTAGGAAAATGCAGGATGCCATGAGGCCTAGCAACCTCAAAAAGTCGAAGGCTGGGAGACGTTGGGCATTTTGAAACATGGTAACCATAAGTAGAATATCTTGAGCCCTCACCTCTGGTGGCCAGGCTTTTCCCAGGGAAGTGTCCAGGATCGCTCCGATGAACTGGAGTCTCTGCGATGGTATCATTTGTGACTTCTTTAAATTGAGGGAGAAGCCCAGTCTGTGAAGGGAGTGGCAAACATGATCTAGTTGGATCTGAGCTTGTTCCGAAGATACAGCTCTGATCAACCAATCGTCCAGGTAGGGGTAGACGTGAATCCCTTCCCTCCTTAGACTTGCAGCCACTACCGACATTAACTTGGTGAAGACCCTCGTGGCAAATGGCAGCACTCGAAATTGATAATGAGAGTTGCCAATTGCGAACCTCAGATATTTCCTGTGTTTGAGATGGATTGGCACATGGAAATAAGCGTCCTGAAGGTCCAGAGATACCAACCAGTCCTGGAACTGAAGGGCCTGAAGGATCAGAGAAAGAGTTACCATCTTGAATTTGTCTTTCCTGAGGAATTTGTTCAATTCTCGCAAGTCCAAGATGGGTCTCAGTCCTCTGTGTTTCTTTGGAATGAGAAAGTAAGGGGAGTACCAGCCCTTGTTCCTCTCCGCTACAGGTACCGGTTCTATGGCACCTTTCTCTACCAGGTCTAAAATTTCCTGCAAGAGGAGCGGATCTGGAGCTTTTTGAGAGCTGATCCCCGGTGGATGACTCTGAGGTATGCGTAGGAGAGGCAGGCAGTAACCTTGTGCAACTGTCTCCAATGCCCAAGCATCTGACGTGATAGCCTGCCATTCCGCCAGATGTTGAGTTAACCTGCCTCCTACAGGTGTCTTGTGAGGGAAGTCCTCAGAGTGGTTTTGGGGCGGCTGATGCAGATGCCGATGGTAAAGAGGCACCTGCTGTTGCTGCGGCTTTTGAATATCTACCCCGTCCACCTCGTGTAGTTCTTCTTTGTCCCCTTTGAGCCGGTGGTCCTTCACCTCTTCCGAATGCGGAGTAGAAGCGAAAGGACTTGCCTCTCGCAGAGGTTCCTGTGGGACGAAAAGGTGTCTGACGGATTGCAGCGCCTAGGGATTTTGCTGCTGCCTTTGATGTTTGCAGTTTTTCTAAACTGTCATCCGCCTTTTTCCCAAACAAAGAAGAGCCATCAAATGGCATGTTCAAGAGCCTAGCTTGCACATCTGGGGCAAAACCAGACTTTCTCAACCAAGCAAATCTCCTGGTTGTTGTACTTGCTGCCATTGCTCTGCTGATACTGTCAGCCGAATCAATGCCCGTCTGGAGGGATTCGCACATAGCGTCTTTACCGTCCTTTATGATTTTTAGGAATGCCTCCCTTTCTTCTCCCTCCGGGATGCAGTCAGCCGCCTTAGAAGCACACTCCCAAAGTGTATGGCTAAATCTAGCAAGGGTGCAAGTAGCATTAATAGATTTTAACGCCATGCTACATGCCGAAAAGACTTTCTTAGCCATAGCATCATATTTTTTATCGTCCCTGTCCTGTGGGACGGTAGGGTAAGCAGTCTTGATGTCAGTAGAAGATGCTGCCTGTACCCCCAGACTTTCTGGGGATGGGTGTTTGGACAAAAACTCCGGGTCTGCAGAAGATACCCTGTATTTAGTAGACAGTTTTTTTATTTACTGCCGGGACGACATCTGGGGTTTCCCAGTTCGTCATGATTTTCCTTTGAAGAGCTTTATGAAAAGATACTACAGGATCCTCCTGTGGACCTTTATCAAGAATATCCGTGAGGTCATCCTGTTGGAAAGCCTGTGGAGGTGTTGACCAACCCATAAATTCTGTGATCCTGGCCATTAGGGCTCTATAAGGGGTTTCAGCATGCTCCCCCGGGTCTGGCCTAGCGAACTCCACCTCTGGGGAAGTGTCTAAACCACTTGCCTCATGTAAGGAATCATGGAGTTCCTTTAATCTGCGTTCCTCTGAGGATAACTCCTCTTGAACTGGGGTTGCAGATCCCTGCAACTCAAATGTCTCTTCTTGGTCAGATAGTTCTCCCTCCTCCATAATTGAGGACATTGTTCTCAATTGGTCTGAACTCACAAAGGGTGTGAAACCCATCTCCAAGGCAGAGGGTGCCAAACTTGTTGTAATCGGCCTCGAAAACGTCGAAGGCTTCGAACGTGGTGTCGAAAACAAAGGCGGAGGCCTCGAGGTCCTCGATAGAATTGGAATTCTGCTTGAGGATGTCGACAATCTCGACGACATCGTCATCGAAGACCTGGGAATAGCCACTGGGTGCGCCGCAACCGTGACTTTCCTTGGCGTCAACGCCGGTGTTGAGGATGGCGTGGAGTCGACAGACCCGTGTGTCGAAGGTCCCTTCGACAACGGCGTCGAAGACACCGTCCTCGGCGTCAACGGCGTCGACGGAACCTTCGAAGAAGGATTCGAGGTCTTTGCTTTACTCAAGGGTTCGTGACGGGCTCGAGAAGCTTCCTTCACCGGGTACTGCGACTCGCAGCATTTTGGACCTTCGGGTCTTTCGACCAGAGCATCGCTCTCGGCAGTCTTCGAGGGGGTCGAGGCCGCTTTCTCGAAGACGCTCATCATATTTTTTCGGAATTCCTCCCATTCAGCCCGGGAACTATGTTTCGTGGGGCAAGGGATTCTCTTAGGTGAAACAGAGGAAGAGGAGGACGAAGAAGGGGATCTTCGACGTCTCCTCTTCGAGTACTTCGATCTCAAGGAGTGATGGGACCCGCTTCGAGACCTGGAGCGCGAATGGTGACGAGGAGACGAATGTCTCGACTTCGTCGAGGAAGAAGAAGCTTTAGAAGTCTTACCTTTTTCCAGCTTCCCCCTACGCTCCTTCAGGGCATTAGCTGTCATGGACATACAGTCCTCGCACTCCGAACAATGGTGTTCAGCTCCCAAACACCACAGACAAACTCTGTGAGGGTCAGTCAGCGACATCTTTTTTCCACAGTCTCTGCATTTTTTAAAGCCGGGCCGAGGGGTCGTCGGTTCAGACGAGGAAGCCATCGAGTATGGATCGAATATCTCGAGGAAATAGGAATAATTCTATACGAAACTGAGCAACGATATTCCGAGGCACTGAGTAAGCGCGGAAAAACGGAACTGAGCAACGGACGCTGCGCGCGGCCTTTATAGGCTGGATGAAGTCGATACGTCGGCTGTCGAGGGACATCGACTCGGCGGACGTCGACGCGCACCGCCCTCTAGAGAGAAAACATTTCCGAGGCCAGCAAAGCTGGAAAGAGATATCTAAGATAAGGAATATGTCGGAGGACACAATCCCTTCGAAATTGTAGTTATAAAAGTAGTTCAACCAACTCAGTTTATTCAGGTTTTAATTATGAACCTTGCGACTTGTGGAAACAGAGTCTTCTGTAAGCTTCTTGTGCTGTTTAATCTATACTGGAATCCTAGCAACGCCGCCTGCGGATACTTTATGGATGATGTCACGAATCAGATCGATGAAATCTACGCAATCTACAAAAGAACCAATATTTACATTTGCAGAGACTTGAATATAGATTGCTTACAAGAATTCATCGAGAACAGCTAAGAAACACGCTCGCGTTAATCAGTGGATAAATGCAATGGGCGCGAGACATTTCCACATGTTGAATGGAAACATTTTGGGTGACATCCCATGTGCAAAAACCCGGAAAGACTGACCTTCCGTAAGCCACACTGGACTAATTTTATGTTTTTTCTAATCTCCTAGGCCAAGTAACATCTATGAAGGTGGTTTGAACTATGGCGAGCGACCATGAACCTATTATTCTAGCATGCTTAATGCGTGACAGCAAATATCTGGCCTCAGTCGATTGAACGTGACTGCATATCTACTCGAGTCCGACTGAACATACACGACCCGAACAAACTGCCGGAAAATTTTAATATTTGGTTACAAAGCGAGGAATGAAGTACACATTACACACAAGTACTAGCTGCCTGTAAGAACGCAAAGAAAAAAGGAACAAATACTATTTTTCCCCGAAAGCATAGACACGATTAACAGCTAACTGATCAAAGACACATCATGCGCAAGGACGCTCGAGAATTGCGTCATGCCCCTATCATGATAAAGAGTGATTACATCAGAAAAAGGAGACGAAAATACCGAAACTGGGTCCGCGCCCATAATGCTGCAATGCTCCAGAAAGATGCAGAAAAGATGTCTGCAATGGGGGAAAAGAACAGCAGAAACATGTGGCAATTGTTGAATGGAAGAAGTCGATCCACCAGTAAAGGACTCTCAAATCCTATTCTGGAACAGACTTGGATAGTACACTTCACATCTCTATACAACAACATTCCTGAAAAACCATCTACGCAAATCATGAAGCCTATTACCATTGTGAAAACTCACCTTCGACATACAGGACATTTTAATAATTATAAGAAATGTGAGCAAATCCAGGGCTCCTGGTCCCGACGGGCTGACCAATGCACCATAAGAGCAGCCCCTGAGAAATGGGTGCAATTTAGTTGCATGCTACTTGCAAGAATTTCCCTACAAGGGAAAGTGCCGGACTCTTGAAAAAAAGAGTGTCATTATTACAGTATTTAAGAAGGGAGACTGCATGAACCCTCCAAATTATAGGCCCATCGCCTGACTAGACGTCTTTGGGAAGATTTTTACAACCGTGCTGCTAAGACGACTAAATGAATGGACTTTAAGAACTGGAGTCCTGGATAGCAGACAAACTGGCTTTGTTAAGGGCGTCGGGTGCAACCTCAATTTGTTTCTTCTGAGCTTACTCAAAATGAAGACCCTCCGTGGAGACCATAAAATCTATATGGCATGTATAGACCCCCGAATCCACATTTGACAGCATCGTGAGAGACCAACTCTGGGCAAAAATGGCAGCAGCTGGAGGCCCGTCGGATCTCTTGAGTACAACGAAAGACTTGTACACCAATACATCAACGCATATCAGACTCAATCACAAAGGCCTACTAACAGATTCAAATCCACAACCATGAAGGGCCTAAAACAAGGAAGCCCGAGTTTCAGCTTTCTTATTCAACTTCTTTATTGCAGATATTCAACACATCATGGACCTGGGTCCGTCATGTTCACCTAAACTGAATAATCAAATTGTTTGGTGGCTACTGTATGCAGATGACCTGGTGATATTGGACAGAAGCCCTCATGGCCAACAACAAACTTGAAACCATCCAGAAATATGTTGCAGCAAATGGCCTACGTATTAATCCCAAAAAAACGGAAATATTAATTATGGAGAAGGCGACCAACCGGAACTCCAAAAACTTAAGATGGGTTCTAAATGATCATCACTTGTACCCAGTGCCCACAATCAAATATCTTGCATCCATGATCAGTGCAAGTGCAACTAAAATGCCTTGGAAGGAACATCTGGACAGGAAGTTGATTCAACTAATTGCGCAAGCAAAGCTAATAGGCCGCAAATATGGAAAGTTCTCACTTCTTCCAATTCTGTTTTATAATTAAAAGGTCGTTCCGAGCCTACTGTACGGAGCAGAGTCCTGTTTGAGAATCCCCTGGTCCACCTGGGATCAACTAGAGGGGATGTACTGGTGGTCTGTCCTGCACCTATCAAATGCAGTTCCCATAGCCATCATTCGCCATGAACTTGGACCAATATCTCTATATGCTAGAGTGAAGTGGAAGACCTTGCAACTCTTTAGCAAGATGAAATTGCCAATTTGCGCTACTAGCGACATAAACTGGAAACCAACTCAATTGGACTTCCTATCGGACTTGGGAACTTCAAGTGAAACTCTTAACAACAATCCCAGTTTCGTGAAGAAAGCTGTGTGGACAAGTGACCGGCAGAAAACAGAATCAAAAATATCACATTCTAAAGTCCACACGCTCATAAACACTTTGACTGCCTCGTACAACCAAACCCTGGCATATCTGATCAAGACAAACATCGTGATCTGTTAATGAGATTCCGGCTAAACATTCTACACAACACCACCACACTACATAGATTTGGCCTGGCGGTTCAACCGAGCTGCAGACTTTCCAATGCTGATGAAGAGTCTTTAAAACACTTAACCTTGTACTGTAAGGAGTTGCAAAGTTTAAGAATGCTGTACTTATACACTCATTTATCGGCACAATTTGGACTGGATGCCGAGGCATGGTGGAAGGCCCTATATGCTGGTGTGGCGCCCAGGTGGACCTATGCATTGCCAACGTTTTTAGAAATTGCTTTGGGAATATTGTTAAGAATTTAACAAGATGGAGGAATGATGTTTTCTATTAGATATAGGTAAAAGTTTGTAAAAAAAACTGTAATAAAAAATAAATTACAGCCTTCTCTGACCCAAGTGCCTAAAAGTAGGGGGACTGCTAGTGCTCCACCTCATCTATGTTGTGGGACACTGAGTTACCTCCAGCTTTTGGCTACTTCATTTGATCATTTATTTGCTGATGGCTCCTCCTACTCCCATAGGCAGACTGTCATCCTTTCTGGGTCCATCAGAGCGCTCCTTTGGGTCACTGCTACAGCATTCTTCGCCTCTTGGATCATCTGCCCAGGCGCCTGCCTTGTCATGATCACCTTGTCTGGATCCATGCTGGTCTGTGGGTTCAAGTCACTCTATCCAGAGACCCCAACTACCACTATCCTGACGGAAAACATACATATGCATCAGTTTCAGGGAGTTTAGGAGTTTTGGTGTCGGGACCGACGGTCCTCTGCGCACCCTCTCTTGTTGATAGTTGTTTTTTAGCCTGCCGCCTGGCACATGGTTTGGCTTGGGAGCCACTCCTAGGTTCCCAAATTGGTTAGGCAGTTGCTGGGGAGACACCACCAACTGCCGACGCACGTCCTTGGAGTGAACAAGCCACCACGCAGCCCCAATCCCGGCCGGAGACCAAGCTAACCAGCCCCAACTGGAACCCTTACTTGGGCCACCAGCCGCAAGCATCAAACAGCAATCCTGCTGCCACTGGATAACTGCCTTGATAAAGACCCAGGTTGAAACGGGCGTCGGCTGTTTTTTGTAAAAACCCAATTGACACAAGAAGAACAATAGATAGTATATATGCTGTTTTTCCGCCAATACAATCACAAATCACATGACTCAAGGACTGGACAATTACTATTTGACCCTTCTTGCGAACGGACAATTGAATCCAGCCCGCGCCCACTGCTAGCAAAGGTTTGTCTCCCCACCAACGTACATATGCATCAGCCACTACTACCATTTTACAACAGATACCACTGACAGTACTTGTACCTAGATCCTTAGATGCCCCCCCCCCCAATCCTGTAGTTGGTCTCATTATCCTGTGTCTCCCGAGTCTGGGACCGGAACTGCAGGGCTTTTAATCCCCCTACACCACACACCACCATAAGAAAGAGTAGGCCTTGAGCTCCCCATGCAACAAACTGTCCCTGGTAGTTCTTATACCCTGGTCTGGAACACTTCTTTGCTGGTCCCCTAGGCTCCCGATCTGGCTTCTTGCCCCTTACACTGCCTCAAAGTAAGAACTGAGCTACCTTTTCACCATAACCACGGCAGACATACCGGAGTGGTCCTGTTGATTCCTAAGAGGAAAACTTTAGAAACCTATGAAACCCAGTCTGCCGGCAACTTGTACACTGAAAATTGGCTTTAACAGTTATTTGCCTAGATTTAGACATTTTACCTGGCCACCCTTGGGGCCATGGAGCTTGCTGAACAATTTGCTTCATTTTAGAATGTACCCGTTTAGTGTAAAAAATCACTGCAGTACACTCTGGTACATTAGAAATAATGGTGCTACTGTAGCAAATTGTAGTTACAGGTTTACAACTGATTTTGTTGGGTGAACTGGAATAACACATGGTACTGTACCCATTTATGTTACTGCTGGTAGTTGTCCCTCTTCAGCCTGTTTCCAATATGTTAAATTCCCTTTCTTCCCTCTTTTCAAAAACCACATAGGTTGGTACTTCCCCATCAGGGTTTGGGCCTCATCACGAGTTGGGCGGTATTTGGGCTGTAATATCGCCCAATTATATTTGCGTTATCACCCACCGGCCGGATCACAGGTTGGGCGCTAACTAAGTCCCCATTTCCCATTGGGACCATTGGACTCAATGGGGAATTGTCAGTGCAATTACTGCGCAGTAATACAGCTGGCAGTAATTGCTCTGTGAATGGGCCTTTGGCCTTTTTTCAGCTCATTTACCCCCAGCTCAGAGCTGGGGGTAAATGCGCCAGACTTGTGATCGAGTCAGCCCTTAAATGTGGCGGTAACCCTGTTACCACCGCATTTAAGGGCTACTGCCCAACTCGTGAAGAGGCCCTTTGTCTGCTATTTCACATTGGCAGCAGGCACATTAATTAATGTTAACCCTTTACAGTGTTTATCTTACATGCCTATATTGGTATATTTTGACAGTTTGTTTTACCTAAATACAATACTAAATAAAATTTGATAAACCTTAATTTACGCATCAATAGTCCTACTGTATCTTCTTTCTTTTTGGAATCACATGGTAGGCATAGTTGACCATGTAGTAGTTGGTCCAGAGAAGGAACATGTTACTTACCTGTAACTATTGTTCTCCAGCATGGTTCTGGCATGGATTCACATGTTTATGAATATTCCCTGTCAGGTCAGGAATCCTCAGTAAAAGAAAAAACTTTTTCACTTTCATTTACAAACTGTACTTCTCCTCTAAACCAGCCACTGATCTCTGGTTCCTACTGCCCCCTGCCAATGACTGTCCTCTCCCTAAGCCCCTCCTCTGGCAGCTATCTTCAGTAAGCACGTAAAGTGGCGGTATGACCAAGAAGAGCCACAGAGGGATAGGCAGGAGGGTTCGCATGTGAATCCATGCCAGACCCATGCTGGAGAACAATAGTTACAGGTTAAGTAACTTGTTCCTTTCTCCAGCATGGGTTCTGGCCTTGATTCACATGCTCATGAATAAAGAATACGTAGCAGTACAACATTACACAACCACAGGAGGTGGCAATGCTCAACAGAAGCAATTACTCCTACCTCCGGAACAGGCTCACCTTCAAGTGAACAGGTTGCGTAGCGCTGCTTGGCCAACCCTGGACTCCTCTCTGGAATCCCTGTCGACGCAGTAGAATCTTGTGAAGGTGTGTGTGGACCCCCACGTAGCAGCCCTGCAGATGTCCTGCAGGGGCACACCAGACAGGAACGCGTCGTTGCAGCGATCGCTCTGGTGGAATGGGCGCTTGGACAGCCGGGCATCGCTCGGTTTGCCAAGCGATGACAGTGTGTGATACAGCCAGAGAGCCACCTGGAGATGGAAGCCTTGGACAAGGCCTTCCCATGGTTCACAGGACCAAAGTTCACAAATAGTTGAGACGTCTTCCGGAAACTCTTTGTGAGTGCTACATGGAACTTCAGAGCACAAGCCACATCCAGCGAGCGCATAGTCCTTTCAGCCGGCGACAAAGGTTTCAGAAAGAACACAGGCAACACCAAAGGCTTGTTGAGGTGGAATTACGACAGACCCTTACACATGAAGTAGGGGTGCATCCACAGCACCACCCTAGAGTTGTGAAAGTCAGATACAGATGTTTGCAGGATAGGGTCTGGATCTCACCCACCCTCCTGGGAGATGTGATGGCCACGAGGAAAGCTGTTTTCCATGAGAGGAGCCTGATGCATAGGCGCAAAGGGGGCCCCCATGAGCCTCATCAGTACGACATTGAATTCCGATGCCGGGGCAGGCGCCTTCACCGGCGGGAATGATCGAAACAGTCCTTTGAGGAACTCCTTGACTAGACGGTGGGCGGGAGATAGCCACCAGATGCACATTGGAACAGGCGTGCACCAGCCCAGCCATGGCCAAGGACAACAAGTACGGAAGAATCTGTGAGGCCGTGACCCTCAGAGGGTTGATCTTCTGCGTCCAGCACCACGTCGCAAAACGCTTCCAATTGTGCCCGTAGCATTTAAGAGTCGACGACGCTCTGGCCCTGGCAAGGACCTCCCTGCAGTCTGCCGGCAACTCGTACCCTCTGAACTCTAAGGCTGCAGGAGCCAAGCCTTCAGGTTCAGTGATCCTGGGTAGTGATGCAGGATTACGTCTCCTTCTCTGGCGAGCAGATCCGCGACCACTGGCATTTTAACCGGGGGGTGACGCTGACACTCTGAGAAGATCCGGGTACCAAATCTGCCTGGGCCACGCCGGGGCGACGAGGATCATCCTGCATTGGCACCGTTTGAGTTGACTGATGACTTGCAGCAGACGAGGCAACGGAGGGAAAGCGTACAGGAACAGGCCTTCCCATGGGAAGGAAAACATATCCCCCATGCTGCTCAGCTGGTGGAACATGCTGGCGAATTTCTGGAATTTGTTGCCATCACAAAAAGATTGATCTGGGGTCTGCCCCCACCTGAAGAAGAGGCGGTCCACTTGATCCTGTCAAGGTTACCACTCATGGCAAGAGTGCAGCACCCTGCTGAGGAAGTCAGCAATGGTGTTCTTGACTCCCGCCAGGTGAAAAGGGATGAGGAACATCTCTTGGGCGATGGCCCAGTACCACAAGTCCTGCGCCGCTCTGGAGAGTGCTGGGGATCTGGTGCCCCTCTGCTTCCTGATGTAGAACATCATGGTGGTATTGTCCGTGAAGACCCTCACCACCTTGCCCTTGAGGGACGGAAGGAACGACTTGAGGGCCCAGAACAATGCCCGCAGCTCCAGGACATTGATGTGGAGATCCCTCTTCTCTGGCAGCAATAGACCTCTGGCATGGAGTTGTCCGTTGTGGACTCCACAGGCCTCCAGGGAAGCATCCGTGGTGACCTTTTCCTGGTACGGAGGGCTAAGAAAACCTGTGCCCCAGTGATGTTGGAGCACACGCCCCACCACCTCATCGCTCGACGGAACTCCTCGTCTAGAGCAACCTTGTCTGCGAAGCTTCCGGATACATGGATCCACCGAGCGTCCAGGAATTCCTGAAGGGATCACATCGGTTGTATACGAATTGTTCGTATTACAACTGTTCGAATGACAATTGACCTTTTCACAATTGACCGAATTGTGAAGGTCAATTGTAACAATTATTGCGGGGCGAAACCCCCACGCAACCCCCCACCCAACCCAAACCCGCCCAAAACCCCTTATATATATATATATATATATATATATATATATAAATAACCAAAGCGATATATCCATATATATATGGGATACATTACTCACCGTAATCGTATTTCTGATGCTTGTATCTGCTTAGATTCACATGCTGTGCATAGGCCGACATCTAGTGGAAGCTGCGGAGTATTACAGTTTGTTTTTCGAAAGTCGAAAATGGGCGTCGACACAGGCGTGCCAGTAATACTATCCCTAGTGTGACGTCCACTGTACCCAAGATCCCTCACGCGTGTAGGATCCTCAGATAGTATTTTTTCCTGACATGAGGAAGCATGAGGAGTAGCGTGAGTACAGATAATCCAAGCAGATAGACAGAAAGGTAAGACTACAAGCAATCATGCGCCTTCTCTCGGAGGGGAGGAAGGGTGGGTCGCATGTGAATCTAAGCAGATACAAGCATCAGAAATACGATTACGGTGAGTAATGTATCCCTTCTGAGGCTTGTGGAATCTGCTTAGATCACATGCTGTGCATAGATTAGCGAGCAGTACCAGAAGAAGGAGGTGGGATGTGAGAAGGGTCATGAGCAAACAGGTGTCTTAGAACCGCTTGTCCCACTTGTGTATCTGTCTTGGAATGAGTGTCAATGCAGTAATGCTGAGTAAAAGTGTGAATAGAGCTCCAAGTAGCCGCTTTGCAAATGGTGTCGAGGGGAACATTTGCAATGAAAGCCAGAGTGGCACCAATGCCTCTAGTAGAGTGGGCCCTTGGCGTAAAAGGCAGAGTCTTTTCAGAAAGAGAGTAACACAGCTGTATACAGTTGATAATCCACTTCGAGATAGCGCCCTTAGAGACGCGATCCCCCTCTCTGCCTGTAGCTACGGAGACAAACAGTTGATCTGTTTTCCTTAGCGGTCTGGTTTTATTTACATAGTATAGGACCGCCCTACGCACATCTAGGGTGTGTAGTTTCACCTCAGCCGAGCTTTGCAGGTTCTGGAAGAAAGTCGGAAGCTCGATGGACTGGTTTACATGGAACTTGGATATGAATTTAGGTGAGAACCTAGGGTGTGTGCGTAAAACCAGTTTGTCCTTGTGGATAGTAAAGAAAGGATCCTGCACTGACAGAGCCTGAATTTCACTGACCCTTCTTATGGAGGTAATGGCTACTAAGAAGGCCGTTTTATAAGTCAGGTGTTTGAGACTACTTTTATGCATGGGTTCGAATGGGGGTCCCATGAGCTTAGCTAGCACCACGTTGAGGTCCCATCCTGGCGGTGGGTTCGAAATAGGAGGGTGAAGTCTCTTTACTCCTTCCATGAAGGCTTTAACCACTGGTACTTTCCACCACGAGACCTTGTTATGGGATGTGGTGTAAGCCGAGAGGGCTGCCAGGTGTACTTTCAGCGAGTTAAAAACCAACCCTGCATCCAGCAGGTGGAGCATGTATGTTACAACGTTGGAAGGAGTGCAATCAACCGGGTTGATTTGTTTATTCTGGCACCAGATAACGAATCTTTTCCACTTATCAAAGTAACAGTGCCTTGTATTTGGTTTCCTGTACTCCTTTAGAATGTCCATACACCTCTGTGGTAATTTGAGATGTCCAAACTCTATGACTTCAGGAGCCATGCTGCTAGGTTCATAGAGTTGGGTTCCTGATGCACTGTTTGACCCTGTTGCTGGGACAGTAGGTTGTACCAGGCTGGGAGTCTGATGGGTTCGCACACCGCCATCCTGCGTAGGTGTGGAACCCATGGTTGTCTCGCCCACATGGGAGCAACTAGGATGAGCGTCATCGATTCCTTGTTCATCTTGTACACCACCTTCCTGATGAGAGGAGTTGGTGGAAAAGCGTACGCAAACATCCCTGACCAGTTCATCCACAGGGCATTCCCTTGGGAGTCCGGCTGGGGGAACCTGGATGCAAATCCTGGGCATTGTTTGTTTTCGCTTGTGGCGAATAGGTCTATAGTGGGGAAACCCCACTGAGAGAAGAGATCTTCTACTACGTCTCTGTGAAGGACCCATTCGTGTTCTTCTGGGAGGGAGTCTCTGCTTAGAGCATCCGCTAGGGAATTGAGCTCCCCTGGAACATGTTGCGATGACAGGAAGATGTTCCGTCTGAGTGCCCATATCCATATTTTCTGGGCAAGCTTGGACAGATTTGGCGAACGAGTCCCCCCTTGCTTGTTCAGATAGAACATGGCTGTCGTGCTGTCCGTCCTGATCTGCACCGACAAGTTCAGTAGATGGGGCTCGAACGCCCTTAGCGCTCGGAATACTGCCAGAAGCTCTAGCATATTGATGTGGTTCTTGGCTACTGAGTGAGACCAGAGACCCTGAGCTGTGTGGTGGAGATGGTGAGCTCCCCACCCAGTCAGGCATGCATCTGTAGTCACCACGGCTTGTACTTCGGGATCGTAAAAGGGTTTCCCCCTTGCGAGATTCTCTCTTGTCCACCAGTGTAGGCTCTGTACGAGTGTTGGCGAAACGACCACTAGATCGTCCCAATGACCACTTGCCTGAGACCACTGTTTCGCCAACCATTCCTGAAGGGACGCATGCGCAGACGCGCGTGGGGGACCAGGTAAATGCATGACGCCATCATGCCCAGTAACCGCATTGCTTTGCGTACTGTTATCTGTTGACCTGACTGATAATGCGGAATTTGCAGAAGTATATTCCGAATTCTCTCTTCCGAAGGGAAGGTCAATCCTTTCTGAGTATCTAGGATAGCTCCTAGAAACTGTTTTGAGGTGCTTGGCACCAGACTTGACTTTTTCTCGTTGATGGAGAAGCCTAATTCGTGGAGGAGGTCGATAGTCCTTTGAATGTTTGACCTGCAAATTCCTGGGGTTTCCCCCGTTATGAGCCAGTCGTCCAGATAAGGGTACACCGGGATTGCTTCCCTGCGTAGGTGTGCAGCCGCCACCGCCAGTACCTTGGTGAATACCCTTGGTGCTGAAGCTATCCCGAAGGGCAGTACCTTGAATTGGTAGTGGCGACTGTCCACCTTGAAGCGCAAGTACTTTCTGTGCGCTGGGAGCATGGAAATATGAAAATAAGCATCTTTCATATCCAAGGTTGCCATGTAATCCCCCTTTTTTAGGAGGGGGATTACCTCTTGTAGCGTGGTCATACGGAATTTTTGGGGCTTGACATACTTGTTGGCAGGCCGTAAGTCCAATACTGGGCGCATTGTCAAATCTTTCTTTGGCACAAGGAAGTAAGTTGAATAGATACCCTTGTTTACCTGGTGTCCTGGGACGAGTTCTATCGCGTCCTTTTCTAGCAGAATGGCGATCTCCTCGAGAAGGATCTTTTGATGCTCTAGGGAGTGCACTCTTTGTCGTGGAGGATGATTCCGGGGACGCTGCAGTAGTTCTATACAATATCCTGCGGATACTGTTGACAGCACCCATCTGTCTGAGGTGATCCCTTCCCAAGCCTGGGTGAAGGTGGAAATGCGTCCCCCTACTGGGGTTGCGTGGCAAGGGACCCTGAACTGAGCGTCACTGTTTTGGTGGAGGCATGCCACCTCCCTTGTTGGGGCTGCCTCTGCCTCTTCCACGACCTCTCTTGTTACCCCTGCCGTAACTCTGGGTAGACTGCTGGTTGTTATTCCATTGTGTACCTTGTCCCTGGGCATAGTTGCCTCTTTGTGAATTTTGGCCGCTTGAGCGACGAAAATTATTGTTCCCCCTCTGGTTAGGGGGTTTGTTGGTAAGCTGGCCAAGGGATTTGAGAGTCTCATATTCATCTTTGGCATTTTTAAGTGCGTCTTCGACCGCTTTCCCAAACAATAGGTCGGGTTCCACTGGCTTGTCTATTAAAGAAGCCTGGGTTTCTGTCTTGAATCCCGACTGCCGTAACCACGCATGTCTCTTGATAACAGTACCTTCTGCTATCAATCTCCCTGCGTTGTCAGCGGCGTCGAAAGTTGCTTTTAAAATGCAACCAGACACGGCTCTCCCCTCTGCTGAGATCCGAGCCAGCTGGCCCTTTAACGGTTCTGGAGCAGAGGCAATGAGCGCCGCGACTTCTTCCCATTGATGGCAATTGTAACTAGCCAACAGGGTGGTGGAATTCGCAATCCTTGCTTGGTAGGCGGACGTTGAGGCTACCTTTCTGCCAAACCCGTAAAGTTTTTTGCTCTCCTTATCGGGAGGAGCTTCTGATGAAGATAAGGGCGTGCCAGCCCTTTTTCTAGTGTTGGTCACCACTAGGGAATCTGGTTTAAGATGTCCCCTTATATACAGAGGGTCAGACTGGGCTGCCCGGAAAATCTTTTCAATTCTGGGGTTGACAGCTCTGGTGAGGTTAGGATTCACCAGGGAAGGATCTATTCTTCGTTGGATGGATTTGAGGATAGGGATGGTCTGAGCGACCGGTCTTCTCTCTCCTACAAACTCCTCCGCGAAGTCCCTTTCCTCCTGTACACCGTGGGTGTCGATGTGGAAGTGTTCCGCTGCTCGAGCGAGAACCTCGTTGAGGAGGGGCTGGTTATCAACTGGAGAGTCAGTAACTGGGGCTTCGCTTTGTACTGGGGAATCTACTCTGTAAATTTCCTGCTCATCTTCTCCCTCCTCCAGGTCCTCATCCTCTGCATAGTAATCTGTCCCGGTTTGTTCTTCCATAATTTCAAACTCCTGATCCTCTTCAGGGAAAACTTGTCCCCGGTAACTGGGGAGTGGAGTAGAATATGGAGTGGAGTAAGGCTGAACCTCGAAGGGTTCAGGTGTTTCGACCCGGGGCTTTTTACTTAGCGGGATAGGATCGGAGGAGCCTGAGGGTGTGGCCCCTTGAGGGTTATATGAAAGAAAGTGTTCTGGGTTCTTATCATAAAAATCAGCCAAGGAAGACATCCTAGACATAACCCTGTCTATGTCTTCACTGGACCATTCCCTGGAACAGGGTATTACTTTAGCAGGAGATGATTTATGGGACTTTTCAAGGGTAGACTTGTGTTTACTTGTCTGCCTAGGGTGAGAGGATGGCTTTACAGGGGTGGAAGGCTGTGCTTTCCGCTGTTTCCCCCCCTCCCCGTGCGTGGAAAAATGTTTTCCCTGTCCCTTGGAGGCCCCAGAGATTTTCGACGCCGGGCGCCGAGGGTCTGGAGAGGTATCTGTGTGCTTCGGGCGTGGGGCCTCACTGGTGTTAACCGCGGTCTCGGTATCTTGGAGCGCGGCCTGGGGGTGGAAGTCGTCTTAGTCTCCCGACGATCGAACTTCCGTTAATGTGTGTAGCGAGGCACTCTTGGCAAGAGTGGATGATTGCCTTGCGTCGTGAGGTGATCTCGATCGAGAGCGCCCAGAGGACACCGAGTCGGACCGTTCTTTTTGTGCCTCTTTCCGGGAAGTCGACGTCGTCGAGGTCCGGTTGGTCTTAGTGTGTTTAGTGTGTGTTAGGTGTGTAGCGCTTGCGTCGCCGGGGGTCTTCCCCATAGCCGCCCTGCCGGACGACCTTCCGAGGTCGGGGACCTGCGCTTGCCGGCTGTCTTTTGACGCCGTAATGCCCTCGCCGTCCGAAAGTACGGCGTCGCTGCCATCGCTGAAGGCGCCCTCCGCTGCCATGGCCTCCTGCCTGGCGTGGTGGGCCCAACGCTTTGTCAAACGGTCCTTAAGTGTCTTAGGTTTAAACCTACTACACGCTCTGCAGTTCGCTTCGGGGTGATCCCTCGGCAAGCAGAGATTGCACGTGGCGTGCCTGTCGACCCAAGGGTATTTGCGATTGCACTTGGGGCAGAATTGAAAAGGGGTACCCTCCATACGCACCTTAAGGCAGCGGGCTGCTAAGTGTAGGAATATATAAAATGTAACTATATATCAAGAGTGAAGAGTATGTACCACCCCCCACTCTCCCTACTTGTAAGGGCCGAGGCCAGCGGCCTACTAGGCCCGGGCCGAGGCCAGCGGCCTTCCGAGGCCCAGATCCGTCGTGCAGCAGTCGACGGTCGATGACTTCTCCAGCCGTCGTCGAGGTTGAGGGTCGACGTTGGGGTGGGGAAGGGAATGAATAAGAATTATAATTATAATAACAGCAAAAGTATGGCTAAGGCCAGGGAACTCCGCAAGATGCTTCCGACCAGTATGGCGGAAAAAAACAATCTGAGGATCCTACACGCGTGAGGGATCTTGGGTACAGTGGACGTCACACTAGGGATAGTATTACTGGCACGCCTGTGTCGACGCCCATTTTCGACTTTCGAAAAACAAACTGTAATACTCCGCAGCTTCCACTAGATGTCGGCCTATGCACAGCATGTGATCTAAGCAGATTCCACAAGCCTCAGAAATATATATATCCATATATATATATACGGTCAATTGTTAAAAGGTCAATTGTGACCCTTTAAATTCGGTCAATTGTTCATTCGAACAATTGTAAACGAACAATTTGGGTAATACCATCACATCCGCAACCTGCAGAGCCGGATCAGGTAGATGTACAATGACATCATGCCGAGCAGCAACTTGATGGTCCACACCGTGGCGGTCTTCAGTGCCAACAGCCGTTGCACCTTGTTCAGCTGGGCCACTATCCTCTCTTCCAAGGGAGCCGCCAAGCAGGAAACCGTGCTGAGCCTGGCCGCCAGGAACAGTGCGTTCGGCGATGGTATCAGGCAGGACTTTGGATAGTTGACGGCGAATCCCAGATCCATCAGCAGCCAGACGGTCTTCGCTGTGTGTTTGACTGCCACATCCCACGACTTGGCCCAGATGAGCCAGTCGTCGAGGCACGGCTACACGTGTATGCCCTGTAGACGCAGTGGGCCGCCACTGGTGCCAGGCACTTCGTAAACACCCTGGGCGCAAACTTCAGTCCGAAGAGGAGGGCCTTGAATTGGTAGTGCCTTCCCTGTACCACAAAGTGCAGGAACATCCGTTGCTTCTCGTGAACTGGCACATGGAAGTATGCATCCTCCAGATCCAGCAACGTCAAGAAGTCTCCGTCCTCCAGTTGACCGAGCACGTGCTGCAACGTGACCATCCTGAATGTTTGGGACTTGAGGTATTTGTTGAGACGCCGCAAATCTAGAATGGGCCTCCAGCAACTGGAGTAGACTCGGGGCCCCGGAGTCGATTTGGAACCAGCTCTTTCGCCCTGTTTCTTATCATGGTCTGTACTTCCTGCAGGAGCTGAGGGATGTGCTGCTCCTGCCGGGTCAACAGAGATATCCGCAGACACTTCTGCTGGAATTCCAGCGTGTGTCCATGAGCGAGAGCATCCAGCACCCATCGGTCGGTGGAGATCTTCTTCCACTTGCTGATGAAGCCCGCCAGCCGGCCTCCCACCGGGGTACATGGGTGGGGGCCTGATGTCCTGGCTGGTTCAATCTTGCTTCGGGGCCTGCGTGCCGCCTTGGGAGCAACAACATCGGCCACCTCCACCGAAAAGCATTGGAACGGCCTCTGTAGGCCTCCTGGGTAGTGGACCGGGATGGTTGACAGTCCGAAGAGGAGACTCTGCCGAAACCCTTCGACAATCTGCCAGACTTCCCACCGGATGCACGAAAGGACGGGCGGTGTTGAAGAGTGCCCAAGGCACGGGCCATCTCAGTGTCCGTCTTAATGGCCTGCAACGACTCGTCGACAGCCTTCCCAAAGAGGTTGTCCCCGTCGAAGGGCATGTCCAGAACCCTCGTCTGGACTTCCTGATGTAAGTTGGTGGATTTCAACCAGCCACGTCGACAGAGGCAGGCACCGTTCCCCATCAGTCGGAACCATGTGTCTGCGACATCCAGGGCCACCGTGATAGCATGGTGCAATGCCACCTCCCCCTCCTGGAGGATGGACAGTGCCTTGACTCGCTTGTGGTCATGTAGGAACTATAGCAGTGGGGCCATCTTATACCACAGCTCCCGGTTGTATCTGGCCAGGATTGCAAGGGCGTTGGCCGCCTTGACTGTTGATGCTGCCGAGTAGATTACTTTTCTTCCCATTGCATCTTACTTCTTCCCCTCGCTATTTGGAGGGAAGGAGGACGAAGACGAGGGGTTAGGCGACTTCTTCCTTGCTGCCGCAGAGACCACTGAGTCCGGGGAAGGCTGTGAACGTAGACACTTGGGTGTGGACTCCGGCATCCAGTATTTTTTCTCCAGCCGATCCCTCTTGGCTGGGGCTGTGGCCAGGTTTCTCATCAAAGCCAGGCCCTCCTCCCAAACGTCGTCCAGGAGATGCACCGCCAAGATGGTTGACGGTTTGTCAATGTTGGTTAAGAGAACGAGGCCTGTTAGAGCCTCACTTGTTATGATTAACATGTTCATTCTTATTTATGGTTTTTTTTGGACACACTAACACTGGACCTCTTCTAGGGTCTCACACACCCCTCGCCACTCATAAGCCACGGAGCACTTTTCAGCCCCTGAAGGTGATTCTCATCCGGCCCCACCCATCACCCAGCCAGGCCATTTGTCATTACTATGTGCATGTAGTGTACAATTTTGTGGAGACCAGGCGAAGGGGAGGGAAGTGGGAGAGCCCCTCACCGGGGAGAATAATGTTACTCAGCATGTCTAAAGAGCTTGAGCGTTCTCAGAATGGCTACCCCAGACGTTAAATGTATCACCCTCAATGTCCAAGGCCTGAATTCCCCTCTAAAACGCAACACATTGCTTCATAGATTAGCTACGCTCGATGCTGTCCTCCTGTTCCTCTAGGAAATCCATCTTCAACCCGCTGATGAGTTTCACCTCAATAATAAACTTTATCCCACAAAATTCTTTGCCTCCAGCACCTGGATCCACCGAGCGTCCAGGAATTTCTGAAGGGATCAAACCCGTGGGGTCACCATTCTGGTACGCAAGGGCATCCCCCTGAAAGTATTAAAGGTGGTACGGGATGGGGAGGGATGGTTCCTCTTAGAAGTGTCGATGCTGTGGGGGCGCAAAGTGACCTTGGTCTCACTGTATGCTCCAAATGCTAAGCAGGATTTGTTTTTTGCCTCATTATCTAAATCTTTAGATGAACATGCAGAAGGTGAACTGATTTTAGCTGGAGATTTCAACGCTGTGATCAACCCGTTAGTTGATAAGACATTACCCCCAACGGCCAATGATATGATCAATTTCATAGCTCTTACCACATTTCTGCGGGAGCACTCACTGATCGAGGTATGGCGGCTTCTTCTTTAGTTAGAACGGGAATATACTTATTTTTCAGCCGTCCATAAGGGGTTCTCCACACTAGACATGTTCTTTCTTTCGGATACACTAATCCCCCTGACGGTAGATGCCGAAATACTCCCAGAAGCTCTTTCGGATCATGCCCCAGTGAAACTAATACTTTCTCCCCTCCAGGCAACCCCACCCCAAAAGCCACCCTGGCGATTGAATGATCTCTTACTGGAGGATCCCCTAATCCGATCTCACATAGCGGAAGTTATAGATCTCTACTTCAGTGAGAATGATACTGGAAATATGGGATATGACATGGTATGGGATGCGGGCAAGACGGTAATTAGAGGGCATCTTATTGAACAAGCAGCACAAAGGGGGAGAGATAGAAGAGCTCTTTAGGCCCAACTAGAGGGCAAAACTTGCAAGCTCAAGGCAATACATAGAGAAAAGGGAACACAACGCTCCCCGAGGGATATACGTGTAGCAAGGAAAGCGTTAGAGGCACACCACACGGCAAGGGCTGCACAAGGCAATATTTTTATATGAAAGGAAATAATGCTAATAAATTATTGGCAGCCAAACTGAAAAAGAAGTTAAAACGAAAGAGGATAGAAAGCTTGCGAGACGATACGGGCAAATTCGTCTCCTTGGAAGATGGTAAACTTGGCATTATGGAGAACTTTTTTAGGGAACAGACAGCCCCCCTCATACCGGTGACCCACAGATCACCAAGAAATGTATACTAGATGCGCAACTCCCACAGGTCCCACAACACCTGCGTGCCCCCTTAGAGGAGCCTATATCTGTTCAGGAAGTTGTAAGCGCGATCAAGTCCCTTCCCCTTGGCAAGGCCCCAGGCCCAGACAGGTTTACGAATAAATTCTATAAAGTTTTCAGTGCTGAACTGATACCCCACCTCACAAAGCTCTTTAACTTCTTATGGGACGCAGGATCTGTCACAAAGTCCATAGCAGAATCTGCCACGATCCTGATTTTAAAGCCGGAAAAGACCCTGCAGAAAGCACGTCCTACCAACCTATAGCTTTACTCAATACGGACGCGAAGGTATACAGCAAAATTATAGCTCGCCGTCTAGGTGAGGTCTTGCTGCTAATAATAGATAGAGATGAGACCAGGTTTATTCAGGGTCGATCGGTGCACGATAATATTCGCCAGCCAATAGACCTGGTGGCCCTAGCCCCTCCAATCCCGGGTCCCCTCTCGTGCCTGTCCCTAGATGCCAATAGGGCTTTTGACAGCATGTCCTGGGAATACCTGGGCCTAGTTTTAAAGGGCTTTGGGTTCGGCCCGATCCTGTCAAACTTTCAGATCGCATTGACTCGCGTGCGAGTCAATTCGCAGTGGTCCTCTCCAATAATTTTAGGTCGGGGAACTAGGCAAGGTTGCCCTCTATACCCATTAGTGTTTGCAATAGCGATGGAGCCCATCGCCCAGCAGCTCCACCTTCACCCAAAGATTCAGGGATTCGATTTCGGAGGGCAATGTCACAAAATCGCGCTACACGCAGACAATGTGCTTTGCTTCTTAAGGAAGGCTCGCAACTCCCTTCCCACCCTTATGGACCGATTGGCCCATTTTGCGATTATCTCCGGTTTCACGATAAACACAACGAAGTCGATGGGACTTGCCTTGTCGGAAACCCACTGCCACCATATCGATCCTGCAGAGCTCATATCCCTTTCAATGGAGAACCACATACATCACTTACCTGGGGGGTGGCTTGACTCCAACGTATGCTGGACTGATGAAAGCCAACATTCCCAATCTCTTAAGGGAGTCCAGAGACTCTTTGCAGAGATCGACTTCGCAGGAGATATCATGGCTCGGGCACATCAGTGCAATTAAAATGTCCCTACTCCCGAGACTTCTATATACATTTCACGCCCTACCAATAATGATCCCAGAACGTGATCTTCTCGAGTTACAGAAAGAAATAGGAAGATTCATTTGGCTGGGGAAAATGTCTAGACTGCCACGTATGCTCCTCACGAGAGGGAGGGTGCAGGGAGGGTTGGGGCTTCCTTCAATCCCGTGATACTATCGAGCAACCCAAGTAGCTGTAATTCTGGGCTGGACCGACCCAATAGAATCACCCAAATGGCATGACATCGAGCAGATACCGATTCATTGCCCTATGAGTGTACTGCTGTTCCTCCCAAGAGAAGTGCATAACCAGCAAGGCTCTCTCCTACCCACCACAGCAACAACACTCCGGTGTTGGGATAAAGCTTGCGCACAAAAAGAGGCTTCACATCAGGCCTGGGCCCACTCTCCCCTAACACACAGAACCCAGCTTTCACCCCGGGGCTTCAACCCAACTCTTACCGACATTGGTCAAAGGGGAAACCTTTGAGATTACGAGATCTCTACGATAACAACCTACCCCTAACCTTTGAGCAGTGCAAAGAAAAAAACTGGAAACAGAAATTTAAATGCATGCAGCTTCGTCACTGGGTAACTAACCCGAGCATAATACAAGCAGCCACTAGGTCCCCAATGGGAATAGAATTAACAGCCTAAGAGGATCAACACTCCCATAGAATAGCCACCTGCTACCGTCTACTGAGGAATGTCCCAAAAGATGAAAAACTCCCCTACATGTTAGCGTGTGAAAGAGAACTGGGGGTGATGATCTCCCAGGAGTCCTGGCAAAAGATATGGGGTAGAGCCCACAAGACTTCACGCTGCACGACTATGAGAGAAGGAGCCCTTAAACTTTGCTTCCGCTGGTACCTCTCCCTTCACAGGTTACATGCAATGAACCCAGATTACCCAGACACGTGCTGGCATGGATGTAGGGAAAAGGGTGACCTTGGTCATTTGTGGTGGCACTGTTCGTCCATACAATCCTTCTGGCTGGAAATAAGATCTAAGATCAGAGAGATCTCTGGCACCTCACTCCCTATCGACCCACAAATTCTGCTGCTGGGTGATACTCCTGAAGATGGATCCTACCCAATGTCCGGCCCTAGAGCTGAACTGATCTCTCACCTACTTATGGCCGCTCGTCTCACACGCGCCCGCTTTTGAAAGATGTGGAGGGTCCGCACATAGCATACTGGTGGGTAAAAGTTTGGGAGCTGTTGGGGATGGAAAAGCTTACAGCAATGATTGGAGAGGAAACTGCCTAAGTTCTCCCGCCCATGGGGGCCATTCCTAGAACATGTCGCTGAAAAAAAGCATATGTTTTTCAGCCAAGTGTTGCGAAATATCTTCTGAATCCATGACTATGAATAGACCTGAAGAATATGACCTAGATGGTGCGTAGTTTAAGTGGTACAAAGATTTTTTTCATAAGTTTCTTTTTGTTTTCTTTCCCCCTCTTCTTCTTTCCCTCTTTCTCCTCTCTTCTCCTTTCTTTCTCTTCTATGTTCTTGACTTGTATTAGTTATTCTTAACCGGTTTTCATGAGCGTGACAATGATTTTATGAGGAACAGATATACTGATACTTAATTAAAATGAAATTTTGATGCAATGACGCATGTCAAGATTACTGCATTTTGCTTTGTTACATAATGAGATGTATTTACCGTTCATCGAAATTTCAATAAAAATATTCTGTTAAAAAAAAAAAGATTGGTTTCAATAGAATTTTAAAATGATTTTAGGGGAAAACCAGGGTGCGTTTTAAAACCTGCCTTGCCTATGCAGGGCTCGCAAAATCTACTAGCCCACTCGCATTAGTGAGTAGATTTTATGAAGGGCGAATACCATTTGCATGGTACTCGACCTAGCTGGCGAGCATGGGGGGGTGTCCAGTCAAAGGGTCGAATGAAAAAGGGTCGAATACAATATGTTCGACTCAAAAGGATCCAAAAAAAAAAAGGATTGAATGCCTTTTTTTTAAATATATTTTTTTGGGGGCTTGGTATAGGTAAAAATTGTGGGTTTTGCACAAAAAACGTGGGTTTTGCACAAAAAACGTGGGTTTGGGGGGTGGGGGGACCCTAAAAAAATGCATTCAATTTTTTGGTTTTCGGTCCTTTTGATTCTAACAATTGTATATCGAACCTTTTCATTCAACCCTTTCACCTACAACCAGCATGGGGATGTTTGTAACTTTTACTTGCCATTTACTACAAACCAACTTTGCAGTAGCTGGAAAATAAAATGTTCACTGTACATGACTGGCCTTTTGGGTGGCAACACTGCAACAAATCTGAAATATACTTATGGTGATATGCTCCATTTTACAGAAAACGCTGGTAAATATTTTGTCACCCGTCACCATGGGGCAAGGGCATTTCTCTTAGGTCGAGTACACAAACAAAGGAACTCGCCCTGCAGGTCTAGTGAGATTTTTACAAATTTGCAAGGTCTGCTATGATATGGCAATAAAAGGTTAATCTACTTTACTGAGCCTGGAGTTCACTAACGATTCTTACTGAAGTGATAGCTACTAACAAAGCCACTTTGTATGCCAGATGTTTTAACCTATCCACAAAGCTTACTGAAACAGTGTCCACATCAATCTGTAAAAAATGGTGTAAATCGCAGCAGGGAGCTGAACTGGCAACTTGTGGGCATATTCTTTTTATTCCCTGCATACAAGCAGGGATCATTAAAATGTTCCACTGTGAAACTATATTTGGAGATGCATGCAGCTAGCATTGCCAGATGCACCTTTAGTGAACTGTAGACTAGCCTTGAATCCAATACATAAAGCAGATGGATAGGTATGTCTGCTGCTGAACAGTGAATCAGTTTATTGTGCAATTATTGCACCAGATGACAAACCTCTTCCAGTTGCTGAAGTAGCATGTTTGTGTGTTTGACTTTTTGCCTTCCTTGAGGATGTCTGTACATATTGGAGGAAGATTTAAATGAATACATTCTGTCACTTCAGGAGTCAGGCTGCCAACGGGAGCACCTGAGACTTTGGGTGTGTTATCTGGTGTTGCTGCTGTGTAAATAGATTTTAAAATGGGCACAACTTAATTGGGGGTTTGACCACTATGCGTAGGAGATGGAGATACCATATCTTTCCGATGGTGAAGATATAAGCATTAGAGTCAATCTCACTGAAAGCATATTCTGTGCATTAGGTTTTTCAGGGAAGGGGTGATTAGTAAGCAAATATTCTTGACCATGTCATCCATAGTGACTAAAGCACTGGGTACGTGTATGCGGAGCAGTGCCATTTTCTTTAGTTATACCGGTTACAAATAAGTCAAAGTTGTGAGAACACCACTTCTTAAAAATCCGATTGAGTGCATTTGTGCTCAGTTGCCACTCATTTTCTTGTTGTACATGGCAGCTGACACTGTTGGCTTCACAAAAGTCTACTCCTGGGACATGCTGTACCTGTAGCCATATTTGCTTGATTATGAAGCAGTGCCAAATTTGTGGTTGAGCTGGGTGTGAGTTCCCCCTGTCAGTTTTCAATACTGTAGTGTTGTCTGGCTTTATGAGAACCCTCCTTTTTTGTAATAGGGCTTGATAGCTGTGTAGTGCCTAAGAAAAAAACATGTGCTTTAACACACTGTAACTGTGACTCTTGAGTTGCCTGTTTCCCTTGGAATCAATAGAGAAGTCATTCCTCACCATATCATAGAAGCATCAGCTATTACGGTCACCTATACCGGCGGGCATAGAAATGGACATCCCTCCAACATGTTTTTCAGTTTCCAACATTGCAGAACGGTAACCTTTTGTGCCAATATATGCCCCCAGTCCTAGGATTGTGACCACTGAGAACTGAGCCATTCCTGGAAAAGTTAATGTATGGCATTGTTGCATGTATAAAATGTAAGTAAATACATGATGCCATCATACTCAGTAATTTTATGACATTTCTTACTGTGACCACCTTGACGCTTACCAACGGGAACTAACAGCAAGAATCTTCCGACCCTCACCATCGGCAGAAAGGTAAAAGCCTGCTTTGTGTACAATACTGCTCATATGAATTTCTTTAATTGTGTTGGGTTTAATCTAAAACTGGCCACGCTGATTTAGAAGCCAAGCAGGTGCATCAGTGCTATGATATGATTCTTTGTCTATGTTTGTAGCACTGCTTGGCGTTGTTCTCCTTTATGAGCCGGCCATCCAGATATAGAGAGATGTGAATGCCTTGTCTGCGCCAATGTCTTTTCACCACGGACAGTATCTTTGCAAATAAATGTAGGTCCTATGTTTTTCCCAAAAGAAAGTATTCTGAATTGGTAGTGCAAGGCACCTAATTTGAACCAGACAAATATTTGGTGGTTCTGGAAAATGGAAATCTTTCATGTAGAGAGCTGCCATGCACTCTCCTGGGTTCGTTAATGAGATAACTTTTTGAAGTGTCATCAATCTGAACTTCTAAGCTTTAAGGAATTTACTTACAGGGCGTAGGTCAAGTACTGGACTTTGTGTCTTGTTTATTTGGGTAGGTTGAAGATATTCCTCTCCACCACAGAAACCGGGGAACATCTTCCAAACCATCCCCTTCCATGTAGAAATTGACCTCTGCCTACAGCAGCAATGGTCTGGTTTTGTGCCCATATTTCTTGGCAGAATGTTTTTTGGTTGCAAGACAAATTTTACATGGTAATTGTGGGTCACTGGGTCTACACCCACGTGTCTATTATTACTTCCAATGTGTGGGGAAAATACAGAATTCTACCCCTTTCGGGTTGGCATGGAAAGGAATTTTGTGGTTGTTTTAATTGTTTTGTCGCCATTCTGTCTTTGGAGGGTGGGATCCACGATTATGGCCTCTTCCAAGGCCGTGTACAAACATGTCCCTGTGGAAATTAGGACACTTGCAGGGAATAAATGCCATTGTAAGACTGGTGCTACAATAGAGTTCTGCCACAGATAGCCTTTTTAGAAGTAGAAAAGCATTAAAGTTGGAAAGTGCAGTTGGATGCTGAACCTTATGATTTAAAATTATTGCTTTCCCCGCTGCATGGTCTACTTGTTTTTAAAGAGGAGTTCTCTGTCCAGTAGTCTGTTGTTTATAGTAGCATAGGTCCGAAAACCAGTGCAGAGGCATGACTAGCATAGCTGCAGGAACTATATGTTATCCTACAGTTTTGGCTGCATCTAAGCGGCTCTTAATTATTGTACTTGCACATCATCCTACTGGGCTCTGTTGCATCTGCTCACCAACACAGTGGAGATAGCAATGCGAATGCTGCAAGCTCTTTGCTTTCCTTATTGGATGGTGTGTCCATTGTGGATGTGAGTGGCCTGCTGCATTTGTATGCAGTCAAAATGACAAGGGAACCAGCTTGTAGGTGGGCTGCAAACAATTATTTTATCTGATGGCGAGGGTTGATATTTTTTCCCAATTCTGAAATTAACAGATCTGGCTGTTGTGGGTAGCTCCTGAGACGATTCACAAGGTGTTGTCACTTCTCCCCAGGAGGAGCTCTTTTCCATGAGGCGAGGGGATGCAGCCACCCCAATATTGCCCCTAGGGTTGATTACATGCAGGAGGACCTCATGGGGAGGGACTCCCACTCTGGGGATAAGGACAATAACCTGGGGTACAGCCCAATGTATGTTACTATTCCCCGACATTCCTATGCCCTCCCTAATATCCAACCAAACATACTAAAATTAGGAAGAACACAGGAGACAAAGAGTTTTGACTGTGATAATACTGGTATGAGGTGGCCCCTAGGAGGCATGAGGATTAAGACAGTAACAAAGAAGAATGACTTGTGCAATCCGCATGGGAGAAACTGGATATAAAGTTTAAAAATGGATAAAGGACTGTTAGATAAGTCAAGCCAAGCTACAGAGACGAACGCATCCATGACGAGAAGCAAAGTGATGGCAGGTGCAGCGGTATCCAGTCCTGTTGGGGAAAGCAGCCAACGCCCGAAGTCTCCAGCAAGGGAGATTCAAACGCTGACCAACAGCTGTGGAAAAGTGGTGAGCGAGCGCCAAAAGGACGTCACTGAAGTTCTCTGCCCGCCGAGTGGAGGCGGACCGAATCCCGAAGCCAGGAAGACGCAGTGAAGCCACAAGTGTAGAGGCGAGAAGCCCATGGAGCCTGATAAGCGTGCCCCGATCACAGGAAGTCCTGGGAATGTACCAAAGCCCCGTAAGAGGTAATGGGAGGTAAATGAGAACTGGAGGGGAGTTGGGGGTTGACACAGAGGCTAAGGTGGCATTCCCTACCCAGTATTAGCAAACCCCTTCAGAACTCCGATTCTTCGTGTCCATAAGCTAATCACATTGACAGGATTTGTCCACTTGGTCAGGCTGGAATTGTACTCCAATTTTGTCTATCATATCAGCCAGGCAACAAAAATCTGAGAGGTTTTTACATAAATTCAATTCCCCATTATTCTTTCCTTCATTTGTGATCATTGTGCTGAGCCGATATGAACCGATTGGTGAAATTGATAATTTCTTTGCTCTAGCAATCTGTGAGAAGACTGCAAAGAGAACTCCGCAGTAGTTACCTGGACATTGCCCAAGGTGCTTGGTCCAGAAATTAGTCCATCGCTGTTAACTGCCGAAGTATTCGGAGCGCCGGACCCGTGGTCAACATTTTCTAAGATATTATACTTAGATGAGTACCCCAGATATCCAGTACAGACAGACCACTCAGTGAGTGAAAACCTGTTAGCCGGTGGTAGAACCTCAGAAATATAATCAAGAGGCTGGAATAAATCCCTGGATGAGAGGCACAGAAAAAGGCACAACCACGTGTTTGGACTTGGCCAAAGCCTTCCTCGAGGTTTCCACCGTTCTACGGGGCACCTCCGATAAAGCCTCCTCGAAAGGCGTCGACGGAATCGGCATCGACGTAGAGCGTAGCGCCAATGGCTTTGACACAGGCCTCGAGGGCGGTGCCCTGAGCGTGTCCTTCGACGGCCTCGGCGCCGAAGGTGTCAACGTCTTCTTGGAAGACCTCACAGGCTCCGATGGTCTCGATGGCGTCAAGGACCGGGACCTGGAGCGGGCATGGCTAGAGCGATCCACCTTGTCCGACCGGGACCTCGAAGGTTCCCGGTGATCGCGCCGACCGCTCGAGCCCAAAGGCATGCGAACAGTGGCTCTAGCACGTTCCTTGCCGCCGTCTTTCAACAGCGCGGATGGAACAGAGCCCTGCGACTGAAAAATCACCATCATCTCCTTACGAAATGAATCCCATTCCGCAGAAGAGGAATGCTTGTTGGGACAAGCAACCCGCCGACGAGCAGAGTCCTCAGACGAGGATGGGGAAGGCGACCGGTGACGGCTATTCCGGGAGTGCCTCGAAGATGCAGAGGAATGGCGGGACCCACTTCGGGACCGAGATCCCCTGGATTTAAACCGACGATGCGGAGAGTCTCCCCTCGAATCGTCAGTCGAAAGCCCAGTGGATTTCAACTTCCGGGGCTTGGACACCTTTCCGACAGAAAGCTGCTTCTTTTGCTCCCGCAAGGCCTTCGATGTTAACGACTGGCAATCGTCACAATCGTCCGTGGCGTGGTCCTCACCGAGGCACCAGAGGCAGGCGTTGTGCCGGTCCGTCAGCGACATCTTAGAACTGCAGTCCCGACACTTCTTGAAACCCGGCTGCGGGGTAGAAGAAGACACCCGGCTGCGGCGTAGAAGAAGACAAAGACATCAGGAAATCTACACAAACGAACACAGTCGAAGAACCGATAGAATATAACCCAGAAGAACCGAGGCGCGCCGAGATCTCCAAAGCGAACACGTTCGCGGAAAAAACGGAACTGAGGCTACAGGCGTCGTGCGACCTACTTGTAACATCCGGTGACATCGGCTCGACGGAGGGTCTCGAGGACAGCTTATTGACGCCATTGACGCAGGACGCAGACATTTTCCAAAGCAGCACAGCTGTGGTGATTACCTGTCATAGATGTGGAATACGTCAGAGGAACCAATCCCTTCGAAAGAAGGTTACACCCACAGAGGATACAAGCAGTACTTAGTAGAACAGCCCGAACCACCCAGCAAGAAGTGATGTTTCCTGGGTATGACTTCTTTCTGCCGGCAATGGAGCCCCAAGGTTTCTCTCTTAGCAAAACCCTTACTCCTACTTACCACAAGAGACTCCAACCCTAATGCCATGGTTGCCAGAGCACCAAGAAAGCTTTGATATGCTGAAACATGCTTTGTGCAATTCACCTGCCTTAGGCACCCCCAATTATGCCAAGTCCTTTTTCTTGTTTGTGCATGAGAAATCGGGGTGTGCTTTGTCTGTACTAACACAATTGCAAGGAGATAAGGTGGCTAAAGGGTTACCAAGATGTCTCAGGGCAGTAGCAGCAGCTGCCCTTTCTGTCAAACAATCTGAAAGTATAGTTAAGGGAAAATCCACTGTTTCTGATTGTCCCTCATGCTATGGATATTCTGATGAATAAGTCCCAAACACAGCATATGACAAATGCCAGATTGACTAGATACAAATTAACTTTACCCACACCACACAAAAAATGATGTAATTCACTGAACCCTACCACAGTACTACCCCTCCCTTCTAATGACCTCACTGTAATGCATGACTGTATCTTAACAACAGATGAGGAAACAAAGGGACGGATAGACTTGACTGATGTACCTTTGATTGATCCTGATGGAACGCTGTACGTGGATGGATGTGTTTTAAATTGCCATGCAGTACCTCCACAGCTGCCAATCCTATAACCACTTTGAAAACTGTGGTTGCAAGTTATAAAATACCACAGCACTATGCACAGGCCGCAGAGATCATTGCATTAACTCGAGCATGTGAACTCAGCCTTGATATGAGAGTTATTATTTATACTAATAGCCAGTACGCATTTGGTGTGGCGCATCATTTTGGAAGACTATGGGCTGAGAGAGGTTTCCTTACTTCTCACGGCACCAAAATCCAGCATGGGATGCTGCTCACCAGGTTATTGAATTCACGAATAGCGCCAAAACAGCTGGCTATCATAAAATGTAGCTCCAACAGGAAAGTGACAAATGAAGTGGGAATAGGTAATGCTTTTGCTGGTAGGACAGCTAATTTAACTGCCCAGACACCTGCCACTGTAACCTATGTATCAGTGAGTCCTCCAGCAACCACTGAATTTGATAACTCCCTCGAATGTGTCAGAGAGATACAAGCAGATGCATCCAAAGAGGAAATTGAGAAATGGAATAGCAATGCCACCCTTGATGATGGTGTTATGTGCACAAGGTTGATCAGAGGTTATGGATGTTACCCAACAAACATGTGTTTATGATGTTCACTATGGCATATGGCCCCTTCCACATAGGGGCAGATGCGATTGTAGCCTTGTTGGGAGAATTATGGTATAATACTAATATTCGAAACACAGCCATAACTACATGTCAAAATTGTATCATTTGCACACACACAATGTGGGAAAGGGTACACCTACCCCTAGAGGTAATTTCAGACCCCCAGAATTACCTTTTCGAAAGCCTTCAAATGGACTACATAGAAATGCCACAATGTCAAAGATTCAGCTATGTTTTAGTTGTAGTATGTATGTTCAGCAAATGGATAGAAGCATTCCCTATGGTGGACAATACTGCTTTGAGTACTGCCAAGACTTTGGTGAAGGGGTATTTTCCAAGATACGGACTGCCCCATTCAATCTGGAATGACAATGGTGTTAACAAAACCATGGAGCGTTAGGAATATGTCAGAAATACCATTCAATATACCACCCACAAGCAGCAGGGCTTGTGGAACGTTTCAATGCCACGCTCAAGGGCAAATTGGCCAAGATCTGTGCTAGGAGCACTCTCAAATGGGTAGATGCTTTGCCTCTAGCCCTAATGTCCGTACATACTGTCGCGCACTCAGGAGTAGGTTTATCACCCTATGAGATCGCAATTGGGACGACTCGCCAATATATGGGGAATCGATAGCCCAAGAAAACTGTCTAAAGTCCCTTATCCTTTGTTGAGTGATTACTGTTTGGAGCTTACTAAGAGATTGTCTGTTATCCATAAATAGGTCAAAGACTCTTTGCCTAAACCCCTGGAAAGGCCAGGCCACTCCATCCAGCCTGGAGAGTGGATGTTTATGAAGAATTTCCAGCGATCATCCAGCCTGCAGCCAAGGTGGAAAGACCCTGTGAACGTTTTGCTGGCCACTCAGACTGCTGTCCGGTGTGAATTCTATTTACTGTGCACAACACATAATGCATGCCCAGTCAGAAACTCGTTTGAGTAAGTCAAAGACATGAACTTTGAATGTGCTAGTCTGTACATTAGGTCATCACAGATGTGATTCTGTTTGCGGAACTTTGTCAAGATGTTTCCTCAAGTAATTGCAAATGCAAGGACTAAGAGTATACATAATAAGGGAATAGTTTCTTACCTGTAACTCCATTTCTCCAGCATTGGTATCTTTCATGGATTCACATGCTTAGAATATTCCCCGTCGTCAGACTGGGACCCTCGGTACACATATATAGCCTTTTCCTATAGGAAAACTTCCGACACTTTTGTGTCCTATCTACGTCCTTTTAGGACGCGCCTACGCATGCTCCGTAGGCCGTCCCAGTATAAGAGGCCCGCCCCCGCGGCTCCCCTTCAGATTTCGGCCCCTCCAAAGTAGGAAGGGTTAAACTTATCACGCAAATACATTGCATTCCGGGGAGGTTGGCGGGCGCATGTGAATCCATGAAAGATACCAATGCTGGAGAAATGGAGTTACAGGTAAGAAACTATTCCCTTCTCCAGCATTGGATCTTTCACGGATTCACATGCTTAGAATAGATTGTATAGCAGTAACACCTGAAACGGCGGTGAGAATGTAATGTAATATACCCTCACCATAATACACAAAGCATATGTACAGCAGGAATAAGTTTACTCATATAACCTTACCCACATAAAGTATACTGTCATCAAAAGGTAGAAAACAGACTCTCCACAGCATGGAGCTTACCTTACTGAAACAGATGGCGCAGGACAGCTCTTCCCATCTGCACCTCGTCCGCATGCTGCCTGGCAAGGCAGTAGTGACGGGTAAACGTGTGGGGCACTGACCATGCTGCAGCCTGGCATATATCCGTTAGCGGAATTCCTGCCCATAATGCTGCTGAGGAGGACGTTGATCTTGTAGAATGGGCTCTAGGATGCCCTTGCAGCGGCCTTCCGGCCTTGGAGTGGCAAAACGCAATCGTCGATGAGACCCATCGAGCCAATCCTTGTTTAGAGATCGCTTTTCCCCTCGTCGACGGACCATATGCGATGAACAGTTGTCGAGTAGACCTGAGTTCCTGTGTACGATGTAGGTAAAATTTCAGAGCCCTCTTAACGTCCAAGGTATGAAGAGCTTTTTCTGCTGCCGATGATGGGGTCGCGAAGAAAGTAGGTAGAACAATGGACGAGTGTTTGTGATACACTGTCGGAACTTTTGGGACGACGTAGGATTAGTTGCCAGGACCACCTTGTCCTTAAAGAATCTTAAGTATGGTGGGTCTACGACCAGCGCTTGCAGTTCCGAGATTCTCCTAGCTGATGTGATAGCAATTAAGAATGCCAACTTCCACGATATGAATTTCATGTCCGACGTGGCCATAGGCTCAAAGGGCGGTTTCATTAAGCCTGCCAACACTGTGTTGAGACTCCAAGTTGGAGGGAAACGTTTTACCGGGGGAAAAGTTCGAAATAAACCCCTCATTAAGTGTTTCACAAGTCTGTCGCTGAATAGAGGAGACGACTGTCTCTTCCTCGTGAACCTCGAGATGGCCGCCAGGTGCACATTTATCGATGTGAAGGATAAACCCCTCTCCGCCGAGAGAATCAGGTAAGGTAGAACTTGTTCCGGCGTCACCGTCAACGGTTGTAGGCCTTGCTGTCCTCGACAGCATTCACAGAACCTCCGCCACTTATAGGTCTAAGATTTGTTGGTAGAAGGGGCTCGAGCCACCTGCAGAATTTTTTGACAATCCTCCGAAACGTCTAACGCACCGAACTCCGAAAAGTCAGGAGCCAGGCTGCAAGGTTGAGACTGTCCGGGTCGTGATGCCACACCGTGCCTTTGTCCCGGGATAGTAGGTTCGGGACTCTCGGAAACGCTATTGGATGTTCCAGCGACAGGTGAAGCAGGTCGGAGAACCACGGTTGCCGCGGCCAGTACAGTGCCACTAGAATTACCCGGCAACTGTATCTGCGTATCCACTGTACTGTCCTCCGTATGAGGGGGAACGGAGGAAAAGCATAAAGGAACATGTCCGTCCATGGGAAGGAGAATGCCTCCGCTATGGAACCTTCCTGAGGCCATCTGCTTGCGAATTGCTCACATTTCTTGTTGTCCTTGGTTGCGAAAGCGTCCAGAGGGGGGTGACCCCATTTCTCGAACACTTTCCTCAGCTGAACTGTGTCCATTTCCCATTCGTGTATCTGGGCCATGCTTCTGCTGAGGGAATCTGCTTGCGAATTCCTCACTCCCGGGAGATAGTGAGCCACGATGGAAATCTCGTGCTTTAATGCCCAATGCCATGTTTTCTGGGCCTCTATGGAAAGAGTTCTTGATCGCGTCCCTCCTTGTTTTCTCAAATAAAACATGGCTGTCGTATTGTCGGTCAGTACTCGTACTCGCGATCCCTTGATGTGTGGTAGGAATGCCTTCAAGGCCCATCGTACTGCTCTGAGCTCTAACACGTTTATGTGTAGGAGTGACTCCGTTGGAGACCAGCGACCTTGCGTTTGAAGAGTACCCATATGAGCTCCCCATCCGGTTAGGGACGCATCCGTGACTATGGTTCGCTGAAACTCCGGTTCCTGTAGGGGTACACCGTTGTTCAGATTGTGGAAACTCTGCCACCACTGAAGGGTCCGAAGCAGCTTGTCGTCGTCGATGGTTATCTTGTCTGACCACGATCCTTGGGCCTGCGTCCATCGGTCCGCGAGGAATTCCTGGACTGGCCTCATGAATAGGCGACAGTTTGCCACTAGATGGATGCAGGATGCCATGGCCCCTAGGACCGAAACGTATTTCCTCACTGAGAGGCTGTTGGTTTGTCGTAATCGGCTCACCAGCTGATTGAGTTTTGAGGTTCTGTCGAGAGAAGGCTTCACTAGCCCTAAACTGGGTCTCGAACTGTGCCCCCAGGAACACCAACGTTCTCGATGGCCGCAGAGAGGATTTTTCGAAGTTTATGGCAAATCCCAGCTGTTGTAGAAGCTGCATGGTGGCTTGCAAACTTGTGTTGGTCGACGCTGGGGAGGATCCCCTTACCAGCCAGTCGTCGCGGTATGGGTATACGTGGTGGCCTTGCTTCCTTAGCCAGGCTGCTACTGGGGCCAGGCATTTTGTGAACGTTCTGGGGGAGGTCTTGAGCCCAAAGGGAAGAACCGTGAACTGGTAGTGAGTCTGCCCTATTACAAATCCCAGGAATTTCCTGTGTTTCCGACACATTGGAATATGGAAGTACGCGTCCTGTAAATCCAGGGACGCTAGAAAATCCCATTCTTGAACAGCGCGGATCACTTCCTGCAGCGTGAGCATTTTGAATTCTAGGCTCTTTAAAGACTTATTGAGATCGCGTAAGTCTAAAATGGGACGCCATTTGCCGTTCGGCTTTTTTACGACGAAGTATCTTGAGTAGACTCCTTGACTTCTCTGTGATGTTGGAACTAATTCTATCACGCCCTTTGCTAACATGAGAGTTACCTCTTGTTGCAGTATCCTCAGATGGGAATGAGCGGTGAACGCAGGTGGAATGTGCGGAGGGCTGTGCTTGAATTGTAGAAAGTGCCCGTTCCTTATAGTGTCCAGCACCCATTGATCCGTCGTTATTCGTTCCCATTCGTCGACATATGCTGACACTCTTCCCCCCCAGAACGGTGTGTTGTCTGTCACTGCTGATCTTTATTTTGCTGGTCTCTCGACGACGACGGATAGGATGGTCTCTTCCTGGACGTCTGGAAGTTCCGGCGTCGGTTTGCCGTTTGGGAAGCACGCCTGTATCCCTGGGAGGGGTAAGCCGACCTGCCAAAGGATCTGTCTCCAGACGCAGAGAATCTGGAATTACCTGAAGCCCCTCTAAAGGGACGAAAAGACTTGTAGCTTCGGCCACTCTGGAGGGCACCCAATGAACATGCCGTGTCTGAGTCCTCTTTCATTCCCTTTAGGGCCTCGTCTACCTTCTCTCCGAATAGAAGGTCTCCCTCAAAAGGCATATCTAATACTTTGCATTGTAGCTCTGGTCTGAAGTAGGTACACTTAAGCCATGACTGTCGTCGTAATACGACCCCATTATTGACTTGCTTGAAGCCTGACTCAGCGAGGTCCACCGCAATGTTTATTGCGTGATTGGAGGCTTCCTCACCCTCTCGGACAAGTAACATCGCTGCCTTCCTATGCTCTTCCGGAAGATGATCCAGCAACGGCGCTAGCCTGTGCCACATCTCTCTGTCGTATCTGGCTACAATAGCCAGAGAGTTTGCGGCCTTTACTGTGGTTGCTCCCACGGAGAGCACTTTTTTGCCAAAGGCATCCTGGCGTCTTGCTTCGTTTTCAGGCGGAGTCGTGCACTTGTGCTGGGCCTTCGCCTTCCTCGCCGCTGCCGCCGACACCACCGATTCCGGCGTTGGTTGGGAGGATAAACACTTGGGGGGTAGACTCTGGAGCCTTAAACTTTTTCTCGAGGCGTCCTTTCACTGCCAGCTCCGAAAAGGAGTGACGCATTGTCTGCAACCCCTCCTTCCACACGTGGTCTAGCATTGGTATTGAGAACACAGACCTCCTTCTCTTACCCATGTGGTCGAACATAAAACAGTCCTTTTTCTGTTCTTCCTGGGACAAACCAAATTCCTTACACGCCTTCTCCATCACAGAATGGAATGATGCAATGTCGTCCAGAGGGGACGGGTGAGCTGGGCTTCTTGGGGTTTCTAACTCCACCTCTGACTCCCAGGTTGGATCCCTGAAGGGGGATGAGATATCCGACATGGCTCCCCTGTCAGACTCCGAATCTGGCAGCTCACCTTCCTCTTGGGGTGCCAGTGCTGAGATTGCCGTGCGTAAGTGCGTCGGTGGAAGGGACGGGCCCGGCTCGTTGACGGGTGACTTTGGCAGGTTTGCCTGAGGTAGTCTCTGGTCCAACGACTGTACCAAAGACTGAAGCGTGGACAGAATTTCCAACGAAAAAACAGATTGAGGATTGAGAAGAGGGGCAGATACCGGTATACCGGATCCCCTCGTCGACGACTTGTCAACCACTCGTAGCCCTAGGTCTGCCGGGCCAGCTATTCTCCCGCTCTCATCCTCCCCCGAGGACAGCGACACAGCCTGTTCTTGCAGTAAAGTATCCGGGGGGATTGGATCAAAAACTTCAGGCCTCCAAGCTTCCTGTAGAACCCCCGTTGACGAGGCCACCGTCGCAGTCGTTGACGGTGGGACGGTGGATACCACATGCGTCAGTGGCAGGGTGGCCGATGACTGGACCGCCGTCGACGACAGTGACTTAGCAGGTGGTTTAGACGGTCCCGCCTTTTCCACACTTGGCCTGCCTTTACTCGACTCTCGACTCGAAGTCGATCTATGGTGATCGCCCGAGGAGGATTTCGGCCTTTCCTTGTCATACTTTTTTGATGAAGATGACGATTTTTTCAACGAGGACTCTCTAGCTGAATGACTCCGAGATGACTCTTTTTCCGTCGGTCGAGATTTCTTCGCCGGTGGTTCCGACGAGGCAGCGCGGTGTGATGTTTTCGCCGATTGTGTGGATCCTACCTCCGAAGGGGGGTATGCCCCCGCTCCATCATTCAGCCATGCCACCAGCCGACGATTTCGGTCTTTGAGGGTCTTTTGAGAAAACCCTTTGCATATGTCGCAGTTATCAGCCGAATGATGAGGGTGGAGGCAGTATATACAATCCATATGTCCGTCCCGCTCGTAAACTTTTTTCAAGCCGCACGTCGCGCATGGACGGAACAGCGCTTTTCCTGCCATGGAGGAAAAATGTCCTCGAACTCCAACTCCAAGTACACAACCTTGTACAAAATAGTAAGACGACGCGAGGAGATCCCACTACTTTGGAGACGGTTGAAATCTGAAGGGGAGCCGCGGGGGCGGGCCTCTTATACTGGGACGGCCTACGGAGCATGCGTAGGTGGGTCCTAAAAGGACGTAGATAGGACACAAAAGTGTCGGAGGTTTTCCTATAGGAAAAGGCTATATATGTGTACCGAGGGTCCCAGTCTGACGACGGGGAATATTCTAAGCATGTGAATCCATGAAAGTTCCAATGCTGGAGAAAATACATGACGCAGACTTCCCTTTTCGCAAAAGAAGCTTGCTCGTGGTTTTAGAAAGCTGAACTTTCGCACAGAAGAAAGAGCACATGCTGTTTTGAATCAGCTGTAAAGAATGAATCATGAAATTGTGATACATACTGCTGAAATGCAATGCCTATTTCCATATATAAAATCTTGACACAAAGAATAGTTGTGCTGAGGTAGCATGGTAAAGCGACCACGCAATGTCTACAGTTTTGCACGTAACGTCTGGAAAATAAGGTATAAATATGCAACCATTTTGTATTGTCATTCAGAGAGGCTTACGATGGCTTGCCCAACGTGTCATTCCCAATTAAGTGCAATTAAATTGTGGTTTGCAGAAATGTGAATTTTATCTCTGTTTTGGACTCTCAATCTGTTTCCTTCCTTTCCAGACAGGGCTGAACCCAGAGTGTATTTGTAATTGTTTACACACTGAATTCTTTTTACTGGGTCTTCATGATAAAGCAAGCATGAGAAGTGCTGGGAGGATAGATCAGTGGCAATGTGCGCGCCTTGGAAGCAAGACGACACGAAGCAACGCAGGTTCGATCCACGGGTCCGCGCTTAGAAACCTCTGGGTGTTTAAACGCGTTATAAATACGCAATTAAGACAAACAAAAAAACAATTACACAACTAAAAACACAACAAATTCCTGTAACAGCGCCTCAATGCCCGTGGGCTGCGTGAGCGCTTTAAAAATGTAAATTAAAATTAAAAAAAATTAAAGTGTTATTAGGTGGCTAGATTGGCATTTTGGTGCTGCCAGTCTAGTCATTTCACACTGTGGTATAACATTTTTTACAAGTCCTATATGATAAAGCAAACATGATAAGTGTTATTACATGTCTAGGCTTGCCTATATTGCTGCAGCCAATTTGGAGATGCTGTTTTACAGTAGGATGACATTTTTAAATGGCAAAGAGGACATGGCAAGAGTATGTTCTTAAGTGGAGATAATGGCATATATTGGCACAGCCAGCTATTACATATTTGCTTATAGTAGCGTTACTGGCATTATGCACAAACCAAACATGAGTATATTCTTATATAGGAATACTAACATATATTGGTGCAGCCAGCATGGAAATGTATGGACATGGGCAGCATGAAAATGTTTTTATATTGGCATATATTGTGGGGAAAGGCATGAAAATGCGTGGAGAAACGCTCCTGTGCACTGATTTTGACTTGCATCGATCCGATTTTTTCAGGGGTTACCATACAAAACTGGTTGCAAACTGAATTATTAGTGATTTTTTTCACAGAAAATGTGCTGTACAATACACTATTTTAACCCATTATTCAAAATATTTATATAGGGAGAAAACACCTCCCCGCCACAAACTCCCTTCGGATGGTTCAGGGTCCCTTGCTATGCTCAGTCGCTCTCGCATATTTGTGGCAAATATTTATGCCCCACCAATTAATGGAACAGTTGCCACGGATGCCTGTGGGCTATAGAGGTCGTCCCTTGGGTAGTGAGCAGGCTTCTTTTCTTCATGGGGGACTTGGCTCCAACGATTAAGAGCCCTGCTTTTATCCACAATTTGGGCTGGGAGCATGCCAAAGCACATCAATGGTAAGGATCTGCACTATTCAAACAGGCAGCGACTATTCAATCATGAACAGTCACTGGCTACTACATCTGCCCAGCAACAGACATGAACTGCCCTTTAGCCCACAAAAGCCAGAGCTTTCCCCGGCAAAGGGATTTCTATGTACAACATTTCCTGACCTTAGAGAGTAGGAAGTCGTCCAAGGAACAATATGGCCAAAGAACAAGCAAAAAACCTTGTGGCACAGCCATCCTAGGGTGCTAGCCACCTTTAGTAGCCATTCACTTTAAGTGCAAAAGTGCATGAGTAAAATGTCACAAAAATGTTAAAAACCTCACTGCTGCCACCAGCTTGTCTTGGGCAAATTGCAAATGTAACCAAAAAAGCTATTATATTAAAAGTTAGAATGATATAAAATATCCTAACTGCACTTCACTGTAAGGTGATTTGTCCATTTGTAACAATACAAGAAGTCACAAAACGAGACATAGGGCCTCATTACGAGTATGGCGGTAACCCGCTGGTGCTACTGGCGGATTGTCGCCGTACCCATAACACCGGATCTGCTGCCTGGACCCCACAGGAACGGGGACTCTGAAGCAGCGGCACCGTTGCTAACGGTGCTGGTGCTTCCATGACAACTCTGCCTAATTATCAGTTTATGTTTTTCTGCATTCTTCACCTTACAGTGAAGTGCAGTAAGAATGTTTTGTTTCCCTATAACTTTGGTTTGAGTAACTTTTTGGTTACTTGCATAGTGTGTGCAAGACGTGCTGGTACTGGCAGATCTTTTTGTATTTTGATCGATTGATCGAGACAAAGCAGTCGGATTTGAAGGCTTACTATTTCTTAATATGCTTAATATGTTAAATCATAGGCTTATCATAGAATATACCCATCTGTACAAATTCAGGGGGACAGAAAACATGTGTAAGACAAGGATGAGAGCTGTGCCTAAACAATTCATTAAGTGTCTAGAAAATGTAATGAATAACATCAGACATGAAACCGTTAAAAACATGGAATTTTGAATTACAATGATTCTTCGAAAGAGTTACTACATCTGCAAAGCATCTAAACATGTTTCGACCCCTTCAAATGTTATTTAGAGGGTCTTTGCCAGAACAGTGTCCCTCCTAAATCTATAAACTATGATTCTTGTCTGTAATTTATAGATTCTGGAAGGACATTGCGTCCTGAGGAAGTCCCTCTAAATAACATTTGAAAGGGTTGAAACATGCATGTAGATGCTTTGTAGATTAAGTATCTCTTTCCAAGAATCATTGTAATTTAAAAATCAATTTCTTTAAAACCATTTCATGTCGATGATTAGTTAATGAATAGTCAAATCAGTCCCTAAACAAATTCAAGAACATTTGCCTTGCCTTCTGTAGTCAGACATCACCCATGAGGGCATTGTTCATTCAGTAAAATTACAGACCACAGCATTTCAAGTGGGTAGTTTTGTGTGCCAATTGAAGCACATTAGTACTTCCAAATATACATATGTAATCTGTGTCATGTCATGTGCTTGCAATTTGTGGTACATTGGCATGACCAATGCTAGGGAGTTTTACACAATTTGCTGTCTGTGACCGAACTTGGAAAAGCCCACATTTGGTGACAGGGTTGTATCCCTTAGATCCAACCTGAACTACCCAAATGTTTGGTAGCAATGGCTGAGCAACCAGGATTAGTCTAGGATGGAGAAGGGCTTTAGTGAGGCACACAGTAACTAGAGCATACACTTAGTTTAAGTAAACACACACCCTAGATGTTATATACAAATAGTGATTTATTTTATATGCACCAAGGCGCCAGAAGTAAATCAGCTAAGTACTAATCACACAGTAGTATCACAGAAGAATTAAAAAGGTAGCACACTTTAAATCAAAGTAAAGCAAAACAAAGTGAGAGAAACTACTGACACCAAATAAGCAAACTTTAGATCAACTCCTGCAACTTCAGTTAACCCCCTGTTTAACCAATCTTTAAAAGTGCAACCCTGTACTAGGTGAGTCTCACAGAATCAAGGGGGCACTAGGGGTTCAGTAACCAAGGATTGCGGAGGAAAGGGGCAGGTAATAAGCAGTCAGCCCATAGTCTATGAAGGTTTCTTCAGGTTAGCAGGTCAGTAACAGTTAGTTTAGTAAGTGTGAGCCCAATGGGTTGCTCACCCCAATGGGACTCCGGGTGCCCTGGAGGGGGGTGCAAGTAACAGCTTAATTGCAGCTCTCCCAGAACACAAGAACAATGCAGCGAGACCAAGCTAAGTACCTATGCTCAGGACAGCACCTTTTCAATTAAGAACTTGGTGCAGTAGGACGGTCCCCAAGGTGAGGTGACAATTCTCCCTGGTTCGGGTTTCTAGGCCCGGGTGTCTGAAGGAACTTTGGAGGGAATAGACAGATGGACTCGGGCAGTGGGACTTTCAGCAGTGGATCTTCACGGCACAGGTGTGTTGGATCCCTTCACAGGCTTTGGGTCCTGGGCGGTTGTTGTCCAGTAGACTTCTCTTCAGTTCTCGCTTAGGGGACGTCTAGAAGCGGAAAAGAGTCACTGCAGACCCAGAAGGATGTCCACAAGATTTCAGCTGAAACCACACTTCACAAGACGTTGTACAGCAAAATGGCATAGGTCCCAGGGTATTCAGAGGTTGCAGTCAGGGAAGGTCACAGTTCTTCATGGGATGGCGCAAAATGTACGTTGTCTTAAGACTGGTTAGGCCCACCAGTTCAAGGGAGGAAGTCCTCTTCGAGAGATCTTCCCTGTCGCTCGGAATTCAGTGTCGGATCAGCGACTCAATGGCTCTGGAGGTCGCTTGGAAGTTGCTGTGATGTCCTTCTACCAATTCCTCTTCGGATCTGCAGTCCAGTGGTCGACTCAGAGGTTCAGCTCCAGGACCCTCACGTTTTATGCAAGAAAACTGGCAGAGCCCATCAATCACCAGACAAGCCTCTCATGCAAATCTTGGGGGTGGCTGTCCGAAGGGGACAGCCAGCCTCCCAGTTCAAACTGGTTGCAGACAGGCACACTGCAGGACAAAGACCAGGGGAGTTTTGTCCCCTCCCCCACTTCCTGTCCTTTTAGGCACTCAGAGCTTTTGCAGGCTTTCCAGGGGAAGCCCGCCAAAGACAAAAGACCCATCAATACCTCTTACACCCAGGCAGGTCTAAGAAGGTGCAAGTAGTAACAAGTCATCATGAACAGGGCTTAGAAAAGTACAGCCACTATTTTACACAAATGGTTTGTCCCCTACCACAGCTGCGAAGATAGCATGTGGTAAAAGTCCACAAAATGTTTGGCAAAAAGGTACACTGCCACCGGCCTGTCAGATGAACTTGTACCAGTAACTAAAGGTTACTGAAACAGTGAGAAAAGGAAGACAGGTTGCCTCATTACGACCCTGCCGGTCTGGAAAGAACGGTGGTGCTAAAACAGCTGCCACCGTTCTTTCCGGACCGGCTGATTAAGAGACCTGCAGGCGGGAGGTGATCTGACCTGGCGGGTTTAACACCACCCGCCTGCAGGCAGACATGGAAACACCGGCTCCGTCATAGACGGAACCGGTGGTTCCATTGTCCCCATCCCCATGAGTCCTATAGGGCTCCATGGGAATGGGGACTTACACAATTCCGCCTCTGGAATTCCCCGGGTCACCGGGGTCGTAATGTCCTGGTAATTCCAGGAATCATGGAGGCGGAATGGTAATATGAGTCCGGCGGTAACCTGGCGGTTTTTCCGGCTCGGTTACCGCTGGACTCGTAATGAGGCCCAATGTTTCCCATCAGAACTCCACATAAGTTTGGGTGTGCTGATCTCACCAAATAAAATACAGGTGGGACAAAAGGGTGTCCCCCCCCCTGCCCTGGAAACATGTGTTATCACAGGGAAAATAAAAAGGAAAGCTCATGGAGCTTGAAGCAACACTGCACAGAAAGTGCTGTGTGCTGCACTAATAAAATGTAGATGCCAGAAAACATGGAGGAAAGCAGAACTCCATTACAAGGTACCCAAAAGAGGTAAAAAGCTTTCCAAAAAGAATGAGTGAGGGTGGAAAAAGGTTCCCACTCAGGAGAATTAGATAAAAACCAAGAGTCCAGCAAAAAGTGCTGTGGGACTCACAGGTGGAGAGAATTTCACTCAAAAAGGAAATCTACTTTAACAACCACTTTGAGAAACCAGAGGATATCCTCACACCTACTCCACCTGGATCCTCCCCTCAGGTGACCAGGGAAAGGCCATCGCTTTTGGATCCTGAGCCTGGGGGAGCAGATGCGAGGATGGATCACCTGGGTGGAGGGTCCTTGGGGATTGGGGAGAGGATATACACAGGCGAGACTGATATCCCCATTTCCAAATGAGAACCAACATCACCCTCCCCCTGCCTTTATAGGCTGTTGTTAAACCTCTCCCCTCATTTCCTCTCATTCATTCTACTATAGTACTGAGATGAGGAAGAGGCAACTAGGAGTAATGCACACTAACAGATCCTTTCACCACTCTAGTACTGAGATGGGAAAGGGGCCTTCAGACTGGTGTAATGGTCAGGCATGTCCAGAGTGCTTCACTAATTGTGGTCATGCAATTGGGCTTGAAGACTCACACATGCAACCAGTTAAACAGTTGCAAGTGTATAAAAGATGGAACCAGAGAGATCAGAGAGAGACCAGCAGGGAGGCCTGCTGAAGGAGAAGTCCTGCGGAGTACGAGGCAGCCGAGGGTGGTCCTGTCGGTAAACCAGGATGCCAGCGAGAACTGGAGGAACTGTGGTTCCGGGGCCAGGAAGGAGCGTGCAAAGGCCACAGTATTGGAAGCCTCATTGGTCGGTGCCTGCATCAGGAGCTGCAGGCTGGAGAAGAAATCCAACCATTTTAAGTCACCGGCAGCACCGGCGGGACGCGAGCAGCCAGCAACCCATACAAAGAGAGAGAGTGGGGCTCGACGTTCACTGAGAACGTATACGTGGAACAGAACAGGAGGTGACAGCCGCCCAGAGGAGACGCCTGATACCGGTGAATGAGGAAAGGGGAACACTCGAACAGGGGCGCTAGTGATGCTGTTACGTGGCAAAAGGGAATGCCGGCTGAACAAGAAGTAAGGTGCAAGATACGGTGAACCAAAGTAAATGGTTTTGAGGATTACTACAAAGTGTGAGCAAATAAGTACTGGAAACTATTGAATACCGAACTGAATGAACGCTTCTGAGCAGCATATGAAAGCTTTTAATAAACCAATGTGCAAATGACAAGTTGGTGTGAAGAACGAATACCATATATTGCAAGCCAAGAGCGAATCCGATGACATGCAATTTAAAGCAAGTATGGGACAGTGCTGAGGAGTGTGAGAGCAATGTGGTGAAGGGAAAAGAACACCACAAAATGAACTGTGTAACAAAACTCATGGTGGCAAATTCCAGAACCTGGCAAAGAGTGAAACACGTTGTGGCAAAGCCAAAAGGCTGTCAAAGAGAGAGCCAAGTGAGTGTGAACCAGAACATAGGTGCAGCTACAGAAGAATATGTGTGGGCAAGCAAGCCTAGGTAGACCGGTTGCGTGACCTGTAATGGGTGGACCGTGTGGTCCGAGAACTGTGCCTGGATCGGGGATACCCTATCTGTGAAAGCCAAAGAAATATACAGAAAGCAATTGTCTGAAAGAGATCGCTGAGGTGAAGCAGAAGAAAGAAATCTGTATGAACTATTAATAACTAGAAGGAGTATAAAGTAGACCTGGTACTGGTTTTGAATATTGAGAGACTGACCTTAAGTACGAGTTGGCATGCTGATGTCTTGGAGAGGAAGAATCCTGTTACGCTCACCTGATGTCCACGGGGGCGCCACACGACACCCGATGAGAGGCTGTGCACTATCCTGGACCCCTTCTGCTTGTTTGTATGTTGGCTGGTGGACAGATCCTATGACAGGAGAATTGAGGTTCAGTACCGAGTCTGTGATGAAGACCCCCACCTCCCACTGATCAAACCCCTTCCCTTGGAGGTTCTGCCTCACCTTGGTTTCATGTATGTTGAGCTCTCCGTCCTGCGTCTCTGTGCAGGAGCGTTTGGTAGTTGGGGGCTTTCAGAGGGCCTAGTTACTACACTGGTCCTGTGCCCCTTGTGTCAGGTCCAGTTCGGCTGTGACACCGACTCTGTTTATCTGCTTATAGTGTTCAGGTAAGTCTTTTAGTTCAGTTCCTTCTCCTGTCTTTTCTTCGTTCCCTGTCTTTTCGATGTTGCTCAAAGTCTCTTTCTGTCTTCCACAGGAGTTATTGCATGTGGAGCTGCTGCGCCGGATGAATAATGCTGAGGTAAGTAGTTTAGCACGAAGCACCGCGCCGCTCAATGTGACTTAGTTGCTAACCTGCCATTCTTTATTTCTTGCATTTTGTTTCAAGATGCAGTGTGCTGACGATCCGGAGTGAAGCAACCAATAACCGGTTTTTCAGGTGATTGAATTTTGGTGTTGGCGAAACCTTTGAGTGCTGATGGAAGTGCGGATGTTCGTAGGAACTGCTACTCACAGGTAAGCTCCCTTTGGTACTGCTGTTCGTGTTCTTGCAGGCTGCGAAGCACTCCGGAGGTGGCAAGACCGCAGAGCGCTGATGGAAGTGCGGATGGAAGTATCACAGGTAAGCTTCCTTTAATGCTGTTCTTGCAGGTTCCCGATGGGATCAAGGTTGATGACTCCAGATGTAGCCGCCAGAAGAAGCTGATGAGCTGGATTTGGACACAGTGAGCGTTACGCTGCAGGAGTGCAGAATAACGCAAAGCATAAATCCCATTTCTGGCGTGGCTTATATAGCCAGCCACACCTAAAGATCGACCACACCCAAAACACTAGACTGCCAAGTTCAGTTCTTGGGGTTGAGTTAAAATAAGGACCTCCATGTTGGATTAAGGTCCAAAGTGGTGCCCAAGTGGTGCTTGCTTCATTCTGGATAATGAGCCTGGTGCCAAAGGTGCCAGGACTGACTCCATGTCCTCTGCTGATGGGTCTTTAAGCCCCTTGGAGTCTTTGGGGGGGGGGGGTGTAGCCTCACTGCTGTCAGGGGACTGTTGCCTCTGAGGTGGTCATGGTTAGATATCGTGAAAATCCTGAGACCAATTTTGAACTGTGTAGTTTTCTTGGGGAAGGGAACACAGAGACTTTGTGGAACTGTCTTGAACTTGGGGAAGGGGAGCTGGAAAGTAAGCCCAGAGCTGGAAGAAGCGCAGAACTTTGTGTTGATCACCATTTCATTTGATTATTGACATCCCTCCACAGATTTAAACTATTGTACAATGGGCTGCTACCTTGTTTCTGTTCGCGTACCTTCGGTTCGTGCACAGGGCTTTTCACTGATGATCGGTTCAACAGTGCTTTTACTCTACATTCTACTGCTACTGTTGCATTAGAGATAAGCGTTTGCGTGTACAGCGATCCGCTGTTTCTAGGTTTACTGAAACTCACCAGCTTTAATGAAGTGTTCTACTGACACAGCGAACCTGGAATTCGACTTCCACTGCTTCCGGCTTCACAATGAGGATTCCTTCTGCCCCTCAGGCACTCTGAAGTTTTACTTCACTTCAGGGTTAACAAGCATTCTTCTTAGTCCAGCACGGCACTGCTTTCGGCTGCGCCACATCTGCAGCCTGGAGCATGAGCTTCCTTGCCAAACAGAGGACAGGACCCAAACTGCAGGGAGTCCTCGTTCTGCTCTCAGCGCTTCACTTGGTCTACCACGCCTCCTCGGCTTCCAATTGCTCACACCTGCCGCTGCAACACATGATAGGTTCTCCTTCTCTTCTTTCTAGCTCGTTCTCTCAGCTCTTACACCCGCACTCTTCCTTGGCATGTAGCCCCACCTCTTATACTCCCTGGGAGTATTAAAGGTCCAAAAGGTGTGGGCCATTAAGTACAATTGACTGATCTTTAGGCAACCTATTTGTGGAACATGTCTGACTTCCCCAATGGTGCTCTTGCACAGTCTTCTTCGTCGTCTCAGTACCTAAGTGGTGAAAATACCTGTTGGTGTTTACTACTCCTAATTGCCTCTTCCTCGACTCAGTACTGTAATAGGTCACATGAGGGGAAATGAGGGGAGATGTCTTACAATAGCCTGTAAAGACCGGGGGTTGGGGGGGATTAGGTTGGTTTCCCGAGGCAAACGGGGGATACCATGTCTCATCTGTGGGCACCCCACTCCCGATCCCCCAAGGCCCCTCCCCCCAGGTGATCTCCTTCGCTTCTTCACCCCCAGGATCAGGATCCAAAAGCTATGTCCTTTTCCTGGCCACCTGAAAAGAGGCTGCAGGGGGAGTAGGAGTGAGGATACCCTCAGGTTTCTCCCAGACTATTCTTAGTTTCTTTAGGTAGGGAAATCCCACATTAGCATAAAGCAAGGTAGGTTTTCAACCATCCATCCTAACATTTAAGTAAATAAACCATTTTTGTATGAACTTTGAATTCGTTGTCTGTGTCTTGCTTCATGATGCCTTCACACCACACAAAACTGCTACTGTTTGAATGATGTAACACTGCTAAAAAAATCAGGACTGGCAATGTACAAGCACCACTAATGAGGCATGTTTTGGAAACAAATCATAATGTGATGACATTCACTGGTTGATCATCAATCAGTTATTTTCAGACTAACAATTTATGAACCTCAAGTAGACTTTTAAAATGAGTACAACATTGGATGCAGAGACTTCACACATATGCACAAGTTCTTAATGACCAAATACAATGGTCGGTTCTGCTACAAATGAAACGCCTTGTAAGTTGGACATATGTTTTTTCTGGTCTCCGTTAGTCTATTCCACCATTTAGTGCACATTTAAATCATATAAGTGGTTTATCTATATACATTTAAAAAATCATTTACATCTATCATTCCCTGAATTTCCACATAAGCCATAAAACCTACACTCATTGTCTTATTGAACTCCACATTTTAAACGTATGCCCATGCACATGTAGGCAAATTTGAGTTTACAATATACTTTAATCGTATTCTTCAACATTACTTTAACACACTGAAAAATGGCAGAGAAATGTCTTCTGCCCTACATGTTGGATTACCAACCGAGTTGCTGACCCATGTCGAAACTAATGGCGGGGAGCTTCCACAACCTCACATTGCTACTGTTGCACTCTCTGTTGGTGCTAATGCCAGACGACTGTTCTTCATGCCCCGATGCTACCCTGACCGTTATTATGTTTTCCCTGTATGATAGTGCAGGTAAGAATGTAGCGTGGTAACATTGTACACAGCAATAGCAATTTTGGGCTGAATTCATGTTATTAGAAGTGTACTTCTGCTATTTCCTTTCCTTCTAGACATACACCGGCATACAACATTAGAGCCAACATTCTTTTCCTGTTCCGGATCCCAATGAGACAGACTGGGATAAGGGTAAGATTCTTCATATCAACCTTTGTTCGCCCATTTTTAAAATCTCTCTATATGTAACAACTCGGATATGCTGCATGAATTTGTGTGGAGCACTGGCCAGAAGGCAACTAATTTGTTATTCTTGTTAATCAATATGTCTTTTTTTCAATTGGTTTGGGGAAGACACAGAACATAATTGACTGTTTCTTGTCATGTTTTCAAGGATTAATCATTCACAAGAGCCCACATGTTTTTGCTTTGGCGTACTGACAAAGGCTTGTCTTGAACAAGTGTACTTAAGTAGATGCTTCTAAACTTCTTTCAGAAATAATTAGATTGTACTAGAAAACATTTTATGGCTCTCTTTTTTGACAATATATTTAAAGTTGTGATGTTTCACAACCATAAACAACCTGGATATCTAGAGATGGCAGTGCCTGTTCAAAGTTCTCGGTGTTGAGACTGAATTCCATTCTTAAAATTAGATTTATTTCATGTACTCTTGTTTGTGAATATTATTTTCACATTGTGTCTATGGAGTATTGTTTTATGTACTCACAATATTGAGAAATGATCTGTAATTGTTTTATATATATTCCCTTGTAAGTACACTTAAGATTATACTAATTCGATCCACATTTTGTATGCTTTTTGGATGTTTTTTCTGATCTATTGTATTCTTTAGTAGGGATTGGCCTTTGTTTATACCTTATCAGGTATCAGTCCCTTACAGCACTTCGAATCGCATTTAGAAGTGCTTTCGTCAGACATCCTTTGCTATTCAGTGCTGTGCCCGATCAGTCCAGAGGAAACAATGGTTTCCAGTGGCTGGACAGTGCAACTATTTCACATTGTGCTAGAAGGATGCATACATTGCCAAAGAGTTTGGCATTGAACACAGTACAATGGAAAAGTACAGTCATTCGAATGTCAGGTCATTTTAGTGTAATAGGGAAAGGTAATGTTTAGTGCAACTTGGACATTCACTGAAAAGACAATTAAAACAACACAATACATTTGCTTTTCAACATCTCCTGCTAGAACCATGCTCTGCCCTTTGAATTACACTTGTGAGAGAGGGTATGCCCAGACGTGGGTGGGTCCCTTGCTCGCTGCGCCACAGAGAACCAGGCTGCACCTCACTGAGGAGGTCCAACAAGGCCGAAACATGTCTGAGGTTGCTTGGTTTTCTGTGCAGAGGGGACCTGGCCTAGCAGTTCGGGCTGGGCTGCTACCTTCGGTGGCAGCAGCTGCTGACTGATTTGCACATGGCTGGTCCCCTTTTGCAATGGCGCAGACGGGCTAAAAAACGGTGGTGTGGAAGGTTGCCCAGAGCAAATGCCAGTGGTTTAGATTCATTCGAAACCTTCCACCCATCACTTTTGTGGTCAGTTTGTTTCTCCTTGTGAGAGAGGGTATGCCCAGACATGGGTCCCTTGCTCGCTGCACCACAGGGAACCAGGCTGCACCTCACTGAGGAGGTCCAACAAGGACGAAACATGTCTGGGGTTGCTTGGTTTTCTGTGCAGAGGGGACCTGGCCTAGCAGTTTGGGCTGGGCTGCTACCTTTGGTGGCAGCAGCTGCTGACTGATTTGCCCATGGCTGGTCCCCTTTTGCAATGGCGCAGACGGGCTAAAAAACGGTGGTGTGGAAGGTTGCCCAGAGCAATTGCCAGTGGTTTAGATTCATTCGAAACCTTCCACCCATCACTTTTGTGGTCACTTTGAATTACACAACCAAGTTTCCTTTGAAATATACACTAAACCTTTCATGTCACAGCATATCAGAGGGGGATTGCCAGGGCTCAACAAATCAGTTTTGAAATAGTGCATGTGTTGACTACCTGTACAACCTTGCTACAACACAAAGCGGACACAATGTGTGATCCAACTGCTCTGGTTCCCGTTTCACCACTCAAATGAATTAAAGGATAGCGTGAATGGCACTGATTATGAATTGCATGTTACCGTAGTGGATCTCAGACAAGCTGCATGATCGGTCAATGCCACATCAGTTAGTAAATGCTTCAACAGAGGACCCGTCATGGAAGCCACCTTTAGGGGCATATGCAACAATTGTCTATACACCAACACTGGCCTGGGAATGTTAAATAAATGATACTTGTAGCATGCGTTGTTATCTTAGACAGAAAAGGCAGCCCCTTTAGTTTTTTTGTAATGTTAATTTATACACCCAATGAAACCAGAAGCAAGTTCTGAAGTGAAATAATAAAACTGTAATAAAAATGGGGTAGTCAGCCTGCAATCATGAAATTCTCACAGATACATCTGATGGAACAGTTTTCTATGTATGTCTGCATGATAGATTATGAATGTCTTCAACACACAAATGCTGGAGTCCTTGTTTGCTGAATGCAGAGACTGTACATGGTGTACGTTACCTGCTAACGTGCTACGATCTGCACACATAGATGAAATGCGCTCATAGACCAGCTTTCCTGCAACAAAATCAGAGTGTTTTTATTTTAACAATGTCGCAAGTGAGGGAAAAAAATCATAAGCAATTAACCTCAAATGTAACACTTTCAAATGTTTTAATTCATTCTAAATTAGTTATTTTCATTACATCTCGAATTCTTCCTCAGGATTTCCATGTTCCAAGAATCAAAAAAGGGTACTAAGTCTAACTTCCCCACAGTAACTATGCGTCTTAGTCTCCATGTCTCACCTATGAAGCAACCACCCCAAAGGTCACGGGTGCAGAGTTGGGATCCTTTCTGCAAATCAAAGCATCCTGTACTGCAACATGGCACATTAAGGTTATTAGCAAGGTTACCCTTAGTTTGTGGTATAGTAGGCAGATAAATAGCTAGTTTATCACAGTTTACAGCAATAATGTATTGGCAGAGGAATCACTCTTATCTCTCTTGACACCAGCCAGAGATTACTTTGAGATGTAAAAAGTAAACATACAATCCTGCCAAAAAGGCTTCGCATAACAACATTAGACAGGTCTTCCAAGTAGCTCTTTGTAGACGGTTTGGCCTGTATAGATGTGTAACTTCAGTACAAAGTAACACAGGCTTTAAGGATTCAGAGGGGCCAATACCCTTCACTCACAGTTCTGCAGGTACCAGTATAGTATGGGCAAAGCTGGTGAGTTAAACAAGTTGTTTCTTGAAGCAGATTTCTGCCATTCATAATGCCATAACATGTCTGTAATTTGCATCCAAACAAAGGGGCAGGGCAGTGTGCTTCTGAAGAGGTGTGGGGGGAGCTATAACTGATTGTTGGTCATAAGTCTTGCTGAAGCTACTCAATGTTCCTAAAACTTGTTTAAGGAATGCTACACTTCTCAACCTGGAGGAACCAAAAGCCATTGGCTAGAAAGCATCCCCCACCCCTAGGACATTCCTAATAACTACCCATCTCCAAAGGGCACTAATTAACAAATGTTTTGCTTCATGGGAACAGATAATCTTAAGTACACTGCTATTAAATGATAAGAAAAAGCTATCCCCCATCCACTGCCATTTAACTGCATGACATTGTACCACCTTTTGCTGTGGCAGATGTGGGAAATCAGGTAGAGGGATGGGGGTAGTAACACAAGGGGTATGTGGTGAAGGGTAAGGGTTGAGTGTGGAGTGCCTCTTCTCCCCATAGATGGACATGGTAAAATGTGGTGAAACGGGTAGATGCAAAAAAGGTACGTGCTGGATGTTGATGACGTTTAAACTCCTAATTTGTTCCTTTGACACAATACCCATGTGTTTTTTATTTATTATTTCCTTACTGGCTTACTGGCTTTTTTTCTATATGGGAGGGCTTGTTCAGACCAACCTGAAGCGATAGGCAAGGATTCCACCAAGTGAGTCATTACTCTCATAATGAAAGATTGAATGAGGGTGACTTAATTACCTCTCATCGCAGGAGGATAGAGGAGAATACATCTCCCCCCACTCTCCCCCCTCTCCCTCTCCCTCTCCCTGCCCCTCCGTCCCCCTCCCTCCCTCTCCCTCTCTCCGAATTACTGGTCAGTAGCTTAATGAGAATATACTCTTTAGTTAATGTTGGGAAACATTTTCCTTTCGACAACTTTCATATCACTTTCAATAGGACTCCAAGCATATCTGCTGAATGATATACGACCCAGGCCAATTTCTGGAGGGTGAGGTATTTTCCAAACAAACTTGCCACTGCAACTCCCATCGTTTGGGGAGAACTTGTCAGTCCGCAGGGGGACCAATGCAAGGGGGGCTATGTCCCCCCTATCATTACTTTCTGTGTGCAGCACTACAATACCCTTAATGCTAGCAGTGAGAGGGACCCTTCTCCCCTTTTTACTTTAAATAGTGCAGTTCAGACTAGATTGTGCTAGTGATACCTTCCTTTTACACTTAGGTACACACTTGTGCACCTTAACCCCTTTTTCTACCATGTGGTAGCCCTTTGTCCAGCATGGTGGCCAAAATGGCTAACGTCATTGTTTAAGACCTGCCTTATTGGATCACTGGCTTTATTGGCTTGTTCAGGGTTATGACATACCCGTATATAATCATGCCTTTCGCATTCTCTGCCCAGTGCCCAAGCAGAGCCTGTGTGTGCTCCGGAACGAGTTTGGACTGAGTAGGGGGTCACAGGCACCCTAACCCACATCCAGACCAGAATGTTTTCACAAGTGCATCTGGGATGGCTGTCTAGGATTCGGTAACCTCTCAAAGTTTGAATGCTGCAAGTCCTTTGATGTGGGCTGGGGTCTCCTCCAGCCTAGATAGATGCATAATTTCTTTATTTCAGGAGTATAATATTCCCATAAAAGATACCAATACAGCAATATATCAAATACATCATACCCACTGTGATGGCAAGTCTGTGAGTACCTTAACTAAAAGCCAGCATGAAGTCATACAGATTCAAATAGATAGAAAAAGTTAAAACTATTCAAACTATTCAGCTTTAACAAATGTGCTTGTAATGCTAAAGCATGTTCAATGTAAATATAAATAAATATAAATACACTGCACAGATTTCAAATTCAAAATCGATAAAATTAAGTAAAAAGCTACATGGGCGGGGCTCTGGGGTGCGTGGCCAGGCATGCCATCGAGAAGATGGCCACCTGAGTGCCTCCGGCATCGAGAGTCCGGAGAAGATGGAATACAGCCCGCTTCTGGGACTTAGACCCTAACTTGGAAGGCAGAATGGTGCATCAGACCTTAGCCGCCACATCCTACTGAAGTCTGCGACCCTGGAGATGTCGCCATTAATTGTTACGAGGCGACTTGTGGGAGCCACGTGGCTGGCTGAAAGATGGCAGCCCTGTGCTGGTACGGACTGTGAGTGGAGAGCTGTGCCCGCCCGGCGACTCCGACTACTGATCCCTGTCGGAGTTGTTTTTGGCGCAATCCATGTGTTGCGGTGGGCTGCCACAGCATCGCAGCATCGGCCTAGCATTACCTGCATGCAGTGAGGAGGAGCCCTGCACCCCGCACTGGGGAGATGCAGGGAGTGTGGGGACAGCGGAGGGGAGACCCCTCAGAGGCAGTGAGTCAGTCGCTGCCGGGGTGTCTCTGTGGATCAGCGAGCGGTGCTGTGCTTGCGGGTCAGGGAGAGTGAGAGCCCTCCCCTCCCCCAGACTGCCTGCTCCTGCAGTGGAGCTCCTCGGAGATGCCGCTGGGGGGGGACACAATGGTGATGGGGACGTGGAATGTTCAGGGCCTGAACTCCCCGGTTAAAAGAAAGTCAGTTCTAGGGAAGCTGAGGGACATGTCCCTCTATATTGTGTTCCTGCAAGAGACTCACCTGCTTGCTCAAGATGAAAGACGCATGAAAAACAGGGAGTTCCCACACCAGTATTTTGCCTCGGGAGGAGAGAAAAAGCAGGGGGTGGCCATTCTGGTGAGTTGGCAAATCCTGATCACGAAAGTCAAGGTCCTTCGAGACCTACATGGGTGATCTCCATGTGTGAAGGTGTGAAGGGTCTGCTCTGGAACCGCATGTTCACCTTGGTGTCCCTGTACGCTTCCAACGTTGGTAAAGACAGATGCCCATAGGAAAGCTTTCTACTCAAAATATTGCCATTCGCTGAGGGTCAGATCCTCCTGGGGGGGGGGGGGGATTTCAATTTGGTTCTCAACCCCATGGTAGGTAAGTCTCTCCCACCCACTAAGCTAGACTTCAAACACTCCACAGCATTTTGCCGTTTTCTCCGGGAATTGGATTTAGTGGATACATGGAGGATGGTTCACAGGGATGATAGGGACTTCTACTCACATGTCCACGGGGGCTTCTCGAGGTTGGTCCTGGTACTGATTCCCAGCGCGCTATACCCATGTGTCCGGGGTGCGGAAATAGCCATACGCTCGTTATCCGACCATGCCCCCATGCTGGGGGCCCTAGCAATATTGAATAGACCTGAGAGGCACAGGCGCCCCTGGAAATTGTACGATCCAGTGCTCAGGGACCCCATCCTGGCCGGGGAGATTGGTGAAGTAATCGCCAATTACTTTAAGGAAAACTAAAACTCTGGCCCTTCGCAAGCCATGGTTTGGGATGATATTAAAGCAGTGGCAAGGGGCATACTCATTAGTAGGACAGCAGCATACACCAGAGTGAGGAAGTTAATCTGCAAGAGGCTAGAAAAAGTGGTTGCCAAAGCTGAGCAGGAGCACAAGAAATCGGGGCCCCGCAGAGCAATGCGTGCCCTGAAAGTGGCGCAGAAGCAACTGGAAGCACATCTGGCAGATGGAACAGCTCAGGCAACACTGACAACTAGCCAGTTTTACTACGCCAAAGGGAATCGGGCTAATCACCTACTGGTAGCCAAGCTGTGCAAACGCCAGACCCGGAAATCGGTCCAGGCCTTGCGCGATAAACAAGGGTTGTTACAGCGGGAAGAGCCTGCCAAAATGGGTATCTTTGAAACACAGTTTTCTGCAGTATTTAAAGGGGAGCTCCCGCTGGAGGAGGTCCAAGCCCACTACTTGAGGGATGCACACTTATCTCGCCTCTCTGTAGAAGATCGGGAGTCCCTTGAGGCGCCTATACCATCGGGGGAAGTAGAATGGGATAAATCAGTGAAAAATAAAGTCCCGGGTCCCGATGGCTTTATGGCTCCTTTTTATATGAAGTTTTGCAGTGTTCAGGTCTCCCTGTTGGTGAAGCCGTTTAACTCTTCCATGATCTCCAAAAGGGTTACCCCGTCTATGGAAGCCTCGACGAAAGGCTTGCTCCCTAAACCGGGCAAGGACCCGTGCCTTTGTGATTCATATCGCCCTATTGCAGTCACTAATGTGGACTCAAAGCTTTTCTCAAAAATACTGGCCCGTCGAATGGTGGGGGTTCTGCCCGGGTTCATAGATGACGATCAGATGAGGTTCACTAAGGGGCGGGGGGTACAGAACAACAATGTGAGACATACATTGGGTTTACTAGAGGTGGGAAGGCAATCGGGCCTAGACCTGGGGATTATCACATGGACACCCATAAAGCCTTTGATACGGTGGCCTGGGGTTACTTGAGGAGGGTTCTGGAAAGTTTCGGGTTTGGGCCTGGGTTCATTTTCTGGGTCATGGTGATCTATCAACATCAATCCACACACCTCCGAGTTAATGGGGTATTGTCGACTAGTCTGGCCATCACCAGAGACACAGGGCCGGGCTGCCCGCTATCCCCGTTGATTTTCGCCTTATGCATGGAACCATTTGCCAACCGCATTAGAACTAATGAGGCAGTCAAGGGCGTGAGAGTAGGTGGTACAGATTATAAGGTGTCTCTTTATGTGGACGACATCCTGCTTACCTTGAGCAACCCTGCTTCCTCTCTGGCAGCGGTATTGGAAGAGATGGACGAGTTTTGCCGAGCCTCGGGCTTTCAGGTGAATTATAGCAAATAGCATGGACTGGACATGTCCCTCAGGCCCCAGGAGAAAGAGGCTATAGGAGCTCTTGCCCCAATACAGTGGACTCGGGACTCTATTCCATACCTGGGGGTTTGTATCCCGAGCAAGCCATCAGAGGTATATCGAAATAACTTTCACCCGCTGTTTTTGGACCTGATCAGTGATTTGGGCAGGTGGTGGCACTAGGAGATTTCCTGGTTTGGCCGCATCACAGCAGTCAAAGTGAATCTGATCCCACGCTTGCTTGACCCGAGTTCAGCTCTGGCAGTGAGAGTCCCAGACTCGGACACTTCAGGGGAAGATTATCAGATTCATTTGGGGGAATAAACGTGCTAGAATATCCAGAAGTGTCTTGCTAAATCCAGCGATTGTGGGAGGCTTGGGGGTCCCGGATGTGTTCCACTATAACCTTGCAGCACAGCTCCCGCATGTTTTCCCCTAGGGCGGGCCCACCTCACTGCCTTAGTGGAAATTAATCGAACAGGCCCAGTCAGCAGTCGACCTATCCTGGTTGCCTTATGTAGAGGTGAGACACCTGAGGCAGGAATGGGGCTTCTCCTTGCTCGCAACAACCAAAGGCACGCTCTACTACATGGGGAGGGATTTCCGTAGATGGAGTATCTAGGGGTTTGGGGCCCCTCAGACCCTTGTTGAATAACCTGGGCTCCTGGCTGGGATGCAGGGGGTCGGGGGAGGCTTTGGCAAATGGGTGGAGGGTGGCTTGGCAAGCCTACGGCAGCTTTATAAATATAACAGGCCAATGACATTCGAAGAATGCAATCGTACCTTCAACCTACAAGAGTCTGAACGCTTTAGATACATGCAGCTGAGGAACTGGGCCCCCCCACCCACACGTAAAGAAGGGGTCCATTAGGCCCCTCTCTGCTCTTGAGCTGACACTACAGGAGAGCACCATGTACAGGCAGACCTCAAAGCTATACAAACTTTTGGATACGGGAGATCCTGCCACACATTTGCCATACAGGACTAAATGGGAAGATGATTTGGGTAGTACCATCGAGGATGAGGGATGGTTGAGAATATGGGGTTGGATGCACAAGTCGTCCCAGTGTGTGACAGACAGGGAATGTTCCTTTAAGTTTTGCTACAGATGGTATCTCATACCAGGGAGGCTACATCACATGGACAGCGATTACCCTGCTACAAGTTGGCGGGGCTGCGAAACAATGGGCTCCCTCTTCCACATGGTATGGTCATGTCACCAGGTGCGCCTCTACTGGAAGGAGGTGTTGGCTAGAATAAAAGATCACAGGGTTGACGCTCCCCATGGACCCACGCGTAGTGATTCTGGGCGAGACAAGTGGTGGTGTGTTCCTCCTTACTGGTCCAATGGCCACTTTAATTGGACAACACCTGCTGGCAGCGAAGTGTGTCATCGCCTGTAACTAGAAGTCGACTGAGGGCCCGGTGGTTCAAATTTGGTGGGTTAGGGCCTGGGACATTTTGGTGGCAGACAAAATCATGGCACTGTGTGAAGGGCGATACCCAAAGCATGCCTTGTGTGGGCTCTATTCATTGACTTTGCCGAGAGATACCCTGCAATGGCTGCTAGGTCCCCAATGTTGCAAAATGTTTCCTCTCCGTGATCCTGCCTTCCCCCTGAAAAAAGGAGGGTGTAGCTGGAACCAGGGGGCAGGAGGGGGAAACCTGATTCGAGTGCATTCAACCCCAGTCTATACCGCACTGACCTCTAGCAAACAGGTGGGTTCAGGAATCGGATCCCGAAATTGGTTACATTGGGCCTCATTACGAGTCCGGCGGTAACCGTGGCGGTAAAACCACCTGGTTACCGCCAGACTCGTATTACCATTCCGCCTCCGTGATTCCCGGAATTACCGGGGCATTACAACCCCGGTTTTCCGGGAATCACGGAGGCGGAATGGTGTTAATCCCCATTCCCATTGAGTCCTATGGGACTCAATGGGAATGGGGATCATGGAAACACCGGCAGCATCTCGTAATGCTGCCGGTGTTTCCTCGTCCGCCTACAGGCGGGCGGTGTTAAACCCGCCATGTCAAACCTGGCGGGAACATCACCTCCCGCCTGCAGGAGTCGGGATTAGGCGGTCCGGAAACAACGGTGGTGGCGGGTTTACCGCCACCATTAATTCCGGACCGCCTGATTTGTAATGAGGCCTATTTTATTGTACCTGTTGATATGCTTGTTTCTGTACTCACAACATGTTAACTTAATTAAAAGTTTTTGGGAGAAAAAAAAAAAAGGTACATAAGGTACATACACCTACCTCACTCCCCAATTTCTCATCATTGGTACGAGATGTTGCTTTCTTAGTTCTTATTTCAGGGCGCAATAACCTTATAAACGGGGCACTAGCATAAAATGCAATAAATCGCCAGCATTATGCCAATTACAAAAACATTTGCTCACTCCTTTACTCCCCTTGTCTGTTAAGAGACCTTTACATTTCGTGATCAACAAATGTGCTCTTAGGCCAAAGAAATGGCTCTCTTCCTTGGGTTGCTAAACCACTGAACGCTGTTCGGCGTGCCCATTAATGGTTGGTTCCCAAGATAGAATTGAACACAGTTTTGTATGCACTATTTCTTGCCTATGTCTCAATTATAAACGGAGAAATGCTTTCATCACTAGTTTACGATCTTCAATGCCAACAGCCTTTTTCTTAACATAATAGTCAGCAAGCCCAAGGGGCTTTTTAAATATTTCAGCCATAAAGAGCTATTATGGACATCTGAATCCATGATGTTCTCTACTATCAGTCTTGTTAGTTTCAAATTTGGATTCCCCCATAGTCCCAACCAATAGACTAGTGGTTGTAGACAAATGAGATCCTCAATATAAGTCAGACTACATTCCTCGTGTAAAAGGTAACCCGGAAAACCCTGGTGAACTCTCTCTATACTTCAGAGGAATTAATTCTCCTTTGCGTTTACTATTTCTAGGCATTGATATCCTGTGACACTCATACCATATGTAGCCATGGACACAGACTTTGTTCTATAAATGCGCGCAATATGGTCTAGGGGAAAGCCTCCTAATTTGTTCACATATCTTACTATTAAACCATTTACGTGCATAAGTTTACTTGTTTGGTTTTTAATATGCAAATTCCACTCAAGGTCTTGCGCTATAATGACACCTAAGTAGCAGAAGGAACTTCAACTTACCCACTCCATTTTCCTTCCTTCCATCATTAGTGGGCTACAGGCTGTCTTTGAAATGCCAATATACATGGCTTTGATTTTTAAGTCCCTCAAACCCATGTATTCATTAAACCTCGTAACCAGCATTTGTAAAGCATTTTGCGTTCTTGCGACCACAACAGCGCCATCTGCATAAATAAGAACACATTTGCTTTCCTCCCAATTTGGGGACGTCACTAGTTAATTTACTCAACGTTGATGTGTTTTTGTAAAACCTCTAAAAGCCATCTTCAACCACCAGGAGGAGGCAGAAACAACAAAGCCAACAAGTAAGGAGCATAAACACCAGTACACCACAAATTCAGGTGAATGACGCTAGGCAAGGGACAGACTTCCTATTTAAATCTGAAAGCAAAGAAGGACAAGGTTCGCTAGCGTGGAGCAAGGGACAGACTTCCTATTTAAATCTGAAACCAAAGGACAAGGTTTGCTAGCGTGGAGCCGCGCTGGTAATGAGAAAGGGCCTGAGAGGGGAGAGAGACTAACAAGCTCCAAGAGGACTTGCCAATTTGTGGTTTCACTCCGGTCGCCAGAATCCCATCGACCCTTGCTTGCCTGCGGAGCCAGGAAGCAGGAATACCGGTGAACCCGGTGAGTAGGCAAGCCACCGAAAAGAGGTCCAGGTGAGGACCAACCGAAAGGCGCAAATGTGAAAAAAGACGCAGTGCCCAAACCAGAGGAAGAGGGAGGACCGTGCAGTGCGAAAACGCTGCCGAATCTGCATCTTCCAACATTGGCCTGCAGGTAGGCGAGCCTGGGCGAGGGTGGCCTATAAGGGTTGAAAGCAAACCGCAAGCCTATAACCAGCATCGGCCTCTAGGCGACAAGCACAGAATTGTAAAAGACAGGGAACAAGCACCTCGTATAGTCTTGTAGTTCCCGAGACCCGAAGAAGAACTAGTGAAGAACTCCCAGAATCAAGGTACTTGGGAGACGCTAAAGTCCAGGCGGGGTCGGCAACCTTACCATCAAATATCCGGTAGTGTAGAACACTTTCGGTCTCAAATAGCTGGCCAATACCACAAGGCGGCAATACTTGGGGACTGAAGGACGATCCACTACTACTAAAATCCTTATTGTCCCTGGCGGGACCACATAGACTTTTGAGTTAGTTTCCTTTGGAATATTTTCATTGATCTTTGTTTGCTACACAAGAACACTGAGTCTTACTTTACTTTGGAATTTTTTTCTTTTGTCAAAAGGTGCACCATTTGTCTCTACGAAGAGTCCGCTGGGAGGAGGGAGTCATCCTCCCAGGTTTATCAGAACTTTGTTTTAATACTTTTTACTTTATCCCCATAAACTGCCCATTTTGCTAAGGGAGTATCCTTGGAGCACAGGGGATCTTAGATTTATGTTGCTGTAGCATTTGGGATAGCAGGGTTTTGACCAGGATTGTTACTTTTAAGAGCTTGACTGACCTGACTGTCCCAGTTTGTCTTTTGATTAGGTCGGGAAACCAGAATAGTTGATAAATCCATGAAGTCCAGATAAACCGAGCCCCTATACCCTTAAACTAATGCTTTCCCTATCTCAGTAGCGGGCAGTGTTATGGAATCACTTTTGGGCCTCGATGTTTCTTCCTTCTCCATGTGCATGGTGCTGCTATCCGTTTCCTGTAAATCTAATATGTCACCTGGTGCATTATATAGGTTAGTAAAATGTTGAAACCATTTTATAGGGGCCTGCTGGTCAACAGTATCAGATGACGGATTTAAGTTATCATTAAGACCAGCAGGTTTTTATTACCGGATGCCGCAGTCTGTTCGAAATGTACCCAGGCCTGTCCAGCCAATTCTATTTTGCTTTCTCTAATTGCCTTTTTATTGGTTAGTCTAGCCCAGGATATTTCAGTTCAGCTTCTATTCAATCGTTTCAAAGCTTTCAGAATTGATGGTCATGCCATTTTACAGTTGGTATCGAACCATTTTTACCTGCTTTGGTACATTTTTAACTGTAACATTGAGATCTTATAAATGCTGTACTTAGCAATCCTCATAATCTTCAAGGCTACTCATGCCTGACCGTTGTATTGGGAAAAGTCAGGTAAACGGCTAGGGTGTTAGTCTGTTTTCTCTCATAGCGAGCAGTCCGTTAGAAAGTGTTCATGTTGTGAAGGGGGGAGGGGGTTTGAGTTCCTAAATACCATACCTGGTAGGATGGCATAAAGGGATTACAGGGAAGGGGATACCACGTCTCGCCATTCGGTATCCCACTCCCAGTCCCTTAAGACCCCTCACCCAGATGATCCTCCCGCACTGGTCCACCCCCAGGAACTGTATTCAAAAGCGATGGCTGTGTCCTAGCCACCTAGATGACAGATACCCGGGGATTAGCGGATGAGACACCATCAGGTTTCTCACACTTGTCATGCATTTTCTGTCTTTGTGGCATAGAATGTTTCATTGTAGACCACAGAAATGTATTTCACATATACTAGCCATCTATAGGAGGTGGGGGGAATATGTATGCATTTTGCGCTAAAGGCTCTTCTTTCCCTCTGAACTTTGGCCTGTAAGGGAAGTGTATCACAACTCTGTTGTAAAGTTCATAAGAACAGGACAATGTTTCCAGAGGGTTGTGTCCAACCACTGCACTGGTTTCCGCTTATAGAAAAGGAAGGTGTTAAAATCTTTCACATTACATACATGCGCTGTTATGTCATCTATCTTTTTTAGATTGTCTTCAGGATGTAACAATGCTCCTTGAGCAAAGCTTCTATCTTGAATCTCAACAGGTCCCTGTGATGTGTATCATAGGGGTCACTAGCCTAGATTCATCTGTCACCAATAGTGTATGTACCTGAAATAGCATACTAGGGCCACAGTAGGGTTATCCTGGCTTGTCCAGAAGTGTCCCAACTCTAGTGGGTATATGTATATCTATGTAGAGACTCCCTCTCATCAGCCTGCACCTCCCCCTTATGCATTGCGGTTAGAGTGTGTGCTGTGCTAAGGTTGAAATGTTCAACTGTTGGCTTTACTTTTTACTTTAATACATTTATATTGCGCAGCCATAAAACGTAGGTGTGACGGCGCAGACAAGACAAAAAGAAGAAAGGTCAGGCATACTAGTAGATCCGGAAGCGGACGGAGAGATTGAGGATTGTGTACTACTACTTGAAAAGGAAGGTTTTTAGGTCCTTCTTGAAGTTGTTCAGGGCTACAGAGTATCTCAACTGCAGTGGTATGGTGTTCCAGATAGCTGGTGCCACAAAGGCAAAGGCACCCCATTGGGCTTTTTTGGTTTTACATTTGGGCTGGTGGAGCAGGTTCGGATTGTTGGAGCGAAGATTTCTGCGATTGGATTTTATTCCTATGTATCTTTGAATGTAAGTGGGCATATTGATTACTAGGTTCTTCAGTGGGGTTTAAAAATGTCCCAAAATCAACAAGACAAAAAGTGTTGAGAAGGCTTACCCACAGCAAAATGTAAAACAGGATCAATGTTTCAAAAAAAGGTTTGTAAGTTTCTGTGAACTTTGGATGATCAAAAATCATCATCATCAACTTCATCTTCATGGGGGACCTCGCGCTTGAATTTGTTTCTAGCCTTGTTTCTGGCTCCTTAGTTCCCAGAAAAATAAACTTCTTTTCATTGGGAGGTTTCTGGAGCATGCTTTCTTGCCTGCTTGCCAGGTTGTTCAAGAAGGAGAGTCCTCCCTCGGGAAAAGGGCGAAACCATCCAGAGCTGGTTTAAGGTGGTCGACCGACACTTGTCGAGTACCTTTCTCAGGAGGCATGACTGGTAGGACTACTGCTCTTGAGCCTTTAAGTTTCAGTACCTTCACAGGAGGTCAGTAGCGCGTTCCAAGTGCTTCTTTGCCATGAATTTTCATAATCTTTTCTAGGACTTAGTCCCCAGGTTACAGGATCAGCCAGTCGGACTTCCCTTTGTCGTGATGCTGTGGTGCATTTTCACCATTAATGGAGTCTCTTAGGAGATTTATGATGAGCACCAGCAGCATTATTTAAGATCATTGTGTAAATCAGGCATATACATTGGAGCGCCAAACAGCAACTCCAAAAGTTTTTTTTAGACCCCAACATTGAGAAAGGCAAGGTAGATTCTTTATGCTACACTGCACTATAGGAACGGAACTCATCCAATTAACACCAGAAGTAAGGATGCATTTAGTCAGGGCTTTCCTTTCTATCCCATTGGCTCCCTCTCTGACACCATTAGTTTGTGAGCAGAAAACAGGTTTAGATACTTGCAGAGTACAGTCCCAGCTTGACAGGGCATCTCTTAAGGCGTTGCCTGAAAAGGTTGGCCCATTGTCAGCTTGGAACAAATTCAGGGCTGTCATAGCTAGTAAGGACAGCAAACCCTTTGCAACCCCTTTAATGTCAACATTCTTCTGGAATATTAGTCAAGTGAACCTTGTGCATTAGTTCACAACGACAAACAAGTATTTGTACTTGTTGGTGGGTGTCAGTGGACCTATGTGGTCCATATTTGCATTCAAAAGGCATCATCGCCCTTGTTCATGTGCTCACTGGTGGCTTGCAGAAATTGTTCATTGTTATCTGCTAACAATTCACCATGTACAGTCATACCTCCTTACTAAGCCCTGATCACCAGTATCTATCCTGCAAGATTTGTTTAGTAGCTGGTATCCCAAAGCGGGTTGAGGCTACATTTGCATGTGCAGTGGAGATTAATTTTAATCTATCCTGCTTTCTTGGTATTACCCCGTCAACAGGGCCTCTATAATAGTGATTATTACTGTATGTAAGATTACAGCATAGTTGTAATAGTGGGGAACCCTTGAGGGTTAGGACTTTTTGCATCTAGTCATGCTTTTGTGTCCTCATCTATATATGTGGATGAGCATGTTAAAACGGCTACCATATTGCACAGTGCACTGTCATGCAGACTGATCAGCAAACACATTGCCTGCACTGTGCACACAATCAGTTCTGTGTGCATAACCCAGATAAGAGGTCTAGCCTTCAAGATGTCCCATGTTTTTTGCCAAATTTGTTTTGACAACATTGGCTTGCCTTTAGAATCTCTGAATGAGTTGGCTTGCCAAAATTAAAAGCTAAAGTTATGATCTTCTATTGCATAGTCTGAATCGGACACAATAAAGTGGGCTTATATGGATCAAAATGATTTAGTGTAAGGTGGATTGATTGTATCTCGCCCACCTTAGCTGATGTATCCCCTATTTGTTTGGTTTGTGTATCCTGGTGTTCAATCTCATTGTCAAGAGTGAATCTCCCTTTACATCCACACAGGCATCAGAAAACTTAGGAGTGTGTCCTATCTGCTGGAACAGCATTCTCTTCCTAGTATAGTATGTTTGCAAACATCCAAAGTAGGATGTCTAGTACTGCTGCTTCTACTTCTGATTGTAGAGACCATTCCAGTGCTTACATTTTTTTGTAGCTTATCTGGTTTATAATAATGTGTTCTGTCTGGTGCTGCCTGTGTTGCTGGTGCACTATCGTTTGTACAGCAACCAGAAACATTTCTTCTAGAGCATGGCGTAACTCAGAAACTGTATAGACGTGTGAACTGTAGGCTATGAGTTTTGTCTCTACATGATTACATATGAACGAGTTATCGGGCTAGGAAAACAGTCTAATTTATAACTATCATGCCTCCAGCACCTCCGCTCCTTACCAGATCCAGGGTTCCATGTGCATTGCAGTGATTCCGCCTCTCGCCTGCTTATAGGGCAGCTGCTAGACCATTTCTCATGCAATGGAAACTGTCTGGGAGGTTGCCATGGCAATGTGGTGTGTTTTCAAGATACTGCATGGCAACGCTGCGTTCCAAGACCATCCGGGGTCATGTGACACAGAACGCTGTGTTGCCACGTTAGCGCTGTGTCCCAGGATGCTTTAAAACTGATCGCATCCCGTGGTCTGGTGCTTCCGATTGTGAATTACAGATTGAAGCTTTGCTGTTCCTTGGTTCCTTTCTGTGCTAGGCCTTGTGGCTGATCCTTGTTTGTTTACCCGTTGCAGACCCTGCCTGCTTTTGGATTATCTGCTGTCTCCACCCATTGTTTTTAATTCCACCTGATATCCTACGACAACGGCCTGTCTCTGGACTTCCTATTGCCTACTGATTTTGCTTTCTGTCACTGACCACATGGCTCTGACCTCGGGACGCATTTGGACATTGTGTTGCCTCGTTCCCAACTCCTAGGTTTCATTACCAGCTTTGTGCGCAAGGAACACCTCCCGACTCCGCTATTAGCTGCGTTTCACTGCCGCCTGCAATCCCACAGCATTTGGGGTCACGCTGATTGTCATACAGCAGTGTTAGAAGGCAAGTGTCTCCTGAGCCACTTTTCAACAACCACTGAGTATCCATTACCTACCTCCTGCAACCTTGTTCCTCTCCTGTCACCTCTGTTCCTCCCTATCCTACTTGTTACCCATGCACAGGACTTTGGACGCTATCCTGCTACTCTCAAGTGTGCACCAACCCGACACTAGTGAGTCCCTCGTGCCGCCCGGGTCCTAGTCCCTCATTAACCTTCTTATCCTCGTTTCCTTCTCTCCCTCCTGCTACCTTTCCTTCAACACATTACTGGACTTCCAAGCTGTCCTTACCGTGATAGTTCCTATCAGCCAGTACTTACTGGTCACAAGGGGGGCGGGGGGAGTATTCTGTGGACCCGCTCATCCCTAATACTTGCTGTATGTTCCTAGGGAAGACCTAAGAAGGAGGTTCACAAACACCAATAGAAGGCCTGGATATATCTACTCCCAGGTTAGAGGATTTTCACTACACGGGGTATCATATCCTCTCTCTCAGGACCCTACTAACCTGTGTCTCTCTATTTGATTCCAGCCTGATGTTTTCCCTGTGGTATTTGTATCCTCGCCCTTTCAAGTGATTTACTCCTCTAGCTTTTCACATTGTTAGCAGCTAGTGAGGTGTATCATTGGGAAGGTCTCCCTCTGAAGGAGGAGACCTGGACTTTTCGGGGTTCAGGTTGTTCTACACAACTAGAGCAAGTGAGGTATCGTACACCATCCCTGAGGTATCGTACACGTCCCTGGTGAGTACTTCTTATATTGACCCATTGCTCTGAATTTTGACAAATCTTTGTCTGTTTGTTTTATTATTTATAATGCGCGATCATACCCTCAGGTAACAGGGCGCAGCATTTATATGTATATGTGAGGCTTAGTTACAACAAGAATATATACATATACAAAAATAGCAGGAATATATACAAATATACACATGTGTGTACAATATATGTAAAGAGTACGAAAGGCATAGCACCAATTGCGTTTAAAGCCTACGTTTTCAACCATAGTACAACCTTAGATCGGAAGTTGTGGTAGGGCAAGTCCATTCTGAGAGTTGGAGGTAGGGAATTCCACAGTTTAGCTGCTTTCACTGGGAAGCTGTGGCCCCCTATGGTGGAACGTTTAAAGTTAGGGACAGAAAGGCAATCTTTGTAAACTGTTCTTGTGGGTCTCGGAGAGGTCTGTCTGTGGAATTTGTCAACCAGGTAAATAGGGGCAGCGTTATTGAGAGATTTATGAGTGAGTGACACGGTTTTTAGGAGAATTTTATCTTTGATAGGGAGCCAGTTATTCTGTTGGCTATATGATGTAATGTGGTCTCTTCTGGAGATGCCCAATGCCGCTCTGAGGGCATTATTTTGAAGAGTTTGTATTTTACTGGTGGTAGCTTTGGTGGACCCAAGATAAAGAGCATTACAATAGTCCAGGCGGGACAATATAAGGGCTCTGGCAAGGGTTGTGCAGCTAGTATCGGATAGAAAGGGTTTGGCTGCACGGATCAGCTTGCACGTGTAGGCCGTGGAGGATGCTAAGGAGTTCACCTGTTTGTTAAAAGAGAAGTTTGAGTCCAGGTAAAAGCCCAGCGTTTTGACCGCTTGTCCTACTTTGATACTGTTGCCATCAATTATGAAAGAGGAGTAGACAGGGCCTAATTTCTTTAGGCTAGAGGTAGTGCCCAGGATGATAAGTTCAGTTTTATCATCATTCAGGCATAGACCATGTGTGGCCATACATGCCTGGATGATGATGTACACTCTATTTACCAAGGCCAAATCCTTTCCATAATTCCCAGAAAGCGGAAGGAGGATCTGGGTATCATCTGCATAGGTGGTGTAGGTGATACCGAGATGATCCAGATCATTGAACAGGGGCTTGGTAAATATGTTGTACAGTGTGGGCGAGACACAAGAGCCTTGTGGCACACTGCAGGTGATGGGTATGGGGTCTGCTGCCGCTGTGGGTGAGAAGACCCTCATGGTTCTGCCTTTTAGGAAAGATCTGTTCCAAGTGATGGACTCGACAGCAAAAATGAGCAGATGTGTTAAGGTGGGTACATAGGACAGAATGGTCGACCAGTTCAAATGCTGCAGAGAGGTCTAGGAGGAGGAGTAAGGCGGCTTGGCCGCTGTCTCTAAGCTCATCAACCTGAGTCTAAAGGTCAATGAGAGCAGTCTCGGCCCCATGTTGGGGACGGAAGCCCGATTGTCTCGCTCCTAGTAGGTGGTGTGCTTCCAAGTACTTCTGTATTTGTACGTAGGCAACCTTGTCCAAAATTCTTAGGAGAAATGGTACTGTCGTGATAGGTCTATAATTTGTGGGCATGGCTATGTCAAGTGTGGGTTTAATAGTGGAAGTACCCAAGATTGTTTTAGATTGGTAGGGATAGAGCCAGAGGAGAAGGAAGCATTGATTATCTTTGTGATGAAAGGGGAAAGGTCTCGGGCAGAATCCTTGATGAGCTGAGCAGGGCACAGATCACCCTGACAGTTGGAGGGTTTCAGTGACAAAATGATTCTTTCTACTTCAAGTATGGTGACTTTGGAGAAATTGAAGCGGGTGGATTCAATAAATGTGGGATTCTCAAATGGTTTGGCTGGGAGGGGGTCATTCAAGGAGGCTCTTTTGCAGGAAATTTTATTTTGTTAGGTAGAAATCATGTTTGCTAGAGCATTTTGGATCTCTGAACACCCGTTTTTATCTTTAGTACACCTATCAGGTGGTGCTAAAAGGGTCTCTATTTCTTTGAGGATGGAGAATATTTCCTTCATATTTGAGGGCTGAGAGATTGGTGAGTTTAAGTTTATTGGCTGCTGAGGGGAGTTTTTTCCAAGTGGCCTCACAGTTTCTTTTTTGCAGCCTTAGATTTTTAAGGAATGGTGTATTCCATTTATTCAGATGTGTTTTAGGCTTACTTGATCTGAGTTTGAGGGGGGCGATTAGGTCCAGCAAGGTGGACATGATTTTATTGGATTCTTCGACCAAGGTCTCAGGATCAGAGTTGTCAGGGAGTGTGTTAAGTGTAGGGAGTAAGTTCGTGATAAGTCTCTCTACAGTGATACTCTTTATTTCTCGTAAGCGGAGCCCTGGTGACTGGCAGGGGTGGGGGTCGGATAGTTGAGAGCGTGAAAGATACCAGATGGTGGTCAGTCCAAGCTAGAGGTGAAATGGCAGTGATATTAGCTTGACAATTGTAGTTGGCCACCCAATCAAGTATTCTGCCTTTGGCATGTGTAGGTTCAGTACTTCTTTAACTAAATCCTAAATCAGAGAGGTAAGTGAACATGGCACTGGCAAGCTGGTCCGACGGGTCATTGAAGCCCATATTAAAGTCCCCAAGTATAAGTACTTGTGTGGAACTTTTAAGTTTACTGGACAAAATGGTGTTAATGTCCTCATCAAATGTGCCAGTTGGGCCTGGGGGATGGTAAATCAAGTGGATGTTGAGGGTTTCGGCATTAGTAAGTGGAACTTTAACAGAGAGTAATTTGCATGAGCGGACATTGATAGGGGTAGCTAATCACATGGTGAGACTACATTTGTGGATAATAGCAACACCCCCTCCTCTGGAATTAGGTCTGTCATGTCTAAAGATGGAGTAATTATCTGGGACTGCTAGCATGAGCATGGGGCCTGCTGCCGGGTGTAGGCAAGTCTCAGTGATGGCAAGGAAGTCTAGGTCTTATTTAAGGATCAAATCTGCAATTTCTGTTGCGCGAGGTACTAACGATCTGGCATTGATTAGGGCTCCCATGATTTGGGGACTCGCGGTGGTTGTAATGGGGTGGTGGGCTTGTATTATTTCAGGTTGACTCTGATTAGGAGGACTGTGTGGAAGTCTGGGGTCGGAGTTCTGAGGTGCGTTAGATTTTGGGGTGGTCTGGCAAGGCCAGGGTGACGTAGTTCTTAATCTATATAAAGTCGGCATAGAGCGGGTTGGAGGCTCATGGATTTTAGCTAATCTAGCTCTGAGTCTTAAATTCCTGGCTGGAGTAGGGCAGGGGTTACAGGTTAGTGGCAGTTGTGAGTCATTTATATCTAGAAGTGATCTACTAGAAGACTTGTTGTGGGGGATAAATGAGTGCATGGTGGTGGGTGAGTGCGGCGACATGCTGAACCGCGAGATGCTACTTATAAAAAGCAAGAGGCAGGCGAGCTGGCTAGTGCCCAAGGGGGTCATACTAAATAGTTGTGGCAAGTATGTCATAGATGTCTAGATGGATAGCCTATCACTTAGGCCGATACGGGATTGGGCTATCCCAAGGCAGACTGGGTCAGGCAGATCCTTGGAGGTGAGGCACAGAGGGGCGCAGGCTGCAGGTAGTGTACAGTGCAGGCAGTTGAACATCAAGGCAATTAAGCAGCAAACAAATTAGACCCAAGCAGTATCGAGGCAGTCAACATAGCGGAACAAGTCAGTAAAGCAGGGGCGGCACTAGCCTCATTCAAGTATGCAATGGAGTAAGTGTGCAATCCCAATACCCTAACGGCGTAGGCCTCATGAGCGACCAAATAATATAGGGCGATCAGACATATGGAGGCCCTAGTCACAAGTTAGCAGTGTTATACATGCATGTCATAATGAAGAACAGTGAAGGCTCACATCATCAATTGATTAAAGCCCATAGAGTGAGTGCACAGGGGACGTTAGCCACATATTCATATGTAGTAATGGCAGGTGAACATCAAGCAGTTTAAATACAAGCAGTTATAGGGTAGTATAAGGAATGTTGCAATCAAGCATGGGGAAGCAGTGGCTTTATCCAGGTGTACAGTTCAGTGATGCAGATTCAGGAGCATGTGGGGGAGCTGGCCTCACACTAGTAGTGTAGTGCGGGGCAAGTTGGCGCCTAAGTTAGAAGGAGTCAGGCAGTTGCCGACCAATATGACACAGGAACTAGTCACATACTACCTGAGCAATAACAACACTTAATACATCCTGGCAGGCATAGCTTGGGCAGTTACAGGCAGTCGCGGCTATCTAAGCACAGGCTATATGCACGTAATTGAAAGGGCATAAAATACAGTCATAAGATACTTGCGCAGCAGGCATTTATGAAGCTAATACCTGCAGTGTACGGGATGCCGTTAAGTACAGTGCAGATTGGCATGGGGATACATTTGTTTACCGGTGCAGCGTAGGGTAAAGCTGAGAGAGGAGTTCCATATTACACTTGGACATGTGGGTAAGAATGTTCGCGGTTAGACAGTCATCTTGGATGATGCACTGTCGCAAGATCTACAAGCCGGAGCCATGTTATAGCGGGCTTGCGTGCTGGTGAAGAGTGAGTGTTTACAAAAGGCAGGAGTCGCGTGGCTAGTCAGCGTAATCAAGCGCGGGCGGCACTCAGCTGATGGTAGCTGGCGTGCGGACCGCAAAAGGTGCATACTATGTAGCGGATTACAGGAGAGGGGGAAAGTTAGCGAATTAGCAAGGTGACTGGGAGGGGGCACAAGAGTCTCACCTAGGTTACTCGATCACTGGAGACACTGAGCACGGCCAAGCTCGGTCAGGCTCAGTCAGGAAGGAGCCTTTTCGGTTGCCTTCATCGGGGGCCGGCTTTCGCCTGCCGGTGCACCCCAATTGGCTAAGAAGGTACAGGCAGCCAATCACGGAGCAGCAGGCTTCTGGGGCTTTGTAACAGTGCAAAGTTAGTATAAAAAAGCAGCAGCGGCCATCTTTAAGTGGCAAAAACCTTGTGTTTTTGCAATTTCGAATTTAGGTGCAGTGGCCTTCGTTTTTGGATTCCAGGCAGCGCAAAAGGTCTGGAATTATTTGTAAGGCAGCACGAAGAGAGGGCCTTAATTAGGAGATAAACTGGTGAATTTCTGGATGATGATAAGGCAGTGCCTAATAACAAAAGATGGAGCCTCCAGGCTCTGTGTTTCTGTCCTATGGAGGATTTCTTTGAGACATCCTTTTCTAGACTTGGTATAGGATGCATGTGAGCTCTCCGTACCAGTCTGTTGGACAGGCGTCATGCTTTAACTAGCCATGTAGTGGTTTCACAAATGCTGCATGGTCTGCCACCTATGACTGCTCAGAGCTAACTAGGCCAATTATGGCCAACAACTGCTTAAGCGCATGAAGGCTTTCCAAGGGTATACATTTCTCTAGGAATTGTGGAGCAAGTCTCCTTCCCTCATCGGATGATAAAAATCCTGGAGATGATTTCTTCATGGGTTTACTTAGACTGCTTTGAACTCAATTAAAGCCTTTAGCTGCTAGTTTCCTAATGATGAAGTCCACTTGTTCTAGGTGTTCATCTAAGTTATTATTTGTACTGTATGTGTTATCTACATATAGTCAGCATGTATGTATGCCTTCTACCAGAACAAAGCCCAGGACCCCTGTTAGAGTCTAATGTAGCAGATTATTTTTCCCTTTAAAGGTTATAGTTGTGTATGTATAGTTTCCTGAATCCAAAGGTTATTCAATGGATCCATACCTACTTCCAATACAGTCTTATTATTGTATCTCTGTATGGTACCCTGAAGGCCTAAAACATAAATGTTCAGTACAGCCTGTGTGCTTGTATTAGCATGTAGGATCCTAAAATCTATTACCAATCAATATGAACCATCTGGTGTGGAAATGTTTATTCATTCTGTAATGCAGCGGCTTCTGTTGCATCAGAACCGCTTGTTCACAATTACTTTCAAATATGGTATGGCTTGTGCTTTGATTGGATATTGTGTCTGAGGCTTGGGTGTTGCCAACCGTTGGCATAATATGTGATGGGTAATCTATGCGCTGTCATGTCCTACATGCTCCTTGTATCACTGTGTTGCAACTAGAAAAGCCCATGAGGATTTTCTAAGTGTATCTGATATAAGCGAGTTTAACTCATTCTTCCCTCCTAGGGCTTCCCCCAACATATACCCTGATCAAAATATATTCTACTAAAAGGTCATCTTGTGTTGTGTGCATATCCGGCCAAATTAGTGCCTCAATTTCCTTTGGTTATTCCCCTTCAAGGTGAATTGTAACTATATGCACATCATTGTCCTCAACCATTTCTGTGGAGGTAGTTACCTCTATATTTTGATTGGCTTGAATGTGTTTTAATAGCTTCTTGTGTCTCTCTTTGATTATGGAGACCTGTGTGCCAGTATCCAATTGTACCACTAACCAATTCCCTTGGATCTGAAGTCTCTGGTAGGGAGTCTGGTGAAGAGGTTCTACCATTGTTGCCATTGTCCATTCTCAAAGCAGTAGTTTGTTTCCTTTCTCCTTTCTCTTGGTGGGCTTCTGCACTCCCTTGGGTGCTGAGCCTGAAGGATAGTGTCCATCTCTGTTTCATGCTCTATCCTTTGACTGATGGGCACATTTTTACCACTTCTGCCCTTTAGGGTCTTGTATCCTAATCAGCTCTTTGGCTTAGGACTGGTGCTATCACTATCAACAGATATTGTTCTGTTAGCAAGGGTCTCCCTTTTATCTTTGGCTGGGGGCAAGCCATTGTCTTTCTCAGTCTACCTCTAGCTGAGCAGGTATGGCTACCTGGTTTCTATCTGGTACCAGTTGCATTAATAGGTGGTGCTTTTTAGATTGCTTACTCATTTCATTCCTTCCTTTGTCTTCCCCGGGTGTTCTACCCAGTTGATCCCTGCCTAGGGACGTGTATATAGCTATGACCAATTTGGTGTTACCTTTCTTGATCACTGGACAATGCTGCTAGAGTCTAACTACTAGTCTTACTTACATCACCTCTTATAAGGAGCATAAGCTCTCTTTCTACCATGGAATATTTGCTCAAATTAAACCCATTGATGCTTATGTTTCCTGGGGGTCTATTGTATCTTTCTTTCTGAGTGCAGATTAATGCTGTAACTAAATGAGTCCCAGTCAAATGAAGGTAAAACCAACTGTATACTGAAACCCAACTATCACAGTGTTCAGTGAGAGGATTACAACCTGTTGGCATCATGACGGCTAACACTGTCTGCCTCTTTTGATGAGTGATCTGAGAGTAAGTGCTTCTAGCTGGCTCAGTGTACTGTAATACTATCCAGGGATGTTCTCCTGCCTTGTGGGGCAAGTGCCCAATAAGGCTTTGAGGGTCTGGAATGAAAGTGTTCCTTCCTCCCCTGCTAACATTGGTCTGGGTGCTGCTGGGGCAGCTCCCATGGCTCCATAATCTACAGCTTGAGCTTGGACAGTGTCAACATGTCTCACCAGAATATCGTAGTGCTCCCTAGTATAAGAACAATTTGCCTCCCTATTTGGGTGGTACCTAAGGATTTCTTCTAAGGTTAGCACTTCTATAGTATAAAGAAGGACCATGTCTAGCACTAGTGGTGGGGTGTGCCAAGCCCCCTTGAAACCAGTTCTGGTGGTCTACCTGCTGTAGGGTTACTTCAGGATACCCATAGGGTGTGTACTATATTTGATCTAGATTCTCCTAATGTGTATGGTCTCAAAACATGTCTCCTAGCTTGTTACCAGGTGTCTTCATGTATGTGAACATGGTTTCCAATGGCAATCCTCCAGGCACTGCCAGTGCCACTATGAAGGTGGTGTTGGTTTCCCTAACAACTCTTTCCTTTAACTACCTGATCACTGCACGGCTGCAGTTCACAGGTATAGGGACATCATCATGTGGGTTAGTCATTCTATAACCTTTTTAGCCTAGATAGCTATCAGGAGTATGTATTCTATTTTTATTATTTATTTAACATGAAATGTTTGTAATAAACCATAACATGATTAATTTCCTACAACAAAGACAATCATTGCATCCTCTTTAAAAACCATAAAAATAAACATTAAAAAGAACAGATGGGGGGCTAATATTACAAAAGGACACACAAAAAGAAAACAAGGTTAACTGTCATGACTTTCCCCTTGGTTACGAGTTTGCCTCATGCAACCTCTCATAATGCCCCTTTCCATAGGGATATAATTCTCCACTCTCCTTCCCTTAACCCCATTCTACTATTCCACCCCAAATGTCGATATTGCAGTACCACTGGAACACTTTCTCCCAACAAGGATCTTTCCCACCACTCCTGACTCGTCAAAGACCTATACTCCAAGACTACATCACTTAGAAATGTCTTCCTCGTCTCAGCTAAGGCCTCACAGGCCAACAGGAGGTGTTTTGATGTTTCTACCTTTATCTTACAGAACCTGCAAGAGGGCGTTAAAACAGCCTTTTCTCTTCTGGTCCAGAGAACTTCTTTGGAGGGGAGAATATTTAACTTTAGCCTTAAGAAAACATTCCTATGTCTCTTAGAGGGGGATTTTACTGTAACCCTCACCTGATATCCACGGGGACGCCACTCAGTCTGGTTGGACCACTTCCGACCTCAAACCCTCTCCCTTGGACTCTTGTTCGGCCTAGGACCGGGTCTGAAAACACAGGAATGCGGGTTTATCTTATTGTCTATTCCTGCCTGGAGTCGACCTCCCTTGTGGACCCACCTTCCCCCTAGTGCTCTCCTCACCTTGCTTTATTGTATGGTGCGCTCTCCGTCCTGCTTCTCTTTGCAGGGGTGCGTTGTTGAATGGGCACATCGCCACCTAGTTGCCTCACTAGTGCGGGCCCTCTGAGTACAGACCTGCTGCGACTTCAATTTGTCCAGGTAAGACTGCTGGTTTGGCAGTTTTGTCCTTTACTTGCAATTTCCTCTATTAATGTCTCTTCTTCTTCCTTAAGTGCAAGAAGAGTTCCAGTGGTGCCGTGCTGCTTGGGGCTGCGCAGGAGATGGTGAGAGAAAGCGCGATGCGCGGCGCTATGTGCCGTTTCTTATGCTGACCTGTTTGTTCTCTCTTCTTTGCAGGCCGCTGCGATTTCCCCAAAAGGATGCTGCTGAGAAGATGGAGCGCGGTGAGTAAAGCGTAGCCTGCGCCGCCTTCTTGATCTTTTGTGTTCTAATCAGTGTTTCTTCTCTCTTGCAGTTCGTTCTAATGGCCCGAAGTGGACGTGGGCCGAGGGCGATGTAAACCCAGGTAAGCGTGCAATATTTTGGCTGTTTTCCAGTATTGGAGAATAAACACTTACTAATGCCTTTTTTTTCGTTCCCTTTCTTCCCAGGTTGAGGCTCCTTCAAGATCGCTGGAACATCGCCGAGATGCAGGATTCTCAGGACCCAGGAGCGGAGGACAGGAGCAGGATTCACTCACAGGTAAGTGTAGACTAACAGTTTTCTTATTTTTGCAGGTAACCGGCTCCGGAATGCTGGCGAAGAGCTGAACGTGGTGAGCGTCACGCTGCCCAGTGCAGATTAACGCAAAGCGTGTTTCTCAGGCTGGGCGTGGCTTATATAGCCCTTAGGTATCCCAGGTACCCCTGGGTCTGACCACACCTAAAAGACTAGACCGCATAGCTCGGTTCTAGGACTGAGCTATGCGGGGGCATCCATGTTGTGCCAAAAGGTATTGTCAGGCCCAGTTCTCAAGTTCCTTTCCTTCATACATGAGACTGGCTCCAAGAGAGCCTTGGGCGAGATGGCGAGGCCTTTAAGGCCATGATGGAAGTTCGTAGCGCAACTCAAATGGCTTGCCTATTAGGGCCAGGGGCAGGGGTCATGACATTTACAAGATACTTTGGGAGTTGATTAATGGCCTCTGCTCCATATTGAGATTGAGGGTTACTTTATATGACAATCTTATGGCCATAGTCTCAATCCAATCTAGTCTTCTCAGCGGTCTTTTAGCTCTATCCCGATTATTCAACAGAGTATCCTCCTTAAACGTCGATTGCTTCCAAATCCTCTCTGTTCTTAATATTCAAGGAGTCGACTATCCCATCCCGCAGAACCCTCACTTTTTTTTTTTTTCTTTATTTTGATTGGCTGAAAGAATTCAACCTTACAAAAAAAGGAGACTTTGTTACAACATAATTTAGATATTAACAAATGAAAAATGGCACATTATTTACAAATTTACATCAGTTGCATAAGCATACCAAAATACAATAACCCCATTATTATTATTATTATCATTGACAGCATTAAAACACACTAAAGGAAGAAACCAAAAACTAAAAGGAATATTTAAAAATAAAATTTCAGTTTAGACCGATGTGTATCATTTCATAAAAAAAGAATAACAAAGCACTTTGTATTTAGTAAACTACTTGTTAAAAGGAGCCTTAACCGAAAATTTATGGGGTTATCTTAAGACCAGAATTCATATGGCAGAATTGTTTTTATAAATTGCGTTAATGCAATGTGAATCACAGTTCGATTGCTCGTGATCAGAATCGTCCATATTTCACAGGTCGATCGATCGCAAGATATTTGCAATAAATTGCGAAAGTAGTGTTCTCGGAGCCCAGACAATGCACAACATTCAACTACTAAATGAGATAGTGTTTTCCACTTGTTTGCAGTTTTTACAAAATTGGCAGTAATGATGATTTTTTGGAATTAATCCATGCCTAGCTAAAATCTGGTTTGTTGGATGAAGATTCAACCGTAATCTTAGCATTTCTGCTCGAACATAATGTGATGGACACTTTATGAGGTAATGGGCCATTTGTTTAAACTTTTTAGGGGGAAAAAGGTTTAAATCAAAATCTACATAACCTGTACACAGTTGATGCGTCACAATCCAATCATGCCAATAGATTTTTTTCTTTGCTTTGTCGGGATTAGTGATTAACAGCTGAATTGAAATGTCAGCATCAACTAGCGAGTTCAGGATGACTTTTACCCACTGTTTAGGGAATGCATCAAGAGATGTGCAAAGATATAACGCCACTGATCGCAAAATGTTTGTGTTATTAATTCCTAGCAAACATTTGCGATAGAAGTTACACATCTTCCATAGGACCGAAGCAGAAAGTGAAATCAAACCTAATTCATACCTTAATAGACAAATCGGGGTACACAACGGTAGGCAGAACACTGCTTTCCAAAATTTTCCTTCAAGGTGATCCCAATATGATCTGAGCTGAGGTGTAAAAGTCTCAGCTCCGTAAGAAAGAATGGGGACAACTTTTTGATTGTAAAAAGTGACAACATGAGTAGATGTGAATTTTCCATATTTGTGCAGTATTATTCTTGCTTGAGATGTTAAAATCATGGTTTTTGCCTTTAATGTGTCTGCATAAATTAGATTTTTTACAGAGCCTGAAAAGGGAAGACCTAGATATTTGTAATTAGTTATAATTTTTAGAGGTACTTTCTGCAAAAACCATTGAAAATTGGACATTGTTGTATTCTTTTTTTTTTAGACAGGTCACTATCTGCGTTTTACTCACGTTGATAGTCAGATTGTTATTGCCGACATACTCATCTAGTTTATTTAGTAGTTCTTGCAGTCCTTTTGGGGTTTGTGAAATTAAGACTAAATCGTCGGCATACAAAAGCCATGTGATTTTTTGGGACCCTAACTTGGGAGCATCGGAGAGTGCTTCCTCAAAGGAGATTCCTATATCTAATAGGAAAAGATTGAATAATGTTGATGCTAAAATGCACCCTTGTTTTAGGCCTCTCAGTGTCGCAAATTTCGCGGTTAATAAACCCTCAAGAGATAGTCTCACTTGCATCGTTGTGTCTGAATGAAGATTTTTGATTATGGTTAATATTGATGATGGGCAGCCATAATTTTGAAGTTTCTGAAATAGTAACATTCTATCCACCGAGTCAAATGCTAAACGAAAGTCTACAAATGCCACATATAATGGTTGATTAATCTTGGCATATTTCGACTTTAGCATATTTAGCGTAATTAGATTTATCGAGGTCCCCAAGCCCGCCACAAAACCAGATTGAAACGGGTCTTGTTTAAGATCAGCTGAAGTCCATCTGTTAAGTTCTTGTAATATAATGCGACAATATAGTTTCCCAGGGGCATCTAATAAGGCGATGGGTCTGTAGTTCTCAGGTAGACTCCGGTCTCCTTTTTTGTGGATCGGAACAATTAGGGAGTGTTTCCACGAGACAGGAATCTCTTGCGTATCATTTATATGCTCAAAAATTTGATACAAAATCGATGTCCACAATTCAGGATGCTGTTTAAAATTTTTATTGGATAAGCCATCTGGTCCCGGAGCTCTGGAATGGCTTATTTTGTTGATGAAATATAATATATCGGTCTTAATTATGTCAATGTGAAATGGTTTATAAGGAAGTGTCCTAGGATATTGCATAGAGTTCGGTGGAAGAGCATACATTTTGGAAAAATAATTTACCCAACTCGCTTTAGGAATACTCTGAATTTGGGACATCGCCTGCACAGGAGAAATGGCGTTCGTTAAAACCTTCCAAATTTGAGCCGAGTTCCTGTCTCGAGTGATTTTTAACATCAGCTCTCCATCGCGCTGGAAAAGTTTGCTACGATGGTGGCGCCGCCAGTTTCTGTATGTAGTTTTAACTTTGTGTAATGTTTCATATCTAACTCTCAGTGGAAGCTTTAGCGCATTCCTTTTTTGAAGTCGAAATTCTGTTTTTTTATTTTGCGCTTCTATGTCAAAACAATGAGTGCGCCTAGGGGTCAGTGTTTTATGAGTTCTGATGTCTGGAAAATATTGCATCAAATCATAATAGGGAGTATCAATGGGAGCTGGAGCATTCCGCGAGTGGCAAAAGGCAACTCGCAGAGAGTTGCCGGAGTGACTAAGACTAGTTTCATTCCAATATAGACGATTTAGCTGGTTTGAGACGGACAATTGTCTGGGGATCACCATGGAGTTATGTTTAGTGTGTGTGACAGTGGACAGCCATTTGATAGAGAGAATGCAATGATCGCTATTTGCATTTGAGTCAATATTAAAGACTTGGATTTTAGAGAACAGTCTATCATCTGTGTAAATATAATCAATTGTGGCTTTTGACGAATTTTGTTGCCACGTATGATCAAGCACACCTGTGTCTAGTCTGCTCCCATTCAGCATACAAAACCCTCTATTTGACATTATTTTTTTCCCACAATCTTTGTCTCGAATTTTTTGTCGCATGTTTTTCTTGTAGGCGGTGCAGATTGAGGTCACCAGCAACAATAGTATGCTGAATATTCGGAACTGATACAATAAAGTCCAGCATGGTGATCTTCAATGCCTTTGGGATTCCAGTATAAGTTGACTGTCGCGTACAAGATTTTCTCGATTACTATGACCGTTAGTTGGATGAAAGAATTTGGAGAATATGTAAATAATATGCTGGTATTCGAGGTCAATTTGGAGCCCGTCAAAAGGCCAGACATCGGCCGACCTTTCTCTCCCTTCATTGCTGGCAAGAAATGTATGCAGTGATTATCCCAGGAGGGAGCAGACATAAGCCAGGTTTCTTGTAAAAGAATCACATCATAGTTAATGAAGGGGTCTTGCGTGTTATTAAGTAGGTGGCGGAAACCCCGCGTATTCCATGAGGCAAGACTGATGGAATGTTCATTATTAACCCTGTACGGAGGTTAACTTCTGAAATCACAATTACAATGGCATTTGACGGGAACATTTGTGGGGGAGGAAGCTACCGGTATCTTCTCATGGCTGCTCTTAAAAGTGACCGAGCATCTAGGCACAAGGGACTGGGTTGTAGAAGATTTGCACTTGCCTGAATCAAGTGTTGGGGCTTTGAGGGTCGGTTGAGATACAAATGCACTCATATAAGCGTCAACTTCCTTTCTGATTTCAGCTCTTCGGATTGCCAACAAATCTTGCTCATAATCATCAGATGTGTTGGATTGGGAAGTTAGCGTTAGATTCTTTTTAGAGCTTTTGGAAGTTTGATTAACAGTTTCTCTCAAGGTAGTCTTTTGCGGTTGGCTACTGACCACCCGCTCGGGTAGTTGAGTCTCGGAACGGTCTTCCTGCGTGCCGATGTTTTTGTAATCTTGGGCTACTTGAACTAACAGGTCTAAAGGAGCATAGGGAGTGGCTGCTGTGATATTTTTGTTAGCACAGTTAAGCTTCAATTTTCGCATTTGGTTCAACTGAGTACTTTTTTGTAATGGCACTAGAAGTTGACTGGCTATGCTTTTTAGGGAGGGTGAGCATGTCAAAAAAGGGTTTGGAGCTTGGGGGCTCAGTTATTTCCAATTGCTTAACATTTTTAGATTTTTTACAAGCAACAACGGCCTTTTTTTTTGTTTAGCATTCTCACCAGAATCAGATTTGGTTTCTACCAAAGCAGGATTTTTACAGAACATTGAATAGGACACTTGAGTAGTAGCATTATTGGTAGAGCCAACTAAGCATTGATTATTATCTGGCATAATTTCTCTAATAATTTGACCAATTACGGAAGGGGGCACAAGATGCCTGCGTTATCTACCGTAATTGGTGACATTTGACTCTAAGCATGTTGGTGCAGGATTGAATGTTCGACCGCTATTGGTGATACATTGGGAAAAGCCGGATTCATACCAGGGTTAAGTCGATCATAGGTGCGGATTTGATAGGTGATACGCACTGATCGACTGTCGTCTTTACAGGTATAGATATTTGATTTGTAAGTAACGGAGACTTTGCCCAAAGTATTTCTTTCTTCGCCTGCCAGGCTAGAACCGATAATTGGGCACTTTGGACATCCAATTTAGTGTTCAACGTATTCAACAATGTAGCGATTGTTTGCATAGTTAGGTTCATTGCTCCCAACGTTATTCAACTACCTTAGACACATTTTGGGGCAACTGCGGTTTCTCTGCCAAAGAGCATTTACGCGGGGTCGGAAGTAAAAAGGAGGAAGTTAAATTGGATTTTGTGGAACCTCCATTCGAATACAACTTTGGCGAGAAAGACAGATTGCCAAGAGTTTGTTGCAACAAGAAATCCGAGTCAGAGGAAGGCAAATCAATCACCGCTACATCTTCAGGATTTCTCACTGACGATGAGCTGTGTCTGTTTTCAGAGTTTGGAGCCATCGAGTCTCCTCTTAACACTGTGCTGCCAGATAGAGATACATGCAATGTCGTACAACACTCTTGATCACTTATAACTATAGGCAGAGCAACCTGAGAATTTTCTTTAGTAATCTGCACAGTTGGATTTTGCGTCGCATGATCCGGGTAAAATGAACGTATATCCTTTGAGCTTACAGATTGTTTCTTATGGTCAGTGGTGTGAGAAATAATACGCTTTTTTGGTTTCAGGGTAGGCTGCGCTTTAACACCCAAGTCTACCGCACGAGGAGTCGATACACAAGGAACTGCCTTCACTTGCATGTTGCTTGAGTTCAGGTTCATATTCGTTGTGAGAAAAGAAGGCATTCCAGTGCGTAAGGTGTATAAATTTCGTTTCATGATGCCTCCGGAAAGCGCAGGTCACAGACACTTGACCAGTAGAGGTCAAACCAAAAATCTTTGTCACGTCTACCACTACACAGCACCAAGATGAAATATTTCTAAGCAAATAAATTGGCAAATAGATAAGGGAAACTAGCGTTTTTTCCCCAGAACTCACTTTGCTCGCGCCGCTGCGGCAAAGCGGGACTTTACGGGACTTCGCCGGTGCGCGCGCGACTCCTCTTATATAGTCACGCCCACAGAGGAGCTACAAAGCCTTATGGTTATTTGAGTCCGTAATGGTCCGTGGAGTAGACAGCAATCCAAAGCAAGCGTCAGTTGCAGGAAAGCAGCCTCACTTCTTTCTTTTCCCTGCTCAGTATATGCAGGGTGGAGGGCTGGGGGGGTTGGGGGGGGGTGATTCACCCCAATGCTTTTCCTGTAAAGACATACAGACTTCCACTTCACCATGGATTGAAGGGATTGAAGTCCCAATTCAAATCTAATAAGCAACACTAGTAAAGAATTTGACAGCACCAACACTCGCCTCCAAAAAATCCCTTCCAACAGGTTCCAAAAAGAAGCTGGGACTCTCAGTGCTGTTTCCGCTCCATATAATAGAATTGTTGCAACCTTTTGCTTGTAAAAGGTTATCATAGGGACGAGACTAAATTTACCAAATTTCCTCAGTACGACCTTGGTTTGAGGTTGCCAATCTAATACTTTTGTGCTTGAGCTCATCAGTCCATAACTTCACCTTTACATTGTAGTTAATCAAAACAACCAAGTATGTCATGGTCTCTAAGCGCTCAAACTTCTGCGTGCCTATGTACCATGACAGTTTCTGTTTACCTTTCCTCCTGGCGCTGGAAAATGCCAGAATTTTGGTTTTATCTGTATTTATTCTCAACTCATTAATCTTAAAGTACATACTCAGATGAATGAGCCTCCTTTGTAGGCCTATAGGTGTTCGATCTATCACCACCAGATCATCCGCGTACATAACCCAAGGGATGCTCTGCTTAAAGAGTTTAGGAGAAAAGGCTATAACCCCTTCTTGATTGGAAGCCATGTTTGACAGGAATACATTGAAGATTGTGGGGGCCAAGGGGCAACCCTGTTTCAGCCCCCATGTGTTGGAATCGAGGCTAAAAGTGACCCCTTGGCAGTCAGCCTAACCTGCATTGAGGTCCCAGAGTATAAGCTCTTTATCGCTTCCAATAGATCTTGCGGGCAAGCCAAACTAGACATCTTTCCCATAATATCTCTCTATTAATACTATCAAAGGCTTGCGCCAGATCAATGACAGCCATATATACATTCGGCTTGGACTACATTGCTCTTACCTTAAGAACATTTAGTATAAAGAGGTTTAAACTAGTTCCCAACCCAGTAACGAAGCCCGCTTGTCTTGTCTCAATGTGTCTTGAATCTCGCACCCATTTATTTAGATGTTTTAGTAGTAAAGAGGCGAAGATTTTCCCAAGGGAATCCAACAGTGCGATAGGCCTATAATTTCTTGGATTATCCCTTTCTCCTTTCTTATAAATAGGGACCACGATAACAGTCCTTCATGATGGTGGGACTTCTCTTGCTGACAATATTTGTGTGAACAGAATCATACAGAAATCTGAACATTCTTCAGCGTTTTGTTTAATGATGTGATTATTTAAGCCATCAGGGCCTGCTGCTCCTGACGGGTTTAATTTCTTTATCTGATTTAATATATCCACCCTATCGAATGCAATTACCCATGGCAACTGGCTCTTTCGAGCTGTAGACTCGCATGGTTGATTCGCGGAGGAAAAAATGTCAGTGCAAAATCGAATCCAGACACTCTCTGGCACCGCTGCTGTCATGGAAGCCAGCTGGAAAGTCGCATTATTATTAAGCAACTTCCAGAGATCTCAAGTATTTCTGTTGGCCAAGGCCTTCATCATGGTTTCAGCATCTTCTTGAAACTGCTGGGCTTTAGAAGCTAACAGCCAATTCCTATACTGTTTCCTTCGTTTTTTTTAGCTTTGATTTATCTCCGGATTGTTGATCTATAGCTCGTAGGTCAGCTCTTAACACCCTTTTAATCTGTTTCACTATATTGCTTGAAAAGTGTAGCATCTTTGGTTCTTGTTTTGGCCCTGAAAATGATTTCTGCTTGAAAGCCAGAAATAAACTAGAATAATCCACAACCTCATCATTATTCAACATTATTACCTCAAGTTTGGTTGAAATCTTTCTCACCACTTTCAGGGGAATTGTCAGGCGATTACAACCCTGATTAACCTGCAGCGTGCCTTCAGATGTCTCCATAATATCCTTGGTTAAACCCTGAAAGGTGAGTTTCAACAAACAATGGTCACTATTTTCCATTGGGGTTACCTCTAACAGACCTAGCCATTCATACATATCGTTGGAAACAAAGACATAGTCCAATTGCGCGGTTTGAGAGCCCTTACACCAGGTTATTTTCCACGCCCTATCACCTTTCATATTACCATTTAACATAGTGATATTCCGCTCTTTTAGTTCCAACACCCATGCAGCTGCTTTCTTTGATAATTTGGCTTTGGGTAATTTGAGGTCCCCTGCATCAAGACATTTGACATTCAGATCTCCACATATCAATACATGGGGGTTGTTATGTTCCACCATTATCTAGTGCATGTGTCACCAGCTCAACAAAGTCACCATCCCCAATTTTCGCCGGATTACAATACACATTAAAGAGCAGTATCCGACCTTCGCGCTAATGACGCCACTAACCAACCCCATTCATCCTTAAATTCAGACAATTTTCCATTCCTGTATGACTGCTTGACATTGCTTTCATCACCCCTCTAACATTCAAATGTGACTTTCAGTTGGGCCCCCCCTCCCCCACACCAGCCTAAGATCTTGACTCTTTCATTGAGTGAGCAGAATTCCTCACCACTGGAACCAACCCAGCCTTTTCTCCCCTATAAGAGAGAGGTTCCCTCAACACAGACTCCTTATTCCCACTTTGGGGAATAATGACATCTTCCCTCAGTTAGCTCGAAGACCAAGAATAAAAGTCCATTGCAACTTCAAGCACACAGTACTTCACCAGGGTTGATGACAGATGGAGTGTCACCCAATCCAATCGCTCCTCCCCCACAAACTGTACAATCCTTATGTCATCCGGGGATATAAACCTAAGTCTAGGCGAGCAGGGGAGAAGTTTTAAAACATTTGACTTGTTCATTATTAGACCATCCCTTTCCGGTATCAATCGTTCGATGGTAATGAACATCTTTCCTATGTCTTTCCTAGCTCTAATGGGAGGTCTCCTCTCTTCTTTGAATGGGTGAGAGATCCGTGATTTCTGACCAACATCAGTCTTAGATGGTGGTTTTCCCTTTTCCAATAGGCGTCTTTTTTGCTCCATTGTATGGAATATAGGGGGCCACAGCCATCAGTCACCCCTCGGCTTTCGTTGATGTACACAAGACTTATCTCCCTCTCCCTTTTTGCTTGCTGTGGAATCACCCGGATTTGCTCCAGATCTTCCACCTCAAAAGGTTACATTTGGAGGATCTATCTCATCCATAGGAAACTCTTCACAGTATGTAGAGAGGTTCAGTAACAGATGTACATCTTCTTCTGGGACCTCCTGTAGTGGAGCGCTCGCTATCTCCCCATCTTCTCATTTCGCAACGGCTCGATTGCCTCTCCTCGAGTCAATTTCCCCTTTGCGTATATTAGGGAGCGTAAGATTTCTCAAAAACGCCCTCAAGCCGTTCGGGTGCTCATTTCTACTCGCCTGTTGATTTTTAAATTTTTTTGGTTCAGTAGGCATGGATTTTAGTTTCCCCTGAAGACAATTCTTTTTTTCCAAACACAGCAAAGACTTTAGGAACATCCCCTGATGTGACATACATATCTTGAGGAGGGACCAAGTCTTGTGAATTCTCGATGGCGGGTGCCTCAAGACTCTGATCCATATTCGTGCTTTGTAGGGGACCCCTCCCCTAGCTGTGCCTTTCCTTTGTTAGTCAAGACCCCCAGGTTGGACCAGAGTTTCCTCGTCTTTGGATGAAGGCATCTACAGTTGCAGATGCCCATACCCCCGCTGAAGAGCGCTCCTTCCTCTCAAGCCTCTAAAGGGCTAGCACTCTGATCCCTTTGGGCTAGATCCCCTATCTGGAGATTTGGAGGTGCCAGCCTTGTTTGAGCCTCATTCAAATGTCTATGCCATTTCATTTGGTCCAAAATTGCTGACATCGTTGTAGACTTCTCCGTAATATCTCCTCTCGCGAGGTCAAACAGCCTAGCTTGCCACTGGACTGTCAACTCAGCCTTTTTGTCGAGTCTCGTCTGGACTGTACCCACAAATGCTTCCAGAAAGATACATTTTGTGTGAGACAATGCCAGGAGGGTGGCTTGATCTTTAATTGTCTCTTGTAGATTCTCATATAGTTTCATTAAAGGATTCATGGTCACTGCAAGCAATGCCATGATCAAATTTTGCATTTAAGCAGCATCGAACCCTCCATTCATTACCTGGGAATCCTTCTCTTGAGATCTCAAAATGGAAGGAGTCTGGTTAGATTGAGAGTCACTAGATGCTGAAGATTCTGATATTGTTTTCCCGAGAGAGTACGAGGGCGATGCCTGCCAACCATGTATCCCCCCCCCCAGTGCCTCACATCCAGGTAGAGCTGCTTGAAAGGATACGTCCCCAAATGTGTTATCATCATGGAAAATGTTGCTGCCCAAGCCTAGATACCAAAGTCATGGATAGTTGTGTAGACAAAAAAAACATTGGTCCTTCCCTCAATGGGAGACCTGCGTAGTCTGGGGAGTCCGGTCTATTAAACACATCTTCCAAATACGAGCAATCCTCTACACAAATTGACTATCATGGAGGACGGGCCCTCCTTCACCAAACCTTTCTCAGTGCCCTTTGTCATCCCCTCCAGTTCCAGGGCCAAATCTTGTAGGATCACAGTTACCTTGGAGTCCATCACCAAGCCCCCCCAATGAGTACTCCATTCGTCACTACTCCCAATTTAGGCTTCTCCATCCCCGATCGTGTTTGGACCTCTGCCTCCACCGATGATGAGGCTGCACTAGATCCTCCACTGTAAGATAGCTCCACCTCTCTCCTAAGAGCAATTTCTGTGTCCTTATCCTTGTACGATAACTTTATCCTGCCAATATTCTGAGACAATGGTATGTCCCGTGGCTCAATCAGATGCATAGTTCTCTGATCCAGTTGGGTACCTTGCAGACTAAAGGACCCTTGTGTTAAGTGCGCCAAGTGATTGTGCTCCTCAATTTGAATCAGGTTAGATGTATTCATATCATCGACTGCTTCCAGGTGTTTGACTTGTCGCCTCGTACATGGGTGAGTGTGGAGCATAATGCGTAGTGACAAATTTCCTCTCTGCAGCTTTTCACAGCTGTGGGCTTGAACAGGGCATGCTTTGGTGTCACTCGCTTATCCGTTATCAAATATCAGGGTGTGCTTAAGCTCGCCCAGTTAAATGCTCAGAGCCCCCGATAATTCCCTGGAGATCTTTGGGTCCCAATGTGTTGTTGAAGGCAAATCACAGAGAGCTCGGAGAGAGCAGCCCCCTCCACTCCACTCCACTCCACTCCACTCCACACCCCGTGAAGGAGAGAGCAACCGCTGCAACACACCACAACACGCCGCTCTCACGCCACTTCACCCCTTGATTTCTTACTCCAGTTCTTGATTGCCAATGTTTCGACCACGAGACGTGCAGGAAGGCGAAAAAGGCGAACTGGTTGGTCCCACCAGCTCAAAGGGAAGAAGACTCTCCAGGAAGAAGATCTCCTCTGTCGTCGGGGAAATGGCGAGTTCGTACAGCAGGGCTCCACCGGTGGTGTTGTCGTTGTAGATGGCTCAGCTTCTCCCCTCTTCCCATTCTTTAGGTCCTGTGGCGACTTCTGAAGTTCCAGTCCCCAAAGACCTGCTTTTATGCAGGAAAACCCCCATTCAACAGCGTAGCTCAAACATGCTAAGTGGTGAGCCGGGCGGCTCACCACTGGGCCAATCACACAAGAGTGCGACTTGAGTTGCCAAGGCAACTCAGTCCAGGGTGCCTAATCCCCCTCCCACACATCCTGTAGACCCCAGACAGAGTGGCACCATTTGGAGGGCTTGTGAACAGAAGCCCGCCAAAAAGTGGAAGAAAGGGCTCGACTTGGGTTAGAGTTTCAGAGGCGAACACAAACGCCATTTTAAAACCGAGTCCTGGCAAAAAGACCCAACCGGGGAATAAATAATAAATAAATAGCCCGGCGGTGTCTTTAACATTGCACCAAAAAGTGGTGCGTTTAAAATCAATGGGAAAATCCCATAAGAAATATTCTGGTGGAATATTTTGCGTGGTATCCACTGCTACCAGCCAGAAACTCGACAAGGGGGGACTGGACAGTGCCCCCTTGGAAAACAGACCCAGGGGCAATCGAATTACCCCTATCAGTACTTACACAATATGATGGTTTGTACTGGTTCTGTTCATAATTTGAGACTAGTAAAGCCAATGGTGACTTTACACGCCCAGGGAGACAGCAGTCAGTCCCAGGGTATGGAGTCTATGTTTGGGGGTCACTGTGACACCCCTGTGTTACTGCACTGAGGGTACTGTGTAACACACATACCAAAAACACATGAAGCCCTATGGAGTAAAAGACCCCATAGCCCATAAAACACATTTACAGTCAAAGGACATTCTCAAGTCATGCCCAAGAGTGGGAGAAAAAGAGTATCACTCTTAGCAGGAGAAAAAAATAAACCCCAAAAATCCAGCAAAGCTGCTGGGGGACTCACTAGGTTTGGGAAATTAGCCTTAACAGAGAATTCTCCCTAACAGGGACGCTGACAAGTCCAGAAGATCCGGGAACCAGATCGGTCTCAGCCACGCTGGTGCGACGGGGATCATTCTGCACTGGGACCTCTTGAGATGGTTGATGAGTCGGAGCAGCAACGGCAACGGAGGAAACGCATATAGGAACAGGCCGTCCCAGGGGAACGAGAAAGCATCGCCCATGCTCCTCGGTTGGGGAAACCTGCTGGCGAACCTCTGGCACTTGGAGTTCGTCGCTGTCGCGAACAGGTCGATCTGGGGTTTGCCCCATCGCTGAAAGAGTCGGTCCACTTGATCCTGGCGTAGTTCCCACTCGTGGCACAAGCGCAGCTCTCTGCTGAGTGAGTCGGCGATGGTGTTTTTCATCCCTGCCAGATGAAACGGCACCAGAAACATCCCTTGAGCAACGGCCCAATGCCACAGGTCCTGGGCTTCTTTGGATAGGGCCGGGGATCTGGTTCCGCCCTGCATCCGGATGTAGAACATCGTGGTGGTGTAGTCGGTGAAGATCCTCACCACCTTGCCCTTGAGGGACGCGAGAAAGGACCTGAGGGCCCAGAACACTGCCCGGAGCTCCAGGATGTTGATGTGGAGCGGCTTCTCCTCCGGGAGCCAAAGGCCTCTCGCGTGAAGATCTCCGGTGTGCGCTCCCCACCCCTCCAGGGAGGCATCCGTCGTCACCGTCGCTTGGTGGGCCGGGGTCTGAAAGTCTGTCCCCGCCGCTAGATGAGCGCAGGTGCCCCACCACCGGATCCCTCGTCGGAAGGTCTTGTTGAGAGGGATCCTGTCCTCGAAGCTGCCCGTCGCTTGAATCCAGCGGGCGTCGAGGAACTCCTGTAAAGGGCACATCCGAAGCCTGCACAGGCGCACAAGATAAATGCAAGAGGACATCATCCCGAGGAGGGACTTGATGGACCTCACTCTGGCCACGTCCGTGGCCAGCAGACGCTGCACCTTGCCTAGGATGGCCTTTGTCCTTTCCTCCGACGGCGAGGCCAGATGCGCCACTGTGTCGAGCTTGTCTCCCAGAAACAGTGCGACTTGTGAGGGGACCAGGTGGGACTTGGGGAAGTTGATGGAGAACCCCAGGTACGTGAGCAGCTGGACGGTCTTCGCTGTGTGTTCTACGGCCAGCTCCCTTGTCCTTGCGCGGATGAGCCAATCGTCCAGGTAGGGGCAGACGTGGATCCCCTGCAGGTGCAGCCGCGCCGCCACTGGAGCGAGGCACTTGGTTAAAACCCTGGGTGCCGACTTCAATCCGAACGGGAGGGCCTTGAACTGGTGGTGCCGCCCTTGGACCACGAACCTGAGAAACTTCCGGTGTCCTTTTAGAATGGGAATGTGAAAGTATGCATCCTCCAAATCCAACGACGACAGTAAATCGCCCTCCTCCAGCTGTCCCAGCACGTGCTCGAGGGTGACCATCCGGAACTTCTGTGCCTTGATGTACTTGTTCAGTCGTCGCAGGTCTAGGATGGGTCGCCACCCTCCTGTCTTCTTTTTCATGAGGAAGTACCTCGAGTATACCCCGGAGTCTCGGAGCCTCTTTGGGACGAGCTCTATGGCACCTTTCTTGAGCATCGCCCTTACCTCCAACAGTAGTTGAGGGACGTGGTTTTCTTTCCTGGCCACGGGTGGAATGCAGGGGCACTTTTTTAGAAATTCGAGGGCGTGCACCTGGGCCAGGGCGTCCAGCACCCAACAGTCGGTGGAGATGGACTCCCACACGCTGACGAACTTCGCCAGCCGATTCCCACCGGGGTGCTTCGGTGGGGGCCCGACGCCACGGTCGGTTCAATCTTGCTTGGAGGACGCCTTGCCGCCTTGGCCCCCCTGGCGATGACGGCAGGATCCGCCCGACTTGCCTCGTCCTCTATAGCCTTGCTGCGACGAGGAACGGGCCGCTTGGCGGTACGTAGAGGAGCCACCGCCGAATCCCTTGGAGGCACCCTGCTTGCCTCCGGAGTTCCGAAAGGACGGCCTTCGTTGCTGTAGAACTCCTAGGGCCTTAGCTGTCTCTGTGTCCGCCTTGATGGCTTGGAGGGACTCATCCACTGTTTTCCCAAACAGGCTGTTCCCGTCGAACGGTATGTCCAAAACCTTGGCTTGTACGTCCTGGCGGAAATCCATCGCCTTGAGCCACCCTCATCGTCTGAGGCAAACGCCGTTGCCTAGCTGGCGGAATCCGGTGTCGGCAATGTCCGTTGCCACCGTTATGGCGTGGTCCGACGCCACCTCACCTTCCTGCAAGATCTCCAGGGCCTCAGCCCTCTTGTCATCCCGTAGGAAGTCCAACAGGGGGGTGATCTTGTACCATAACTCCCTGTCGTAGCGGTCCACGATCGCAAGGGCGTTGTCCGCCTTAATCGTTGTTGCCGCCGACGAGATAACTCGCCGTCCCATTGCATCCAGCTTCTTTCCTTCGCCGTCTGGCGGGGAAGTTGACATTGAGGCCGATGCCCCCCCCGCTTTCTTCTTGGCCGCCGCAGATCGACCGAGTCAGGGGTCGGTTGCGCCCTAAGGAATAAAGGTGCCGCTTCGGGGACCCGGTACTTCTTCTCATACCGATCCCTCTTGGCAGGCGTCGTAGACGGGTTCTTGAGAAGGGTGAGACCCTCATCCCAGATGTCATCCAGCAGAGGCTCGACGATGACTGTCTTCATCTTGGCCTTGCGCCGTTGGTAAAGGAAACCTTCCTTCTTCTCTTCGGGGCAGAGCTGAAAAAGCTCAGATGCCCTGGCGATCATAGCGTGGAAAGACCCAATCTCATCGGGCGGGGAGGCCCGGGCTGAGGGCGATGGGAGCTCCGTCCCGTCGTCGTCATCATCCATACCCGTCGTAGCCGTGTCCGTTCCCGTGTCATCACCAGGTACGGGGGTAGATGGGTCCGTCTTCTCTTGTTTGGGGGACTTCCTGACGGGCCTGGCTCTGGCTCCTCCGTCGGGCCTGGTTCCGGCTCCTCCATCGGTGGTAGGGGCAATCTCGTCCTTATCTCCGAACATAAGGATTGTATTGCCAACAAAATGGCCGCCGAGCTGTCCTGCATCTCCGGAAGCGACGGGCGCGCCGGTTGACTAGGGACCTCGCCGGCGCCGCCGTCACTCTCGTCGTCCCCTTCGTCGGGATCCCTTCCATGGGACCGGGCCTCTTCGGCGCCCTCGTCGAGGCCCTCCAAGACTTCAACCAGTTCCTCCTCGGAGGCTGTGTCCGTGTCCACAATGGCCACCGCCCCCCCTCTTTTTCCGCCGGGGTCTTCTCGATGGGCCTGAAAGAGGCTTCCCTCCGTGGTGGCAGGGAAACTCTGGGCCCCGAGGTTGCCTCCACTGGTGTAGCCTCCTCAGGCTGCACCAGGGCCGCCACGACTTCCTCGATAGAGGCCTTGGCGGGTGAATCAAGGCCTTCACCACCTTCTGCGGGCCGGTGGCCTTCACCTTGGGGGGAGGGTCACCGCCTCGGTCCCCCTCGGCTGGATCCTTCGAGATCGACCGGGGCCTCTCCAGAAGCTTCGCCGGGTTCTCGGCCTTCCTCTTCCGTGAGCCAGAGCGTTGGCTTGTGGTTGATGGCGCTGGAGAGGATGTGCCCTGCCTGGCAGCCGAGGAGCCCGACCGTTCAGTGCTCCCGGTGCCCGCGGACTCGCGGTGCTTTGCCTTCTGTTGGGCCCCCGTCGCCGGGGTGCCCTCACAGGACTTAGAAGAGTGCTCAGACGACTTCTTCTTCTCACCTGACGGGCTCTTTCCTTCCAGCCAGTTGGAGAGACAAAGGTGTCGGTCCTTGAAGGTCGTTCAGACATGTTCCCGCAAAACGCACAGTCCCTCTCCATGTGCGATTTGTCCTCATGAAGGCAGTAGAGACATTTCGAGTGCTCGTCCTCCTTGAACACATTCTGCAGCTGGCTTCCAGGGCAAACCCTGAACAGCTTTCCAGACGTCGAGCTTCCTTTCTCCTGGGCCACGACTCCTCCAAAAAGCATAACTCGACGAATACTTCACCCTTGAGGGGCGTAGAAAATCTGAAAAGGGTCCCCGTTGATCGGATGTAGACACGGTGGAGCTTGAGGCTCTATTTGACCGAAAAATGAGAAAATCTCTTTGAAAAAGCGGGAAAACGCAGCAAAAAACTCGAGAGCTAAACACGAGGACTCCCAACACTTGAGCGTGCAGTAAAAATCTGAGGATAGCTACCAGAGGCGGGGCTTAGGGAGAGGGCAGTCATTGGCTGGGGGCAGTATAACCCAGAGACCAGTTATTGGTTACTACTAACAAAGACAGATCAGAAACGAAACTGATACTGATTTTTTCTTTATCGAGGATTCCCGTCCTGACAACGGGGAATATTCATGAGCATGTGAATCCATGCCAGACCCCATGCTGGAGAAGGTGAGCAATGTCCTGCTGCGGTTGTCAACGTTTTGTGATTTTTATCACGCCTTGCCTCCACCCCCAGGGGAGTGTCAATGACCACTCCAGCAGCGGCTGTGGTAGGTGTAGGGGCATGAAAAAGGATCTACCTGTCACTGTACAACAGAGATGAGAGCAGGCAACAACCCTTGCAGTAGATGGCTGCTCTCAATTGCCAACACAGGAGAGGTTTACCAATGTCACATACATTTATATTGATAGTCCAATGCTCACACCATCTATTAACCCTTGGTGTGCATTAAAATACATGTACTTTGTATAACACATCAATACACAGTTCAAATAGATGCCCCACACTTCATATTCTATGTTATGATATCACTCAGTAATGAAAATTCAACGATTGTGCGCCTTACACTCTCATTTAAAAATAAAATACATTTTAATTATGAGACACATGTAATAAAGAAACATCATCATTATTATCATCACTATACACAACACACTAAAAATGCAATAAGCCATACATGGAAAAGCTGAACCATTGTCATTTGTCTCTACTTCAAGTCAAGACTCAGACTGATCAACCTTGTCCAGGAAATCAAAGTCACCTTAAAAACCAACTACCTGCCCCACTAGGTCATGATAGGCAACCTCACAAAACATGCTAGGCAATCTAGCTCCTGTCTCACCAAATCATGATAGGCAATCTCAGAGGCATTTGCCTTAATCAATTATCAATACCCCAATACCTTTCTCAATGTTATATCAAATGCCGGGTAAAAAGGGACTCCTTATTCTCATTAACTTAAGAAGGTAGGGAGTTCAGGAGAGCTGGAAAAAGATTGGATGCCTGGAAAAATTCACAATTCAAAATAAAAATGAAACACAGGCGCTGTTGCGTGCGATAGAAATGGCTGCCTGATATGTGTGCACTTGCCCGATCGAAATCCTAAATTAAAATTACCTGAAAGGGGCTGCCCACAGAACTGAAAATGACCCACACAAGCAGATAAGGAACCGAGGTATATGCGGCAGAAATCTCGACCAGAAACGGCCATGCGACACCCAGCAAAGACCGACTGAAAAATCCTCTGGCACGAGGTGGCAGCACGGGCCGTCACCAGGCAATCGGAGACGCAGCAGAATGAAGGACCGCTGGTGGGCAGAGCCTCGACTGCGAAAACGCGCCGAGACATGGCTGATTCCTGAGGACTAACAGAAACACTGCACCATCCCACAAGTAGAGGACTGAAATATATCCCCAGAAGACTACCAGGGCGGCCATCGGTAGGAGGCGAACCCCGCCGGGGCCATACAGATCCTGATTCCACAATGGGATCCGACGCGGGCATCTGATACTTACGGACCTCACACAGGGCTGAGCAGGGATTAGCTGCAACACCAGGGAAGCATCGAGACCACACGGAAGCAGAAGACGCGGCAAGCGGGCTGATCAGACCACGGCTGAACAGCAGGGAAGAAGGGCACACTGTCAAAAACACGACCCACCGAGTAAGTACAGCAGGCGCGCAATTCAATTAAAATACTGCAGTGGGTAACAGCAGCCGGGGAGAAACATACATAAGCCTAAGACTGTGCAGCAACCTCGGAGTGAAAGGTGGGACAGGCGTACCTCATGGAGTAGCCGCTCTAGCCCTCGTATGCATGCTACAGACTTGGAACTTAAAGCTGAAAGCAAAAAGAAAAAAGCACATAAGCGCTGCACTAGCGCGTACGGTGTCAGCAAAGCGGTTGCCTACATATTATAGAACGCAAGCCTAAAGCCCAGCATCCATCTCTTACCACAAGGCACGCTTGAAGTACAGACTAGAGGTGAAACTGGTGCTGGGAGCACTGGGCCTGTCTAACGGCCAGATCGGAATCGCATTACTGTACACACGCATACGCTTACCACAAGACCATGCCGCATGTAGCTTGCAATCGGTCGGCTGAAGGATATATGGGAAATATTACCCCTCCAACGCACCAACCCGAAGACGCATTGATAAACCGGCATAATCCACAAGGCCAAGGACCACTACCTCCCAAACTTAAACCTGGATGCGAAATCCGTAAACTAGGAGCGGCTCAGCAGGGAACATACAGAAACGTACCTGGCTAGTAACAACACAATAATACGTGGGGAGACACAGTCCACTCGCAGCTCCCTGATGCCCAAGTGAAACACCTGAACAGCAACAAAGCTCGAAATAGTCAACCTCGCAGAGGTTGAGAAGCACGGATGTGAATTGAAACGGACAGTGCAACAAATAAAACGCAGTCACCAAACAAGCATTTAAAGTGAGGACATAAACCCTTAACCAAGCAAGCCCCAACCAATCAGAGCCTCAACAAAACACTAATTGGTGGAATCGGATGCCGCAGGGGCCAACCACAATACTGGAAACGTCCTGAATATCATAGACCAAGCTGCGCCAGGAATCCCAAAATTGAAATGGGTGAACCACAGAAGTCTAGGAAAACAACGAAGTCCACTGGCACTAAAAAGAAAGGCCCCATGGATATTTACGAGCAACCAAATGCAGACCACAACCGCAGAAGTACATACTAACTCTAATACATCAGACGAAACTGAAGCCAATGACCGGGAGGACCGACTAACAACCATAGTGCAGAATGGATTTCTTGCAGTCGACGTAAAGCTGGACGACATCGTGGCCACTATTGGCTCACTGAAAGCCAGAGTGGACAAAGAAAGTGCACAAATTACAGAGGCGGAGAACAGAATCGATTCAAATGAGGACACTATTGCACATCATAGCCAAGACATAAATCAGCTGAAGGAAAACATGTCCAAATTACAGAACAAGTGTGATGATCTCGAATCACGATCAAGAAGGAATAATATACGAATTGTAGGCGTGTCTGAATCATTTGGAAAGGGATAAATGGAAAAACAAGTCAAAACCCTGTTCAAATCCCTTTTCGGGCCAGATTCCTTCTCTGATCACTTTCTGGTAGAAAGAGCACACTGCACACTGGCGCCACCGCCCAAACCCGGAACACCACCACGCTCGATCATCGCCTGACTCCTTAATTATAGGGACAGAGACACAATCCTGAGACTGACGAGAGAACATGGCACACTACAATATGAGGAGAGCCGCATACACATATACCTGGACTTTGCAGCAGGGGTACAAGCAAGCAGAAGATCATATGAAACAGTCAAGAAACTCCTGAGAGCACGCCAAATAACATATGCCCTGATATTCCTGGCCAAATTGAGGATACAACATGCAGGAAGGGCACACTTCTTTGAAACCCTAGCTGAGGCCATGGCCTATGTAGAATCTTCCATATCCTTACATCCTATTGAACGCAGACCTGAACAGAACAACAGACCCCTGTTGTAAAAACAGCAGGCCTGTTGAAATCTGTTTGACCTGAATTGGCGGACGTCGAGAGCCGACTCCGGAACTTGGAAATTGCCTACAGTACCACCCATGACAGAACAACCCTAGCAGAAATAAATAAACTCATAAAAGAGTTTGACAGATTGGCAACTAGAGAAATCCAACACATTGCGGTTCCGGCTCGAGCACGCAGATATGGGGAAAGCAACAAAGCAGGTAAATCACTAGCTAACCTCATCAAGGCCGACCGCCAGTGGACCCTAATCACAAGTATCAACGCAACACATGGAGGGGTGATAACAGGAGAACAGGCCATAAATAACGAATTCACAAAATTTTACAAGAACTTGTATTCCAACCAGGACGTAAAGTCTGAGCTGGAGATACAAGAATACCTTGGGGAAATAGAGTTCCCAACGCTCCCCCTAGAGACCAAAACAGCTCTTGAACAACCAATGACGGAAGAAGAAATAATTGAGGCAATAAAGGAATTATCATCTGGGAAAGCACCGGGATCAGACGGGCTGGGGATCGAACTCTATAAGGAGTTTCGTGCTGAACTAGCGCCAATAATGTTAAAAGTATGGGAGGAATCACTCGAAGGGCATACACTTCCTGAAACATTGAGGGGAAGCAATAATAACAATACTACCGAAACCCCGTCGCCCTCCACAGGACATGTCATCTTATAGGCCTTAATCACTAATCAATGCAGACGCCAAGGTATTCGCAAATGTACTTGCAAACAGGCTACTGCCCAGCATGCCGACCATGGTCCACACAGACCAATGCAGATTTATACCTACGAGATCCACCGCGTTAAACCTATGCAGATTGTTTGGTATAATGGCACAAATAAATCCCCAAGCAAGTGCTGTGGCAGTGTCCCTAGACGCCAAGAGGCGCTGACAGAGGCACATTCCCCCACACTGAATGAAGTCTAGACCAAATGGCAAAAAGTCTTAAAAACGACCATCACAGACGAGAAGTGGGCCAAGTACTGCATGCTTACCAAAACTGTATCAATGAATGCAGGCCTACGGCTAATACAATTTAAAGTCCTCAACAGACTTCATTAAACCCCAGCCAAAACAGCCAAATTCCCAAACGTGGGCACCAGAGACTGCCCCAAATGTAAAACACCGCAAGTGGGGTCGTTCCATATGTACTGGGAATGCCCGGCGGTGGCTGAATTTTGGGGAAAGTAGCAGAAATTACAAAGGAGATAACTCAGATTCCAGCCTCCATGACACCCCAAAAATACTTATTCGGAGATATTGCCAAATGTGCCGAAACTATTAGACGACTGTTTAATATTTCATGTGTTATTGCAAAGAGATGCATCTTGACTTGCTGGAAAAAGCCTTCACCGCCAAGCATCGAGCAATTCCTACGAGAACTGTCATACGTGAATGAGTGCGAGGAACAACGAGGAATGAGTATACGAGGACTGTAACTAACCGCCCCAAGGACATATGGGCACCGCTTCGAACGTATCTGTGTGAAACGTCCTCAGACACGGAGACTGACATGTAAATGTTAATATACCATGGAATAACTGGACTGTAATTAATAATATGTATGTATGATTTGTGATTGCAAAGTGAGTTGCATCTGCCAAGACCATCAATAAAAAAGAAGTTTAAAAAATGAAAATAAAAATGAAAACATGGAAAATATGAAAAAGTTGGAAAAAATCCTAAAAGACCCCCATTGCTGCACCTTGGGGTTTTAATCAAGAATGCATAGAAATAGGATTAAATGTTTCAAAAAGAATGTAATGTATAAAAATTGATTAAATGTCCATTGGACTTACTGGTGTCAGCATACAGCCGAGAACAGTAAAGGCAGATCAACTACCCCTCTCTAGAGGTCCCTTTTGGTACAACTGGGAGGAGGATCAGAATCTACTAAGTTAATATTGGTAGATTAGCCACCCTTTGCCTCTTTTGACACTTCTCTATAACAAGAAAAAAATGTGTTTCAAACAATTCACTTTATTTTCCTTTTTTTTTAAAACAATGAAAAAAACATTTAATCATTTAGTCAATATTCAACATTTACCACTTGCATACAACAATTTTACTTTTCTAATGGGGTAACTTTGTTTTGCTTTTCTTGGATTCCACAACAATCATTTAGTTATGTAACAGAGAATAGGGAAAAATAAAATTTTCGGTTCTCTAATAGGTTGACATATGTTTTGGCCCTTCTTGTGTGTACTGCTCCCTCTCAAGGGCTGTCACTCAATGTGAGTATTGGGCCATCTTCAGGACAAATCAATATAATCGGGAAACTCAATTCCATTCCCCCGTGGTAGATCTTCTGATCTAAAAACAATACATAAAAACTGAGAAACAAAGTAGACTCCAAACCACTGGTGGCACATCATTGGTCCAAACGACATAAATGCACAAATACGCTTTGATGCATTATTCAGGTCATAAACAAGTCCCCTAGATGAGGCAACAGGGATTTGATTTTGATTAAGTGCGAACAACAGTGGATATATGATCTGGACACAGTTAAACATGGGCTCAATGTATCTGTAGAATGGAACGTGTTCATATAACAAATCGGGCAATAACAGTATTTAACCATCACGTTGAGGTCTCAGTTTGGTTATACACAATGATAGAAAATTTCATCCAAGGGGGTAAAGTTCATCCAACACATATATGTCCAGCCGAAGAGGTTGGGTCTATCCAGAGGTATGAATAAGGCAGCGACATGTGACATGTGAGTGACAATCATATAGGGCTATCCATGAGGTTTTTTTGTTAAAATTGAGCCCCATTGAGTAGACACAATTGAAGATCACGTGATATGATATGGAATATAGCAGCTAAAAGTGGAGAGGTTAATATATTTCTCAATACTCCTCCAATAGATGGAAGGTCATGCAGAAGGTAGAATTTGCCTTTACAAATTAACTAGATGTGATAACATCAGAAGTAAATGTGAGGCAATACAGGATAATTTGATCCTGTAGATAAATGGAGACACCGTTTTTTTTAGACATCATTAAGCCCTAAATGAGTGCCTTTGCACTTGGGGACATAGTCACGATTGTATCCGAGATCATGGAATCACGGATGATAACCGTTGGATGTGGATATCAACTTACGTGGCAAACCAAGCAGATGTTTATTAGATTTGTGGAATGATATATTCCAAATGAAGTACATGACCTACTTTGAAATTACCTGTAGAGGATAGCAAGTGAAAAGACGACGAATAGGTAACACGTGACTAGGCAACTTGAGACACGTTGCCCAGCAGTACCTTTAAACAACTCCCATTGTTTTCAAAACTTGTAGGCCGTCCTTTTTGAAATACCCGGCTATGCACAATCATCAGGCATCTATTTTCCTCTGTAGAATGGCATTTTTTAAGAAATAATGTCAATTTTGAGGAAAGTGAAACATTGTAAAGATGATTGAACACGTAATCACGTGACTCGACATCATATTCAGTCACGTGAGCAGAAATAACTTTAACAAGCTTACGCTCCTCATTCCTTTCCGCATTATGTAATTACGTGACCCAGTGTTTCCAGTAATGTGATCCAGAAGCAGCCCAGTTAAGTGCACACCTGTTTTTTGGCATTCCCAAATCACACATATCGGTACTGTTGGCATGCAAACAAAGAAGAACCGCAGAGGTAAAACACTAAAGAGAATAGTGTCTACCAGGAACCCAGGTTTAGGGCCCCTTCTAAATAACAAAAAAACGAAGAAAGTGAAGACCCACAAGGGTCGGGGAAGGCTCTTTTCATACGGGCACAAAGATACAAGTAACAATACATGATGATAAAACTCAGGCAAGAAGGCGCCATTTTTTCTTTTTTTTTTTTTTAAGAGTGGGGATCTGTATTCTGCCAAATAAGTTTGTATAATATGAGGAGCTTTGAGAAAGGGAGGAGTCCTTCTCTTAGTGAAAATCTTTAAGAAACAAATCCTTAAGTTTAGAAAAAATAAATTGTGAAGTTTAGAAGAACGACCATGAAATGCGGCTTCACCAAGGTGTGTTCAATATTTGCCTTGTAAAATTCTTTTGCAGATACGGAGCCGTATTGCATTGAAGTGGGTGTTATTTTGATACACCTCCCGCCAACTATTAAAAACCAGGCGGCAAACAACCAAGAGGGAAACAAGCAGTGGCATTAAGACACCAAGTGAAATATAAAAATGTAGTCCATAATTAAAAATCGTTACAAAAGAATGTAGGAAGTAATTCACAGGAGGTTAAGATGATTCCTCCCTTGTTCATTCTCAGGGCATAAAAGGTACTTGAAGTTGAAAAACATCACAAATCAGAGTGTGTTTCTCAGACATCCCGAATTCTATTGTGCGGACAACAGGTCAGTGATCAGGTCGATAGTTTGGATAACAATTGAGACATCACCTTTTCAAACACTGCCCCTTCTGGCACGCTATGAATTTTAAAGTGTTATTAAATGTAGTTTTTATATATTGTTTTTAGATCAGATGATCATCCACGGGGGAATGGAATTGAGTTTCCTGATTATATTGCTTTGTCCAGAAGATGGTCCAATACTCACATTGAGTGACAGCCCTCGAGAGGGAGCAGTAAACACAAGAAGGGCCGAAACATATGTCAACCTAGAAGGGAAACAAAAATGTTATTTTTCCCTAATCTCTGTTACATAACTAAATGATTGTTGTGGAATCCAAGAAAAGCAAAACAAAGTTACGCCATTAGAAAAGTAAAATTGTGTATGCAAGTGGTAAATGTTGAATATTGACTAAATGATTAAATGTGTTATACATTTAAAAAAAAAGGGAAAATAAAGTGAATTGTTTAAAACAAAACGTGTTCTTGTTATAGAGAAGTGTCAAACGAGGCAAAGGGTGGCTAATCTACCAATTAACTTAGTAGATTCTGATCCTCCTCCCAGTTGTACCAAAAGGGACCTCTAAAGAAGGGTAGTCGATCTGTCTTTACTTTTCTTTACCTTATGATTCTCCCCATAGCACAAATTTGACCCCCCGTGAACAAAAATAGGGGAGAACCCAATTGTTTATTGCAGCATATAGCCAATACAGGATAAGGTGCCTGCTCTTAAGTTGTGAACGGAATAAGGTGCTTTGAGAAAAAGCAAAAATAATTCCCAAAACAGCTCAGAAGAGAGTTCTGCTCCAAAATAAATCAAAATAGGCAGAATGAAGTTTAGGGCTTCAAAAATCCAGAGAAAGATTTAGGCGTGGAATCACCCCTCCCATCAGGGCAAGCCTTTTCTGCTCTTCATCTCCGTCCAGCCATCTGCGTCTGCCTTCATGCCAGCTCCCTCGCCCCGAGCAGCCTTTTCCAGGGTCCGAGTTTACTTTGTTATCTACCCTCTGTGCCTTCCCCATTTCCAAGCCCTCCACGCCTACTGTCTGTCCTTCAGTGAGCCTCAGAAATCTTGCTAACAATTGTGTTTCAGCCCACAACATCTATCCCTTGCAAAGACTAGACAAGGGCATGGCCATGTTTTTCAGTGAGCCCTAGGAATCTCACCAACAATTACATTTCAGATCACTGCGCTTTCATGTGCACAGCATGGTAAATGTGGCTATGTCCTTCAGTGGCTTGTTTTGGATTATTCCAGGAACTTGCCAGTGTACTTTAGTTACCTGTTGAAACTCTGTAATAGAACTACAGCAGTCCTTTTTGTACTTTGCAGTGTTCTACTGTTATCTATGATGTCTTAAGCGAGAACATTGTCTCTCTTCCTGGACAGAGTCTAAATAGCAATTGATGGCAATGTTTTATCTAAGCAGAGTACAGTGTACCCAGATTCAATGTCACTGGCGCACAGCCCAGAGTAATGAAAACAAACGTAATTCTATCACAACATGGAAAAGTGACAGCCAGCCTGCATTAAAGCTTGTTCTCACCGCGCAGTGAGTGTACAAGCCCAGTCTGCGACTCAGATCACAGGGCATATTAATAATTGCTAAATATGGGCAGACATAGAAACGCCATGTAAAGGTGTCCTGTGTAACTTTACGTTGTCTGCTGCTGTGTCTTGCCTGCATTCCCTGAAGAATGAATAACTAGTTAGGGATGGACTGCTAAAGGCCTGTGGCCACTGAAAAGTATTACAAGCCTATGAAAGTATTGAACTGCTATTTGTTGGTGCTGAAAATACCTTTTTCTTCGTAAAACAGAGCATTTTCCGAGTGACTACAACAAGTCATTTTACTTACCACTGAACTGTATACTTCCTTACTACTGGTGTACTCACCTGAAGTATAACTGACGTTTTCTATTGTGTTGATTAGTTTAAATATTACTAACTTACCTGAATATAACGTTATCCTTGTGTAAATAAAATAAATGTTTTTTTACTATAACTACAAGTGTGTGAGTTTCTTTAGGCCTATATGTTTACTGAGTTTGTTGTACTTGACAGCTACTCGGGAATAAGTATGGACACATTAAACTAATTTAGAAGTGCCCTAAAGCATTTCAGGGAAAGCATATCCCAGTTACACTTTTAAGAATGGCAGCAAATAAGTTAAACCTAATGGTAGATAAACTTTATAGAACTATTCCTAATACAGGAATAGACAGTTTAACCAAGGATACTTTTCAGAAATGTAGGATACAATTCTAAGATCAGTATGGACTCTAGGAGACTTTTAAGAAAGGCAATCAGCAATTCAAGGTAAGTCACGAGCTATATACTTTTTAGAGGGGCAGTATGCAACTCGTAAAACAAGTAAGAACTCTCAGACTTTTTAGATATGTACTAAGCAGATCAAGGAAAGTAAAACCCAATAGTACACTTTTAGGTGAGCACACAGCTAATCATGGTGAGTAAAACCTATTGGTAAGCTTTGACACTCTCTCAATTTAGAAATGATAAAACAGTACCAACATATTACTTTTTAAAAGGGTGAAAACACAACTCAAATATAAGTAATAACTTAAGGACACTGTAACTTATTCTGTTAAGAATGGATACAGTTACACACTAACACATTTACACATAGGTACTTTCAACACTTGTTATAATTTCAAGACAGAAGCCTTATCTTTTAAAGTACTTTCCTATTCTATGGCATGAGTTTTCTAAGAGGCTGAAGAGGGACCCTATTGGTCTAAGAGCCAGCAGTAGGCAGGTCAGGAAAAGGTTCAGGTGCAGGAAAATCAGATTTCCAGATGATATCTTCTTAAACACGTAAATATCCACTTCAGAGTTAGTTAAAAGTATTCAGGGACTCCACAGAAGGCTCCCTATAGGCGCTTCAGCGTTAGGCCTGGGTGAATACTATGGGCAAACTCCAAAACGCACGAATCACCCACTCGGTCACACAGGATCGACTCAAGACTCAAGGTAAGTATTACCCAAGCCAACATACTACCTCAGCTAAGAAGAAGAGCTTGGAGATGGTTGTCTTCCCGAGGCAGCAGCACAGGATCTGGTCCTTGGATTTGTGTTCTGGACACTGAATAAGTGGACACTGAATGGTAACTGGCAGCAGCAGTCAACAGGAGAGGCTTCCAACAAAGGATTCTTCAAGGCTTCTAACGGCTCTCCGGATCTGGTGCCCTTTTACAGGTACCCGCTAGTACAGGTACAAGCTCCCGCTGCTCTAGTGTCTCGGGTCTGGGTGGTTCCCCATTACCTGCTGTGCCTTAAACTTGGGTGCTCCTCCACCCAAGTATGATGTACAACAAACATTGCCAACGCAAAACACATGTAAGGCGAACATCTGCTCTTTCTCGACCAGGGACGACCTTCCAAGGGGTCTGCCTTCCTTGAACTGGTGGGCAAAGTCCTGCTCGTAATTGGGGGCACTCTTGATGCGTGTGGGATCAGTACACCTACTCCAGTAGGGAATGTCTACATTATCCTGAGTGAGGGGGTCCTTTCTGCTGGGTCACAGAACAGCCTACAGTGCTGTACATCTTGCTGATTAACTGCCTTAAGGGACATAATCTTCATTGCTGTACTGCTCTCCATCAGCAAGATGGGCTCTGTCCTGGTTATTCCTTACCTACTGACCATGGCTGGGTCCCTAAGGCTGCATCACTGGGCTGCTTCATCATTAAGGTCTTTCTTTGTCATGGATGCTGAAGCAGAGACCTTTCATGGCCAGGGAGCCTGATGTTCTGCTCCTATTGGTATCAAAAACCAATAGTCCAGAAGCAGAGACTGAAAATAGATGCACCACCTAACTCAATTCTGACAATGAAACCTACCACTGCACCCACAATACTATGCACTGCACCCACAATACTATGGTCTCCATTGCAGCATCTATTCCTAATAGGAAAGATTTTCTTTTGGCTTGCCCTCCATTGACATCCATAGATCCCACACCCCTCATTGTTTTTCTATGATAGGATTGTCTACTCTCAATCCACACTCAGGCCAGGGGTATGCCTGTTGCGGGGTAGATTTTGGGGCAAGAGGCTGTGCATGATTGGACAGCCGATTCCAGTTTGAATGGTGCAAAGCCTTACCATTGGTGGGCTGGGGCAATCCTGGTTCAAATTTAGGATAAAAGGAGAAGTCCTACAGCTGTTGGAGCCAAGGGCCTGACAAAGAGCAGCAGCCTGCTGCCGACCCAAGAACAACCGGTGAAGACATCCAGCATTACCTTCAGTCAAGTGCTGGAAAAGCTCTTTCTCTCTGGAACGATCTCCTGAAGACCCATGGGACGGTGGGACAAACTAGTCCAGCCCCCTGCAAGAAGATGGTGCCCATTTGAGCCTTTAGAAGTGTCCCAGAACCATCCTGAGACTGAACAGCTCCAGCACCATCCATGCATCAGTTCCTTTTGAGTTTATGCCTGGAACCTCACAGGTTGCCAGCTTGTGGCGTAAGAACAGTCCTCGTATAGCTGCTGCTCTCCATCTTGTAGAGGGGCTTTCTGGATCAGATTATTTGTGTTGGCCATGTGAGTCACCTGCACCACCTGAGCGTAGTTTTCGTTGCTGCTGCCCACTTCCATTGCATCCTAGGGGTTTCCCGATATTGTGGGACCTGTGGTGGTCTGCATTGCTGGGAACCTGGATTGTCCAGCTGCACAGCATCATGAACCGTAGCTTGGAACTGCCACCTACACGCCCTGAACCATAAAACACTACACCTGCCACCCTTGCAACTGAACTATTGTTTGAAGTAAGTGGGCCAAGTATATCTAGGAACCGTAAAGGTGGTTTCTAGTGGAATTGCTTTAAGGGGGGGGGCAAGCCTATATAGCTGTTTCCAACCCCCCTTAGCTCTCCCTTGCCTGGTCGTGATCTCTGGAGTTCTTGCCAAGGATCCCTCCTTGGCTTCCCCCTACAGTGCAGAGTTGAGTTGAGACTATAGCATCCTTGCACATAAGATTAAGTTAATATTGTTAGGGTCGGAATTAGGGTTTTTGCACACAACAGTGACAGACTATTTGACATCCTGACATATTCCCTAGATTTCAGGCAGGGACCCCCTCTTAGCTTTAGGGATAGAGAGGTTGTTTTCCCAATCCTTTTACTGGTTAATAAAAGTCTATTACCAAACCTAGGTCACATTTGTGTCCGAGCCTTACTTCTGCACCCTTACATAGCCTAGAGACCCAAACTATACTTTCACTGATTAGCCCAGTTGGGCTGAAACATGTCTAGGGTTGCATGTGGACTTGCGCATAAGGGATGTGACCTATGAGTGTTGTCTGGACTGCTTCTTTTGTGGTATGCCCAAGTTTGATTTACAGATTGTCTTTAAAGTTTTATGATGGAATTGCAGGGTGAAAAATAATGGCTAAGAGTATTTCCCTGAGAAATGACAGACGTGTTGTTTCAAAAAAGGTAGCAGGCGCCCCTCTCAAAGCACTACAACCAGAAGCAAGAGAGGAGAGCAAGTACAACTGCAGAAGTCAGTAGTAACACATAATGTTGCAAGCCAGGATACAAGATGAAGATGGGGTAACCTAGGGTGACCAACCCCAAGTTCCTTTCAAAAATACAAAAAAGGTAGCAGGCGCCCCTCTCTCGAAAGAACAAGGCATGATAACCTGTGCAGTGGTTATTAACCACATTAAGAGTTCGCAGCCATTGCTTTTTGCTCACTGTACCTTCACAGATAGGAAATATCCATTTGCATATCAGTCTTTGTCCCGCCCACAAGGGCAGTCCAGCACCGAAATGCTATGGCAATTCCTCTCTGAACAAGAGTACCATCAGCAACCCCATACACATGTTTCAGCCTTGTTGGGCATCATCAGTGAGGTGAAGCTGAGCCTCTCTAAGCACAGTGAGCAGGGAGTCCACGTCTGGTTGCCCCCAGGTAACCTAGGGTGACCAACCCCAAGTTCCTTTCAAAAATACAAAAAAGGTAGCAGGCGGCCCTCTCTCGAAAGAACAAGGCATGATAACCTGTTCAGTGGTTATTAACCACATTGAGAGTTTGTAGCCATTGCTTTTTGCTCACTGTACCTTCACAGATGGGAAATATCCATTTGCATATCAGTCTTTGTCCCGCCCACAAGGGCAGTCCAGCACCAAAATGCTATGGCAATTCCTCTCTGAACAAGAGTACCATCAGCAACCCCTTAAACGTGTTTCAGCCTTGTTGTTTCATTCAAAACCTTCCAGTGTTCAGTTCGGCACAGTATTTGAGGGTGATAAGCTTCTATCATTTAGAGGAAACCAAGGAAATGGTGATCTCTTCACATGATCTGATGGTCACAGTCTTGCTGAAAAGCCTCAAGGCTCATCTGGTTCCCAAAAAAGACTTGCTGTCCAGTCCCTGCACAGATCCAACACGAAGCGGTAGAAGCATCAGACATCAAGGGCACTAGTAACCAACAGAGGCTGAGGCCAGTGGGTATAACCTGAAAGCACAAGGTGTAGCAACAGCCAAGAAAGACGGTAAAGGTAATGTTGGGATTTAAGAAAAGTCCATCTCTTAACTGAAATGTCTCTGCTGGACACAATCTGCACCTCCCAGTATCCCAGCTCCAGTAATAGTACTCTTCTCTGGCTCAATAGCTCCATCAGTGGCGCCACTGCAGTCTAATCTGCTTGAAGACCTTGCTACAGGGACCACTAATATACCATTGGGGTCCAGAAACTGTCACTCTTGACTTTTAACCTTCCAAAGATTTGAAGCATTAACAACGAGCAGTCAGAAACAGCCCAAGATACTTGAGGCAAACTTCCCTTAGATTGCATTCGGAAAGGCATCAATTGTTTCCAAATTCAGGTCCTAACTTTAACATTGGGTCTTAAAATTCACACAGGGGAGGTGGTAGGAGCAGTATTACGCTTAGCCAATCAGAAGCCGCCCTTCTCTTCCATTGATTTTATGAGTGACTGACTCTTTAAACTTGGTACCCGAAAGACCCACTTAACCTTGTCTTCTTGTGTTGTGACTAACTAAAGTACCTCACTCTGAGAAACATTTCAAACATGCTTTACTTACCTGCAACCTTCACACATTTTACTTATCTTTTCCAACCTCTGTGTGCACTGTAATTTATTCAAGGTAATAGTGAGTAACCTTATATTTTACCCCCCCCTTACTCCCATCCCAAGAGAGAACACTAACTGTTCCATCACACATATCACTAGGTGAGCCAAGGAAAACTTAATGGAACCAGTTTTCCTAGGATTAGAGGTGCCTCGCTCCCCAAACACAGGACCAAGAGCACCTTCCATAACATAATTCCAATCTTCTTGGACACTACAAAGGCCATAACAAATGCAGAACAGAAGTTGGACATTTTTATTCTACTAGAACCAAAACTTGATGAACGGAAATCCTTAAGCCAAAGCTGCTCAGTGTGAGAAACCTAAGGGTGTCCTCACATTTTCTCCCCTTAGATCCTTTGGTCAGTTGGCCAGGGAAGGGTCATCGCTTTTGGATCCCGACCCTGGGGGCGGACAAACAAGGGAGGATCACCTTAGTGGAGGGTGCTTGGGGGTTGGAAGGAGAATACCCTTGGGCGAGACACAGTATTCTATACATCATAGTGATGGCCTACCCCACCTATCATCTGCATTCATGGTTTATTGTCAACCCTGCATAAACCTCCCTCCTCCAGATTTGCAGAATATTGGGACCAAAACAAAACAGTGGGGAACAAAGTCTACTACCCATCTCAGAGAACATCCTGAGAGTAGAAAAGAGGACAAACAATCACAAGGGACAGACACTTCCTTTTATAAATCCCACATCAACAATTCCCATTTAACCCCACAGGATTCCAAGAAGAAGAGGAGAGTATTTAGGGGCGAGACAGGGTATTCCCCCTGTCCTGACGACGATCCATCCTACCCCCCAACCTTTGTAGACTACTGTGACTGTACCTTAACCCTTGACAAACTGCAAAGTACTGCGAAGAGGAAGAGGCATCTTCGAATGAGGAAGATTACATGTGAAAGAAACCATTATGGTACTGGTATGAAGAAGAGGAAGCCTAGAGACTTTGAAGGTCAGGAATGTCCCAGGGATTGGCTTGATTGGAGCCAGGCAAACCAATCAAGGGAGCTACACACCTGAGAACCCATAAGACAGCGCAGGAGATAATTAAAAAAAAACATCAGCCCAGAGAAAGGAGCGCGAGGAGCAGCAGGAAAGCCAATCCAGTGAGTATCCCAGTGAGAACAGAGCACTGAATCGACGGATGTCTGCGCGAGAAAGCAGCCTGTGTACATGTGGCTAGAAAGCCATGTCTCAAGGGAATGCCGGAGAGAAGGATTAAAAGGCAGCCGCAAGTGCGGGTGGTCCCTTTCCTTGTGGCCAGAGACTGATCATTACCGTGGCTGGGAGAACCAGTCCAGGGCTGTCCAGGGGGCAGTTGGAAGAGTCCTGACTTCAGCAAAGAACGAGAACGCCAGGAGCCCAGACGCTAATGCCGGGGAGTTTCAAAGTATGAAGGAAACCTGGCATGCGTCTGATCTGTATTGATGCAGAGTAGCCGAGTGATCGCGTACCACATACTCTTAAAAACATAGAAGTGCAGGAGTCAATAAAACACTTAATCGGCAATTGACAAACAAGTGAACACTTTCACGCACCAGAACTGCCAAGGTCGCTGAATGAAAAGGGAAGAAGCTGCTGAGGGGAACTGGTGACGTGGGAGCAAAAGTACGAAAAGTGCATAAATAACGTTAAAAATGCCAGAATTAGGCACATGAGCGAAAAGGAAGTATGGGTCACAGAGAAAGAGCCCATAGGAGAAATCAATGATGCAAACAGAACCTTGAATGGAGGTGAAGATCCTAAAGTATTAGAGGAGGCCAGAGAAGGGCCCAGAACACGTGAAAGTGAACTGAACTGAATTGTGAAGAAAAAGAAGTGGGCCAGAGAAGTGCCCGGAACAAGTGAAAGCAAATAGAAATGTCAAGCAGAGGCTAAGGGTGGAACCAGGGTGACTGGTTGCATGATCTGTAATGGGTGGACCGTATGATCTAAAACAGCGCCTAGACCAGGAAGCCCTAACGTATCAAGAAAAGCCCCATGGTCTAAATACTGTGCCAGGCATAAAGAGCCACTGGTTGCGCGACCTGTAAAGGGTGGACCGTGTGGTCTGCAAATTGCGCCACGACCAGTAAGGGCTCCAAAATAAAGGTGAGAGGAACCTGTGAATGAACTGTGTTAAACTTGGGGAAAGGAACCCTGAGTTTGAAGTGCATACTCCGATACTGTTACTTGTGAACTTTATGAGTTGTGAACTTTAACTAGCTAAGGATTTTATTGAACTGGCATCTGAAGTTTGGGGAAGGGAACCCTGAAGTTCCTGTGAACCTTTGTGTTGAACTGAACTTAACCATTAAAAGTACATGCGGATTGTAAGCAGAGACTGAGCCAGTAGAATGTACAAGTCTTGCCAGACCCTCACAAAAGAACCGCTTCCCGATTTGGGGAAGGGAGCTAGTGACTGCTCCAGACTTTGTTTATCACTTTTTAGTTGAGCCATCCCTTCACTGTAGTTTTAGTAGAAGATGTGAGGGCAAGCATAGGTTTGGACACATACAGACTCCTTGTTTTGAACTTGCTGACTTTGACATTCCTTGGTTTATTTAGGCAGGGAAATCCCGCCAGAGAGATAGGGCCAGTAAGGAATTTCACCCATCCAGACAAGTTTAAATAAAGGTTTTCAAACTGTTACAATTGTGTCTGTGTCTCTCTTGATACCATGTCTGTGTCACATCAGTCACTGCAAACGTCCCTGGACAGCATTCTATACCATCACTTTGTAGGTCATCTTTCTGTTGTATTAACTATTTGAATGTTCCCACATTGCTTTGACACATCATTTAAATACCAATAGAACTTTAAACTAAATACTAACTTCAAGTGTATACTTACCAAATGTGTCAAGTATATCAGTAATCAGGACAAACTTGCTTGGATAAAACTGGATCACTGCAGTATCAGAGAGCAGCTTTGAACACTGAAAACGAAAAGTAAAATACAAGTGTTAGAATAGATTTTCAGAAAAAGCCCTGTGAGACGATTCTTCAAAGAGACCTCCCTAGTTGATTAAAAGGGTAATTGGCACTTGGGTCTAGTCAAACTCTGTCAAGGTAATATAGCAGAGCAGTAAAGGAAGACTTCAGGAGCTACGGGGATAGTGTAATGATAAAATGTGCCACACACAATGCAAATTAAGACAGGTGTACAAAACTACTATAATTATTACGCCTTTAAAAACTAAGCAGGTAAAATCTAAAGGACTATCCCTAAAACAATCTTATATGTATTCATATGACAAACATTACATACCTGTAATCATCCTTCTGATGCTTTTATCTGCTAAGATTCACATGCTTTGCATAGGTCGACATCTAGTTGTTGGTAGAGTATTGCATAACTTGTTTTCGAAATCGGAAAGGGACGTCCACAGGGCGTGTTTGTAATACTATCCCTGCTGCGACGTGTACTCTACCCATGGTCTGTCACATGTCAAGGTACTTAGAGTGTTTCATTTCTGACCTGAGGTTGCATGAAGCGTGTAGTGAAAAGGTGTATGTTGTCTATGGGCCTTCTATTCTAAACGAGGGGAGGAAGGGTGGGTGCATGTGAATCTAAGCAGGTACAAGCATCAGAAAGAAGATTACAGGTATGTAATTTTTGTCTTCTGAGGCTTGTGGATCTGCTTAGAATCACATGCTTTGCATAGAATGGCAAGCAGTACCAGGAAAATGAGGTAGGTCATTAGAAGGAACAAAGGCAAACCAACGTCTTAACATTGCTTTTCCCACCTATGAGTCATTCCTCGCTTGTGTGTCCACACAGTAATGTTGAGTGTATGCATGAACTGAGCTCGATGTTGCTGCTTTACAGATTGCCTCCCAGGGTACATTTGCAATGAAGGCTGAAGATGCACCAGTACCCCATGTAGAATGGGCTCTAGGAGTAAATAGTTATTTGCTGGACAACATGTAACATTGCTGAATGCATTTTACAATCCATTTAGTAATAGTTGCTTTGGAGACAATATACCCTTCCCTCAAAGCAGCTAAGGAAACAAAGATCTGATCTGTCCTCCTGATTGGTTTTGTCTTATTGAGGTACATGACAGCCCTGCTAACATCTAGTGTATGGAGGGCTCTTTCCCTAGAGTTTTGTAGGTCTTGACAAAAAGCTGGCAGTTCAATAGATTGGTTGACATGGAATCTAGAAATGCACTTTGGTGCGGACTGTGGGTTTGTTCTTAGGATCACTTTGTTCTTATCTTTTGTGACAAAGGATTCTGAAATCGACAAAGCTTGAAGCACACCTACTCTCCTTATAGAGGTGATGGCTATAAGGAAAGCGGCTGTGTAAGTGAGGTCTTTGCGGCTTGCTTTATGCATATGCTTGAAGGGGTGGCCCATGAGCTTACTTAAAACAATGTTTAAATTCCATCCTGGGGGTGGGTGTGCAATAGGGGGAATAAAGCCTTTTGACCCCTTCAATCAAGGCTTTCACGACTGGGACTTTCCACCATGAAATCTTGCTTTGAGATGTTTAAGCAGAAAGAGCAGATAAATGGACTTTGCAGTTTCTAGTGTTGGGCTTATGTGCTTCATTTAATATTTCCATGCATCTGGTGGGTAAGTGAAGATGGCCGTACTCTATGATTTGAGGAGCCAGGCTGCTAAAATGGTTGTCTGAGGGCGTGGACGGAGGGTTGACCAGGGCTGTCAGAAGATGTGGTGAGGCCTGGGGCAAAACATTTGGTGAGGCCCCCTTACAATTTTTTGCAGTCGGCCAGCGGCGGCACATCCGCAAACAGGAGACTCGAGAAATCTACCCTTGAGTTTGTGTGCAGGATCCCAAATATGGTTTATTACTACTTTCTCTACTGAAGAAAGGTTCATGCCAGACCAACTTTTTTATCATATGAATAAATATATATAAGATGGCATGAGCTCTGCACTGCGCCACCTCCAATTCTCTGAGGGTCAGTCACTTTTCCAAGCAAAGAGTTGAGGGCAGATGGAACAAGTTACTTACCTTTAACTGTTGTTCTCCAGCATGGGTCTGGCATGGATTCACATGCTCATGAATATTCCCCGTCATAAGGCCGGGAATCCTCGGTAAAGAAAAAATCAGTGTCGGTTTCGTTTCTGATCTGTCTTTCTTAGTAGTAACCAATCACTGATCCCTGGGTCATACTGCCCCCAGCCAATGACTGCCCTCTACCTAAGCCCCTCCCCTGGCAGCCATCCTCAGATTTGGTCGCACGTAAAGTGGCAGTATGACCAAGTGAAGAGCCGCAGAGGGGAAGGAGAGAGGGTTCGCATGTGAATCCATGCCAGACCCATGCTGGAGAACAACAGTTACAGGTAAGTAACTTGTTCCTTCTCCAGCATGGGGTCTGGCATGGATTGACATGCTCATGAATATAAGAATATATAGCAGTATACACATGCACAACCACAGGAGGTGGCAACAGGCTCAACATTAAGCAATACAACAACTCAACATTAAGCAACTCTTACCTCCTCCCCAGGCTCACCTTAGGCGAACAGGTTGCGCAGCACTGCTTGGCCGACCCTGGACTCCTCCCTGGAGTCCCGATCGACGCAGTAGAATCTCGTGAAGGTGTGCGTCGACCTCCACATAGCAGCCCTGCAGATGTCCAGCAGGGGCACACCAGACAGGAACGCCGTGGTAGCAGCGATCGCTCTGGTCAAATGGGCTCTCGGACGGCCGGGCAGCAGTCGGTTTGCCAACCGGTGACAGTGCCTGATGCAGCCGGAGAGCCATCTGGAAATGGAAGCCTTCGAGAGAGCCTTCCCTTGATTCACAGGTCCAAAGTTCACAAACAGTTGCAATGTCTTCCGAAAACTCTTTGTGCGGTCCACGTAGAACTTCAGCGCTCTAGCCACATCCAGCGAGTGCAAAGTCCTCTCGGCCGGAGACGAAGGCGACGGGAAGAAAACTGGCAACACCAAGGGCTCGTTGAGGTGGAAGTCCGACGGCACCTTGGGCATAAAGGAGGGGTGCGTCCTCAGCACCACCCTTGTGTCGTGAAAAGTCAGGTATGGAGGCTTGCAAGATAGGGCCTGGATCTCTCCCACTCGTCGTACGGAGGTGATGGCCACAAGAAATGCGGTCTTCCACAACAGGAACTTCAACGGCGCCGAGTGCCTAGGCTCGAATGAGGCCCCCATGAGCCTGGTCAGCACCACGTTGAGCTCCCACGCCGGGGCAGGGGCCTTCACCGGCGGGAGCGATCGGAATAGTCCCTTCATAAATTCCTTCACTAGGCGATGAGACCACAAGGACGCCCGTCCTGTAGTTCTGGTGTATCGCGAAATGGCAGCCAGATGTATTTCAATGGAGGCGTGAGCCAGTCCAGCTTTGGCCAGCGACAGTAGGTATGGCAATACTTGAGGGGCCGTAATCTGCAGGGGGTTAAACTTCTGTGCCCGGCACCAGACAGAGAACCTCTTCCACTTATGTCCATAACATTTGAGAGTTGAGGACGCCCTGGCTTTTGCAAGAACCTCTCTGCAGTAAGCCAGGATATGGTATCCTCCAAACTCTAGTGCTGCGGGAGCCAAGCCTGCAAGTTCAGCGACACCGGGTCGTGATGGAGAATGGCACCTCCTTCTCTGGAGAGAAGATCCGCGTCTGTCGCCAGCTTGATCGGTGGGGACGCTGACAAGTCCAGAAGGTCCGGGAACCAGATCTGTCTCGGCCACACCGGTGCGACGAGGATCATCCTGCACCTGGACCTCTTGAGCTGGTTGATGAGATGGAGCAGCAACGGCAACGGAGGGAACGCGTACAGGAACAGGCCGTCCCAAGGGAACGAGAAAGCATCGCCCATGCTCCTCGGCTGGGTGAACCTGCTGGCGAACCTCTGGCACTTGCAGTTTGTCACCGTCGCGAACAGGTCGATCTGGGGTTTGCCCCAACATTGAAAGAGCCGATCCACCTGGTCCTGGCGTAGTTCCCACTCGTGGCACGAGCGCAGCTCCCTGCTGAGTGAGTCAGCGATGGTGTTTTTTATTCCTGCCAGGTGGAAGGGAACCAGAAACATCCCCTGGGCGACGGCCCAGTGCCACAGATCCTGGGCCTCCTTGGATAGGGCTGGGGATCTGGTGCCTCCCTGCTTCCGGATGTAGAACATCGTGGTGGTGTTGTCGGTGAAGATCCTCACCACTTTGTCCTTGAGGGACGGAAGGAACGATTTGAGCGCCCAGAACACGGCTCGTAGCTCCAGGATGTTGATGTAAATAGACCTCTCCTCCGGGAGCCAGAGGCCTCTTGCGTGGAGATCTCTGGTGTGGGCCCCCATCCCTCCAGGGAGGCGTCTGTCGTTACCGTCTCCTGATACGCTCGGGCCTGAAAGTCCATGCCTGCCGAAAGGTGTGCACGGGCACCCCACCATAGAATCGCCCGACGGAACTCCTCATCAAGCGGGATCCTGTCTTCGAAGCAGCCCGCCGCTTGAATCCAGCGGGCGTCGAGGAACTCTTGTAGCGGACGCATCCGAAGTCTGCAAAGGGACACAAGGTAGATGCACGAGGACATCATCCCGAGGAGGGACTTGATGGACCTCACTCTGGCCACATCCGTGGCTAACAGGCGCTGCACCTTGTCCAAAATGGCCTTCGTCCTTTCTTCTGACAGAGATGCCAATCGCTTCACTGAATCGAGCTTCGCTCCCAGAAACAGTGCCACCTGTGACGGGACCAGGTGGGATTTGGGGTAGTTGATGGCGAATCCCAGCTCCATGAGCAGGCGGACGGTCCTCGCTGTGTGTTCGACGGCGAGTTCTCTTGACCTTGCACGGATTAGCCAGTCGTCCAGGTAGGGGTAGACGTGGATTCCTTGCAGGTGCAGCCGCGCCGCCACTGGTGCGAGGCACTTGGTGAACACCCTGGGTGTCGACTTTAATCCAAATGGCAGGGCTCTGAATTGGTAGTGACGCCCCTGGACTACGAATCTGAGGAACTTTCTGTGACCTTTTAGAATGGGGATGTGGAATAAGCATCCTCCAGGTCCAGTGACAATAGGAAGTCGCCCTCCTCCAGCTGTCCCAGCACGTGCTGGAGGGTGACCATCCTGAATTTCTATGCCTTGATGTGCTTGTTCAACCGAAGCAGGTCCAGGATGAGGCGCCAACCGCCTGTCTTCTTTCGGACGAGGAAGTATCTTGAGTATACTCCGGAGCCTCTTGGGGACAAGCTCGATGGCCCCCAGCCAGAGTGTCCCCGGGGCCAGGGTGTCCAGCACCCAAAGGTCAGTGGAGATGGACTCCCACACGCTGACGAACTTCTTCAGCCGGCCTCCCAACGGGGTGCTTCGGTGGGGGCCCGACGCAACGGCCGGTTCAGTCCTGCTTGGAAGAGGCCTTGCCGCCTTGGCCCACCTGGCGATGACGGCGGGATCCGCCCGACTTGCCTCATCCTCTATAGCCTTGCTGCGACGAGGAACGGGCCGCTTGGCGGTACGTAGAGGAGCCACCGCCGAATCCCTTGGAGGCACCCTGCTTGCCGACGGCAGCAAGACCCTCTTTGCTTGCCGCAACCTCTGTAGGCCTCCTGGGATGAGGAGCGGGCCGCCTGGCGGTAAGTAGAAGAGCCGCTGCTGGATCCCTTGGAGGCTCCCTGTCTACCTCCAGAGCTCCGAAAGGGTTGTCGTTGCTGAAGGACACCTAGGGCTCGGGCTGTTTCCGTGTCTGTCTTGATTGTCTGGAGGGACTCATCCACCTTCTTTCCAAACAGGTTGTTGCCGTCGAACGGCATGTCGAAAACTCTGGTCTGGACGTCCTGGCGAAAGTCTGTCGCCTTGAGCCATCCTCGTCTTCGGAGGCAAACCCTGTTGCCCAGTTGGCAAAATCCGGTATCGGCGATGTCCGTTGCCACTGTTATGGCGTGATCCGACGCCACCTCTCCTTCCTGCAGAATCTGTAGGGCCTCCGCCGCTATCTTGAAACAAAGCTCCCTGTCGTAACGGGCCACAATCGCTAAGGCATTGGCCGCCTTAATCGTCGTCGCCGCCGACGAGATGACTCGTCGTCCCATGGAGTCCAACTTCTTGCCCTCGCTGTCCGGCGGGGAAGTGAAAGTTGAAGCCGCCGCACCCGCTGCTTTCTTCTTGGCCACTGCCGAGATGACAGAGTCCGGCGTGGGTTGGGCCCTGAGGCACAAGGGGGCGGCATTGGGGACCCGGTACTTCTTCTCGTACCTGTCCCTCTTGGCGGGTGTCGTGGAAGGGTTCTTGAGGATAGCCAGTCCCTCGTCCCAGATGTCGTCGAGCAACGGCACCGCGAGGACCGTCTTTCTCTTGGCCTCTCGTCGTTGGTAAAGAAACCCTTCCTTTTTCTGTTCCGCAGGGCAGAGATGGAAGAGCTCGGATGCCCTGGTTATCATGGCGTGAAAAGAGCCAATTTCGTCGGGTGGAGAAGCCCGAGGGGGGAGGGGGTTGATGACGGGATGTCCGTTGTGTCATCGCCGCCGTCGTCGTCCGTCCCCGTCGCCGTACCCTCTCTAGGGTCCGGCGAGGGGGATGAGGGGTCCACAGGCCTCGCGGGCACGAAGGGCGGAGCGGGGTGGACTCTCCTCCGCTTGTTCGGAGGGCTTCCCGACGGGCCTGGTTCTGGATCCTGCGTCGGGGTCCGTGGTAACCTCGTCCTTATCTCCGTACATAAGGATTGGATCGCCAACAAAATGGCCGCCGAGCTATCCTGGGGCTCGTGCAATGGCTGCGACGGACGGGATGGCTGCTCCACTGGGCCCTCGTTGTCGCCATCGTCACTGTCTTCGATCACATCAGCGGGGACCGTCCCCTGGGATCGAACCTCCGCCGGGGTCTTCACGGGGGTCTTAACGATGGTCTGGAAAGAAGATTTCCTCCGTGGCGGCAGGGAAACTCTGGGCCCCGAGGTCGCCTCCACTGGCGTAGTTTCTGCCGGCTTCGCCAGGGCCGCTGCGACAACCTCGATAGAGGTCTTTGCCGGTTGGATCAAGGCCCTCACCACCTTAGGTGCGTCCTGGGCCTTCACTTTGGGGGGAGGGTCATCGCCTCTCTCCCCCTCGGCTCCCTTCGAGATCGACCGGGGCCTCTCCAGAAGCTTACCCGGGTTCTCGGACTTTCTCTTCCCCGAACCAGAGCGCTGGTTCGTGGTTGATAGTGCCAGGGAAGTCGCGCCCTGCCTGGCAGCCGAGGAGCCTGACCTTTCGGCGCTCCCGGTGCTCGTGGACTCGCGGTGCTTGGCCTTCTGTTGGGCCGCTCAGACTTTTTCTTCGCCTTCTCACCTGCTGTGCCCTTCTCCAGCCAGGTGGCGAGGCGTGAACGACGATCTTGCTTGGTCCGTTCCGACAGGTTCTTGCAGAACGCACAGTCCTTCTCCACGTGTGTCTTGTCCTCATGAAGGCAGTAGAGACATCTCGAATGCTCGTCCTCCTTGAAAACATTTTGCAATCCGCATCCTGGGCAGCTCCTGAACAGCTTGGATCCGGGCGTCGAGCTTCCCTTGTCCTGGGCCATGTCCGTTGAGGTAGGCCACAGATCTTCTGGAATCCTCCAAGAAGCATAACTCAACAAAAACTTCACCCTTGAGGGGCGTAGAAGAATTCCAAAACAGGTCCCCGTTCTCGGAAGTAGAAACGGTGGATCTTGAGAATCGATTAACCGAAAAAATGAGAAAAATCTCCTGAAAAGCTCGAAAACGCAGTAAAATCTCGAGAGCTAAACACGAGGACTCCCAACACTTGAAGGTGCGGTAAAATTCTGAGGATGGCTGCCAGGGGAGGGGCTTAGTTAGAGGGCAGTCATTGGCTGGGGGCAGTATGACCCAGAGATCAGTGATTGGTTACTACTAAGAAAGAAAGATCAGAAACAAAACTGATACTGATTTTTTCTTTACCGAGGATTCCCGGCCTGACGATGGGAATATTCATGAGCATGTGAATCCATGCCAGACCCCATGCTGGAGAACTCTTTCTTCGGCTGGGGCCTCCCTCTGGAAACAACCTCCCTGCCTCGCTAAAACTTGAGGAGAACCATCTTCGGTTCCGGAAGCACCTCAAGCCCTGTTTATTTGCTTCTGCCTTCTCTCTTCATCTCCCTTGCTGATCACCTGCCTGATCCATGCACTGGTCACCTGGTCAAGCTCTGAATTTGGGCCCAGGTCCCTGCCTGTCCTGTTGCAATCCCGCACTGCCTCTTGGCTCCCCTGCACTTGTGGTCTGTATCTGTAACCCTACAGTCCCTGCTCTTGCTCTTATTCTCCACCCATTGGCTGCACTTATGAGTACCCACACTTGGCCACCCGTTGGCTGCACTCTTGTTTCTCCTTTGTTCCTGCACTTCTGCATCCTACCCCACCCTCGGCACTTCTCCCCTCCCCCTTCCCTGCTCTTGCGCTATCTGAATGACAAGGCCTAGTAAGATCTGTGTTTTGTCCTACTATTTTGTCTCTCCCTCCTTACCTTGTCGCGCCTAGAAACACTTATGTACAGGCACGTTATAAATGCCATATCATATTATTAAGGAGCACCCTGCCCCTGTGTGCGCATTAAAACACACATCATACACAGTGACAAATGATGTACAGTGGAGGCTGGTACATTTCTGAGCTTAAGAGGCTTAAATGTCTGTTCCAAATAGGCAGGATCAACAGAGCACAGTGAGGAAGCCCACACCAAACAAGGGTTGCTTGAGGGGGGTTCTCACTCCCAAGAAAATGTTTGAAACATTGGGTTAAAAGTAAGCATTTTACAGCACTTTCTTTGCAAAATTGGGTAGAAATCCACACAGTTTGCAATTGGTTTTGTATGGAAGCACATGGAAATTCCCAATAGTTGCAAATCACAAATTGTGCATAGGAACATTTTCCAATACATTTCATGCCGCCTTTCCACGCGAGATATGCTAGTATAAAAATATACTCATGTTGGTTGTTCTAATTATGTTAATGCAGGCTGCATCAATATTTGCCATTATTACCATGTACGGATTCCCAACCAGTAAAAATGCCATGCCACAAAGTATATCCAGGCTGACTGTGTACCATAAGTGTTATTACTGGCTAGATTGGCCTACATTCAATGTGGGCCAATTTAGCCAAGTAGTATGTTTGCTTTAACCTTGATGCATAGTCCTGTGCATCAAGGGTAAAGCAAAAAGAGCACTGGCAATGCTAACAGTTTGGGCATTTGTGTAGCCATGGCAAAGGCACTTCTGTATTGGTATTAGCTGGCCATTGATAGTGCCAGTGCAAAATGGTTTGAGTACCTGAGCAGCTAATAGCATTGCCCGGTAAATGCCTAATAGTTATACACAAGCCAAAACTGTTGGCTTTGCCAATGCTTATTTTTAAAAGAACTTCAGCGAAAGACACGCAGTGTGTTTTTAAATTGAGTGGCCAAAGGCAGACCTGATTAAGGCATTTTAATTACACCAGTTACGTGTTTACAACTCCAATGAAGTCATGAACTCTCAGAAGACTCCTTTGAGGAAACACTTGCAGGCACATTGAGGGCAAAGTTTGATGGCTAGCCATGTTTAAAGCTAGCCCAAAGAGTTCCAGTGAGGAGGTGTTTTGGGTGGGGAGGGCAGGAACTGGGTGAGAATTGCCATAGGGATTAGCATGGCCGTGAGAAGTCATTTCACTGTTAGCACCTGCATTCATATACATACATTTTTAGGTAATTGAAATCGTGATGTGGGTTTAGCACCTGCATGCTAGGGGAGTGTTTAGAAGGGAAGTGGTGACATGAGACATCTCATTCTCACAGCGGTCCTTAAGTGTGACGTTCCAGAAATGAAGGAAAGAGGTAGCTGCTTGTAACATTGAAGCTTCACCAGAATAGTCTCATTCGAAATGTGGAAAGATGTTAGGTGCCCCCACACAAGGAATTTTGTCCCTTCCTCACAGCTACTGACGTTAGCGCCTCTCCCAACATTTGAAGTATTAGAGATACTTAGAGATATGCAGAACCTCAACATAGAGCCTCCCCACTCAGACATGCTCTGCATGGCTAACAAAGCGTTGTGTAATCTACTCTGATGTAGGTGAAACATTGCCCCAGACTCATTTAACATTGTGCAATCTACTGTGATTTCTGCTGTTTTTGGGAATTTCGAATCTAGGTGAAACATTGCACCAAACTCATTTAACCCACTGTGATTTATGCTATCTATGAAAATTTGAATCCAGATAACTGTGCAAAATTGTTAACGCCCATGTACTTGGTATCCCTCTCTATAGCTCGCTCTATCATGTTTAGCCTTGCCCAACCTTACCTTCTTAGCATTTAGTCACTCATATGAACACACTATGTATCTGCCATCACTCTACACTGTTCTACTCAGAACCATCCTACATTTGATTTCCTTACAAGACCTGTCCATGAACCAGCCACAGAACCAACTGCCACATGCCCATGTATCTCCTAAGTTTGCTGGCATGGTCACCACACCTTGTAGCCTCCTACAGAGAAACCATAACCTTTGGGCCAGACTCCCAAGAACCTATAATCCCCGAACTAATGCCCACCTCACCATTAATCGCTCAAGGGACGTGCAGCCTATTCCACATATCTCACCATATAACAATAACAATATCCAACATCCGCTCCAACTGAACTGTCGAATCTTCAAAGATCCCAACTCCTCCTCAAACTGCCAACACAAAGTTCACCCCTCACCGGCCCAACCTACCCAAATTGGCATAAAAGGCGCATTAATAAATGCCCGCTCCATGGTAGCCCACGCTACAGATATAGCAGACTTAATCCACAATGAAAATATTGATCTCTTGGCCATTACCGAATCCTGGCTTCACCCTGCAGCAGGCCCTGCAATTATGCTAGCCACCCAGGACAACTATATGCTTATAAGATCAGACCGCACCACCTCCAGAGGCGGGGGCCTTGCCATAATTGTTAAGAATAACCCAACACTAAGACTCTCCACATCCCATATTACTAATTCATGTGAATCTGTCACTGCCAAACTCACTATTTCCAACAATCACAACTATTACCATACACCTGATATACCAACCACCAGGCTCCTTTGAGGAAGACCTTATGAACTTACTATCCGACACCCTAAAAAGGTCATCACAATGCCTCATCCTAGCCGAATTCAACCCTGGATTTAGCGACTCACTAGACCTAAGCGCCTCACAGATTAATAACTCCCTTGAGGAACTAGGATTTACCCAAAAGATTACTGAACCTACTCGTATTAAAGGAAGAACCCTTGATTGGGTGGCCGAACACAATTGCCCCACCACCATCACTTCTATATTGCCTCAGTCTTGGTCCGACCACCACCTAATATCCTTCTCGCTAGAAGCCACACCTCCCACGAACACTAGCAGTGTAGCACCTGCTGTTCCGACCAGAAACAAAAGAAATATTACCCCGGAAAATCTTATCCCCCTCATCCTTCCCACACTGAATGCTATCTCAGACCAGACTGACCCATCCACCATGGTAGATATGTAGAACAAAGTGATGCTTGCACCCTTAGATGCCATTGCACCACTGAAGGTTAGAAAGAGCAAACCGCGCCAACACTTAAACACCTGGTTCTCGCCCCATCTGAAAGCTATTAGACATGAGAAACGCCTACGCGAAAAAATGTGGAGATCAGACCCCTCAGACCTCAACAAAAATAACTTGAACAAACTAGCCACCCTCTGCAAAAAGGAAATCATTTTATCTAAACAAACCTCATATAACTCCCAAATCTCCCAAGCTAAATCTAACACCAAAGAATTGTTTGCCATCCTTAAAGAAATAGAATCCGCCACTCAAACTCCTGACTCTTGCCTTAAGGACAAAAATTGGTGCACGAGCATACAGAATGCCCTGGCCAACAAGATAACAACTCTCCAGGTGAAGATCAATAAGAAAAAAGATACCCTTATAGTGCCACCGAGACCGGTACCAACGCCTCTACGCCCAAGACTGTCACGAACATCATACTTCTACTCCAGACCACCCAGACCCCCACCCACTCCTCCGATTCCCAGCTTCCACTTTCACAAAGTATCCATCAAGGAAGTTGAAAAAACTATCCTCACCCTCAAACCATCTAATTGTCATGGCAAATCATGTCCAGCTCAAATAATAAAAGACGCTGCCCGTGAACTCTCCCCATTCATCACTAAACTTATAAACGCCTCATATACATCAGGCACCATACCCAGCAACCTAAAAAATTCCTGGGTCCTCCCTCTCCTTAAAAAACAAACTCTTGACCCTTCCATCCCTACTAACTACCGCCCTATAACCACAGTGTCATTCCTACTGAAAATCTTGGATAAAGTAGCATATCTACAAATCCAGCACCACTTGGAACAAAACCACCTCCTAGTAGTGCGTCAGTCTGGCTTCAGACCTCAGCATGGCATTGAGACTGCACTCTTAGACCTTAAGGCACAAATAGATACACTGAGAGACAAAGGTAAAACGGCACTCCTGCTACTCCTTAACCTCTCAGCTGCGTTTGATTTGGTAGACCACGCTATACTTTGCATCCACCTGGCCTCAGCTGCCTGCTTCTCTCAGGAGGCAGACGCCTGGATCCAGTCCTTCCTTGATAATAGGAAAATTCAAGTCTTCTCTCCCCTAGCAGCAGCGGACCCTGCGCCCATATCATGCGGTGTACCCCAAGGCTCCTGCGTGTCTCCTACCCTGTACAACATTTTCACAAAGCCCCTTTTCGATGATCTAGACGTCTAGGTATCACCTACATGAATTATGCCGATGATACACAGATCTTCATCCCGTTGACGGAAGATTATGACAAGGATTTGGCCTTTGTGAACAGAGTCTACCTCATCATCCAGGCATGGATGGCCTCTCACGTTCTATGCCTGAATGATGACAAAACAGAACTCCACATCCTAGGCACACCAGCCAACATCAAAAAACTAGGTCCTAACTATGCCTCCCTCATAATCGATAAAAATAACATTGCCCTAGCCAAGGTAGTTAAAACTCTTGGCTTCCACAAAGACTCTACGCTTACTTTTGGTAAACAAGTAAACGCTATGGCGTCAGCTACCTCCTACACCTGCAAGCTGATCAGGGCAGCAAAGCCTTTCCTCACACCTAACAACTGCATCACCCTAGCAAGAGCCCTAATCTTATCCAAATTGGACTACTGCAATGCCCTATAAATAGGTAGCAACAAACATATTATGTCCAAAATTCAGACTCTCCAAAATAATGCCTTGAGAGCAGCCCTAAGTCTCCCCAAAAATGCCCACATTTCTGACCTTAGGAGATCTGTCAACTGGCTCTCCACAAAAGATAAAATCCTCCTCGAAACTGCATCCCTGACTCACAAATGTCTCAACCAAGCAGCTCCACAATACCTCACAGCCAGATTCACTAGACAAACAGCCTCTCGGCCCCTAAGAAAAATGAACTGAAATCTACTTCTAGTACCTAGATTTAAGCTTACTAAATCCAGAGGAAGCAGCTTCCCTGTCAAAGCAGCACAATATTGGAATTCCCCCTCCCCCCTGCCTTAAGGGAAAATGTACCCTACCTACAATTCAGATCTAGACTTATTCTATGGCTAAAGGAACACGACGTCTGACCTCACCAAGTAGTACATACTGTATATATGTGACTCTAATGTTCCCTCGCTATGTGCATGTACCTCTCACTTATTCTTGGCTCTCACTGTATATACCTTTCATTATCTGCCTTGAATGTTGCTGTTATTGTTCATGCATACAGCATTGTAACCCAGCTGTACTCATGCCGGTGCTCTATGTAACTTAAGCTTAACAACCCTCTTTTTGCCTTTGCGCCCGAATACCTCTGGGTCAGGTGCGCACTTCAAATAAACAAACAAACAAACAGTCCCCTTTCCCCCCTGACATTTTAGCCTAGGTGCACCTCTGATGCCATGAACCCACCCCTTAATGAAGTGGCCCCCAGGGCGGCTATATTTAGGGTTGGTGCTGAACACACACTCACAAAAAACACTTTCACCCATGCATTCATCCACCAGTTACACAACTCCATACATGCATGTATACATAAAACCAAGCACAGCATTGACACAAACACCAACATACCAACATGCACACATGCATTCATACATACACATATACATACCAATTTAAATACACATATACACTTTTAATTTAAAATAAAAAACACTTACCTTACCTCCATGCTCCCTTAAAAAGCATCCATGCAGCCGACACGTACACATGCTGCCTGCCAAGAGAGAACTCCTCTCCCATCAGTCAGCATGATCACGCTGACATCATGAACACACTGGTTGACAGGAGAGGAGTCCTCTCCGGTCAGTCAGCATGGTCATGCTGAGCAACGTGAACACAATGACTGACAAGAGAGAACTCCTCTCCCATCAGTCAGCGTGGTCACGCTGAGCAACGTGAACACACTGACTGACAGAAGAGGAGTCCTCTCTGTGAGGTGGAAGCAGTGGCAGCCGCCCTGGATACTGGGAGAAAGGAGGGGGTTGAGGAAGAGTCCCGTCAAGTGCTGGCCATCAATGAAAAGAGACAAACTACAGGTCCCAAAATGCCCCATGAAATACTGCATCAGGGGGAGGCACACCGATGGGTAAAGAAAGGAAAAAAAGGAAAGGGAGAACCAGGTTTCCTTATGTTAAAACCGGCCGAACACAAACAAAGTACAGGGTTGGCCCACAGTGGACGGAGCAGGGAGGAGGTGGGGAATCTGAATCAGGTGTGTTAAAACCGTTGCTGAGAACACATGGGGCTGATTACGGGGCAGGGGCCGGACAAGAGTTAAATGCAACTCCAAGAGACTCAGGAGGCGTCTTATTTTTCAGGAGCAGCGCGTGGCGAGAGACGCCGCACCCGAGTGGAGTGAGACCAGCCAAGAATACGAGTGGGCTTACTAGTAGCAAGCGGAAAGTTCACAGATTGACACCGTACCCGGTCCAAGGCTCAAGTCCTTTCAGTGGAGAGAAACGGCCGCCTAAGAAGGAGGATTCGGAGTGGTAAAGTGTATACTATTGACATTGTGTTAATTTCGTTTTCATGGCCGGCGGACAGGTTGAAGGGTGAAAAGCCTGTAATCGCCTGGCTGTTATCTTGGAACTAATTAAGGCCAGTAGCGGCAGTTGCAAGTAAAGCAAGGCAGAACGCCTGTGAGGTGAAAAGAACCGTCATCAGTTGGTTGAACTTATTGATCTCTGACCAGAATTTGTTGTGCAATAAACCACTGTGAAAGAAAACCTCGTTTGTCTCCAGCTGACTACTTAACAGTGGTGTCAGAAGTGGGATTACAGAGGAACGCAAAATCACCAGCAGCTTGGAAGCCGTGTTAAAAGCATTGGCTGAAGGCCAACAGCAACTACAGCAGTTGGTGCAAGTACAAGGACATCAAGCCCAGGCGGACCGGCAGGCCCTACAACAGGCTCTACAAGTGCAAACAGCAGCTCAAGAACAGGGAAGAGAAGCATTGAGGATTCTGGGTGAATCAATGGCTAACCAACGGGCACATCCAGCTATTCGCCCTACCGTACTTCAAAAATACCAAGCAGGGGATGATCCTAGATATTTCTTTGTAAACTTTGAAAGAATAGCCCGAGCAGCACAATGGCCACAGGACCGATGGGCTTTCTTTTTGGCGCCCTTGCTTACTGGAGTAATGCAGGCAGCCTATCAGGCTGCCAATCCCACAGGGGACACCCCATATGTGGACATCAAGAAATCAGTGTTGGAAAGGCTGGGGATGGATGAGGAGTCCTATAGGCTCCAGTTTCGTGAAACCAAACTGAAACCCGGAGAGAGCCCCAGGCAACTGTTCTACCGCGTACAGGATTTAGCGGAAAAATGGCTACAACCCAACACAGCCACGATTGGACAGATTAAGGAAAAGGTAATGTTGGAACAATTCCTTGACGCCCTGCCTAGTCCCATACAAAGGTGGGTAAGGCAACATCACCACCTTACTCTGTCGGAAGCCATAGATGTGGCCACAGCCTATCAAAAAGCCGGAACACCCTGCACATTCACAACACTACCAGAGAGGACCCCCAACGAAACTCCTATTATGCGCAGCAATTACAGGGGACCAATCCAAGAATCCAGGAATAGGCCAGATACCAAGCTCAACAACGGAACCAGTGTCCTAAAGGGACAGGCACCCCAATGCTTCGAATGTGGGGAATGGGGACATATAGCCCGGTTCTGTGCCAGAAAAACCAAGGCAGAACCAATGGACATTGGAACACTACAAGCTCCAGGATATCGGAAGAAACTGCCCTATGTGATAGAGGTAACGGTAGATGGACGTCCCCAACAAGCCATGATGGACAGCGGTAGCAGACAGACGGCCATACAACCGCATGTGAGTCAGCAAGATCCAGGAAAGGTGAGAACCATTGACATTAAATGTGGGCATGGGGACGTAAAAAGGTACCCTACGAAAGACGACGTTTTGGGGTTACAAGGACAAGAGATACCAGTTAAAGTAGCCATTATTCCGGCCATACCGGCCCCGGTACTAATAGGGACAGATATTCCAGAATTCGATAAATGGTTAAAGGAAGCTCCATTTGCCAAAACAGAGATCGGGGTGCCAATAAGAAGGGGGACGCTCACAAAAAGCCAGAGAAAACATATGGAAGAGAACAGGGGAAAAAGAAATGGAATTTGCCCTCATAGACTGGCGAGTGGGAGATCATCTTCCCTCGTTCCAGACCGAAACCGGACTGGATGAAACCCTAAAAAGGGCCAGGGAACAAGCACAAGCAATGAGTGGGACCCCAGTTACTACTCCATACTTCAAGGAAAATCAAGGGCTAATATATAGGGTGACCAGAGGTTCCGATAATCAGGAGAGGGAGCAATTGCTGGTTCCCCAGTCATACCGGAAAACTCTGACCCAACTGGCCCATGACCACACAACAGGGGGGCACTTAGCGGAAAACATGACGGTGAAAAGGGTGTCGCAGAATTTCTACTGGCCTGGAGTATATGCGGAAATAACTAGATATTATCAAGAGTGTGCCATATGTCAAAAAACTAGTCATCATATACCGGCTAGAGCACCTCTACAAAGAATGCCCCTGATTAGGGAACCCTTCCAGAGAATAGGGATGGACATTGTAGGGCCATTGGAGCCCACCAGTAGAGGGTTCCGGTTTCTCTTAGTGATTGTGGACTATGCCACTCGCTATCCCGAAGCATTCCCTTTAAGGGGAATCTCAGCAAGACAGGTATGCAATGTGCTTATGCCGTTCTTTGCTCGAGTGGGAATTCCCCTGGAGATAGTGACAGACCAGGGGAGTAACTTCATGTCAGTGGTTATGAAGGAGGTGTGTAAGACCTTAGGAATTCAACACTTGAAAACCTCCGTGTACCATCCCCAAACGGATGGGTTGGTGTAACGATATAACAAAACTATTAAACAGATGATAAGAAGAGCCACCAGCCCCACAGGGTTGGGATGGGATCGGGTTCTACCTTGGGTGTTGATGGTACTAAGGGATACCCCGCAATCCTCAACAGGATACTCCCCTTTTGAATTGTTATTCGGAAGACAGCCCAAGTCCATACTGGGCTTACTAAAAGACACCTGGGAACAACATGGGGAAACCTCACTCACCGAATATGTTAATGACCTAAAAGAACATCTAGGTAAACTGAGAGACTTTGCTCAAGAAAACCTGGGGAGGGCCCAAGACAGACAAGAGAAGTATTATGATCAAGGGAGCCGACCTCGAACTTTGAAGGTAGGAGATAAGGTATTGGTTTTGCTGCCTACCCACACGAACAAAATGTTGGCTCAGTGGAAGGGCCCGTATCAGATAACAAAAATATTGGGACCTGTAAACTATGAGGTGGAACAACCCGAACGGAAAAATAAATTTCAGAATTATCACATTAACTTGCTCAAGCTATGGAAGGAAGGAACAACAGACATATTATGTTCAACCCTCTCAGACATGTCAGTCTCAGAGCAAATGGTCCCTAATAGCCATAGTAGTCTTCAAGATGTGGAAATGGGGGAACAGTGAGTGAATCCCAAAAGATGAATTATTGGATACCTTGAAGCTGGTGGCTGGGATTTTTTCAGGAATACCAGGAAGAACACATATGGCTACCCACTCTATACCCACGGAAGAAGGAAAAATTGTAAGGCTCAGGCCTTATCGAATTCCAGAGTCAAAACGTGGGGAAATGGCCAAGGAAATATATAACATGCTCGAATTGGGGACCACTGTGCCATCTAAAAGCGCATGGTGCTCACCAGTGGTCCTAGTACCCAAACCTGATGGTACTACTAGGTTTTGTATGGACTTTCGGCAGTTGAATGCAATATCCCACTATGAAGCCTACCCGATGCCCAGAATTGATGAACTGATAGAAAAACTGGGTTCAGCCTCATTTCTGAGCACCCTGGATTTAACCAAAGGGTATCGGCAGATACCCCTCAACCAATCAGATCAGGATAAAACCGCCTTTTCGACACCCCAAGGCTTATTTCAGTTAACTGTCCTACCCTTTGGTTTGCATGGGGCACTAGCCACATTCCAGGCATTAATGGATAAAATCTTGAGACCACATGAAGAATATGCTGCGGCATACTTGGATGACATAGTGATCTTCAGCCATACGTGGAATGAACACCTGGCACATTTGAAGTAATACAATCATTAAAAGAGGCTGGTCTGCACATTAACCCCAAAAAGACTAAACTGGTAGCACACACAACCAAATACTTGGGGTATGCAGTGGGGGGAGGGGTGATAACCCCCCTTTTGGACAAGATTCAAGCCCTACAGAAGTTCAGGGCTCCCGAAACTAGGAAAGAAATTCGAGCCTTCTTGGGGTTTGTGGGGTACTATAGGAGATTCTTGCCACACTTCTCTACCATAGCTGCACCGCTTACAGATGCGCTGAAAACCAACCGTCCCCTACAGATCACCCCGGAGGCAGTGCAAGCATTCCAGAAGTTGATTCGGATGATTTCCACAAAACCTGTTCTCCATTGTCCTGACTTTTCAAAAGAATTCTATTTGCAGGCAGATGCCTCGGGATGTGGTTTAGGAGCAGTGCTGTCCCAGGGGACTGAGCAAAACCTTTGCCCCATAGCCTTCATCAGTAGGAAGTTGCTTCCACACGAGATTCCGTATTCAACACTGGAGAAGGAATGCCTGGCCATTAAATGGGCTGTTGAGTCTCTTCGATATTACCTACTGGGTAGACGGTTTACCATTTTTACCGATCATGCACCACTAAAATGGTTGGCTACACAAAAAGACTCAAACCATAGAGTTCTGAGATGGTTTTTGACGCTACAGCCTTACCAGTTCGTGACTGTACATAAACCAGGAAAATATCAGATGGTGGCTGATTACTTGTCACGTGCCATGGACCTGCCCGAACGGCATGGGTCCTTGGGGGGGGGGGAGTATGTGAGGTGGAAGCAGTGGCAGCCGCCCTGGATACTGGGAGAAAGGAGGGGGTTGAGGAAGAGTCCCGTCAAGTGCTGGCCATCAATGAAAAGAGACAAACTACAGGTCCCAAAATGCCCCATGAAATACTGCATCAGGGGGGAGGCACAGCGATGGGTAAAGAAAGGAAAAAAAGGAAAGGGAGAACTAGGTTTCCTTATGTTAAAACCGGCCGAACACAAACAAAGTACAGGGTTAGCCCACAGTGGACGGAGCAGGGAGGAGGTGGGGAATCTGAATTAGGTGTGTTAAAACCGTTGCTGAGAACACATGGGGCTGATTACGGGGGAGGGGCCGGACAAGAGTTAAATGCAACTCCAAGAGACTCAGGAGGCATCTTATTTTTAAGGAGCAGCGTGTGGCGAGAGACGCCGCACCTGAGTGGAGTGAGACCAGTCAAGAATACGAGTGGGCTTACTAGTAGCAAGCGGAAAGTTCACAGATTGACACCGTACCCGGTCCAAGGCTCAAGACCTTTCAGTGGAGAGAAACGGCCGCCTAAGAAGGAGGATTCGGAGTGGTAAAGTGTATACTATTGACATTGTGTTAATTTCGTTTTCATGGCCGGCGGACAGGTTGAAGGGTGAAAAGCCTGTAATCGCCTGGCTGTTATCTTGGAACTAATTAAGGCCAGTATTGGCAGTTGCAAGTAAAGCAAGGCAGAACGCCTGTGCCTGTGAGGTGAAAAGAACCGTCATCAGTTGGTTGAACTTATTGATCTGTGACCAGAATTTGTTGTGCAATAAACCACTGTGAAAGAAAACCTCGTTTGTCTCCAGCTGACTACTTAACACTCTCTTGTCAGTCAGCGTGGTCATGCTGAGCAACGTGAACACACTGACTGACAAGAGAGAACTCCTCACCCATCAGTTGGCGTGGTCATGCTGAGCAACGTGAACACACTGACTGACAGAAGAGGAGTCCTCTCTTGTCATTCAGCATGTCCTCATTTTCAGCCTGAATGACGGGAGGCAGCAGAGCTCACTTCTGAGCCCTGCTGTCTCCCATTATTATGCTGTTTGTTGCAGAGCCAAATGGTTTCGAAACAAACAGCAAAATCATTCCAGGGGCAGCACAGTCCCCCGTGTGCATAAAAGGAAACGGGTGGAGTGGGCTGCCTTCTACTTAGGAGAGGGTTCCGTGAAGCCCCCCACAAGCGCGAGGCCCGAGGCAGTTAGCCCACCCAGCCCCCTCCTCGTGAAGGCCCTGGGGTTGACCCTTGGTTCTGAGACAATATGTTGTAAGGGCTGGTTAGCTTTATTGATAGGCAAATGGACATCATGTGATAATGGCACTGCACAAATGTCACCATACAAGAATGGCACCGTTTTTTTCAGCGACATTTTCATATGGAACCTGGGAGGAGGAGCGGGGGACACCCCCGCAACCTCTGCTCCCATTTACACCTAATATTGTCCCCTTCTATAAAGTCGCCTATGCCGTTTCCTGGTGACTATATGTATGACGACATTATAGATGGGGCCAATATTACCTGATACCATTATACGTAGGCGGGAGTCCCATGTCTGACGTGCCCACATTGGAGAAATCAGGATCATTGTTAAGTGTTCCTGATGCATCTTGTGGATTACTTTGTTGAAGAGTGGGGTCGGAGGAAAAGCGTATGCAAATATCTCTGACCAACTGAGACAAAGTGTGTTCCTCCTTGATCACTTCTGGCGGAATTTATAGGCATAAGTATGGCATTTTGTGTTTTCTTGTGTGGTGAACAGATTTATTACTGGTTGACCACACATTGAAAAAATGTCATTCACAATGGTTGAATGCAGCTCCCACTCGTGTTCTAAGGGTAGCTCTGAATGTTTGCCTTGTGTGTCTTCTAGGCAGTTGTGTTCACCTGGAACGTACTGTGATATGAGGAAGATGTGTCTCTCGAGAGTCCATCTCCAGATGTTCTGTGCTTGTCTGGACAGATTTAGATAATGTGTCCCGCCTTGTTTGTTGATATAAAACATGGCGGTTGTGCTGCCTGCAAAAATGAGTACATTATTTCCTAATAGGTGATATTGGAATACTTGTAGTGCTTTGTACGCTGCAAACAACTCTAGGACATTGATGTGCTTGTTTGCTTATGGTCGTGTCCACGTGCCGTGTGCTGTCTGGTGGAGGTAATGAGCTACCCAGTCGGACTACGATGCATCTTTTGTTATTGTTGAGGTGGCCAGGAAGGCTCCCATGATTACGAGGGGTTCCTGTTGCACACGCCATATTGATGACTGGACGTGGCGGCGAACTGGGCGCGAGTTTGAAGTTTTATATGTATCGAGTGTAGTTAATTATGGCTGGTATATGTTACTTTTTGTGTTATTTTTTGTATAGAATAGATACATATTAGATTTGCATGTGTGTAGAAAGATACAATGTTAAAACCGCAAATGAAACATGATCATGATCTACACACGGGGTGCTATGAAGTACATGGAAACTGGGAGGCAGAGAGGGCTTCAATACGCATGCAGAGGGGAACTGTCCTGAAATCCTGCAGTGAAGAATGAATAATATTTATAAGACATACACACAGTTGAATATAGAAAAGAAGTTTAATAAGGAGTTCATATAAATCTGCATTTAGTGGGGTTTTGTGAGTTTATTCAGACTTTGCAGTTTGCAGTTGCACAATGAGTTTTAGGTAGCTGTCAGATTCTGTTTATTTCAGGTTTGGGGGTTGACAAAGGAAGAATGAGTCATGCAGTAGAAGAACAAGTTACTTACCAGCTGGTAATGTTCTTTTGACTGGATGTTCATCCAAAGTATTCCACATCTTTGACAGGTAATGTCCACAGCTGCGCTGTTTCTGAATTTGTGCGGCAGAGGGCGTCCGGTCGATGGCGTCGGATCGATGTCCCTCTAAGGCCTCCGTGGAGGGTGACGTCATCGGATGTTATAAGTAGCACGCACGGCGCCTGTAGCCTCAGTTCATGTTTTTTCCCTTCACAACGTGTGACATACTCGTATAAAATGCCTGCTTGACTGCCCATAGCCTCGAGGGAACGCAAGCTGCATTAACATAGGAAATTCTTCAGAGGGGCAGGCTGGGAGGGCGATGAGGAATACATTGGAGGAACATCCAGTCGAAAGAACGTTACCAGTTGGTAAGTTACTTGTTCTTCTAATGGATTGTGTCCTCCAACGTATTCCACATCTTTGACAGACTCCCAAAGCAGTAGCATTGATTGGAGGAGGAAGAAGAATTTATAAATACCCAATCAGATGGCAGAATAAAGCACTCTTTTACCAAAGACCATATCTTGACCATGGGAAGTATACAGGGAGTAATGCTTGACAAAGGTGTGGATGGAAGACCACGTTGCAGCATCACAAATGTTCTTAATAGGAACTCCCCTTTGCAGGGCTGTGGATGTAGCCACGCCCCTGGTGGAGTGAGCTCGCAAACCCTCAGGAGGGTCCTTGCCAGCCAATCTGTAACATTCAGTAATGGTGAGGATAATCCACCTGGACTAGGACTGGTTGGTAACAGCTTTGCCAAATCGGTGTCCAGTGTACCCCACAAAAAGCAGGTCGTCCACTCTGACCCTGATCGCCTAGAAATATAAAAGCTTGAAGCTCTCCTAGGGTTCAACCTATGGAGTCTCTCCTCTTCCTTACCAGGATTTGGAGGAGGATAGAAAGCCACCTTCTGGCTCAAATGAAACTCAGACACTACGTTAGGTAGGAAGGACGGATGTACCCGCAGTACAACCCTATCCTTGTGGAACACAGTAAAGGGTGGCTTAGATGAAAGTGCTTGCAACTCACTCACTCTGCGAGCAGATGTAACTGCAATCAAGAAAACCGTCTTGAAGGACAACAGTCTCAAAGGACAAGAGTGCAAAGGTTAAAACGGAGCACCCATGAGGAATTTCGAAACTAAATTCAAATCCCAAATCGGCACCTGAAAAAGGGACTGCGGGAACACATTTGCGAGCCTTTTAGAAACTAGGAAATCAAAGGAATCTTAAAATAAGAACATTCTTCAGAGGAACGCTTGAAATAGAGAGCGCTGCCGGGTAACCTTTAATGGTAGCCACTTGAAGACCCTTGTGGGTCAAAGAAAGGAAGAAAGAACCATTGGAATGGAACACTGAAATGATCGACATTGTGTCCTCTGCACCAGTTGCAAAACTTACGCCAACGGTACAGGGATTTGGTTCCCGGACGCCTAGCCGAAAGCAACACCTCCATCACGTTATCCGGGAGGTCCCAATCCTTATATCTCAACCTTTCAGAAACCAAGCGTGAAGGTTGAGAGTCCTGACCTCTGGATGGAGAACCCGACCCCACCTCTCGCGAGAGAAGATCCTCTCTTTGGGGAAGAAAGAGTGGAGGACAGATGGGCATTTCTAGAAGGTCTGGGTACCACGCTCTCCTGGTCCAATCCGGAGCAATTAGGATCATGTGGGACCTGAACCTCTGCAACCTTCTTAGAACCTGAGGAATGACGGGGATCGGAGTAAGGATGATCAATCCACGACGAACGCGTCCCCTAAAACTCCTCTCGGAGGAAATTACCTTGAGCAAAATCTCTCGCACTTTCGGTTGTCACCGGTCGCAAACAGATCCACTTGAGGGGTTCCCCAAAGGGCGAAGATCTCCTGAAGGACTTCCTGAGCCAACTCCCACTCGTGGGAGACCGCGCTCTGCCTTCTCAGAGCATCCGCCGCCACATTCTCCTCTCTGTTAGGGAGAATTCTCTATTTAGGCTGAATTTCCTAACCTAGTGAGTCCCCCAGCAGCTTTGCTGGATTTCTGGAGTTTGTTTTTTTTTTCTCCTGCCAAGAGTGAGACTCTTTTTCTCCCACTCTTGGACATGATTTGTGGTGTTCCTTTGACTGTTAATGTGTTTTATGGGCTATGGGGTCCTTTACTCCATAGGGTCTCATGTGTTTTTACTATGTGTGTTACACAGCACCCTCCGTGCAGTGACACAGGGGTGTCATAGTGACACCCCACCATAGACTCCATACCCTGGGACTGACTACTGTCTCCCAGAGCATGTAAAGTCACCATTGGCTTTACTAGTCCCAAATTATTAACAGAAACCAGTACAAACCATCATATTGTGGACGTACTGGTCAGGGCAATTCGATTGCCCCGGGGTCTGTTAGTCGAGGGGGCACGTCTCCGTCCCCCCTGATCGAGTTTTGGCTGGTGGCAGTGGATACTACTTTTTATATTCGACCGCAAATATATCTCTATGGGATTTTCCCATTGTTCGAGGCTACCAAATTTAATTAATTAATTCTCATAGCCTCGAACATACCGCTGGTTTATTTATTTAATATTAATTCGCCGGTTGGTATTTTTTGTCAGAACTCGATTCTAAAATGGCGTTTGTGTTCTCTTCTGTGACTCCAACCCAAGTCGAGCTCTTTGTTCCACTTTTTGGCAGGCTTCTCCACAGAACCCTCCAAAAGTGGTGCCACTCTGTCTGGGTACCACAGGGGGTGTGGGAGTGGGTTTAGGCACCCTGGACTGAGTTACCTTGGTAACTCAAGTCGCACTCTTGTGTGATTGGCCCAAGTGGTGAGCCGGCCGGCTCACCACTTAGCATGTTTGATTGACAGCTAGGCTGAGTGAATGGGGGTGTGCTGCATAAAAGCAGGGCTTTTGGGACTGGAACTTCAGAAGTCGCCACAGGACCTGAGAATCCGACGAGGGAGAAGCTGAGCCGACCTGCTACGACGACACCACCGGTGGAGCCCTGCGGAACCGACTCACCACTTTCCTACGACAGAGAAGATCTCCCGGCTGGAGAGTCTTCTTCCCCTGACTGGTGGGCACAACCAGTTTACCTTCTTTTCCTCGCATCCCAGGACGTCTTGTGGTCGAATTGCCCGTGCCAAGCACCCCGGCAACCGGATAGTCACTTATCACTGGACCGCGAATAAAAGGACCGCTCCTTTTAACTGAGAACTCCGCGGCTGGTTTCTTCCCTGGCAGTGCAACGGACTCCTGTCTTCCTCCCCGACGAGATCCTCTCTTCCCCCAGATGAAGCACTGACTTGCATCCGCTGCCAGGAACAACTGCCCCCGCTGGAGTATTCTCACCACTTTAAGGTACTGTGTCCGCCAGGCCTCCCTTTCTAAAGATTGCTACAAGGTAATAATAACCCCTTAACCTTCTGGACTGGGCTGGCCGCCTTGACCATCTAACTGGTCCCTTTCTTTTGGTCCAACTCTTTCTGAACCTTTTCGAGACTTTTGTGCACTTTTCAACCGTGTGACCTTGGACACATTTCGTTCTGATCCTCTTAAAGTGGATCCGGCTTTCTGAACTGTAACTTCACGGTTTGATTCTGCCTTCCTCTCTTGCTGTGTTCTTGTGAAAGTGTTGGGATCTGTTTCAATTTATACTCTTCCTTTCTCTCCCTTTTAAACCGAATTATTAGAGTGCCATCTGCGTTAAGCGCTCACCGCTGTCTGAAAATAAGTGTGGCTTTACTTAAGACTTGTCTAATATCCTTTTAAGGGAGTGTATATCTTTTAGTGACCGTGTTTTTGAACTGCTTAATATTAGTGCATGTGTGTTTTATTAGATGTGGTTTTAAATAAATAATTATATCTCTTTTACACCAAGCTCTGGTCAGTGTTTGCTTGTTCTACTGTGTTCTTTTGACCTATTGTGAATACTCTGTATACTGCCTAACTCTTCTTGAGGGAAGTCTGACTGCTCAGCCACAGCTACCAAGTTAATCTGTGTGGTACAGACTGCTACCAAGTGGGTTTACTGCCAAACACCTGTAGTCTTACATCTTTTGCAGTGGTCCCAGAGGGAACTGCACAGGTTTCTGCCTAACACTCTCCGGCTAGATGAACTGCTGAGAGTGAGATTCCTTGCTGTATTGCCCAGAAGCAGAGCTGCATCGCCTCTCTGCACAGCGGGAGTGACTCTACACCCCCCTTTTTGTTGAGGTAGTGCATGGCCACTGTGTTGTCCGTCATGATCAGGACACTCTTCCCTCGCACCGACGGCAGAAAAGCCTTCAGGGCTAGCCCAATGGCCCTCAGCTCTAAAAGATTTATGTGGAGTTTGAACTCTGACGGAGACCAACGACCACTGGTGGTGTTATGCTTGATTTATGCTTGATCTATAATGGCGCTGATGCGCAATGCATTCTGGGAGCGCTCGGAGCCATGATGGATATTTACTTCATACCACAGTGAAGCGCTGCACACATTTTGCTGAGTGTTAGATTTACAGTGCTGAGACAAACATGCTTTTTCAAACCTGGTATGCGGTCAAGGGCATTTCTGCTGGGAAAGCTAACGTTGTTATGGCTTACTACTGTTATCCGTGGAGCGTGTTTTTAGAGAAGGGAGGCACTGTACTTTTTGGGGGGAAGCTCTCGATTGACCCAGCTGGCAACCGACGGCTGTTCCTTAACTGCGCAAGTGCAATTTCCAGAATGTTCGAGAATTAACTCCCCTTTGTGGAGTGTATATATATGCGGAAGCCCGGAGGTGGTCAGGTGAGACTTCAGCCGGAGAAAGGACGCTTCCGCCCGGCCTTCCTGTGAGCTGTGGTGCTCTCGACCTGGCTGTTCCCGGGGTCTTCGAGCCGCTTCTGGACGAGATGAGGAATCCTGTTACGCTCAGGGTGATGTGTTTCTTTTTGACTTCTTTACTTCTTCTGTGAACTATGTCCTGATTATTTTTATGAATTATTTCTATGTACGTATAAGCTTTGAATAAATAGCCGTAAAGAGCCGATTATCTTCTAAAGAGTGCGTGGTTGTGAGTTATTGTGTCTCTCTTTTTATGGTTCAAAGTATTTGCTCTATAATTGCATTGGTGATTTATGGTTTTTCCGTGCACTTTTCGGGGGAGAGCAATACATTTTTGGCGTCACGAACAGGATGCTCGTGATGAGTTGTTCCGAGTATTCTGTTGAAACGTAGATAGGATTTGGTTGTCGTGTAAGTGAAGTTTTTGAATAGTGAACTTTTTTTCTTTCTTGCTTTTATAAGTGTGTTGAGTGCATGTGGGAGTAATTGTAGTGTGGAGAAGAAATATATAGGTTCAACGAGGTTTTGCTTTGTTTGCGATAATGAGTAGCTTGTTCTTGTTCAAGAAGAAGAACGTTACTGCTGGCGGTGACTGTTCTGATGTTGTTATTCCAGGCTGGACTAAGAGTCCATTTGATAAATTGGCTCAGGCGTGGGCATGTGGTGCCGGTTTAAGTGAAACTTGGGATCAAGGATTGGGAGATGCCGATCCGGCTGATGTAATTGCATGCTTGCAACAAGTTCCAGTAGAGTGTGGCAAAGAATGTGCAGCATTAGGTAGGCGAGGTTGGGTTCATTTGCATGCTTATAGGAAAATACATCAAATGAAGGTGGAAATGAAAAATGAGGTCTTGCGATTAGAGAGAGAGCTAGCTGCAGAACGGCAGACTGCGTTAATGAATCAGATTCAAATGAAACTGTTTAAACATAAGGCCGACACATATCAGGCGGTGGCCGAGAGGGCAGCAGTCAGAGTTGCTTGTTATAAGTATAGGAAAAGACGGGGAGGGGTCAACAAAACAAAGGTGGCAACTGTAATCGCTACCGCTGGCGTAGACTGGGATCCGGATAAGTGGGATGGTGATATTTTTGATTCGACCAGTCTAGAAAGTAGTTCTGCAGATGAGTCTGACCCCAAACCAGAGGCGAAACAGAAAAAAGTGGCGGCTAAGCCTGTTAGAAGATGGCGAGCCGGACCCCATCCACAGAATCCTGGTGGCGGAATGGTGAATTTAACCACTTTTGAGGATTACACACAACAGGAGATTGGGGAAATTATTACCCGTTTGAGGCAAAAATCAGGGGAAGCTTTATTGGCATGGATGGTGAGATTGCTAGATGGGGGTGCTGCAGGGTTGTTGGTAGATTCTACTGATTCACCGCGTTTTATACCCCTGTCAATTGACACCAATGTACAGGAGGTCTTAAGAACAGGACCGCCCCCGACGCAAATGGTCAAGATACGCAGGTGTCTTTGTTGCACCTGGTAGCCCAAGCATGTAACCATAAATACCCTATTACCACAGATTGGCCTAGTGAAGAAACAAAATGGTACACGTTGAGAGAAGCAATTCAGAAAGTCTGAGAGCATGCTATGAAAGAGGCGATTCACATAGATGCTCCTGATCATATGGGAGCCGTGCCGCTCTCAGTTTCAACTCGAAACATGGTGATTAGAACTGCGCCACCCGCATACAAAAGTGTCATTATGACTTTGCTCGTAGGTATGACGGGCAAGGCTACTGATGAGGTAGCAAATGCCATTCGGCACCTTGCAGATTTGGGAGAGTGGGATAAGAGTGATAACAAGCCATGGGAGAGAGAGGGGTGTAGTGAGAAGAGAACCGAAGGCAGGCGGCAAGATAGCAGAGACTCTCGAGTGTCCCGAAAAGACTTGTTTTTGGCTTTGTTAAAAGATGGCGTGCCACATGAAGAAATTGATGGCATTGAGACCAAAGTAATGTATGAATTATACAAAAAACGAGGACTTGCAGCCAAAGAGCACTATAAACAGGTCAAGAAACAAGTAGTCACTACGCCACAGGGGGACACCTCACCTTCTGCTTCCCCTGCGGAAGAACAAGACGAAGGGTCTATGGGGACACCTTTCCCGTACCAGCCAACATACACTGATTTGAGAAAGGTGGTGAGTGCGATGTTAGAGGCGGAGTCGAGTCACACTCATTCGAAGTTTGACTAGGGCTTCGGCCAAGCTCCGGCAGCGTCTGCCCGCATAAAAGTGGATAGGCAGCCTCATGTTGATGTTAAGATTTTTTGGGGGCCAGGAAATACACAAGGGGTGCGAGCATTGATAGATACCGGGGCGGAGGCCTCTTTGAAGCATGGTAATCCAACACGATTTAAAGGCAAACAGTTTACGATTACAGGTTTAGGGGGAAAGGAGACCCCTGCAGTACAAACGAGAGTGGAGATGAAAATAGGCAATTTAAAGAGGCAGAAATACCAAGTGTTGATTGTCCCGATACCTGAATACATAATTGGCTTTGACATTTTGGAAGGGCTAACCTTGGGACTTGGCGGTAAAACGTACCAGTTTGGAGTGAATGCATTGATTTGTACACCCATTACTGTAGGCAAATTAAAGATGCCCCCAGTGCAAGTGCCAGTGGCAACCAAGCGGATATACATGAAACAATACCGCATTCCTGGGGGGCACAAGGAAATTTCAGACACCATTAAAGAGTACGTGGAGGCGGGTGTATTTCGCCCTATTACCACCTCATGGAACAATCCGCTCTGGCCTATTAAAAAGAGAGATGGGTCGTGGAGGATGACGGTGGATTAGAGGGAGTTGAATAAACATACTCCTCCCTTAGTGCCCGCAGTCCCAGAAGCTATTACCTTGATTGAAAATGTCCAAAAGTTCGAGGGGACTTGGTATGCAGTGATCGATTTAGCTAATACATTTTTCTCCGTGCTAATTGCTGACGAGTGTCAAGAACAGTTAGCATTTTTCGTGGGGTGGACGGCAGTACACTTTCACGAGACTACCCATGGGGTACATGCACAGCCCGACCATCTGTCACCGGCTGGTGGCAGAACACTTAGATAAGATACCGTGTAAACCTGACATACAAATCTCTCATTACATTGATAATATTTTGATCCAGGGCAAGGATGAGCACAGTGTGCAAAGTCAGTTAGATGTTCTTATGGAAGGATTGAAAAAGGAAGGGTGGGAGATTAATCCGAGTAAAATTCAAGGTCCAGCTGAAACAGTGATATTCCTAGGGATTCAGTGGCATCATGGGCATCGAGAAATGGTGCCAAAAGCTCGACAGAAAATACTTGAATTCACCACTCCAACGAACAAAAAGCAAGCTCAGCAGTTTATAGGACTGTTTGGATTTTGGAGACAGCATATTCCGCATTTAGGGCAGATATTGGCCCCCCCTACAAGGTGACACGAAAGAAATATGAGTTTCAGTGGGGGGAAGAGCAGCAGAAAGCCTTTGAGATGGCGAAAGACACGGTGCAGCAGGTGCTTTACTTATGGCCCTTGAAGAAAGGCGAAGTGGAATTAAATGTTTCTGTGCAAGACAATTATGCTAACTGGAGTGTGTGGCAAAAACAAGACAGGAAACGTGTGCGATTAGGGTTTTGGAGTCGTAAGTTGCCCGACGCTGGTAACTCATATACTCCGTTTGAGAAGCAATTGCTGGCATGTTATTGGGCTCTTGTTGATACCGAGCAGATGACAGTGGGCCATGATGTATTTATGAGACCTGAAATACCAATCATGCAGTGGGTACTGAGCTCTCCTAAAACGCATCGTATATGACACGCTCAAGAAGCCAGTGTAACGTTCACCTGACTCCCACGGAGGCGCTGGCCTGATTCGCGCTGCTGTGAACTCTTCTAAGGTGATGCGCAGGGTTCGGAAGACGGACTGGACCGGGCCCCCAAATCTGGCTTGTCTGGCTCGCAGAAGTATCCTTCTGTTGGTAAAAATAGGGGATTAACTGTCTGCGGGGTAATGCAATCAGCCTCCCACTTTCCCCTCTCACCCTCCTCGAAACCCTTCTGTGATTCCTCGTAGCGTCTCACCTTACGGTCTGGAAGGACGAGCTCTCCATCCTGCTTCTGATGCAGGGGCGCGTTGGTATCCAGTTACTTCACTGGATTTTCAGATTGGTGAGAACCAAACTTGCTTGGCTTCCAGGTAAGTTTTTTGATAAGAGTTTCCCCTTGTGTCCATGCATTAATGTACTAATGCTAGTGTCTTTTTCCCCATAGGGGCCGGGGTACGGAATGCCGGGGAACTGGCACCGACCCGAGATGAGAGGTGAAATCCTTGTACAAATCAGGTAAGTCTTTAATGAGCGTTTTTTTGGTAATGTCTTTTCATTCGCTCATTAACGCTGATGTCTCTTTTTCCCCTTAGGGGCCGGGGTCCGGAAATGCCAGGATGCGGCACGGACCCCGAAATGAAGAGGGAATTAATCAACAGGTAAGTCTTAACATGGAGATTTAGCTTTCCTTATTCCCTTCTCTCTCTCACCTTTTATTCTGGTCTTTTTCTCCCTAGGCGCTGGGGCGTGACTGCGAATCCGGATGATCGCTGCTGAACATGGAGGCGCCCAGTAAAGGGGAGTGGAATGCGGCGCTGCAGCGATTGACGCGATGAGCTTTTAAATAAAAGTCTTCCTTTTCAGGATTGTCGCCGAGATGTCTCCGGGATGCGGATTTAGCAGGTAAGGACTTTTCCTTCTTCTCTTCCTTTGCAGGTGATCCAGGATGCTGGCAGGCGTGGCAGAAGTCAGGATGCAGGTGCAGACACGGTGAGTGTCCAGCTGCTAGATGCAGAACAACGCGAAGCACGTGTGGCTGTTCGGGTGGGGTTTAAATGGCCTTGGAAAAAGTTCCAGGTATGTATCCTTCTTCCAATCAGGTATGTATCCTTCCCCGACCACGGCCCGATGGTAAATTAGTCCCACAGGTAAAGTAGTTCCTTTCAGGCCTCAAGGAGGCCGGGATCCTGCACCATGGTCTGCATCAGGTAAGTGCACCCAAGTACATCCATAATGAGCCTGGCGCCTATGGCGCCAGGACTGATGTCTTTTATGAGCCTGGCGCCATAGGCGCCAGGACAGTGTCCAAAGGCCCCCTATATGGGGTTGCTGGGTCCTTCCTTGGGGACTGGATGTCCGCTTTCGGGGACGCAGGGCTTGAACCGGCTCCCCGGGAGCGGGCATCATGACAGCCAGCATAATTAAGTGGAAATGGTATATTCAAGACCGAGCCAAATCAGGAAAGGGTGGAGTAGCAAAACTACATGAGCAATTAGCCAATATACCGCCCTCAGATTACATACCACCGGAAGTGCCTGAAAAACGTGAGTCTCCCGTGAAATTGGGAGTACCTCACAGCGATTTGACTGTGGAGCAAACAGAGCATGCTTGGTTCACGAATGGTTCAGCCCGATACGTGGGAACTGAGCGCTACTGGAAAGCAGTGTCGTACAATCCCAAAACAAAAAAGATGTTGACAACGACAGGAAAAGGGAACAGCAGTCAGTTCGCAGAACTTTACACGGTTTACCAAGCGTTGAAACAAGAGACCCCTGGTCAGTGTTATGTGTACACAGACTCATGGTCAGTGGTGAATGGATTGGCAGTGTGGTTGCCAACTTGGCAAAATAATGGATGGAAGATTAATTCAAAAGAATTGTGGGGAAAGGAACTGTGGCAAGATATTGCAGAAATGTTGTTACAAAGTCAAGTCACTGTATATCATGTGGACGCGCATTGTGCCACAGATTCATTAGAACGTTGGTTTAATTCTGTTGTAGATGAACACACCAGGATTTCCTCAGTGGATGAAGAGTCTCGGGAAGACGATATGGAGGGTTTGGCCAAATAGGCCCATCAGAAATGTGGGCACCTTGGAGAAAAGGCTACTATCAGGTGGGAACAAGCTCGAGGCATCAGTCTTCCTTTAGAAGTAGTGAAAACAATAATTTTGCAATGTCCTGTGTGCCAACACCAATTGCATAGACCTATACCTCAAATTGTTCGAGGCACATTGAGAAGAGGAAAATTACCAGGTCAAATTTGGCAGATTGATTATATCAGTCCTATGCCAATCAGCAGAGGTTGCCAGTATGCATGCACTATTGTGGATACATACTCTGGATATTTGATGGTTTTGCTGTGCAAACGTGCAACCCAATTGAACACCATCAGGTTGTTAGATCAGATCATATTACATTATGGAGTGCCTTTGCAGATTCAAAGTGACAATGGGTCACATTTCAAAGGCAAATTAATCCAAGAATTTTGTCAGGAAAAGAGCATTGAGTGGATCTATCACGTGCCCTACCATTCAGCTGTACCATTCAGCTGCGGCAGGGTTAATTGAACGAATGAATGGGTTACTGAAAGAACAGTTGCGCCACCTCAGTGCTGGATCCCAGATGCAAGGAAAGTCCATCTCAACAGCCTAGAACCGCGGTGGTGCTATTTGCTGAAACCGTGAAGTGCTGCTGAATAGAAGTTTGTCCTTTTCTGTCGCCGACCGTCCCGTTGCAGGAGTCCCCAGAGGCCCAGGAACAACAGGCTCTGCAGACCCACACAGGAACAGAAGCCAGCTGGAACAATTTCTTCCAACCAAAGGTACTGTACAGTCTAAGAGAACTTACATCTTGTGTAGCCTTTCTTGATCTCAGTTGAGTCTTGTCTTGGTTGCTTTTGTAGAGTTGCCAACAGCTTTTTTACCTCACAAGCCTAATCGGCTTGTGGCCCTACATTGAGTCTTCTTTTCTACAAAGACTTCTAAAACATTGTGCAAGACTTAGCTACCTGTAAGAAGTGCTTCAGCTCACCTAGACCTTTGCCCAAGTGACTTTGGCCTGGCCTGGCTCCCTGAATGACTCTTCTCTCCTCTCCTCTCCTCCGATTGTGTGTTTTACCCTCCTTCCAGGAAAGGGTTAACTTGCTCTGCATTGGGGGGGTTTCAAAGTACTTACCTGCTTCAGAATATTTGTGTAATATCTTGTGTTATTCTAATAACCCCTTTTTCTTTGCCATACGTCCAAGCACTGTTCTAAATGCAACAGTGATATATTAATGTCCACAGTGTCCTAGTTACTTAAGTCATAGTTACCTAAGTCACCTGAGGCTGTAGGAAGTGTGTGTGCCATCCCAAATGGGTTTTTGCTGATTAGAGAAACAAAGAGTGTATTTTTGGAGTGTATTTGTGTCTTACTATTATATAGCCCTTTCTAAAGAAGGCTTATTCAAATTGACTGTTAAATAAATGAATAATTGTGTAATCAAGAAACCTTGTGTGTAAGAGTTTATTTGGATACTTGTCACTGTGAATCTCTGTGTAACTCCACTACTGCTCACATTGACCCCTTTTGAGATAAGCCTGGCTGCTCAATCACACTACCAACCTGTGTAGTAAAGACTTATACCAAAGGTTGGGTTACTATTGTCAGGAAGTCAAGGTTGTTGTAGTGCACCCAAAGGGTGCTACTCCAAATATTGCCTAACAAAATCCTTTAAAGAATATCCTGCAGACTGACGGGTCCTAGGACTGCCGTGAGTGCAACAGCTGAGCAGCGAGCCCCTTCTCCGCCCGATAGTGTAAATTTGGGAGGTGTGTTACAGCGGTGCGCCGTGCCGGACTGCATTGGAGGCTGTCCCAGAGTGCGGCACTGAGGCGGTGTGCGCGCCAAAAGTGGCTGGCCCGACGCAGATCGAGCTGTGCGCTTTTTCACAGACGACACACAGCGGCCACATCAGGACATGCTGGAGGCCACCCCGGTACGTGTCTGGGAGACAGAGAACCCACCAAAAGCAGCCTGCCCTGCACGGACCATGTGAAGCACTGCACCCTTGATAACGGCGGCGAGTGCGCCGAGTCCTGCCGGAGAAAGATATTGATCCCCCGGCAGCCCTCACAGAACGAAGACGCTGCAGGAGTTGAAGCCAAGACACGTGATCCAGGAACAGTATCAGCACATAAGGTGAGAGACGGCTTCTGCATGCAGGGCCAAGCGGGATATGAGACCGCTGCCCCCCGCCCCCCTGAATAACTGCACGAAGTACAGAGGTGCTGCTGTTATGATATATTTTATTTGTACACAAGTGTTTCAGAGTGCGAAAACTCACTGCACCGCACCACGCGAGTAGCTGACCCTGCAGCACTGATAATACCGGAAATCAACTTAAGAAGCATGCCGGCAACTCTCTCCCCCACGATATACCTACAGAGTGAGGCGTGAGATTGCACCTTCCTATATAGCACAGCCCCAGTTGCGAGAGCAGAGCCATACAACATTCAGTAGCTGATCTGCCCTCTCTGCCCTTAGGCTGTGCTACAGTTATACAAAGTGCAGCTCCACTTCAATCATTACCCGCAAGTTGCTTGAAGTGAAGGGGATGACTCGAGGAGGTGCAAAGGCACATAAAAAGGGCCCCATGGATGCTTACACAAATGTGCTAAGACCTGACGATGACAAGGCGGACTCCCAGGAAACCACTGCAGCAGCGCAGACCCCCTCAGATAAGCCCATGGATGCCTATATGACAGCATTACAAGCTGGGTTTGCAGCTATGAATGGCAAGCTCGATGACATAGGCAACAATATTGCCTCCATAAGGGCTGATTTGCTGAAAGAAAGCGCCAGGGTTACCGCAGCAGAAACTAGAGTAGGAGCGCTCGGGGACACTGTGTCAGCGTATGGAAAAGACCTGGAGGACATCAAGAAGACCCTGAAAGCTGTGCGTGTCAAATACACCGATTTGGAATCCAGGTCCCGACGGAATAACATCCGAGTGGTGGACATGGCTCAGAAGTCCCTAAATGTGCCCATGGAGGTGTTCCTCGAGGATGCACTTCTCGCAATGTTTCCAGAGGCACAATTTTCATTTCATTTTCTTGTGGAAAGGGCACTTGGTCCCTGGCCCCGCCACTTAAACCTAGCACCCCACCACGCATATTCATTGCCCGTCTATTGAATTACCGGGATTGTGACCAGATACTTCGACTATCACAGGAAAAGGGTACCCTCTCCTTTGAATCTGCCAGGATCCATATATACCCTGACTTTTCCAACAGTGTCCGGGCGCCAGGCGTACCTGCGACCGCATGAAGAGAGCTCTTAGAGACAGGAAGATCCCGTACGCCATGATGTTCCCAGCAAAGTTAAGGGTTGAACATGCCGGCAGATCCCATTTCTTTGAAACCCCGGAAGTAGCCATGACATATATCGAACAGAACATTCTGGCACAAGCAAGCAACGGTTGACAGGTGCTGTTATTCACTAACGCTTGCAATGCTCATAGGAGTTTGATCCAGTTGGACATGATACTAGGACGTCTGTCAATTCCGTTAGAGCCATGTAGTGCGGCTCACTCCTGTTAATGGTATAATGCCGTTGGTTGGGGCTACACTGTTGCAGATTTAGATGTTCGTAAGAGGGTACACATTGTCCAGTTGGAGGGATGGTGAGGGTGGGGACAGTTGGGGAAGGGTTAAACAGAAAAGCTGACGGTTGCGCTGAGCTCATTCTCATATTCCACATCTCACTTGAATTTGTATATCAATTGTTAACACACCAGGGTGATGGCTGGCTCGGTCCGAACGATTAGGCTGCTCACCTGGAACATCAGGGGGCTGAGTAATCCGATTAAGGCCCGGAAAATACTTGCTTTAACTAAAAAGGCATAAAATCCAGGTGCTGATGCTACAGGAAACGCACACCCTGCATAGTCATTGACACATTTGCTCGGGATTGGGGACCACTGGGGTTGAGTACTTATTATTCTTCACAGTCCAGGGGGGTTCTGACCCTAATTTCTCCAAAACACAGGGTTCAAACTAACCAGATCTAAAGTCGACCCTATGGGGAGGTATGTAATTATTTGGGGGTCCCTGCTGAGTCAAAAAGTTATACTGGTTAACACATATGTGCCAAATGTGGACAACACTGAGTTCTATCTGCACATCATAGATCTTATAACGCCATTAGATGAGGCCAATGTTATGTGGGGCAGCGATTTCAACACCATCCTTAATTTACAGATGGACAGAAACATTAGGGTTCAGCGGACACTCACTAGGGCAGCGCATACAATAATACAGGGGATGGCGTACCTACCTCTTGTTGATGCCTGGCGAGAGTTACATCCTCTGGGGGAGAAATTTCCGTTCCATACAACTGTGCATGATTCAAGTTCCCGGACAGACTTCTGGCTCTGCTCGCCTGAATATAGCACCCACACAAAAGGCTGCACCATCCTCCCACGCACGATTTCCGATCATGCACCGGTGTTGTTGGAAATCGTTTCAGCCAGCCCCAGTCAGAGTCCTAGGCTCTGGAGCATGCCATCGGCTCTCTTGCAAGACAGTGCAATACTGGATTCCCTAAGGGTCGACATCAATTAATTATTTGTTCGTAACGAGGGCTCGGTGGGCTCCATGTCACTAGTGTTATAATCATTTAAGGTTTGGTTGCGGGGTCATTTACTGTCAAGGACACACTGGGCTCTAAGGGTTATAAGAACAGAACTACAGCGATCCGAACTTAGGTTGAGATCCTTGGAAAAAACACATGCTCCGTCACCAGGTGAGGCTAACCTTAGCACCCCTGCAGGCGCAATTAGATGAATTTAAGCAGCTGGCAGACAGGGAAATACTGTACATTACTCACCCTACACGTGCCAGGAGGTATGGGTAGGGTGACAAGGCTAGCAAAACTCTTGCCAAACTGATCAAATCTGAACACGTCAAAACCATTACTGGCATCTTTGGGGTAGATGGGGTAACATACACGGGGGACCAGGAGATAAATTATGTGTTTTTAGAATTCTACTCATCCCTGTACAGAAACACAGATCAAGTGACTGTGCAAGAACTGGCGCAGTACATAAATGTGATTCCGCTCCCTTAACTAACACAAGAGAGCAGGGAGGTGCTGGAACTCCCACTTAAACTGGAGGGGTTCGGAAGGACGATAAAGGAGCTTGCTGCAGGCAAGGCCCCTGTGCCCGACGGGCTTACGATCAATCTATATAAGTGGTATAGATCAGAATTGGCCCCCAAGCTAATGGCGATGTTGGAGGAAGCCTTGACCACTGGAACACTTCCCCCCCCCCACTTCTTTACGGGAAGCGGTCATTTCAGTCCTACTCAAACCAGACAACCCTCCACATTAGGCTTATCCTATCGCCCCCTATCCTTGATCAACGCGGACAATAAAGTGTTTGCCAAGGTTATCACTAACAGGCTATTTCCATACATGAACCATATGGTGCATCCCGACCAATCGGGATTCATCCCTATAAGGTCCACGTCACTCAACCTACGCAGACTCTTCGCCATAGTATCTTATATATATCTTGACCCAAAGGTCAAAGTAGTAGCGGTATCCCTAGACGCTGAAAAAACGTTTGATTCTGTGTCCTGGAAGTATATGTTTGCGGCGTTAGGACACTTAGGGTTTGGACCCCAGTTCCTTTCCTTAATTTGACACCTTTACAGAGACCCATGTGCCAGAGTTAGGATAAACCGCACACTCTCAGTCAGCTTTTCCTTACATAGAGCTACAAGACAGGGCTGCCCATTGTCTCCCCTCATCTTCACCCTTACTATAGAAGGACTGGTCCCACGCAACAAATATCATTAAATGTCGACGATACTCTGCTAAACGTCAGAGACCCAGAGGTCAATCTGGCCCCTATTATGTTAGACATTCACAAATTTTCCAGATATTCTGGATACAGAATGAATTCAGCCAAGTCCGAAATTATCCCACTGACTCGTGGGACTTTGCAGACTGCAGTCATCTAGGATTTTCGCTGGCCCCCCGATTCAGCCCGCTATTTGGGGGTCATAGTGGCCATCGATAGGCACACTCTGTACACAGCAAATTATGAGTCTTACATTTCCCAACTGGAAACTAATTAAAAAATTTGGAATAAGTTACCGATCTCTTTATACGGCCGCATAGCCCTATGAAAATGGTAGTGGTGTCAAAATTATTCAATCTCTTCATGCAACATTGCTATTTGAACTGGGAACTGGTTTTTCACTAGACTGCACTCGATGGCTTTGAGCTTTGTCTGGGGGCAGAGGGGGCTATTAGAATGAGCTGGGCCAAATTGTGTGAGGGGTACGATACAGGTGTTCTTGCTGCCCGCGATTTTGATCTATATTATAATGCCACACAGGCAAAATTTGCTTAACACTGGTTCAATAATGCTGAAAAATATGGCCATATACAGGTGGAGAATTATGCTGCTTTGCCCATAGACACACGGTCAGTGATATTTGATAGGGCATTTGGTAAGATTGATGAGTTGGACCCACTGACTAGCACAGTGAAGGCATGGACCAGGTTATTCAAGAGGATGGCCATAGCTGACCCGTACAGCGGTGCATCTCCCCTTTGGAATTACCCTGATATTGCCCCTACATTTGATACAACAATACAAATAACATGGGACCCACAGTAGCAGTTGACTATGAGAGACATGTTCCCCAACCGAACTTTAGTTGCACTCGGGGCGGTCCAGGATAAAATAGGTCTTGGACCCATCACTACTTTGCAATACCATTGCATGAAAGCAGCGTTTAGGCAGAGGTGGCCTCCCTTCCCCACTGAGCCGGACACTCATCCATTCTTGGTGGTAATCATGGGCCAGGAAGGTGTGCAGGTTGGCATCTCCACGTTCTACAGACTGACATAGGCCCATTCCCACTCAGAGAATGTAATGAAAGCGAAATGGGAGAGGGACTTGGGGGTGACACTGGACGATACACAATGGGCCCGTTATTGTCGATTCACGTGTACAGTTTCCCTCAACGCGAACTTGAGACTGATACAATTTAAAATCCTAAATCATCTTCACTTTACCCCAAAGAACTGGGGAAATGGAGTACATCGGCCTGTTGTCCAAAATGTGGGGCCCCTGAAGCAGTCTCCTTCCATATGTATTGGAGGTGCCCACCTATACACCAGTTTTGGGTGGATGTGGCTGACACATTAAGTAATATACTGGCTGTTATGAGAATTCTCTGTAAAGGCTAATTTCCCAAACCTAGTGAGTCCACCAGCAGCTTTGCTGGATTTTTGGGGTTTATTTTTTTCTCCTGCTAAGAGCGAGACTCTTTTTTCTCCCACTCTTAGACATGATTTGAGGTGTTCCTTTGACTTTGTATGTGTTCTATGGGCTATGGGGTCCTTTACCCGATAGGGCTTCATGTGTTTTTGATATGTGGGTTACACACCACCCTCTGTGCAGTAACTCAGGGGTGTCGTAGCGACCCCCAAACAGACTCCATACCCTGGGACTGACTACTGTCTCCCAGGGCATGTAAAGTCACCATTGGCTTTACTAGTCTTAAATTGTGAACAGAACCAGTACAAACCATCATATTGTGGACGTACTGGTCGGGGCAATTCGATTGCCCCGGTGTCTGTTGTTCGAGGGGGCACTGTCCAGTTCCCCCCGACTGAGTTTTGGCTGGTGGCAGTGGATACTACTTTTTATATTTGACCGCGAATATATTTCTATGGGATTTTCCCATTGTTCGAGGCTACCACTTTTTAAAATAGCCTCGTACATACCGCCGGTTTATTAAATTAATATAAATACACCGGTTGGTATGTTTTGCCGAAACTTGGTTCCAAAATGGCGTTTGTGTTTGCTTCTGTGACTTCAACCCAAGTCGAGCCCTTTGTTCCACTTTTTGGCGGGCTTCTCCACAGAAGCCTCCAAAAGTGGTGCCACTCTGTCTGGGTACCACAGGGGGTTTAGGAGGGGGGTTAGGCACCCTGGACTGAGTTGCCTCTGCAACTCAAGTCACACTCTTGTGTGATTGGCCCAAGTAGCATGTTTGAGTGACAGATAGGCTGAATGAATGGGGGTTTTCTGCATAAAAGCAGGGCTTTGGGGACTGGAACTTCAGAAGTCGCCACAGGACCTAAGAATCCGAGGAGGGAGAAGCCGAGCCGACCTGCAACGACAACACCACCGGTGGAGCCCTGCTGAACCGTCTCACCACTTTTCCCGACGACAGAGGAGATCTCCAGCCCGGAGAGTCTTCTTCCTTTGACTGGTGGGGATAACCAGTTTGCCCGTCTTTTCACCTTCCTGGAGAATCTCGTGGCTGCCTTGCCCGTGCCAAGCACCCCGGTAGCCGGAATACCACGGTTTACCACTACCGCGAAGAAAAGGGTGGTACCTTGTAACCGGGAAACTCTGTGGCTGGTTTCTTGCCTGCCAGTGCAACGACCTCCAACTTTCCTCCATGTCGAGACCTCCTCTTCCTCTGGACGAAACACCGACTTGCACCCACTGCCAGGAACAACTGCCCCCGCTGGAGCGTTCTTCCCATTTTCAGGTACTGTGTCCCGCCTGGCTTTCCTTGCGACAGATCGTTCGGGGTGACAGTAAATCCTCGACTTTCTAACCTGGGTTAGCCTGGGACCTGTTAACTAACTTTTCCTGACTTGATCTCAATCTTTTGTGAACTATTTACAAAGACTCTTTGGGCATAACCCCACTGGGTGATCCTGGACACATTTTGCTTGCTCTCTCTAAGAGTGGGCCTGGCATTTGAACTTCCTTGCTCTCCAGTAGACTTTGCCTAACCTGCCTCACTGTGGTTCTCTGAAAAGTATTAAGATTTGTGTGCTTTCATAACTATGCCTCTTTCCCCCTGTTTATATAACTTATTAGAATGCCATCTTAGGTAAAGCGCTCACCTCTATCTGAAAATAAGTGGTGTCTCTCACTAAGACTTGTCTAGTAAGTAATCAGGGTTGTATATATATATATAATAGTGACTGTGTGTTGAATTTACTTACCTCTTTTTGTGCTAGTGTAATGTACAAGTGTGTCTTTAAATAAATAAGTATATACTTTTACACCAAAGCTCTGGTCAGTGTTTGCTTGTGCTACTGTATCTCTGTACCTATTGTGTATACTCTATATGCTGCCTAACTCATCTTGAGAGACGTCTGACTGCTCAGCCACCAGGTAAATCTGGGTAGTACAGACTGCTACCAATTGGGTTTACTGCCAACCACCTGTAGTCCTAAATCTTTTGCAGTGGTCCCTAAGGGAACTGCACAGGTTTCTGCCTAACACTGGCCATTCCCATTCCCCCAACTCAATTGAAATATCTACTAGGGGATATTGGAAAGATAACCATCAGGGCTCACAGACTGTTCACAGTGGCGGGGGCAGTCGCTAAGTACAATATACTTAGAAACTGGAAAATAGCTCCAATGATACAGGCATGGATTAAAGATCTAATATATGTCAACGAATGCGAAGATGGCTATATCCTGACAGTGGCAGCCTCCAGCAGACCCAAAGACATATGGGCCCCATTCCGCCGCTATTTGGCGAATAGCCACCACAAACCTCAGTCTCCCGAGGAGACCACTGCGCTAGAGGAGTTTGGGATAATGTAAATTGTATGTAATAGCTTTGTATTTGCATTGAAAGCTGAGATGTTGTTTATCACAAATATCATCATGCTGTAACCGTCAAAGATAAAGTTATAAAAAAATGCAAAAAGTCTTTGACCGACAGATGATTGTGAAGCTAAGGGAAATTAATCCTGCATCGTAAGAGTTGAATGAGAAAGGCACGATTGACAAGAGTGAACCCGAAAATGGGATGCCGATAAAAAGGGGCGAAGTCTAAAGTCCCAAAATACAGTGTGTTGACAAGAGTGAACCCAGCCGAGGGATGTCTGCAGTGAACTGTTTAAAAAGACATTAAGATTTGTGAATGACGCAAAGAAGTTTGTGATGAAAGCTATAGTGAACCCGGCAGAGGGAGGCTAACAATTGAGAAGCGTCCGAGCCGGAAGACGGCGGCCCAGGGATGGAAAAGGCATCACCAACGTGTAAGCAGAGAAGAGCCTTTTGTTTATAATTTTGAATACATCAGGACAACGGCAGCAAGAGACTTTTTGTAGAAAAGAGACTTAACCACTGTTAGGGAGAATTCTCATTCAATGGCTAATTTCCCCTACCTAGTTAGTCCCTAGCAGCGTTGCTGGATTTCTGGAGTTTGTTTTCCACTTGGTAAGAGTGTACCCTTTTTGTCCCACTCTTACTTGTGTTTTGCCATGTGTATTTCATCTGTTTTTGTGATTGTGGACTCTGGAGTACACCACTTCAGTAGCCCCCTTTCTTTTGTGTGTTACACAGCACCCTCAGTGCAGTAACACAGGGTTGTCTTTTAGACTTCCCACCGACTCCATTTCTGAGGCGGACTACTGTCCCCCAGAAAAGGGTAAAGTTGCCATTAACTTTACATAGTCATTTTACCACAGATGCAGAACACCCCATTTTACATGGAGTACTGGAAAGGGTTAATCCTTAGCCCTTTTTTTATCTGTACCTCCTAGAGCATTGTTTCGCTCTTTTAACATTTAGACTTGGCTGGTGGCAGTGGTATCTACCCTAACTTTTCTACCACGATTATACTATATAAACGTGGTATTGTTTTAGGCTATTATATTAGCCTCGAACTTAAACCCGCTTGACCAAATACTTTTTCTTTTGGCTGCAGTCGGGTTTATTAGCCATTTCTTTTTGTTAAAGTCCTTCTTGTGTTTTACTTTGCGCGGCAAACCAGGTTGGTCTTCTTTGTTCACTGTCTTTTGGTGGGCTTCTGCCAAGAAGCCCTCCTCTAGGCACCTGGGTGTCTAGTGGGGCTGAATGTGAGGGAGGGGTGTAGTCACCCCCTGCACAGGGTATCCTTGGAAACCCAAGACGCACTTTGCCATGATTTGCTGAGGTGGTTGTCCGGGCTGGACAACCCCCCTGCTGCGTGATTGACAGCCAGGCTGTGTAAATGGGGGATTTTCGCATAAAAGGCAGGTCTCTTGGGCTAGAAGTCAGAGTCGCCACTGGAACTACAAGGAACCGAAGAGAAGCGGAGAAGAAGTCGACTGCTGCAACTATCCCGTCCCAGTGAAGCCCTGCTGCAGTCCTGAGCTATCTACCCTTCAACGACCAGAGAAGATCCAGTCCAGAGACTTCTTCCCTTGAGCTTGGTGGGGATAACCAGCTCATCTTTTACAGCCAGAGGATCCTCTTCTTGGTCGAAATCGCTGCACACGGCTGTAGTGGTCCGGATAGCCATCTGAAGAGCCTCTCGTGTTTTTAAGGAGTGCACCTTTTATTCACCGTTGCTGCTGCTGGCTTCATCCCTGTGTGGTGCAGACCCCTCCAGACATCCTCCTTCGTCCCGAAGCTCCAGGAACCGTGGGTCTGCAGGAAACTACCAGGAACAACTGCCGTGGCACCAGCCTCTTCTTTGAATAAGGTACTGTGTTCTGCTTGAGGAATTAGGGTGAACCCCTTTTCTTCATCTCCAAGGCTTGCCCCTGTCTTCCCTCCTCCTTATAACTTTTGCTTCCTCTGTTGACAATAACTAAGTACTCCTGGCTACGTTGAATCCTGAACTGTCCGACTGTGTGATCCTCGACAACAAGAACCCGGTTCCACTTGAAACTGGCTCCAGCCTATTGACTCTTGAATTCCTGTCAATGAGTGTTCTCTGATTCTGTCTGCCTTGACAAAAGTATTGCCCCCAACTCTCTCTGGTTAACTCAGGTGCTAAGTTTCTTTTTGCCCCGGTAACATTTTTTGCCGCGGATACACATTTCTTTAGTAAGACCGAACTGTCATTACTGTCAAAAAGTGATCGCAAGTCTATTCCCGTAACGTCTTTTGTTTCACAACACCGGTCCGTTAAAACATAAGGTACTTACCTTGAGTTAGAGTGTACCAAAGTGAATTGGTTGGTTGTAGTGTATTTTACGTGTGATTTTAAATTAATAGAAGTGTCGTGTTTATAACAAATGGTTTCAAAATAAATGTACTTATATTTTTTATCTGAAACCTTGAGTCAGTGTTTTCTTGACTCACAGTAATTGTGGTCCCTTTGTGTAATCTCTGTTACTGCTCATATACACTTGAGATAAGTCTGGCTGCTCCGCTACTGCTCCACTTTAACATAGTAGTACAGGCTTGTACCAAAGGTAAAACTTGTATTGCCACCTGTAGTCTTAATTGTGTGCAGTGGTCCCTAAGGGCACTGCACAGGATTCTGCTTAACCACCGAAGGCCCTGATTGCTGAGAGCAGAACTGTTAGCTCGTGCTGGGAAAGCTTGAGCATGTGCTGTGCTCCAAAGTCCTACCTTATCCCGTGCTGAAAACGTGGGGTAGGGAGACCCCAAGTACTGCATCCTGACTTGTTATTTGTGAACACTTCCTTCTTTGTTAAGAACATTATACCACAATTCTTTTGTATTTAGCGTAAGGACTGGCAATATTTCTTTTTTTAGCATAAGCCCTTTTATTTTGACAAGACCCCACTCGGACTGCCTTATTATTATGTGATGGTCGAAGCTTGCTCCCATTTTAGATTTAGGTTTATATTAGGCGTTTTTTCAACCTGCCTATACAGTTGAATAAACACCCTTGAACTGTGATCACTTGTGTCTGTCCTTACACTTGCCCCACAATTAACTTCAGCTACAATTAGCTGCTACACTTCTGACAATAATGTTGACAACCACAGTTCTACTTCTGGTACCGCAACTTAAGATTTTAGGCAACTTCAACAAGACTTCGACCTCTACAGGTTGGCAAGGCACTCTTCTCTATTGTAGGGTAAGAGAGGGCCAGCACCTTCAACTTTCCTTCTGTCTTGAAGCTACTAGAAAATCTATCTTTGGCTTCCAGACTATTTCTTCTCCACTGGAATAGACTCAGTTCTACAGATTCTTTTTTTGTCCAAATATATTTTTATTGGCTTTGTACATACCAGCTTTTCAGAGTGCATCAGATGACAATAGTGATGGTTAGAGCTAGGATACGTGATAACAAACAATAACAAAGGAACAAATAGCAAGAATCACCAACGGAAATAGTCCATGGGGGGCTAGGAGGGGGACCAGGGGTAACGGGGAACATGAGAGACAGCAGTTTCGCTTTACAGATGGGTTAGGGAGGAAATGCACATCGGCGCACTTGATCGTCGTGCTCGCCTGAAGATGATTCACAAAGGGACTTGTGACTGGCGGTCTGGAACGTGCTGCGTGTTTAGTTCACCTGCAACGCACAGGACTCTGGGTTATACCTTGGACCCTCCGGCTAGTCTTCTAATCTAGTTTCTCCAACCATCGCAGTTTTGGGGGTTGCCTTGCCAGTGCTGGTTACTGCTGTGTATAGTCCAGGAAGTGGGCCCAGGTCTGGTAGAAATTGTCCCTGTTCCCAAACCGGATGGCAGTGACTTTTTCAGCTGCGATTATGTCCCAACATTTGGACCCCAACATTGGGATTGCTGGGCCTTCCAGGTTTTCCTGGCTATGGAGATCTTTGCGGCTGTCAGCAGGTGTGAGCATAAGTCTGCCTTTCGGCCGGTTAGAGGGAATTGCCCTTCACTGGTTGCTCCTAATAAGACTATTCCGGGGTCCAATGGGATCGTGAGACCAGTGATCACTTTAATTTGTTCCAGAACGGATTGCCAGAATAGGGTGGCCTTGGGGCATGACCCTAGGAGGTGATATAGCATTCCCTTGTCTGGGCATCCTCTCCAGCAGTGCAGGGGGATGGTTGGGTTGCATTTATTAAGTATCTCTGGGGTTCTGTACCATCTGTAGCACACTTTAAATGCACCTTCTTCGTTAGTTATACATTTGGAGCTTTGGTGCGTCCTGGCCCAGATGTGGCCCCATTCCTCGGGTTCTAGGACTCTGGCTAGGTCTTTTTCTCATTTCAACATACAGGCCTCTTTTTTGCTCAGGTTTGTTCTGTCCAGCAACTTCTATAGGGTGGATATCTTCCCTTTTGGGGGGTTTGTAGTGAGTGTCCACTCTAGGGCTGTAAGTTATCTGCTTCCATTTTTCTTCATCGAGTTCTACAGATTTTAAATATCAACTTTTGAACAAGTGCCCAGCTCCCTTCACCAGCTTCAAAGACACTTTCTCTCTCCCAGTAGTTACTCCCAAAGCTGTAGTGCCACTCTTTCAGCCTTAGATACCTTGGTCCCCCTTTCATTAGAAGGAAAAAAAGCTCCAGCAACTCTAAAAGGATGGTATGTTGGCTTGGGTAACACGTGTTCTTTATTCCGCTTCAGCCGCTTCTCCAAATTCTACTTTATTGTTCAGAAAGTTACAAGATGCAAGTCTCTTATTGTAAACGAAATTGGGCACACGATTGTTTTAACCTTGAACTGCCACTTCAAGGGTTGCGCGTTCCCACCTTTCGGCCAGAATTACGCTTCCAAGGTATTTGGGGAAACACTGTTTCAAGTGTGACCTCTTCGTCCATCACATTCGGCTTGTAACATTTCGGGAAAGTCAATTCGGCTTCAATAAGTTAACCAGCAGCATTCTCCTACTTAATAGAAGCCATGCGACAGCTCAGTAACCCGTTACTTCTAACAATGTGGGAAATGAAAGGCTTTTACTATGCAGAAGCACTTTAGTTTGTTAGCATAAAAGCATTTTACATTTCGCTCGTTCCCACGTTCCCACGTCTGCGAACAACGTTTAGTTGCTTTGATGTATAGTGAGTGTGATTAAAGCTGGCTACAATTACTTGCAAGGTGATATCTGTTGAATTTCTCTACTTCTTTAAAAGGTTTAAAGATGGATTTTCCTCCCTTAATATTACAAGAAGAGGTATTATAAGTTTTAACCTTTTGAGAGACAGATGGGGCATGAAAAGTCACATGTTCGCGGTTCCTGTTGGCGCCTTATGTAGGATAAGGGGATTTAAGGGTATAAAAGAATGGTTCTAGAGAGGTTATATCTTTAGACATTTTACTTCTAGGTTTTACTGACTTCGTTTGAACCATAGACTGACATTTATCAAAATGGCAGGTTGCAATAACCTCTCTTGGAATGATCTTGCCATCATCCGGGGAACAATACCATGTCTCTCCCTGTGTAATCACCCCACTACCCTGGGCCCTGCCTCCACCCAGGTGATCCTCCAGTAGTACACCACCCCAGGATTGGGATCAGGAAACATCTGCCCACTCCTGGCCACCTTGGATGAGACTTTAGGCAGGGTTTATGTAGGGGATACAGAGGATTCTCCAGATTGAACTGTTGCTAAAATGCATACAAATGTATCAATTGATGTAGTTTGTTAAGACTTGCGTTAGTTTGGTCCCACGGTACCATCTAACTGCTCCCCAGATATTTGTACAATAAATCTTGCTTTAAATACAAAATATGTACTTGATCCTCAGTTGGTAGACCAGGTTTGGGAGGAGGTAATTAGAGGCCCGCCCAACAAATTTGGCGACCACAAAGGAACCCCAGGCTTTCCCAGACTTTGGGGGTCTTCTGTGAACACCACTCGGCTCCGGGACCTCACCGCTGGGACCAGTCTTCTGTGCACAGTGAAAAAGAGAGGTCGGCGGACACCACATTGGTTAAAGGTCTGTCTGCTCCCCAGAGGCGTGGTGCCATGGTCCAGCTGTGCAGGGCGAACTGACGGAGCACCACATTGGAGAGCTTTGTGTCACGTCAGTGTACTTTTGGAGGTAAAACAAGGAGGGAAAGAGGGTTGTTTCTTTTGATTTAATGGGTTTTGTAGGGGTGGAATCGTAATACGGGGGTTCGGAATTAGTCGAGATTGCAGGGATTGGGAAAGTGGATGTTTTGACAGAGTGGTTTAACTGTTCTGTGTTGCAAGTCCCTTGTATATATTTTTTCAACCTAGTTTATTATTTTAGAGGTGTGAGTTGGTATCCACTCTGGCACACCCACTGTGGGGATCGTCTTGAAACCCTTTAGTTTGCTTGTCTGGTTGGCTGGAGCCCTCACCTAAAGGTGTGGTGGCATCTTATGTTAAGTTCAACCGTAGATACCTTCCTGAAGTATACACTCAGCAGTCTTTATGGTGTATAGGCTGTGCAGGCAGAGCCCTCACCTTGATTTTCTAGGTTAGTCAAAGCAGCCAAGGGGAAAATTCCTGTAGTGAGGGAAACACAGTTTTGTAGTACAGAAGGCCCAACTAGTAAAAGAAGAGAGAGAAGCAAGAGCAGCGGTGCTGAAGAGGAAAGAATTGAACCCATCCTATGCTCGAGTGGTGGAGATATCGCAGAGATATTGGTGGCAGAGTGATTTTGAGTGATGGAGATGCTGCCTTTTGTGTACGAGTGAGAAGTACATCAGAAGTAAATAGTTGAGCAAGGTAAATGAGGATATCCAGTTAGTGTAGAGAACGACTAAGGACTTGAGCAAGGGTAAAAAGGAAGTTCTTTGGGTGACATTTTTGTGCCGCAGGTTCGGCTCAGTATCAGGTTTTGTGAAACTGTTTTTTGATAACTTGGGTTTGAGTATGGAGACTCCATTACATTATTTGTGCCAGGTGTTGCCCGGCTATAAGGAGAACATTCTAAAGTATCATAGGGAATGGTTGCGGGAATGTAAGGGGAAAATTATCAGTTCTTGAACTGTCGAGGGAACCTATGATATGGGGATACTGGAGAATTTACATACCTTCTTCACTACAAAGTAGAAGGGCTTGAAATTAGAAAAGCGGCTAAATGTCTTAAAACTCTTGCGGGGATATGAAAAAGGCGGGAAGAGCCATATTGTTGAAATCGTGTAAAAGGGGCTGAAAAAGGAGAGTGCAGAATTCCTTCTGCACCTCCCCATATGAGTGCTATCATTTATCGCCTGGAGAGGGGTTTATATACCCCGAGTTCGTACCTCGATTTTCCCCAGCGGCTACTCCAGTGGCTACTAGACGGGTAAATGCAACGCCTTTATCAGTTACAGGTTCCAAGAATTGGGATCGCAAAGGAAGTGGGAAGGTAACTGCTTCAATGGTTAGCGCTCCAGAGAGGTTCCGAACGGAGAGCGGGAAGGGAGCAACTCACTGACTGCTAGATTAGCAGATAGAGTGAGGTTGGAGGAACAAGAGAGAGAGTGGGACTGGCAGCTAAAAGCGCGGATAGAGTATGAAGAGCAGGGAAAAAGAGGAGGTCGGGCCTTTTTCTGCTAGGATAGAGGATAGGTTGTGGGAAGTGGTAGAGACACGCGAGTGGGAAAAGATGAAGGACGCGCTGAGCTAGCTATGGCAGCAAAGAGATGAAGAGCGGGAGGAAGTGAGAAAATAGGTAAAGGATGTAGAAGAAGGAAGGTGGAGGCATGGGCGGGTTCTCGTGAGGCTCGATAAATCAGTTATCAGAAAGGTTGAGCTGGACATGGAGGACAAGGATACTGCTACAGGTACAGGGGTTGCGCAGCGAGGTCGAGAGACGGCACCCTATGGTGATGTTGAGCATACTTCTATGCCTGTAGAAGGGTCATGGGATGTGACGGGGGATGTGACAGCTGGAATAGACGATGAAGAGGATTGGGATGTCAAGCAGGGAAAGCAGGGTGTAGTCACCCTACCTTCCAATCCAGTAGCAGCGATAGGTAATACACCATGGAATTATAGGACACGCCAGGGTACTTGCACGGCCGAAGTAAGTAGTAGGGGAGAGATGTGGAAAACCCCAGTTATATCGGGTGCAACTCAGTTTCCGTAACTCCAGAAGGGTCAAGGAAGGGCGCATTATGTCCTGTGGTCACACAGGGACCAGAATAACCTGATGAAGACACTCCCTTCGCTTACTGCAGGAGCAGGGAAGTGGATTTATGCATTGGAGAAACATACTGCCGGTGTCACGTTGGCTATAGGGGACATGAAAAGCCCATTTGCGGCTCTGATGGGGGAGCGGTCAGATGAGCTTTGGAAAAAGTGGGATATCCAGGAATTCAGTTAGATACTAATGCCCATGACGGTGCAGCATTTAATCATTCTAGTGCACAGTTAATTATGTATCCAAATACGCAGGATATAAAATTGTTATTAACAAAGACAATGAAATCGGAGGATGATCCTACCGGACACATCCAGTTAATTCAGGAGATGTGTAGAGCAGAGACAGGAGAAGGGTGGTATCGAAGTGTGGCAATTTTTATCACATGCTAAAAAAAGGACTCCTTAAGGAAGTCCAGCATGATTTAGGTAAGGTGGTAGGAATGGAGGCCAAGAGTTGGTCGGAGATTCAAGCACACATTGTGCATTTTTGTAGACAAGAGAAAGTGTAGAGCAGGCACAAAACAGAGGCTAGGCTTCTTTAAAAGAAATTGGCAAAGATTTGTCTAGAAGGGGTAGCAATTATGAATTCTATGGAGGGACAGCAGGGGTAATCAGGACAAAAGGGACAAAGTGAACCGGGTATGACACAGGGGTGGATGGACAGGTATGTTCCCGGTCCAAGGCCAATGAGAGAGTTTCCAAGGGGCAGGGGAGGATTTCCACGAGGGAGCAGGTCCTTTGGTGAGTTCAGAGGAATGGGTCCGAATGGGCAGATGGGAAACCGTTATGGAAGATTGTATGGGATTCAGTCTTGGTCGTTTGGAAGATTGGGACACGTGCTACAAGATTGTCATGAGAGGTTGCACTATTTGAACATAGGAACTCAGCAAATGCAAGCCCCAACCCTGACATATGCCCCAGGTTCTGTTCATTTGCAGCAGGCACAGGTTGAACAGAACTCAGCGCCTGGGGCCTATGGGATCCCACTGACAATGTCAGAACAAGCATCGGTGCAGACGTGGGACAAGAATCCTTTACCCCCAAGGAACTGTTACTCACTACACAGGAGCAAGTGTTGTTGGAGAGAATCCTTTTTCACTCCCCATTGCTAATATGTACCAGGAGTAGGACAGTGCGGTCTCTAATGTATCCAGTCTTGTTCGTTCCCACCGATCCAGAATAGGAAGCCCGGAGCCCGGTAGGTGTGCAGGTAGGCAACCGGACCTTCTCATTCATGGTCGACACAGGAACTACAAAATCTTGCATTTAGGAAGGTGAGTTCCCCTTGTCGGGCAAAACGATGGACGCACAGGGATTCTCTGAGGCTATTCTGTACTGAATATCTTCATATTAAGGTAGGTACTCAAAATGTATCAGCCCCTTTGTTCTATTGTATGGACACCCCAGCAAATCTTTTGGGAAGGGCCTCCTGTGCAAGCTAAAGATGTTGATTGCTTCACAGAGGAAGGTATTGTATGCTCAACTCCAGGGTTGTATCGGTATGGGAAGCAGTGTGTTTGCAGGCCAATTGTAGCGACAGTGCGAGTAGAGTGGTTCCCGTACGTTCAGGATGGTTTCTCTATGGGGTAATGGTTTAGTGGAGTTGCATCCCGGGGATCAGAAATCAGACTTGGCAGGTACCAAGTGAGCTTTTATTCCAGCCTGATGGGCACCATAGTTCCGATTCTGTTAGAGGCTGTAGTGATCAAGAAGAACCGGGTAGTTCTTTCAGGCACAGATGATGAAGGCCGAGAGTGGTGCACAGTTTTGTGCATCGATCAGACCTTGTTGCTGAGGGACGTGTCCGACAAGCAGTTGTTCGAAGACACTGAAGACACAGGAGAGATGGTCTTTGAAATTGGGGTGCCTTGCCAGTTAACGATAGCACAAAGGGAAGTACCACAGACCATGCTCATCGTTAGAAATACATCGCCATATTGGAAGGAGGATTTGGGAAAAATGCTGGACCAATTATGTACCAGGAATCCTCATGAGGTGGGGCTGAGTGTCAGAACAGTTCGGATAAAGTTGAAACCCGGTGCGGGTTTAGCAGTATCCCATATCGAGGGAGGCGGACAAAGGGATTTACGAGACCCATTATGGCATTGTTGAAGCAAGACATAATACAAACTTTTGTGTCCCCATGCAATACGGATATCTACCCTGTGCAGAAAGTGAAGGGGTCCAGTTGGAGAATGGTCCAGAATTTGCATCCCCTCAATAATATTGAGGCACAGTTTACAGTGGTACACCCCGATTCTTTGTACCTGACAGCATTTACGAATTGTGGTCTGAGATTCGAGCACACAAGTTTGCCCCATGGGTACTGCGAATCTCTGGAGTGTCTCCAACAGGGTGGTTCAAATATATTTGGGGAATTGACATGTTTCCAGTACTGTTATTCAGTACGTGGGCAATCTATTCATCTGTAGCACTTCAGAAGAGCAGTCTCGAGGAGACTCAATAACGCTCCTCATCCTGCACACAGAGAAGGGGTACAAAGTCGACAAAGACAAATTGCAGTACTGCCAAACAGAAGTAGTGTATTTGGGGCAAGTAATATCGCCTATAGGAAGAAAGGTAATGCCAGAGAGAGCCACCACAGTTCAGAATGCGCCTCAGCCAGTCACAGTGAAACACATGCAGCAGTTTTTGGGGCTCTGTAACTATTGTAGATCATGGATCTTCGATTATTCTAGTTACGCGACGCCCTTACTTCAAAGACTCAAGGAAGCGCCGAAGGTGAAAGGTCCAATAGAGTGGTCTGAGGAAATGAGGACTTGTTTTTGGCAATTCAAGGCTGCGATCACTAACGCTCCGGTCTTGGTGACCCCAAATTACAAAAAAACATTTGATCTATTTTCCCATTTGAACAGTCCACCTTAACGACTCAGAGTTTCAGGGTATGAGGCCATTTTGTCAAATGCATCGATTCATCGATGCAATGTCACCTAATCAATCCTGCAACATTTGTAGCTGAGCAAGTGCAGCCTGAGGACATTGTTAACGATTATGCCACATAAGAGGGAGAAGAGAAGAAAAGGGGGAATGTGAAAGATGATGCCCTGGAGGGGAATGAGGTGATTTTTGTTGATGGGTCTTCAACCATCAACCAGGAGGCGGGTGAGAGGCATATGGGTGCAGCTGTCGTGGGTCTTGTGGATCAGGAATACCAGGTTGCTAGAAATGAGCAAGGGAAAGGCAGTCACTGTTTATTCTGACTCTGCGCACTTCGCCTCCACCATCTATTCTCAGTTAGCAAGATGGCAGAGAAGAGGGTTTAGGCGATCTGATGGGTCCCATGTCCAGCATGCTGCGTTACAATCCCGAATAATTTGAAGCGTTAACTTTGCCAGCAGAGATACGTTTAGTTAAATGCACTGCTCATACTAACCGCACAAACTCAATAGCTCTTAGGAATGATGCCGGAGACAAGGCAGCGAAGAAAGCAGCATATTTACCATCATGCCGCCGATTGCTAGACCTTACCGTGGTTATGCACACACAGGCACCTTCTATCCTAATACCAGCTGGGGACCAAGACCCTCCTAGCGAGCCTCCCCTCCGGTGCATGTTCCGGGGAAATTACTATATAGAGACGCACTGTAAGGCGCAACTGGCCTCACCTGAAGCCCTTCATTGCCTGTCTGGTTCGTACGCCTCTCTCCAGGAACTATTATACATATCTTTACAACTTACTCACTGCCGACGTAGCCCCCAGCCCTACTGAGTGTGGCTTTCCCAGAGAGTGCTCACCAGTAAACTCTTACCTACTTATGCCTGCACAGCCAATGTAGCCCCCAGCCCTACTGGGTGTGGCTTTCCCGAAGTGCACCTACATCCAATTCTTGACTGCTCACCTAAGTATTCTGCTGTGATCCAGCACTTCTACCTTCCATTATATGATGTAATAAGTCATGAATAACGTGCCTGTACACAAGTGTTTCTAGGCTAGGCAAGACATGGAAGGGTAGAAAGAGGGAGGACAAACCAACGATCTTACTAGGTCTTGTGTCATTCAGATAGTGCGACAAGGCGGGAAGAGGAAAAGTGCCAGGGGGTAGAGGGAGGTGCAGTGGCAAAAGTGTAGTAACTGCTGCCAGGGTGGTGGCTCAAGTGACTGCTGGAAGGCAGTGGACTTTAAGGTTGCAGATACAGTCCCTAAGTGGGTGGGAGGCCTAGAGGCAGTGCAAGGGGCTACTGGTTGTGCAGCGGGTGGCCAGGTAACCAGTTAGTGCAGCAGACAGGAGCATCAGCAGGGGAGAGAGAGAGAGAGAGAGAGAGAGAGAGAGAGAGAGAGAAAGTAGAAGCGAAAAGGAAGGTCCCGAGTTGCTTCGGAACCTTACGTGGTCCTGCTCAAGTTTGAGAGAGGTAGTGTCACGATGACTACCCCCGGGCATCCAGACCAAGTCCATCAACCCCGGAAGCAGGCATCATGTTACCTGGAGCAAACCCAGCAACCCCTGTTAGGGGCTATCTGGGTACAGTCCTGGCGCCTATGGCGCCAGGCTCATATGGGACATCAATCCTGGCGCCATAGGCGCCCGGCTCATATGTTAAAACTTACATGATGCAGACCATGCTGCAAGGGATCCAAGCATCCAAGCCCATGTGAGGCTTGAAGGGACTATTTTATCTTAGGGACTATTTTATTACTCGGGTGTGGCTGTGGATGAATACTTACCTGGGACTACTTTGAAGGCTATTTAAACCACGCCCGAAGAGCAGCACATGCTTCGCGTTATTCTGCATCCAGCAGCGTAACGCTCACTGTGTCTGCAGTCAGCATCCAGCATCCTGCCGCGCTCGCCTCGAGTCCAGAGCGCCTAGAAAGAAGGGTAAGAAGAAGAAAGGTTAGAACAAGAACTTTACTGGATTTCTTACCCGATTTCGGATTCAGCGCATCTTCGAACCAGAAACAGACTTCATTTTAAATGCGTCGCATCGCCAGCAGCAGCGCCGCACCATACTCACCGTTCCTCGCAGCATCTCTACGATCCGGTGCTGTCTCCATCACCTGGTTGCCACATTCCAGCGCCTAAGGGGGACAAGAAAACAACAAGGTGAGCCAAGGGAACAAACAAGGACAATCTCTTGCCACCATATGCTTACCTGATTTTACCGCAGGAGGTATTATCCACCAGCACGCCAAATCTTCCTACGCTGCACCTGCAAGAAAAGAGAAAGCAGCGAGTTAAACCTTTATCATCATTTACCGGACAGTGTCACAAAGCACAGACTCTTACCTGAACGCTTTCAGCTGCCACAAGACGATCATCTTTTGGGTCTAAGCTGCAAAAGAAACAAGGAATTGGACAAGAGTGATTAATCGGACATTTTGAACTCATCAGAACTATATACTTACGGCCTTTCGCCCGGAGGTTTGGAGCCAAGATTTGTCCAGAACTCTTCCAATATCCTCAAGCCAGTGAAGTAACTGGCCATCAACGCGCTCCTGCATTCTTCGCAGGATGGAGAGCTCATCATACAAAACTATAAGGTGAACTTTGTGAAAGGGAATGTCAGAAGTGATAAGTGGGGACGCAGTGAGGTGTTAATACTCAAATCCACGGGTGGCTAATTCCCTTTCCCCGTCTTTAGGAGACTACTTCTACGGGTCAAGCATACGAAGCTAGGTGGGCTAGTCCAGTCAGTCATCTCTGCACTACGCATCACGTTGGTGGAGAACGTGGCTGTCCAGTTCCGCCGTGGAGTTTTCCGGTTAAAAGGATGTTACCCCTCTTTCGCGGTTGAGGTAAAAAGTGGTATCCCGGTTGCCGGGGTGCTTGGCACAGGCAAGGCGGCCACGAGATGCTTCAGAGAGGCGAAAAGAAGGCAGAAACTGGTTGTCCCCACCAGTCAAGGGAAGAAGACTCTCCCGGCTGGAGATCTCCTCTGTCGTTGGGAAAAGTGGTGAGACGGTTCCGCAGGGCTCCACCGGTGGTGTCGTCTTGGCAGGTCGGCTCGGCTTCTCCCTCTTCGGCTTCTTAGGTCCTGTGGCGACTTCTCAAGAACCAGTCCCAAAAACCCTGCTTTTATGCAGCAAACCCCCATTCATACAGCCTAGCTGTCACTCAAACATGCTAAGTGGTGAGCGGGGCGGCTCACCACTTGGGCCAATCATACCAGAGTGCGACATGAGTTGGCAAGGCAACTCAGTCCAGGGTGCCTAAACCCCCTCCAACACCCCCTGTGGTACCCAGACAGAATGGCACCACTTTGGAGGGCTTCTGTGCAAAAGTGGAACAAAGGCTCGACTCGGGTTCAGGGTTACTGAAGTGAACCTAGATGCCATTTTGGCGGTGAGTTCTGGCAAAAAATCCCAACCGGTGAATTTATATTAAATAAATAAACCGGCGGTATCTTTAACATTGCACCAAAAAATTGGTGCATTAAAATCAATGGGAAATCCCATTGGGAAATATTCCGGTGGAATATTTCCGTGGTATCCACTGCCACCAGCCAGAACTCGGCGAGGGGGGACGGGACAGTACCCCCTCGACAACAGACCCAGGGGCAATCTAATTGCCCCTACCAGTACTTCCACAGTATGATGGTTTGTACTGGTTAAGTTCCTAAGTTAAGACTAGTAAAGTCAATGGTGACTTTACAGACCCAGGGAGACAGTAGTCAGTCCCAGGGTGTGGAGTCTATGTTTGGGGGTCACTATGACACCCCTGTGTTACTGCACTGAGGGTGCTGTGTAACACACATTCAAAAACCAATGATAGCCTATGGGGAAAAAATACCCCATAGCCCATAAGCACATAGCAAGTCACAGAAACACTCTCAAGTCATGTCCAAGAGTGAGGGTAAAAGAGTCTCACTCTTGGCAGGAGAAAAAAATAAACCCCAAAAATCCAGCAAAGCTGCTGGGGGACTCACTAGGTTAGGAAATTCAGCCTAAACAGAGAATTCTCCCTAACACTGGATAACAAACTTTTGTCCCTACGGCAGGGTAACCAAGACCTTCTAACCTACATAGCGACCTTTAATAGGTTGGTGGTGGAAACTGGATGGCCCGAGGCAAAACAGATTACGTTGTTTCATCGGGGACTTCGAGGAGAACTCAAAGATGTTTTGGCTCAAGTTGTGAACCCACCTCAAGACTGTGCTGAATATAGACTTGTGGTCCAGTTAGATCACAGACTTCAGAATCGAAAGGCTGATCGAGCCAAGTTCGAGAACCGGGTGTTGGTTAAACCCAATGCTACCCCCAAAGGAACAGATGCCTCAGAACCCATGCAAATTGGAGGAGTTAAAGGACCCTTGACACAGAAGGAAAGAGAAAAAAGGCGGCAAATGCAATTATGTCTATACTGTGGAACTTCGGGACATTTTCTACGGGATTGCCCTGTAAAACCACCCAAGAAGGTGGTAGGAGCTGCTGATAAAAGCCATATGGAGCCTGACTCGGGAAACGACCACGCCCGACAAGCGTAGAGGTCCGCTTGCCGAGCTTGAAGAAGGATACTCAGACCTCGCATTTCATCATACCAATGGTCCTTATAGATCCAAGGAAGCCATCACGTTTGCCCGCATTTAGGGCATACATTGATAGCGGGCCATAGGAAACTATGTGGACCACGAATTGGCTTCTAGGATGAATCTACCTCTCTGCAGAAAGACCACTTCTGATGTCATCACCACAGTTGATGGAACTGAAATTTCCTCTGGGCCTGTAACTCATTCCACCGCAGAGATGACATTATTGGGTCAAGATGGGCATCGAGAGACTATTGTGTTTGATTTAATCAAAGCCCCGCAGTTCCAAATAATACTGGGGATACCTTGGTTGGAAACACATAATCCTTGTATTGATTGGCGAGAGAAGAGAATAACCTTCCCGGATTGTGCACATACTTGTTACCCAATGAAAACCTTGAACATGGACCTGGCCACAGTCGCTACTCCAGTTGTGCAGTTACCACACAAATATCAAGAATTCCAGGATGTTTTCCAAAAAGAACAGGCAAACACCTTACCACCTCACAGATCATACGATTGTCAAATTGATCTCTTACTTGGTGCACAACCTCCATGTAGTAGGATCTACACACTTACGGAACCCGAGAACCTTCACCTAAGACAATACTTGGACCAATACCTTGCCTATGGCTTTATTCGTCCATCCAAGTCCCCTGCATCTTCAGCTTTGTTCTTCGTGCCAAAAAAGGAAGGGGACCTCAGAACGTGCATAGACTACCGCGCCTTAAATCAGATCACGGTTAAGAACCGATACCCATTGCCTCTGATCCCAGAATTACTAGACCAAGTAAAGGACGCTTGCATCTACACTAAATTAGATCTCCGAGGGGCATACCATCTGGTACGTGTAAAGAAAGGCGATGAATGGAAGACTACTTTTCGCACTAAGTACGGGTTATTCGAATACCAGGTAATGCCCTTCGGGTTGTGCAATGCACCAGCAGCCTTCCAGTATTTTATGAACGATGTCCTGGGTGAACTCATTGACGTCTGTGTTGTCGTATACATAGACGATATTCTAGTGTACTCCTCTTCAGAATCTGACCATGTGAAGCACGTTCGTGCAGTCCTTGAGAAACTACGCTAGCACAAGTTATATGCAAAATTGGAAAAATGCGTTTTCCATACTACAGAAGTTGAATTTCTTGGATTTATCCTGACTCCAAAAGGAGTTCGAATGGACTCTCGAAAGGTGGACGCAATTTTCAAATGGCCATCACCCAGTTCAGTTAAAGGAGTACAAAGCATACTCGGATTTGCTAATTTCTATCGCAGATTCATTCCGGATTTCTCGCACGTTGTACACCGTATCACAGTGCTCTTGCAAAAAAACCAAACGCTTCCTGTGGACTGAAGAAGCGGAGAATGCCTTCCAAGAACTGAAAGCGAAATTCACGTCTGCACCTGTATTAAAGCATCCTCGTCCTGAACTCCCATACATAGTTGAAACCGACGCATCCAGTTTAGCCATGGCAGCTGTCCTGTCCCAGAAGGATCCTGAAACCTGTCAACTTCACCCAGTAGCATTTTGGTCCAGAAAGTTCGCGGCACCCGAGTTAAACTATGCGGTTACCGATAAGAAGCTATTAGCTATCAAATCCGCCTTCAAGGCTTGGCAGCATTATCTTCTCGGTGCCAGGCATACCATTACTGTAATCACTGATCACCGGAACTTGCAGTATTTAAAGACAGCCAAAGCCCAATCATCGCGCCAACTTCGATGGGCATTGTTCTTTGCCGAGTTCGATTTCGTGATCACTTATCGACCATGCTGTAAAAATGGCAAGGCAGATGCCTTATCCCGAATAGGAATGGAATAAGCATATGCAAACCTGGAGCCGGTGCCTATAATTTCAGAACAAAGAATTCTTGGCATAACTACTTTACAAACCCTAGAAGATATTCAGGTAAAGATCCAACAACTCTTCGATCCAACAGCCCTGCAGGACTGGGTAAAGAAAGGCTCGGACTACTCTGTCATCAATGACCTAACTTATTATCAAGGGCGTCTATTTCTACCATATAAGGAACAACAAGAACTAGTCATCTCCAATTATCATGACATCCTGATGGAAGGGCACCAAGGTATCACAAAAACTGAAGCTAAAATTAAGAGACAATTCTGGTGGCCCACCTGGCGAAAAGACGTAAAGTCATTAGTAATGTCCTGTGGCATTTGCGCCCAAAACAAAAGTCAGAAGAAAAAACCGGCTGGCCTTTTACAACCCTTGGATATTCCACCTACACCATGGCACACCTTATCGTTAGACTTTATTACAGACCTACCTCCATGTAATGAATTTAACACCATTCTCGTTATTGTGGATCTTTTTTCCAAAATGGCCCACTTTATTCCTTGAAAGGGATTTCCTTCTGCTTCAATTCTGGCCAAGGAGTTTCCCGAAAACATTGTTCGAATACACGGATTTCCCTCCGTATTGGTCTCTGACCGAGGTAGTCAATTCATTTCACATTTTTGGAAGAAATGTTGTCAATTAGCGCAAATCGCCGTGAGGTTATCGACCAGTCACCATCCCCAGACCGATGGTCAAACGGAGAGGACCAACCAGACTCTTGAACAGTACCTGCGTTTTATGTTACACCAGACTGAAAGTAATTGGAAGGACATTCTATGGATCTCCGAATATGCATACAATAACATTCTGGAACTGGACAAAGCCTCTTTAATACCATATACGGGCACCACCCTCGAACCTCGAACCTCAGAACTTGACTCGCCTCAACACTTAGAAATGCCCGCAGTGAACCATCTGCACGCTACTATTACACAAGCCTTTAAGGAAGCAACTGAACATTTGAAACATGCGAAAGAAAAGTACAAGAAAACGCCGATCAGCATCGAAGTGATGCTCCACAATACCAAATTGGGGATCAAGTTTGGTTGGCCACAAAACACATACCTCTAAAAGGAAAGCGAACCTTTAACCCTAGATATTTGGGACCTTACCTTATTAAGGCCATTATCAACCCGGTGGCCGTCAAATTGGAATTACCTGCTAGTATGCAAATTCACCCAGTCTTCCATGTGTCACTTCTGAAGCCAGTACAACCTGGGACAAGACTAACCAAGCCACCTGACCCCGTCCTTATAGACGGGGAACCCAAATTTGAAGTGAAAAGTATCCTGGACTCCAAAATGGTTAAGTCAAGACTTTTTTATTTAATCGACTGGAAAGGTTAAGGACCACAAGAACGGTTATGGGAACCTAGTGACCACGTTCATGCACCTCGGTTGGTGAGAAGATTCCATCAGAATTTCCCAGACAAACCAAGGCCAAGGGGAGGAACGACTTTAGGAGGGGCCTTGGGAGGGAGGGGGGGGGTGGGTTGTGCTGTCATGATGCCTTCCCCCGGGCATCCAGACCAAGTCCATCAACCACGGAAGCAGGCATCATGTTACCTGGAGCAAACCCAGCAACCCCTGTTAGGGGCTATCTGGGTACAGTCCTGGCGCCTATGGCGTCAAGCTCATACGTTAAAACTTACCTGATGCAGACCATGCTGCAAGGGATCCAAGCATCCAAGCCCATGTGAGGCTTGAAGGGACTATTTTATCTTAGGGACTATTTTGTTACTCGGGTGTGGCTGTGGAGGAATACTTACCTGGGACTACTTTGAAGGCTATTTAAACCACGCACGAAGAGCAGCACATGCTTGGAGTTATTCTGCATCCAGCAGCGTAACGCTCACCGTGTCTGCAGTCAGCAGACAGCATCCTGCCACGCCTGCCTCGAGTCCAGAGCGCCTAGAAAGAAGGGAAAGAAGAAGAAAAGTTAGAACAAGAACTTTACTGGATTTCTTACCTGATTTCGGATTCAGCGCATCTTCGAACCAGAAACAGACTTCATTTTAAACGCGGCGCATCGCCAGCAGCAGCGCCGCGCCCTACTCACCGTTCCTTGCAGCATCTCTACGATCCGGTGCTGTCTCCATCACCTGGTTTCCGCATTCCAGCGCCTAAGGGGGACAAGTAAACAACAAGGTGAGCCAAGGGAACAAACAAGGACAATCTCTTGCCACCATATGCTTACCTGATTTTACCGCAGCAGGTATTATCCACCAGCACGCCAAATCTTCCTACGCTGCACCTGCAAGAAAAGAGAAAGCAGCGAGTTAAACCTTGGCATCATTTACCGGACAGTGTTACAAAACACAGACTCTTACCTGAACGCTTTCAGCTGCCACAAGACGATCATCTTTTGGGTCTAAGCTGCAAAAGAAACAAGGAATTGGACAAGAGTGATTAATCGGACATTTTGAACTCATTAGAACTATATACTTACGGCCTTTCGCCCGGAGGTTTGGAGTCAAGATTTGTCCAGAACTCTTCCAATATCCTCAAGCCAGTGAAGTAACTGGCCATCAACGCGCCCCTGCATTCTTCGCAGGATGGAGAGCTCATTACACAAAACTATAAGGTCAGCTTTGTACAAGGGAATGTCAGAAGTGATAAGTGGGGACGCAGTGAGGTGTTAATACTCAAATACACGGGTGGCTAATTCCCTTTCCCCGTCTTTAGGAGACTACTTCTACGGGTCAAGCAGACGAAGCTAGGTGGGCCAGTCCAGTCAGTCATCTCTGCACTACGCATCACGTTGGTGGAGACCGTGGCTGTTCAGTTCCGCTCGACACCCCTGTGGGAGCCAGGTGAGTGTAACAGGTAGGGAGGCTGTTCCAGAGGGAGGCTCCATCCGAAGACCCCCCACTCTCTGCCTGGTGAAGCTTCTGACCCTCAGAGAGTTGAAGGAGGATGAGCGGAGGGCTCGAGAAGGAAAATGCTTAGGAAGAGAGAGCTGGATGTAGTGTGGTCCCCGGCCCCAGCAAGCCTTTAGGGCGATGCAGAGGGTCTTGAACATGATCCTTGCAGCCACTGGGAACCAGTGGAGAGATTTCAGAGCTGGAGAGATGCGATCCCGGGGCTTGAGGCCAAGGAAAAGCCTTGCAGTCCTGTTCTGGATTAGTTGGAAAGGGTGAAGAGTAGAGGCAGGCAGGTTTAGAAAGAGGCTGTTGCAGTAGTCCAGCCTAGAGAGAACCAGGGCTCTGGAGACAGTGAGCTTCTGGGGGAAAGTGAGTAAAGGAAGAATACCTCTGAGGAGGTGCAGCTGGTAGTGTGACCTCTTAGAGATGTCAGAGATGTGAGGAGAGAAGCAGAGGGTGAAGTCGAAGATGGCACCAAGGATCATCGCCAGAAATCCCGTTTTTTAATTTTTTTATTTTGGGGGGTTTGGTTGGGGTTGGGGTATTATTATAGTAGTAAGGGAGGGGTCTGGGGGGGGCACCCCCCCAGAATTAAAAAAAAAACAAAAACAGGGTTTCTAGCGATGTAAAATCCGGCGATGAAAAGTACCACGACCAAAAATAGATCAGTGAAATAACGTAGAACCGATGGTTTTACTGGGATGTAATTATTAAACTTTGTGTAGCACGCCCGAACACCCAAGGCCTGGAGCCAAGTAAGAAGACCCTAGGCATTCTTATTAGGTCTCTTGGGGGGAGATGCAGCAGTTTTAGGAATTCCTCAGATCTCATCTATATCTGAATAAAGATTGGCCACATGCCCCAACGGTACAAGTTGAGCATTACAATTTCCCAGAAGTGTGAGACGATTATTAGGCGTTGCTCCTTGCATCTCTTCTGGGTTGGCCTGAAATAAACATTAGCAATCAAGAAAACCTCTCCATTTGTATTAACAATTTCTACAGCTAGACAGTTTGTGGAGTCAAACTATATATGTTTACCCCTTGCAATATAATCTGTGCAGATCCAAACTGTCAGTTCTCCCACTGGATCTTCCGCAGATAGCCTTAATGGCAGGAATAAAACCTTTAGAAAGAGTTTTAGATGGACCAATTGGCATTACTTCATATCTATTAATGTACGCTAGCCAGTCATCATCCAACAGCTTGTTGTTAACTCAAGCTACATTCCAGTTGGAAATAGACTTTTTTTGTTAGCCTGGGTGTTAGCGGACACAGTCTGCGAAGGAGAAATTAGACTACCCTGACCCCATCCGAGGGACTAAATGTTTCATACAAGGTTTATCAAATTCCCAGCTTTTGGTTGTGCATGTGAGATGAAATTGGATACCACCAACGTATCCAATCCCTGTACCTAAAGTGCTGTTGGCAAACGTAAGATTGCTGGTCCAACTTGGACAAATCCATAACAATTGTGGACAGGAGCTTGACATCTTATTACAGGGCATTAGTATAGCTACACAACTCCTCATAGCTACATATTCCTCTTGCTTGCCTGAACTCAGATGTGCCCCCTTTCCACCATACTGACAGACGTGGCATTCAGACAATTTATTGTAACTTTAGTTACTCATTTTCTTCTTTTTTGGTGAACAAAATTCTAGGCACCGATTTCCCTACTGCTGAGTGATCCTGGCATCTCACAGACTATTAAATGTCTAATCTAAGTATGTTTGCCATGTGCTGTGTTGTGTTGGTTAAGCCATTTTGCTTTTAGAAAACCACATTATTTATAGTTTGCAATTGGTATTTAGTGTACTAAACAATAAAGGCTAAAACCATATGGTTTCTCAAGGACCTGTTAATACATGTATTATATCCACAAGATATGCTTTTGTTCTATCCATGTTCTATAATGAACTAACATTTGTCATTCTCTGCCATTTAAAAAGCGCACTGAAGCATCAGAGGTCTTTTCACCTTTATTCTCATATATCCGGGCAAAGGCCATGAAAGGTGTGCAGACATAATTACCACACACAAAGTGAAGCAATAGTCCCAAAAGTTATCTTTACACCTGCTGACTTGAGATTTATCCTTCAAAGAGCTGAAAAAGCGACATACTGAAGTTTAAAAGTAACTCGCCCCTGGCAAGGAAATTAGTGAATTTATAACCACAAAGGTGAATGAGGTCTGCTCTAGTCATTTAAACTACTGTCTGAGGACTCATAATTTGTATTTCATATTGTAAATATGGTAATGTAATCAGTCATTTTCTTATTCCCACAGATTAGAAAACGTGGCAATACACCATTACAACAGATTTATTTGATCCACAGGATTTTCCTGGATTTGACAAGTGGATTTGTGGACTGAACAAACTTAAAAAGTCCACCAGCGTTTGCGGTCCGCCTGCCAAATCAATCAGGTTTATGCCAGCAATGAAATATGCCTGTTTTTTCCATGTGGGAAAAGTAGGCAGATTTCACTGGAATGCACTGTAAACGCCTCTCTGCAATCATTAAATGCAGCATGTATTTACTTTTCTGAAACAAAGTGGAAACAAACATGCTAGCCTGCAACTGGCAGGTTTTTTCCTATATGTCTCAAAAATGATGAAAATTACATCGAGACAACTTTTTTGCACAAAAGGTAAACAGGACCGATATCCCCCTTGCAATATACACTTAGAGGGAAATGGTCTCCAGTACTTCCCCAATGACCTGTTCACACCCATCGCCAATCACATCCTGTAATCGGCAGTCAACCAGCCCCCCTAACCAAACTACTTTTATTGATTTTCTAATGTATTTATTTATTCTATGTATAGTGTCTCGTGTGTAAGGTGATCATAACATCTCAGATAAAAGTAGCATATTTGCAACACTGGCTATGTGAAGTCAAGTAGGGCTTTTATGTCACTAAATACAGACTTTCTTAATTTGAAAAACTGTTCAGTGGTCACCTGCCGCCGCGTGTGCTCACCCACAATGCCTGTAACATCATCCTCCTATCAGAACTGCCCCCCCCCCCCCATTGGTGATGAACAATACGTCTCTTTCCAAGTGGGCAGAGAAACATTGCAGTGTTCCCTTTGGGAAAAACAGGATATTCCTGATTATAGCTAAAAATTAAGTTGAAACGTGCAAGTAAACATTGAGCAATAGGAAATTCCACAGGAAATACATGTTCCTAATTACATTGGCTAAAGGAGACGCTTCTGTATGCTAAGCAAGAAGGTGCAACTCATTTCGTCTCAATGCTGCCTGCCTCTTTTCCCCTCCAGTTAAATGAATGATTCACTACAAAGTCCCATGAGAGCAGTTTCTTTGTTTTCCAACAGTTAATTTTGCTGTTACAGTGGTTTGGAAGGCAGGACTGACCTGGATAACTATTTTGAGAGCTTTGACTTTTTGATCCGAGGCCCAGGAATCCTTCAATGACTGATTCAGCTCCTCGATTCGATTGACATAATCTTGCTGGGTCAAATTCAAAAGTTCTTTCTGAGATCCCTAAGAAGAAAACAAGACAATAGTAAGCAAAGGCAAGGGGAAAACGAGCACATCGACTCAATTATTAACAGAGTTTATGTCAAAGTAATGCTTAATATAAACATTTTTTCGGGTATCATGGTGCTATAGGTAGAATGAAGACTGATTGACTTGTCTGAAACGCAGTAACTTAAGTTCTATTAAAAAGAAAGGTTTTCAGGCGTTTCCAGAAAGAATATATTAGGTGCTCTTCCTAGTGATGGTGCAAGAGAGTTCCATTGCTTGGCTGTTTGCACTGTAAATGAGTGTACACCTTGAGTTTCTTTACGGTAAAGAGGAACAATTGGAAGTCTTTCATTGTTCAATTGCAGCAGTCGTTTTGGTACACAAGTTCTAGGTTTGGTCGAAAAGCTGGGGGTGTTTGGCTATTGTAACAAGACATAGGCTCTTATTTATTTTATTGGGAGACAATATAAAGAGTGTAAGGCTGGGGTAATATGACCTTGTTTTCTTAATTTCAACAAAGTTCTGGCCATCGCATTCTGAACGCTTTGTAGTCTTGAAATTAGGGAATTTGGTAGACCTAGATGTATGCAGTTATTAAAGTCAAAGCTAGAGGAGATAAATTAGTTCATAACTATTACTTGATATGTAGAGGACAGAAATGAGAGTAGATGTCAAATGTTCCTAATGAGGAAAAAGCTTTTCTTGGTAACTGCTGCAATTTGACTATTTAGGGATAGTTTATGATTAAATATAATGCCACCGTTTTTAACTTCCCCTTTGGGCACTGGATATTGGCCGAGGGTACCAAGCCAAAAAGATGGCTTCCAACAAGTAACGTTTGCATCGACGATCATGACCTCAGTTTTAGCTGGGTTCATATTTAGCTAATTCAACTATGATCTATGCGGCTCTTAATTGGGATCAAGCAGTCTCTAACTTTAATGGACAAGGAATCGTCAACCTGGCCCATATCTACCACAATCTGGATGTCATCTGTGTAGTTGAAGAAAACTAGGTGGGACGAAGACAAAGATTCAGTGGAATCAGTGATAGTGCAAGGCCCAGAGGAAGCCTGCAGGACATAGGGTACGTTTTGGAGGCAAAAGGTCCTAGGTTAAACTGTTAAGACCGATTTGTTAAGAAAAATTATAGCCACTTGAGGCCAGTGCCTCGAAAGCCAAAATCTTATGACCTTGGAGTAAATGATTTAATGGTCCACCGCCTCTAATGTGGCTGATCGATCCAGTTAGGTCAGTGCCCCAGAGCCACTCTTAATGACCCTTTCTCGTAGATAATCCAAGATAGATGTAGTAATGAGTTCAGTAATCAGTGAAGGTCTAAAACCTTTTGCCCAACATGCAATAAATAAACCCAAGCCTTAACCAAAGGATTGATTTCAGGGGATACCACTGTTTCTAATTGTTTGGATAAAAATTGCAATTGGGATATAGGTCGAAAATTCCCCGGATCCATAGGATCCTGTGATGGCTTCTTAAGAAGAGATTTAATTAGGGAACATTTCCATGCTGACAGGATAATACCATGGGTTAGGGAGGCGTTAAGCAGGTGCAAAATGGCATCCTGCAGAAATGGGGATAGGACGGTAGCTATTTTTGGTGTTACTATATCTTAGGTGTAAGTTAACATACCTGTCTACCCACCCTGCTCTCCATAGGGTTACATCCTGTACCCAAATCACTCTTTTCGGACTTTGGTCAGTTGAGACCTGGTCAAGAATCTCTACCAAGGCCTATCCTAGTGTCTGTGATTGAGTGAGTTTATTTACCCGAATTTCCCGGACATTGTCCAATCACATAGTAAATCTACCTGAAATGTATAACTTTGGAACGGATGACTTTAGGGAACACGGCCCCAAACCATCTTGGGGCTGGACTTACTAAGTGTTAGGGAACTGTGTTATGGTTATCTCTAAAAGCATTTCTACATTCTACAAAACCACATGCATCCGAGTACTTACCTGTTTTACACTGACTATTGAATTTAATGTTTTCTATCTTATCCCAAGGGTGAACGTGTATATATATATATATATATATATATATATATATATATATATATATATATATATATATATATATATATCTGTTTTATAGTAAGTGTGTGACAATATTTGCCTAATGGTTTCATTTACCTAGTGTGTAAAGGCCTAATAAATCATTGTATATTTTTGCACTTACCTGTCTAACTGGAATAGGTTGGCCCCCCAAAATCCAACCCCCAGAATTTACTTTGGAAATCCATCTTAACAACTTCCAGCAATGGTCTAACTATCTGGAAAAACTGAATCTGCTACTCTTTTATACTAATTGTCCATGACACTCATACAATTAGATTTCTTAAATGCGATTTGTTTTTAATTTTTAATTTAAATCTTTTTATTGATAGAAAAGTTCTCATGCATAAGAAACATAGCAGAACAAAATAAAGAAAGCAATAACATAAGAAGAAAAGAAACCCCCACTAGGGAGGATCCAGGGTATGCATATAAAATACTAAATACAGTTCAGTCCGGGCTGGAAAGGCTCACGTACCTCATTCAGAGCAGTGTTCGCTGTGGATCTTCATCACGCCCGCACACTCTATTGTTACAAGGTCTGCTCCCCCGCATTACCCCAACCCCATCATCCAGGTCAGATAATAGTGAACCAAATCGTTCACCTGCTGGGTACCAACCACATGTCTCATTGTGAGTCCTACTGTAGCACGACCCATCCCGCTTCTCCTTCTCCCTTCCACCCCCCCCCAAACCCTCCACCCCTGGTGTGCCCGAGCGACATTTGCCACACATGTTCTATTTGTCATTCAGATGTACTGCTTATACAATTCCCAAAGATGATGCGCTCTTTCCATACCTCAACTATCAGCATATGCTTGTCTCTCCAATCTACACAGACTAGACACCAGTCTCTCCCACACTCTCACAAGCGGGCCTTCCAGCAATTTCCAGCTGACCAGAATGGTTTTTCGGGTGGCAAACAGCAACGTATGTATCAGCTTGACCACATCATCATGGCCATCCTCCACACCCATACCAAAACCTGAGTTTTAGGTTCCAGAGCCATATTTACCCCTGGTATTGCCCCAACAGTGCCCTGGATCTTCCCCCAGAACCTCTGACACCAGACATAACCAAAATGTGCCCCAGCGTACCTGGTTGCTGTGAAAAACCAGATGTTGTTTTCAACCTAGTCCCCTCAAGGATCCCGGACTCAGGTGTCCAGGGAAAGGCCATCGCTTTTGGATTCAGACCCTGGGGGTGGACAAGCGAGGGAGGATCACCTGGGTAGGAGGAGGTCCTCTGGGAGTGGGGGAGAATCAGTGGGGGAGAATCACCAGATGGTGAGACATTGTATCCCCCTTTTTCCACAACCCATCCAACCCCTATCCCTGCTTATTTGATGGGAAACTACAGCTCCCATAATTCCTCCCCATTGACAACACTCCTGAGCCGAGGAAGATGAGGAATGAGGCCAGAAAGATTACCTCTACTGACTTGCAATGGCTCTGTCCCTGTAATGAGGCCGGGCAGAGTCAGGCACGTAATCCTAACTATACACACCTGCCACTTTGTTAGGCAAGATTGTATGCAGTATACTGTGGGAGACTGCACCAGCCTTGTCCTCTTGGCAATAGTTAACCCAACCTTTGGTATAAGCATGTACTACACAAGTTGGTAGAGTGAATGAGCAGCCAGGTTTATCTCAAGAGGGGTCAAAATGAGCTGTAGGGTTGTAACAGAGTTTCACAGTGACAAGTATATATATATATAACTCAAGGTTTCTTGATTACATGTTTGTTTATTTATTTCACAGTCAGTTTGAATAAGCCTTCTTTAGAAGGGAGCAAATATGTAACACAAAAATACACTTCAATAAATACACACTCTCAGTTTCAATAAATCAGTAGATACCTATTTGGGATGGCACATAGACAATTCCTACACCATGAGGTGACTTAACTATCTAGGACACTGTGGACATTGATATATCACTGTTACATATAAAGCAAAACTGAGTTTGGTGTCAAAAGGAAAAGGAAGCCCGCGGGACAAGGGCGCGGGGTGTTGGGTCCCGCTCCCGCTCCTTTCTTCATTGTGAATTGGCGAGGAGGGCCTCCATACCTGCCACAGGCTTGGCCTCGCCCCCTTGGTCTTCTGCTCCCGCGCCGGCCCGCAGGACAAGGGCGTGGGGTGTTGGCATGCCGCGGGGGTGTTAGCAGACCTGTGGGTCCCACCGGAGAACATCTGCTGATCCGAACCGAGAGGTGAGATTCTGTCAGTGACAATCGGGAGAGCAAGGACTACAGTGCTTTTGGAGGGGGTGGGGGTACTACCAGAAACACTGACAATGGAAGCAATAGCTGTTTCACCCTCTTCTCCCCTCCCCTCTTGGTACCTCTGCAAGTCTGCCCTTTTCTCAAGCCTGTCAGCCTTCATGGGGCCTGAGACTCAGCCCAAGCCCAAGCTCAAAACTAAGCGTAAGGTGCGGGTGGTGCGCCGAAAAGGGGGGCCTCGCCCACCAAGCCACCCTAGCATCACTGGCTGTGCCTTTGTTCGTATCCCCAGCACCGATAGAGCTCCGGCTGTCACTGACATTGACATTTTTGAAGAGAAGCTCTGTGAACCCCTAACCTGCTCCTCTAATCTCATGGGGATGGTCCACCCTACAACAAAGGAGATTGACCGACCCCTGGGGGTTACCCCTGATGTTCTCATTCCCACTCCCACACCGCCGATCCTTTTCGCAACCACAAGGAACATAGAGACCTATCTCACAACGTCCGCCCTCGGAACCATGGACCCTGCACCTGGGAGGGTTTGTGAACCTTTTGCCTCACCATTGGTCTCAGCAGTCTGCCCCTCACCTCTTCCGACCCCCCTCCCGACTGAACATATGCCCAGCTTGTTACCCTGCCCCCATCAGACACTACTCTTCACCTCCTCCTTCACCTCCCTCTGCCTGCTCTTACTCCCCCTGCCCTGGATTTGATGACCGTGGAGTCTGATGGGGCAACGGAGCACAGTTCCAATTGTAGCACCAGGAGTGAGAACATGCTGGCAGCTTTATCAGAGTCCAGCACCTTTTTACGCCTCACCCCACTTAGGGCCACAAAGCTATCCATTTACGGAAGCCAACGCTGTCTCAAACACCACCAAAGCAGAACACATAACATGGGGGCCTGCCCCTGCACACGGGTGCTTATCGCACTGGAAGCTATAAAAAAGCTCCTACTGTCCCTGAATGATGCCCAGGGGAAGACCAATGAGGGGAAGGGAGAGGAGGGCTTGATGGAGGAGTCCCCTGGCTCTCCCACAGCTCTAACCACAGTCCCTAGTAAACTGGAAGCTAACACAGTGTCTAGATGGCCAATGGCGGAACAGCCCTCACTTGTCACTGGCCCCAGAGAGCTGCGCACCAAATGCACCAAACCTGATGGAAGCTTGTATTCCCGGTGCACAAAAGTCAAACAGTTCTGGGAGGAGGAGACCCAGTGAACGCAGTCATCAACCAAGGGGGCGCATACCCCAGCCACATTTGTATGGGGAGGAAAGACAAACCACTGTCCATCTACACAGGGTACCGAAACTGCCTCGTGGCAGGAAAGAACCAAGCAATGCCCTCTCTAATAAATGTCTTCACTGGCTTTGTACTGTGGGGAAATGTCCTTTTGTGACCAGGGAAGATTTGGTGGGTTACCTTAGAATGCCCAGTGTGGGAGATTTGCATGCTGACTGTTAGGAACAAGCAAATGTCTAGTGATGTCCTGGGAAGATCCGGGCGCCACGGCACGGTGGTCAACAGCAGGATTATTTTGAGCCTTCACCCACTTATGGGACCTGTAAATCCCCTTGCAACTGCTCTCCCCAATACTGTCCTATCTAGAGCAAACCTAACACCCCTGGGTATAAGGTTGGGTGGGAGCTGATAGGTTTCGGGTACATGCATTTGCATATGGCGTTTGTTGTCCCCAATCTGCTTTAACCTTTCTATGTTGTTGTATTATAATGATGAACATTTAGAAATGTTTTGTTAGGCTGCACTTTGATGGCCTATGGCCGAATAAAGTTTTCTTGATGAAAAGGTTAGAGAGAGAAACAATGGTTAACAAGTTTCTCATACAGGTATGCACTTTTGAATCTCCCAATGCAATGCAAATTAACCCTTTCCCAGCTAGTTTAAGAATGTGTGACTTTTTGGAGGGACAGATCAAAACACAAAGTCAGAGGTTACAAGAGTCTATTGGGGAGCCAGGACAGCCAATGTTAATTGAGCAAAGTCTAGGAGGACTGAAGTTCTTCTTGAAGGTAAGTAAAAAGACTTGCACAAAGTTTTAGAGAGTTTATGTTGAAAAGAAATCACTGTTGGGCCACAAGCTGCAAGAGGTAACAAAGGCAAGTCTCAACTGAGAGCTAGCAAGTTACAAAGCAAGAGCTAAGTACCCCTTAGTTTACAATACCTTAGGTCTGAAGAAATTGGTTCCATCTGGCTTCTGTTCCTGTTGTGGTATGGCAGATCCTGTTGTTCCTGGGCCTCAGTCATGGGGACAAGAGGGAGGACGTCTGGGGACTCCTGCACTACAATTTGGAGGTCGGCGGTAGCAATGGGCAACCTTCAGATCAGCGGCACTTTGCGGTTTCAGCATCTCGTGAATAGCACCACCGCCGTTCTCTGACACTTGGTGGACTTTCCTTGCTTCTGGGGTCCAGCACTCTGTTGAGGTGGCTCAGGCTTGGTTAGTCCTGCTTCATGGCAGTCCGGAGGATCTTCCTGGAGCTCAGGTCCGACTTAAAGGCGATACACTCGATGCTGGTGTTTCTCTCCCTGGCACTCGGTTCCTGCAGCAGCAATGGAAGCACAGCCAACTTCGAGAGGATTTCCAGAGGAGTTTGTCTTGGGGTCGATTGGTCCCACCAACCCAAGGGGAGAAGTCGTCCTTCGCAGGGCTTTAAAAGTTAAGGAGAATTCGGACTAAGGGACAGGAGGATTTAATCCACTCCTGGATGAATCTCCTTACTCCAGTCGGTCATACATTCTGGAGAGACCATCAGCATTTTGGTGATTACACCCTCACCTGTATTCTATGGTGAAATGAAACCCCTGAAGGCAGATTGACCATCTTAACAATTTAGGACTCTCCCCCTTCATCAACATTAACCATCTCAAGGGTTGGTGGTCTGTTTGAATTACAAAAGTAGATCCATACAAGTATGGTCTAAACTTCATCAAAGACCACACAATTGCAAAACATTCTCCATCAATGGTTGCCCACATTGTTTCATGGTTCTTCAGTTTCCTACTGATGAAGCAGATAGGGTGTTCCCTGCCTTTCTCATCCAGTTGACTCAGAACTGCTCCTATTCCTGTATTTGAAGCATCTGTTTGTACAATAAAGGATTGGTTGTAGTAAGGAGCTTTCAAGATTGGAGCTTGACAAAGGGCTTTCTTAAGTCCTTCAAATGCCTTGGTGCACTCCTCATTCCACCTGTCCTTCTTGGGGAATTTGGGTGAGGAGATACATTCAAGGGAGAAGCTATGGTTCCATAGTTCTCAATGAAGTCCCTATAGTAAACTGTGAGACCTAGAAAGGTTCTCACTTGGGTTAGAGTAGTAGATGAGGCCCAGTCTTGTACAGCTTGTACTTTGCTAGGCAATGGCCTTATTTCACCTCCTCCTACCTAACGTCCAAGTAGACCACTTTACTCTGACCAATTTGACATTTGCTTGCCTTTATGCTCAGATGAGCCTGTTCAAGAGCCTGCAAAACATATCCAAGGAGGCCAAGATGCTCTTCCCAAGTGGGTCTGAACACTGCAATGTCATCCAAGTATGCCATGCAGAAGACCTCCATCCCATTCAGAACATGATTCAGCATCCTTTCGAATGTAGCAGGTGCATGTTTTGCATGTTTGTTTAAGGTTATGCCCAAAGGCATAACCTTAAACTGGTAGAGGCCTCTTGGGGTGGAAAATTGAGTTTTCTCCTTGGCATGGTCTGTCAGAGTTATTTGCCAATAGCCTGATGTTAAGTTAAATGTACTGAGGAACTTGGCTGAACCAAGTTTGTCCACCAGCTCATCTGTCCTATGTGAAGGATGGGCATCAGTCGTGGTGACTGCATTAAGAGATCTGTAGTCCACACATAATTCAACTCCTTGAATCCTGGCTTTGGCACTAGCACAACAGGACTAGCCCATGGACTTGTAAATGGCTCTATTACCCCAAGATCAAGCATCTTCTTGACCTCTTCCTTTATGTGGGTTCTTACATTCTGTAACCCCTGCTTTGGACAGGGTGACAGTCACCAGTGAGAGTATCATGCTGACCTCAAGGGGTCAAGCCTGGTGTTAGTGAAAACAGGGAGGCAAACTGATTCAAAAGAACTCTGCAATCCTCCTGCTGTTGCAGAGTCCGATCAGAAGAAAGTAACTCCTATTTTTCCATCTAAAGGCTGTCCCCTGAGAAGGTCAGGCAGAGGCTCACTATCCTCCTCCTCCTCCGATGCTAAGAGCAAAGCTCCTAGTTGTGGTCTGGACACATATGCTTTTAGGCGGTTAGTGTGAAAGACCCTAGAGCCCTCCTTGGGCTTGCCCAAGTCCTCTTAAGTAATTGACCCCTCCAAGTTTTCCCACAACCTTGAAGGGTCCAATCCATTTGTCCTGTATCTGGAGTGAACTCCCAACATGTTGGCCTTCTGGTCATGCCAATGTTTAACCAGAGCCTGACCTGCTTTCAAGTTATCAGAAGATTCTGTCATCATTTGTGTCATTCTCCTTTGGAGACCTAACACATAGTCAGTGACTCTTACTGGCTTGAGGGAAGGAGCACTCTCCAACCCCTCCTTGATTAGGGCCAATGGACCTCTAACGGGATGACCATAAAGCAGCTAAAAGGGGCTGAAACCAACCCCTTCCTGAGTGACTTCTCTACAAGCAAAAAGAAGGCATGGCAGTAGAAGGTCCCACTTTCTTCTAAGGGGTGCCTCTAAAGTACCAATCATGCTCTTCATAGTTTTATTAAACCTCTCCACCAACCCATTGGTTTATGGATGGTAGGCTGTTGAGAACTTGTAGGTCACTCCACAGTTTTTCCACATGGCTTGCATGCAGTGGGACATACAATTGGTGTCCCTATCTGGGATAACCTCCTTAGGAAAACCAACCTTGGTAAAAAAAAAATACCAAGAGCAGTAACAGTCCACATAGGTATGGCTTAAGGATACCTGGTAGCATGGTCTACCACAACCAATATAAATCGGTTGACTGAAGATGTGGGAGGGTCTAGGGGACCAACAATGTCAATCCCTACCCTCTCAAAAGGAACTCCCACCACTGGGAGAGGCAACAAGGGTGCCACGTTCTTGGCTCCACTCTTGCCAGAAGTCTGACAAGTGTGACCGCTTCTACAGAATGTAACTACATCAGACGCCATCTTAGGCCAGTAGAAATACAGAGAAATCCTCTCCTTAGTTTTCTTAAAACTTAAGTGACCAGCTAGAGGAATATCATAGGCTAACTATAGAAACTGAGGTCTCACCACCTGAGACACTACAAGTCTTCTGTAGTCCCCTGGGGTAGACTCAATAGACTCACTGTAAAGGGGGCCATCCTCCCAGTACAGCCTGTGCTTCCCTGGCTCTTGCCCATCCATCTGGGAAGCTGCCTGTTGGCGAAGTCCTTCAAGAGTGGGACACTCTCTTTGACCTCTGCTGAAGTCTGCCCTAGAGGGTCCACCTTCTGCAAACAAAGTCTGCAGCTCAGGATGCTCTTTATGATCCAGATCTCCAACATAGGGAAGGGCTTCTTCCAGCTCTGTTTCGCCAGTAGCTGATTCACCATTCTCTGGTTGTTCCTCACACTCAGCCTCAGCTGGTGAAGGGGTCACAGGTGGGACCTTGTACTGTCCTCTCGAGGATGTCCTTGTCCTTTTAAACAGAAGCGACACCTTTCTTCTTTCCTGGGGTACCTTGGGTTTCCCCTTTGTTTCCTTCTTAGATTTATAATTAGAAGGGTTTTCTTCCTGTGGACTGGAAGTTATAGGAATCTCTGTTACTTCCCATTGAGAGTCATCTAAAGTTGCATCTCTGGCCAATCTAGTCTGCTCCTGCTTCCTTTTACTGGAAGGCCTGGTTTGCTTGACATAACTCCAAGAGTCTTTAAGTCATTCCCCAACAGTGCTCTCCCAGGCACCTCACTTTGTACACTGACAGGTATTCTTACAGTCATATTGTTGCACTGGATGAGAGTCGGTAGTCTAGGAATCATCTGGAGTGGGCCTCCAGCAAGTTTAGTGGGAGCCTTAGGTGCCTTAGCAACATCCTCAGGCTTGAAGTTCTTCTTTAAGGTAAGTAAAAAGTCTTGTACAATGTTTGAGAATTTTTGTTGAAAAGAAATCACTGTTGGGCCACAAGCTGGGAGGCTTGTGATGTGCAAATCTGCAAGCAACTCTACAAGAGGTAATAAAGGCAAGTTTCAATTGAGAACTAGCAAGTTACACAGCAAGAGCTAAGTACCCCTTAGTTTACAGTACCTTAGGTCTGAAGAAATTGGTTCCAGCTGGATTCTGTTCCTGTTGTAGTATGGCAGATCCTGTTGTTCCTGGGCCTCAGTCGTGGGGACAAGAGGGAGTATGTCTGGGGACTCCTGCACTACGATTTGGAGACCAGCGGCAGCAATGGGCAAACTTCACATCACTCGCATTTCGCGGTTTCAGGCTTGGTTAGTCCTGCTTCATGGGAGTCCGGAGGATCTTCCTGGAGCTCGGGTCCGACTCAAAGGCAATACACTCGATTCTGGTGTTCCTCTCCCTGGCACTCAGTTCCTGCAGCAGCAATGGAAATACAGCCAGCTTTGAGAGGATTTCCAGAGAAGTTTGTCTTGGGGTCGATTGGTCCCACCAACCCAAGGGGGGGAGAAGTCCTTTGCAGGGCTTCTCTAGTCGAGGCGAATTCGGAGCTTCAGCAGTGCAGCAGGGCTTCACCGGGCAAACCAACAGTCCAGGAGTTGCAGCAAGCGTCTCTTCCAAGTTCTTCTTCGGATTCCTTCGTCCAGTGGTCGACTCGGTCTTCCAAGCAAAAGACCATACCTTTTATGCAGGTTTCTCCCATTAATTTGCAGCCTAGCTATCAATCACACAGCAGGGTGGCTGTCCTTGAAGGACAGCCAGCCAGCCAATCACCTTTGGGTGCATTCCTGTACCCATGGAGACTAAGCACAGGGAGTTTCAGGAACCTCACTTGCTTCCTGCCCTGCCAGACACACTGGAGCCAGAGGCAGGCTTCAACAGTGAATCCCGCCAAAGACAAAACAAACAAAGGGACCAACCTGGTTTGGCACACAGAATAAATCTCAAGAAGGACCTTTACAACAAGAAATGGTGGAAAAAGATGATTGGGGCCATTTTGACAAAATGGGCACCCATGGCTGCTTTCCTGTAGCTGCATTTGTAGCCTGCTTTAAAAACAGTCAATGGTAGTAAAAAGTAAACCACTGCCACCAGCCATTAACTGTATAAAGGGTAACATCAAAATGGTACTGAGAAACTAGACAAGGGGGATACTAAGTAACCCCTCCAGCACCCTATTTATTGTAAGATAGTGTGTGCTCTGTCTAGAAAGTTACAAAATATAAGTTAAGTCAATTCACTTCACTGCTCTTGGAAACAGTAGTTTAACCAAGAGAAGGTATTTAGATCTTTGGGAAATCTGAAAGACTTCCCTGTGCCACTGCACTGAAGGTGCTGTGTGTCACAATGTAAAAAGATGCCGCCTATGGAGTTTGTCAGACTCCAAAATGAAAAGAGAAACAGAGTTCAAATCACAGAAAAATACATGATAGAGTGGGAAAAAGGTTTCACTCTTACAGGATAAAAATTAAAAGCCCTAAAGTTCAGTACAAGAGTTGGGGGTCTCTAAGGTAGAAGGAAATTAGCACATTTCTGAGAATGATCCCCAACACACTTGTTAACACTCCCTCTCAGGATAAAAGGTGGTGGGAACAGGCACACTCTGAGCGAGGCTGGGTACGAGAAGGAACAGCTCTTTCGGGGTTGATGCAAACCAGGCTATGGAAGTTGGCAGGCCAAGGGACTGATCAGCGTTTGCGAAGAACAAGAAAGCCAGGCGAGAATTGCACACTTTCGGGAAAACGTAAATGTTCCAAGACTGAAACTGAGTGAGCGGAATAGAGACACCTTGAAGGTGCACGAAAGCGGCCTGCAACCCTCCCGGGTGAACGACAGAGTTGGGGGGGAGCAGAGGAGACGTTGATAACGGCCTTGATTGCGGCATGAAGAGCGTTGATGAAAGAAGACCAATTAACATGACCGGTGAGTTATCGAAGGAAACAAAAGCCCTGTTTGTGTTAAAGCAAAAGCAATAACCCAAAAGTTGAATAAGTGAAAAACAAAGTATGTGAACTCTCAATATGCAAAGAGGGCAAAGTACATTAACTTTAAAAGAGGCCAAGAGGGCAAACTAAAGAGAATAAGAATCTACATATGCCAAAAGGCATTGGTGTTGCAAGATGAGGAAGATTTTGGATTGTAGAATTGTTTAAAAAGAGGTTGAAGTGGTCATGCAGAGGCTTATGTAAAATCCTTGCAGTTTCGAAAGTCTTCGACAGTGAAAAGACACCTAAAACAAAACGTGGGGAAGGGAACCCCCACGAAGAGAAAGACAGGCTCGAGCCCATCAGAGGGAAGCATGCGTTTAATTGTCAGAAAGTAAAGGTCGAAAGTAAAACTGTGCATTAATGACAAGGCGGACGAAGCCTAAGGAAGTGATTGAACTACTAGAAGCTTGAAGCCCAGGCTTGAACTGTTGAATTGTACAGTAAGGCAAAGTGTGCAAAACTGATAGAACTGTGCCATCCACCTATCCTTTTTAAGAAACGATCTAGACCCTGTGGTGCTGAACGTGGGGAAGGGAGTTGTTACTTAAGCCATTCTGACATTTCCTTTGAGACACTATTTTCCTTTTGCATTCCCTGAACACATTTTTGTGTTCCCTGATTGGCTGTAGCTGATCTCCCCAGACCTGAGACGCAGCTCTGTTCTCAGCGCTCCATGCACCTTCTCAAGGTGATGAGAAAGACTATGTGTCCCCGTTGTTGCCCTCAGTATTACCACTTTTCCTTTGAGCGTGCCTGCAGGGTTGCAATGTCGTAAAACACATGTATAGGTTCGTGTCTGTTCCGCTGGGAACTGCTCCTCTTCCCACCATGAGTAAATCGCCATTGTTCAGCTTGGCTGCACCACGTGAGTCAAGACTACAAAATTGAGCTTTCTGGTCAGCAATTTGTGAGGATTTATTCTGATATTTTGCAGGTGGCTCCTGGTCTCTGAAGCTTAGGAATGTTCTGCTTGTCTCTGGCCTTGGCTGCGAGTCCTGGCCTGGTGCTTCGTGCAGCCTAATTCTGCTTTTCTTTGCCTCTCGGCCTGAGGCCTCTGGCTTCATGTAATTCTGCTTTAGTTATGCTGTAATTGCTAATATTGTGCTATTCTTCCCCTAGGTTAGTGGTATTTTGGCTCTTCCAGGTTCCTTATACAATCCTGTAGTTCCATGTGGTTAGTTGCAATAAGCTGCTGCAGGGTTGCTTTGCATCTCTTGATTCCTGCATTTGGCTAATGAGAGAAAATAAGGGACAAGATACTTACCTCTAACTATTGTTCTCCGGCATGGGTCTGGCATGGATTCACATGCTCATGAATAACAAATAAATAGCAGTGCAACATTACACAACCATGGGAGGTGGCAAGGCTCAACAGAAGCTATCACTCTTACCTCTGGAACAGACTCAGGTTATGTAGCACTGATTGACCGACTCTCCACTCCCCTCTGGAATCCCTGTCGACGCAGTAGAACTTTCTGAAGGTGTGCGTGGACCTTTACATAGCAGCCCTGTAGATGTCCAGCAGGGGCTCACCAGACAGGAACGCCATGGTCACAGTGATTGCTCTGGTGGAGTGAGCTCTCGGGCAGCCAGGCAGTGCGTGATGCAGCCGGAGAGCCACCTTGAGATGGAAGCCTTGGACAAGGCATTTCCATGGTTCACAGGACCAAAGTACACAAACAGTTGAGAAGTCCTCAGAAAAATCTTTGTGCGTGTCACATAGAACTTCAGGGTACGAGCAATGTCCAGCGAGTGCAAGGCCCTTTCAGCCGGTGATGAAGGCTTTGGGAAAAACACAGGTAACACCAAAGGCTCGTTGAGGTGGAATTCCGACAGAACCTTCGGCATGAAAGAGGGGTGCGTCTGCAGCAACGCCCTCGACTCGTGGAAAGTCAGATATGGCTGTTTGCAGGATAAGGCCTGAATCTCACCCTCCCTCCTGGCAGAGGTGATGGCCACAAGGAACTTGAGAGGGGCCTGATGCATAGGCTCGAAGGGGGCCCCCCCATGAGCCTCGTCAGCGCCACATGGAGTTCCCACGCCAGGGGAGGAGCCTTCACCGGCGGGAAAAAATGAACCAGTCTTTTGAGAAACTCCTTAATGAGACAGCGAGACCAAAGAGAGGACTGTCCTGGAGACCTGGTGTAGCAGGACATAGCTGGCAGATGCACATTGATGGAGGCGTCCGCCAGTCCGGCCTCGGGCAAGGGTAACAAGTATGGAAAAATCTGCAGGGCCGTGACCCTCAGAGGGGTAATCTTCTGCGACCAGCACCACGTGGTGAAATTCTTCCAACTTGACCGTAGCACTTCAAGGACAGTGATGCTCTGGCCTTGGCAAGAACCTCCCTGCAGTCCGCTGGCAACTCGTATTCTGCAAACTTTAGGGCTGCAGGAGCCAAGCCCTCAGGTTCAGAGATCCTGGGTCGTGATGCAGGATTGTGCCTCCTTCTCTGGTGAGAAGATCCGGGACCACTGGCAGTTTGACCGGAGGCGACGTGGACAGGCTGAGAAGGTCCGGGTACCAAATCTGCCTCGGCCACGCCGGGGCGATGAGTATCAGCATCCTGCATCGGCACTGTTTGAGTGTGTTGATGACTCATAGCAGGAGGTGCAACGGCAGGAACGTGTATAGAGACAGGCCTTCCCACGGGAAGGAGAACATGTCTCCCAAGCTCCTTGGCTGGTGGAATCTGCTGGCAAACTTCTTGCGTTTGGAGTCTGCCACCGTCGCAAATAGATCGATCTAAAGCCTGTCCCACTTGATGAAGATGAGGTCCACCTGGTCCTGCCGACGCTCCTACTCGTGGCAGGGGCGCAATTCGCTACTGAGGGAGTCTGCAATAGTGTTCTTGACTCCCGCCAGGTGAAGAGGAACGAGGAAAATCTTTTGTCCGATGGCCCAGTGCCACAAGTCCTGCGCCTCTTTGGACAGCGCTGGGGACCGGGTGGCCCTCTGCTTCCGGATGTAGAACATTGTGGTGGTGTTGTCCGTAAAGATCCTCACCACTTTGCCCTTCAGAGATTGAAGGAATGACTTGAGGGCCCAGAATAGTGCCCGCATCTCCAGGATATTGATGTGAAGATTGTTCTCCTCCGGCAGCCACAGCCACTGGCGTGCAGACGTCCGGTGTGAGCTCCCCAGCCTTCCAGGGAAATGTCCATGGTGATGTTCCCTGGTATGGGGGGTTTTGAAACCCTGTGCCCCGGGCGATGTTGGTGTGAACGCCCCACCACCTTATCGCCCGATGGAACCCCTCGTCAAGCAGGACCTTGTCCGCTAAGCTTCCAGACACCTGTATCCAGCGAGCGTCCAGGAACTCCTGAAGGGGTTGCATCCGTAACCTGCAGAGCTGGATGAGGTAGATGCAAGATGACATCATGCCGAGCAGCGACTTGATGGTCCACACCGTGGCAGTCTTCATTGACGAGAGTCATTGCACTTTCCCCAGCATGGCTGCTACCCTCTCCTCTGAGGGCGACGCTAGGCAGGAGACTTTATTGAGTCTGGCTCCTATGAACAGAGCGTTCTGCGATGGTGTCAAGCAAGGCTTTGGATAATTGATGGAGAATCCCAGATCTGTCAGCAGCTGGACGTTGTCTCTGTGTGTCCGACGGTCAACTCTTGCAAACTGGCCCAGAGGAGCCAGTCGTCGAGGTACGGGTACACGTGTATCCCTCATAGTCGCAGATGGGCCGCCACCGGTGCCAGGCACTCTGTGAACACCCTGGGGGCCGACTTCAGGCCAAATGGGAGGGATTTGAACTGGTAGTGCCATTCCTGCACTACAAAGCGTAGGAACATTCAGTGCTTCTTGTGGATGGGTGTGAGGAATTCAACCATCCACACACGGAGAGTGCGCTCGCCTGGGCATTTTGATTTTTGTTTATTTAAAAGGAATGCATAATGGGAGACGAACCTCTGGAAAATATGTGGGGCAATTCCCACACATTTTCCATGCTCACTGCACAGCAGAAAAATAGTCATGTACTCTGGGAGGACACAGTTTACCAGCGCCGCCCTCCCCGTTATGTGTAGCTGACTCCTGACAGCTGTGTATACATCAAAAGCCTCTGGCCGTGGGCAGCCTGATTAGCATTTCAAGGGCCCATGGATTTGCATCTCCATTGTTACACCTTGCTGGTGGCGGTGAATACTGAAGAATGTTAATTAGCAGGCCTCAAGGAGGCATGGGTGCAGGAAGTGACAATGGAGACCAGAGACCGACACCTTTTGTAATGCAATGTGTCAACTTGGTACCAATACCCCTCCTTGGTATGAAAAGGCAGTGAATGGACTGTCTAAAACTATGCCTTTCAGAGCAGGGAAGTATGTGAATTGTAGGGGACAAACGTCTGCCTGCAACCCCCTACTTCAAAGGAGGCCCATGTTGTGACCAAGCGCTGCATAGGGTTCAGTTAATTAGAGAGACACTTTGATGTACAGCAGACAGGAAGATGGGTGGGACTTAGAAGTCTATGATGTCCCCTCTATGATGTCCCCTGTCTGTTGCCAAGTACTCTGATTCTGACCTGAAGCATCAATGAAGATTGTTAGTGGGGACCAAGGATTGGTTCATTATGGTGGGCTGAGCCTGCATGATCACTAAGGCCTGTATGGCTTTAAAAGAGGGCTGAGCCCCTCACTGATCAGATCATCTGAAGACTCTGCAAGGAGTAAGAAGGACTCATTTGGACCCGAGCTGAAGGTACAGTCTACCTTACATCTTCCGCCAGTGAAGGAAGGCCAGAAGTTCCAAGAGGGAAGCAAGATTCCTCCCCTAAATATCTCCCAGGGAATAGAGGGAGATACCGGACTCCGAGGACCCGTCCAGCAGCTCCAGAACCGGTACCCAGCCAGCACACAACATGCCCTGCAAGATTCTGACAGCAAGCTTCCAAGGTCGGAAGTGCCGGAGAGTCCCTGGACAAAGGACAAGGCTGTTGACTGCTAACACCCTCCTGAGCTTTGGGCCGTCCGCCTTGAAAGGACATGAGCCCTGCGAAAAAGCTATGAGGAGTGCCACAAAAGCATCATGCAGCATCCATCTTTATAAGGACAATTCCGAGACAGTCAAGTCCTCAAACTGCATCCGGCTGCACCGCTGACTGTTGTCACGCTGCGGTCACCAGAGTCATCCGAGACGCCTCGACCAGCATTCTAGATTCCGTAACCAGCACAGAGACACCGATTCTTGGCCCGAGCCGCTGCGCCGGAAAGCCTGCAGACGTCCATCCAGCCTCGCCTGCCGAACTGCCTGCCGCCTGCGACACGCAGCTGTCTCCCGCCACTAACTCGGTCTCAAGGGCTGCAAAGCGCCCTGGAACCGCCGCAACACTGTTGAGCACCAAGAACTTCTTCAGTACCAGGCACATTGTGGTTCTGACCCGCTTGTCCTTCTGCGAAGGCCCCTAGAGACAGTTATGACCCTTTTCCCCTTTGGTGTTGAAAGCAAATAATCTTGAACTATAAGATTGATTACTTTACCAACTACCCTCCTGTAAGTATCCAGAGTGCATCCTTTTCCTTTGTGAAATTGTCTGTCCTCTGTGTTCCTTTACAGTGTGGGTTGTAATTGTAGTGTGCTAGAACTGTCTGTTGTAGTAATAATAAAGTAGATATTTTTATATAACCTTGACTGGACAGTCCCTTTTATCATTGGGTAATACATTTTTCGTGTGTTGCAACTAAACAACGATCCACAACCTAGTAGAGATAGGCCTGCCGTTCCGTCCAAAATTGGACAAGGAAGTCTTATAATTTACTTGCATTCCAATCTGTTCGGATCCCTTCCGGTGTGGGGTTGATTGATGGTTTAGAAACCGATATTCATCCCTGGACCACTGGTGCCTCGTAAGTTGATTCGTCACAATGGGGACGTGAAAGTAGGAATACTCCAGATCCAACGACATAAAAAAATCTTCTTCCAGTTGGCGAGCATGTGCTGCAACGTGGATATCCTGAATTTTTGCGACTTGATTTACTTGTTTAGATGTCGCAGGTCTAGGATGGTCGCCCAGTCCCCGTTTTTTTTTTTTTTTACTAAAAAAGTATCTGGAATAAAATCCGGAGCCCCGGAGTCATTGGGGAACCATCTCTATCGTCCCTTTTCATAGCATGGCCCGTGCCTGCTCCAAGAGTTGAGGGATGTGCTGAAACTCCAGGGTTATGTCCATGAGCGAGAGTGTCCCCCACACATCTGCCGGTGGTGATCTTCTCCCACTCTCTGACTGATTCTGTCAGCCGGCCTCCCACCGTGGTGCACAGGTGGGGGCCAGACGTCCTGGCCGGTAAAGGCCTGCTTTGGCGCCGGCGGCGCTGTCGTCCTCCACCACAGGTCTGGGAACGGCCTCTGTAGGCTTCCTGGGTCGTGGACCTGGAGGGCTTGCGGTACGACGCGGAAAAACCTTTCGACGATCTGCTAGACTTCCCTCTGGAGGAGCAAAAGGAAGAGCAGTGCTGCTGGAGCGTACCCAGGGAACAGGCCATCTCCGTATCCGCCTTGATGGCCTGTAGGGACTCATCGACGACCTCCCCAAAAAGGTTATCTCTATAGAATGGCATGTCCAGTACCCTCGTCTCAACTTCCTGGCGGAAATCCGTGGCCTTCAGCCAGCCTTGACGACGAAGGCAGACACCGTTCCTCATCTGCAGGAAACCTGTATCAGCGATGTACAATGGTCCGAACCAACCTCTCCCTCCTGGAAGAGGGCGATCGCCTACATCCTCTTGTCGTCGGGGAGGAACTCCAGAATCAGGCCCAACTTGTACTACAGTTCCCTGTCGTACCTGGCTAGGATCGCCAGTTCGTTGGCCGCCTTGATAGTGGATGCCGCAGTGTAAATAACCTTCCTTCCCAGGGCGTCCATCTTCTTCCCCTCGCAGTCCGGACGACGACGACGAGGAAGGGTTCGCTGATGGCTTCCTCGTTGCTCCGAAATCATGTGGCGATGGTTTGGCTGGAGCGGTGCAAGGGTTCTTCAAGAAGGCCAGTACCTCCCCCCACACGTCGTCCAGAAAAGGCACTGCCATGATAGTCTTCCTCTTGGCCTTGCACCTCTGGTACAGGAAACCCTCCTCCTTGGTTTCCTCGGGTGCAAGTTGTAAAAGTTTGGAGGCTTTCGTGACCATGGAATGGAACGACCCCACCTCATTCAGTGGGGAAGCCGACGCCCTTAGCTGTGGAGACCCGCCTGCTGTGATGATGTCGTCCTCAGTTATCGCCGTGGCGGTATCCGTCCCTGTGTCCGGGTCCACCGGGGAGAGGGCGCCCAACGCAGATGTGGAGGCTGAAATGGGGGCGTTCGATGAAAACTTCCTCTTCTTTGCGAGGGGCAGATCGGGAGTCTGGGGGGGCATAGGAACCGGGCCCTGTGGCATCCTTTTCTGGATCTCCGACACCAAGGTATGTAGGGTCGACAGGATGTCCAGAGATGCATCTCTCGGCTGAGCTGGTTTGATCGGAGCACTAGGCACCGCGCCGTTGTTGTCATTATCCTCCTCCATGTCCTCTTGGACCGTGTGCAAGGACTCCAGGTCCTCCTCGTACGTGGACAAAACTTGGCCTGGGGTTGGACCGGGGCCTCCTTGCCCTCAACCCCCTTTTTCTATCCTGAGGGGTCGGAGCCAGGCTCAGAGACAGCATCTTCTCCGGCCTGCCAGCAGTCTCTGACAAAGTCTCTGCAGCAGTTTCTCGCCTCGGAGGTGGGGACACCTTCTGCATTGTGGGGGCCATCTTTACGTGGTCAGCCCTTGCGCTTTTGTGAGAGCAGCCGCCACCAGCTCTATCGTCGACAAAGAACTCTCTTGAGCTGACTGGGCCTTCTTGGGTATTCCGGACGTCTTCTCCTCTGACCCTGGCTTCTCGATCCCTCCTGCAGTTTAGCCGGGGTGGGTGACGTCCCTCTTGGAGGAGGAGCTTGATCGTTGGCTGACAAAGGATGTGTATGGTGATATTGAACGCGCCCTGTCCAATGCGAGACCCGCTTGCGCAGCGACCCTGGTGGAACTGGTCTTGCGGTGCTTGGCCTTGTTTTGGGCCCCCACAGGTGGGGCGCCCTCAAAGGACTCAGAAGCCCGGTCCTTGGAGCGGCCGGTCCAGGGTGAGGCATGACTCTGCTCGGGGCACTGGGCGGAGGCCTTGGCATTCAGCCACACTGCCAGTCTACTGTGTCGATCCTTCCTCGTCTTCCTGGAGAAGCCGAGGCTTCTCCTTCCTAGTGGTCCGGGTGACGGCAATAGAGGCATTGGAGGCGTTTGTCCTCCACAAACACGTTCCGTAGACCGCACTTGGTGCAGACCCTGAAGAGGGACCTTCCTTATTCTCCTCTGTCATGGTTGGAGGCACGGAGGAGGCCCGATGGCATTCTGGAAACTTCAACTATCTTTGCCCTTGAGGTGTGCTGAAATTCACCGACAAACAGATCCCTGCTGTCGGCAGATGGAGAGAAGAACAAGTTACTTACTCCTGGTAACCTTCTTTCAACTGGATGTTCCTCCAACGTATTCCTCATCTTTGACATGTTAATGTCCAGCTTCAGCTGTTTCAGAAAACTTTTTCGGCAGAGGGTGCCCTGTGTCGATGGCATCGAGTCGATGTCTCTCGTAGGCCTCCGTCGGGAGTCACGTCATCAGAGAGCATATATAGCATGCGCGCCGCCCGTTGACCTCAGTTCTGTTTTTCCTCCTCCTCATGCAGCAGAGATGCCCATAAATACGGGCATGACAGTACTCAGCCTTGGTGGAGCGGAAGCTGTAATAGCATGGGAAATTCTACAGAGAGGTCAGATGGGAGGGAGATGAGGAATAAACTGGAGGAACATCCAGTCGAAAGAACGTTACACAAACACATTCCTCGAGTGGATTGTGTCCTCCAATGTATTCCGCATCTTTGAATGACTCTCAAAGCAGTATTAGTGATTGGAGGAGGGTGTAGAATTTATATATCAAACATTTTCAAAGGCAGAGCAAAGTACTGCCTTGACAAAAGCAACATCTTGAGAATGGGAAGCATCCAGAGCATAATGCTTTGTTAAAGTGTGTATTGATGACCACGTTGCAGCATCACAGATATTCTTTATAGGAACCCCCCTTTGAAGGGCAGTAGATGCGGCCATGCCCCTGGTGGAATGAGCCCGCAAACCTTCAGGAGGGTCTTTACCTGCCAGCCCCTAGCACTCAGAAACAGCAAAAATGTCAACCTAGATAAGGTCTGTTTGGTAACAGCCTGACCTAGTTTGTGTCCTGTATACCCTATGAGCTGATCTTCAAACCGTATTTTGGATGTTCTTGAAATGTAAAAGCTTAGTGCTCTACTCGGATCTATCCTATGAAGTCTTTCTTCCTTCTTACCAGGGTGAGGTTGTGAGTAGAAAGAAGGAAGGACAATTTTCTGGTTTTAATGAAAATCCGAAACGATTCTCGGTAAAAAGAAGGTTTGACCTACAAGACAACTTTGTCCTTGTAGAAGACTGTAAAGGGTGGCTTTACTGACAGTGCCTGCAAATCGCTCACTCTGCGGGCTGATGTGAGAGCAACCAACAAAGTGGTTTTAAAGGTCAATAACCTTAGAGGACACGTGTGCAGGGGTTCAAAGGGTGCACACATTAGGAACTTTAAAACTAAATTTAGGTCCCAAACCGGAACCTGGAAAGGAGATGGAGGATACACATTAGTGAGTCCTTTCAGGAATTGAGTCACCAGTTGGATGTTGAAATAAGAGCATTCCTCTGACGGACGTTTAAAAAAGTACAGCGTCGCCAGATAACCCTTAATAGTACCAATCTGGAGCCCCAAATTGGCGAAGGATAGAAGGAATGTTCAACACAGAAAAGGATCTACATTCTTTTCCTTGCACCAGATGCAAACTTGTTCAAACGGCAAAGGTACAAAGATTTTGTTGCTGGTCTTTTAGCCGAAAACAACACCTACATAACGTCATCCGGGAGGTCCCAATTCTTATATCTCAGCCTTTCAGAAACCAAGCGTGAAGGATGAGAGTGTTGACTTCTAGATGGAGAACCTGACCCTACTCTCGCGTGAGAAGATCCTCTCTTTGTGGAAGACGTATCAGTGGACAGATGGACATGTCTAGAAGGTCCAGGTACCACGTTCTCCTGGCCAAATCTGGGGCAATTAGGATCATGTGCTTCCTGAACTTTCTCAATCTCCTGATCACATGAGGAATGATGGGGACTGGAGGAAATGCGTGCAGGAGTGGAAACTTCCAGTCCACTACGAACACGTCTCCTAGAGCTCCTTTGGGGGGAATTTCCTGAAGTAATATCTTTCGCACTTCGGGTTGACACCGGTAGTAATTAGATCTACCGGAGGGGTTCCCCAAAGGGTGAAACTCTCTTGAAGGACTTGCTGAGCTAGCTCCCACTCGTGGGAGACTGTGCTCTGCCTGCTCAGAGCGTCCGCCACTGTGTTCTTCTCTCCGGCTAGGTGAACTCCAGATAGAGAGATTCCTTCTTGAATTGCCCAGTACCAGAGTTGCATTGCCTCTGCACAGTGGTAGTGACCCTACACCTCCTCTCGTGTTGAGGTAGTACATGGTCACTGTATTGTTTGTCATTATCAGGACATTTATTCCCCGGACAGAGGGCAGGAAGGCCTTCAGCGCTAGACTGATTGCCCTCAGCTCTAAAAAGGTAGATATGTAGTTTGGACCCCGATGGAGACCAACGACCGCTGACTGTCAGATCGTTGGCATAGGTTCCCCACCCCGTGAGTGAGGCATCCGTCACTACCGTAATCTCTGGCCATGGTTGTCAAAAGGGTTCTCCCTTCAGAATATTTTCCTCGCAGGCCCACCACAGAAGATCCTGTGAGACCTTGGCTGGAATCTGAAGTCGGTCCGACATCTTTCCTGAGAACTGGGGCCATTGTGTTCTTAGAGCCCACTGAAGGGATCTCATTCTCAGGCGGGCTTCTGGCACCAGAAAAATGCAGGATGCCATGAGGCCTCAAGAAATCGAAGGCCGGAAGATCCTGGGCACTCTGAAATTTGGAAAGCATCTGAAGAATGTCTTGAGCCCTCACCTTGGGTGGCAAGCTCTTTCCAAGGATGTGTCTAATACAGCACGGATGTAATGGAGCTGCTGAGAAGGTGTCATATGGGACTTCTTGAGGGAGAAGCGCAATCTGTGAAGAGAGTGGCAGGTGACTTTCAGATGATCCATGGCTTGCTCGGCAGAACGGCCGTGATCAGCCAATCGTCCAGGTAGGGGTAGATGTGAATCCCCCTTCTCTTGAGATTCGCTGCCACCACCGCCATCAGCTTGATGAAAACCCTTGGGGCGGAGGTCAGCCCAAAAGGCAGAACTCAAAACTGATAGTGAGAACCACCAACTGCGAACCTCAGGTATTTTCTGTGCTTGAGATGGATTGGCACATGAAAATAATCACCCTGGAGGTCCAATGACACCAACCAATCCTGAAGTTGGAGGGCCTGAAGGATCTGAGAAAGTGTGACCATCTTGAGCTTGTCCTTCCTGAAGAACTTGTTCAAGTATCTCAAATCCCAAGATGGGTCTCAGTCCTCCGTCCTTTTTGGGGATCAATAAATATGGGGAGTACCATCCCTTGTTCCTCTCTGCTACAGGTACCTGTTATATGGCAACCTTCTCTAGCAAGGTTAAAACTTCCTGCACAAGGAGCAGATCCGGAACCATCAAAGAGCGGCTCCACAGTTGATTGTTCTGAGATCTTCTTATAAAAGGAATGCAGTAACCGTGGGCTACTGTTTCCAGAGCCCAAGCATCCGAAGTAATGTCTCGCCATTCTTGCAGATGCTGAGATAGTCTGTCCCCCACTGGTGTACAATGACTCAAGACCTTGTGGTTTTGTGGCGGCTGCTGCAGAGGCAGATGGCAAGGAGGCTGCTGCTTGAGCTGGCTTGGCACCTCTACCTCATCCACCACGAGGAAATCTTCTCTGGCCTCTTTGACCGGCCATTCCTCTCGCACTTCCAACTGAGGAGTAGTAGCGAAAAGGTCTACCCCCCTCCAAGGTTGTCCACTAGGACGAAAAGGCTGAGATTGCCTAACAGCATCGCCTAAAGATTTGGCCGCCGCCTTCGAGGTCTGCAAATTCTCAAGGCTCTTGTCCGCCTTGCTGCCAAAAAGACGAGACCTGTCAAAAGGCATGTTGAAAAGCCTAGACTGCACATCTGGTGCAAAACACGACTTCCTCAATCACGCACATCTGTGCATTACAGTGCAGGTAGCCATGGATCTGCTGATGCTATCCGCTGTATCCAGTCCTGATTGAAGAGGTTCACAATTAGCTTCCTTGCCATCCTTAAGAATAGCTAAGAAGCCATCCCTTTCTTCCCCTTTGTGAATATGCTCTGCCGCCATAGAAATGCAATCCCACAGAATATATGAAAATTTTGCCAGGGCACAAGGCGAGTTGGCAGATTTCAGTTCCATGGCTCCCTGCAGAAGATACCTTTGTCGCCCATCCATCTACACGTTTGTTGTCCCCATCAGGAGGGATGGTAGGGTACGCTGCTTATTTTGAAGTCGCTGTAGCTGCCTGCACCACCAGACTCTCTGCAGTGGGGTGTTTTGACAGGTAGTCGGGGTCACTACTGGAAGGGCAGTATTTTTTTGTCATTCTTTTTAACTGCCGGATCGGTTCCCGGTGTTTCCCAGTTTCTAGCCACCCTTTTTTGTAATGCCATATGGAAAGGCAAAATAGGGTTATTTTGCGGACCCTTATCCAAAATATCAGTTAGATCATCTTGTTAATAAGGGAGGGGCGGCCTACTCCATCCCATGTACTCTACAACTTTGGACATAAATTGCCTGTATGGGGTGTCAGCATGTTCGCCAGGATCAGTTCTATCAAATTCCAGTTTGGGTGAAGTATCTACTCCACTCGCAGACTGTAAATTATCATATAAGTCCTTAATTCTGGACTCATCTGATATCAGACACTCTGCAACATTGGGTGTCCCATATTACAACCCAAAGTGAGCATCTTCCTCATCAGAGCATTCCTCATCTTCATAAATTGAAATGAGTGACTTGAAAAACTCCTTTCTGGGAACAGGAGCATACATTTTTTCAAGTAAAGAGAGTATGGGGTTCAATGGCATAGAAGGCTTTATTGGCGCCGACAGATGAGGGGCGCTTGGTTTCGATGGGACAGCCAGCAAATGTGGCGCAGCGGTTTTCAAAGTTTTCGATGTCGAGAGTCTGACGGGATGTCGAAGACACAGTCGTCATCCAGGGGCTGGTAGGCATCGAAGGCACCACTGGCATTGATGGTTTGATGGCGTCGAAGGTCTCGATGGTGTGGAGGACCTCGACTTCTCTTTGTGCTTTCCATCAGATGAAGGCCTCCAAATATCCCGATGTTTGTCAGGCCATTTTCCCGGGCTCAAGGGAGCGCAGGATTTAGAGCGAGACCTATCCTTACCAGCTTGCTTTGAAGAATCGGTAGGAGCACAACCTTGTTTTTCAAAGATTTTCAACATTTCCACTCAGAAAGCTTCCCATTCAGCTGGGGTAGATTTTTTTGTGGGACATGCAACTCTTTCGGTGGAGCCGTCGGACGAAGACGTCGGCGAAGGCGACCTCCAGTGCCTTCTCTTCGACTTCTTCACCGACGACGAAGAGTGGTGGGAGCCACTCTTAGACCTAGAGCACTTTGCCTTCTTCCTCCGAGGAGAGTCTCCTCTCGACTCATCGGTCGAAGGCTCAGCGGGTCGGGGCTTAGGGGATTTGGGGATTTTCCCTACCTGGAGTTTCCCCTGCCGCTCCCTCAAGGCCTTTCCCGTCATGGACTGGCACTTGGAACAACTGGCCGTGTCATGGTCCTCACCGAGGCACCACAAGCAGACACAATGCGGGTCAGTAAGAGACATCTTGGACCCGCAGTCCCGGCATTTTTTAAAGCCGGTCTTCAGTGTCGATGGCGTCGAAGATAAAGACATAAATCGAAGAATTCTCGAAGAATTAACCGTCACAAACGAGGTGCCGATTTTTGCAGCCGAAGTAAATGCTGTCGCCGAAAACAGAACGGAGGCTAACGGGCGCCTAGCGTGCTATATATGCTCTCTGACGACGTCACCCTCGATGGAGGCCTTCGAGGGACATCGACTCGACGCCATCGATGCAGGGCGTCCTCTGCCAAAAAAAAATTCCGAAGCAGCTGAAGCTGGACATTAACATGTCAAAGATGAGGAATACGTTGGAGAACACAATCCATTTGAAGAGCACATGGGTTCTTCTGGAACCAACCTAGCAACTTTTTTCACCCAAAAACGAAAAGACACAGAAGTAGCTCACAGAGCAAAACCCAAGCACACCCACCACTGAAGTGTGCAGTAAAAATCTGAAGATGGCTGCCAGAGGAGGGGCTTAGGGAGAGTACTGTCATTGGATGGTGGCAGTATGGCCCAGAGGGCAGCGATTGGTTTAGAGGAGAAATCCAGTTTGTGAGTGAAAGTGAAACTGTTTTTTCTTTTAACGAGGATTCCCGGCCTGACGACGGGGAATATTCATGAGCATGTGAATCCATGCCAGACCCCATGCTGGAGAATAAAGGCTTTCGACAGAATGTATATGTATCTGTCCTCTATCTACATAACTGTGTAAGTGTGTGCACATGTGTCTGTGTAACTTTGTGCATGGCTGCAAGTTTGCTTCATGGCTATCGTTGCTATTTTGTGGTGTCTCTAATGACGTCAGCACAGTGAGATATTTGTCGTTAATCGATCAGGTCCAGCGAGGCACCTGGATCCATGATCAGTGTTGGGACACCTGGATCCATGATGACCTTAGCTGGATAAGGTTTGAATGGCTGTCTGAGAGTATATCTGTTTGCATATGTATTTGTTACTGGCCCTCCTGGGAGATGTCCAAACAGCAACTGGCATCTTGCATCTCGGACTCTTCGGGCTGTCATGTTTATAGGGGTTAAGAGGGGCATTCCAGGAACCCTCTCTTCACCTTAGTTGGACTTTAGAAAATCTGTCTTTAACAACAGACGAAACCATCTTCATTGCAGCCATCATAGTTGGAGTGCATTAGAATCTTTGGATGATTTTGAATTGGATTTCTCGGTTGCTAATAATATAGGATACCTCGGTGATAAGTGCGAAGAAGATGTAAAGGCCTCTGGAATCCATCTGGGTGTCCTATTCAATCGCCCACTGTTCAGCTCAGATCAGATTCCTCCCCATGTTGTTCAGGATGCTGAGTAAATAGAAGGCCTTCAATTTGGGAAAATTTTGCTGGTCATTCTCCAATTCTAATTCACAGCTCGAGGGGATGCAAGTGAATGTGTTCTTAGTGTCTGGGCAAGGATCGCTGAGATCAATACCCTGTGTTCTAGCCAAGCTGTACTTTGCAAGCCTAACATCGTCCTGGCCTCAGGGAAGGGCAAAGGGATCCCCCCTCAAACTGATCTATTATGAAGACCTGCTGCCATGCTTCAGATTCAGTCCATCTCTCCCTTCCTTCCGTACTGGTCATGAAAAGTGCACCCAGACCAAGCCATCACGGAATCGACTTAATATCAACGCCTGTCTTCCTCAATATCTGCTACCAAGATTTTAATGATGAGCCCACTTTAGGGTGCAAAGCAATATGACGCAGAATGAGGGACAACGGGAGAAGCACTGCTTCCCGAGGCGTTGGGGGTCGTAAAGCTGCCAGTTTGGATTTGTGCCAACTGGTCACCTCGTTCAGATTCAGCCACTGTTTGATCCAGCAGGCCCCTGCTGCCAAGTGATGGGAATCCCACGTGGGGAGCGTTGGTCCTCCCATCTTGTTTGGAGGTACAGAGCCACTCATATTTTGATCTAGCCTTCTTGTGATGCCAGATATATTTCCTAATATGTCTATCAAGATTACGTTGCATACCAGATGGCATATGATAGGGAATCATTTGTGCCAGGCATATTCATTTGGGAAGAGCGTTCATATTTATCACATTAATCCTCCCTTGAGGGACAGGGGTAGAGTATTCCATTTAAGCAAATCCAACTGAATTTTTTAAATCAAAGTGGGACAGTTATCCTGAACTAGGGAAAGTACCCAAGGGCTGACTGGTATTCCCAATATTTGATGGAAATCATTTGCAACCTAAACAGGGCCATACCCTCCCACCCCCCGGGTCCCAGGGGATATCCTTGCGGAGCTGCATACCTTCCAACTTACTTATTGTGGTTAACCTTGGATCGGGGAAGGCTAAGTCACCACCTAGCAAGATACAGGAGACCGTCATCCACATATAGTGATATGCAGAGCACATTCCCTGGCCCCTCACCCCAACCCCCGGTAATCCCCCTCACCTTCATATCTTGTCTAATCTTGGCTGGTTCGATGACTAAAGCGTAAAGAAGGGGCGACAAGGGGCACCCCTGCCGCGTTCCTGAGTACAACTGAAAGGGAGCAAAGATAAAGCCGCTGGTGACCACTGATGCTCGACATACAGCAGCCTGACCATATCCAAGAAGTATCCCCCTGATGCCGAAGGCCTGCAGAAGAGCAAACATATAGGTACAATTGACCTTATCAAAGGACTTTTCCTTGGCATCAAGGGATAAAACAATATCACGGTCAGCCTCAATGACCACTACATTCAACAATGGCCTCAGGATCTCACGCGAGTGTCACCCGCAAATAAAACCCATCTGATCCGGGTGGATCAGTCTCGGGAGAAGACAGTCTAGCAGACTTGCTAAGCACTTGGCCAAAATCTTTGCATCAGTATTAATAAGAGATATTGGCATATGCGTGCCACGCTCGGTCTGGTCTTTGGCAGGCTTGGGAAACACTACAATGTTGGCCAGGAGCAGTGATTTAGGCAGGGCTCCCACAGCCCTTGCCTCATTGAAGACAGAGGCAAGCTTCCGGGTGAGCTTGTCCGCCAATGCTTTATACCATAGTATCGGTAGACTGTCGGGCCGGTAGCCAGTCAGCCTGGTGATCGCAGCCACTACCTCCACTTCTTCAATTGGAGCGTTTAATTTGCATAGGTCCTCCACCACCACCTTGGGTAGCTGTACCCCACTCAGAAACTCATGAATTATCCTGCCCACGGGAGGAGGCAGATCTGCATATAGCTGGTGATAAAAAGCTACACATCGTTCTTTGATCGATTTATTATCGGGGAGTTGGGAGTCCGAGTCATTTTTAACTGCATCAATAAGTTGCACTCGCAGTGTGGTGCAATTTTTGAGATCCCTCTGACAACACTGAATTTGACCCAATAAGGACCGATCTCAGGAGACCTTCCGCACCGGATCCATACGCAGAAGCTCTGCTTGGAGCTGCTGTTCGCACTGCCTCCAGTCCTTCAATTGATATGCACAGTCAGTGATGCAATACGCCCCCCCCCCCCCCCCCGAGTACCGACTTGAAGACGTCCCAGCATCGTACCCTCATAAAGCCCTCTGTTAAGCTTTTGTCCCAGAAGCGAACTATGTATTGTCCAGGCACTACGTGTAATCACAGAGCTGTAATGCCACTAGCTTCAGCCTCCACAGCAGGGCTTGTAGACGTGTAACTGGGAGCAATATTTGCAGAACCACCAGACCATGGTCCGAGATAGTGATGGGCCTAATTACGCATTGGTCAATCATGGACAGCATTGAGGAGCCAAGCAGCCAGTAGTCAAGACTGGCATAGCTCCTGTGGCGATTAGAGTAGAAGGAGAAATCTCTTTGCTTCAGGTGAAGCTCTCTCCACACATTCCGCAAGCGAAGTTCTTCCATCAGGAGCAATAGCGACCGAGTTATTTTGGGGAGTGGGTCATGGGCGGGGAGGCTGCCTGTCCCAGCTTGGCGAAAGGGCTACATTGAGGTCCCCCCCAATAAACGTGAGTGGGCTCATATCAGGGGTACTGCATGAAAACATGTGGGAAAACCCCAGAGCTGTCAGCAGTCAGGCCATAAATGTTTATGAGGGTAACACACTGCTGGAACAGCATCCGCTTCACTAGAAGAAAGCGTCCTTCCGGATCCCGCAGTGTGTATAGCAGAGCGAAGGGGAGGTGTTGGTGGATTAGAATAGAGACCCCTCTTTTGCGATGGTAGGAAATGTGGAAGACGTGTCCGCCCCACCCCCGCTCCAGTTTTTCCACTTCCCCCTTATGCAGATGGGTCTCCTGGAGGAATACTACATACCCACCTCATCAAATTCAGCATCCTATGCCATTTAATCGGATCACCTAAGCCCTGAATGTTCAGGGTCAAAAAGTTAACAGGAGTCATTCCTTCCTCTTACCCGTCCCGGTGGTACCCCACCCTTCCCATCATCAAAATGGTCACCATGCGGCCCACCCTCACAGGACCGTTCGCTCCCCAGTCTGCCATCTCTCCAGACCCAACAGTGGGCATCCCAGCTCCATACCCCGGTACCCATCTAAGGTGCATTAACATTCAAAGCCCTCCCACTGCACCATATTCTTATCGTCTACCCCGGTAAAGCAGGAAAAAACAATAAAAGAAGAGAATAAAGATAACCTAACCTGTGAACATTTAAGCATTGGGCCCCTGAGTGATGAGTCCAATAAGATAACAATAGAACCAACGCAGACCCAACAAGAGAGGATTTTGCAGGCTTCACTCACGATTCACAAAGGACAAATCACTATAATTTGAGCAGAAGCGGTCGAAATAATAATCGGGGGTAAGACGAGCCGCATCTCTGGAGCTTCAGTAGTCAGTCATGCCCTAGTTCAGTTATGTTAGCAGCAAATAAGATTCAGCCAGTAACACCTTAGCATCCCTAGTGGGAGCCCCTCTGAAGCTGACTCTTTCGGCCAGCCCGCCATTGCTTACAAGAGTGGCAAAAACAGCAGTGGCGGTAGGCATAACAAAGATGGCACAATTGGCCAACATGGCGATCCTTTCAGGGTGGTAGTTTGTCCAGTCTTCTCATCCCCACTGCGCCCGAGGAGCCCTTAGGCCGTTGGTTTGCCCCCTGCTGGGTGCTGATATGCGTTGCCTTCCTGGGAGCTGGAAGCATGCGCATCAGGGGGGGTAGCCTCAGGGCTCAGGATATCATGACCAGCCTGAAATTGCCAAGCCTCTGTGGGGGAATCAAAGGAATGCCAGCTGCCCTCTAATTGAAAGATTCAGGTAATGACAGTGCGAGGGCCCCCGTGAGCGCCTCAAAGATAGGGTTGAACTCTCTGAGTCGCTTGGACACCTTGACCGAAAAGTCATGGAAGAGCTGTATCTGGGCACCATCCAGCCGGATCTGGCCGATAACAAGGGGCTAAGGTTCTGCTGCAGGCGTCAGGATTGGCGCCCTGTTGGCACGGTCGATTAGAAATTCCTGAGGGTCTCTAAGATGAAGTGCAGATTGCCACAGAGAGTAAAGGAACCCCCTTGAGATCAGGGACCACAGCACCCTCAGGCACCCTGACCCCTGGCAGGTTGTTACGGCAGCATTGATTTTCCCGATCGTCCAGCTTCGCCCCAGCCATTGGAACTCCTTAATAGCTGCGTCAAATTCCACCGCCATATCTCGCTTGTCATCTTCCACCACGCTGATCCACTGCTCATCATCAGTGGTCCTCTACGCTTGAGTGTTGAAGTGTTGAGTCGCTGGTTAATGTCTTTGAGCTCCTTGGCTACATCTTGCACAGCTAGATTAGTCTCCTGCGTGTACTGATTCAGAATGTTCATTTCTGCCAGGATTGCCTGGAATTGCGCCGTTGCATCCATGTCCACTTTGGTTTGCAGCGTCTAGAGTGGAGCCACCATATCTCGTACCAGCTCGCTGCCCCTTGGGATTGGTTGCGCCGTGTTGCAGAGTGGACATACTCTGCCCAGCGCTGCTGAAGCATGCAGGGCCACCTCAAACACTAGCGATCAGCTTTTTTTTGTGGGCAGAGGATTCAAGACGCCCTCTCATGGGCTCCTATGTCACAGAGGCTGCCGCTATTCACATTGGTGTCCCTGGGTCAGGGGCTTCTCTGGTGCACCCAATATGGTTGCAAGCTGCTATGGTTGGAGGCAATGGTCCACTTCTGCCCCTCAAGTTGCCCTCCCGTTGTCATCGCTCAGCCTACTCATGCTTGATATGCTCTTATGTGCGCACTGCTGAAGGGGTGGATGGCTACGTTGGTACTCGCTTCGCGCTCATCCGCCTGCCCCTGGAGCTCTTGCACACTCCTGGTCTCCGGGTCTCTACAGGCGCTCGCCAGGCTGTTTGTTGGGTCTGGGGACGATAAATGCAATTTTGTCGGCTTAAGATAATATCAGTTGATGCCCAGGTGAATGACAACAGGTAATATGTCAAGCAAAGGGCTTAGCTACTTTAATAATCTTGCCTATTTTCCTTGGTTTCTAAAACTACAAGCTAAAAAAGGGGTTGATAAGATGACCCTGTGTCACCCATATGCCGACTTTTCAACCCTGGTGTCCCTCTCACATTGTCATGGGATCAATATGCAGTCCAATCTGAAAATAAAGTGTAAACTATTCTTTATTTATGGGACTATCATACAGGCTGCCCAAGGCATCAAACGGGAGTATAATTTATAAACCAAATGAAAATAAAGGATTCTATTCATGCTCTTGGGTGCCGCTGGGTCATCCTGCAGATCAACACATAGTTTAGGTTTGAAGGGGTTCCCAAAGAAAGCCCTTTGCTCCCCCCTCTGAAACACTGGCTTAAAGGGCTCCCTGCACCCTTTTCTAGTCTTGTGTGGGTCTCGGCTCTGTTTACTTCAACTTCACTATGGAGACAAACCGGGTTTCTTTCTCAGGATCTAATCTTGGTTTTCTTCCACTTTGCTATGGAGACAATAGTGTTCGTTTTATCAGGATATCTTCTCGGTTCCATTTGACTTCACTATAGAGAAAATACAGTTTACCTTTGCTGGGTTTCACAGAAGCAGGAGTTATGAGGTCCTCCATCACCTTCCTGCCTTAGGATCCAGCCTCTTACTCCCTTTACCACTTCCTTATTCTTGGTCTGGCTCTTTGCCTCTAAGTGCTGTACCACATATGTGTTCCTCCCCCCACCAGATTGGGGTCTTGGTGCTACTGCTAGTATCCCCCCTCTTGTCTCTTACTGGCCTTACTAATCTATGGTCTCCCTAACCTTTTGCTCTTCCGTCCAATTTTCTCTTCAAACCTTCTCCCTCTATCTCAACCATTCTCCTCCAGCTTATTTAACCCATCGTCTAAAAAGAGGAATCCCCTACCTTTCTAGTATACAACCTATGCAGAAAACCTTCCTCTCTAAATGCGTTTGAACTCCATCCTCTTTCACAAACCTCCTCTGAATACCTTATCTAGTCTCTAACCTCTTTTAAACTCCTGCCACAAGCTCTTACTCCAAACCCCCACTCTGCCCCACTAGGGGTCTGGGTTTATGCAGCCCTGTAATCCCTCCATTAGGGTTGGACTTCCTGTAAAGGTGTTCACCCGTAGAAGTGAATGAGTGAGAGGCTGTGACTAGCTGGACTGAATTGATTCACCTGCATGTAGTTTTGAGCTTTAGGACTGGACCATGCCGTTAATAGGCTAAGCCACCATCTTAAATTGCACTTATAGTGCCCAAGTGGAAACTGCTGCCCAAGGTTGTCCAGAGTCTTTTGTTTGTGGCATAGCACTTGTACTCCTGCCCTGCATGTAAACCAGCTGATGGCGAGTGGAATAACAGCATTTTCTAATATGCTGCTGTTTCCCTACAGGAGCTCTCTAAGCTTGCGCTACAGGAAAATGGACATAGTGTCTGTGTTGGCAGTGAGTGCTGTGTAAATATTGCAAGAGAGCGGGGTGTACCCCTAGCGTAAGATCAGACTCGCTGCACGAGTACTGTGAACAAATCTGCCATTCGTCTGATGTCCATGCAGGCTTGTGGTAGAAGTGCCTTAAGAAAGCAGACTTTGGTACGAGTGCCTTATGTCTGGTGTGCCTCTAATATCTGTGTGGCTCACCCAGTGTATATCCTAGGAAAATGAAAGGTGCCTCTGATGACTGAGTGGGCTCGACAAGCGCTGTGTATGGTATTTCAAACCTTTATGTAGTTATTTCCTCCATATTCTTTAACGCTCTTACATATTCTTACATGTTCTTTAATCTGGTTAATACTTATCTTGTTCTTTATTCACTTGCTTTGCTTCACTAAAGTTGCAAAGCAGTTTATACTGCACCCCAAAAGTGAAAGTGTACATAACAGATGTCATTGCTGCGGAGCCATCGCTGATCCCCAGCCGGAGATCTCCTCTCATGTGGCAGGGGACGGCAGTCGCTACCTGATCCTGACCGTGAGGGTGGTATCATGAGGGAGGATTGCACGGAGGAGACGGCTATCAGGGAAAGGTGTTGACCCTATCAGGAGAGACGCAGTAACCTTCCCTTTCCACAGAAGACAATCTCATATTTCCCAAATTCTCAATGACTTGTCACATTACAAATCCCTCCCATTGTAGGACTCAAAGACCTCGTTCTGCAAAACACTCCGAGCAGAAATCCATTCATACCTCATATACATAAAATACACATTTAACATCTCATGTCTCTCTGATATTTTTGTTCTAAAGAATATCATTTTGTAAGGCCTAAGAATCCTCTGGACTCCAACTCCCATAACGCGCAAGTACTGAGATGAGAAAGAGGAAAAAGGAGTTAATATACGGTGCAAGAAACCCAAAGCTAAACACGCAGACGAGTTGTTACAATGAAGCTCAGCTGCACTGGACATTTAAAAATGGCTTACGCCTCCAGCAGAAGATCGGAGAAGAGAGAAGCAGTGCGGGCGAAGCGGGAAGCAGAACCGCAAGTGAAGGTAGACACATGGGAACGGACCATGTGTCTGCCTTCAGCATCCGCTTGTAAGTGTTACCTACCGGAGTGGCAGAAAGCCCTAGAGAAGCACAGCAGGCACCGGAGAGAGCCAGTGAGGAGCCGGCAGCAGCAGCAAAGCGGTAGAGGATGCAGTCATTCCAAACAAAAGCAGCTTCACCGGCAAGTGAATGCAGAACCCGTGGTAGAGCTGAAAGAAGGTCTGCAAAGTGGAAGATGCTATCCCCGAATTAAGACTTCACCGCAGCAAAATGCAGCGGGTCGGAAACGCCATCAGACACTGGTGAGTCTGCCCAGCGATGGTGGGGATCCCGGGGCGAACCGACAGGAAAATGAACAATTAAGAACTCACTCTGAATAACGACCAAGTAAAATAGGAAGACAGAATTTGCACAAATCCTCATGCATGAGATGTCAATATGGGGAAAGTTGGAGCAAATGTTATGACAAGCAGATGAATGTTAATGAAGAAGATGAAAGACAAAATGTGCACAAGACTCAATATATGAGATGTCAATATGGGGAAGTTGGAGCAAGTATTGCCACAAGCAAATGAATACTGGTGAAGAAGTTAAAAGACAGAACTTGAACCAGTCTCTATATATCAGATGCCAATATGGAGATAATTGGAACAAGTAGTATCTAAAGCCAATGAAGTATAGACAGTTCTGGAATACAACTGTGCTATACTGAAAGACAGAGCACATTGAAAGAAGTAATGGTGAACAAAATACATCAGGCAGTGAGCCTTTGGGGTAAAGATACTTGGCAGGAGAGTATAACAGAGGATCTACAAAACCCAGAGGGGGATTCCTGCCAGGGAGTACACCAGGTAATCCATTTAAAATATATGAAAGAAAAAGACATTGTGAAATGATACCTGACAGGAGAGCATACCAGGGGATCTAAAGAGTCTACTGAAAGATTCCTGGCAGGGGAGTGTACCAGGAATTTGTCCTTAAGAGGTTGTTGTATAAAGGAGACACTTTTGCCAGACTTGAGAAGCTGTTGTATGGAAGAGACATTCCTGCCTTCCTTAAGGAAATGCTGTTTGGAAATGTCACTTTCACCATCCTTCCTGAAATAATCCAGGGGAAGGGAAACGCCCTCTGAATACACGGGCTCTTACTTATATGAGAGTATTTTGTAGGATGTATCTATTTGATTTACATGAACACTTTTTGATCAACCTAGATCAGAGACATTATTCCTTGCATTTTTTTGTTGTTCATTTCTAGTGTGAGGGTCAGATATGTTTTGGACACAAGGCCAGTTTACATAATTTTGACGAGACACAGACTGATGTTTAATTTTAGTTTGCTAGGCCGGGAAATTCTCTTTATGATAAAGGACAGAAATGCCTTTATCCAACCCTCTTCAGTTTAAAGAAGAGGTCTATTGTTGAAGTACTTGCAACTTTGTGTCTGCCTCTCATTTCTGACACCTCACAATGTTTAGTGTGATACTAATCCGTGGTTTTCAATTGCTAAGAGTTTACCCAAGGCCTAAATAATGTTATTGTTTTACATTCTACCCAACTTGTATTATTGGGAGTGCTCGATGTGTGCATAATTTAACCCTTCACCACTCTCACATCCTCATAAATCAAAGCCTTGCTCCTCAGTCACACTACCCATATAGTTTGGCTAGACACTAGTGTATTTGACTGTTAACCAGAATAGGGTGGCCGCTCAAAATTTGTCCTCAGGACTGATTCAGAAAATCCATCTCAACAACCACCTAGCAGGAAATGCTCTCCACTCCCGCACGTGCCTTACGTCCACACTTCCCCCCAGTTTGATCACTCTCCAAATCTCCTGATATTCTCTTTGTGCTCTCTTCCGATCCTTTGCACCTTCCCACTCTTGCTGAATACAACCAAGGAAAAAAACAAACTGCCTTCCCACAATGTCGACCTGCAAGCCTGAAGTGAAGAATGTGGTAAGGAAGATGAGGGAATACATGAAAATGGCTCATGGAGGCTCGGTGGACAAAGAAGTGTGGCAGATAAACAGAAAACAATCCCACAAAGGCTATAGTGGCACCATAGGTTGTCCCAGGGAAAAGATCAGGTGGGGGGTTTGGTGTTCCAACCCCTTCCCAGATGGCAGCAGCTTCCAGGACCAAGACAGCAGACAATGTAGGAAAACAGCAAGAAACGGCAGCAGCAGGGACAGCTTCACCCGGTGCAAGAGGGGAGGCTGCAGGAGAAATCAGAAAGCATGGACTTGAACCATTTTAGCAGAAAGCCCAGTCTGGGATATGTTTGAAACACTGCACTCAGCCAGTTCAGTCAGGTAAGGGTTAAAAACAACAAAATACGCAGGAATCAGTGGGAAAACTCCATCAGCAGGTCATCAGATCTGATTCTTCCAAGTTCCGTAACAAACAGACAAGAGAGGGAGCAGGGATGAGACATCCCCTTAGGCACCACTGCAAAACGGGTTGGACAACTGCCAGCCCACCAGTCATTAGTGCGATGGAGGGCAAAAGGTCAGATTACCAACCACACTAGTTGGTCAGAAGGACTGCCACTCAACCGAATCCATTCCCACAAAAAATGAAAGAGGGGGTTTAGGGTCCTACACTGGACTAAACCAGATTAAACTAATATGGATGCTGCAATGTGAACTCGCAAAGAGCATATGTGGTCATAAAGGCCATTGTAAGGCCCCCATCAATGCGAGCCCTAAAATACAAAATGGCAGAGAGCAGGATTTATAAAAACACACTCATGCCCCACTGGCCACAAAAAATGTACTTTGGGATACCATTGTGGTAAAATGGATTGCTTCCCTAGTTAAGGCAAAACCTAAACTACAGCTACCACCAACCTACTCACAAAAACCAATCTAAGGTTATAATTATCCTAGTGCAAAATGGGGACTGGGCACCTAGGGGGTGACCCAATATCCTTATCAGGGGCAGGATTGGGCATGGACCAAGGACTATTGGGATTGTTGGGCTTGCACCTTTAAAGAGACCTTTGTTTGAGGGCTTACAGCCTTATAGACGGCTGCTATGCCCTTTCTGCAGGCAGAAGGCACTCAAAAACTACAAGACCCAGCAAAAGGCACGCCAGGACTACATTACACACAGCATGCCTTGCGGGCCCGCGAGCCAATGGGAAGCCGTGTTGGGTGTGGCGCGCAAACGCGCATTCGCAAGTCCCGAGGCACGGGGCTTGTGCTTGAGAATCCGGGGAGAAAGGACGTGCACACAGCAGCTCCAGGAAAATCGCACGCGAGGGGCCCAGAGCCTCCGGAGCAGAGATCCGGCCCCTCGCTCTTGAAAGATAAGTACCGCTTGGCTCTGGGAGTCTATGGGAGAGAGGGGGAAAGCGCAGGGGGCATTTACCAGCCCCGCCAAAGCCCCTGGGCCGACGAACAGAGCTAAGTGGGCGGGTTCTTTGGTGCAGAGGATTAGTGAAACCAAGACACTTGGTGTTTGATTGAAGTTCCGCTTGTTTTCGCCTAAGTGAAACGTTACGCCAGTGGGCGCATGAGACGAAAGCGTGTTGTGAATGTCCAGGTGGTCTGAAGGAAGACCGTGTTGGGCAAATAGCCATTATTAGGTGTTACAAGCCACGTGCGGCAGCACACACCAACGGAACCTGGGAGCCTTACGCATGTCGAGTGCAGGATGTGTGTGTGTTGACAGTGTTGTGAGGAGCGAGTGACCACAAAACTCAAAGGCATACGCTAATGCTTGTCTTTTGTTTTCTTTTAGTTTGAACCGGACCCAAGACTTTAGAGACGTGGAACAGGACTTGACAGCACTTGCAGGACAGGACTTAAAGACTAAAAAAGCTAAGTGTGCAAGTGCATGTTGACTAATTCTTGTGCTAGTGTATATGGGCTCAAACCTGTGATTGATACTCAACCGTGGCATTGTGATCAACCCTTATATGTTGAGGTTAACAGGTTTATGTTAGATACTGTAATTATGTGTGAAGGGGAACACCTTTACATGTAAAGGTGTTGGAACACCAGCCCCTTTAAATGTGCCAGCCAAAAGAATGGCTTAATAAAAGTGTGCAATCATCGTCTTTACCCTAAACTCCCCAGTCCCATCCATAACCTCTCCCCATCCCTCAATCCGGTTATCCTACAATCCCCCCTACCTATCCAAACATCGAGACCCTAACCCTCCTTCCCCGCTCTGGTCAAGGAGGTCTGTGTAAGCCTCGACTTGCAGGCACCGAGACCATTGAGGGGGTGGTTGGTTCTGCATCGCTACTGCGCCTTGGGCCTGGGCAGTCCTGACAGAATACCTTAAGCAAGGTAAAAAGGGTTACAATGACAGGGGGTACTTCAGGAGAAGCCCCTTTGGCCACCAAAAGGAAGTCAGTTATCCCAAAAAAATATAAATTAAATTATAAGTTGAAAGGACTGAAAAAGTGGTCTTAGAATCCTGAAAAATAGGAATTCTGTCTGAACAATGGCAAAGAAATCTGAAAATGAAAACAGTTTGCGTTAGCAAAAACATGATTATTCAAATACTTATGGCAACCGCAAGTAAATTAATCATGGCAAGCATCATTTCACAAGTACATCCAACAAGGAAAATCCAGAATGTTCAAATGCAGAGCTTCAAAGTGACAGAAGCACTAACTGATACTGCAAGAAACAGATTTAGAAATCATCCACAACAAGAAGTATTTTCTTACCTCTTCCAAGTCATCAAGCTCCTCAAGGCGTGTTCTAACCTTCTCAGAGACAGCTGACCCGGGTGTTGAAGCCTTACCTATAGGAGACAATCAATTTGTAAAGGAGCCATGTCATCACAAGTATGACACTGACACAATAGGTACAATTTGTAAAATCTTTATTGTAGATTCTGGGGTTGGAAAAATTCCTATTCGGCCCTATAACTAAGATGGGAGTAGTCTCGACAATCAAACAAACAAAACAGTCCTAGTGGAGTCTGTCAAATCAAAATTGTCTATGCTAACAAAAACCTAATGCCTGCCCTATTTCTTGCACAAAGAGTGTATAAAGGAGAAATGTATGCAAAGGAAAAATCAGTGTTCAAAAGAATAAATGTGGTTGAACCAGCTCTCCCTCCCTAAGTTAGATCACATGGAGCAAGGTAGTCCCTTTAGGCAGAATGACACACTCTGGCTCGGTTTTCAAAACAACAGACTGTTCCAAAAGGTGGATTGAGGCCCGCCTGGCCTTCCACGTTAAAGTCGTTCTTTCTTAAGTTCCAAATAATGTTTCAACAAAAAGTTCACATAGGCCCCCCTCTGCCGGACTCAGACCACTTCAGAACAAAGTTCAATTAAAACTTGCAAAAGGGCTCCCTTGCCCAAGCTCATTACACTTCGGGTCTCCCTCAGTCAGGCTCAGACCGCTTTTGGATGTCGAAGACTTTCAAATGTGCATGGCTTTCTTTACAGACCTCCGCAGGACCACTTTGACTCAAAGTTCCAGAGTAAACTTTCACTCTCCCCTTCTCTACGAGTCAATTTTGCTTACTTCGCTTTTGCAGTTCATTTGCTTTATCATTACAAACAATGCACCGTTCAGGAAGACTTTTGAGTGGGCTACTTCTTTTCGCCCGACCACTCTGTTACTCAGTATCACTGATTGTACAGCTGTCCTCACTTGAAAGTTTATTCACAGGTTTACCTTTCCTTGCGTCTCATCAACATGCGTGCAGTCTTCACTTGCGATAAAAAGTTGCTAACTTCAACTTTAACACACACCGGTCTCTCAGGTCATCTGCCAACTCACCGGCTGTGTGCGTTTATTTCTTGGTTGTATTATTTTCAATTCACAAGACAGGGTTAGTACCACAGGCTTGGCCTTCTCGCCTCCCCAACTCTGCCGTTCACCCAGGAGGGTCGCTGGTGTCCTTGAAACACAATGCAGCCTTCTGATGTGGGATCTGCCCTTCTCCACATGTCTTTCGCAGCCTGTCAGAGTTAACAACCCCCAGTAGTGAACTCTTGGGGTTTTCGAGCCGCTGCTCTCGTCCCTTGGTCCGTCGCTCTACTCCATTAGGTTTGCCTCCGCCCTGCAAGTTCTGCTCATACTCGTGTTCCGCCTTGCTCAGAATGTGTCTCTGGGTTCTGCCTTTTATTCGTGTGAGGAGAGCTAATTGGTATAAGGTGTATGCACTTAGAGTCAAGTGTGTCACTTTGTCTGACCCGATTAACGGTACCTGTTCAGTATGATGTATGAGAGTTGTTCTGGTTATTCTCAGTCACCCTCTTCCTCGGCCCGGTGTTTGTGTAAAAAAGGGGGCAGGGGGAGATGGGACCACTCAGAATCCGAAAAAATATTATGGGATAGATAAACAAAAGAGGGGGGAATACACGTCTCACCATCGGCTACCCCAGCCCCACTCCCCAAAGACCCCTCACCCAGGTGATCCTCCTGCACTGGTCCACCCCCAGGAACTGGATCCAAAGGCGATGGCTGTGTCCTGTCCACCTGGATGTCAATTCCCTGAGGACTAGCATGTGAGACACCCTTTGGTTTCTCACAACTTGAATTGTTTATAACACTCCAATACACAGGAAAATGAGACTGCTTAGAATCGATTGCTCAAATCCATGTCATTTACATTCTAGCTATATTTTCCAGTACTCTTACATTTAAACCATTTGTACTTTAATGGACAAAGTGCTACACCATACATTCTGAAAAAGAACAGGAAAATACTAATAAATGATCAAGTTAGCTTCATAAATCTTTGACTTTCAAAACATAAATCTGGTTATTCGCAGTGGCAGAAAGGGTGGTTGATGGTTATAGCATTATACAATTCATAGCGTATCTTGAACCAATAATAAATCAGTAAAACTGGAGTGCTAACCAGTAGTCTGTAACTGGAGGGCTGGGTTTGAGGAATACAGAAATGTAGGATTTAAGTTTAACTGAGGGACAAAACTGGCATCACATTTTAGGGAAGGGGAGATAAGATGTTGCCTGGTTGGCATTTGTAAAGAAAGTGCTACGGGAGTCCAGGAGTGAATCCCCAAAAGCCATATCAAAATGAAGGAAGTATGCTGGAGCACTCTAAAAACCCTCTGCCACTGAATTGTCTCTAAATGGACCATTTTCAATCCCAATTTATTTCTTTATTTGCCACCTAGTCTGTGAATTCCTCCTGCAACCTTTTACACTGCATAAACAAGTTGGCTATTTGAGCTTTGCTGTCCTTCCACTGGGCCATTGTCCAACCCATTCAAGATGTTGGAAATAAAACTGCTGAATCATATCCTTGTTAGCTGGGAGTCTTCGGTTCTTCCCCATCCTAAAGAAGATAAATATCAGTAGGATACCTTTGGTGCAGTCATGGGAAACCTAGGAGCTTTAGGCATGTAGGCCAATATAGAAAGTGGTTGTCCTTAGCAGAAAAGTCTAAAAAGAGCATCCATATGCTACGAAAGCGACCGTTTAGTCATAAACTGCATAGTTTCTCCACGACTAGTACACATTTAGCCACATACTTTTGATCCGAGATTCAAGAATAGTCTATTGCATGGCAATCCACCCTTTTGACTGCCAGCCACAAATGCAGGAATAATTTCAAATGGAGAAACCTCACACTGCCATTAGGCTGGCCATCAGGTAAATGGAGAACGAACAGAGGGTTGTCCGGGACATGGATGCATATTATTTCAGCAATTAAAATTAAGCAAAGAAGGCCCTCAGATATGGGCAATTCCTTCAGTTATCTTAAGAAAGCCCTCTAGATTTCAACCCGTCTAACAATTCTCAGGTATTAGATACAGCGCATGAAGCATTTGGGGGACATCTGAAAAGTGGATGGTATTGGAGCAGAGCCAATTGTACACTCATGTATGTTTCTGTCCCTCTCCTCCAAATTAATGTTGTCCTATCATCACCAACCAGGGTCCCCAGGTCCTTCTCCCACCCCTGAATGTTGTACACCCCACTCCATCAAGATGCAATATACAGCTGATGCAAGGCCCCGTTAGGGGAGATCGCCTCCTATTACGTCTCAAACAGTTCTTAACCAGCAAGTCCCTGATTTAACCGAACAATGGAAGGCACAATGTCTATTCTGATAACACTATAGTTGATCACCCTTGGACTTAAATACTTTGTCCATCCCCCAACCAGGTCTCTTAATTTTCAGCAACTGCCGTTTCCACCTTGGTAATGCCCTCCCTTCTATTCCTGCAGAAAACAGGGTTGCTAAATAGCAGCATAAAAGCAAAGGAAAATTACATCACTGGCAACCTCTAAGAAATGTAATTCCACACCTTGTGTGTGAGCCTTTACTTTTAAGATAGATAAGGATGATTCATTTCAGAAACATATGAAAACTGTGCATTAAAGCAAATAAGAACAGGGAAGTACATTAGGAATAGTTGAAATTCAAGGTAAGTACTGAATGGAATAAGTTATTTGAGCCAAGTCACACCTGCCACCCAGTAACCATCACTGGACCTTCACCTCTGGTTACGAGCCACATGACCAAGGCATTGTGGGTATGCAAATTAGCCCATATGCAAGCCCTTTGCTCGGAAAATTGTCTTCCTCTTAAGTTCAATGCAGCCTAGTCTTACAGTCTTCTTCTTCTTAATTATCGGAGGCATGGGCGGACCCACAGTATTGTAGTTGGAGCATTGGGGCATGTGTACCAAACACCAGCAAAGTTATGGTGGTATTAAAAACATTTGAAAAAACCCCATTCAATTGTAATGTGAAAATGGAATACATTATTTTAGCTAAGTCACACATGCCACAACGCCACCCAGTAACCTTCACTAGAAGTTCACCACCAATTCAGGTTCATATGAGCAAGGCATTATGGGTATGCAAATGAGACCAAATGCAAGCCTTTTGCATAAAAGAAGTGCCTTTCCCTTAAAGAACAAGAATTGAGAAAGGAAGGAAACACTATTACCCTGCCTTATAATAAGGCTGTAACACTTTAAAAGTCCTTCCCTTTTATGGTGAGTGAGCTTAGTGCTTTTTAGAGTCCCAAATCCCAAGAAGAAGGCTTTGAAGAGAGCCAGGAGTCTTGTGAAGTGGAGAAACAAGTTTTGGACAAGCCAAAAAGTGAGTAGAAGTGTTCCAACAATGCAGAAGCAAAGGTAAGTAGCAAAGATTAGGGGGCCTTCTCCCATTTAGATCACTCTAGGGGAGCCCAGGGAGCATTCTTGGACAGAACTACACCCATCACAATAAGGCAAGAGAGAGGTAGGGTCAGAAATGTGTGCCCGTTCAAACCTTAGGAAAGGGGGTTGGGGGGGGCAAGCAGCTATGCAGGCTCCTCCCCATTCTCTGATTCCACTAGAAACCACCCTTATTGCAGATGTAGAGGTAGTTTACATGATCAGGTCCAGATAAGCAGCGGTTCTGAACTCTGATGAGATGGTTCCTGATGCTGGACATCTGGATGACCCAGAAAGCCTAAGCTGCAAGCCACCTTGAGTCCAATGACAATCAGAGACCCCCAGGATACGATGCAAGAGGGAAGCAGTGAAGTACACACTCAAGCAGCGACAGGCGACTCTCATAGCGAGCGCAAAGAAACAGCTCTTGAAAGGCCCCTCTTTGAGTTGCAGAACAGCAACTGTGGGATTCCTTCTTTTATCCATGAACTGAGCAAGGAACAACCATAGCACTCCAATTGGACGAATCTGCCCCAAACTGCCAATGGCTGTCCAATCCAGAACAGCCCCTTTCTCCACGTCTGCCCAGCAACAGACATCCATATGGGGGGAGGCAAGGGGAGAGTGGATTAGGAACAGTGGCCCTCCAGATGAGGGGTGTAGCAGGCCATTTTATGCACTTAAATCATTTGAATATGAAACATTTTAAATTATTTATATGCTCATCATTGAAGCAGGTTATTCACAGCAATTCTTTATGAAGTACTTCCCTATTTTCTCCAGTAGGCAGCACTTTCAAATTCAGTGTTGGGCTATGGAGCAGAAAACAGGGCCGGCGTATGTGCAGGACTCTTTAAAAGGCAGGTATTTACTGTCAGCTACAGAGAAGGGAGCAGAGCCATGTATGCAAACACTTCTAAACTAGGCCCGGTTGTGGGTTTAAAAAGTCTGATGGTCTAGGGCCTTTGTTTCACAAATTCTCAGGGAATGTGAAGGTGAAAGGATTGGAGGTGTGGCTGTGCCTTCTCATATTGCGCTTATGCCAGAAGAGGAGAAATATATAGTGTGGCCCATGTCATGTGAACATGCCATTACATAGGGCACAGACCACGCCCGTGTTTGACTCCAACAAAGGGCGTGGAATGATTAGCTTCCTCAGCAAAGATGGGCCCGCCTACTAAAAGTCCATATGCAAAGGGTTAGGTCTCTCTCCACTTGGCTGGACTTGCAAAGTGAATGGTTGTGCTGTGGAAGAGATGGTACGACTACTCACTTGTGTATCAACGTACTGCTGTGTTATATATTGTATCTCGCCCACATTAACCTCTTACACAATTTACGTTTTTTGTTTAAACAGTGCTACAAAAGTCTTATCAATTACATGAATGCAATTGCTTGGCATTCTACAGCAAGTCCTGTAAACAGCAGAGTAGCACTGTTCTGATATTCCAACTCAGAGCCATGAACCTTGAAAGACTGTGATTGTGACCTGAGAGGGCAACACACATGCAGTAAAAAAAATACTAATTCAGACGATCCACTGGGAGAAACCTTCAAACCGATTTGGCAGCCTCACATTCAAGTTGGATCCCTGCTTCGAGCTCTTTCAACATACTCAAATCTTCATATCAGAGCATAAAGATTCTAGCAGGAGAAGCAGCCAACAGATAATCTCTATTCACAGTCCTGCCATCTTTTTCGTCTTTACTAATGTCTCAGCCTAACAAACCAGACAAGTGGATCTAACACTCTTGCATCACAACCTATGAACTTCAGGACCTCACATTGGTTATGAAGGGTGAGTACCATTTGCTGGCGAGTTTGGGGATGTTTGAATGTTTTATTTGACGTTTACTGCAAACAAACCTTATTTGACGTTTACTGCAAACAAACCTTATTTGCAGTAAATGTCAAATAAAAGTTTAACTGTGCATGGCTGGCCTTTGGGTGGCTGAATTGCATCAAATATGAAGTGACATGCACCATTGTACAAGTAGCACTGGTAGATTTTATCACCATGGGGTGAGTGCAGTTCGCTTAGGTTGAGTATATAAACTAAGAAACTCACCCTGCTGCTCAGATGAGATTTTTAAGAATTTGCAAGGCCTGCACTGTAATCACTGGGGATATTTGGTTCTATTTGGTCTACGATTAACTGTGTTCTGGTATGGATCAAGCCTTGGTAAAGCACACAGAAGTGCCTTTGTCTTCTCTCCTCTAAAATACTGGGTGAGAGAAATGCATGCAAAGGAATTAAAATACATTTTCAAAACAACAGGACAGGAGGGAGTGTATTCAAATTGATACTGTTCTCTGAAAGGGAACATGATGGGCCCTTTCACTTTATATCCGTCCCGTCTCTCATGAAGTTGGTGTGCATCTAGCTAAGATTGATCAAAATAAATGATGTCACAATCGGTAAGTCACCTTGTATAACCTGGACCTATGTAAAGATAATTTTTCCATGCCAGTTTACAACATGTACCAGGCCAATGCACAAATCCTGAATAAACTAGTGAGGAGCCATCATTAAAAAGGTATGGGTCTAGGAGGGGTGCATTCAATATGGTGCCCTTTATTTATGACAAAGAGACTGCACTTTAAATATATGGAAACACAGGAAAGCTGCACCTTTCATTTCAAGCTGAAAAAAATGGTACTTACCTTTATCAGATCCCATAAACAAGTTCTGTAGAAAAAACAAAAGTTCCCATTTAATAAACACAATCCATTAATTTTACAACAAAGTTGTCATCTTTCAATGATAAACATGTATGTTTCTCTTACAATGGAGAGCTTTTCAGTTGTAGTGTATCGAGCAAGGATTTCACTGCGCTTGCTTGACCATGGCTCAAAGTCGCTCCCAACAGCATCTTCTTTGTCACGCTTCTTTTTCCCATTATCCTAAAAGGAAAGAATTAGCAATTACAAAAACAGGAATCTTTACTTCTCTAGTATAAAGATGATATTGTGTCATAGAACTGAAAGAAATAATAAAATATACAATATAACATGTCCAACCAACATAGAAGACTATTGTGGAGAATCAACAAAGAAGTTGAACAGAATTCAAAATGTATTTCTAAAAACTTTAATAAATTGATGATCAGTTGACATGCTTTTTGTATTCACTTTCACTCAGCGACAGAATGCTATGGCTGTAGCGCTTCACGTTCAAACTTTTTTTTACATCTATTAGCTGTGAATGTTGTGGGGAGCTCTCTTCCACTCCATTCATAAGACATGTTGCTTGGCTCACCTATTTGCTTTCAAGGCGGCTTGTGGACTCTTTGGCACTTTTAATACATTTCCCACAATGCATCTCTTTCACAATGATGCATGTAAGGAAGCAGTTCTACTAGTGCTGTGGTGATGGCTTCAGAAAATAAATCAATAGTTTTACACACAGTCTCCCCCTTGAGTTAATCCTGGCTCTCAGAACTGTAGTGTAACTGAGCAGACTGGCTTCACAGAGTGTATTACGTGCATCAGGAAATATTCACAAACGGGTGACTATTTTAAAAACACAAAGGAGTGACATAAATAACAGTAAAGTGTCATAAAAGACATAAAAAAACACCATTGTAAACCATTATTAGGCACAAGTTTACAAGTAACACTTTTAGATACTTTTGTTGTGTCTAAAATGTTTGTCCATTGACTAACTTATCCAAATTAACAGGCAGCGCCCAGTTATAGACTAAAAAGTTATAAAGCAGTACATGGTTTAGGGTTGAGTAAGGTGCTGCCCGCTCCTCCTACCTTGGAGCACTCTAATTCCACTCACATGGATATTTTGGAAACGCTAAGGAAAGCAATCCAGGAAGTTAATACACCTGCTGAAACTGGATTGAATCAGAAGCCCCCTGATTCCAGTATGAATGTCGAAATTGCTCCCCAAGGGCCCCAATTCCAGGCTTTGGCGTCAAATAAAAAGTCTTTCGTAATCGGACTTGAGGGTACTACGACCGCATTAGGTGGTATTCGAATAAATCGTCCCTTTTTACTTGCCTTGTTCTCAAGAATTCAACAATTAAGGATATTAAAATCCGAAGATATCTTGAGAGTATCACTGGCAAGATTTAACAATAACAGATCATTATGTTATTTACCATCAGAGTCGGTTATGAAGTGTTTATGGATGAACCGAGAGGAAATTAAAGAACAAGGGCTCATATTAACGATCTTTTCGGAAGAAACTGCTGCAAGTGAATTTCTCGCATATTCATGCTTGCCTGCAGTTGATGGTGATGATTCGAAATTTCAAATAGAGATGAAAGACAGTGACAGTGAGGTTCAAGAGCTACTGAATTTAATTACTAAAAACAATGGAGTTCCGTGGCTTAAACCTATGCTAACCGCTATATTGAATTCTAAAACACCAGTAACCAAGTCATAGCCACTGTGAATCAACAAAATCTCGATTCTTTCTTGGAATTCATGTGGTTTCCAAAACATAATGCAAAGGTTTAATTTGCTTCAAACGAATAAACGTCCCACAATTATACTTCTTAAAGAAACCATGAAACTTAGTCCCGTCTTGCTGCCTAGTTATAATACCTACTGTGCAACTGCTTCAAAATCAAACCAAGGGCGCCCTTCGGGAGGCCTAGCTATTTCAGTTATAAATACTATGGAAGCAAATACCAAAATGGTGTGGGAATCTAGGAATCTTTTAGGTATACTACTGATGAAGTCTAAGGATAATCGTAGTAATATTCTAATAATTTCTTTATATTGGAATCCTACTACAATTAAACTAGAAGTTATGTTTGATGAAATTGATAAATGTCTTGAAAGTGTTGTGAACAACTACTGTCCTCTGGAAATTGTAATTGGTGGCGATTTTAATTCCAATTGCCGTAAAAACCAGATAGTTGAAACATTTAACAATAAGGCAAATGCAAGGACTAGAGGTGCTGCTTGGAAATCATATTTTCAAGATTGGTATTTGGACATGGTAGAAGCAAATGAAACATGCCCAGGATTCACTTAGAAATGTGGTAACCATTCCTCGATGATAGATCATATATTTCTGTCTCATAATCTACTTGCTGTAACCTCACCGCTAAATATAAGCCCGATAAAGCTTGGCGATCATGCTGAAATATCTATTGTATTACAATATGATAGCACTCTACTGCAATTTGATCCTTCTGTAGTTTTCCCTGAGGTCGATCGCCATCAGCTATCGCTTAGATGGAGCACAGGGCTATGCAATTACTTTGGAAAGTATGTTTTAAAAATATAGATAAGATCAAAGGCGACAAAACAAAATCAGTTATGGAGATATCAGCTGAGTGCTCAGCCATTGTGAGAAGAGGCCTGGTAGCTCTTAGTTCGAAGTTCATTAACAAAAAACATTTACATCCATATGATCCAAACTGTAAAATACTTAAACGAGAAAAAAATAAGGAACTGAGACATTTGAGAAATAAAAAGCTTGATCATGTGATCTATCAATCTCAATGTAAATCGATTCAGCTTAAATACAAACAGAAACTGAAAAATGCTCGTTAAAGCACTATAATAAGATGAACTGTTCTCTAATCAGAGCAATTTGCACCCATGACGTGAGAACAATTTGGCGTACTATAAAAAGTTCTGAAAATCATGTTTCACTGCCTATGCCGAATTGTATCCCAGACAAAATATGGTGCGACTATATAGCCGCGAAATAGCAGCTTCCACCAAGATTTATGCATGTACCTGAAGTGTAGCTATGTTACAACGAGATGAGCCGTTTTAGCTGGTCAATCGATGACATCAAATGGTCAATTACTAAATTGTCATATTCAAAATCAGCAGGACCAGACGGGCTTCCCCCATGCGTCTATAAGGCGGACCCTGATTTATGGGCTGAAATTCTCAAAATAAAATTTCAATCAATAATCCGATCTGGTATAATCCCATGTTCATGGCTATCTTCGAACATCATTCCAAACTATAAGGAAGGAGACCCATCGATGCCTTTAAACTACCAGCCCATCTCGTTGATTGACACGGAAGCCAAGATATTCGCTTTGAACTGGAAAAATTAATTGAAAATAACGACCTCTACTCAAAGTAGCAGACGGGTTTTCGCAAAGAGATGAGTACTTCACTTAATGCCTTGATAATGGCACATGCCATCAAGGGGGCAAAAATCAAGCAAGCAAATCCTGTTTATATCGCTCTTATTGATATGTCATCAGCATTTGACACTGTAATACGGAATATCCTATGGACGAAAATGTTGAAGATGGAAATTCCGTTACATCTATTATACTGGCTTATTAAACTTCATACAAACACATCTTATAAAATAAAGCTATCTGATGAGGGGTGTACTACAATAGCTGATCAAGTTTGGTGTTCTAAAAATCTACTTTCTGTGAAATTGGGTACTTTACGCCTCCAATGGCTTGCATTCGCTGATGATATTATTATATTTGACCCCCACTCCATATGGCCTACAGGCCAAATTACAACTGTTTGAAGCATTTGCAAATGCTCACAACCTTTCACCAAATCCTGCCAAAACAGCTATTATGAGGTTTGGTAAAGGTAACAGATGCAAAAGCTTACAGTGGAACTTTATGAAGACCTCATTACCATTGATTACTAGCACGATTTATCTTGGTTATTATATCTCAGAGAAAAACTTGATTACAGCTTGGATGGAATTATTACACAGTAAGAGTAGGCCTTTACTTTCACAAATGAAATTGATTCATGCGAAACATTGCAAATTCTCACAGGTTCCACTTATTGATTTTTATACGCTAAAAAGTAGAAAGTATCTTGTTGTATGCTTTGGATATTTGCCTATGTGATACGAGTACACATTTGGACTGCTTACAGGGTACTATGTTAAAGTCTGCTATGTTCTTTCCCATGTCTCTACCCAATCCTATAATTAGGCACGAACTAGGTCTAGTGGCTCTATCTACACCGAGGAAATGGCGACAGCTAACTATCTATGCTAAGACCTGCTTTCCGCCAAGAAATAGCCTCTACACAGCCATGAATGAAAACCTGAGTTCATGCAATACGCCATCTATAAGGGAGTATCAATCAAATGTGAAGTCACTCTTGAGAGAATTGGAACTGTCAGTTCATGATGTATATTTTCGACTAGGGTATGCAAAGAGAAAACTTTTTGAGTTAGATTGGATTTCAACACTTCAAAATGTAGGGAAATATAAAATGTACACAGAATACGCAGCACATACCAAAAAACGTATTCCCAGATACTCTTATTTTGACTTATTTCCCTGCAATCAATATAGAAGAGCATTTTTATGGTTTAAGTTTAACCTATACCACACACGTGAAAGGACTACATTTTGGAACAAGGGAAAAGATGGCATAATTTGTGAACAATGTCGTTTCCCTGAATGTTCCGAGCCTAAAGAGACACTAAAACATTTGATTCTATATTGCCCATATTTTAAAGAAAAACATACTACCCTTTTGATGAAATTTGTAACCTTGGAATATGATGACTGTTTGAATGTTATATGGGTAAGAATGATGCAAGGAAATCATAAACCCTTAATAAATGTGACTGTGTCATTCTGCAAGCTCATTGAAAAAGAACTGTCATATTTCGAAATTAAGTGATTTTATGTTTCACATATATGAATTTTACTTGATTTTGTATTGTATTATTCAATTCTTAAAATGATGATCTTTAAGAAATGTAATGAAATGTGTGGAATTTTAAATAGAGAATTTTGTATTGAAAATGTTATAAAAGTTTGTAAAGGTTCTTTATCTTTTGTATTTTGATGTACCAAAAACAAATAAAAAAAAAAGTTATAAAAGTCACTAGAGTGTAGTTGAGCTGCCAAGGAGGTAACCTTCAGACTGGCAACTATGATGCACATCACCAGAGAAGATCCAGCCCCAGGTTTGATGACCACAGATTCTTGAAAGAAAGAATGCAGAGTTGGATCTAAGTTCAAGTTGCAGTGAATGTACCCAGACCAGATGATCGGGACAAGCAACTGATTAAAAGTCACAGGACCTCAAACATTTGGACATAGCTGCTGAAAGACCTGGAAGTCCAGGAGCCCCACGAGCTGGGGAGAGTTTGAAAGTTTGGGTTTTAATTTTCCTAGCTGTACCGGTTTGGGATGCAGGTCTGCAAGTAGATCACAGCCAGTGGGTGAATGATTAACTATACCATGACTCACTAAGAGGTGACCCCCCACCGCCCTAAATCAGACGACAGCAGCAGTGATGAACCACAACTGTGCCCTTCGGTTGAGGTCAGAGGATGCTCTAGTCTAGACCAAGGACAGGACACAGAATGGCAAAGGTCACGTCCAAGGTATCCTACAAAAGAGCAGGCAATTGTGAACAGCAGCAGCAATGGTGTTTGGGTACCCCCAGCGGCTCTCGCTTTTGTCCCAAAGAGTAACATGGTCCAATAGTTTCTAGGAAACCAAACAGGACTGCTGCACAAGAGGAAGAGCCCAAAGCAAGATTCCCCAGAAAGAGAAAGGCAGTGCCTAACTGTTTAGAGTATCTGGGGTCAGCAGCAAACATTCCAGCAAGGAGTCCTCTCCTACATCTTCTCTCAAGCTACTGGGACAAAGTTTTTGTTTGATTCTGATGAACGGCTCAGGGACATACACACAGAGGGCTGGGGTGAACCTAGCCCTCCAATCACCATCTGTGCACCATTCACAGTTCTGGAGGCCTACCTCACTCCTACTTTCACAGGCACAGACAAAGGGAAGTGATTAAGGTGTCGAGCAGACCCTCACCCAGATAGGGCTGGATCCAATCACACAAAACGGCCTTTGAGGACACTGAGCAAGGTCACACAGTCAGAATGGCCAAAATAGCAGTTCCCTCGTTGAAAAATGACAAAAGCCCACAAGAAAACATCCTGCTCAAAGGGTTTTATAAAACACTAGGTAGCCATTTTGCTCATTTTTAGGGAGCATATGGCTGCCATAATAGTAAAAAGGCTACACTGCAGTGCAACCAAGTACAATGGTCACACCGAATACCAACCTGTATTTCTGACACACTTTCTATGTGGGAAACTCACCCAAGAATAGAATGGGCACTTTGTATAAGTACCCCTGGCCCTGGTAGACTAATTGGCTATCAACAGGACACATCAAAAAAGTGAGTTGTAGGAGATTCCAAGATGGCTGTGCGCGAGTGAACACCACCTCCACCGCGCTCCCGACCTCAAGGCCTCATCACTCTGTGAACCAGGAAACCAAGCCCTCCCCAGGCATCAGAAACCGTGGAACTGGGCACCAGAAAGCATTCTGAGACATCGGGCCGGCCAGCTTGCCCTCCAACGACCCAGCGGGCGAGCCCTGGCCCCCCTCCCGACACAGCTAGAGATGGGCAGCAAAGGTCACCCAGAACAATCCGGGGAAGAGCCCCACGTGGGACCCCGACCTACCCCTCCAGCCACAGGGGGGACTGGTCCCACCGACGAATCGAGCAACAACCCCTCCTACCAGCTATCAAGGCCCCCGGAAGATAGACGGGACCACCGGCTGGACAGGCACAGCAGGATCCCGCTAAGTCTACAAGCGGGACCTCCAACCTGCATAATACGCCCAGCAGTCGCCCTCTCCCACTCCAACACTGCAGGAGCGGAGGACCCCTCCCTGCGCCCACTGAGGCACTGACACCGTGAGGGGCGGAGAGCCTCCAAGGCTTCCCAGCTCACCCCCCGGGACGAGGTGGAACACAGAACACCTGCGCCGCCCTGCCTCTGGGCCACCTGCACACAAGGCCCGCCGGGACCAGCATCCACTCCCCCAATGGGGGATACAAGCTCAGCCCAGGAAACAAGCCATGCCCCCTCACCAAAGCGCCCGCTAAAACAGATTGCCCACAGACAAGGGAAGGACCCCACCGGGGCACCAGGAGCACCGTTAGCCCTCCGAGCCCCGCAGCATATACCCAACACCCGACCTCATCAGAGCAGAAGCCCCCAGAGCAACCCGGGGCAGGCAGTGCCACATCGCTTTGGGCTTCGGGAGTCCTGGAGCTGTGGGAACAGATGGTCCTCCAGAGCACCATCACAATCCCGGGACCGCTGCAGGCGCCCCCTCACTTCAGACGAAGTGACCCAGCCAAGTAAGTGTGGAACTCCCCTCCTTCTCGAACCCGCCCATCATACCAACCTCCCCGACTAAACTGACTGAAAATTCCAAGAGCGGATCTCCCCTTCCCCGGTGGCAGAACTGCCCCAAACATAGTGTGTGGGCAGGCCCCGTTGATCCGCAAGCAAATCCCCACAAAGGGCGAAGCGGGGGGGTGGGTGAACTCCGAGAAGTGTTCGGCGGACCCCTAAGGGCCGGAACACTCAGCCGGAGACGGGGGGAATCCCCTAAGCAACACCCGAGCCGACCCAAGGGCGCTATACCTTGGAGGGGGCACTCACACTGTGTGGACTCCACGCTGCACCAGCACATCCCAGAGGACAGGGACCAGCGAAGGTAGCGGGGCACCCAGACCGCCCATTGAAGACCGGGGCCAGCACCTAGGCCAAAGACAAGCTTCCTGCAACCCCCAACTGCAGCTGCACAACCGCCCAACTAAGAGCAGCCCAGCAGCCGCTACCCTTCCACCCAGCAGCCCCACGTATTAAACACTGCAAACAACGTAGCCCGGCCCTGGCACTCATTCCCAACAGGTCCCTGCCTCCTGGGGAAGAACCAAGCCCAAACAGGAGCGTCTGCCTTATCCCAAGGGTATCTATTGGATCATCCGAACACCAGAAAGAAAGAACGGGAGAGGGTGTACGGGTCCGAGTGGGAGGGACCAGCCATCACAGCACCGAGCCCGGACCAACGTGCCATGCACCCACAAGGGGCTCAGCAGGGGCGCACCCTCCAACCAATCAACCCTTGCTCACCAGAAGTAACTGTCTAGAGCACAATGTCAAAAAACAGGAATAAAGACTCTCAGCTCCCACCTAGAAATCCTAGGAAGATGCAAGAAGGACCACTAACAAAGAGATGGGCCAAGGAGACCGACCAACTCGGGGCGCTCCCCATCACAGACTGGTCGGCAGACACAAGGACGGATACAGAGCAAGAGGACCAGGACAGACCAGTGACGCAATCGGCCCTCAAACACCTCCTAGGTGAGATTGTGTGCAAGATCACCACGGCAGAACAGAATCAGACGTACGCTCTGAGAGAGGACCTGGTAGAGGGCCTACATGAGATAAAGCAGGACGTCAACAAGATTGAGGCAAGAGTGCACACTAACTAGAGACCAATACAAGAACTCACGGCAGATGCTAGGAAAGCGGACACCCTGCTAGAAATCCTAGCAGCGGCCACCTACAACCTAGAACTTCAGGCCGAGGACTTGAGAACAGGTCTAGCAGATTGAACATCCGAGCCAAATGCCTACCAGAAGCAACACAGGACCAGGACCTAGCGCAAGTCATTAAGCCAATCTTTGGAGACCTCCTAGCACTGGACATTGCCACAGAGATTCAATTTGACAGAGTCCACAGGGTTGGCACGCAACAACAGGAGCCAGGAGCAAGACCAAGGGATGTACTGGCGGCCTTCCACAGCTACACCCTCAAAGAATGAGTCATGGCCAAGGCTAGAAAAGCAGATCAGATTACCTTTAACGAGGCAGAAATATTCCTCTACCAAGATCTAGCCCAGGCTACACTCATCAAAAGGAGGAAGATGGCTCTGGTCTTGGCATTCCTGAGATCAAAAGAAATCCGCTACAGGTGGGCCCATCCCTTCAGACTGGCCTATGAGTGGCAAGGGAAGAAACAAAAAAAAAAAATCACAAACTGTGAGCAGGGTCTCTCTCTGCTGGACATGGACAACGACCCCCAACTACAAGCGACCCCCGCCACCAATGCACACAGTACCCAGAGGCCAAGGGAATGGTCCACAGTGAAAACCAAAAGAACCAAGAAGGGGTAATCCCATCCAATCTGAAGATCCCCCTCAGCCCGGCCACGACTGGGATTGGATGGAAACAACCTCTGATGCCCCGATCTGAAGCCTCTCTACACAAGATCACTATCGCCTGTACCAACTCGCCTGCAGAGGGCGTAAGTTAAGTTAAGTGATGTTCAGTTCAGTTTAAGTCAATTTATCCAGTGCCAAGTTGACAGCCTAGGTATGGGAGTCAGGTATGGGAGTCAGTCAATGGCCTAGCGAGGCCCCGTGAGGACGGGGCAGGGGGGGGTTGGGGGGGGTGGGATATGGACTCTGGGAATGAGAGGGCAATTCTGGGAGTAACCTAGGGTTCAACTCTTGGCACAACAAATCGAGGGCGGCTGCGCACCAGTTGAATCCACCCAGGTGGGGGGATGAAGGGGGAGAGGAAAGGGAGGGTGGGCAGGGAGGGAGGATCTGGTGGGACCAGGCAATGATGCAGAGAAGACACACCAGGAATCGGGAAGAGGGGAAGGGGTGTCCCCAACGCCACCCAGGGCTGCAAACACAGGATAAGGCCTCTAAGGAAATACAATGGCTAGTAACGACAAGCTGAAGATCTTAACTCTAAATGTAAAAAGCCTCAATTCACCAATTAAAAGGAAAAAGATAGAGAGGTTCATGAGAAGGGAACAACCTGACCTGGTAACACTACAGGAAACACAAATCTAGACCCAGGACAGACAGAGAATAAAATTCTGGGGGTACTTGAGAATCTTGCATGCAACGCAACCCGTCAATAAAGGGGCGGTTCTTCTGGCACTCAAGGACAGACTTGACCTGAAAGTGACGGGATTGGAATTGGACAACCAGGGGAGATACCTAGTGGTGGCTATGGAGGGGAGGGGAGAGATGTACACCGTGGCAACACTATACGCACCCAACACCTGTCAATACGCTTACATCCAAAAAGCCCTGACCACCCTCGAACACTTCGCGAAAACACATATCATACTAACTGTGGACCTTAACATGACCTGGGACCCTAACAAAGACAGACGTAATAGCCCTCCAGGAACACAGGGAGGCCCGTCAGAGGCGCTTAAGACGAAGGTGCACGATTTGGCACTAGTAGACGTGTGGAGGGAACTGGAAGGGGAAAAGGAAGGCTACACCTTTTACTCGCACGCACATCGATCACACTCGAGAATAGACTACAGCTGGGTCTCTAGATCGTTACTTTGAAGAGTCACGAGTAGTGGCCTGGGCCCCATCGCACTCTCGGATCATGCCCTATAACCATTATTCTAAAAAGGAACCAGTCTCCGTCTGGCCTGTGGAGATGGCGATACCCGTCTCCACTCTTTAAAGACGAAACGCTTGTCCGGGAAGTGGCCGAAGAAATTAAGGCCTTCTTGAGACAAACAGGCCCGGGGATACTGCTCCTCAGGTCAGGTGGGACGCATTCAAAGCAACGATCAGAGGTAGAATTATAGCGATCAAAGCCAGAAGGGACAGGGAATGGAGGCTGGAGGAGGCCAGGCTAGAAGACAAACTAAAGGACATAATGGCTAAGAAGGGATCTGGGCAGACCCCATGGATAAAAAGGGAATACAGGGCCCCACAAGGGCAGTTAGACCTAATACAGATAAGGGAGGTGGAACGCAACTTGCTACGCCCCAAACAAAAATATTACATCAAAGTGAAGAAATCAGACCGTCTGCTGGCCAGACGAATGAGCAGGAAGAAACTGACAAAACAATCAAAAACATTAAAATTGAAGAAGGGAAAACGATCACCTTCAACAAGGACATAGAGAGGGTGTTTGTCCAGTTCTATACTGACCTGCACATCTCAGAAAACCCATAACCAACAACCCAGATAACATACTTAAATAAGATATCTACCGAGAATAACGTCAGACGAGAAGGAATACCTGGAAGAGGAGTTAACTAGAGACGAAGTCCGAGCAGCAATCACATCCCTACCTAACCAGAAGTCCCCCGGCCTGGATTGGCTTTGTTGCCGAATTCTACAAAACACGTAAAGAACTACTTATTCCCTATCTCGCAGACCTATTCAATCAGATTGGCAAGGACAGGGCCATTTCAAAATCTATGGAAGAGGCAAAAGTGATCCTCATTTCAAAAAAAGGCAACGACCCCACCGAATGCGGTTCCTACGGTCCCATTGCACTAATAAATGTCGACACAAAGATCCACACGAAGATCTTGGCGTCTAGAATAGACCACATTCTTCCCAAATTAATCAGCGCCGACCAATCAGGCTTCATCAGGGGATGCCAGACTGGGGATAATGGCAGGAGGATAGCCCATCTGATCGAAAAGTCACACAAAAGAGGAATCCCGGCACTCCTACTGGCGATCAACGCAGAGAAAGCCTTCAACTGGGTTGATTGGGGATTCCTCTTTGCAACCATCAGAAAGATGAGCTTTGGACCCAAATTCTTAAATAGAGTAAGAGCCAACTACAGGCAGCCGATGCTGCGGCTCTCCATTAATGGGCTAGTTTCGGAATCTGTGGCAGTAACCCGAGGTAAGAAGCAGGGGTGCCCCCTGTCCCCTATGCTGTATGCCCTACATCTCAAACCCTTCCTAGCAGCGGGCCGTGCAAACGAGGAGATACAGGGAGTGCCTTTTGGAGGGAACACACATTAACAGCATTCGCCGACTATATGCTTTTCACGGTGTCCCACCCAGAGACCTCACTCTCTGCGATTGAGGGGGAGCTTAACCTGTTTAGGGAAGTCACCGGCTTAAAAATAAACCCAGCTAAATCCGAAATTCTCAACCTCACGACAACAGTCGAGCAGGAACTTAAATGGTCCTCCCCCTATTGATGGGTGGAACACTCAATAACGTACCCGGGGATAAAATTGACTAACACACTGGGGAGCCTATACCAAGCAAATTATCCACCCCTCCCGGAGAAGCTTAAATCTGAAATGGTAGACTGGGATCCACTAGCGATCACATGGATGGGACGCATAAATGCACAAAAAATTGTAGTACTGCCACAACTACTATACCACTTTATAGCACTCCCGATACACATTCCGCGAGCCTACATCAGAGCCCTATGCAAAATAACCACCAGATTTGTCTGGAACAAACAACCTCGGATACTGGCTGCAAAATGAATGCAAGCCCCGCTTACCAGGGGGGGAATGGGGTAACCGGACTTCAGAGCTTAGTACATAGCATCCCAGATGAGGGTCTTTATGGACTGGCAGAAGGACGACAGGGTAAAGATCTGGAGGCCTATGGATAGAGCAGTCTCTGGGGGAGACCTGGAGGGTATACTATGGAAAACAAAGGCTGACAGACCCCCGCAGATGTATAGCAGCTCCATCACATAACTTGTGGGAGACACATGGGACGAAGCGGTCAAGAGGACGCACATTACTACGCTCCCTTCGCCGAACACACCGCTCTTGGATAATCCACAATTTACACCTGCCCACAAAACACACGCATTAGATTCCTGGCGACAGGGGGGCTGCCTCAAGGTTAGAGATATGTTCGAGGGGGACCACATTAAACAGTTCGACCAATGCAAATCAGACTTTAACCTGACTGAAAAGGATAGGTACACATATACGTCCACCCATCCATGAAACAAGCAGGGGTTCGCCAACTAACGCCATTTGAAAACGGCCTGAATAGAGACCCAGGGGACACCAGAGTAGTGGCAAACATATACAAACACATCAAACTTGGCAAGGACCCTCCTCCAAGGACATTCGTACCAAGAAGGGAGACCTCCACAGGGTGCGCGATCGAGGAATCGGAGTGGACAAAGCTATGGGAAAACATGCCCAAATTGACAAGTTCCCTCCAGATTTGTGAAATCTGGCTCAAACTAAAGTTCCAGTGGCATCTGATGCCAATTAGGCTCCACAAGATGTACCCGGGCTCCTCTCAGAGGTGCTGGATGGAATGCGGAGGGGAGGGATCATGGAGCCACATCTGGTGGGAATGCCCCAAGATAGATCAGTTCTGGGTGGGGATACAGGAAGCAATTGAGCAGGTACTAGAGGTTAAAATCCAGGGGAAAAGGGGGCTCGCAATGATTGGTGTAGATGGCACACTAGAACAACTCAAATCAAAGCCGGCCCACTAACTTTATGCGATAATGATGATGGCGGCGGCCTTAGTACTGGCACGCAAATGTAAGTCCTGGGACCCTCGTTTGGACCATGAATGGATTGCAAAGATATGGAACGCTGTAGCCAGGAGTGGCTCACCTACTCCATCCAAGGGGACCACAAAAGGTTCCGCTCAGACTGTTCAAACCTGATATCATACCCAAGGGAAGGTGCCCGGTTAGCGTGGTGTCCAAGGAGTATGGGCAACCTGGGAACAATGGACCGCCCAGGAGTGGGGTGATCTGGAAGGTCTCACTTCGTAAACTTTAACAATGGACTGATCCCAATGAGACAATCATTACCCGCAATCCGACAGTCAAAAGGAGTCGCTCTGCAAAAGGAACTACACCCGAATGATAGGAGGGAGGGAGGGATGCTGAAAGGGGGGGATGGGTTCCAGATGGAATGTGTTAATGTTGAAAAATGCCAATAAAAGTTATGGGGGGAAAGTGAGTTGCAGTCTAACATGATGTTTTAATAAATGCTTCACTGTTGACAAAAATAAGTCAGCACACTATAGGGCAGCAAAAACTCAAGGGCTTCCACAGTTGGCAAAATGAAACTAAAAATAGATTTCTCAACGAACACTACATATCTCATAATGCGGAAGGTCTCTTTTATCTCAGAGTGTCTTTGGTACCTTTACTTTGTTTCCCAAACTACAGGGACTGATGTTTCACACAATATCTTTCAAAATCCCAGAATTCAGCAATTCACCACTCATGTGTTCAAACTCCTGATTGATGTGGCTGGATCTCTGGCTTGTCAGCAGTTACCTTAACTTCACCTATTCACAGGAGGCTACTTTTCTCCCAATCTTTGCCCAGCCGCTGTGACTGAAAGTGGATAGCTCGCCTGCTCGTATCTGCATGGATCCACTCACATCCTGTGAAGCACTACTCACTCTAAACTCTTAGCAAATTCCTCTCCTACCACACTCTGCAGAGCCACTCAAACTTCTCACTGCAGGTTGCTTCTCTTTAGAATCCTGGCATTCCTCTCTTACCTACTCTATATCATGTCTACAGCCCCTCGACTCTCTTTTATTGTGTGGTGTGTAAGGAAGGCATGGTATCAAACAGTAAGACGGACACAAGCGATCACAGTTCAAGGGTGTTTATTGAACTTCAATTGGGTTTGAAAAACACCTATCTAATCCTAAATCTAAATATGGGAGCAAGCTACCACCATCAAATAATCCGCCCTAGTGGTGTCTTGTCAAAAGGATCTATACTAATAAACGTATAGCTAAGCCTTACTTTTAAATACAAATAGTGTGGGAAACAATGTTATGCAAAAGAAAGGTGTTCGGGAAATGATATGCGAGGATATTCAAGCCGATGGCTTCCCTTCCCCACATTTTCAGCACAGGACAAGGCAGCACACTGGAGCTTAGCACAGTCTCTGGCTTCTCTAGCACAAGGGTGCAGTTCAAAACTTCAACATCATGGCATTCTCTGCCAAAGTCTCTTTGTCATTCAAAGTCTCTTTAAGAGGGCCTGATGCAACACAACAAACATCAAAGTTCTTTCTTGTTAAGATTTCACATGTACCAATTCTCGGGTGATTTTCTGTTCACCCCGGGTCTACTTTGCCACAAACTTTCTTTACTGTATCAACATCGATAACTTTCAAATGTGGGTGGGATTTAGCTTGACCCATTGCAGGACCACTTCAATTCCCAATTCTCTACAACTCTTTCACTTTTCAGCTGGATACCTTGCAGAGACCTTCGATTGAGCAAACACGTGGTCAAAGGTATTGTATCTTGGTTTCAAAGTTCAATCACTCATCAGCAGTTCAACTTTACTTGGGTTTTTTATCATATGCATTTCAAACAATGTACCTTACAGTGCTTGCCATACAATGTTGCTGCTTGTAACCCTGGCTTCAACACAGACCGGTCTTGTATCGGTTTGCCCAAATCACTGGCTGTGTGGATTTCACTGACGCTGCTTTGTTCTTGGAGCCAAGGACAGTACCACAGCAGCTGGCGATTCTCCCCGCCTTGATTATCGATGCAGGAGGGTCCTGGGTATCTCTGACACACCATGTAGGATTCTTCAGAATGTTTTCCTGGTCTTATGCTTTCCAATCTCGAGGGCAGCAATGATTCCTTGTCGAAAAGGTTAAGCGAACTTCCCTCCTTGCGATCCCCTTCTGTTTTGCTGTCATTCTTCTCTCGTTAAACTGCCATCTTGGAACTGCTATTTCATTGTGTGTTTTGCCTCGCTCAGTGTGCTCTCGTGCCTTTTATCCATGTGGGGAAGTGTAATGGAAATCTGGTGTGTGTGATGGTCCGTATTTGCCTGACCGTGCCGGACCATTGTATTGGGACAAATGATGTATACGGCACAGTCTGTTTTCTCTCATGGCGGGCTGTTCGGGAGAAAGTATTTGTGTTGTAAAGGGGTTGGGGGGACGTACAGCTCAAAAATATCCTACTCGATAGGATGGGGTAAAGGGGATATAGGGAAGGTGATACAGCGTCTCACCATCCGGTGTCCTACTCCCACTCCCCGAAGACCCATTACCGAGGTGATCCTCCCGCACTGGTCAACCCACAGGAACTGGATCCAAAAGCGATGACCTTGTCTTGGCCACCTGGATGACAGATCCCCGGGACTTGTGGCTGAGACACCTTCTTGTTTCTCACAGGTGTCACTTCTGAACAATAGCAACCACAGAAAAGGATTTTTAATTTATCTCGTGGTAATCTGTTTTCTGTCCTAAAACATAGGTGTGCAACGTTTCTCTCTTGGGCAGTTTTCCCCACTATACAATCTCAGTGAGAGTAGCCATGAGCACAGATAACATAATAATAATTATTATTATATTAATAATAATAAGTGGCAGACATAGAAAAGAAAGTAAATCAGCAAAAATGTATTGTTCCCAGCAGACTGCCTTGAAGATAAATTGCAGCAATTATCAGACGGCTCTTTTATGCAGAAGGGAACCTCCGAGCACATGACAAAAAACAGGATGGTTGTTTTGGCTAGGTTTTACCAGCAAGCTGAAGAAGTGACAACATTTTTTAGATTTTGGAATATTTCTGTTTTTTATTGAAACAATTTGGAGCATTAAACAGAACACTTCATAAGCAATTAACAATTGAGGATAAAGAAACAGTAATAACCAGCTAAAAAGATCCACCGTAAAGAAATTTCCAAACACACCCTGTGAAAAAAGAATGTTTTAAAGAAAACACTAGCAGAAAGAGTAGACAATTCCCATGCAAGACATGCACAAAGTCACATTTTGAGCTGGAGTAGCAGAGGAGCATGTAGCAGCTGAAGACAAGGTGACAACCCTTTAGAAAAATGTGCAGATCCTCCTGACAAGAAACTTTAGGAACAAGCGGATGAGGCATTTGAGGTCGAGCAACGTTCAATTAGTTGGCCTCCCAGAAAGAAGAGAGAAGCCCTCAATCAAGTTTAACCTGGAAGAGTTGGTTCAAAGAGGTGGTGGGACTCATAGGCCACCCTGGATTTTTTTTCAGCAGTGAGGGAATCATAGGGTACACCTGCATGCCCACTGCCTCTAGGTGTAACAGAAAGAACAATAGTCCTGAAGCGCCTACGTTATAGAGACAGATACAATCCTGCAGGCAGCACAGACACATGCACCATCGAAATAGATGGACATAAGTGGGGGTCTTCCTCGACTTCAGGAAGAGAACTCAAAAAGCCCACCAATCCTTTGAAAGGAAGTAACCCTCAATGAATAATGAATGGGACACTATTCTTCAACGGCTCCTAAGAAGATGGGATTGGGCGAATGGAGATGTGTAAGGAGAGCTGGCAGAAAAGGAAGGTCAGGGGCCTTGGCAAAGGAGACAAAGCGCAGTACTGAGATGATCAATTGTGCAGACAGTCTAGTCACAGACACAATGGATAGTCGAGCAGTATCTTTATTGGCGAAGGTGTCCTCCTCTGGTCATGCTCTTTGCAGGGACACAACGGAGATACTGGAGGAGATCTGAAGCATGCAGAAGCCCTGGAGGTAAAAGTGATGGTGGCCGAGAGACAAACACCGGCTACCAATCGTCCTTTCGAAGAAAACACAGAGCAGGTGAAACCGTGGCAGAGACTTTCTCCCCTGAGAGTTTGTTTGAAATGTTTGTGTTTTCTAATTCTTTCTTTTCTTGCTGTAATTGGTAGGTTGTACCAAGTATAGAAAGGAGTGAAGAGTTGCCATCTACAAGGGTATGAAAGTCTTTGCTTTTTTTATTTTGATCAGATGTAAGGAGAGGCCTGCTAATCAGACCCCCATTTCATAATGCTCCATGCCAAAAGCATAGTGTACTCATGTACCTTTTGCTGTGACCAGTCTCCTAACATCTCCGCAACTGATCTGCAGTAACAGCAGTGCAGGTTCAAATGTCACATGTGCATTCCTGAAAGCTGCTGGACAACAAAGTTTCAACAGGTAGAGGTGGCTTGGTGCAGCTTAGTTAGCCTGCAGGTACATTAGACTCCAAATATAAGGCATGTCTAATTATGAAATGGTGGTTACTGAGGTACACAATTACAGAGGCACGTCAAATCGGGCAGCCTACAAGTGTCAGTTTCATGCCCAGCTATGACAGGGCCAGTATGAATCAGCTGTTTGCCTCCTCAACCGCCATGTGGGACAAATTCCAGGAAGCTGCTTTTTCGATTCCCTCTACATCAGTGGTCTTCAAACTTTTTATGCCAAGGCCCCCCTGAACAAACAAATTGTTCGGGACCCCCCTACCCCGGCCCTCTGTTTTGGCGTTATTTTTTTTATAGCGATAGCTGCAAAATGTGCGATGTCCATACACAAGCACACTGGATTGTTTTGTATATAAGACTCTGACGGGCATGCCGATCAAAGAAGTTGCCCCACATTGTAAATCCACTAGGCCAGTGGTCTTCAACATTTTTTGGCCTGGGCCCCCCCGCCCCCTGAGCAAAATTTGGGCAGGCCGGCCCCCCCCAATAAATGCCAAATGGACGGTATGTATTGCGCACCGTCACTGCACCCTACTCCCAGTATAGTCTCTGGGCTCCCCCACCTGCTCCCATCACAGTGGCTGGGCTCCCTCATCCAACTCCTACCCAGTCCCTGGGCTCTCCCCACGCCATCACACACCCTGGGCTCTCCTCACCCTGCTCCCACCACTATCTCATGGTTCCCGGCCATCCTGCTGCCACCACAGTCCCTGTGCTCTCCCATGCCGTTCCCAACACAGTCCGAGAGCCAGTGGCGATTGGTTATTTTTTTAAGTGGAGGGGCATACCATTTCCCCCAAAAATGCAATAGCGACCGAGCGCAGTGAGGGAGTCCGAACCAATCAAGACGGGATTCCCCCCATTAATTTTTTTATGAAATAATGGGTTAAAATGTTGCATGGTAGAGCATTCTTTTAAAAAAAAATTGCTAAATAGCCAAACAGTTTGTAATTGCTGCTGGAGGGGCCCAGGGGGCAGGCATGACATGTTTTACGTGTTTTACTGGACATCCACTGGAGTCTTTGGAAAGAATCTCTCATCACAGAGTTGAATAACTGCAACACCTCTTAGGATTTCGATGCATGGCTTGTGACTTTAGACATTTCAACTGAAAAGTATCATGAATTTTTCTTCTTTTGAAATGTGCACACAACCAACGATCCATTAAAGATGGTGTCGCCAGATCAG